>NW_026892550.1:19921250-21161875 GCF_033815535.1 Pezoporus flaviventris | reverse complement strand
CCGTGGCCCGAGGACCAAGGCAGTTGCTGTAGCTCCTCACCCCTGAAATGAATTCTCATTTTGTGCAGAAACAAATTTCAGATGCCACAACATAAGGCTCTTGTGTTCCCAGCCTCACACAAGGAAAAGATGGACGGCTGCTCTTTCTGCTTAAAAACCACTGAGTTGCACATGACTGCTTTTAATAAAAAAAACAGCCCTCTGAGAGTCAGCCCTTAAGTTCACTGCAGCCATCAAAATTACAGCGACAACATCTGGGGACTGGGGGGTGTGTGTGTTGAATTTCTTGTTACAAGTTGATATTCTGGCGAACAAGGATGTTTCTGTTGCAGGTGTAATCGCTACTGAAGGCTGCTGGGCTCGAATTTTGTGTAGAAAAATTGTTGTATTAAGTATTGATGGTCAAATGTAGTTGAGAGACACCTGAGATTTCCATAGCAGAAAGAATAGCAGCAAATTTGGAAGTAATAGCCGATATGTATGTGTTAAGATTGTGGGGTATGGAGACCAAATTCTCATCAAATTTGTACTGATGTGAACTCAAGAGGATGTGTGGATGTTGATGTGATCGAGAACAGTCTTGCTATCTGTGTAGATGCTTAGTCTCTTACTGCTGTTCTTGAGCTTTATTACTATAATGGCATTTTCCTCAGTACTGGGACGGGAATTTCTCCTCAGCGTGTGGAACAGAAAACAGAAAGATGATGTGATTTGTCACAAAATAAATGCAGTCAGTGGTTTGGTTATAAAAGTTCTGTTGCTTTTAGTCTCAGTTCACTGCTCCTTCCCAAAGGGAAAAGCAATGGGAAATGTAGCAAAGAAGTGAGCTACTTTGTTCATCTTAGTTCTCTGGATATAAAATGTACTAGTCTGCTTAGGTAGCTAGAACACTAGAATGGAGGAACACCTTTGGGTCTAATTTGGATGATTAAGAGGTGTCTTAAAATGTGGAAGATGCTAACACCCAGTTTTGCTTTTTTATTTATTTAATTTTTTTTTTCCTCCTTCCACATTTGGAGAGTTTGTTTGCTTGTGTCGGATAGGATGTGCTGTCAAGAGTCCAGTTCAGGTCTGACATAACTCCATTGACTTACTGTAATTTCCACAGTCACAAGTGACTCATAATGCTCAATATTCAAAACAGCCTCCAAAAGCATGCTCCCCCCCCCCCCCCCCCCCTTGCAAAGCTGGTATTGCAAGAATAATGTATACTAGCAGAATTCGAAAAGTTAATGCAGAACTGAAACACTTTTATGTCATTAAATACTTACTGAAAAGTTAGCACATTTATTTGCCTAATTGAGAGGTCCTGAAATGACCTACCAGACAGAGTGTAGAATTTAATTCCTTTCGGTGAGGAGACATACTGAAGTTGGTAAGATTTTGGTTCCTTCCCTTGTTGTTTGAAAAAAGCTTTGCAGGGTCTGGTCAGTTTAGATTAGCTGCCATCTTTAGCTATTTTGGTTTGGTGGGTTTTTTATATTAAAAATATCACTGTATTAAGAAATGTATTTCAGTAAATGGTGTGACAGCCTGGAGAAGACATGGCATCAGGGGAACCTAACAGCAACCTTTCAACACCTACAGGATAGTTACTGAGAAGATGAAGCTGAGGAGTACAGTGTGAGAATGGGAGACCGTGGTTGTAAAGCCATGGAAATAGGGGGTGAGGAGGCCGGATGTTCCAGCAAAACATGAAAAAAGAGTCTTTTGCCATGAAGTGTTTGGACAGGTTGTCCGCAGGGACTCTTAAATCTTTTCAACAACGTTTTGGGGATCTGACTGTACAAAGTCTAGACAAATCTGTTCTGAACTCAGAGCTGAACTTAACAGCAGATTGGGCTAAATGACCTCCTGAGGTCCCTTCCAACCTGACCAATGTTGTGATTCTGCATTAATTACCACTTCTAGGGGAAGATAAGGATCATTATGTGCCTTAAAATCAGGCTGTTCATGGCAGCCACTACCTATAAAATGTTGTACTTGTTAAATAGAAAACCTGAATGAAAACAAATTGCAAGTTAAAATCACCACAATGCAGACATTAACAACAAAGCAAAGGAATGGCTGGTGACTACTGTTTCCATACCTGTAGGTAGTACTGAATACTCCCGCAAGAATGATATCTGTTGGTTAAAAACAGAGAACAACTGCTGTTCTCTATTTTTGCCAGCAATGCCATCAATTTTTATTATTTTTTTCCTTTACTGCTTATTCTAAGTATTAAAAGCAAAAAGTGTTTGGGAAAATACATCCTTTCAAAAATGCATTTTTTTTATATATATCTACATGTCTGATTTTTTTTAACGTAACTGTTATTTTTGTGATATTCCCAAATTATTTTTTTAAAGGGATGTTATTTAGAATTTCAATGTATAAACAAAAGATGAATGTTCTGGGTGATATCAACTATAGTGTGAAATACAGTCCCCTTGTCTGAAATGTAATTATTTGCCTTCTACACAGACACCTAGTAATACCATTATTGATCTACATATTTTAATGAAAAGTGATTTGACAGAAAATTTTAATTACATACTTAGCAATACAGTTTCTTTAGTAAGGAACAGGTATCTTTCTATCTGCAGAACAAGATTGTAATCTCATAAATTGAGAGAAAACAACTGTTCATGACTATTGCTTTGACCACTTGTGCCTCACACTTCCAGCTGCAGCATGAAAGGTAGATGAAATTTCACTAATACAATATGGATAAATACTTTGAGACAGTACAGCCAGCAGAAACTTGAGATGAGGACTATCTTGTAGGTCTGGTTTTTCATCCTAGCTAGGGTGTGTTACCTTAATAAGTAAGCCAAATAATTACTTATTTACAGATTCAGCAAATGGTAAGGTCACACTGAGTTTCTGAGCAAAGAGCCACACTGAACTGATCAGCTAAAGTGGTCTGAATTTGTTTGATGTTCGCTGATAGTAGTTAGAATTCAAGCAAAGTCTATGGGATTGTAAAAGAAAACGTGCTGGGATAGAAGGGGGTGTGGCATTCAGAACATCCAAAGGCAGGGGGACTACTACGTAGATATCCTGCCTACAGCTCAGTTTATTGTTCAGGATTTCATTAAGAAACATTGAGTGACATTAAAATGACGTGAAAGCAAAGAAATTATTTCACAATATGTGCAAGTCTTCCAGTTGTGTTCATAGTTTTTTCAATACAATAGGAAAGGCATTTGTACAATGTGTTTTGCCAAACACCTTCGAAATCTGTCATGAATCAGATAAAGACAGCACCAGAAAAACATTTTCCAGTGTAAGGTTTAAGGTTTCAATCATTTCTGTTTCTTAATCTACACTTCATGTTAGCATTATGTTTTCAAAAATGACCAGGTCCTTTTTAAGTCTTCAGCTTGTTAGTGTGCATCTTGGGATGATTTTGAAGGAATCAGATTGTGAGAAAGTGTGGGAGTCAGTACATCCTAGAAATTGTTCTCTGTTGGCATCTCTCAAGGCAAACTGGTTTGGGTTTGTTTTTATTTGTTGCTGGTGACTGAAAGAGGAAATAAAATTGAAATATGTTTATATATATCTATTCACTACAAGTACTGCAGTCATGGCCACCTACTCACTTTCTCAGCGCTGGATCATTTAGTATCTCTCTATATTTACATAAACTCTGTCTTTTAAGTGTGAAAATGCAATGGACCTGTGTCTGACCTGTTTTACATGATGTGGGAAGACTCTACTAACTTAAGTGCACTAACTTAAGTGCACTTATTTAGAATGGTCTCAGAGATTATTTCAAGTACATTACCGCACACGTAGCTTGTGAATATTTAGATCATCAGAGTATCTAAATGGCTTTTGTTTAATTAAAACCTGCACATGGGGTAAAGACTCCAGTATCCAGTATTTGAGGAGCTGTGAGATACAAAACTGGGGTGGCAGGTATATGCAAAAAACCAGGGAAGGTGAAACAGGGCTTCTGTTCAGAAAGTCTGCCTTCCTATATTGCTGTGTGATGTTAACTCTTACTCCCTTCTAGTCATAAATAAGTGCCTGATGTCTCTGCCTTGTTGAGGTCTCTCCTTGTTTCACTGAAGAAGCAGCATCAGCATCTGTACTGGTTGTAAAAGCGGCACTTGTAGTAGTTATCAAGAAAGGTGAGATTACAACTGACACTAGTTTAAATAAAAAACAGTTGGGCATTTTATATGGCTGCAATGTAGAGAATCTCCATTTCAGCTGTCTTTTTCATCAAACTGATGATAAGTATCACATACTCAGTAAGGGAATTTCTCTTTGTTGCATCCTAGTGAAATAGGGAAGCGTGATCACCATTTCAGTAATGGAAAACTGAGGTAGTATTAGCAGGGAAGGGTAAAAATTACAGTGTCTGAATCAGTAGATTCTCCATTAAATGTTCAAATGCCTGTTCTGTTTTGGAAATATGAACATAGACTGATGTTTCAAGGAGTCAAGATCTGAACCCAGCTTTCTTGAAAACATTGGGAAATCACTGAACCACCCTTTCCCTTATTACATGCAGGTGTGCAGGTGGAATTCAGCTGTATTTGGTGGAGCAACAGAAATAGGCTTTGAGAACAGTGTATTTCCTAAGTAATTTCCAAAATTATGAACGTGATGGTGAAAAAAACAAATGTATTCATACGTTTGCAGGTTAGTTTAGAAACTTCTTTTTCCCTTCCATATGAGAAATATTCATGAGTAATAGAAAAAGGCCTGACACCATGAGCATACTACCATAGTTAGGTAACTGCTCTGAGTTTTCTCTGAGCAAGCTGATGACTTCTGAACTGTGCTTGGCCAGCCACCACTGTGGGTCTTGGGCATGGAGACAGTGTTGACATGACAACTGACTAGCTCTGCTTTTTGGGCTAGTTAGCCGGGGTGCGTGGCCACACTGGCACTCTGGGCCTGGAGTTAGCTTCTTCCAAGATGGGTTGGTTTCTGTGCACATCCCTGAACAGTCCAGATAAATGCAATGTACCATCATTCCCATTTCCAAGCTGTGGAACATGTGCTTGTATGTATTGCCATCTCCTGACATCTGAACAAAATCTGCTATTACCCATTCAGTATTTTTAATGACTGTCCTATGACTAGTTTCACCCAATCATTCCCAGATGCTTCAGCCATGTTCAGTCCCTGATGGGGCTGAGGGCAGCCACACACACTCCCAGGTCAGGAGAGAGGTGTGAAGGGTACCTTTCCCTCCCAGGGCTCTCGCACCAAACGCTCTCCTCTGCATAAGGTTCACATAGGAGGATGTTATGTCCCTCCTGATGTCCTTGACCTCGCCTCTGCTGATGCTGGTTATGTAACTTTACAAAGCTGAATTCCAGTATCTATAGTAACATTTAAACAGAAATAAAACAGTTCATTTAAACAGAAATAAAACAGTTCCCAAAACAGGAAAAAGTTACTGAAAACTATCCAGAAATGAGATCTTGCCTCTTCTGTGTCACACAGACAACAAAACATGGGTTGCTGGATCTATATAAACCATAGATGAGATTCTTACCCCTACTGCCTCCTTTCACAGCCTGCAAGGGAGATGGAAGAGAAGAGGTCTTCAGAGAGGAGACAATTGATCTGGAATGGGAACGAGGGAAGACAGCCATGTGGCCACTTTCCAAACATGCTTTCAGAAGCTTGGTAAGAGGTTTTACTAGGGATGGGAGTGGGAAGAGCCATGGGGACGTTAATAATGGCTGTAATCTAAAGTGTATTCGTGCTGGGAGAGCACTGCTGCTCACATGCCAGCTGAAGAGTCGGTCTGGGATGTCTGAATTACATGGCACTGAGAAGACCAAGATCAGGAGAATATGAAGATGGCTTTTCAGTCAAGTTTACCCTCCTCTATCTACACTGAGGGATGCTTTCCTCAGGCTTCTTTGGATCCCTTATGAACAGCAAAGCTACTCATATGGTGATCACCTCTCTAAAGAGCTCCTTCAGCAAAACCTTTGGTGAGGCATGGCCAAAGCAGGTTCACATCAGTGGAGAAAGTCAACATTTGGTGAACAGTTAAGAGATACCACATAAAAATCTGCTCTAGCAATTCTGAACCATGATTTAAAGTACTTGTAAATGCTCAGTATTCGTTGCTGAGCACAAATAAGTGTCCATTTATATTTCTTCGTGCTTATTCTTTGACCATACTTTCAAAGGGCATTTGTGCTGGTTTTATTTCTGCAGGCATCCAGACTGCGCTGTTCTCTCTTTGGGACATACAATATCCAAAATCTTCCTTTGGCCTGTACCTGTTGTGTCTGTTGCCACCTCTCCTCTTCATTCAGTCTTTGCAGAGAGCATAAGGAGAGGACAGTATATCGTGCATGCTTCTAATAAAGGGCTTGGATAAACTGCTACTGGTCAGCCATGTATTCCATGAATAGTTGGAAATTTAGAGTCTGGGGCTTGTGGAGCCTCCAGCTTTCTACAGAAAAGAGATATTTTTCTTGGATAACCCCAATGGCTCTCACTTCCAATGCAATATACAATTTTTAATTTCATTTTTTTCCACCTACCATGTTTGAATGCTTGACATTTGAAAAGAAAATGTGATATAGTTGTAGGATTACACACAAAGTTCAATCCCTATTTAGAGTGTGCTCATGGCAGGTTAAGTATAAATTCAGAATACAGAAGTCTCAAATCAGATTTTTACTTGTTGGCTTTCAGAGAGGATAATAAAATGTGTCAGTTATTGAAGATGTAAAGTGGAAATAGAAAATCTGCTTAAACTGAAGGGTCAAGCTTTAAGGAAATAATATTTTAAAAATTATGTCAGGTAAAATAGCATTCCTGTTCAGAAGCAATTGAGTTTTATTGCTCTGGGAAAAAGAATTGTATAATTAAAAATGCAAATGGGTGCTTCTCGCAAAAAGGTCTGTGTACTTCATGCAGATTTTGTCTCTAAATCTGAAGTCTTGAAATCCTCAAATCTTTTCAAAGAAAACTGTTGCAGAGATAAACATTGTTCCTTTGGGGTTGGAAGTTCTCAGAAATAAGCACAGAAGTGACACACTTTTCCCATAGTACTCTAGAAAGTTGCTCCACAGTACTCCAAGACTTACTCTATTAACAAATTAGCTTTTAGTTAAATGAGTAATTAATAAAAAGGTCACTGATTTACTGATTGATTAAGCAGTTGTGATCAGGACTAGGGAAAAAAGTTAAAGGTGAATGGAAAAAGGATCAGGTGTGGAATGACTGTGAAATTCATAAATCTGACTTAAAGTGTACAAAAACCCAAAACTAACAACAGCGATTTTGGCAGGTAATGATGAAGAATTGGGAGGAACAGAAATTCTAGAATAGAAAATCAACATACACACCCACTAGACAAAATTCACCCGTGCATAAACAGCCAGCAGCAGCCCATTTCCTGTATAAGTCCCGTTTACATCCTTAAGTTGGAATAAATGTTTAGGAGTAATTTCAAAGGCATACCTGAGAAAAGAAAATTTCAATCTTTGTGAATTAATAACTATCCTGGATTTTGTAAAAAGCTTATATATGTGCCTAACCTAATATAATGCAAATGTTTCTGGTGTAGAAATTAATATGCTGGATGTAAAGGTTAGGTAGAATTGGAACCTAAGCAAAGAAATGTGAGACATGAAGAATACATCAGAAGATCTGTGTTTTAAGTATGCATCAACAGTAACAGAATAGTTAGCATATGCATAAGCCTTTCTATATCAAAAGCACTGTATGAACAACTGTCCAGATCCAAAAATGACAATATTCATGTCAGTGGTTCCAAGGAAATTCAAGGGGCTACTTTTTTAGGGTTGTTGTTCACTAAGCTTTACATGCAGCAGCACCTATGTTGTTATCACCTGTAGTTTACCTATAGTCACCTATAGCATGATGGAGTAACAACTGGATATTGGCTTCTTTTTTATCTTAGTAAATGTCTCAACAAAGCTAAGAGAAACACTTCAGAATCAAACAAGTCATTTTATGTAGCTATGGAGCCAGGCACTAGTAAGGCAAGCTGGTGTTACAGCTTTTTCCCTTTGAAATTTATGTTAAATAGAAATACAGTGTGCAGTGGAAGAAGAAAACGTCTAGATTAATTTTTTTCTTTAAAAATCCTGTTCAAGGAAACTCTAAGCCAGTAGGTTCACCACAAGGCTATTGAGCTTTCAGTGGAATATGTTATGCAAGGTGGATTTCTCTGGGGTAGTTGCCAGTTTTAAGACTTGTGGTAGGCATTGCTTGAAAGTTGCTGTGTAGCCAAGCAAGGATCGTTTAAGAAGATGCTACGTGATCTTTGTATTTTCTTTGTCATATCTTCTTCTCCTTAGATGGTGGACTATTAATTGGGCTGTTTTGGAGAAATGAGGAGAATTCAAGGTTTGAAGGCACGGTAAAGTCTGCCTGCACTTTAGCATCCAGTCTTTGAAAAGATCAGATTTAAGCTGTTTTCTCTTCAAGTACCCCCCTTCAAGCATTTTTTTGTAATTTCATTTATTGCTTGAACTTATGTAAATTTTATAGAGTAGAGCTCCTGTTTCTCTATAGATAGAGAAGAACACACTAAACCAGGATTTCTTTCAGTCTTAAAAAATGGCTTGCATATCCCAGTGGATAGGGGAACACAAAGTGTACAAAAGCTGAGTGGAAGAAGTAAGGTGGAAATAATTGAAATACAGATGGTCTGCCTCCTTGCTTTCAGCAAGATCTTTGGTTCTTAATTCTCAAATAATTAGACACAAATCTTGAAAAAGCATTGATTCCCTGAATACAGACCAAGTCCCTTGCTCACTTCAGCTGAGTTGCATGAAGAAGTTATTTGCCTCCACATATTTAACAGAAGGTATACTTGAGCATGCCTAATGATAACTGTAATTGTGACAAAGCAAAGCAGGTTCCTTTTTATGCCTGTGGTTTGCACACTGAGGAACCTTGAAAACTCTTGTTTCTCAGGCAGGGTGTCTGTGGCATGCCTGCCGTCTATGTGCAATGAATTCACTGAGATCTTAAAATTGGCTTCCTTCAATAGAGTTTTGTTTATGCACTTGGCATGCTTTCACACCCAAACCTCCCATCTGCAGCCTGCACCTGCATTGCTCAATATTTAACTCAAAGATATCTGAACTTCCTGGACTATTAAGGTGTCTTTTGGTTTGCGGCTTGCTGGCCGGGGCTGTTGGTTACCATAAGAAAGAGGTTTAGATGCAGTAAATAATGTAGATTTCCAGTTTCCTCAGTTTTGTTTCTGCTCATTGAAAAGAGCTCCTTTCTGGCATGCTGTAGCTTTTCCTCAGCATGAAGCATGGGGTGTGCAGAGCAGGGTATAGCATTAACAACCTGAAATTAAAATGCTATTGCTTTGCTTTCTCTTTCTGCACAGTAGGAAAATGAGTGCAGGATACATGGCTACTTTCACCACAGACAAACCCACTAGACAAACCCACTATTTTCTGTTCTCAGTTACCAAACCGTTTGAAAAAGAGCAAATCCTTCTCTTTCTCTTAGGATTGTTTCTGATAAGCTGCAGCCTCTTGTATGATGCAGCTGAACTGCTCCATGCATGTCCTCCCCAGCCATGGGGAGTTCAGCAGCTCACTGGACTAGGCAGTGGGTATTTGCCAGTGAATTTGCAACCTCCCTGCACCACTAATTATTCACCCTGGCTTTATAGCCATACCTCTCCCTCCGTGGTCCTGTGGGTCTCTTCAGTGCTCTGAAGGTTGTGTCTGGCTTGCTAAAGTAAAAAAAAAATCTCAAGTTCCTGTATGGGTGTATACAAATTTCTGGTGAGGTGATATAGTATTAGCAAAAAGAAATATCTAAATATCAAGAATTAATTCCTAAAAATAATAAAATCGTGTGTGTGCGCATGCGAATACTCCTGGGTACACCCAAATATGCGTATGTTCTCATATTAATACAGATGCACACATAGATATATATTTGTAGCAGCTTGGATAACCTATGAACTTGAAGGTTCATTGGCTTGACTTTTATGGATAGGAGATGGCATAGTACCTGTGAAGACTGGAGGTCTGCTCTACACTAGAAAATATTATTGGAGCTGGTAAGCCTTTCACAGTTACAATTGGAGGAAAAACTGGGTTTGCTCCTACCCCTTCTTTCCTGGGGGAAAAAAAAAGCAAACCCCAAAACTTCTGGTACAGCTGTGTCTCCAGGAGAATTTTACTGAATCCAGAGCAGTGTAGGATCACTTGGAACTGCTCTGGATTCTGCATTTGGCTCCTTTCTTCAAGCTGGCTTGAAGGGGTTAGGGAACGGCCATCCAGCTCCAGAGAATCCTTTGTGTGAGACCACTTTTTATTCCTATTCAAAGGCAAGGCACTGCAAGCAATTAATAACCCATGTAAAACTGCTATCGAGATGTTTGCTGGTAACAAGTAGAAAGATGTTTGTTGAAAGAGGCATGGTTTAATGGTCTTAGTACAGGACTGTGATTGAGGATCTCCTGTGTTCTTCCTGTGACTTTGACAGTGATTACCAGTCTGGCTTTTGACAGGTCATATATTCTCTATGTGCTTCTATTTACCTACTCTGAAATGGGCTAGAAATTTTACTTAACTTTTAAGAGCCAGAAATAATTAGTTTCTGTTTACAAAATACTGTCAAGACATAAAACATCCATCATCAGTCTCATCTACCTTTAGTTTTCTGAGTATCAGGTGTCCTAGACATGCTCTGCATTTGGTGGAGAGGGACCTCTCCAGAGAGTGAAACCTTCCCATGTGTCAGTGTGAGTGAAATTTCATTTCCAAAAGAAATTTCCCCTTTCTAGTCAATATATAAGGGATCTAGATGATTGAGTAATGCTGAATTTTAGGTGGCTAAGGTGAAGTGAAATTAATCCCATCCTGGTTGCTACATTTAGGGTTGTTTATACACTGTGCAAAGAAGACAGTGTTTGCACTTCACATCTCTGATCTCCAAGATAAAAAGGTCTGTGTGACTGAGAGATGTGAGTGTTTCACAAGGAAATGCATGGAAAACAAAGATTCTAACCCAAATTAGAAACAATTTAAGTAAAAAAATTTCAAGTGAAGCAGAGACATTGCCATGAGTTAAGATGAATGGGCAACAGGGCTGCTTGGAGCTTTAGGAACAGAACGGGTACACAGCCTCACCAAGTATTTCAACAACCCAGGCAGCTGGCTAGGGAAAGAAGACATAAGGCAAGAAAAATAGTAATTATAGATATTATCACCTCTGTGGAGCAAGGCCAGTGCAATAGCCCAGTTGCAAGGACACTACATCTTGGGAAGCTGAACAGTGGGAGAGAATTTTAGGCCATTGGTCTGAGTAGACCAGTAGAGAGTCAGTGCTCAGAAGTGATCTCAGCTGCATGAGGCAAAATGCCAGCCACATTACTAATACAGTCTCCTTTGCCAGCTGATCTCTGGCAGCTTTGGTGTCAGCAAAGCAAAACACGGCTTAATGAGATTGCAGGAGGAATAGCAGGTGATGGCTATAGGTGGGCAAGGCTTCTTTTCAGTACGCAATAGCTACAGTTTTCCAAATCATTGTGATCACAAGGTTGCAGATGGACCAGAAGGCAACCCCTGGGTGGGATTATCCCATCCCATCTGAAAAGATGGTCTTTGATGAAAACAGTCTGAAGTCAAAGAATCGGGCTTGGAATGCTCCAGGATCCACAGCTCATGTTAACAAACTGGCCTGTTACTGAGAGCCAGATTTCCAAATCCTGGCTGCTTGAACACTGATGGTTCCTTGCACAGTCCTCTGGGTTTGCACAAAGCTCTCCAGGTTCTCAGAGCATGGCAGTTTGCGGCAGGGATGTGTCACTGGGCAGCACTTGGCAGAGGAGCCTGAGCAGGGATGAGGGCAAGACCAGACATGGGCTTGGATAACCTATGAACTTGAAGGTGCTTTCAGCAGTGATGACTGCTAGCTGTACATCTGTAGCTGTGGTAACCCAGAGGGTTTTCAGGAAAACAGTAAACTTGAGTAGGCATTGCTGAGAGCTCTTGATTTAGATTAAAAAGTGGTGTTGAGGTGGTAGTTCTGTCATCTCTTGCAGTGCTTGAAACATCAGTGGTGCTCAGTCTTCTAGGGGTGCCTGAACCCCAGAAAACCTGTGGGGCATACTATCCCTTAGGATTAATACCTATCAGGTAGGATGATACAATTCAAAAGGACCTTTTGGGTTATCAAGTCTGTGTCTCACCTGTTGCAGATAATACAACCCCTTTCACAAGTTAATTGAATTTCTCTGTAAAACCAGTCAGATTTCTATTTCTACTTCCCCTATTGTCTGTTTCAGAACCCTATTTCTTTGCTTGTTGAAAATCCAGATTATTGTGAAATTTTTGTAATTCCAATTTCCATCAAGTGTCGGCATTACCCAGTAGCTGAAAAAGTTGTTTTAGCTTTCTGGGTTTTATTCTGTATCCCTATTTGACCTTCATTTCACTAGGTTAAACAAATGAGGCTATTGTATTCTTATGTATGGTAGCCTATTTGTTCTTTGGCTCATGCCAGTCATCTGCAGTGTCTTTGCATCCTCAATTCATCCCTTCTGAACAATGGGTCATCAGAGTTGTATGCAGAGTATTTCAGATGAAGGTGCAGCAGTGCTTTGCACATTGCCATAATGTTATTCAATTTCTAATGGAAACGTTGTGTCTGAAATATCCCAGGACAACATTACTTAATTCATAATTACATTTGGGTCTAATGGGCATCCTGTGATCCCAGTATCCTCAGTCTTCTCTTCTGTGTTTCCAGTTGATAACCTCCACCATGCTGCAGAAATTCTTGTTTCTAATCCCTTGATGCAGGAATTAATATTACATTTCATTTAATTTTAACCTACAGCAGCACTTTGTGCAATGGTGAATTTGTAAAGCATTTCATGAAATGTCAGGATTTGATACAATGCAGAGATTTAATTAATTCTTTATTATTATTTGTACTTCACATAAAGAAAAATTGGATGTATTTGAAGTGTGTGTTGCCTAATTTATGAGTACATTAGCATTTGAGTGTGTTAAAGATAATATTACTAAGAATACCGGGTACTAAAGGGAGATCTTTAGCTCAGATTTTTAAAACCTTGCACTAGCTGTGCACAATTTTGCCAAATTTAATTTGATTTCATAGTTTTTCTCATTGCAGCAAGGAGAATGCATTCATTTACTGCATTTTTCATTCCAAAATGCATTGAATAACTTTTCCCCAGATAAAACCACATTTTTTGTGCAAGGATAGCTGAGCAATAAGGCAGTTTAACCAAAGTCAGCTGAATTAATAGACCCTTGCAATTCAAGTATGACAAGGCTGCAGAAAACTAGCTGAGCTGAACTTCACCAGCCTATAGATCTGAATGGGCTAGACGTTACTTTTGGTAGAGGGTATTATGCTGACTTGTACAAAAAGTGGGTTTATGTTTGTGCTGTTGGAATCACCAGTATTTCTCCTGTTCATTTTTATAACAAATCCAATATCTTAGAGTAAATACAGGAGAGTAAAGTTCAGGGAGAGCATTTTATTTTAAGACTGCATTTTCCTGCCTTTGAAACACTTGATTTCTCAACTCTGTGGTTGCATTTATGGCATTCCTTTTTTGACATCTCTGTGTATTTGTGTGTATGTGTACTTTGTGTATATAACGTTCATGCAGATGCAAAAATATCGTATACAGTGCAAGAAAGGCTTATCCATTGTCTTTCTATTACTGGCAGCTCTTGAGAAATGGAAGACAGTGCTTACATTCCCCCCCTCCCCCCCCCACCATTTCAAGCCTACAGAGATAGGGCCTTTGGGAACTACGCATTGTTTTTCCTACTTTGAGGAAAATGTAACTGTCATCCAGCAATGCCTTATCTGCCACATTTTCTGTACTTGAAACAATATTTTATAGAAGTACTTGGTTATAAATGTAGAGGATCTTTGGCTAGCACATGTCCTCTGACTTTAGTAGTTATTCCTAGGAATCTGACTACTAACACTTCTTTAAAAATAAAAGGTGGCAGGTCAGTCTGGTGCTAACACTATTTGAAAAACATGGTAAAAAGCTTTATAAAAAGCAATGTGAACCAGACCAAAACAATGCCAAATTTTCCAGAAATGTTTTGTGCTCTGTTGTGGCTTAAGACCAGCCAGCAACTAAGTACCACATGGATGCTTGCTCACTGTCCCCCTCCCAGGTGGGATGGGGAGGGAAATCAGAAAAAAGGTAAAACCTGTGTGTTGAGATAGGAACAGTTTAATACCTGAGATAAAGTAAAATGTAACAACAGCCGCAACAGTAATAATAGGAAAGAGAGAGAATTAAAACAAACAAGAAAACCCCAAGTGATGCACAATACAACTGCTCACCACCCTTTAACCTATGCCCAGCCTGTCCCTGAGCAGCAATCAGTGGACCTCTCCTCCCCCCAGTTTATATAATGAGCATGATGCTCTATGGTCTGGAATATCTCTTTGGCTAGTTTGGGTCAAGTGTTCTATCCGCTCTTCCCAGCTTCTTGTTCCCCTCCTCACTGGCAGAGCATGGGAAACTGAGAAGTCCTTGACTGGGCTAAGCACTACTAGCAACAACTAAAACATCAGTGTGTTATCAGCATTATTTACCTACTAAATCCAAAACGCAGCACTTCACCAGCTACTAGGAAGAAAATAAACTCTATCCTAGCTGAAACCACGACAGGCTCCAAATAAGTTTGATGTTCATATGGGAAGGAGAGGCCTGTGGGTAAACAGGGAACTTTCCTTTTTTTTCCAGGTTTCATTGCAGTGTCTGGCCAAAACAAGGATCCTCATGTCCCTGCTGTCAGTCCATGTCTTTCCTCTGGCTCCAGTGGGCTTTGGATTTTAATGTTCTTGAGGTGTTTGGGGTCTGTTTTATGCAAACACCACTTGTCTTTCTTGCATATTAAAAGGTTTGATTCATTCATCTGCTTAAAGAACATTAAAAGCCTAGTATAAGGGTTGCTATAAAAACTGTTAAATACTAATATTTGTTTGGATTTTCAAAGGCAGGGGAAGAAGGTAGGTCCCCAATGGGAGCTAGTTCCACTAAAAGCCATAGGAAATTTAATTGTTAAAAATTGCTTTTCCTTCTGTCAATCCTTGCCCCTGTGTGCAGAGTGCATATGTGAATTAATAGCATGCTAACACTTAAGGTCATAAATGTCAGCTGGTTCAGCTCTCAGGAGAATAAGGACATTGTGGGTAAAATATAGCTATGGCATTTGATAAAAACTGAAATCGTATCAGTTTAAAAAGAAGGACTTAAGGGTATGTACTGCTGAAGTATAACTCCTTCCAGAGAATCTCACCTTCTCCTTTCCCAAAAAGAGGATGTGAGTAAATAGAAATGGTGTCTTTCGCCTCTGTGTCTCTCTTTGGTTGGTAAATGTCTGATATGCCTTGCTGAAGAGGATTACAAGAAGCCTTTTAAAGAGGAATTGCAATCAGAGGCAGAGAAAAAGCAATCTGACTTGCTATCTACTCCTCACCACTCTAAAAATGTACAATTTTAAATAAAAAATAGCTGAAATTGGTACTGTAGTTTTAGAAGAAATAATGAAGAATGGAGTTTTATTTTTTATCCTGCAGTAGTGACACAGCCAGTTTCTCCAACTTCAAGCTAACCTGTAGTGTTTTTGCAGGAAAACCTTGGTGTCCATATCTGAAAAACATCATTCCACACCCTCCGATAAGCTATAAGCAACCCCCAGTCCTGGAAGCTAATCTGTGGGAATGAACTCTGGTGTCCCTGTGGAGCCTCAAGGTCAGAGCCTTAGGAAAAGAGTAACAACGGAAGTGCCTCCAGGATATGGACAGCATTTTGCCAAGAGTAGCAAAAGAAACTATAATGTTTAAACCAAAACTGAAATTTGAATAGCAGGCACTTTTATTGAACAATTGTACAGATTTCAAAACCAAGTAATCTCTGCATTTACCCCTTTTTCTGTTTTTCTTTGAAGTTTATTTTCTGTTTAAACAAACTTGCTTACTTCCCAGAAATTCTTTCCTCTTTTCTATAAGTAGATTCATGAAGCAGAAATTATGTCTTCATGTTACACAAACTCTACACCCTTTGAGTTTTATTGCACTGCCAGTAGTTTGGTCTCACTGAGATGTTCGGTTACGGGAAGATATGGGGCTCTGGTTCTGATTGATGGCAATTTATTACCTGTTTTATTGTTGCCTTTCACTCTGTAATTTTAAAGGTAAGATGAAATGATTTCCTAAGGAAGGTCTATGCTTGGACTTGTGTTCCCAGTCCTTTGGGATGCCCAGCATCCTCAAAGTCTTGTATACCCAAGCGAGCATCGAGTATATCTAACATAAGATTGTGTTTGAGGCAAGGGCTGAATGTCTTGAGAAAATAAAGAAAATTTCACCTTAAGTTCTTCCAGGCCTGTCAAAGAATGGTTAATGTTTTAACTCAGAAGATACTTCCCAGCATTTGCTGTGTGGGTAATGTCAAGCCGTGCAGTTCACTGTGTGAGCAGTCATGCATAGATCTACAAATCACCATGCCTGTGGCAGGGAAGAAAAAGTGTGCTGTAGGTCCCAGCACAATGCCCTGGAGGCCAGTGCTTGTTTCCTGGGCTATGCCATTAATTTTGGGAAAAAAGTGCTTCTAAAAATTTAGTGTATATTGAGCACAGGCCTGGGCCTGCTGTCATGCCTTAAGTCTTTCTGTGCCTACACTCACAGATGTAAGAGCCAAGCTCAGATTCGTCATTATAGCTCCTTGTCCCACTGCAATGATGTTATGTGGGTGGATCATGCCAGCCAAAAGGTCCTAAAAGTACATCCCATAATGGTTAATGAGGAATACGATCAGGCAGTAGTCAAGCTGCTGTCTAGGGAACACGGTAGTGCTGTACAAGCTACAGATACCCTATGGCTGGTAATAGGGTGCATAGGGCGAGAGGCAGGGCATATACTCCTGCTGGAAGCAGATCTCTGTCTGAACCCCTCCCATCCCTACTCTCTTCTGCTTTTCTCTTTTCTTTTCTCTTTGCTCTGCCATTTTTTGCCCCATAATGCAAGCAAGCGTTTTTCTCTTCCACCTTAAAAAAATCTCCACCATTAATCTCATTTGCTTCTGTACCTACTGCTCCTCCTTTCTTCTTTTCATGAAGTCTTTAAACACTGCTAGGATCTCCTCTCTGTTTTGTGAGAGACCTCATTCAGCCCAATTTTCTGTTCACTGCAGCCCCATGCAAGTCTGCTGATTTCAGAGCCAGCCTGCAATTTCCAACCTCTTTACCCTATATCAGGCATCTCTGGCATGTAGCCTGGGCTCCCTTCCCTTCCATGGCCCTGCTGTTACCCCTGAGTGCTTCTGCAACGCAACCATCACTGCTCTGTGTGGGTCTTACTGGAATCTGTCCTTGGCCCATGTGTGTCAAAGCTTTGCACAGAGCTGTAACTGCACCCATGGCTATATGTACTGTTTTCACATGTGCACATGATAAGTAGGTAAACAAAAATGTGGATAATGGAAAAGGACCAACCCCACAAAATCGTGTTGAGTTTGGCATAATCATTTTGCGTAATTTCTGCAATGTCACTGCCGTTGTAAAGGTAGTGGCAAGGTGCTTTTTGCGCATGTCTCTGATATACCTCTCTTGTTTGAATAATGACCTTTTTGGTTCTGTGCAGCACCAAAAGGAGTTACATTCAATGGTGAGTACGTGGGAGACAAGAGTGAGCATTAACACAAAGCAGCTTCTATTGAGTTCAAGAACCCATGTGGATCTTGCAGATCAAGAGGACGCTGTGTGTGAGGAGGTTCATTCCTTTGGTCTTGCAAAGAATGGAACAGCATTGCTTCAGATTGATTTCTTACCAACTTTTACACGCACCTCAGGTTGTGCTTGCAGATCAAGTGGTCACTTAGCATTGCCACGTGTTTTTCCTTCTGTCTTTCTGCAGTACAGAGCAAGCAAGGATTTGTGGTTTTCTTCTTTATCAAGAACAGCAAAGCTGAAACAGCAATATTCCATTTATGGAAATGACCTCAGGGCTGCAGTAAGTATTTTACCATTTCAGTTTAGAAAAGCCACATTTAACCCAAACTTTTGTTTTGATATGAGAATCAGCTGAAGAGATGTCACCGGTATGGATTTTAATTACTTCTGCTTGGGCCTGTTACTCCAGACTCGGGCCATGTCTACATAATTGTGTCAATGTGTCAGCTATCTAAAATACCAGATACCTGCTCACAAGCAGTCAGGTGCCATTGTTTCTAAGAGAAGTGCAAGTCAGCCCAGTCCCAGAGTTGCCTTGCTGGTTAGGATGGGAGTGTTCCCATTCCAGCAAGGCTACCTGAAAATCAAGATTTATTGGAATGGACTTTAGGTTAAGCCATGGCTTCCACACTAGAGCTGGCTTCTGTGTTCTATGTGTGAACAGAGCTATGCAGGTGTCTCCTTTCCCCTCTCAGTGTGTCTTTCCTCCCTTGGCAGTCAGCTGTTCTCACTATTTTGCTTCTTATTTCCATCCTTATGTTTCCCTCTTACTCTATGTATCCTAATTTCTCCAGATGTTTCACGCATCTGAATCTGCACTTCACCACAGAACTTCAGAATCAGTTTAGCTGAGGTTGAACTTCCTAGGAATTTGGACAAATTTGGATCTGAATGGCGTTAGGTTGGGTAACTCATTTCAGTAGAGTTGAGTCTGAACTGAGATTTTTGTGTCTGGCTCTGAATTTATGTTAGATCACATCTAAACACTGTTTTGAAAAACCTACAAAGATGGAAAGTTTAGATCCAGGTCCAAAGTCCTAATTCCTGGATTTAGGAGCAATTGTATCCGAGGTTCTGGTTTCCCATGGCAGAGATATGCAAAACTCAGCTCTATAGTTTTGGCTGTGGCCCGTCTCAGTTTTATTCCACAAGGAAGGTTTCACAGCTCTAATTTACATCCCTCTCCTAATACATATTAATATTCCTTTACCTCTCTGTCCTTCTGCAAAGGTATCAGATCAGGTTTCAGCTCTTTAAACATTGATACTGGGTGTTCCGCCTTGTTCTGTAAGTCATTGTGCTTGTCACACTCACTGCACGAGTCCTTGAATCACGTACTCAGTATTGAGCTCCGGTACTGGAGCTGCGGGTCTGATTTCTCATATGCCACACTTCCCAACAACCAGCAGTGGGTACAGACATGCCTGGGTGGTTCTGAGGCTGATTCGATTCCCATCAAAGTAATAGGAAAAAGCTCCTCTGATTGATGTAGGATCAGAACTATCAATATGGGGGTCTCCTAGAAATTATGATCTCTCACTAAATGTTTACCCAATTATAATAAGGAGCAAAATGCATTTTTTTTCTATAAACAAATCAGATTTTTGTGAAAATATGGTGCCCAGAATGGCAAACCATGGCGGAAGAGTGAGTAAGGCTTTTTCAAGTCACAGGTCTCTTTGGACACAATGTTTAACAGGCAAATTCCTACCATGGAGCACACCCTTGGGACCGCAGTGGGATGAAATGCCGGGTTGGGGGTCATGGCCTGTGTCTGGCATAGGACTGACAACCAGGCATCTCTGAACAGAGAAGAAATCAGATGCAGGAGAGATGGGAAAGAGGGCAGAAATGAGAAGCTGAAGCTAGAAGGATGCCCTGACATCTTGGTAAGCTTGGCTCAACCCGTTCAGCTTAAGACCCATCATGTCAATAAAACTCAAATCCTAAAATTTGAGATTTATACAGAAAAATCTCTGGAGAGCCAGATGCTATTGAAGAGCACTGTAGCCTTGCTGCGCCATAGCAGCCTCTGCTGAAACCTGAACCCTGGAGTTCTTTAAACATTGTATTTGTTTATGATTGAAACTACACTGAGGATTAGTTAACCTTCCTGCTTTCCAGCAAGCTACCTGGAATTTCACCACATTGCTCTCATTTAACATTTATTTACAGAAATGTGAGAATTATGAGAATGCATTTTGTTTGAAAGTGCCAATTTGTCATGGCATAGTTTGATTTAACAACAAACTCCTTGGAATTATTAGAGGCATGTTTTGTAAGGATTTCCTGGTGTAAAAACTGACTGGCTTGACTTCATTTGACTCCTAGTCAAACAGGTTGTTCCTTAGCTAAGACTGAGCAAGCTAGAGTTCACCCTTGATTTTGTTGGGAAAGCCCAGGTACCAACAGCTATAGAAGGTATTTGTAATGAAAGAATACAGCTAGCCAGCACAGCTTTCTCAAAGGCTATGTGAAAATTCATGGCTATTACTATGAAAACATGTGCAAGAGAAATGCTGGTGGATCCTGTTTGCATAACTGGAATCATTATTAGCAAAACAAGAGATCACTTTCCCTTCCTTTTGCCTGCTAAGCGGGAGTAATTGTCACAGTCATCAGTGAATCAGTCAGCTAAGGCATGGTACACAGGGCACCTTGGGTGATCGGGCACTTTGGGTGGTCAGGCACTGGCGGAGATCACTGATTTTGGGAGAGGTGCTGATTAGGGAGGGTGGGAATTAGGAGGGGTGTGAAAGAGGAGTTAAAAGCATGGACAGGCAGTAGGAAAACATGATGAAGGAATAATTTTCATGTGCCATATACTTAGAAAATACGTGATGACATTTCACCAAGGAAGGATTTCACAAGTTTCCTATGGAAAGCATTTATCTTTTCCTCGATGTAGGTGCCTTGTGCAGGATCTTCTCACAGAAGGTTCTATTACAAGTTCCTTAGGTGCTCTAAGACCAGAGCTGGCCCTAGCTTCCTGATACTCTAAGCACAACTTTTTGGAGAGGTCCTACAGTTTAACTGGCCTCTGAAGCACACATAGTCTCTGTAAATGTCCACCCCTAAGTTACTTATCAGCTGAACAAGTACAATGTTGAGCTAAAGCAAATAATAAGCCTTTGTGTGCATAACCATTACATGGTTCCTATAGTATAGTTGTCTTGACTCTGTTATTTGGCTGTATTTACCTGGAGAGAGAGACTAGAAAAGGAGCCACTGTGAGCATAGTGCATGGGAATTACAGGCAGAATAAATGCTTGAAAGTGGCATATCCAGTGGGTTAGCACAGGACTGAAATGAGGTGGCTTGCAAGGCTGTGTATGTGGCTGTCTGCTATGTCTCCTTTGCAGAAGTAAATTGTTTGGCTGTTCGGAGGCCGGGGATTTTCTTCATCAGCTCTGCTGTAGTTTTTGTATGTGTTCAAAACAAAGCAATTATTTGAGGTTGTATTGCTTGAAAATGATGAAAACACTATAGTAGACCCTCCTTGCCACACCAGTGTGCAGCTACAGTTTTGCCATGTGATTCATGTATGTAGATATGAGCTAAGTGCTCATCTGCATGCACATGCAGCCAAGACCTACAGAAGAGTCTGAGATTCAGAAATTTCCTGGAAATTCAAGGAAAATTTGGCCTTCTCATGTGAATATGTTTTTCCACATTAAGTTAAGATAAGCAAAATTTTGTTTTCCTGCTGGCTTGTTCACCTAATAAGGGCTATTTATATTCTTGGGCAGATTTTTACGTAATTCATTAGAATATAAAACCTCTATTTGTATAGCTATGTGAAAGTATGAAACTTTGACTGGAAGTGCAGTAGTGTATAAGTTATTGATGCTCCAGAACCAAAGAATATGAGCAGAATTAGAACGCCTACTAGAGAAATGGGCCTGCTACTGTGAAAGTTTCAAGTTCATAGAAATGCCAAATTTGTACATCCACACTCTCATAGATGAGTTCAGAGAAGGATACAGGGGTTAGTTAAGACATTTAACTCTGATGGTTGAGCTCCGTAGTTGTGAGGTACAGTTAATTCTTCTTAGATGATAAGAAAAATAGGGAGAAACTAAGGGCTTTTTGAGCCTTGGAGCCTGAATTCTGCTGAGGTTAAAGAAGATCCGGTGAAGCAAATGAAGACTATCACAGAAAACCAAGAGAAGATCTGAAAACGCAGCTGATAATACATAGATCTGAAGCTTAATCATCAGGAGAATGGGCTTAACTTGATGCTGTGGAGATAAATAACCCCCTGAGGCAATTAACTTCAGGAGTTCAGAGGTGTGAATGAGTCAGGTTTTATAGGGAGGGGCAGCGTCTTTTGCTTAAACAGCGCATGATATTGCAACCTGGGGATGGAACCATGAAGGCAAGAGGGAAAAGCAACGATGAGAACAGGGGAAAAGGGGATGTAATATCCACTACTGGAGTAGAGTAACCAGGGCTGGGAAACAGCAGCAAGCAGCAAACACGATCTTTTCTGAGAATCGCTGGGAGCTGAGGATGCAGTGAGCTGGCAGTGAACCAACAGCTGAGGAAATGGAGGAAGAAGCAAGGGTTGAATTTGTGGAAAATTAGTTTTCTTTCTCTGGGAAAGAGGTTGCTTTGGTTTTGACAGTCTCATTTGAACAGAAAGAGGAATTTGCCATCTGTGGATATGCCACTTCCAGAAAATCTTAACCTTTTCCTGACCGACTGTGAAGCTGCAGCTGCCTCATACACTGACTGTGTGGTAGCCTCAAACAGTCTCATTTTAATCTGCCGTCAGTTTGAGACATCAGGGTTCTTTATAGCTTTCTAATACAGAGTTCTTTGGTTCTTCTAACATGACCTTTAGTGGCATTATACCACCAGAAGTACAAAGCTTCTTTCTTGGCCATAACTCACCTCCATAAATGTTATGCACTCACACCCGGGAACATAATGCAGTGTCACAGCTTTTAATGCAGGAAGGACTGATTGCTGGGATCACTGGGAATCTCTGTTACCTCTCCTCCACACTTCGAAGTAATAAAAGTTACATTATTTATGTTCTTTCTGTTTGTCAATATTTGGAATATTCAAATAGCGCAAGTGATGAGGGACATTAAATACCCAGAGAGAGAGAAATAGGTATTATTTATGCCATAGTATCAGGTGTACAGTGCAGCAAACTAATGGTTAAATTTGAATTACAGTAAATCATGCTAGGGCTGCACAGGAAAATAAAAGCCAGCAAGAAGGGCTAATTCTAAAAATAAAGCAGAAGTTGTTTGTTAGGGTGGTCCGGAAATAAACAGGGCAGTAAAATTTGTAGATGTCTTTTTGTAAAACACTACAGGAATGTGTAACAAACGTGAAGGATTCACCGCTTTATTGTAAGGACAGGAAAATCCTGTTTCAGGACAAATTAAGTTGTATTGGTTAGGAAAGCCCATATTACTCAAAGATACCAGCTCTTGGAAGAACAGTTGAAGAGATTATATCAATGTTCTGAAGTGGAAATTTCCCTCTGGAAAATGCTGCTCCACTGGGTGCAAAATGTACTTCATGAAGCAGAATGTTGAAAACACCTGGCTTTTTGAATGGGAAAATTTCAAAGAAATTCAAAATTGAAATGTGAGATCCCATTTGGATACTCTCTTTTTTTTTTTTTTTAATTTAATTCTCCTCCGTTGCTTTTCCTGAATTTTCAGTGTTGGTATTCTTGTTCCTTTTCAGTTTTATTTTATTTTTTTAATATGCATGCATGTCTGTGTGTATTATGTGATAATCTTGTACCAGTATTAACAGTTTTTACTAACTGAAATATTTTTTACTTTTCCTGTAAAATATATTGTCTGTATTTTTCCTCTCAAATCTGGTTGAAAACAGGCTCTGGTGTGCTGGAAATGCCCTGGTCTAAATGAACTCCATTTCTTGAGGAGCTGTGCTGCCAGCTGATAATTTGGCTGGGGAGAACCTCTCCAACCTCTGTATTTCTGATTTATTTTTCTGTAAAAAATAGTTATTTACTTGTCTCTGAATTTTCATTCTTTATTGCTACTTCCCCTTGATAGTTACACTGATGTGAAAATCCTCATAACCTGTTAACTAGGAAACATAGTAAGTGGCCATAAGTTCACAGCATCACAGAATAATTGAGGTTGGACCTCTGGATATGGATATCATCTAGTCCAGCTGTTGCCTGCCCAGAGCAGGTTGCACAGGCCATGTTTAAAGATCTCCAAGGATGGAGACTCACAGCCTCTCTGTGCAACCTGTGCTAGTGCTTGGTCCCCCTCACAGTGGAAATATTTCCTTTGTGTCTAATTGCATTTTCCCATGTTACAGTATGTGTGTCTTGTCCTGCCCTGTATATCTCCAAGCAGAGCCTGGCTCTGTCCTCTCTGCACCTTCCCATGGCACAGCTGCAGTGAGCACTCACCAAATGGTTTAGGTGCATCTGTTTTTATCAGGCATCTTAACCAGTTAGCAGCGCCCAGACTGTACATTACTGCCTTGCAGTATGCGTAGTAGCTATGGTTCAAGGATGTGCTGACATTTGTGGAGTGGCGACTTACAGAGTACAATAATACTGCTGCAAACACTTGTCAGATCATCTCATCAGCTTTGCTGTTATCTCTTACAAGATAATCAGAGAGAAAACTTTATCCATGGTTCAAATCCATTGATTTTTGCCCACTATAGATGAAGGATTTTAGGTGGTGTTATGTGTTTTGCAAATGCAATATGTCTATCTCTGCCCCAGTAATACAATGGATTACTGTTTGGAGTAACGAGTTTTTGCAAGAACCTACAAACTTAAGCAAAAAAATATTTCATAACAGTCAATAGTTATTTCTAGGATTCTTCATAGTTTAATCTAGAGGGGGTTGTTTCGGTAACTCAAAAACAGCACAGCTGACCTGAAAGAAAATGTGGGCACAGTAAGGATTCTCACCAGTTACTCCTGCCCTAGTAAAAGGAGCAAGCATTAATCACTGCCGGCTCATCTTCTGATTTGCTAGTTTATGAAATACTGGGTTTAGAAAAGGAGCACGACAACTTTGTGCTGACTGGAAAAGGCTTTGCTAGGCTCTTGGAGGCTCATGCGGAGTCCTAAGAAGAGAGATGGTGCGGTGGAAGCACAGATAGTCGCGGGCTGAACAACAGGCTGGGTGGCTGGCAGGAAGCGCTGTCCCCAAAGCGCTGATTCAGCAGTCGGGAGCCAATTGTGCAAGAGGAATGGCACTTTTAAGGTGTTTACATTCTCTTATCAGACCAGTCAGTGTAAATAATGCCTTTGTCAGCAGTATGGCTGTGACCGAAAAGCTTTGCGAATGCAGTGTAAGGATTGACTGGACCTCCTATAGGAAGGTAAACCATGCTGTTTCAGCCCTGGGAGGTCCTTTGGAAAAGGACACCAGGGTTATGATTCTGCTGTGGTCAGAGTTGCTTCATCCTATTTCAACTAATTTCAACCAGCGCATCTCCATGAGGTTCAGAGAACCTATGCTGATTTAGGTCCGGTTCAAAGTACCCTCATCCTCTGTGATAAAAAGTGTGCTAGCTATACAATATACCCTTATTTATAGGCTATATATGTTATAATCAAGTTCATGAGGTGAAAAGCTTTCATCACTGTGTGACCATTCACATTATGCATTTGCTTATTAGAGTCCTTTAAGTTTTTTTTTTCTGTCCAATAACAACAACAGTTTGTGTCTTTAGCTTCTAGGAGCAAATGGAGAAATACCAGTAGGAAAAAAGAGGTGGGAGGACATTTGTGATTTGTAGTGTTTGAACTTAGAAGATGAGGAGTTTTCATTCCTGCCCCATTCTCACATAGCAATCTGGAGAAGAAAACAGAGAGATTCATTTTTGTTTCAATTAAAAATTAGTTATCAAACAAAATGTGTGCACCTAAGTCTCTGCTTGGAGTCTCAAAAAACCTTAGCATTATATAGCCCAGTAAGGCAATTAGATTCCTCAAACCAGTAGTTAACCTTGAGAAACTTTAGTTTGACTATCAAGTCCCAGATTCAGTGGGAGGTCACCGAAGTTACAAACAGATTTACATTTACTTTTGGCCTCATTTTGCATCTTTCCAAAGCAGAATTGAATGAGCATCTGAAGATACTGAATTGCTCATAGCATTAGAACTCCGCCACTGTATAAATCCATGATACACACCTACCATTCTGAATACTGTGTGCTGTTCTCAGAAAGGGTACAGAAACATTACACAAGGCATAGAGAAGGTCAAAAATATAACTGAAGATGTGGAATAGCTTTCATATCAGGAATACTGAAATAGACCAAGGTCCCTGAGCCCAAGGAGGGAGGTCTGAGGTAGATAAACTGGCAACTGAGGGAAAGAGAGTTGTGTGGTGTATGAACTGCTTATCCTTTCTTCAGGTACAACAATTAGGAGTCATCAAATGAAATCATCAGGTGGGAAGTTCATTTTCAATAGCATGTTTATTCTTTTTTTCTCTCTTTTTTTATCATTAACTGCATCACCTCATGCTTTTAAATTGAGTTGCCCAGAACAGGGTCTGTCCTGCATGTTTGTTCAACACTTCTGAATTTATGTTCTGTAAAGTGATACATTTGTGGTGCTTTCTAAACAATAAGCAGTACTGAATGGTCTTCCTACTAGTGCTTGACTGGTGTGCACCTGGCTGCTTTTCAGGAGGAAAACACCCTAAGTAACAATACCTTAAGCAGAATCAGCAGCAGGTCTGAAGGCACAGTCGTGTCACTGCTATGCTTGTCATCTCTGCGTCTCCTGATGACATTTCAGGGTACAAGGAACTGACTTAAAGAGATGTTACTGTGGCTTGTACAAACAGATGAACCATGATGACGAACGCAATAAGTATCTTTGCAAATTTTGCTCTAATAAAAGCGAGAGGGTGGAGCTACCGACCTTGTCATGCAACTGTATCTTTCAACAGAAAAGGGTCGGTTTTACACAAATTGAACTTCCTCCTCCCTCAGGTCTAGGTGCAGATTATTGCTGCTGAGGTGCCTGCTGTGGTTTGGGTGGAAGACACAGAGGCTCTTTTGGATGACACTAACACAAATAAGCAGTCCGAAGAAGCTGCACAAACTCTCCGCTGTGGCAGCTGCCTGCCTGCCCCAGCCTTTAAAACACTGTCAGCAAGTGGTGGACGAGCTACATCTTCTCAGAAAGACTTCTTGAAACAGCCCCAAAGAATTGAACTACACAGAGCCATACCTGCACAGTGCCATGCGGGAATCCTGGGGAAACGAGCTACACAAAAGAAAATGCTCTAAACAAACAGCAGCTTAACTTCATTTTTGGTAGTTGTATATAGAGGGCCTTGTGGCTGTACCACTGATGGTGATTCAGGGATTACTGTTTTCCACCTCCAAATGAAGTTGTTCTTTATCACAAAGGGTAGGGAAATACTGTTTTAGCGTTAAGGATCTTCTGCTCCTGTAATTGCTGTGTGCAAACTGCCGTGTAGGGGTCTGGTTGCCTGTTCTGTGGCAGACAAGGCCTCCACTGCTGTGTTTAGAGGGTTCCTGCCACAGAAGCTAAAATAATAGAGTTCAGCTATTAAAACCTGCTTACGGTGGTGTTACCTGAAAAATTGATGCTGTACCCGGTTCCTGGAGGGGCCTGTTCAGGCACGAAAAGCCAACAGAAATCCTTTCCTCAAGAAGACAAATTCTCTCAAACCTCCCATTTTATATTTGCAAGTAGCAGCAAAAAACTTGTAATTGTTGATAAACAGAAGCATCACTGAAAGATGGTACATTACTTCCTTGAAGGTAAAAGATTTACTGAAATCTTGGCTTTAGGCAGAAGACTTCATAAACTGCTGTCTTCGTTTCTTCAGTACAGTATATACAGATCAGCTGTGGTTTGTAATCTGTGATGGCGTTATTGTTTGCATTAACCACATAAATCTTCCAGCATCTGTGTATTTCATAAGGGAACAAACATTTCTGTCTATTACATGAACACAGCTATTGTAATAAACTCATGTTATGACAGACTGTGATTACTGCAAGCAGTCTCCCCAAAGCCTGCAGCCAGGGCGCTGCACTTAGACAAGAGTATTTCCAGGAGCCTAGAGAGGATTAGCAGATCAGGCTGCTCAATAACGTATGCTTTCTGTCGGTCCCGCCTTGCTGTGGGGACTGGAGACCAACAGCTCGATACCCCAGGGCCAAGTTTGCTGCCTTTTGCCCACTGCCTGTGGAGAAGCTCAGGGAGGAGTTACTTCCCCCCGGGGCCAGCGGGGCTGTTGCAGAGGGAGGGAAGGGATGTACAACGCCCTTGGGCGTCTGCTGCACACACCCGGTTGCGCTGTCTCTGCCTGGTGAGAGCTCCTACCAACCGGCCAACAAGGGCACGAAGCAGTAACTGTTGAAGTTAAACATTTCTGAAACGGCTCCCAGGAGCATTACCAAAGGCAGTGGCAGAGCAAATCTGAACCGCCACAGAGATGTCTTGCAGAAATCTGCAAAGATCTATGCCAGTGCTTACAAACTGCAGCAAACTGAACAGGGAAATTGCTTAGATCTCAGGCAAAATCCTAGCAGGGCTATTGTGGCATGCAAATAGCGAGCAGAAAGGGCAGTTGCATAATTAATGCTTGGCCATGGAGTTTTATGGTAGCTAGATTTCAATTTGATAGCAATTTCTGCACACACACACACACCACACCCCCCCCCCCCCCCCCCCAATTCCAAATTAGAAATCGGGCTAACAATGCTCCTTCTGCCAGCCATTAGAGTACTGAAAGGCATTTGTCCCCATACATTGACTGAAAAAATGCCTGACAGGAAAGCAGTACAATCCTGCTGCATTAAGTGAATTAAAAATTGCTTAATTGATAGCTCCCAAAGAACAAGATTTTACAGGCTTTGTTATGCAAAGAAGCAATTTGCAATAATGGTTTCTTTTGCCTTCAATTTCCATTTAATCCCCAACTGTTTCCTGGGCTAGTATTTTTTTCTCTGGAAACTTCTCATGCTGTAAATCCATGACTGTTAATGTTAGATCTGTGTATGACTGGATCTCCCAGAAGCACATGTTGGATTCAGATCAGGTGTGGTGCATGATCACATTTCTGTGTAATCATCCAAAGCACATTTCTGTTGCTTCTGTGTGCTGGCCTGGCTGGTGAAAATCTAGAGGAGGTCAGGCAGGTATGGTAATGGGTCAGGCATAAAGCCTGCAGGTACCAGTCAGAGTGAGCCCATCAGGGATTTTTTGGTACAATCTGAGTTGTCAGAGTGAGTTTATACCAGATCTGTGCTTTGCACATGGCATGCTTGTG
Source organism: Pezoporus flaviventris (assembly GCF_033815535.1). Taxonomy (NCBI): domain Eukaryota; kingdom Metazoa; phylum Chordata; class Aves; order Psittaciformes; family Psittacidae; genus Pezoporus; species Pezoporus flaviventris. The sequence continues at coordinate 21,132,864 of NW_026892550.1, read as the reverse complement.
TTTGTGATCCCAATTAATAAGCTTCAACTCCGGATTTACATAGCTTTTGCCATACTAGCAGTAGTACCTAAGTGCAGAAGCTTGGTTTCTCAGGTCCCTGATTTCAGGGTGAGGGCAGTTGTGCTGCCAGGTCCTGCCATGGCATCTCACTGGCCAGCCCAGCCCTGCCGGATGCTCTGAGTGAAGTATCACAAAGAATACAGAAAGAAGAAATCTTCCTCTTTGCTCATTTTTATTGTTTTAAATTCCGTTTTTATGAACTGGGACTACATCTTTGAAATATTGTTTTGTCAGCTCTTTCTTCCCTACCACTCCCAACACAACAAAGAAGGAAAACAAAACCTCCCCCCTGAGGCTGTTGATTCTCCAGCAGAGGAAAAGTGGCCTATGTCTTTTATCTGTTTCATGTAAATTATATTCCACTGGTGTTCAACCAGGTGACACACAAAAGACACGCTACTGACACATGGGAATGGGCCGAGCAGGAAAGAAGCAGAAGAGGAAAGAAGTGGAGTGGTGGATGCAAATTAGCCTGTCCCTAGTGACAGCTGGGGGCTGAGGTTTGCCCAATGGTTTGACCAGAAGCTGCTTTTGTCTGCAGGACTTCATTTGAAGTTCAGACTCAAAGTGATGAACATTGAATCATAAAATCATAGAATGGTTTGGGTTGGAAAGGACATTAAAAGATCATCCAGTTCCAACCCCCCTGCCACAGGCAGGGACACCTTCCACTAGACCAGGTTGCTCAAGGCTCTGTCCAACCCGGTCTTGAACACTGCCAGGGATGGGGCACCCACATCTGAACCAGACTGGCTCATGAGGGTGGCTGGAGAGGTTGGGAGACCAAAGACCCCAAGATGTGCCAAGTCAGACACAGCCACCTGCGCTCATCTGCACCCATTGCAGGTGAGGCACTGCTGTGGCAGGGAGCTGGACTCAGTCTGAGCCACCCTCTTTTTCTAATAGCTACATATCCCTCCCTGTTCATTATCCTAATGAGCCACTTACTCCATTGCTGTGTGTGACACCAGCTCCTCCTTGCCTCTCTGGCTCCAAGGTGCTTTTAAAGGTCTGTCACCAAATTGTGATAAAAAAATCAATCCCACCAGAAGAGGAAACTTTATCAAAGCAGTGAGGGGTGCTGTTTTTGAACTAAGCGAATAAAACATCTCTAACATATCTCCAGGGAGCTAGAGCAGAGGAGCTATCTAAGCCAAGGAGACAGTGATATTGCACAGTTATGAATCCTTAAGCAATAATCTATAGGAAATATGCATGAGGTGTAATGAATATTATTAAATATATAACAAAATGAAGGCTATCACAAATTGTTTTTTTTCTGAGAGGTGTTGGGTAGGAGAGTTCAGCCTTTGCAAACGTATTTTCTTTCCAGTTTGTTGTAGTTGTGCTGACTAAGGATTACTGAGTTTTACTGTTGGTGTACATGCATGAAAAACATTCTGAATACTGACATATATTTATGTGCCAAGACATTTGTTATGCAGTTTAATTATGAAATTCAAATATCAATTGTACAATTCATTATGCAATTATACAATGACATTTATTCAATATATATATACACATACACATATACATGAATGAGACATTTTTTATATGCCAAAATGAACATTTCAGACAAAAGGGAGTAATTTCTTTTATGAGGACTTAAATCAAACCTAGCCACTATCAGTGATATTAAAGAATGCTCTGCCTGTTTAAAGCTGGCTTTTTGAGGTCAGAAGAGACATAAAAAAATGTAACTAAGGTTCTCTTGCAGCTGAAATATAATTAAATCCACAACTGCTACTGGCGTGATGTCTTCTAAACAAAGTGAAAGACAGATCTGTGTTCTGTCATAGCACACCAAAGTGGAACTGTGAAGAGAACCAAATTTCTTCTGTTTCAAAGGAAAAGCTGAGTCATGCTTATGTTCACTCAGGAAGGGCACTAGCTGGGAAAAAGCCGAGCCAAATGCAAGCCAGAGAGGTTCCCTGCAGCTGAAAGACTCCTCACAGGCAGAGGGAAGATGTGGGTGTGGGGAAGTGAACTCCAGCTGATGTGAATATAGATGAGCTCTTACATACTTGCTTTGCTGGCCTGACTGATGGCACCGTTGGCATGTCACCTCCGTGCAAAGAGTGTCCCTCAGGTGAGGATGCTGCAAGGAACTTGCACTTCAGAAGCACAATTTTGCACAGATGCACAATTTCAGGTGTGGAAGTCCCTCGTGGGTAAACCAGCTGTGAAGGAGGAGAAGGGGCACTTTGTGGATTGCAGTGGTGGATGGTTGGGGTGAGTGGCTGTTGGTATCAGCTTCTGCAGGCAGGTGTGCGTGAGCTCTGCCTTGCCACAAGCTGAGCAGAGCCAAAGGAGCTGTTCGTAGGGTGACACAGGCACAAAGGTGGTTGTGAGTCCTGTTGTGAGGGAGGCAGAGGATCACCAGCACTTTTGTGTTACTGTCCTGCTGCACAGCTCCTCAGCAGCATCCTGGGCAGGCATCCACATTTCCCTGAAAATGCACATGGACATGCTAAGCCATGCTGCCAACAGCGTGCCCTTAGCTTCACTGCGGTGCACAAAACACACAGAGGTTTAGACGGTTTATGTGTCTTATGCATAAACCCCTCTTTGTTAGCGCTCTCTCTCTTCAGTCTCTGTGGGGAAGACTCCCCAGCAATCATGCTGGATAAGACTTGCAACAATACATTAAAGTATAATTTCTGCCTCTCTGAGAGGCTGGCTATTTCAGTATCTTTAAGGGAACCAAAACATTTCTCTGCACGGTCCTCTAATTTAGGGAGTGCACAAAGGTTTCACCTGTAGATGTAACAGACTTTTATGCTTCCCTGTGACTATTGTAGTATGTCTGTATTGGATACCATAAAAAAAAAGAAAGCAACCTTTGGATCTGAATGAAGAATCTTGATTGAAATGACAGGGACTTGAGCTGTCAGTAATTAATTATTAAATATCTATGCTTTTAACATTAGAAATTTTTAACTGCATTAAAATTCTGATGCTTTGGTATTGCTGTGAAACTTGATTGGCAAATTGATAAAGCAAGTCATTGAGAAATATGAAGTATCATCATATGAACAAAGACTCCATGTCAAAGAAGAATGAGTTAGAAAAAAGGCTGTTCACAGCACAGTAAGAATTTGATTTATTTTGGTGTGATTTATTACCTGGATATATTTAATACCTGATACTAAACTCAGCTGTTTGCCACACTGTAAACACAGACACAAATCCCTCTTTACTTTGCTTCCTGTAAGCTGTTAATTACATCTGGATTGTCCACATTCATAAAAATTCTTGGATCTACACTTTAGCTCTCTGATCTGTGAGACCTTCTTCCAGACAGGAGTGAGAGCTTTAATGCGCAGAAACAGGAAAACACCATGGATGTGGCAGATGTTGCTGGGAAGACAAGATGAATGTCCAATTGCATTTTCCCTCAACATCCTCCTCTGTGTGCATCACACATTAACAAAAAACTCAGTGAATTCATTCAAATGCATTTCTCTTCATAGCACTCTGATTGATAAAAAAAGTAATGCAGTGTTTGTGAATATGCAAATGTTTCTTTTTCCATCCCTTTCAGACTTGCAGTCTACACAAAGACGAGACATCTTATGTTTCACAGCAGAACAGATTGTGGAAGTCACCAATTAGCCATGTCAGCAATGATCCATACTATACATCTGAGTTTTAAGTTTCTTAGCAAATTCAATACTTGCTGCGGTCTCTTTGGGGTAGAAGGCAAACTAAGGAGAATTTAATTTTATCCCAAGACGTATGACCATTAACATCTTCCCTAATTTATCTCCTGTCTACCAGTTCCTTTCTGCCTTAAGGAAAGGCTTAAACAGGTGCATGTAGCCTTTTCTGCTTATATGTTCAGCTTTCTGTTACTCTTTTCTTCCAATATTCCTTCTTTCTCCAGATATCTGATAAATAGGAGTATAATAGCTCTGGGAGGTTTCACTGTGATCTTTGTTCTTGGTGTGTTTGTTTCAACCATATTTTCTGGAGAGAAGTGATTAGGGCAAAACCTCATCTTTATTTTTCTAAGGAAGAAAAAGTTTGCATCTGAACCCTAGAGACCCAAAACATCAGATGGCAAATAGAAAGAACAAAAATGTCATTTTGCTTTGAAATCTTGTGATTCTTTGGGGCCTGACTCATGACTGGGGTGTGCTGGGATTTGGCAGTTACGTGATCATTGACTTCTTCCTCCCTATTCTCCACCCTGTGCTGCTCAGGAATTTTTCTAGAAAAGAGCTTCGACCTTTCCACTTTTTCTTCACCCGAGCAGCTTCCTCACCTCTTCTGAAATACCCTGGCTTTGGTGGTGCCCTGTTGCGTGAGAGAACATGCATTACTGAATTCATCCTCACAGTGCTGCTGGTAGGGGGTGATCACAGCTACTGCAAGTATAGTGATGGCAGAGGGGCTGTGAGTGCTCTTCCCCCTCAGCGTGGCCTCCCACATGGTCTGGAACAAGGGTCCTCTGGCAGCAAAGAATCTCACGTTCACACTCACACTCTCACTTGGACTTGGTCTGAGCTCAGGTAGCCCACAAATCCCATCCGCACTTGTGGCAAGAGACTTTCCTGTCCCACTCCAGGTGTCTGCCTGATAAAGGTCACAGGATGTCTCTGCAAGGACAAATGGGCTAGGCAGAAGCTTCACAGAGTCATGGGACAGAAATAAGCATGCCCTTGAGTGCACTTCAATGCCTTGGGTGCACAGAGAGTTCATTCCTGTAAGTATCAGCTGGGCTCCCCCAGAACCTGCCCTGGAGGTGCTTCTGCAAGCAAGATGGATAGGAGGTGCGTCTGGCCTGGAGCCTCATCTTTGTGTCTCTGCCGCACCACAGTGGAGATGCACTCAAGAGATTAAAGGCTAGATTAACATTTAGGCTGCTATCTGTCTCACCTGGTGCTTCCGTGTTCTTTAGATCATCAGAACCCCTGCATGAGGGCTGCTTAGCCTGAGAAGCACTTGATGTCCCTTGTTGATAATGACAAAAAGTTAAGGCCATAATGCACCTACATTTTTTCTGTGTGGATACACATAATCCTCTCTCCTCAATGCCTCTGAGCTGCTAATACCTGTTTACTGCGGGCATTCATAGCTCCAAGTTCCTCTACCTCACCTGAAATGTGCAATCTGAGAGAGCACACCTTCTGCATTGCACTTGTCCCAAAGCACAAGAAGTAAAATCAGCACTTCTTTGGCCCCAAAACCTGAAAAAAATACCTAAAAAAACAACCTGACAAAAACCCCCCAAAATCTTGCACAGAGATGGTAGATAGTCAAGTCCTGATTCCTCTGGGTCTAAACCCAGTTCTCCTCCAAACAGCACCCAATTCAATAGACTAGAGGATATTCTGCAGTGGGTCTCAGCTCTTCTCTTTGTATAAAATGCTTCAGTGTTCACTGGAAGAGGGCTAGAGTGTTCATCTCAGACCACTGCTCTAACACCAGGGTATAAAAGTTTTTTTCTCTCTGGCCAAAGGAGTATTTAAACATGCTGTGCAAAGCAGTGCAGCTGACAGCAAGAAGGCCTGGTGGCAGATGGCTTGCATTCAGAGCGCTTGTTCAGGAGATGGAAGACCTAAGATTAAACCCTGCTCCACATCAGGCAGAAGAGAAGGCATCTAAACCTGAATCTTCCACTTCCAGGGTGAGGTCTTTCGCCCCTGGGCTACTGGGCGTCATGTCTGCCACCACATCCTCCTCCTCCTCTTTCCGCATACAATTACTGACCTGGTTTAGCTTGCCACTGATTGGAAGAAAGCATCTCCTTGACACCTGGACTCAGGCATCAGCACTCTGGGGGAAGCCTAGCTTAGTACTCATCCCTCTCCTGGCATTTCCTATGTCATGTTCAGCATCTCTGGACCTGTGCTGCATGACCATCTCGTTCTCATCATGCGGTGAATGAAGGAAGAGCTTGTGAAAGGCAGTGGGAGCCTGCGTGCCAAAGAATGAGAATGAAATCTACATACTACATATTTATTCCTTAGTGAATTGCCTAAGTCACACAGGATGTCTCTGAAAGTGGAGGAAACTACCAGAAGTTCTCACAGGTCCCATGCTCATGTCTGAACCAGGACCATCTGTCTCTTTTCTCTCTCTGGAAATCCATTTCTACCTTTGATGGTTTTCTTTGTTGATACAAGCAGCTCTCCATGCCTGGATTGTGACTCTGTTTCCATTTGTCTTTGTAAGCCTTTGGGTAGGGTTTGTGTCTTCCTTTTTGTTCCACATGTATGGTACTATCAACATAACCTGATTTCAGCAGGACCTGATGGAGTCTTCCGGGATTTCTTGAAGTTCTTGCAGGATAGGACCTTTGATAATAAGTGTATGTGGCTACTTAACTCACTTGAAGTTGGCTGATTACCAGGCCCATCCTGTAATCTCCCAATCATCCCACATACACTAATTTGGCAGAAGCAGAGCTATTGTTAACCTGTCAAAATTGTTCCTCACATCATGAACCTGAGATTTTTCATGAAATTTGGGCATTTCTGTTCCTGAAGACAATCTTTCACAAATGAAAGGCCTACATTTCAGTCCGAAGATTTTGACTGTGGTAGAGAGATCTAATGAGATGGGAGATAAGGCGTATAGGGTAGGGCGTCTCAGAGAGGGGAGGGTTAATGTCCCAGTGCCACAAGCAGTGATTTATTAAGTGAGCCATGGCTGCAGGGTCTGTGAATGTTGCGCATGCTCCTCATATTCATCAGTACTGTTTGTGAGCAACATCTCAGGAGAAAGGAACTCAGTATTAAAGACACCTGACTTCTGGTGGTATGTAGAGCAGGGGAGAGAGAAAACTCCCTGCAGCTTCCTCCTTAACATCTGTTGTGAACAGTGTTTTGGAGGGTGGTCTTGAACTCCAAGTGCTAACTAAAATCTGAGTACAAAGATCAGTTTGGGTAGATTTTCTTTCTCAGGAAGTGACAGATGATGAGCACTGATACTCAAAATCACTTCATGTTTTGCCTGTGATAACTGGGATTCAGAACACACTGGTTGGCTGGAGACCTAAAGGCAGAAGCTTGCCACAGGGAAGTCCATAGTGTTGACAGTGAAAACTTAAAGCAGATTTTGCAACTAGTAGTGAGACATAGTTAGAAGTTTTCTCACAAGCCTGAAATGGGCATGATGAATGTAATTTTTAAGGCAAATTACCACCAAAATGCAAATGCTGGCTACTGACTTTCTTTCAAGACTAACCAGCATTTTGGAAGAAAAAACAAGGCCAAAAAGAATTTATCTTCTCTTTACTGCAATGCTGAATACAGAAATACCAGCTGTCCTTTTTCAGTAGTCAGTGTGTCAGTTTGTGGTATTCTGCGAATGTGAGTCCACTGCCTATACTGGCGGATGTTGTAAGTGGAAAGAGGGATGTTGGCATTTGGCTCTGGTTGTGCCACAGGTACTGGCAAATATCGAGTGTGTGGAAGTGTATGGAGACAGTGAAAAAATACCAGTGTCTTGTGAACTCAAAGAAAAAAGAGTAGGCAGGCATAAAAAAAGAGAATCGCCTGGAATTTATTGGCATTGGATTGGCCGGCAAAACAGGTAAGATTTGGACTACGTGTGACAAATGGGGCTTCTTGATATGCATCTTACCCCCAGTGGTGGCTGTCTGAAGTGCATGCAATTAAGGTTTTTTTTAGTTATATGAAGAGCAAGAATTATCCCAATTACGCTGTTTCACCCTCTGAAGCTCCTCCGAGGAGGAAGCTAAGCTGTGTTTGCCACGGTAGGTGGAGGAGCCAGAGCCAGGGCCGCACTGCCGCAGGCCTGGCGGAGGCAGAGGCAAGAGAAAGGGAGGAGCAGTGACAGGGAGCCCCGGGGGCGCACTGCGGAGCAGGGCCAGGCTGTTCCCCGAGGAGCAGCAGGGCGGGAAGGGTGACTCCTACGGCCGGGTGGGGTCCCGCAGCCTGAGCCAGCAACCTCAATGCTGGGCCGCACCCTGGCCCTGCCCGCGGTGGCGGCAGCAGGCAGCGTTCAGGCCGGCTTCCCAGGCCTCCGCCGCCGGCAGGGCGGGCGGGAGCGCTGCTGCTGCTGCGGCTGCTGCCCCGGCGCTGCCCTGGCACTGCCCGCTGAGTGCCGGGGGTCGGCCCCGGGAGCTGCACGGAGGAGACAGTGCGGTTCGATTAATTTCATTTGGAAGGATATCAAGAGCGGTTTCTTATCTGCGGTTTGGGGTGAAACAGCTTCTGGTCCATCGGGACCTGGAGGAGAAGTTAAACATTCAAAACAAGCCTTCCAGATAACGACCATCCAAACATTTTAACGGAACTGCTCTGAAGAGTGTCTAATCACTCACGGCTGACGTTCGGTGGCTCCAGCAGCTATGGAAGATCTGGGAATAGGGATTAATTTATGATACATACAGGAAGGCCTATTATGAATCGTGAGCAGAAGAATGAGCAGATGATGAGGACTAGATTAAAGAAAAATTAAAGGACAAAAATATAATTAATGTCAGTGAATGTTGATGTATGTGAAATCAATACTGCAAATCTTGTTTGCCACCTTTTTTGATGAGATGGCAAGTTAGTTTGATGAGGAGGATGGAAATGACAAAATTTGTCTCAACATCACATGAGACAGCAATTAGGAAAGCTGAACAATATAAAATTAACATGGCACATGGCACACTGATTGAAAGCTGGCCAGCTGACAGGTCCTGGAATACAAATGGAGAATCATCACAGAGTCATTTAGGTTGGAAGGCACCTTTGTAGGCCATGAAACCGGCCCCTTGCTCAAAGCAGTAACAGCTTCAAAGGCAGTCAAGTTACTGAGGATCTTGTCCAGTTTGGGATGTCTCCCCAGGTGGAGATTCCACAATTTCTTATTTAGTGTGAAAGTTTCTCTTCCTTAAACAGGTTTGTTTTAGCAAAGTTATTTGATAAACGGTTCTTCTATCAGTGATGTTTAATACTTTTTCCAAACATATGGGAGAAAGCACAGAATTAGTGCAAATGAAATTTGCAGAGGACACTAATGCTGAATAAACTAGCAAATGTCAAAGGGGTAGTGTCAATATTATAATTCTAGTGACCTTGGATTGCTTGTTTTAACACTTTATAAAGTAATTGGAGAGAGAACAAAAATCTTATGTCATTCAGATGGAATGGACAAATCCACGCTGGGGAAGAGTGATGTTTGAGGGACATGGTAAACAGGGTGAATAACTGTCTAAGCATGAGTTGTTGGTGTGGGTCAGCAAAAACCAAACTTTTGTGACCCTTGAAGTTAAAAATATGAGGAAATTAGAGAAGCTTATGGAGTCTATGTCTATACTAATCGGTGAAGGGTTCAGTTCTCTGTGAGGGCAAATGGGGTAGCACAGCTTCCCTCCATACACGTAGACTCCCCCAAACACAGTGGCCCCATCCATACTGCTTGCTTGAGCAACTTGTTCCATGCTATTCCTCAAACCATGCTCAGGCATTGTCTGGTAGAGGGCTGGTTCACATATTCCCAAAATGTGCTGTGAAACTAACCATGATACAGTGTGAGCAAATGTGTGTCCATACTTGCACCCGCGTTTAGTTTTCTCATGCTCTTAGTTTTTTATTTAGCACAGGTTTACAATTGCTGGTGTTCAGTGTCGAGTCTGGGCATTCATAGGGCAAGAAGAATGCTATCATGTTAGGAAGGGTACAGTTGAAGTCCTGAGGAATGGCTATGCTTCATAATGTTCATATTTTACTGGGGAGAAGGTAAAGGAGGGTCCTGGTTGTAGTCTTGAGAACAGTGCTTTGAGAGTATTGTAATGAATTCCTCAGTCGATCAGGTATGTAGGAGGCTCTAATGGCCAGGAGCTGAACCAAAAAAAGCTTTGACAAGAAGGAAGTTCTCAGTTTCATAGTTCTAGTGTTTTAAGTAGGCGTTTTCCTAGTAGACTTTCTGTAGTTTAAGATGGGATTCATGCAGCTCCTATGGGCTGTGCAATGTAGGAGGGGAGCTTAGATGAATCCAATGGATTCATAATCTTTGAATTAATTAATGAGATTTTGAGATATGTATGAAAGTTTGGCACTTTGATTCTGTTGTTCTGCCAAACAAGGGGACTGATAGAGCTTCAAGGCTTTACATGTCATCACTACCTATATACTGACTGGGAAGATTCCCAGCAGAGAATAGAAGTTAACACTTCTGCCTTTTGTATACTGCTACTGATAATTTTACCATTCTCATTTCATTGTATGTTATAGAGGCACTGTAGAATTTAATCATTATAGAAGATTTTTCTTCTTTGTAACATACTTAGTAACATTTTTTTTGTAATTTATCCATTTATTTTTCTATCAATCCCTATCTTCAGGTTAGCAATTGTAGTGGGTTTGTGTGGTAAGGTTTTGATGGGGAGGGGGCTACAGGAATGACTTTTGTGAGAAGCTGCTAGAAGCTTCCCCCATGTCCTAAAGATCTAATGCCAGCCAGGTCTAAGATGGACGCACCACTTGCCAAGGCTGAGCCCATCAGCCACAGGGGTAGTGCCTCTGGGATAACGTATTTAAGCCAGGGAGAGGATTGAGAATGTGTGAGGAACAGCTCTGCAAGTTCCAAGGTCAGTGCAGAAGGGGGAGGGGTAGGAGGTGCTCCAGGCTCAGGAGCAGAGATTCCCCTGCAGCCCATGGAGGTCCATGGTTAGCAGATATTCACCTGCAGCCCATGGAGGACCTCATGCTGGAGCAGGGGGGTGTCTGAAAGAGGCTGTGACTGTGTGGGAAGCCCACGCTGGAGCAGGTTTGCTGATAGGACTTGTGACCCCATGGAAGGGATCCACACTGAAGCAGTTCGTGAAGAACTGCAGCCCATGGGAAGGGGCCATGTTGGAGGGGTTTATGGAGGACTGTCTCCTATGGGAGGGACTCCAATGCTGGAGCAGGCTAAGAGTGTGAGGAGCACTCCCCTGAGGAGGAAGGAGTGGCAGAGACAACATGTGAACTGACCACAAGCCCTATTACCCATCCCTTTGTTCAAATTTGGTTTATTTCTTATTATTTATTTCTCTGATTTGATTAGTAAGGAATTAAACTAATTCTCCCCGAGTTGAGGCTGTTTTGCCCATGACAGTAACTGGTGAGGGATCTCTTCCTGTGCTTATCTTGACCCATGAGCCTTTCATTGTATTTTCTCTCCCCTGTGAACCTGAGGAGGGGAGTGACAGAGCAGCTTTGGTGGGCACCTGTGATCTAGTCAGGGTCAACCCACCACAGTAATAATTACTACAGCTTCCTTTTTTCCTTCATAGGAGCTAATTTAGTATCTGGCTTTACAGTTGCTTCCTAAGGGAAGGGATGTTTACCCTTGGTATTTTGAAACTGTGGCTTGTTGAACATAGAAAGTATAGTTTCTCAAGAATTCCCAGTTACCATTCACACGTTTGTTTACGTTTTTATCTCATTTGATTTAGCTCATAACTATTTTCTACTTAGTGGCATTTGTCCTTTTAAATCACAAGGTGAATAGATTACTGGTTTGGACTTCACTGTCCTGACATGTAACTCACGGCACATAAATCCTTTTGCCAAAAATACAGTTCTGTGACCAAACTAGCTTCAAACAAATTCTAGTATAGATTTACGTTATATCAGATGTGATTAATTTTCAAATTATGAAATTATTATCTGTACTTTTGCATTTGTTTAGTGGCAATAGAAAATATTCAGCATGCTTAATTCAGATTGAAGATCTGGGTGATAATGTGGCTTTCTACTCTGGCACCACACATAGCTGATTATGGATCTAGTCATCTAGCTAATTGATTTGATTTGACACTCTGCAAAACAGACCACCTGCTCACTCATCTTGAGCTTCAGAAGTGACAAAATTCATAAGCTTTCGAGATAATTTTCTTCCTTAGTGCCAGCAACTTGGACATTAGTTGTAGGGGTACACCTTTAACAGGAGACAAAGAAAGCAGCTTGGCTGCAAAGAGCCTGCGGTGTCCAGGCTGAACACACAGACCAAATGGGCAGATCTTTGCCAAGCTCTTTAGCTGTGAGTGATTTCTGAGCTGCATATGTGTAATGTTGTACCTTACATAACATGTGAGGCCATCTCCCCTATTCCCTGTGCATACACAGGTCCTAGCAATTCGCTTTAACATACTCATCATGCCAGACTCTGTAACACTGTCATGTTGCTCATAGTTGGGTAACTTCAGTCCCTCTCGTCTATTATCCAGCTCTTGGTTCTGATGATTAGGCAATTATATGTTTCTTCTTTTTGTGTCTTTTGGCTTCATGACTAATTTTGTTCTCAACATCTTGATTTTGATGAGTGTTCTTTGGGTCTCCCTTTTCACTCACTCCTTTTTTTATTAGTTTGCTGCCTTCCTAACTCCTGCAGCAGACTTGTCTCCTCAAAAGTAAGTTTTTCTGCAGGTGTGGAGGCCAGCTGAATGCCCAGCCACTTCTCCCTCTGTTCCACTATTTCAAGACCATATAGTATTTTAAATCTTGAAAAATTAGGGAACTGTTTCCCATCTATTCTCCTTTGGGCATGAGCCATTAAGGGTTTCTGAAAATGCATTCTCTGCTGGTAATTACTGCTTGCAAGTATAAACAATCATGCCCATGTGCTGAAGGAACTTAACTAATGCCAGCCAATTAAAAGCAATGAGGGGAAGATCACAGTTCCTGTGCTGGTGCAAACACTGGTAGCCAATAAACACAACTCTTTGCCTGGAAGAACTGAGCTGACTAAGGATGCTTTTGCTAATGTTACATGACCTCTTTTGAGTGCTTTCAGGTCTTCAAAGGAGTCACGACCACACTTTGAGAAACATTACAGGAGAATGATGAACTTCATGGGAGACTTGTCATTAGTAAGACAAAACAAATCAAAGAGGTGCCTCAGTCCTTGTTAAGAAAATGGTATTTCTGAAATCCATCTAGATCATAAATCATCAAAGGATTCTCTGCAACAGACCCACTTGCCTCTTCACACACAGAAATTACAATAATGTCCCATATACGCTGACATATTTCCTTTCCTGTAAAAGTATTAAAAATCATCTGCACTGTGTTAACGAAGTCCCAGTCTGATTTCCCATTAGAATCAATAACAGGTCTTCTGTTAGACTGAGGGATGCAGCAGCTTGCAATTTTTTAAGCATTGGGATCCCACAGAGGAAGATACCCTTTATAGGTTAAATTTTCTGCATGGAAAGCACATGAAAGTGCAAAAGGCTTTCCTTAGTCTTGCTGGAGGAAAAGAAGGCCAGGGCATGCTGCTGCTGGCACTAGCAATTTTTGAGGATGGCATACTTAAAAGAGGAATTCTAGAGTGGAACTGCACATGACCATTTTCAGCAAAGCATTTCAGATGCATCCTGCACCACTGACATCAATGGGACATTCACAGGACAGGATGGAGCTTTAGTGGTTTGTTGGCTGCAATTCTCTGTGACGTTTTCTGGGGCTGCCTGAGGTCAGTGCAGTAACTAAAGATAAAGAGCAGCAAAATTCAACCACCTAAATAGCGAAGTTAACTACATTTTACTTCAAAACTTTTTCATCTTGAAAATTTAGAGAAATTATGCACTTACTGCAAGTGAAGTTTTTGCTCAACAAATTAATTCCTTGAACTGTTGCTAGGTGTGGTTCAAAACAGTCCTAATTCTACCAATATATCCTCTTAATTAACAATAAAACATGACTCTTCAAGGAATTAGAAATGTGTTTCAACACTGTCCATTCTGCTGGCATAGCTTTGTTGCTTTGTTATGTTTTGTATTACTACTGTACATAGATACAAGGCAAATACTCTACTTACATAAAATTACTGTCTACTATCAGAAAAGACATTTAATACAAATCATATCAAAACTCTGCATCACATACTGTCAATCCTTAGTGATTTAATAAAATGTCCATTATCTACTATGCATAAGTTCAGAAGTCACATCCTATATGCATGTGCTTAACAACAAGTTATTTCATTATTTCATTGAATTGGTGAGGCTAATTACAACTTAAAATTGCAAATCATCTGTGGACCGTTGGAGTCCTAAATTAAACATTCCGATTAATTTAACTGTGTAAATCTGTAAATTTAACACTAGTACAACAGAGAAAAGACTGTAATATATGGCTCTTATAGTGAGTCTATAAAGGCACTTTTAGAAATTAATAGTTTGCTTTTTTTAAAAACCAACAGAAACAAGGAGAATAAAATAGCATATTTTACAGTAAAATTATTAGGCAAATAATCCTGTATTTAGTACTACATTTAGGCTTTTAAAACATTAGCAAAAGGCAAAGGTTGTAACTATATTTTCAGTAGTTTATTTTTTCAATTGACAACAAATACTTGCTTCTAGGAAGTTTCAATTTGGACTAATTCATTAATTAATTAACCTTAGGGGTGGGCAGGGGTGTAGGTTTGAGAGCATTTTGGCACATATTAATCTATACAGTGATACCAACCACTATGCTCTTTCTGGATCACAGCTTCATATTTTGACGTTGTTGCAAAAACCAGCAGGAGACAAGATCGTATCAAGGCCTTTCCTAAACCTGGAATACCAAAAATCAAGACAGTGCTATTTAAAAATAAACTTAGATTTGGCTTGCAGCTTGGTAGGCAGCTCCCACATTTCCACAGAGCAGGAAGGGATTAATACTGTCTCCCTGCAGGCGGGAAGGCAAGTTGCCACCCTTCACTCTATACCTGCCAGTGCAACCCAGGGAGGAAGGAGGGGAGGATGTTTGGATGGATGAAATAAAGAAGAAAGGAATCAGGGCTGGAACTGCACTGCTATGTGGATGGATAATGGATGATGTCTAGGACAGAGATTACCCCAGGGGATGGCCCCAGGTTATGATCAGAGTTGTTAAAAAGAAACACGAAGAGTGGGCTGAGTCTGTTTATTTTTCTGGCAGCAACTGGAGAAGTTTTAACATGATCTTCATTTATCTTTGGGCTTGCTGATTTTGACCATATCTGAGTAATTTAGCAGGTGTGCCCACCACTCCCCTGACTTGTTTTAAATCTTTTTTTTTTTTTTTTTTTCATGCAAATCCATTTATTCCAAGGGAGTTTTTAAAAATCTGGCTCTTGTTACTTGTGATTTTCCCAGGGGTGTTGGGGTGTGTGTCCTGCTTTGGATTCTTTGTGTACGTTTTATGGATCCATACTGAAATAAATTTGGTTTATTATTCCTTGCACACCTTAGTGTGAAAAATGATGGCATGCTTAGGACATTTCAGGGAAGTTTTTGGTCATTTTGGGTGTTGTGCTGAGCTCTTGAATGATTAAAACAGCATCATCTGTGGCAATCTCCACAGAGGAGCTCTTCCCTTGTTATCTAGTTTTTCCTGTCTTAAGAGTGTTTCACAATGAACACTTAATGTGAACAAAAGCGATGCAATCAGGTAAATCGGGCTGCAAAAAGCCTAGGATTACAAGACAGTGATGGCCTGGTTACCTGGGCAGCATGTGAGTAGCTCAGTTACTCGTTTCTTGCGGCAGACGGGGCTGTAGAGCACATAGACATTAAGAAGTAGGCGTGTGCAAATGGGTGCAGCAAACCAGCCAGAGATCTGAAGTGAAATTTCCAGCCCAGTGTCCCAAAAGCCTTCTGAAAGTTTCCTTATTCTGGACTCATTTTCTGAATTCCACAGTATTTCTCCTTCTCCCCTTGAAAGCTGCAGTTTAGCACCTTATTCCTCCCCAGTGCTACAGGAGGATGGAAACACAGCTCCTCTCTTGACAACTGATCTGGATCCAGCCAGATATTAGGATAGATTTCAACCACCATTTCAGTTCAGCTGTTTTGCTCCTTCACTTCCAATAGTGTGGTATTGATATGACTCCAAATTGCTTTCCACCAGCCTTGTGCGTGGTTTCCCAAACAACATTTGACTGTGGCCATTGATTTTGTCTTGGTAATGAAAAGGGTGAGTAGGATCCTTTAAAATACATTCCTTTTTTTTTTTTTTTCCTGTGTTGAAACCAGGCTTGCAGTATGTTTTTATGCCTTGTCAACTGCTTGTAATGTTACATTCTCCTGAGATTGGCTTCATATTTTAAAGTCTGTGTCTGGAGTGCCTTCTGGTTTTTTGCTACTCTGTGGGGAGAGTAGCATCCCAGTGCTGCAGAGTGAGGTGCTTTGAGCAAAGACAGAGTGACAGCCTGCAAGCCCCAAGTTAGGCAGCTTAGTAACCATTCTATATGGTCATAGCTTGTGAAGTTCCTTTGATTTAATGGCTATAGGCCAAAATCTGGAGATGTGCCCCTTGTGTGGGACTCTACAACTTAATTTTTTCTTTTTAGAGATACATACTGAGCACATGCTGCATTGAGCAGAGCAGCATGAAAATGACTGAAAGAAGCACAAAACACATTCTGCAGTAAATTTGGTGAGAAATTATATTGGCCAATATAATTGCTGTGAGTAGATTTGACCTACTTGTATGGCTGCTTCAACTTGGACACTACTTTTTCTACTTATTGAACTTCTTTTTCAGATTTGTGTTCCATGCACATTCATAGCCATGCCCTGGAGTGTTTGCACAAATGATGTTTTAGACATGTAAATCTGACTAATAACACACCCACCCATAGCTGGCAACCAAGCTCTGCAGCCTGACACCAAGGGGATGATCTAATCCCGGGAGGTATCTCTGGTCTGAAGGAAAGCAGGGAGGAAGGGTGGCTTCTCCAGCGAGTGGCTCTTAACTTAGGGCTTTCTTATCGAGTAAAGCACTGGGAGAAGTGTGGTCCTTTTAACAGCCATGTCTGCTTTGTGAAACACCTCCTGTACCATGTCTGCCTGCAGTTCTAACACGCAGTGAATGCCTCCCCCATCTGACACTGCTTTTTCTGGATTTCCAGAGGTCTCTTCCTTTTACATAAATTCATTCAGGTTTATGGATGGGTCAGTTTAGAAATTGAAATTTAATCTTTTCCAAAGATGGCGTTTTCCTGATGCTCTGCCAATTTGTTTACTGCTGATCAGCAATGACTACCTGAAGGGGGAACTGGTGATTTGCTCCAGCAGGCACCTGTGCCATTGTAGGAATTGTCCTCAGCCTCACTAGTTACTGCCAGCTGTGGCAAGGTGGTGTCGGGGGAAAGAAAACCTTGCCAAAAGGTGATCAAGCACATTGTAGGTGCAAATCAGGATACCTCCGTGAAAGTCAGCAGAGTTAAAAATCTCGGGCCTCTGTCATGTCACACCCTCTACTTTCCCTACCCCCCCCCAGATCAGCATCAGAACTAATAGAGAAAACACATAGGTTTTGGTTCAGTTTCCTATTTTCAGATATGACTAATATGAATGTAGAAAGAGGGGAGAATTTGGAAGAATGGACTCATGAGAAAACCAGCATCATCTCTTCCATCATATTTTAAAAATCATGGCAGTGAGGTGAAGTTCCCAACGACTGGAAAAAGGGAAATATAACCCCCATTTTCAAGAAGGGGAAAATAGAAGACCCAGGGAACTACAGACCAGTCAGTCTCACCTTTGTGCCTGGCAGGATCACGAAGCAGATTCTACTGGAAACCATGCTAGGGCACATGAAAGACAACAAGGTGCTTGGTGACAGCCAGCATGGCTTCCCTAAGGGGAAATCCTGCCTGACCAGTTTGGTGGCCTTCCATGATGGGGCTACAGAACTGATGGACAGGGGTAGAGCAGTCGATGTCATCTACCTGGACTTGTGTAAAGCGTTCAACACTGTCCCACACGACATCCTTGTCTCTAAATTGGAGACATCAATTTGATGGATGGACCACTCGGTGGATAAAGAACTGGCTGGATGGCCGCACACAAAGAGTTATGGTCACTGGCTCAATGTCCGGCTGGAGACCAGTAACGAGTGGTGTCCCTCAGGGATCGGTGTTGGGACCGGTCTCATTCAACATCTTCATCACTGACATGGACAGTGGGATTGAGTGTGCACCAAGCTGTGTGGTTTGGTTGATACCTGGAGGGAAGGAATGCCATCCAGAGGGACCTTGACACGCTTGTGAGGTGGGCTGATGTCAACCTTATGAAGTTTAACCATGCCAAGTGCAAGGTCCTACACCTGGGTCGGAGCAATCCCAGGCACAGCTACAGGTTGGGCAGAGAAGAGATTCAGAGCAGCCCTGCGGAGAAGGACTTGGGGGTGTTGGTTGATGAGAAAATGAACATGAGCCAGCTTCAGTGTGTGCTCGCAGCCCAGAAAGCCAACCATGTGCTGGGCTGCATCAAAAGGAGCGTGACCTCTACTGCTCCTCTACTCTGCTCTTGTGAGACCTCACTTGGAGTATTGTGTGCAGTTCTGGTGTCCTAAACATAAGGACATGGAGCTGTTGGAGCATGTCCAGAGGAGGCAATGTGGATGATCAGGGGCCTGGAGCACCTCCTGTACGAAGACAGGCTGAGAAATTTGGGGCTGTTCAGCCTGGAGAAGAGAAAGGGGGCAAGGATGCTGGGGATGGACTCTTCATTAGGGACTGTAGTGGCAGGACAAGGGATAACGGGTTAAAACTTAAACAGTGGAAGTTCAAGATAAATATAAGGAAGAAGTTCTTTCCCGTTAGGATGGTGAGGCACTGGAACGGGTTGCCCAGAGAAGTGGTAAATGCTCCATCCCTGGCAGTGTTCAAGGCCAGGTTGGACAGAGCTTTGAATGACATGGTTTAGTGTGAGGTGTCCCTGTCCATGGCAGGGGTGTTGGAACTAGATGATCTTAAAGTCTTTTCCAACCCAAACCATTCTATGATTCTATGATTCTTGGAAAAATTCCTTCCTTGTCTCTATCAGCAATGGGTTGTCTTGTGACATGAGGTGAGTGTACAACCATCCAGTTTCTAAGAAGGCTCTTATCTAATGCAATTCTGGATCCTTCACTGTTCAAGACAGGTTCAGGTCCTTTTAAAAATCCTGTCAGTCTTTTGCCTTAGCGATTGAGCATCGCTGCTGAAGTTGCACTGCAGTAGGTAAATGCCTGTTTATTTTTTGTTTATGGATTGATGCTGCAGTATCCCAGGTGATATATCCTAGAAAACTGCATAGCTCTGGGAACTTGGCCAGGGGTATAGTGAGCTTTATTTCCCTAGCCATTTCCCTACTTTTCTTGTTTTTCCCTTCATGTGCATTTCTTTTTGGGTTTATGCTCTGAGCAGCAGGCACTGGTGCTGGGTGGGAAGCTGGCCTATGGGATTATGGAGAGGAGGGCTTGGGTGCAGCCTTTGCCTCCCTCCAGGGCTGCTGTAGGTACTCCCTCCAGTGCCCATCCCAGCCTCCTGGCTGGGGTTTGGCAGGGAGAGGCCTCTGCTACATCCCATTCCTGGCAGGTATGTTCTCCCTTAGGGTTCCCAGCGCCTCTAGCTGTGCTAACAAGCCACTGCTTCCCCACCAGCAGGCAATACCAGCCTCAGCACTTTGCCTACCTCCTGTGCAGTAATGCAGAGGAGAAAAGGCTCCCTAGTTTATTTGCTTTTCTTGTGTATTATAGATGCTGTGACACTAAGCCAGACCTCATTTATATGTAACTCACTGCACTTGTCCCTTTAAATTATAAAGGCACACAACTGTCTATAAAATGGCTTAACATGTACCTGTAGTATATAATTAGCATTGCATGGGATCCTCATCTGTTTGTTGATGGGCTAGTACAAACAAGCACAACCTTCCAAATGATGACACCAGGCATGGGCTCTGTCTGGAATCTGCTTCTGTCAGGCATCTAAGCCTCTGTCTGTCGGAGATGAGGTGGACCGAAGCAAGCTCTTGTTGCCATTGTGATTAACACAGAGCCCCACACATCTGAGTACTCCTAGGGATGTCTTGTTTTCCTTGCAGACATGTCTTACAGGCAGAGCCTTAGGTTTTTTATGCTGGCCCAGGTTTTCTAGCCAGTTGGTAGCCCTGCTGAGCACAGATTAGCTACCTGGCATGTGCACAGCCAGCCTGAAAGTCCTGGGGATTTCCGACAGTTTTGTTCTGCTTGTGTAAATGATAGTATGGTAAGTCTGGAGTGCCCAGGATTGTGGCTTTGCCATGCTCACTCATGTTATTCAATGAAGGCAAGCATACATACTCTCAGATCTACTGAACATACACAGAACTGTGCAGAGTCAGTCTGGATGCTTCCTGAAATGCTGGGTTTGTAACACATGGTCTATAGAGCTCATTTACACATATCTCCATCTGGGAAATCCCAGAGAAAGGGTTATGGCAGCCTGACTATTAAATTAATTTAATTTTCTTTCCTTAAGGGCATCTCCATTTAACAGCAGTCACAGTTTTATCCTCTGAAAAGAAATTCTGAAGTTACGCTTAGCTAACCCTAATTATTTGTCAATTTATGTTTGCATCCTCCTGTGACCCATCTTCAGAGCACCTGATATGAGCCTGCTCTCAGGACTCAGGAGTACCACCAAGAACCCAAAGGTAAAGGCTTTTCTGGTTCTGTTCCTCATTCATATCTACTACTTCTGCTACTACACTTTGTTTTCTTCTTGAATTTAGTGGACTGATTGGCAGGCTGTCTACAAGTCTAGCAGAGCCAGACTTAGGTGGGATGCTGCTAGAAGTGGACACTTGACCCTGCCCTAAATGGGGAGTCACTTGTGAGGCGAAGCTTGCATGGTGACCTCAAATGGTGTGGTGCCACCATGAACAACAACACAGGGAAGCTCATCACCTCATTGTACATGTGAGCCTGAGGAAATTGGACTGTTTCCAGTATTAAATATAACATGGGTGAATTCAAGGGTGTGTGTCATGTCACGCAACACAGAGCATGAATCAGATCATGAAGCAGTGGGAGGAAAAGCCCCTGTGGGTGCCTTTGAGAAGCAGCTCCTGGGGGACCTGTATGCGAATGCAGTTCCGGGCTGAGGTGCAGCATGTGATGAAATTAGGTTGCCCAAGGGCAAAGTGGGCAGTCCTAGGTCTTTCTAGGTGTGTTGGGGTAGGTAGAGCGCCTTGTCTGCGTGTTTGTGCATGTATAGATGAGTACATAGATTTACATGGGCTCCAATAATTTGGAAGGGGCTGTGTGTGTGCATGGTGTGGCAGGGGTCAACCCTTGGTGAGTATGGGAGATACACAGCAAGAAATTCCTAGGTATATCGTGGGAGATCCCCAAGGAAAGTGGGATTTCTTCTTGCCAGAGGAGATGGGGCTTCCTGCTGAACAGCCTCACTCTCAGTGCAGGAAGGAAGGGGATGTGGTCGTCATAGGAGAGGTGGCACCTTCTCCCACCTGTCAGACGGAAATGGGAGCTCAGCCTTTGTTTGGGCTGTGTGTTTAGATTTCAGGCTTTGCAGGCAGGCACTGTCCCTCACTGTTTGTCTATCCTTGGCCAGGTAAGTCCAGATGTAAGCCAGGGCATGCAGGTGCCTGTGCAATACTAATGAGCAATAACAGGAAAAATATTCAGTACTCTCTACAGCAACTGCTGGCTACACAGTCAGGTGCGCTCACAGAAGAACAAGATGAGTGGGAAGGTAATTCTGTTTGTGTATGAAGGAAGGGGTGTGAGTGCCCCCCACTCGGCCATTGTGTGCGTGAACAGTTTCTGGAGGCAGCTGAATGAGATTTGACCAGTGACTAAATCACAGTATGGCGGTGTTTGTAGAACAATGGGGGCACCTGTGAATTGGTTTCTAAGGGTCCCTGTAATAGGAGAAGTTTTTAAAACACTGGAGAGTTTATATCTGAAAGGATGAGAGGGGGTGGAAGTTTGGCTGAAGAGCAAAAGTGGAAGTAAGGAGGTTTAGGAGCCCGGTCACCTGGACACAGTCAGGGTATCATTTCCTCCTCTGAGCCGTGGTTCTACAAAAACTAGTCAGCTTTATACATCTGAGATACCAGGTCAATTAGATTCATGATATACTTGAAGGGAGCATGAACTCTTGGCAGGAGGAACTCCAAGCCCTTACTTGCAATGGCCTTCAAGGGCAAGTAATTACACTTTGCTCAGTTTATATGTCAATATTTCACAGAATTAATGAGATAGCTCTTTACTGAGTGTATTGGTACTCTTGTCCTTTAGGTTAACTCAGGGGAGGGCTGATTACCTCTCCTCCCAAAAGTTCAAATTCCCCAATACTATTAGAAGGGTCTTTATTTCTCTTCAAGCTAAGCTGAAGTGGTATGAATTCAGTGAATTACAATAAGTGAGACACTCCTTAGTGCTATTTTCACTCGCTCTTTGGATTAGATCAAGTTGCCCTTTCCTTTGAAATGAAAGTAATCCATTTTTATGTGTTTGTTGCACTCTCTGTGCTACTAACAGGAGAAAATCAATATCAGGGCAGTCAGTCATTTTGGTGTTGTGATTATTATGGCTAATACACTATATTCTATTATTGAGGGAGTTTGGAGATGTGGATTCTTTAGATGCTGATGATAGAGGGCTCTTGAGATAAAAGGTGAGAAGCAAAACAGCAGAAATGAGGGAAAATAAGTCAATTAAAGTCAGGTGCTGGCATTATTTGACATATTTTTTAGAAGTAGTTTTTTGATCAAGTGCATTTGGGCACTGCTGATAGCATTAATTCTGTTCTGTTCTTCAAACACACATATATTCATCCATCTTAAATTTTATTTTGAATCTATGTGCACTGATCTGTTGTCAGATTGAAGATGTGCTCATTAAAAGAACTAAAAATCCACTTAACTCTCTGTGAAGGGCAACTGATAGCCTCAATTCACTGGAACCATCTGGAATGTCATTCCCCATCTTGCCATCTCAGAGGAAGCTTTGTTGTTTTTAGAAATTTATCAGGCAATAAGTAATTGACTTAATGTCTTTTAATCTAGATACTGAATGGACCCTATCTGGGCCCTTTTCATTTTGATCTCACAGCCTGGGTGTGGGACCTCGTTTCTTTCTTGTAACTTGATTTCTCCTGGGCTGGTGGGATGTGTGTGATAAGTCCCAACTTGACCTAGGGGGCTGCCCACTCATCTTTATTGCAAAAAATAAAATCTGGTCACATTTCCCTACATTATCTGCTCCCCAACAGTGACAACATTTCAGGGTGCTACAGAATGATGTACTGCACTGACTATTCCAGTTATGTCTGCTGTGTAATTGTAAGAGTCAAAAAAAATACCCAAAACCAAAAAATCTACACCTGAATTCAGAATTCCTTGGGTGGAGAAGCAGCTTGGAATTCAAGATTCTCATAAAACCAGTAAAGATGCCATAATGCATTGCAGTGGTGCTCCTTTACATTGCTGTTATTAATCAGCTCTGTCTTTTCCTTATTCTTTTTCATACACTCATTGTGTTTTCCCTTCCCTTTCCTCACAGGTTTGCTCCCTACAGCTGTAGGAGCCACACAATGAGATAGAGTCAAGAGGAGGTTAGATCAGGGGAGCGCTAGCATTACAGGTAGCACAAGAATTAGTTGTAACCCATCACTGGATATGAAGTGATTCAACATGATGAGTGTGAGTAGTGGCCCACCATGACAAAGTGGAGGAGGTAAGGAAAGAGATGGCAATAGGACTAGGAAGTCTTGCAGTTTGGGTGAGTATACTTGTTCTTGGATCAGTTAAAAGTCCTTTCAAAACTATAGTTACTGGTGACATACTTCTCTGGTGGAAAAGCAGAGCCTCCTGAAGGGTTTTGGAGAAAAAACCATGGTAATTGCCATGATCTACCCATAGCAGGGAGTTCTTCCAGGAGTAACAGGTGAAATGGAAATGCAAAGGCTGGTTGTCTTCAACCAGTGACATTCGCAGGCCAAAACTATTGCTGTACAAGGCACTCTGCAGAAACCAAATTAGTACAGTGGCAACTTTCTTCTGTTTTGTGCAGAAAAAAACCCCACAGGTTATGATTCAATTTCTGTCTTGGATTAAAGCAGATGGCCCAGGTTTGAACAGGTATATAACTTTTTTAAAATCACAGTCACTTCTCTACATTTGTTTCTTCTTTCAGGAGGCTGGAAACTGGATGTGAATTCCAGGGAAAGGGTTAAGAGTATCAGGAGATTGTCAGCCATTGGTCTGTCTGCCTTTAAAACAAGGTGCTGGAGGGCATATCTTAACTTGACATGTTGCATTGTTAATTTACAGTTTGGGTGTGGAGGGACCTGCCTTCCCTTCTTTGTAATCTACGCAGGTGTGCATAGGACTTCAAAGGCAGTTGCAGTGGAGCTTATGTCTGTGAGAAAGCCTCGCTGAACAAAAATGTGCTAAGAGGTTTGAACCCCAGCTCCCTTGTGCAACTGCCTGCAAGTCCTGGATTTCTGCGGGACGGGGTTTTATCCCTTCTCTGCAGACCACCAGCCCCTTCTGCAGATTTTAGGTCTTTTGCTACAGTGAGATTGTTAAATGATCTTTAATAATGTGTTTGAAATCACACAAGCAAACTAGTCACTTGCTCTATTTTTATTTTTTTTACTCTGCTTCCAGATCACTCCTGAAACACTGGATTTCTGCCAATGTTTTAATCAGCGGTATTTTGAGGCATCTCTGAGGAGGGAGTTTAAAGCCAAAAACCGGTCACAGCCTTTTCACACTGGGAATTCACTATTGATGATTTGTCACACGAAACTGGGCAGCTAAAAGCTACTCTGCTGGTCTGGACTGGTTGGCTAAAGCTCTTTAAACCTAGAATAACTCATATGAACATAAACAGCCCATAGTGGGTGGTGCAGCACAAGTGCTCAAGCTTCTCCAGACCCTGTGTGCAGTTATTTGTAGGAACTGGACCCACAGTTTTGCTCACACAGGCATTTACACACAGGTACCTAACCATTGACATTTCGCAGTTGAGCAGAGCAGAGATCAGTCTACCGCATTTTCTCTCCTGCAAGCTGGAGGGAAGAGATTTCAGCTCTGTATTCAGAAATCCTAAGCTTCCCTCCACCCCCCCTCCCCATTTTTGACTTCAGTATAGAAAAGTTACAATGAAATTAAACATGTCAGTAAAATTGAACCTCACAAATATTTCATGATTAATTTAATGGCTCCAGTACTTCATTGTTGCTTATTATTGTGGTCACAATTATGGAAAGAATAAAGTGATTGATTCCTTATGGCTCTGCTTTTTTTTTGGTGGTTTGTTTTACAGCTTTATCTGTCCATTTTATGTTTTCACTTATCAATTTTTATGGACCTCCCTAAACAAAATTCAACATTGTTGTACAGGAGAGGGTACCAGAGCTATGGTTGTGCAGCAGAGAACATTACTCTTTGTCAGCAGTTTTTGACATCTGGCTTTGGTCTGATGCAGAATGAGACTTGTACCTTTCAAATGCTTTTGGGGAAATGCACAAGAGTAGCAGTGTCTGAGGTCTCACAAGGCTGGTACATTCTCATGCTCTGTGTATGACTGGGGAGGCACAAAGCATCCAAAAACTGCCTGTGAAATGCTTCCTGGATCCAGCTGTTGCTAATGCCTGGCTGCAGAAATAGCTGGGAGCTGGCAGGAGTTGCCAGTATTTTTAATTAAAATGTGTGTAGCTATAACAGTAAAATTATGAGTTTGTAGAACAATTGTTTTATATAACTATATTTATATAGTCTTTCTGCAGTTCCCCTCATCTCCTAACTGCCAAAGACTAATGGAATACAGAATGGCCTGGGATTTTTTGCTTTGCTTGTTTTTCAGAGGTCATGAATCTCTTGTAAAAATGATATGCTAGTGTTTGCAGCCATCTTTTGGGACAGAAGAGGTCCGAACTGAACTTCTGGGTATTGCACATTCAAACACATGGGCTTTTCCTTGCCTAGGGAAGGAATTAAAGCCTGTGATATTTGTATCCTGGGTGACTATTCAGTGTACCAAGCTATTAAGTCTCTCCTGTAGAAGCAGTTCCATTTTGAGCCTGGAGAAAAGAAGGCTGCGTGGAGACCTCATAGCAGCCTTCCAGTATCTGAAGGGGGCCTATAGGGATGCTGGAGAGGGACTTTTCATTAGAGACTGTAGTGATAGGACAAGGGGTAACAGGTTAAAACTTAAACAGGGGAAGTTTAGATTGGATATAAGGAGGAAATTCTTTCCTGTTAGGGTGGTAAGGCACTGGAATGGGTTGCCCAGGGAGGTTGTGAATGCTCCATCCCTGGCAGTGTTCAAGACCAGGTTGGACGAGGCCTTGGGTGATATGATTTAGCGTAAGGTGTCCCTGCCCATGGCAGGGGGGTTGGAACTTGATGATTTTAAGGTCCTTTCCAACCCTAACTATTCTATGATTCTATGATTCATTAGGCAGAAAGAGAGAGGAGTTGCTCTTTCACCAGCATTCAAACATAAAATGCCCCTGAAGCCTCTGCTGTTAATATTCACGCCATTACTCTTGAATGGGACTGATGAACAGAGTCCTTGATATACCCTTATATATCTTATATACCCCTTATATATCTTGTATACCCCTGTATATCTTATATAGTATGCCTTATTCTTGTAATGGTGTTCTTACTGTCTTTAAATCTTTGGAGAGTTTACAGGCATTGCATCATGCTAAATAGGTTTGAGAATGTGGTTTCTGTGAGTGGGAGCTTAAATCAGTGACCAGCTTCTTGTGGAATTCTGTGGAAGCCTTAAAGGTGGTCAAGAGCTGAGTTTTAAGTGGAAACTTGGCATGGAAAACAGAGCCCATGAAGATGAAATGACAGCCTCAGAGGATGCAGATGATATCACTGAACTGGTCCAGGACAAGAAAAGACTGCCTAGAAAGATGGCTAAAGTGAAACTAAACTGTGGAGTTGGCTCCGTAGCTTGGTCTTTTGGGGGACTTCAGTTTATCACAAACTCTGCACATAAATGGAGCAGATGTCCAAGGAGTGAGAGATGGCAGCTGGCTCCCAGGGATGTGTGTGCACAGCCCACTGGGAGAGTGCCCAGGCTCCAATTGTGCATGTTCTTATCTGTTACTGTCTGCTGGGGTGTCAGATGAACACAAGTTGTCTCTTTTTAAAGGAACAGTGCAGTGGGAAAGACTCTGTGACCTTTACAGAGAAAAATACTTGCAAGTCACTGACTTTTTTAAGAGCTTCAGAAAAATTAATCTAGAACAAAACTCAGAAAGGTAAGAGGGGAGTTAAGAGGAAGGTATAGAAGAAAATAAATGTGGTGAGAGAAACCAAGAGAGAAAAGAACAAAAAGGAAATTAATTTTAACAACTACAGGTCATTTACTCCCCAGATGTTACCTATATATACCAGAGCTGTAAAGCTAATAGCCTTTTTGCTGAAACAGGTTACAGGTTCTTCTGTCCAGTCATTGCTAACTGGCTTCTAAATATGAAGACCAGACAGGATATGAAGCTACAATTAAAAATAAGACTAAATTTAATCATGGCAAGCAGAGACATTAACATTTGTTTTTGAGTTTGTAGCTGAGATGAAGAAAAAGCATGTGTCTCTTTCTCTTTCTGTGCATTCAGAGATCCCAGAAGTCCTAGCTGAGGCAGCAGAGAGCAGGAAGAGAAATAGTAAAGCCGGTGAGAAAAGGTAACAAGAAAATTTATGAAGGGAGACAAACATGAAGCACCTTTTGAATGGGATTCTGGGCTGAAGAGAGAGCAGTACACTGTGAACGTGTCAGCAGAACTTTTCCGTGCCTTCATATCCATATACATACCAGGGAGCACAGCCTTTGGGGATTTGGGAAGGGAATTTCAGTATGAAAGTTGAGTGGAGATAAAGATGTAGGTGGAGAACACTGGAGGAGGTAAAATCAACGTGACATACTACCGGGGATGGATGACAGGGGTGGGTGGACTGGTCCCGGGGAATCTGCCCTTTAGCTCATTTCCACTCTATTTCAAGGCATGCCCAGTGGTGTGGTGGGCCCCGCTGATCTCAGCAGTTCCAAGGACACTGAGCACATGTGGCCATGGCTGATTAGAGTATCTCAGAAGATGAGTGTCTTCCTTGGGTGCATTATTTATTCCTCTGCTCACCAGCAGCTGCACACAGATCAGAGGGAGTCAAGCACATCTCCCCATGGAGCAATGCCCATCTTTCTTTGTAATTCCCTGGGGTGAACAGCACTTTGGGGTTACCATCCTGCTTGCCGCCCTCTCGCAGGAGCTCCTCCATCTCTGCCTGTGTAGGCCACTGCTGTCTAGGCCCCCCAGCTAGGATCAACCCAGGCACATCTGTACCTAAAAATAATTTACAGATGTTGTTCATGACCCACGAGGTTTTCTGAAAGATTTTGCAGACAAAAATCAGCAGTGGGTGATGACAATACATGGAATAATATTAAAGTTATAGACACAATTTCCCACTTAGAAGCTAGGAAGATGATATGCTTCTAAAACATTTAACAGGACACTGTCCTCTTTGCTGTGACTAGCCTGCCTGTGGAATGTGTTTTCATAAGGTGCACAGCTATGTCAGATGGGAAACTTATTTTAGTACTCAGTTTCCTTTGTGTGACCCGTTTCACCATTTGGGAATTGGCTATGTGTGAAGATACGAAACGCAAAATGAAGTGCATTAGAGGAACAGCAAAACCTGAGATCTTCTCCAGGCTTCCCTCATGGATGTGGGTAATGTGGGACTTGGTGGTTGGGAGATGCAATGCTCAGCCTTGCTTTTGTTCATGGTGGCAGAATGTGGGATATTTTGTTTCTGAGTGAGAATGTCTTGATGAAGGAGCAAAATCTTCCATCAGAGGCAACTAGGTTTAAGAAAAAAAAACAACAAAGCAACAACAAAACCCAAAACTGAATAATAGGATAATTACCCAAAGCTAATTTTCCAGGGGGAGAAATAAAATAAAACAGATTTTTTTTTGAGCAATTTTGGGTACCACGAGTCAAAATGAACAGAATACTTGTCTGTTTTTCAGAATGTAATTTTCAGAAATTAGGCATAAATTAGGAGCCTAAAATCAGAATTAAAGACCTCAGTGTTTTGTCTGATATGGGTCTATAAACATAAAATCATAAACAGACAATTGCAGAGACACTCCTGACTCTGTGCTAGGGAGACTCGTTTCCCCTTTATCTCTGCTGGCTTCACTGTTCTTACTGCACTTCAAGCATCCTGCAAAATGGCATGGTCGAACTGAAGCACTTTCAGAGAGCACACAGGTGCCTTGACCACAGTTGTCTCACCACAGCCCTGGTCCCTACTGTCTGATTGAGCTCAATCTAATTCTAAGCCTTGTTTAAATAGTAACCCCTGATTTACTGTATTTGATTCCCATGGACCTAATATCTCCTCTGGCTTGCATGCTGCAACATCTTTCCAGTGTGCTGACGGTTTTCACCCAGCTGTAGCTGGTGGCATGCTTACAGAGATGGAAGAATTAATCTGGCGCTTAGTTTTTGACTCTGCCTTCTAATTCCTTTCTGTGAACTTGTCCATGACTTGGATGCATGCCACAGCCGTACAAATGGGAATGAAATATAATAGATTTCTCTTAAGAAAAATGCTTTATTCTAACATAAGAGGCTGGGTTCTTAACTACCTCTGCATCAAACACTTTATGATTTAAGTGGAAATTGGGACTTGCTTCTAGTCCCAGCTCTTGGGAAATTTTTGTTTTAAAGGTTTTTATTATTATTCTCTAGCTTTCCTTCCATGCCTTATCCAGTTATCTTAGAGCTTTGTGTTGCTGATAACTGTGAAGTCATGGTTGCTCCAAAATGTGACTTTTTACTTGCTTCCATTTGTACCATGTTGGAAAACCAGACAAAAACTGCCTTTTCTCACAACAAGGGACTGAATGGACTCCTTGGGATCTCTGCAAGGTGCCCCTTTTGCTGTGGCATATGCAGGTATGCACTCACCTCCTGAGGACCCTGGGCCACAGTTTCCTCCAGCCA
Organism: Pezoporus flaviventris; assembly: GCF_033815535.1. Lineage (NCBI taxonomy): Eukaryota > Metazoa > Chordata > Aves > Psittaciformes > Psittacidae > Pezoporus > Pezoporus flaviventris. The sequence goes on along the minus strand of NW_026892550.1, from coordinate 21,103,062 downwards.
GGACTGCTCAGCCAAGGAAAAGGTGAACTCATCATGGGCATGCAGACCTTAAAGAATGCCCAGGGAAAACATGGTACTATTGCAGTCTACATACCTGTCTACCAGCTCTAAGTACCTACCAGAACTAGCCAAGCAAAAACCACTTTAGGAAGGTTTTTCCTACTGAATTCTGCACCTTGAAGATAATAACATACGAAATATCAACAATAAAAAGTACACATCACAACAGCAACTCATAAAGCTTATTCAAATGGAATGAAAAATAAAAGCAGTGCTGAATGATTATTTTAAAATGCAGTAAATAGAAAGACGTACACATTTTTTATTATCCCAATGCTTCATTAAGCAAAGAAAAAAAAAGCCCTGCATGATACTACTGCCTGGTTTTATTCCCCTGCTACCAGGTCAGGACCTGATGTTCTCTGCAAGGCTTTGATTTGTAGTATTTTATGCTTCTCAGGTGAAGATGTTGCATACCATACAGTGAGCCAGTCTCCAGGAAAGTGGAAATCTCAGACATACACATGTGCCATAGAGCAGTGCTGAGTTTTTCTTGTCTGGGGAATCTCCTAAAAAACAGTAACCTCTGAGTGTCAGGGATTTTTTTATTTGTTGAAATTCCACTAAATATAAAATAAATATAAAAATATTTTAGATTCAGAAATGAAACTTCAGTAAAAAAGCATTAAGGAAAAGCAAAACCAGGCCAAAAACCACAGCTAGCGTATTTCTAACAGTCTGTAGTGCATCATTAACACTAGAAATACATCCCCTTGACAACAGAGTCATGGCTTCTTTACCTGCAAGTGACAAACCCCACCAGCTGTGTTACAGAAATAACAGGCAGGGGGAAAGAAAACGAGCTCAGGATATTTTACTGGGATGTCTGGTTCCAGCACTACTACAGTTACCATTGAGAGAGGATGATTAATTGAGCCTAGCACTAGCAGCTTGTATGGGAGGCAGCAGGGCTTTGGCAGTCTCAAGGGAAGCCTCCCAGAGTCCCAAAAAGCTATTCAAGGGGAAAAAAAATGGCTTTGCCTTTTTGCGCCTGGAATCCGGATGTCTGGCAGAGGGGGCAGGGGCGGAAGGGTGTTGCAGCTCTGCATTGTCCTTCGCTGTTCACACTGCTGACACACCCCAGTATCCTTCTGCTGTGCAGATCCCTCTCAGCTGCCTACCACTTTTGGCTAGAGGAAGGGCCGAATGCTTTCCCATGTAGCTTCCTGGCAGTCCACTCCCTCCCTACCCTTGCAACAGTAAAGCTTGGCATTAACCTTGAGTTTGATGGTGTCCCTGGCTTAGACTTTTTCCTGGTTTGTTTTACTTGGGCACTCTCACCTTTGCACATCCATGTTGTGTACTACCAGTCTCCTGAGTGGTTTTGCTGTTCCAGGTGCTGGAGAGCTGCTAACCCACCACCCACTCATGCTTTCTCCTTCCTTCCATCCCCAGGAGACATGTCCTGCATCATCTTGGTCAACCGCAGCATCTCCTTCACAGTCCTCTTTGCTCCACCAGGTCCCTCACCAGCATCCCTCCAGCCCTGCTCCAATTCCTGATGGTCACCAAGATGATCACTTCTACGTACATAGTTTCTGAGCCTTCAGGGCCTTCTGGACATGGGTTGCAAGCTGGGGAAGCCCTGAAGTTTTGTGTACATCTCAAGTCAAGGACAGAGCTCCCACACCATGGATGAGTTGTGCATGAGAAGACAGCTGGGGTCAGAGCTCTGCAGCTCCAGTGGCAGCATCTCACTGCTGACCAACTTGAAACACATGGAGGCATATAGCAAGTCAAGCACTGATGGAAATGAGCTGATCTAGATTTAGTTTTAAGCCATAGTTTGCTCAGAGTTTTCTAAGGAGTGGTTTCAAATATAATTCTTTGACCTCGGCTGTTTAAGGGCTCATGAGTTGCAGTAACCACTGCTTACAATCACATTTCCCCCTTGCTGAGCAAGGGTGTGGGGGAAGGTTTCTAAATAGGTGCCATCAAAGTCAAAACACCATCATTCATTTTGAAAAGAAAAGCAGTGCTGCCCATGGCCCCTCAAACTCAGGCTGTGGCTCTGCAGCCAGATGCTGGGGCTCGAGGTGGGTATCCCACAGTCAGACAAATCAGGCTTCCCACTGCAGACACACCAAATCCCCCGTGCTGCACATGTGATGAGCATTTTTTGACCCCATCTCATGCCCTCTCTCCCTGTTTGCTTGCATCTCATACATTTGGGTTGCAGTGACACCGTCATCATCCCACCCAGCCATCTGCTGGGACTTGCGGGGGTCCTTGGGATCTTGGGTCTGCACAATGCAGTGATGGGGACACTGGCAAACATACTATAACACTTGCTTATGAATGCATCCAGTCATTTAAATGAGTCTCTTTGCTACCTTGTTTTGTAGGTTACCCATTTTCCTTTTGGTTCTCTGTTATGGAGTTGCTCTGCAAAATTTCAGTATCACTTCACAGCCTCACCTGTTTTTTTGGCCATTCACAGCAGCAGTGAGCAGTGTTGACCTGTGGTTTTAAAGTCTCTGCGTGGTAACAGTAGTCAGTAAATGCCTTTTTTTTTTTTTTTTTCCCCAGCCTGTGATCTATAATGCTATGAGGCTATTTCTCTATGGAGCAGTTTCAATGCTCATGGCAGTTTCGATGACCAGCTCCCTTTAAGAGTCATTATTTGTAGAAGTCCTGCTATAAGACACCCTCTTTTACCTCTTCTTTCTACATTTCCTTTCATGTTTTATTTTAACGTGTTTTCAGGACACTCTTTTTCAGCAAACCAAACAGACCTGGTCCATAAATGAAAGGTGACCTTTATGCACAAGGAAGGAGTTCTTATGAATTGCAGGAAGTAATAGACTATATGGGAAAAGCGCCTCCTGCTCTTTTTATTTTTTTTTATGTACAGTATTTCCCCCTAACTTCATGACTATAAAACACAGCTTTAAGTACCAGCCGGAAGCGGACTCCTGAGTATTTTCTATTATTCAGCTTTACACAGTTCCCTGCCTTTGTCCTTAGACAAAAGGCTGCAGTCTATTAAATTCATCTGCTCAATTTGAAATGAAGGCCATATTAAATAGACTTCATTGTGCATTTCTATACATAGAAAGTACTTTGGGGATTATTGGAATGCCTGCTGCAGCCATCTACAGCTATTTGATATAAGTAAATGCCTATTTAACCAGGCTTTGAAATGGAATATGACTGACAGAGTAACATTACTCTTCATACGTCCACTTCCATTATTTCACCTATTCAACATGTTTTTTTTTTCTAAAAGTCTTAAAATCCATACTAAGGCTTCCAAGACGTATATTCCCGGCCAGCTTTTCTTTCTCACCATCTCCAATGCCATCCTGATTTCCTTTGCTCACACACTCCCACATCCAATAATCTGGCACTTCCTTTACAACCGCTCTGCATTATAGAGATTCACTTACTTCTAGGCGTGCTACTTTTCTTCATCCTGTGATTGTTACCTTGGTGTCTGGCTAAACCAGCCCAGTTCCACCTGCCAAAACTTTATGCCAGCATATCCTCTCCTTTTAGATAAAACAGCAGAAGCACTCCTCCCCGTCCCTGCCAGCAGGAAGGGGCTTTCATTTGTTCCTCCCTGCAAGCCCTGGATACCAGAAATTGACTGCTTAGCGCCTCTCGTTCCCTGCTGCTGGTAAAATTCGTGTCATCTCCTTTTCCACCCTTCTAAAAGCCAAATAATATTTGAGGAAACCCTTATCTTTCCGTTTTCCCAGTATCTGGGCTGTCATGGGTAGAGCTTTTTGAAGTACTACCTCTGGAAAACCAGTATTTTTGGGTAAACAACTATTTTTGGGTAGCTTAACCTTCTTTTCTGACCTAGTCCTCCCCTTTGTTGTTCATGATGTGAGCAGAGAGAGAGGCATAAGATCAGGTTTCACAATAGGGGGTATTTACCATATAGTCACTTGTGCTGCTTGTTTATCAGAAGCATGCAGTTTATCTAAGGGCTAGGATGTTTGATCCTTGATAAGATGCTGTGCTTTCTACTGACAATGACATTTTCAGGAGAGAATCACATTCACAAAAAAACCTCTAAGCCCTAAAATGGCTTAGTGAAAAACAAGGAATAAATCATATGCTTCTAGTGTGAAATTTGAAGGCATGCTTTTACTATCCAGCTGACACACACTTATTTACATTCAAGCAACAGCAAACAAAAATCAACAAATGCAGGGAGGCAAATCTGTGAAAATACCACAAGCAGCAACTCTTGACTGCTTCCAGAGGCATTGTGGCAGTATAATGTGCTATAATGATTCCAGAATTTTTCCTCCTTGACTTTTACCAAATGGCATCCTGACCCACATACATCTGTACCCAGGTCAGATCAATGAGAACCACGCATACCACTGGTCAGTGATTTAAGTAAGTTTTCTTCACTCTTATTGTGTACTTTCATGAGGTACTAATGTGAGGAGACTGAGAGAAAGCACTTGTTGGTCTTGGTATAGCTCATTTTCTAAAACATTTTTAAATCGTCTTCTCAATGTATACATGTAATAAACATTCTTTCCTGGGCTCATTTTCATGGCTTCATGTTCAAAAACTACCATTTCTAAATGCAAAATGCTCAGTGGCGTAAACCTCCATTAACACAGTATGGAATCAAGCCCAGTGGGACAACAGGAAGTCAAGATCGGATTTATTTCTTTCATCATGAAATGATCACTTTACCAAAAAAAGCCCAACCAAACCAAACCAAACCAAACTGAACCAAGAACATATTCAACAGTTTCTGAAAAAATATTGTATGATATAAAACTGTTAAAAAATGTATTCATTATTATGTGTTAATAACATTGATCTGAGGAAACAATGCTGGAAAAGACAAAAAATTGGAACTGTGTTGTGAGGATGATTTCTTCTACTTTTTGGTAGCACTCCCATTAACCCGAAAGACTCTTACTCTCTTCATGTGTGGTGATTTTTATCCAACTTCGTAAAGGTGTACAAACCCACAGTTGTCCTGATTCAGTGGGGAGACTGGTTCCTAGAAGCCTAGAAGCACTATGAGGCTCAGAAGATACACTAATTTTTTATACTTTGTGCAAAATTACACACCTGGTGCATTTAGCAGGGTATACTTTAAGTTGTAATGTCTTTGTTTAGGGTATTTTTCTTCCAAATGAAAAGTAAAATCAGCAGGGATTCTTTACAGAAGCAACATCACAGCTCAGAATGGCCCTTCCCATTTTGATGTTGTGTGGATTCATTAACAGCCTTATCCTGTCCTGCCCAGCTTTAGGAAATTTGAACTTTATTTTTATTCAACTCCTGAATCATTAATATGCATTTAATTACTTTTCTCTGTTTGCTTTTAACTTTCTTCTGCATTTATAGTCAAGGCAATTAGACACCAAACAGCATCTGCTAGAAAGAAAGGCTGCAGAAGGTACAAGAAGAGCTGTAAAATTCCAGCCCCTGTCCTTATTCTGTAATGTCTTATTGTCTTAAAAGTAAGATGGCTACTTTCAGTATAATACTCTTAGCTCAATACGGTTCTTAATGTGCATATTTATTTATCTGAAAATGTAGGAAATAGTCTTGCTCTTACAGTAGCTGAACACAAACATCTCCAGTGTTTTTCCTGCTTATGATTTACATTGTTATCTGTGAAATCAGAATAAAGTCCATTGGGATTGATTCCTTTTTCCCCAAGATACTGCCTGTTTCCAGGCTAGGAAAGACAGCTTTAGTGTAAGAAAAGGTTGACGTTATTACAAGTCACATAATTTCAGCCTCAAATTCAGTGTTACAAGAATCACTTTGAGCTGTTCAATTCATTTCAGACTAGAATAATAAGAAGTTGTAATGCTCAGCAAACTGAAAACACAAATGATCACTGAACTCCTCTGAACCAGCACATCTAAGAGTTGCTCTCACAAAAGTATTTTCCCATGGAGCAAAATGGACAGAGAAAGAGAAAGAACAAGGTCATCCAAACCTACTTTTCAATCTTTCAGTGATTATATTCTCAGACTTTCCTCTTTCACTCTGTGTCATTTCAATTCTATGTGGCTGAATAAGATAAGGCAGGACTTCACAAAAATGAGGAAACAAACTGTTTAAATGGAGAAAGCTGCTGTAGCAACACTGAGACAGTTCACATATTCATGAAAATTTTTCAGAGCTGTTTGTGCACTATAGAAGTGTTTAATAGTTTGTTAAATACTAAATTTTTACTTTGATTTTGTTGGTACTTCTGGTTCATCATTATTTCATTTCAGAATTACCTTTAATGGTATTTAAAACATTTAAAATATTTGAGGCAGTCAGACTCCAGCCAAAATGTTTCCATTAGCCAAAAGCATTTTGTCATAACAAAACATCCTGGCAGACTTTTGGTGGTTGATTGTATTCTCAATTTGCCTTAAAATAGGTTTTTCAAACTTACACAATCTTAAGTCACAAATGAGAGAAAAAGAGAGTTCTTTGTTTCTTTTATTCTTCAGAGGGATGTTTATAGTAAAAGTTATGTGAACTGATGGGCTCCTGGAAATGACTTTGGCAGTGAGATGCCAATGACTCTGTGACTTGGGAAATTTACTTCTCAAGCTGATGCTTGGTGTCGCTGAAGTTCCTGAAGTCCGGGGAGGTGCATCTTTGGACCCCGCTGGTGGAAAGGTACCAATGTCAGTGGAAGGGCAGGGATGACCACTTGCACTGAGACCAGCTGAAGGCATTCCAGATGGCAGGGCCCAGAACCCCGACTCTGGCAATGCTGCTTTCCAGCCTGCACCCCTTTTCCCCTGTAGCTCATTTCTGCAGGTGATACATACCCATACTGAACCTTAGAATAAGGGAGCCATCATCCCTGCTCATTGCTATGCATAGAGACAGGATTTAAATATTTTATTCCCATCCCATAACTACTGGCTGCATGTCCCACATTTGTGTCACTTGGCCAGGATGCTTCTCAGGTGCCTGGTCATCCTGGCCTCTTGGTCCCCACTCAAGATGTCAGCCAGGACTGCAGCAATCAGGACACATACAGTGCATTAGTTTTGTAGCTGCAGATACAGAGTGAGACCAAATCAACAGCAAAAGTATAGTGGCTCACCATATCATTAATGTCTTTGGATTATAGAGCAGATGATCTTTTGTATGGTGAATGAACCAGAGCAGGCCACAGGGATATTTCAAAACACAAAGACTTTACAGTACTTTGGAGTACATATCCTTAGAAGAAGGAACTGTGGATGTGAATGCATTTTGCAGTGAACAGAACAAGCAGTGGAAGTAAGGGAGAACTGCAACACACACAGGGCTCAAATTCAAGGCAAAGCAGCTATTTTTTGGCGATGATTTCCCAGACAACCACAGTTTCATTTCTACAGCAGTGAAAAGGCACCACCCAACTAAGCAGCAGGGCTGTGTACCTTTGTGGTTCAAGGCCTTTGAGAGTTTCCTGTGGATTTATTGCAAAATAATATAATCCTAAAATGGTGTAACATGTGCAGCTCTTGTCCTGCTCATATCTATATTCAGTGTGTTTCTTGCTTTTCTACCTAAAATGTCCATTGGCCAAACAACCTGACAACCTTTAATTTAATGGGACTAGGACTGAGGCTGGAAGGATCTCTGCTTATTTAGATTTCCTCTAGCACCTGTAAAGTTACAGAAAGGACAAAGTCTCCAAAAGGGTAGAGTCACTCTTCATACTACCTCCTTTCCCTGGAGAAGAATGGGAGGCAGCTCTCACCTTGGGTTTTTTTGATTTACTTGGGACTACTTTGCAGACACCTCTGTCTCTTGTGTCTTTCTCTCTGTCTGGGCTTTCTTCTTTTCTGTCACAACTGTTGCGAAAACCAGTGGATATAATAATGAGAAATATCCAACCTTTCAAAAAGCAGAACTGTGTAACCCTCAGACTGTCATAAGGACTCTCACGTGTGCACCCTGCTCTCCTTCCTCCTGTCCAAACATCCCATGAAGGGCTTATAAGCTCAGGGAGCAAAGGGTGCTTAAGGATGTAGCTGTCCAGAAACATTCATTTGACCAAGTGCGAAGCAATGTGCGTGCAGTGATTAATGAAGAATATACATATCTTAGCACAACAAAATGGCATGGAAGCTCCTCTGATATCTAAAATGCCCCAGAGAAAGCTGTTTTAATTTATTGTAGGTTTTACACTGGTAAATTGTGGCTCCTTTGCACAGGGTCCTCCCTCTAATTCCTATTTATCTGTTCTCCTGAAAACTGTAACTGGAATTTGACTTGTTAGGTATAGGAAAGTCTTTCATAGAGTAAAATGTCCAGTGTCACTTGGTACCAGATAGGAAAACCAACAATTGTACTGAAGATAATTATGTCTTTTAAGAGACTGTTAGTTTATATTCTGTGCAGAACATTTTTAAAACATTGACTTGGAAAAAAAATGGTTGAAACAAATTCCTCTGTGTACCAAAAGCTAAAAAATCAACTGAATACATAATTTTTTTTAGGGGAAAAAAAAATAGGTGTATCCTTACTTCTTCTGGCAGACCCTTAAATCCACAGAAAAGGAAGAAACACATTCTTAAACTTAGAAAGCTGGAAACACACTGCTCTGTAGCACACTTTTTCTTTTTTCCAAGACAGCACAGTGAACTCCTCAGATGGTCGGGTTCTGAGCTTTACCACTAAAACTTGCCAACACAAGAATCACAGGAAGGTTCTGTCCTGGGTTCAGCAGTAGCAGTCATGTTTCTCCTCCTTGGTAGCTGGTGCAGTGCAGTGTTTTGACTTTCGGCTCGGGAACAGAGCTGATAGAGATGTTTTGGTTTGGCCAAGGACTTTGTGAGCCTCATGCTCTGCCAGGGAGGAGGGGAAGCTGGGAGGAAGCAGAGACAGGACACCTGACCCAAACTGACCAAAGAGCTATTCCATACCACAGCACGTCATGCCCAGGATGTAACTGGGAGGAAGCAGAGACAGGACACCTGACCCAAACTGACCAAAGAGCTATTCCATACCACAGCACGTCATGCCCAGGATGTAACTGGGAGTGAGCCAGAAGGCTGGGAGACGGCAGGGTTGGAGGAGGTATCGGTCGGAGCTTGGTCGGGCTTGGGGGGCGAGTTATCGGTCAGTGGGTGGTGAGGTGTTGTATTCTCTTCCCTTGTTATTTCCTTTATCATTATTATCATTGGTGGTAGCAGTAGTGATTTGTGTTATACCTTAGTTACTAAACTGTTCTTATCTCAACCCGTGGGAGTTGCATTCTTTTGATTCTCCTCTCCGTCCCTCCGAGAGCAGGGGGAGGGCAAGAAAGGGGGGGAAGTGAGCGAACAAATTACCTGACTGGGTTTAAACCACGACAGTTCTTTTTGGCGCCCAACGTGGGGCACGAAGGGTTGAGATAACGACAGATTTGACTGGATTAATAGTCATTCGTCACAATGCTGATTTATTGGGTATCAGAGTTGTTCTTCTTGATCTCACAGCTTCAGACCGTTGTAACTTACATAGAGCCGGTATTTGCTGTATTAGTGTTTATCAAGTGTGGGGCCTGGGCTAAGGTTCTTGTCTCACTGTGCTTTATGGCAATGGCTTGTAATGCGGGCGGGCTCCAGCAGCAGGGCGGGACGGACGTGGCCGTGGACTTGTACCTGGCCGTCCGGCTGCTCTTCACCGTCCTGGCCCTCGCCCTACTCTCCATCTTCGTGAGGCTGCGGGGAACTGAGGGGGAGCGGCCCCGGGAGCGCGGCCTCGGGGACCAAGCGGCGGCGGGAGCGGGGCCGGAGGCCGCCAGGGGACGGCTGCCGGTGGAGGAGGTCGGGGCGGTCGAGAAGCAGAAGGAAGCGGCTGCCGAGCAGCGGGATAAGGCGGCGGAGGAGCCGAGCCCCGCGGAGGAGCCGAGCCCCGCGGAGGAGCCCAGCCCCGCGACGGCCGAGAGCATTCCCCGGCAGCCACCCGCCGAGCCCCAGGAGGATGCAGGAGACCACGCAGCACTTCCCAGCAAGGCAGAGGAGGAAGAGCTGGACTCAGGAAAAGAGAAGCCGGTGGTGGGAGAGCCGGCAAGCACAGCAGCTACACCAGCCCCAGTGACAAGCACAGCAGCATCGTTTGAGAGTTCTGAAGGTTTTGAATGGCCTTTGGGTATCCTTGGGACCTGCCTGCTGATTGTGATGGGGATCAGCATGTTGGCACACACACAGACTGTGTTTTACCCACAACCATTTTGTCTGATCTCAACAGTTAAGCAGAGTCAGGTTTGGGTCTTGTCTGGGATTAGACGACAATTCAGGGGGACCAAGAGGTTTTCCCCAAGGCTGGACAGTCATGAGTGGCAGGGTGTGTGTGACAGTATGGGCAAGTATCTAGTCCACTGGGCCCCTCCAGTGCTTTGGAAGCGTCGGAGATGGAAGGCAGCTGTATGGAGTCCCCAGCAACAAGCTGCAGAAACTGCTTAAGGGGACAGTGAATTATTTTGAGCCTGGTGGGCCCATGGCACTTCAGGCCATCAGAGCAGAGATGCAACATATAGATGGACTCATGATCAAGGGGTGGACTTAGCAATGGACACTATTGCCCAGGTTATTCACAAGTGTGAACACTGCAAACAGTCTCTCCTGCTCTGGAAGGCTGTTACAAGAGATGGAGCCTGACATGGACCAGATGGACGCAGCAGCTTTATAGGGACTGGTCCATGCACTAAGATAAGAGTGCACCGAGATAAGAGTGATGGTATATTGAAAATGTGGGATCTGAGCATGACGTGAATGGTATGGAATAAGGGGTGGATAATGTCCTGGGTTCAGCAGTAGCAGTCATGTTTCTCCTCCTTGGTAGCTGGTGCAGTGCAGTGTTTTGACTTTCGGCTCGGGAACAGAGCTGATAGAGATGTTTTGGTTTGGCCAAGGACTTTGTGAGCCTCATGCTCTGCCAGGGAGGAGGGGAAGCTGGGAGGAAGCAGAGACAGGACACCTGACCCAAACTGACCAAAGAGCTATTCCATACCACAGCACGTCATGCCCAGGATGTAACTGGGAGGAAGCAGAGACAGGACACCTGACCCAAACTGACCAAAGAGCTATTCCATACCACAGCACGTCATGCCCAGGATGTAACTGGGAGTGAGCCAGAAGGCTGGGAGACGGCAGGGTTGGAGGAGGTATCGGTCGGAGCTTGGTCGGGCTTGGGGGGCGAGTTATCGGTCAGTGGGTGGTGAGGTGTTGTATTCTCTTCCCTTGTTATTTCCTTTATCATTATTATCATTGGTGGTAGCAGTAGTGATTTGTGTTATACCTTAGTTACTAAACTGTTCTTATCTCAACCCGTGGGAGTTGCATTCTTTTGATTCTCCTCTCCGTCCCTCCGAGAGCAGGGGGAGGGCAAGAAAGGGGGGGAAGTGAGCGAACAAATTACCTGACTGGGTTTAAACCAGGACAGGTTCACAAGGCTAGGCTTCCCTTCCTTTTTCTCCATGACTTTTTGGGTGGTCTCAGAAATTATGTTTGTGAGTTTTCCCACCCATAGCAGATGGAACAGGGTGTTAAATCTTTAAGAAACAATTGTTCCCCTTAAACATGCTTGCTGAGTATTTGAGTTGAACAAGTGGTCTAAGAAACAAACAACCGTTTAAAAGGCAAAACATATTCAGCTGCATTGATTAAAAATTACCAGTAATGTCATCATCATATTTTTGAGAAATAATGTGAAGTCACTCACAGATCATTTGGGGTCCAATTCGTAAAGTGGGAAATAAATTAGGACACAGAAGGTGTAAAAAAAGGGAATAAAATTAAATCTTTCAGTCCTTTGATGTATGAACAGTAAAGTAGTATATAACCTGAGGATATTCATAGAGGTAAAACACTTCTGCTTTTTGATCCCAATACAAAAATGGATTTCTTTATTCAGATTTTTTTTTTTTTTGTCAGATTCGTGTATGAAGACTGAACTACAGTCCTGATTTGACTGAAGATATTGGGGAAGTTGTACTGAATTTAGTGAACAGCCATATGAAATATTTTAGAAAATGTTAAAATAACTCTTACTTTTAAAAATTATGTATTTGGGGCCTTTCCAAAGGAAGCCATTGAGGGCTGCATGTAGTTATATTTATTTTTCACACTATTTATGGAATGAAATAAAATACGATCTTTGTCTCGCCCCAAATGATTTTCTTACTTTTTAGCTCTTACCCAAATTGTCCTCTCATGGTATTGTACATCAGTTACTGATTAATCACACAGCTCCAGTCACATCTTGGATTCTCTGCTCCCTAATTAAAGAAGAGAAAATAATGTTATTCTGGGAATGGGAAGATGCAGGAATGTAAGCTCCCTTCCTGAAACCAACAGTGTCATCCAAATTCATGTGAGTACAAAGGGAAGTAGGATTTATCCTGTGCTATTGTTTTATTTGTATGAGAGTGGTATAAAAAAAGAGGTTTTCTGGCATACAGCAGCTGGAAAGGGAGTTTTGATGCAACCCACAAGCATGCCACCACTGTATTTAGCAGCGCTGTGTAGGTGATGGCACAAGAGACCTCCCTAGTGTCTCCAACGGATCTTCTGAGCCCCCTATGGCATCCCTCTGGCCTCTGAATCCACTCCAGTCAGCACTCACCCTGTGCACGTCCTTCCTGTGGTGGACATGTGCCCGCATGTCTGCTGCTGCTTGCTGGGGAACAAGCAAGGATAGAAGTTCCTTAAAGACTCTGCACAACTCCAGAAACTAATTTGACATTTATAGGGTTAAACCCTGAGACAGGCCAAAATGGCTAACATCCCCTCAAAGATCTGAAGGTAAAGTGACATTAGCCGGCTGAAGATCTTGTCAGTAGCTACTTAATAAACATTAAATAGAAATAAATGATTGTTAAAATTTTAGCCACTGCTTGATAGGTTCAGCCAAATCAGTCCCCCTTCTGCAAAGTGTAGGCAGGAGCTTTGCTTTCCTCTCTGCTCACAGGAGATAGTGAAGAGGCATGCATTATGGAACACAAAGCACCGGCATACCTGAGCTATAGCATCTGTATAAGCCTCACAGGCAGAAGGAACACGCATACTCAATGAAATAGAGGGTTCAGCTGCAATTTGGGGTGGGGGAGTAAATTTCTTTCTTTCCTCAAAACACTTCCACAAGTTAAATGGGAAAAACGTAGAACTTTCTTCTCAGAGTATAAACCAGTCTCTAGGCATTGCTTTTTCCTGATGTCCTGCCTGTTCTGTACCTACCTGCAGATAGGACACTGAGTACACTGAGTGGACCTGATCGGGCATGGCCAGTGCAATGCTCAGAGCTCATTCTGTTTTCTTTTTCCTTGTGCAGAGTCGTTTGATGAGAACAATTTTGACCATGTTCAAAAGTGTGTGTTAACTAGCCTGTAAAACAAACTCAACGTATCATCACTAGACAGATGGATTGATAGACTCACATATGCATATTTTTGCCACAGGAAGTACCTGTGACTATGAAAAGAGGCACAGTTTAAGTAAGACACCATCTAGAGCAATGCCATGCACTTTCTTCAGCACTCACAAGTTTTTATTGAGAAGAGAAATTTATGAAAATGGAAGTTCTACAGTGTTTTGGAGCTTGCGCAATGCCAATGCAACCTCTGACCTCTGTTAAGGCCAGGAAGTTCTTGGGTGCTTAAGCAGGGAAGAGAGCATAGAAACATGTCTCCAGCCCTTGCTGGTTTAATGCAAGGTGAGTCTTATGGCTGATGGAGAGCTAAGACTACAGACCTTGGATGGAACGCAAAGGAAGTGGTCGCAAAGAGGTGGATCACTGTGCCTCTGAAAGTGAACCGTCTTTTGTACTCTCTAGGCTTTCATCACTACATCGCCCTGTGCCTGCACTAGGTCTGTACAGAGTTACACACCCCAAGAAAGAGTCTGTATGTCATGATACACCATCAGTCTGCAGACTGACAGAGTTTGGTTGGGAAAGCTCTCACACACTTTCCCGTCCTTCCTGCATGTTGTTGGTTTTCCATTACTCTGCTTCTGGATGGCCCCAAAAAACCACAAGAACTTCCTTTCTTGTAGTGTTTCATCACTTTGGCCTCAAAATGAAACTAACCAAAATGAAAAACAGCTGGATCAAAAAGAAATCTAGTAAACAAACAAACAAAAAAGGGCAAACCTCTAGAAACTCAGTTGTTTTTAATTCTGCATCTGGTTTTGGCCAAGATGTGCATTCACTATTAGTTCTTTTATTCCCTGTCAGTTCATAGGTTCTTCGCAAAAAGAATCCCATTTGTTTTCAGTCCCTTACCAGCCTCTGATCTGTACTTCTGTTTTACTGCTGTTCAGCAATTGCTTGGCTGCTGTGCTACTGCTTACGTTGTGAGACCAAATCCCTAGTGATTAATGATTTAAATTCCAAGATTTTGGTCAGCACCTAGTAAAAAATTATGACTTGTTTCTTTTCATTTAGGATCTGGAATACTTTTGTTGCTTAGGTTGATGCTAGTATGAAGAGGTTTTTTTTTTCTAAACCCACTGAAACGCTTTGTGGCTCTTCTGCCCCATTAACCACAGTTTAAATTTTAAGGCAGGTAAAAGGTCAGCCCTAAAAACTTCACTTGAACAGAGGCAAATGCTGTCAATCAATAATTAAGTGTTCACTGCTAGTAAATCCAAATTCCTGTATACAGAACTCTTCTCTTGGCACGTCAGGCTCATCAGCTTCCTTTTCAGTTTGACCTGCAGCAAGTGATAGCAACAAAATAATAGCAGGCATTCTGCAGTTTTTTAAAATAATAACAGACATTCTGCAGTTTTTTATATCATGTGTATTGTTTGTTCATGGGTTTAATTTTATGAAATACAGACACAACAGGAAGTAACTCAGAAAAAGCAGGAGTTTCAGAGCAGGACTGCTGGGAAGGGCCTCTGGCTAATTACTTTTAATAGATTATTTAAAAGTAAGCTGTTCTGTGCCAAATGAAAGGTATTTGGGGGCATGAGAGAGGAGGTTAATGACGGTGTGTGTGCAAAAGACGCTAAGCGACTGGAGGCTGGGGAGTCCAAGTGGGTTTAGGCAAAGGAGAGGTACAGCCTGATGAGTTTTTCCCACACTGCTCCCTCCGTTAATGCCAGCCTGATGTGAAAGAACCATTATTTCAGGTCTGCTCGGTGCTGGACCTTCCCTGAAGGGAGAGCTGAGGCACAGCCCATGCGTGGGGCGCTCTGTGGGTGGATGCCGGCCAGTAGAGGTCCAGGCTGGGCCTTCCAGGCGCCGCTCAGGCAGGGCCTCGGGAGGGACTTTAGCCCCGGCCCCACCATGAAGGCGGAGCGTGCTATCCTCCTGGCCTCAGTGTGCCTAATCTCTCACTGCTTTATGTTTTCAGTTCTTTGTTTTCCTTGTCGTGCTGCCAGCGGGGCAGACAGTGCAGGCAGTCAAGGAGCAGCTGCCTGCCGGAGCTCTGGGGTTCACGTCACCGAGGCAGGACTGCCGGGGCAGAGCGAGCAAGAGGGTGAGATTAGGTGAAACATTAGCCACGTCCTCTTGGCTTCCTTCCAGAGCCTTTCAATTATTTCTTTATATGCTGTTGGTGCTGTGCTTGTTTGGCATTTAAAAGGTATGCTCGGAGAGGATTTCACAACGAGCTGCCATTTTACAGTTCAAAACAGATGCGGGCTTATCACCCATGGAAATTTATGTCTTTGTGAACCCCTTCCTCTCCCCTCCCTCGGGCCTTACAGCAGAGCCACTCCAGGGAGATCAATCATGAGGACTCTGTAATAGGCTAAAAATAATGCAGGTTATGAAAGTCTGGAAGCTGTCACTCATTTGGGGATTTAAAGATTCAAATGTCAGTCAATAACAATGACTCCAGGAGCTGGACAATAGCAGAGAAAGGCCAAATAGTCTTCTAAGATGGTTAATGTGACCCACAAATCACTTACTTTAATGCCAGTTGCCAAACTGTGTCTCCTCAGTTTCCCATGATGCAAGGAACAGGAAATATTTGTGACTGTTCATCAGGAACAGAATTTCACCTTAAATACAGAAATATAGGTTCGGAAGGCAGAATGAACTGTGCCTATATCCCTCCTGACAGATGCCAGTCTAACCAGTTCTTAAAGACTAGATGGAGACTCCACCAGTGCCCTGGGCAACCTGTTCCAGTGCTTTCTTATCCTTCCCATTGGAAAGTTTTCTTTATCCCAATGGGAGCATGGGCTGGGTTCCTTATCTACCCAGCCATATAAATGCAGAGTGGCATGTTGCAACACTGCTGGTGACTTGCAGTGTCCTAATGACAGTACTTCATTTGGGTCAGGGTGGGGATGGTGAGAAGCATACTTCAATAAAGCTTGGAGTGCAAATTCAGATGGCTGAAATATATTTTCTGCCCAGGTTAACAACCAAGAAAACAGAGAAATAAGTAAATGCAGGCATGAGCTTTCACAGTTGTGTAAGTGTTGTAGGATTATATCTTAATTTTGTGCTGGGATTTGTACTACTGTTGTCAAGGGAGGCTAATGCACTGAAGATGACTCTAATGAAGTGCTATTTTTTAAACGAATAGGAAATGGGAGTGCTCAGAGATCAAATATTTTATGTTTAATCTCGACTGGCTCTTTGACAAATTTTGTTGGCTCAACTGTTATGCTAGTGCTGTGTTAACACTATAAAAATGGGCAGAGGATTTTTGGGGATTTGTGAGGAATAGGTAATATTCTGACTAACTTCCAGGCAATTAGCACTGCTTTTGAGTTGATTTTGCTTTTGCATATCCTGGCAGACATCATGCAAAGAGTAGCTGGAGAAGAAAGACATGCCTGCAATTTGACACACCCGTAGCTTGCCAAGAGAGATCACTGCGGCATCTTCAGTGGATACATTCACAAAGGCATGAGACAACGCACTCAGAACAGTAGTCCGAGGGGGCCACTGCTTGCTCATAGGGTTGGATCTCACTCAGGACTCTAAACCGCAGAAGTGAAGAAACCTCAGTACTCTCCTAATCGTGGGAATGACCTTAATATCAAGAGTTATTTTTAAAAAAGCTATGTTTCTCTGCCCTCCCTGTGTGTGCAAGAGAGAAAGGCAGACAGAGAGTGGTACCAGTTCTTTTAGATGGACAGAGAGTGATACCGTCTTCTGTAAGAGCTCTCTGGACACCTGAGAGTAGAAAGTTTCCAGCTGGCTGTCAAACTCTTAATTTCTAATAAACTCATGCTAGATCTTACCAGCCCACATCTGCTCTGCTCTCTTGCTCAACAAGTAGTTATGCAACCTGAGGGAAAAGTGCTATTAATTCCTGAATTTCGGAGCTCAGTTCTTGCACTGAAGACTTCTTACCCATCTCTCTTTCCCCTTCCTGCTGTTCCTGGGTTCTCCATACCAGGATGGAGGAAGGCAATGCTGGAGATACTTCACTTCACAGCCACTCCCTACAGACCTGATGCTAAGGGATAGAGGGTGAAGGGGATGTGCAGGATCCCCACTTTTCATTGACCAATACCCAGAAAAAAATGTTGTGGTGCCTTTTGTATAACATGGATCAAAGGGCTTCCCTGCATTGGTTCCTGTTTGAACTATCACTTTTCTTTGAGTAAACCAGCCAATTTAATTAAACTGTGCCGTGACAAAGAATCTAATCTCTGCTGAAAGCACATGCCTTATTTCTAAGGCAGATTGTCTAGACAGATGTGTGTGAGAGCCCACTTCCAAAGTTCTGCTCCAAATACAGGTACTCCTAGATTACAGCTGTATGAGCCGGTCCCTTTGCTCTAGTGAAGAGCTTCAGCTTTTAGAAGCTCTTGCTGTAAGACACATTTTCCACTCCTCAGTCTTTCAGTGAACTCTTTTCTGAAACCTCTTTATCTATAAACATCTTCTTGAATGGCACAAATGAGGCCAGGACACTTTTAAACCAAGACCAGTTACAGACTTTGTCCATAGTATCCAGAGTTCCCAGGTTCATATGCACGAGGATTCCTCTAGTTGTTTTGTTGAAGTAAACATTTCCTCCTGTTGGCTTATCTGCCTCAACCCCCCTGCAGACTCGCTGTTTCTAATAACTCGCTGTTTCATTAACCTATGGGGATGCCCTACAAGATTTGTCCTCTGATGAATGAGTTTACTTTTGGCTGTGCTGAAGTTCATATCAAAAATTGGTTGCTTGTGTGCAGCTTGCCAAGCATATCACATTGCTCCTTCTCAGGGAACTGATGTCTTCATTACTGACCACTCCATCATTTCATGTGACTCCTGGTCTGCCCCTGCTCACATGCATTTCACATCAGATAAAGTATGTAGGAGGACTAGGGTCAAAGGCCCTCCTGTCCCACCTGTGCTCATGAATCACAGTGCCAAATCACATTTCTTAGACTTATGTGAATTTGGGCTGCCTAGTAGATACAACAGAGCTGCGGAGGAGCTCTAGCTCAACTCTCCTACTTAATGAGCAAACGCTAAATTTGCCTAGGCCTGCCTAGCAATGGCCTGTAGGCTAATGTCAGCCCTGGTGACATTGTCATCTGTCTCATTGTTCCTGGAGGAGATGGGGAGTATCACTAGAGCTGTTTCTGTAGGGAGCCTTTCTAAATTACCACATGAAACCTCATCCCACCATAGACTAGAGAGCAGCCTCCACCACCATCTCCCCAGCCCTTCACCACAGCAGTGCAAAAACCTTATTTGATGGCTGATGATGGATAAGCTGGAGGCAGCTATTTGCTGTGTCAGGGGACACTTCCTGCTCCTGTGTGTTGTGTCAGTAGAATTAGGTCCCAAAACTGATAAAAGTGAACTGCTGGTTACTTTAGAAAATACTGGGCTCCCCCACAAAGCATATGATCCTGTCTGTGGTGTTCTGCATGAAACTCAATGCTGAGGTGTGTTCAGAGTGCAGCTGCTTGGCTGAGCCCTTCAGAAGACCTTGGTGATGGGATGCCTATTCTGGAATGCCATTCACCTGTGGGCATGAAGCTGCCATGAAGTTGTGGACAAGTGCTGAGAGCTCAGCATGCGTGAGATGGTGGTGAATCTGGGCTGCACAGGAGCCCAGCAACACTGAGGTCTGATAGTGAGGTACCACCTGAGGTTGAGAAATACCAGACTTGGTTTGAGAGTGTCTCATACAGCTTGAGCACTCCCTTTTATTTTGCCTCCCACTAGACACTTGTATTCTTTACTGGACCTAGCCATGGTGATTTTGACTGCAAACCACATGTATTGTTTCCATCCACACAGGGGCTCTACTTGCTCAGTTCTGTCACTGTCTAGTCCTCTTCAGCCACTTCTCATCAAAGCAAGCTTTTCCTCAAAGCGGTCCTACTATTTGACAAAGTTTAACTGGTCATAAACACAATGAACCAGGTTCTGATCTCATTTACTTCTGTGACCTTAATAGAGTTTCTCTGACTTATACTGATGCACATGAGAACAGATCCTCTCCCATTTAATTTGCCCTACTGCCTATTTGCTAAGTGCTAACTGCATAGTTGGCTCAGTACAGAACGCAAAGGACAAAACAACTAATGCATAATAGAGAGCTGTTACCTCCCAGATGCTGCTGCCTGGGCCGTTCACACACTGCTGTAGTCTTGGCAGTGGCTGGCTCCTCCCATGGTGCTCCTATCCGAGCACCAAAATTACTGAGAGAACATTTTCTGTAAACACCTTGCTAACCTCTAGGTGTCTTGCTGACTTGCATGTAATCAGATTTAAATGTCAACATGATGTTAATATTTAACAATTATCACCAGGAGCTTCTCACACCTCTTCTTTAGAAGATACAAAGAAGCCCGATGCCTACCTATTCCTAAAGCTCTATCATCAGTTTGAAGCAGATTCAGGTGATATGCTGGATTTTTATCAGTTATTATCACCTGCAGCAGCCCCTGGCACAGGATTGCCCTAAAAATATGCTTTCCCTGGACACCTTCCAGATTTTTACCATTGCAGTCTCTTCATGAGCCAGAGAGAGCTTGTATTGTGCAAAACAAGAAATAGATAAACAAAACCAAGGATGAAAAAATAGCTCAAATGATTTAATTTCTGTTTTAATTCCAGAAAACACATGAGCCCCCTGACATTTCCCACACGCAATTCTCTCTGAAGCACAAAGATGATGTATTTTAAATGATACTGTTAATGGCATTGTATGTTGCTACAGGATAATGGTCTGCTGTGGAGAGAGAATTGTTGAGGCAAAGATAAACACTGAGGCAAAGCCAGAATGTTTATTTTCTAAACACCAGACTGTAATGCAGGCAAAACATACAATATCATTATTCTTATTACTAATGCATTGGAAGCCTGAACATGCCCCATAACAAATTCTTGTTTGGGCCCCAAGTGAGAAAGGCACCCGGGTTGATGCAAATGCAGATGCCAGAGGGCAGCCGTTGACAGTATCATGGGCAGTACCCTGAAGTTGCCCCTCTTGGCTGGTGTCTGCCCTTCTGTAGTCCAAAGGTGGCTGAAGTGCTGCCTGGAGACCTGGCTGCTCACAGTTGAAGCACCAGGAAGAACAGATTTCTTCTTCAGTGGTTCAGTGAGAAACTAAAAGCATTTGCTGATTCTTCTGCTTTGTTTGAGGTAATGAAACCATGGGAGATATGACCAGCCTGTCATCAGAGTGTTATTTTATGGTTTTCAAATCTAATTTTACAGATACCTGTGAATAACTCATGCACATGTTTGGCTCTGAGCACTGGTGAAGTACAGGTCCATACAAGCACACAGGCAGATTCAAGCAGAAGCAGGGCCTGGTACCATGCAGTAACAGAGGACGAGCTACACCTGGGCAGAGTGTGCAGCTGCTCCTGCATGTTTGGGCACATGCTGGTGCAGGTTTTCCTTTGTGCATGTCCTGTGGAGGCTGAGAGCCATGGCTGCACTGGCTTGTAGGAGGGGATCCCAGCAGGTGTTGGGTGCCCTTTCAGCCTAGTGATATCCGCCCTGCGCCTTGCAGCAGTGCTGAGGCAGGTCCCAGCCTTGCTGTTGACAGCAGTCACTGGTTTGGGCACCTTGATAAAGGTAGAATGCTGGCTTTTTTCTACCATTCTGCCCAGGGATGGGTGCAGGTCCCAGGTGTATGAAGATTTAAACACCTAGCTCTTATTAACTGTATTGGTCATCAAGTACCTAAATACACTCACGGGCCTGGGCAACTCCCTAAATCCATTCAGAGAGGGCAGCAACATCCTTGAATGTTGTATGATCTGAATGTATTGTTTTCAGATTGGCTGTAAAACAAATGTGTTCACCCACAGAAAATACCAGATGCCACTCTATTGTACAGAATGGAAAGACAATATAAGCTTTTCACAATTATTCTACTTCTCAAGACTGTAACCCAGATCCTTTTAAAATATAACTGAAAATTAGACACTAATG
This sequence comes from Pezoporus flaviventris, assembly GCF_033815535.1. NCBI lineage: Eukaryota > Metazoa > Chordata > Aves > Psittaciformes > Psittacidae > Pezoporus > Pezoporus flaviventris. The sequence continues at coordinate 21,081,717 of NW_026892550.1, read as the reverse complement.
TACATATCTTATGTGTGTGACCTGGTTTTCAAAGGTATTGACCATCCAAGGTTGTGTGTCAGCATCACCTGAAGAAATAAAAACTTCTGGGCTCTCCATCCCTTTAGAGAAAATAAACCATTTTCAAACAATCCAGCCTTTCCATGTACGTATTGATGTATTAAAAAAAAAAAACCCAAACCAAAATAAAATGAAAAGTAAAAAAATAATTCTTCATTATTTGAACTATGATGGATTCCTCCATTATATCTCTGTCATTGGCACTTTCCTTGATAAACCCAAATCATGGCATTGTCCTGAACTGCAAATTTGTTTCATCCTGCTCCTGTGGATTTAGCTGCTGTGTAGCCCTGTGTAGTTCACTGCAGATTGCTGTGCTCCGCAGTGACTTGCTGCATCTCCCTTTCTGACTCTTTTGTGGATTTCCAGCAGTAAACCAGGCACTGAGAGAGATGGTGACCCCCATGGGGGTGCAGTCAGGTGTCCCCACAGGACTGACATGGAGGGGTTTGACACAGCACAGACCTGCCCTGTGGGGTATAGTCAGTCTTACCGGGAGCTATGGATTCATCTTAATTGTTTGCAAGGCTCTTTACAATGTCTGTATATAAAAAGATGGCAACCACAGAAATGCCAAGGGAACATGATGTGATTCATGCTGTTACAAGCGCTATGAGGTAAGCTGACCTGATTACAGAATAGTGCCTTTCTAGCTTTTCCTTCAGTTTTGGAAAACTCCCACAAGAGTTGTAATTTTGATTTCACTTCTTCACTGAAGAGGCCATATCTGACAGGTAGATGTTAATTATTATTCCTTGTATCTTGATAATGTTAAAAGTCTCCAACAAGATCAACAACAGCCACTGTATGCTCATATACTTACAATCATGTTTGTCCCAGACTAGCTACAACTGTCAAAGTAAACTGTGTGAAAGGACATGATGTACAAGCAGAAAAAAATATTGAGAGTTTACAGTTGTCAGGTTATTCTCATGATTTTTGTCATTAAACTATTTCTATAACTATTCATATGTTAAAAGAACAAATTCACAAGAAATATAAATAAAAATTAAAGCTGTGTGGGAATTTCTGGTAGTTACCTGAGTTTCATACCTTATGCTTGTACTATGTTATCTTCCGAATCATCTGTGCCTGTCATGTATTTGACAATACATGTTTTGTCAAGTCAAACAGGCTTCCTTAGAAAGAAACAGATGATACTATCATTGCCCAAGTAGGATTCCTTGTTTTTATTGCTGAGGTAGTCAAAGCTCTGTCAGGATCTTACAAAATAGAGTTCACACGATGTTTTTCAGAAATTAGCTTTAGCTTGTTTATATGAGTAAATGCATTTGCAAATAAAGACATAAAGGCAAGTTGGTTTGCTTTTGAGAAATCTCAGGATTGTTTTAATGACAACTGCGTCAATGCAATCCAGTAGATTTGAAAAGGAAAACTGTAATTACTGGATTACATGGTGCTATAATATTCAATATTATGGTAATGAGGGATGTATTAAAGATGCTATTGGATTGAGGAACCCTGCCTTCTAGACTCTACTTCACAGAGACTTTAATTGGGTATTTAGCAGAAGGCAGTTGGATACATATTAGAGTACTCAGGGAAGTAGTCTGACAACATTTTGTCTAATCTTTTCTGCTTCCATACCCAAAGAAGTAGATGTGAGTCTTGCCCTCTACTTCTGAACTGCATAGATGGAAAAAATATGAGAAAAAACAGTTGTCATTTTGGTGTGACCCAATATAAATTGCGTGACTGTAATATAAATTGTTTTGATCTGTCAGTGTTTTAAAAACTGTTCTTCAAGCAGGACAAATGTGGTGATAACTTTTTCAGTCACTCCTTAGACAACACTGATTTCTCTCTTGGATAGCTGAAGATGGCGAGCAGCAGAAGGAACATGTTAGCTGGAAGTCTCTAGTGAGGGCACCACTCCACTTTTTTCTTTCAAAACTTTATTGGTTTAAAGGATATTTCCATAGTCATTGGCCTGTTCAGAATATTTGCTGTTCACACATGCACCCTGATTTTCCCATAGTTGATATGGGCAGTGTATTCAGTTCTACACAGCCTCCACAGACACAGATATGATAACCATGCTTTGTAGCAGTGGTGGGCATGCATGCTGTGATGTGGTCTGCAAGCAGCCCCTTGGGGGTGGGCCTTTTGCAGCAGTCACTTTTGGTGGGATACCAGCTGGCACATTTCTTTTTATTATTGTTAGAAAAACAAGGTCAAGTACAGTTGAAGCAGGCAGTTATTTGGTTTGTGGTGGTCTTTAGCTCCATGGAAAGTTCATTCTGCAGATTCAGAGCTCTAAAATGCTCTAACTTCTGCCCAAAACGTCTTACCATAGTGATTTCTATATCCCAGAGAACTGTGGCTGAAAGCAATGAAGCTGATCGTACTCTTCACTCTACAAACTTCTGTGGCCATGAAGGTTCTCAAAGTGCCTCAGCTATGCTTGAGATGTCATGGATGGCCAGGGCAGAGAGTAGGGGACAGGTCAGATTCATTCATAGCAACCTGTGTTCTCTTATGTAATGTCTGGAGCTTGGTATCGTGACATGAGGGGTGAAGAAGATCACCTCCCAAGTCCCCGTCATGGGGGGTGTTGGGTGGAGATTTCTCAATAGGGAGGGAGTGTGGCGAACACTGAGGGCAGAAGCTGCTCTGTGTGATTATTGTCAGTTGAGAGTTGAGACATTACCAGATTACAGACTGATTTATCCAATAGTGAGCTTGTGCCATTGCTTTTACCATTGGCTGCACAGTTGCTACAAACTTCAAAAACAAAAAGGTTTTCCCCCATTTATCAGAGACTTCTCTTTTAGTGCAAGTCAGCCCCAGATGCCTGTTCTCATACACACAGAGGCTGCTGATTACAGCTAAGGTCAATAGGCATTTTGATATTGATTTTAGTAAGCGTACGTTTGAGTACCCTTTGCATATGCTATTGTGCTTTTTCTTCATCAAGGCTTGAACACAATGCTTGCTGGGTTTGAAAAAAGTGTGTTAATTATGTGAAACACTGAGCCCAGCCCAAACATCAAAAGGGCTTGTAAGTGCTCACCTTCCCACTGGAGGTTTGCGTGATGAGCACAGTGATCTGTGCCATGCTATGGATGACCATGTTCTTTGTCCTTAACTTCTGCTGGTTTGCATATATGCAATAGATCTGAAATCATTACAATTCTCATGACAGTTCCACACATTTGTAATTGCAAAATTCATGCTTCAGTTAAAAAAATTTAATTCATACTAGAGATGTTTTCATTAGAACGTTTTGAACTTCAAGGAGAGGGAATGGAAAGAAGCATGGATTAGAGGTGGCAAAAGTAGAAGGAAAAGAAAGGACTTCTATGTCTTTGTTTTCCAGCAGAAGACAATTCATTGTTATTTATTAGAAGAACTAATAACAGATTTTAAATGAATTATCACAATCTTGACAATAGCAGTATTCGCCAAGTGAAGGGGTAGTCCCCATTTCTACCAAATTTAAGCCTACTGGCAGTAGTTAGTACATTTCTCACCTACCTGTTGTGAAAATTCTGGGCACAAGCCTTTTTGCTCTGTGTTTCCTAGGGGGTTTGAAGAATCACTGAAATAAGCAGTTAACAGAAGTGACTCCAAAGTGATGCTGAGGTGTGGAAAAATCTCAAGTCTCCTCTTGATCTCATGTTTGAGCCCATTCTCCTGAGGGAAAGTTCAGAGGGAGACTGAGATGAAGGGATTATGTCTCTTTAGAAAATACAACCTGCTGAAAATACTGCTCTGCATTGTTGACACTCTTTTAAGCACTAGCAGGGGGCAATGATTTGGATCCATTTGGTTCTCTTTAAATTAAATTATTGGTAGGATTGTGCTAGCATTAGCTGGTGAATTCTTCTAAGCAACATCAACTGGTGGCAATGACAGCATTCCAGAAGGCTTATTTAAAGTATAGAGTGCATTGTGTAATTCTTTTTATTTGTCTGTTGCACAATCTATTTGCTGATACTTGTTTCTTTCCCTCCCTCTCTCTCCCCCCTAGGCTATCAAACAAAGCTGCCCAACCTTACGCTCATCCATCAACCTTGAGTTATTAAAAGAATAACTGCAGAACATTTACAAGTGGATGGGATGGAGTGCTGGCTGCTTTTCAAGAACACAGAGTGAGTGCTACAAAAACTTTGCAAGATGGCAAATTTTCTCATGCTTCCTGTTCTTGCATTGCTAGGACCTGCTAATAGGAATGGTTTCTTGAATTTAAGGTAACTGATCTAGGTTGATGCCAAAACTGTTAATCATATCTAGTACCAGATGATAATTTTATCTGAGTAAAATATTTTGGTTTCTTTTTTTTTTTTGGTTACTATTTCTTACGAAGTCTTTAGGATAGATTGGAGGGAAGGAGGGGATCAGAATAAGTGCAGACATCTGAGGGTTAGTGTTATATAACTTTCTCAAGGATAAACTTAAAAAAAATCAATGCATGAAAAAAAAGGTGAAGAGATGTTTTAAGTGTCTCAGACCAGAAATGTAACAAAATGAAGGTAAAATGGATCATACTAAGGGACTTTTTGTCACCGATTAAAAGACAGAAGTTGTGATGGGATGAAGTTGCCATGTAATAATCTAAGAATCTGATCAGCAATTTAGGGTGTGCACATAGACGTCTAAACTGGTGCAGTACAATTTACTCCCACTGCTTGAGGAGCTGGGAAATACTGTGCAGAGGCTCCATGCAAGCCAGCACTGAACCAGACGCGATGTAGCCCTGAACACTGTGCCAGCTGAACACAAATATTCAGCCTTTCAGTCCCTCTTGGCATATCTGCACAGTACTTTACTGTGCTGTGTGGACTTGCCAAATCAGCTCAGTGCTAGCCTGGGAATCTCTGCATCATGTTCTCTGCAATGTAAATGTACCCTTGGAAATAAAGCTAATCTGTTTGACTTCTAGAGGGGTAGGAGAATGCTTCCTGGCTAGCCAGCATTGCTCTAATTAAGTGTAACTGTGGGAAGAACAAAACATGTGAGTCTGTATAGTGACTTTCCAGACAATAATATCCCAGCAGGCACTGAAAAGCTGATCCCTTTGAGCATCCTATATTCTGTTCAGTAAAAAGCTTCAGGCTCTACTTTGCTGGTTTAGAGGCTTGCAATTCCAGAGATCAGCAGACAGTTAAGAACTTGTTCCCAAGAAGAGGCAGTCAGCTGTCAGAAGCTGCCACTGGATGAGGTGGGGAAAGGCTCTGGAGTCCAGAAAAGCAGCCACCACAGTCAGCTTTCGTGGGAGGCACACAGACAAGCTCATACAGATAGGTCTTTTGTTGTGGGTCCATTTTCTTTGCCTTGCCTTTGTTCTAAGCAGATCAGGCTCAGCTTTAGCAAGGCTGTTTGGTGGTGGACACCGCTCTACTCCTGGAGGCAGAAGAACTGAAGATGAGTCAGGACCATGAAGTCATCCTGGCTGACCACAGGGAACTGGAGCCTGGGAGAATCATGGGGCTCTGCAGCAGGACACATGTAAGCTGGGGACCTGGCACCAGCAGAAGGGGCATCTGAGAGATCAGGAATGTAATTTACACAATTATAATGACAAAGTTTATAGGCTTGGATTTTGAAATTCTTGGGGTTTGTGGCAGTTTAGAAATTTCCCACAAAGTTCTGTTTATAGTTCCTGGTAAATTTGGCATGTCAGAGGGCATTTAATATCAGGAAAAGTAGCATAGTTACACTACTAAAATATGACTAATTTTCAGTAGCTCCCACACTGTCTGTGTGTTGTCCACTCAATAACAACACTGCTTGGTGACTCCACCCTGCATGCACAGCAATTAGATGGCTTTTCATACAATCATAGAATAGTTAGGGTTGGAAAGGACCTTAAGATCATCTAGTTCCAACCCCCTGCTATGGACAGGGACACCTCACATTAAACCATGCTACCCAAGGCTTTGTCCAACCTGGCCTTGAGCACTACCAGGGATGGAGCATTCACAACCTCCCTGGGCAACCCATTCCAGTGCCTCACCACCCTAACAGGAAAGAATTTACCACTCTTCATGTTGTGAAGGTCCTCAGCAGCGGCAGCACAGAGAGTAATGTTAGGGAGCATTTACCAAAGTTGGTTGTGAAGAAATGCCATGAATTGAGCTACAGATACATGAAACACAGAGGGTAAATTCCTGTGATAGCCTCTACACAGGAGGGAAGCTGAATGAAAACTGATTCCTCCCCTTCTAGCTGTCCTCTTCTCCCTTTTGTCAGTTCATTTCATATCCTCCCTCTGACTTTTCTTCCTAGTGCATGTTGCTGTGATGTACACCACACCTGATACTAGCCAGTCTTAGCACCCTCTTGCCTTAACATCTGGCTCTCCTTGCCTTCTCACACTCAATGACTTGTATTTTCACCCAGAGACCCTAGCTCATTAATTAGGCTTCTCTGCTTCCCCTCCCGCCTGATGTGGCCTTCAACTCTGGCTCAACACTTTTAACAAAATCCCTGGTTATCAACCTGATATTCATCAAGCACATTTCTCTGCCTCTTGTTTAAGTCTCTTTCAGCACTGTCCTTATCCTTTGCTTTATTATTTGATTCTTCCATTACTCCCAGGCCATGAATTCCCTCAAAGCCTTCTTTGCTCTTGATCTACCTCTTCAATGCTTCTCTCTGAGCTTCTGTGTTGCACTTGGAATCCTGAGTGCTCACTATAACCCTGATCATGATCTGAGGAACAATGTTGCCACATGAAGAAGCCCTGAACTTTTGTAGGAGTTCACCCTGGTTTTAGGGACAATTTTCACTCTCCTGCTGGCACATCTGTTTCAGAGAAAAATCAAGTACCAGTTGTCTACTTTCAAATCTCCTACATGTTATTTCAGTTCTATCCCTAAGCAAATATTCCTGCCTTTTCCCTTAAAATACTTAGCAAGTACACCTACTACATTGATTCTTCTGCTCACTCTTTGATTCCTTGGGCAAAAAATCTGCCCAAGCAGCCTAAGAAAAATTCCTCACCCCCTACCTCCCTATTAACCCCCCATAGATTAGCACCAACCCAGGGACCAGCTTCTTAGATCTCACTTCTTTGCACTCTGTTGAAGTTTAAAAACTGCTCTCTAACAAACTACTCCTTGTGCTTCCTCTTTTGTCACCATTGTCTCAAAAGCTGTCCCTAGAAAGGCATAGAGGCTTGTTCTTTTCAGGACAAGCTGCGCCAGGCCAGAAGAGTGCAGCACATTTTGTTTCAACCTTTGAAATTCTTAGTATATCAAAAGAAACATAGAATAATTGGAAAAATCCTTTAAGATCATCAAGTCCACCTGTTACCTTAGGTTAATAACGATCTTATACTGATGCTATTTTCTGTTCGTTTGTATTTCTGCTCTCCCCATAGTTTTTCCCATCTTCTCCTTCCCTATGAAGTCCAAAGACATTACCAGTTTGCCAAGAGCTGTGGTGGAGGCTAATCTGGGTCATGCAACTTTCACTCATGTATCTAGGCTATCCAGTCCTGATTTATTTTAGGTAATGAGTTTAAGATAAATCTCCAAGCCATTAAAAAGACGGTATCAGTTACTGCTGTGTTGTTTTCTCTGTGAAAAATTCCTAGGAGCATTGATTTCCAGGCTGATAGTTGTTGTTGGTCTGTTTTAATATTGTCTCATAGACTAGAGCATTCACTTTCCATGACAAACCAGGAATGGTTGCAAGAATTTCCTACAGAGGAACCATTCATATAAAATACTTGCATCAGGCATCCGTAAGAAATTAAAAATCCTGTTGTATGATGCTGAAAAACTTCAACAACCTTCTGCTGAAAGTTGTTTAGAAGAAAACGAAGTTTTAATCCTCTTTCTCCCCCCCCTCACCCCCACCCCACTCCCCAGTTTTTAAGGTGAATTTAATTGTGTTAGAAGGAACAAAATGAGAACATAATGAGAGAATGACCCAGTGCTTTTTCTGAGAGTGCAAAACCCGTCTTGCTGTACATGGTTGGTGGGCACAATCCATCCTCAAAGAACTGCTTTCTACAGGTCACCATCACAGCTCTAAGCTCACAGTGACTTACCATCACTATCAAACTAAGTGCATTAGAGCCACGGAACATTTGAATGTAAAAACATAAATCTCGATTTACCATCATCAGTCTCCAGAAGTGCCTGGCATTGGCAGAACAGCTCTTTTAAAACTGTGGACCAGCTGCTTTGCTAGTTTAAATCAGCATGGGACATTGTGAGGTGGGTAAACACTGGTACTACTTAAAGGTTGTTTTAAAGAGATCAGTGAGTAACTAATGTTTAACACACTCACTGGAAGTGAATAAAACAAGAATCTGGTTTGCAGAAAAAAATGTAAATTATACAGGGGAAAAAAAAAAATAAATTAGTGGCTAAGCACCAGTCAGGTTATGTTCCTCCACTTGGAGGTTTGTAAGAACAGATTAAACCAACGTCTGTCACATGTGGATGGATTCAGCTATGGTGGAGGGACTGAACTGGATGTGCTCTGGAGCTCTCTTCAGTGATTGCACTGCACAAAGAAATGGACTTCATTACTGAAACTAATTACTAATTAGTAATCATTACTAATGAGATTAGCAAAACACCTTTGGCTCCTTGCTTCCTGCTCAAGACAGGCCAGAAGATTTGCAAATCGGTTCAGTCCTATGTGTCAACATCCATGTTATTCAGCCAAAGTTTCTTAGCCTGCACTTGATTTCTGAGCACATGCAGGAGAGAAGACAGGCAGTGCACTTAAGTCATTCTAGTAAATTCACTAGCAAATGTTAAATCATTCCAGTAAAATTTTAATGTTCCTTTTCCTGCTCAAATGAGCTGTAACAGCTATTTAAATTTTAGTTAACTATACTGTGTATCTAGTTATTACTGTATAACTATATAAAATATAGTTATAAAACTGTATACTGTAGTTACCTATTAAGTAGTTATAACAGCTGTGTGGTTTTTTTTTTCAGAAGGTGTTTTAGAGACTTCAAGCAATGGAAAAGCTCCATTTGCGTCAATGGAAAATGTATCAGAATTAAAGTGAGAATATTAGTGTATTTTGACATAAATTAGTTTCAAGTGTAAGTGGTGGGCAGAGCAGAGATGTAACAGTATCATGTAACTAGAATTCACAGCGTACACTCTTCCAGCGGATTTTGCTAAGCTATAGTAAAAAAAGATACTCTTCCATCTTAGTCTGACATTTGTTCTAAGAGGTTATGAGTATCTCAGTAGTGTATGAGGCAGATTTTAACGGCTCTTCTATCAGATAGATAGTCTCTCTTCTGTGGGGTTCTGTGATGGCTTGCCCAGTCTCCTGCTTTGTGTACAGTTTGAGGATCGATATGAGAAGAGGGACAGGACAACTGTACTTTGAGCAAAATATTGCAGTTTCTTCAGATCCCTGTGTTGTTCAGGCCACCTGAGTGGAATTGTTTTGAGGCAGGAAAATGCTTTACCATGTGGTGCAGTTAGGGCTGAGATGTAGCTTGCATAAGGGTGTTTCTCAAATTACTCCTGCGGGATGGGTTGTGCAGGCACCTGCAGCCTCAGGGTAGTTTTCAAGACTAATCCCCATGGCCTGACACTGGACAGATGGGGAGACTACATTCTTTGTGCACAAGGGAAAGAGTAGGCCAGGTCCCTTGTGAAGCCTAGAGGGAAGCCTCCCACTAATCCACTAGTGATCAAGGCCAGGTATGAGTACCCACACATATTAAACCAACGTGTCTGCATGCCGTGTAAAAGCCAGAGGAAGTCCAATGAGTGGATAATAGCACCCATCATAAGCACCCAGAAAATATAATGTACATTCCTGGTTTCATAGGAAGGCACTTGAGCCTGTGTTATCAGAGGTTTTCAAAAGGATCCCATTGAAAGATGACCCTGACTTTTTTGTGCTAGATGGTTATACCACCAACTGTGCAATGTAAATTGCCAGGCCAGTTAACATTCAGTTACCTGCTGGTGTCATTCTACTGGATGGCAGAGTTAGCTGGGGACCAGCTGCACTTACTGGTTTAGAAGGAATGTCACTCAGGTGCAGCTCTCCTGTTTGCAGCACCAGCTCCAGCCTGGCAGCAGGTTCACTGCAGTTTTGTTGTGGAGTCTGAGGATGAAATCGAGCAGCACAGCTAAACTGAGCTCAGCAGCTTTAAATGGGACAGCTTCATTCCTCCCTCCTTCTTCCTCCCTCACTCTCCCCATCTTGCCTACCCTCTTGTTTTCCACCCTGATACTAGTAAAGCCTTTACCTAAAGGAGCCATGCTGGACTCCAGCTGTGTACCTGCAGAACCACCTCAGGTCCCTCTGCTGCTTTCCCAGTACCAGAACTTCAGATCAGGAATACTCTGGCATTGCGGGCATTAAGCCTCAGATAGTAAATCCAACCAGATTGCTGAGCACCGAAGAGAAGAGCATGCTTCAGAAAAACTTGCCTTGCTCTTTAGTGAGATAAGTAGGTCGCTACCTCTGTCCATGTGCCAGTGTTGTTAGTGCTGTGTTGTCTCTGGATAACACTATCTATGTCCCTCTGCCACCAGCTTCAGTACCTGTATTATACTGTTCCTGCCATTGTCTGGGGTGTTCCAGCCCTTCTGTTTCATCCAGCAACTTCTTTGAATTGTACCAGCTTTCTTCAATGCATACTGTGCCACTCAAAGCAGGACAAATCAGTTTTTACTCTGTCCTTGTAACTTCTAGTTGGAGTCTGACAGGTTAGAGTACAGTAGATTGTCATGTCCTGGCCTTCAATAGTAAAGGATAACTATTCATGGTACCTCATCATTGAAAAAAGAACAGGAGAGAAGCACATGGAGATTAAGGGTATTTTTAAAAATAGGATACTGAAAGAGGAAACTGTGAAATAGGAGCCTGGCCATGAGAAAAGACTGCAGCTGATTTTCAATTAAATGATTGTTTTTCTGAAATTTTATTTTTTTCAAGTCAAAATATTTCCAAAGCCGTATCAATTCTGCCAAGAAGAGTGACAAAGTAATTGACAAGTATATTATGCTCTGTGACAAGATGATTAGGTAATCTCTTAGACTAATATCCTGACTCATTCCCTGCTTTGTTGTAATACAAGTGTCCAAGGATGGCAGGATTTGTGAATGAGCAGCATAAAAGAAACTTGAATAGGTGATACTGGAAGACCAGTGTTCTACTGCCAATCCACATGTGCTTTCCAAAGTGAAAAGCAAGAGGCTTAGTCTGTAAATTGCTGTCTCAGTACACTTTTCACAGAAGAGTTATTTGAAAGGCATTATTTTCATTTCTGAAGAGCAAAAGCAAAGGTCAGATTTCAGTACTTATACATGGGCACAAACAAGTTAGGTGGCACTTTTGGTCCATGCTAGTCTTGTCATGGGATTGCAGTAATGCTTCATTGGAACAAGTCTGGAGACAGTAAAAAAGTAAGTGATAGCACATGGTGTGTATGGGAGAAGGCAAAGGCTAAGCTAAGGTAGAGAAAGTGGGGTCAGAAGCTGGTGGACTTATAGAATCATAGAATAGTTAGGGTTGGAAAGGACGTTAAGATCATTTAGTTCCAACCCCCTGCCATGGGCAGGGACACCTCATGCTAAATCATCTCACCCAAGGCTTTGTTCAACCTGGTCTTGAACACCGCCAGGGATGGAGCATTCACAACTTCCCTGGGCAACCCATTCCAGTGCCTCACCACCCTAACAGGAAAGAATTTCCTCCTTATACCCAGTCTAAACTTCCCCTGTTTAAGTTTTAACCCGTTACCCCTTGTCCTGTCACTACAGTCCCTAATGAAGAGTCTCTCCCCAGCATCCCTGTAGGCCCCCTTCAGATACTGGAAAGCTGCTATGAGGTCTCCACACAGCCTTCTCTTCTCCATGCTGAACAGCCCCAACCTTCTCAGCCTGTCTTCATATGGGAGGTGCTCCAGCCCCCTGATCATCCTCGTGGCCCTTCTCTGGACTTGTTCCAACAGTTCCATGTCCTTTTTATGTTGAGGACTTAAGATGGTGACTTAGAGGAGGATAGGGTTTTGCTCAGTCTAGACCTGAAGTTATTTCTATTAGTTTGAGAGATCTGTTAGCTCCTTGGAGTCACTCTGAAGCAGTCTATGGATCTTGTGGACTACTTTAGCAGCTGGGGTGCCAGGACTGCCTCTGGCCACACAACCACAGAGGGCCTGGGAAGTACCAGTCCTACCTCATACATGCAGATCAGCTCTGCTGGGGAACTGTATGGAGAGAAAATGCCAGCTGTAAAAGCTGCATGGACAGCCTGGGCTGAAGGGCACCATGGCAGGAGAGAGGGTTTAGCAGGAGAGAGAAGACTGTGGCATGGTGCCCTAAATGTGTTTCAAGCAGAGCACAGGATGTGGGCACAAAAGCCTCAAGAGGCTGTAGGTGTGCAGGCTGGCTGTGTGTGCCACAGGGCCTGAGGGTCAGAAAGGCACTTTGTGTGGGCACCTGTCTCTGGGGCAGTGATCCAAGAAGGCCCTGTGCAGCTGCTCCTGAAGCTCCAGGCTGCCTGTGCTCACAGGGAGGTCCTGGCATGCCCTGGTGAACTCACGCATAAGCCTCACTGCTCAGCCAGCAGTGCGCAGCCTGCGTGGCTCCGTGTCTGGGTGCCAAGTAGGGCTGGATGCAGGAAGCTGCAGCTCCCCGCCCCGCTCCCTGGAGACCTGTCTCACTGCCTGTTCCCAGAGCACACCTAACACCTACAGGCAGCGTTCAGCTGCCCATGGAGCTCAGCAGGACTGAGCTCCTTGAAAACATGACTCAGATATGATGGAGGAGGCAATGGGGATGGCACTACTGTGTGGGGTTTTTAGTTAATGGCGTGGTGGGTAGGGTGCCTGCCAAGGGAAACCTCAATATCACATCTTCCTCAGCCTGTAGAAGCTCAAACATACATTTCCCAAGCAGCCTAATAAGCAGGCCAGCTGTGGGAGGGGAAGAAACTCTGTTGTTGAAGCTGGGTCTTGGCAGAATAAATTATACATGACTCAAAGGTCCATGAAGGGAGCATCCAGAGGACTGCAGCCTGCAGGGGCTACAGCAGAGCTAGGAAGGGAATAAACTTGGCACATCCCCGTCTCAATGGCTGTTTCTCCATCTGAGACCCATGCAAAAGACACTCCAGCACCAGATGTGAAGATTGCCTTTCTTAGAAGGAGACATTTCACCACAGTGCTGGGCTCCTTCATGTCCCTCAACCTTACTTCAGAATTGTTATTTCTTGGTGGCTTCAATATTTTCAATATGTTTGAACCTGCTCAGATTAAGGATGGCTCTAAGGACAGCTATTGCTTGGGCAAGTGCTCTAGCCAGCAGGATATCACACAGGACTTGGGTAGTGGCATCACCACTGTCCTGAGTTTTAAAAGAAACTGCATTTTGAGGAAATGGTTACAGGACTTTTCTTCAGGAGAGACTTTCCAGGAGAGATTTTCCAAGTCCTTCTCTGCAGGGCTGCTCTGAATCTCTTCTCTGCCCAACCTGTAGCTGTGCCTGGGATTGCTCTGACCCAGGTGGAGGACCTTGCACTTGGCATGGTTAAACTTCATGAGGTTGGCATCAGCCCACCTCACAAGTGTGTTGAGGTCCCTCTGGATGGCATTCCTTCCCTCCAGCGTATCAACTGAACCACACAGCTTGGTGTCATCGGCAAACTTGCTGAGGGCACACTCAATCCCACTGTCCATGTCAGTGACAAAGATGTTGAACAAGACCGGTCCCAACACTGAACCCTGAGGGACACCACTCGTTACTGGTCTCCAGCTGGACATTGAGCTATTGACCACAACACTGTGTGCCTCCATCCAGCCAGTTCTTTATCCACCGAGTGGTCCATCCATCAAATTGGTGTCTCCAATTTAGAGACAAGGATTTCGTGTGGGACAGGGTTGAATGCTTTGCACAAGTCCATGTAGATGACATCAACTGCTCTACCCCTGTCCATCAGTTCTGTAGCCCCATCATAGAAGGCCACCAAATTGGTCAGGCAGGATTTCCCCTTAGTGAAGCCATGCTGGCTGTCACCAAGCACCTTGTTGATTTTCGTGTGCCTTAGCATGCCTTCCAGGAGAATCTGCTCCAAGGTTTTGCCAGGCACAGAGGTGAGACTGACTGGTCTGTAATTCCCCGGGTCATCCATTTTCCCCTTCTTGAAAATGGGGGTTATATTTCCCTTTTTCCAGTCGTCGGGAACTTCACCTGACTGCCTTGGCTTTTCAAATATGATGGACAAATATGATGAATCAGCCACACTGTGAACATTTTTGGCTTTGCATCTAGCCAGAATTTTCTTGGATACATCTTGTGATAATTGCCGTTGTCCTTTCACTGTGCACCTCTGAGGAAAGCCTGGCACTGTCCTACCTTAGGCAGCTGATGGCAGGAATTAGGTGCCCTGTTGCCAGGGTTTGGCACTGGCGCAGCTCCCTGCTCAGCACTGCCGTTCAGAGGTGCCTAATCCTCCCTGCACACTAGTTTAGCAGCTAGCATGGCAGCCTGCAGATGGTCTGGGGGGGCAACCCTACAACTGTGTGTTGGATTCGCTTTGTGGTGAGCTAACTATATCATATCACGATGAATTTTCACTCTTGGTGTCTGTTCCCTTGCAGTTTCACCAATTCCCATTTAAATCTGCAACATTGCCTGAGTAAAGAACCATACAGAGTGGCCAGCTAGTATTTTTTGTTGAAGAAAGAGATGCTTTAAAGCAGGTAGTGTTGAACAATTACAAATACTATTCTACACCACAAATGTTTCCAAATATAAGCAGATACTCAGGAAAGAATGTACAGGAAAAGAGAATCTGTTTATTGTGTTGTCACCTTATATAGCTAAACCATTTACTGCTTTGTTTGCACTGAGCTACAGGTCATTTGTACGTAGCAGCTGTACACCAGCTGTGTGTGTAGTTGCCTCTATAAAAATTACGGGGGAACACACATGCTGCAATGTGGAAAAGAAGGTCCTCCTATTGAGCAAAGGTGCAAAAGATGTGCTGGACATTGTCCCTCTATGACCCATGCAGAGACACTCATCAAATGTGGTGTAAATGGGACTAGTCAGTTCCATTTCCTCTAATTGGGTTACCTGTTTATTTGGTAAAAGGATTATGGTTCAGGAGTCCCTGAGCTCGCTCCATGTAGGGCTGGAGTAGGTCCAGAGAGGTGCTGACTGAGCCTGAGCAAATGAGCCCCAGTGAACTCATGTCTGCTCTTTGTGTGTACAAAAGTGGTGTTATGCAGGGGCATCTTAGGTCTGTCAAGGGCTGACTACTAACCAGGACTTGCTGTGTTAGGATGCCTCAGCCCCTGCCCCTGGGCTGGGGAAACCTGCAGCCATTTAGCTGTCTTGGACCTGTCAGCTCATGCATTTACACACTGTTACTTTTGAGCTAAAATCCCTTTCCGTTAAACTTCAGTTAAATTTAATCCTTTTCCATTAAACTTCCTATTTAAAATAATTCATGATTATCCATCCTTGTGGAGCTCCAAACAGAAGCTGCTATATCTCACATCTCTGCTACTGAAGTTTTCCAGCTGCCCCACATCTGTGCAGTGCCTCACCTACTGCAGAGTGCTCGACCAGACCTTCTCCTCCCCTTCACTGCAAGGTTAAAAGCCAGTTTCTCTGCCGGGTGAGGCTGCCAACACTCACTCCCAGATGATTATCGCTGGTTTCTGATA
Source organism: Pezoporus flaviventris (assembly GCF_033815535.1). Classification (NCBI taxonomy): domain Eukaryota; kingdom Metazoa; phylum Chordata; class Aves; order Psittaciformes; family Psittacidae; genus Pezoporus; species Pezoporus flaviventris. The sequence goes on along the minus strand of NW_026892550.1, from coordinate 21,066,014 downwards.
CTTTGAAGAATAAGATGTATTTGGTGTGATATCAAAGTGAAAAATCACAAAGGCCCAGAGATTACCAGGAATGTAAAAACGACTGGGCCAAAAATCCCTTGTATACACATGGCTGAGAGTTACACGCTAGTGGTGAAAGCAAGACAATACAGTCTTCATGACAGCAAATCCACCAGTAACATAAAGTGCTTCTGCCTGTTTGTTTTTTTCCTCTCTCTTACATGGGTTAACTTGCTAATGTTTGCTTTAATTGTTTTCTACAGGATTTATCAACAGTGGATTAAAGACTAGATTATAGGGAATGCAGTATTGGTTTGCTTCTTGTGGTATCCAGTGCCTGCTCTATAGTTAAGATGTTTGCAAGACCAGGTCTAACTAACAATATTTACAAGCACTTAACAGCAATCTTTTCTTCAGACTTTCTGTCTCAGATGATTCAGCACTGAAAGATGCAGTCTCTAATACTGCATTTTTCTTCTTGAGCCAAAACTTTATAACTCCTCAAAGAAACCTTACCCCGTATTAATATAATATACAATTACAAATGCTCTTACCTCACATACTGTGCTGAATGCATTCATAATGTTAAATGTGGCGCTGTGAGCTGTTGCTTGGACCTGTGTGGTTCCCTAAAGACATCAACCCTGCTGTCAGAGACAGCGATGCCCTGGTAGAAGATCTGACAACAGAACCTACAATCCTCTTTTACTGCCATGCCCCTCCCAGCCCTGACGGCTTAAACTTGTGCTGATGAACCAGAAGCCTGTTGCCAACATTCTCAGGAGCCCCATAGGACTGGCTCAGCAGACTCATCTGCTGACCTGGAGAACCTCCTAGGAAAACTGTCTCAGGAAAATGAGAATAAAATATAGGATAACCAAATACCTTTTTGGCAATAAGAACAAAGCTATGCCTTCTTAGCTTCAGAGAATCAGTTTTTAATGTGGTATTTGCATGGGTTCTTCTGCCATTCTTGTCTAAATTAAACTGTCACCTGTGCAGCTTCCTGTACCAACACACAGTTGTTTTCTCAGGAAATATGTTGGTGCTGAATACAATTCAAATATCTGATTGAGAAAACAAAGTTCCTTAAAAAAGGAACTGGATGTACAAAGATACATGTTGTAAGGCCACATTCTTTCTAAGGGTAGCATCTGGGCTGCTGATGGCACACCAGGTTAAGAAAATAATCAGCCACATCTCCAAAGAATGTTCCCTTCTTCTGCATTTGTTTAATTCTTTGGGACCTACATGTAAATACAGAATTTAATTCTTTAGAAGACCAGATGAGCAATTTTATTTCTTTCACTTCGTCTTTCAGTTCACAAAGTTAGGGGGCCATGGCTTTGTTTTATACTTTGCTACAGGACAAGGAAAACTTTTCTGAGCATGATCTTTAAGTCACAGGATCGATTCCAAGTCATTTGTGTTGAAAGTTATAGTGAAACATCCCCAAATGCTTTTGCTGTGTACTGACCCCTGCTATTTTGAAGATTGTATACCTTGAGCCAAAGGGCTGGGGTGCCTGTTAAAGCAGTAATGTGTGCTCTTTTACCTGGGATTTATTAAAACCAGTGGCAAATTCTGGATATATTGTCAAGGGTTAATTTTGTATCTCCCTGGGGCCTCCTCCTAAGCATTTTTTCCCAGATCTGAATGATGATCTGACTACTATTAATGGCTCTGTAGCACCTTCTTCCTCCCTCCCCCCAACCCCCCAAACATTAAGAATGCTGCCAAGCTCTATTCTGCTTTCACTGAGTGCATTATTCCTCAGATTTCCTTAATGAGACACGTGGCATGTGCTGATGTACCTAGCCAGTGCCTTAGATTTCAGCCAGGAAATCTGCCCTGCTTTTGTCTCAGAGGCTTTTACATCCACTGCAGAGGTGTCGTAGCTGCTCAGGAGCAATTGCTGAGCTCCCATAAATTAAAGGCAGGTGTATTAAGGGAAATTGAAATGGATCCTGGTTTCCTCTAAACTTGAGTGGTGAAGGAGCTTCATATGCTGCTGAGCTACCCTTGGAGCAAGATGAAGAACTGCCAAGAGAAACCCAGGATAGAAAGCTGAGAGAGGAAACCACCAATGTTGTCCCAAGCTAAGCCATCATTGCTAATGAGTCACATGTGTTTAATGATGCTCATTTAAAAAAAATATGCTGGATGCTCAGAAGCAATAAGACTGAAAATTTATCATGCAAAAGTTCAGGAAAGAGAGTTACACTATTGCTCGTTCATGCTCAAGCTGGAACCACAGCTCCAGTTAGAAATGGATGAAGGGCGGGGTTTAATTGTTTTTTTTAAGACCCAAAAAACTGTTTAGGGTGTTTATCTTCTTTTTCAACTTGAGAAAAATTTTTGACACTCAAAATGTTAGTTTCTCTTTTAATTGCTTCCTTTTTTTTTTTTCCAGTAAGTACATGAAGGTAACTGCAGGCAGGTTAAGGTTTTTCTTTCCTTTCACAATAAGCAAATGATATATTTTTCTTTCATTCTTCTGTAACTTTTCTAAAATTAAAAATATAATTGTAAAAATGTAAGTGGCAGAAAGGGAAATGAAATTAAGAGGTGTTATTCTGCCGTTTCTCAGAGCTCCTCCTGTTCCTATAGTAATGCTTCCAAGGATGTGAAAGCTTTGAGAGGCTGCAGAATAACAAAGCAGGGTGAGAAGAGGGAGAAAGAAAAGGGGGGGGGGGGGGGTGTGTGGAGGAAAAAACCCCAAACACACACACAAAAAAAAAACAACCAAGAAAAAGCTTCTTTTAGCACTAGTTTTCCTTCTGTCGTAGTCTAATGGACACTGAGGAAAGAACTTCCTCCTGACATTTGGAAAATCTGAAACAGAAAAACATCTCATCTGATTATTAAAAGCTTTTTCAAAACTATTGGTTTTGAAAGGAGACTTTGAGTAAAATTTTTATGAGCACAACTGAAAATTTATGGTCCTAATAATAAACATGGATCAGAATCATTCTTGTTCTGCTCATACTTATCCAAGTGTTTTAGAGTTAGAAACGTATATAATTATGCTAGAAGACACCGGTGCTTGTCTTAAGATATTTTCTGGATGTCATTGACAATGATGTGTAGTGCATTGGGCCCAAAATGTACTGTTTATATATTATTTGATTCCAACTGTTATGTACTGATATATATATATACAGTGATACACACATATACACACACACACATACAAATATATCTCCATACACATATCTGTGTATTTGTACATACGTTTGTGTATACATACGTATAAAAGATTTATGAACTAAATTAGAAATTAATGTCCAAAGCTACAACCTGTGAAAGAAAAACAGGTGTCAATCTTTATGTTCTTTTTCTGCCTTTCAGCTTCTTGCTGTGTGGTTCTAGGATGCAATCTAGGAGAAGTCAAGAACTTCAGAGATTTGAGAAGGTGAGGGCTTGAGTTTGCTTTGGGCTTTTTTTTTCCAGAATTTTGAAACAAAGTTCTGTGTTGACTTATTGAGATTTTCAGGGGGAAACTGTGAACTCTAAATACCATCTGAGTTATGCTGCTATAACAAGATATAGTGAGAAGCAGCTGCAGTATATGAAGTTGTATTTGGAACATCTCATGCACTTACATTTCCAAAAATGTCATATTAACCCAGTTCATACTTGCAGTCAGTGTGATTCCTTCCCCTTGCCTTCAGAGAACTTTGGATAGCTTAAAATATTCACTTTACTATGTAATTTGCATGCAACTGCAAACAAGGAAGGGAGGGAAAGAAACCCAAAACTTCAACATGTGGAGAAATAAAAGGAACAAATCCCAGTTGCAATCAAATGCCTATTTTCATCCTCACCTTTCCTCTTTTTTCTCACCTGGCTGGCACAGAAACAGCCTTGGAAATGGTGCAGTTTTGTTTCTGACTTTTGAAGCCAGTCTAATGTCCTCAGTCTTATGAGATAACATAATCTGTTTCATATATATCTGTACTTCCTGAAAAGTTTGTGGATTTGAATATGAAGGAGTCAAGAGCCTGAGAGAGCCTGGAATGTTAGAGTCAGGAGCCTCTTTCACAGTATTTGTGGTCTAACCTGAATGAAATGGATGGTACCAGAAGTTGCAGAGGAAAGCCTGCCACTAGGAATTCTAGGGAGAATTTGTGAATGGCGAAGTTTAATGCATACAAGACTGGAAAAGGCCTTTTGTTTTTGTGCATGCACTATGCTAGAAGTCATTTAGACATGCCTGTTATTTTAAGACTTCCTTCTGCTGTTCCTTTTGACCTCCCTGTACTTCTGCAGTTCAAAACAATCACACTCTTCTTCTAGTTGGTCCCTTCTGGCAGTGAGCAGGTATTTGCTCCTGAGGAGGAGGTACAACTGCTCCCTACAAGCAGCCCTGGCCTCACACGACCTGGAATGCCACAGGTCTTTGACAGGATTAGTACCACCACCACTCCCACAAACTGATTTAATATCAGCTGAGAAGCTTTTTCTTAAATAGTCCCAGTATTCTGGAAATCTTCACACTCAGCCTTTATCTCACAAAAAAAAGCCGAACACAAGAGTGGCCTCTGTAATGCCTGAAGTCAAGCCCTAAGGAATTTAGTACTTCCACCTGTGTGAGCCACTTCTGACCTTCTTGTGATGGGATAATGCTGATATACGGTGCCATTTTTTCACCCCTTTTGTGAAGCTGAGTTTTATAAGTACCTGGGATGATTCCCATTTGTCTATTGGGAGGAGTTCGATGAGAAAAAAGAAGAGTAGTTAGAAAAAGTAAGAATTAATTGCAATTATCTATGAAAAGGGAGCTCACATTTGGTTCTGCATGCAGTAGGATATCTGTTTTTAAGCAATAAAGAATAATGTTTCCAGAGATGATCAACAGCCTCAGGCAAAGTCCATTTTCCTTGGTCTTACCAAAGAAACACCGTCAACTATAACATTGTACCTGAGGTGAAGATTTTAAGGAAGGCACCAGTTAAGGCACTATTTTAAGGAAAGAAGAATAAATAAAATAGCCTTCTGAAAGCCTGGGGATGGTGACTGGACCTAAAATTCAATGAGGAGTTTGCATAACAAACAGCAGTGACCTTCTTATCAACAGCTGGGCTGCTGTATTGCATCAGCTGGGATTTCTCCATTTTATCAGGTGCAAGATACTGGGAATCATGACAGGACTGGATGCTATGGTTAAGTCTGGGTGACTTTTTTTAACTCACTGATTTAAAAGGTCTCTTTTCTTGCAGGTGATTGAATTCTCACCAGCAAAGGAAAGCAGAGAAGATGCATGATGTTTTGATGCCTCAAAGGCTGCAGTGTTACGAAGAGTTACCTCTTTGTCAAAGAGAGGTAGTCACTGGTTCTATGATGATTTGTCTAATTGTGAAAGGACTGAGAAAATGTAAGGAATGGGTCAAGACAGGAGAGGCAAGATTGCTCTATTTAAAATACTGTCCTCAATAAAGACATCCTCATTGCTCTATGTAGCTTTCTATGTGCATTAGGTTTGAATCTTTTCTACTGAAAGGTGTCAAATGAAGAAATGTTTCAACAGGAGAAAAATCTATCCTATTCTATGAATGTCTATGGGTCTGCATAAAGAAAAACCCAAGGGCAGAGTTGGTATAAAATGGTGAAAAACAGTGATGAAAAATCTGTTTTCCTGTTCAGTATTTTGAAGAAGTATTTATAAGAACAGATGGTGGGCAACAGCAGAACATGTTCACTTTTATCAAGACATTTGGCTGACAAGCACAGACTGAAATGCATTTCTTTCCTTCTCGACTTAATAATTTTAATTAGAGGCAAAAGGTGTGGCAATCTCATTGTCTGGAGGCGTATGTGCAATATTGTCTTGGTTGGGCAGGACCGGGTGGGAGAGAATATCACTGCCTCTAATGAAGGGTGGTGCATATCTGTGCAATCTCTATTTTTTTTTATTGTCTGGTAATCTAAAAAATGCAAATTCTGAATCTGCTATTGCACAATGTACATAGAGATACACTGAGGCTATGCTTTCAGTTAGTCAGAGAACAAAAACATGACTACAAAATGTGTGCAAGCAATACCACGCCACTGAAGAAGAAAGGCTTTGTAGAAATAGTGGGACATACATTTATTATCTTGAGGGGGAAATTTCAAAGCTACTTATGTAACTTAGCGGTGTCTGGAACTCCTTCACTATTTAAATACTTGAAAATCTCACCTATTAACTAGTCATTTTGAACTTCGTATACTCTCTCCCTAAGAACATCAAAGTGTTCTGGAAATAGTAATTAAGAATCATATGCTCTAACCAGGTTTAATGGTGTTTTTTTTTCATTTACCCTACTTATCTCTGGTCAAATTTAGTTTTTCGCAGAACTGCTTGCATGGATGATGCTGTCTTTTGTCCTTTACTGGCTCACAAAGCCCCAACCCAGAGCTGCTTCTCCTGTTCTTGCACACCACAGTTGAGAGGTGAGGAACATACCAGTATTGGGCTGGTCCCGAATGGAAGCACTGAAATGAGATTCGTACCCTGAGCAGCTCTGGCATGACGTTCTTGCTGTGTGTTCCCTCACTTGTGTACGGGTTATGAAAATATTCAAAATGCCTTCATCTCACAAACTGGCATTTGTTAAGAGCTGTGCTTCTAAGATTTTCTGCAAGATGCTAAGCTGTCTTCATGCTTTGTCATCATAGTCCTCATGAAGGTGGCTGCCTGATATATCCACCACAAAGAAAGATCATAGTATTTATATAGGATAGTTTCTAACTGTATCCTTAACTGCATCCAAAGAAGCATAACCAAGGTCAAGGGAGGTGATTCTCCCACTCAGCTCTCATGAAACCTCCAGCTGCAGTGCTGTGTTCAGCTCTGCCCCCCCCTCCCCAGTACAAGAGGGACACGTTGGACCTGTTGGAGTGAGTCCAGATGGGGCGGGGGCACAAAAATGATCAGAGGGCTAGAGCACATCTCCTGTGAAGACAGGCTGAGAGAGTTGGGCTTGTTCACCCTGGAGAAGGGAAGGCTCGGGGGAGGCCTTAGAACAGCTTCCAGTACCTAAAGGGGCTACAAGAAATCTACAGAGGGACTGCTTACAAGGATATGTAGGACAAAGCTGAAAGAGGGTAGATTTAGATTAGGTATTAGGAAGAAATTCTTCACTATGAGGGTGGTGAGACACTTGATCAGATTGCCCAGAGGAGCTGTGGTTATTACTATTATTGCAGCATATGTGGACCCATCCCTGTCAGTGTTCAAGGCCAGGTTGTATGAGGCTTTTGAACTGCCGCTGACTTCAGGTCTTTGTTTCACATGTTCATAAAACTTTAAGCCAACAGAAGTATTGATTTTCAGAAGATTTTATTGAAGGTTTCCCCTTACTGACTGAAGTTCACTTCTTGAGAACTGTTTTAAGAAGCATTGTCAGTCTCCTGGCTGTAAAAAGGCAACATAGCTCTATCAGGCATTACTTTAGTGCCTTATAGTCACTCCTGTTTAGAAGAAAGTTCCATTCACTGTGTAAAGCTACTGATATGATGTCTCTTTATGACTAGAAACTTGCTTTTGCATCCCTTGTGAGTATAAATCTCTGGGATTTATAAGAAGTTGCAGCCTGCACTGAATTTTGCTGCTGTCCAGTGGGGACAAATCCTCAGCAGGGAGATGCAGGCAGGAAGGTTGCTGCTGCCTGTACCCTCCATCTTAGAGCAGCAGCTTGTGGGACAGAATATTTCCTGCACACTGTTTGAGTGGGAGAACTGAGGTTTTGTGCCCATGCACAGCCATCAACCTCACACAAGTTGCATCAGCCATTTATCAAGATTTATGTTCTAGTCCTTATGGTCTGCCAGGTAAATGGTATATGGTCTGTCTGATGCGTCACAATAAACCATGTGGTTTGTTACATAATATGTACTTTCAAACTTTAAGTACATTGTTAAATTTTGGCAGGGGGGACTGATCAACAGTCTGATTACCAGGTATGTCGAGTAGTGAAAACTAAATAAACTGATATCCATCACTTCCCCCTTCCATCGTAGACCTTTCAACTATCAGATACGTGACTGAACCTGGAGGAAGAGGCAGCCACATTTTCTCATGATGACAGTGCTTGAAGATCTGCAGTGAACCAGGGGAAGTAAAGAAGTCAAGGACAGCCTCTGAAAAAGGTATATGCACAATAGTCCTCATATCAATTTGTCTGCATTTACCAAACTATCAGAATGTGCTGGTTAACTGAGTTGTTAAGAGACCAATGATAACAGAAAACAAGCTGAAGACAGATCAGAAAGTTTAACAGCTAAAGCTGAGAATTTCAGCCTTATTTTACTTTGCTTGTTTTGGGGAGACACTGTCTGTAGGCACATACACTTGTCTTTGTTCAAAGTTTTTAGACATTAAGCACAACACCATCCTTAATCAATTCATGTTGTTTTTTTGATGCTAGATCAGCAAACCCTGGTGGTTTATAGCAGATGGGCATCTCATCCTCTGAGGAACTGTTACAGGTTAGTGGATGCAACTGCAGCATTAAACTAGGTGCAGAGGTGGGACTGAACTCTTTCTTAATGTGCTCTCCCATGGTCCATGTCCCTTTTGGGAGATACAGTACTGTACTGCTCTCCTCTGAGAATGGGGCTTTTACTTGTGGAGAAGTAATACGAAGCTTAATTCTCCCTTCCTCCAAATCTGTGCCCAAGGAGCACAGACTGGGTATTCTCTGATAAACTGCCACTGTTCTGGGGAGCCCCTAGTTATTAACAAACAAGGACGGATCTTTTGAACGATGTGTCTGTTGGTTATATTTGATTGGAAGGACAGGTCAACACTAAAACAATTTACGTTTCAATAAAATAATATTACTTCATATTTTAAAAGGTTTAGAGTGCATAGAGGCCATTTTTTTTTGGATGAGAAGCTGTTTTACAGACAGCATAGTCTGTGTTTCATAGTTCTATGTGCAGCTGCTTGTAAGACATCATAATACATAAAATAGTAATAGTAGATATTAGAGTAAATATCCAAAATCTAGGTAAGCAAATCCAGGTTCAAATACAATGCCTTGCACCTGATTGAGGAAGTGCTAATGACTGACTTTCTGGCCTATGTTAAGCAAGAGGACTGAGTAAAAGACCCCTAGATTCATGACTCCTGCCAAGAGCAAAGTTTTTGCACAACTTGTTTTCTATGCATTTTGAAGGCCTACTTCTGCAATAACTGCAAATAACTTCAGATTGCTCTTATAGGCAGATTGACACAGGTTTGAAGGTCTAATCTGAAACGGCACAGCTGGCACTACTCCACTGCCTTGAGAAGAGCTACTTTGGTTTACATGTGGTGAGATACTGGCTCTGAGCATCCAGTGTGGTTCACACTATTTGAGATGAAAATGTAGATTTTGCTGGCTTACAGGGTAGGAAGTGTGTTATCTCCTATAGGGTGTGTCTGATCAGTTATGTTTCATAGAAGTTGTGTACTGGTTTTGAAAAGGGAGATAAATGGTTTACTAGTAACAAACTTGTCTCACCCCATCTAATCACCTGGAGTAAAAGCTGTTGAAAACAAATTTACTCTTTCCTGTGTGGCAAAGTATCAACATCAAACCTTAACCTTTCCTGAGACTACAGCAGTCTTGTTATCACTTGTTTTTGTTGCTTCTCTTACTGATTGTGGCCAACTATCAGTAAATAAATATCTTCCTGACCATAAGGTGATTTATAGGTAAATCAGTCAGATTTTGCATAGCCTCCATCCCTGCCCTTCTGCCCTTAAATTGAGTAATATACCACACTGAAAATAGATCCACTAACTTCACCATTACGGATGTGGCAGATCATCACTGAATGCTTAGCTAATTCACATGCTGTTATATCAAAGGCAGGACATTACCTGTAAGTTTATTTTATCTAAGATGGAATTAACACAAATCAGCTGACTTTGTTTTAGGTGATATAAAAATACTGCAAGAATAAAAAGTAAAGCACCAAGTTTTTCCCATTTGCTCGCACGGATGTAGGGATGACCTAGAATGTGTAGCACAATTCACATTTTGGGGGTGTAATTTCTGCACTTCGGTCATTTTGCTGTTGCCTGGGGCTGACTGGTGACATAGGTGATGGACCTGTCACGACACTGTCAGAGTGGCTGCCTAAAATGGACATGGAGCATGTCCTGCAAGCTGGTGGCTGTACCCTGGTGGGTTGGTGGGTTTCTCTGGGGGCTTTACTCCTTTCACGGCTGCGAAGGAAATACAAAGGCTCTCAAGTACCTTTTCTCCAGCCACCTGCTTGCCTTAGCGCTGGACTCTCAGAGTTGCTCTTTGAGGGTTCAGAGGTCCAGCAAGTGCAAGATATCTTTCCAGAGAACTTCCCAGGCCAACCCTGAGAACAAAGGCTTGAAACTGAGCTTCTTGTCTCCTTTCCACCCCATTTGTTCCTTCCAGACAGGCTGAAAAGAGGGCAAAGTCAGCAGAGGCTGGTGCTGATCAGGCAGTTTTGGAGGTAAAAAATTCCAGTATGACTGCATGCTGACAAGTATCAGATAAATTAATTGCCTGTGTCTTGACAATGAACCCTACATAATGCAACGAAGGAAGACTTGTGGTATGGGGAATGCTGTGCACTCAGCTGACATCATCTTGGAAGGTGTTCAGGAGCAGGATAACAATACGGTATTATTCCTTTAAGGAAAAGAAAAAGTAAAATTGTGAACCCTGCAAGAAGCCATCAGAGTAAAAACTTAGCAAAAACTATCTTAACACAGTGGCTGGGGATAGCAAAATGTTTAATTTCTCCTTTTATTACAGTTGACAGAATTACAGGGAAGAATAGGGTTGATGCATGGATGCAGCCAATGAGCTATGCCTCTTTGAAAAACTGGGCTAGTATGTTCTGACTTTGAGAGGCTCTGTCTTGCTCATGCTCTTTCCTTCTAACACACCCAGTACTGATTGTTGGAAATTCCCGTTCACTGCTCAGTCTCTCTGGTTTCTCATTTTTTCTTGTACAATTACTGTTTATACTCTAGTGAGCTGTAACTATCAAGTCAGAGCACAAACTGTTGGTTGTATACATGTAGAGGTGCTGAACAGGGACAAACCAGGAGGATGCTTCAATTCCACATAACTAATTTGCATATAACCATGCAACACAGACTGCATGTGCAACTTCTACAGCAGAAATAGTTTGCTCTCCTCATATTATGTTTTAAATGCAGCTTTTCTTCTGTCATCATCTCATGATAATCGTGACTTGGAAAAAGAGCATGCATAGAGCAGGACAGCTCACTGGGAGCTCAGGGAGGAGAACACTATGAAATTGGATTAAACTGGCTCTGAAGAATGAACAGTGGGAAACTGGCAGCTAATTTTTGGTGACTGGCATAGCATTACACTCCCACAGCACCTAAGCATGCGTGTTACCAAAATGATTCAATAGGCAAAAGCTGAGGTGATATACAAAGCATAGAGCAGACTTTCCACATACAATTTATTTAATTCCATTAACTGATTTAATGGTCATTTGTCAGAGGGAAGTCTATTTGCTAAAACAACCTAGGTAAATATGATTGATTGTCCTTTTCAGCTTCTGCAATTGCATTATTTAATGCTGTCATTTCAGAAATGGATTTCAGATATCAGAAGGGATAGAAGGAATATGGGAAAGAAGTGACCGTTTGACTAACCTTTAAATCATTGACTAAGCAATTAGAACATTTGGGACTTAAGAAACTAAGGAAACACTTGTTATATAAAAACTCCTCATGTGATGTAAATTCCCTTATGCCAGCTGCTATTTAGCATCCTTATTATTAAGTGATATATGAATGGCAATGTGAAGTCATATAAGGAGTGTATCCTGGGTTTTTTACACTCAACTATATAATGTATATATGCATTCTGCATGCTCAAAACATTAATTAAATTATATTAAGTAAACTCTATATTTTGGGAGGGAGAATTTAACTTGACTAAAGCATAATAACCATTAAGTTAATTCACTGGAATTTAGAAAATGCTCCTATCGTACAACTCTGTTGCTAGTACCCAAAAAGGAATTGTAAATTACATTATGGTAAGTTGGTGGCAAAAAGCACTAAACCCTCCCTGCCCCCCCCCCCCCCCCCCCCCCCCAAAAAAAAAAGAAATAGTGCAGGGCTTCTATAGTGAAATAACAGGAAAAAATATCCAAGTTTTGAAATATATCTTAAGGGCTGAAAATCTCAAGCTTTATTCAGTGAAAAGAAGATAATCACTGTTTGTCATCACTCTGTGTGAATCTTCTGTCTGCACAGCTATCCCCCTTTCAGTGGCTCTCTACTCATGTTCCAATTGGGCAGCCCTGTCTAAGTGAAGGAAATAAAGGACACAGATGGTATGTTCTACAAGGGAAAACTGGTATCTTGAATCACGTGTTGATTCACAGTCAGTCTTCACTGACTTTTACTCAGAGAAGATCACAGAACATCTGCTCTTTGGAAAGATGCTCCCCCAGGTCTTACCATTAACTCAGACAGAAAGCAGAGAGGGACTGAATAAAAAACAGTATCACATAGCCTTCTCTTTGCTGCAAGAAGAGGACAGGCTACAGAACAGTCAGACAACAGTCACTAAATTTGTGAGAAGGATGAGGTGCTTGGACCCTGTCAGTCTCCCCACTGTCTCTAGCACCTCTTCTCTGTTAAAAGTAAAAAGCTGTCTCTTCTGCAGAGCACTAATAATTCTCCATCTGGCTTGAAATAAAGATCAGTCAATGTGCTACAGGTAACCACTGGTTGATAATTTCAGATAGTATAATGAGGCACTGAATTTTTTATCCTAAATATCCTAACTGCAAGAATTCTTTGTGGATGACACAGAACGGAGGAGCCTTACCAGTAGCTACACCTTTGCCCACCAGGCATTTCAGTTAATCTATATGTGCTTGATTGTGGACGCTTTTGCTAGTATTCTTTGTAGATTAGATATTAGGAAGAAATTCTTCACAGGGTGATGAGGCACTGGCACATGTTGCCCAGAGAAGCTGTGGATACCCCATCGCTAAAAGTGTTCAAGGCCAGGTTGAATGGGGCTTTGTCCAACCTGGTCTAGCGGAAGGTGTCCCTTGCCAATGGCAGAGGGGTTCGAAGTAGATGATTCTTAATCCTTAGGGTCCCTTCCAACACAAACCATTCCATGATTCTACGATTCTACATTTTTAACTATAGATCTGCTGCTGACTTCAGGTCTTTGTTTCACATGTTCATAAAACTTTAAGCCAACAGAAGTATTGATTTTTAGAAGATTTTATTGAAGGTTTCCCCTTACTGACTGAAGTTCACTTCTTGAGAATTGATTAAGGAGTGTTAGTCTCCTGGCTGTAAAAAGGCAACACAGCTCTATTACTTTACAGCTTTTTAGTCACTCCCGTTTAGAAGAAAGTTCAGTTCACTGTGTAAAGCTACTGATATGATGTCTCTTTATGACTAGAAACTTGCTTTTGCATCCCTTGTGAGTATAAATCTCTGAGATTTACAAGAAGTGGCAGCCTGTACTGCATTTCAATGGTAAAGCACTGGAATGGGTTGCCCAGAGAAGCTGTGGATGCTCCATCCCTGGCAGTGTTCAAGGCCAGGTTGGACAGCACCTTGGGTGACATGGTCTAGTGTGAGACATCTCTGCCCACAGCAGAAAGTTGAAACCAGATGATCTTAAGAACCTTTCCAACCCTAACTATTCTGTGATTCTATTAAAAATAAATAAACAAGCACATAAATAAATAAATAAATTAAAAAAAAGTTTACTAAACAGCTGCTGAGCTGGAAACCGTGGTGGTGCTGGGGCAGCAGGATCTCTGGTTCTTATTAGGAAAAGGCTAATGTTATATCCATCTTTAGGCAAGGCAAGAAGTAAGGCTTGGGAGGAGGAACTGTAAACAAGTGGGGCTCATCTCAGTCCCTGGAAAGATCATGGAGCATGTTCTCTTGGAAATCATTTCCAATCATGTATGGACAGAAAGGTAAACCAAGAGCAAATCTTTCTTGACAAACTTGAATTCAGTCTGTGATGAAATACCTGCCTACATGTGCTGGAGAGTGCTGGATAGAGTTGGCTTCAGTGTGTGTTTTGACATGTCAAAAGCAGATGAGAAAACCAGACTGCTCTCAGAGGTGGTAGATGATATAACAAGCAGCTATAGCCACAAACTGGAGGTTCAGGTTGGACATAACAAAAGACATTATCATAGGAGGGTAGTGCAGCAGTGGAAAAGGTTGCCCAAGAAGGATGTGGATGTTTCCAGACTTGACCAAAGTAACAGCTGACCTGTTCAACCAGCGCTGGCATCTGTCCTGCTTCCAGAGAGAGTTTCGAGTTGATGACCTTCACAGCCCTCTTTGTCCAACATTTCTGTGGTTATGTGTTTGCCACTGACCTTCAAGCAGTGCTTCAGCAAAGGGAGCAGTGAGCTACTCCAAGCACAATACCTTCATTCATTCATGTGACATAGTGCAGCCACACGTGTCATGACTCTTGTTCAGACTTAGGCCCTTCTAATGCAATTGTGTCATTCCTGTCTGGACTTTAGTAGCACTCTGTGTGTTCGCCAGGACTGCTGAAGGTCCCTGCACCGGACTGCAATGGGAATCCACGTGCCAGGTAAGCCAGGAAAGGAGCTTAAGGCTCCCTCTTCCCCCTAACAGTTTATTATCTGCAGCATCAAAGAGAAAGTGAGTTTCATCAAGGCATTTGCATCATCGAGTCAGTGCCATCTCCCATTGTGCCGGTTTGCAGGAAAGGGCAAGGCTGGGTGGAGCATCGATTCCTGCCTCCTTCCACTCCCCTCCCTGGTCCCTGCGTCTGCACCAGCACCCAGCATGCCACATACACCACTGCTTTCAGACCTCCACAGCCAAGAGGAATCTGGGAGAGTAAATGAAACACAGCACCCAGATGTGCTTTGTAGCTTGTTTTGGGAAACATCATTCTCCTTGCTGGGGGAAAGCTGTGGAGTGATAATGCAGCAAACAGGAAATGATTCACCAGTTTTCTGCACACATCTCAGGCAATATTTGTGTTACAATAAATATACTATTTAATTTTGCCCTAGAAAGTGCTTATAAAATTAACAACAAAGAAACACCATTTCTTGTTTTCACCTTTGAAGAGATACAAATGTCTGTTTAAGATTGCCCACATATTGCCTTCATTGAGTTGTTTACTGCAACAGTGTCTTATTCTTCACTGACTAACTTTCCTTACAGTGCCTGCCAAGCACAAATTAGGTCAACCTAAGCAGCAGTATGAAATGTAATTAGCCCAAAACCTTCTTAATTAGTGCTGTTATTCAGGGTGGGGAGAGCTTAGCTCACAGTGAATTGGGGTAGGGCATGCTGGTGGAGAGAGAATCTTCCTAAGGAAGGGTGGATCTAACACTGGATGGCTGCCCAATATCTTTTGAAATTTTGATTGCAATGTTTCATGACTACAGTGAGGACTGTAATTTGTGCCTGTAGGGTGCTCTGCATTGCACTAATAGATTGCAATAAAACAACAAACAACAAACTAATCTTATAGACAACACCTTGCAACGAGAATCAGTGATTCTAGGTGTTCAGTGACAAAAATGTTGGTAAGAAACTGCTTCCCTCCTGCCAGAGGCACCAGTGGGGCATTGCCACCTCTGCACAACAGCTCCCATTGGAGCGGATGATGACGGACTGGCATCTTTTGCACTGTGACCGTATCTCTGGGGTCCAGTTCAGGAACCCCCTTTGCAGGGGACACAAAAGATCAGTGAGGCTTCCAGTGAGCAAGTACTTGTAACACCATATTTGATGTTGTTGGCATCTTAACTGTCAGAGAAGCCTGGGGCTAAAGGGGTGAGATTGTTAGTTTGACACCTCTGAAGACAGTCAATTCATGAGAAACTTATGCTAGCCCTTACCTGAGCAGTATTTGGATGAATAGATTTCCACTTTTTGTCATCAACCAAATTTCACATTCTCTCACCACTCCCAGTCAGTATAAAACAGTGACCAATTTCACTTAAATAAAGGAAGAAATGCTAAACCAGCTTTTCATTTCTGCTACTCTGCTCAGTTTTGACTACCCTCATAATGATCTTCCATACGGAGTTAATAAATTAATTTTCATTTTTCCGTGTGCAAGTGCTGCCATGTACTGATGCAGGACAAGTTACTGATGAATAATTCTGATTAATATATAATACGTTGATGAGATTCTCCTGAAGTAAAGGGCTAAATATAGTATTAGTGGACATAGACTGTAATAAAAACGTACAAGGACCAATACAGAAAAATATGCATGGGAACAACCTACAGAGCTGTGAAAAGCAATGATTTTTGTACTGGCTATGCATGAGTCAATTCATGTCTGAAGGCAGCCCAGATATGTTCATGTAGTATTGCACTCAAGCTAATAAAGCTTGGAGAGATGCATGATAATAGGATATTGTGTGCAAATTCCCATTCCCAGTGGGAAATCATTATATTGCAAAGC
The DNA here is from genome assembly GCF_033815535.1 of Pezoporus flaviventris. NCBI lineage: Eukaryota > Metazoa > Chordata > Aves > Psittaciformes > Psittacidae > Pezoporus > Pezoporus flaviventris. The sequence continues at coordinate 21,049,554 of NW_026892550.1, read as the reverse complement.
AGAACCACAGATCTGCACATAAGTCCTTCACTAAGTTTTAAAATATGACCTAAGTGTGGTATAAACTTTGTGCTGATCAACCACACAGGGGTTTTTTGTCTACTGTTATTTTCATGAGAATTGCATTTTAGCATGGAAATTCAACATCACTTTCAGGACAAAGAACTCTCATTTAAGTGTCCTGTCCTGAAATCTCATCATCTCGACAATACATCAAGTCTCAGGGTTTGCCATGGTTCTCATCTAGGTCTGATTTACTGAGGAAAAGTCTTAACATATCCTAGGAGTTGGACTGCATTCATCATCACATTCTTTCAAAAGCTGAGAAGGTGGCTATTTTAATATATGGTGTGCAAGAGCAAAACAAATCTGATTATAAAATGGTTACACCAAAGAAGCAGTAAAAATGTTTTTCAGGCTCACTACCTAGATAGTAACTTACTAAGACTTATTTTAGTTTTGTATGAAGCCTGCAGCCATAGAAGCTTGTCACAAATATAAGGGTGTGTGTTCACTTTTAAATTATCATCATTCGAATTTACCAGTGACTTCTGTGCATCCCATTAGCAAGAAGGAATGTTTGCACTTCAAAACTAAATATCTAAGTGCATATTTAAACCAGCAAAGTGTGATCTTAGATGCAGAAACTGATATTGAATGTGTTCCTCAAAATGTGTTCCTCAAAATCTCTCACAGATCCCTGTTTAGATGGGAAAGTTGCCTCTAGACTTTCAACATTCATTCATAGGTGAAAAGGGAATATTAGAAAAGGAATGGGATCCTACCATGTGGTCTGGGCTGAAGCATCACTGTGCCCTAGGAATGGAAATTGAAAGTCTTTCAGTGACCTGAACAGTGATTAAAACACAGACATTAGAAAGAAATAGTGAACCTGCATTCTGAGAACCTAAAAAGAAAAATATACTCAAAGACCTAGTTAAGGGATGCTCGTCAAACTCCAGTGTTAATAACTACGTTTCAGTGACTTTATTCTAACCTACTTTCTAATAGTCTGGATACCTGTAAAAAAAACCCGATTAATTCTGCAAGATCTAGTGAGCATTGTTTTTTCAAGTTAGTGAGAAACATTGTAAGGAAAATCATAGAATAGTTTGGGTTGGAAGAGACCTACAAAGGTCATCTAGTCCAACCCCCCTGCCATGGACAGGGACATCTTCACTCAGATCAGGCTGCTAACAATCACATCCAGCCTGGTCTTGAATGTCTTGGGTACTATGTAGTTAGGCAAAAGTAGGCTGTTCTGTGAATACTTACATTAAAAATACATCCTTACTTCTGATTTTAACTTTTTTTTTTTTTTTAAATTTTACACTTAGGCAAAAAATGCATCAAAATAGACCTAAATTAATATTTCTCCCATCGTTATTCCTGACTTCATTACATAGATGTGGTGCTTAGGGACATGATTTAGTGGTGAACTAGGCAGTGTTATATTAAAGGTTGGACTTGATGATCTTAAGGGTGTTCTTCCTAACCTAAATGGTTCTATGATTCTACATCAGCCTTTACAGAAATGCTTAACTGCCTACTAAAATAGACCCGTCATCTAACTCCAAGTACATGGTACACAGAGAACCAAACTCATTTCTAATTTGATCATTGGCCGTGATGTGGTTTTGTGTTCACAGTATATATTTTCCTCTCTATGTAAATCTACGTATCATTTGTATAAATTCTCTGATAATGCTGTTAAAACAAAGCATATCATACACTTAGAGCTTTAGCGCTTATATTGACAGCCTTTTTAAAAAGAGTGCAAAAATCAATCCTTCCTCAAACTGAGGATTAGCCAGCTACACAATAATGATCACTGTTGCAATATGTGCAATATGTGTCAAATCTAATAACCAAAGTCTGCCTAAATAAAAGAATGTGTTCAAAACGATTATTGGATTATTGCAGGCTCACACAGTCTGATGTCACTTTTCATGCTTCTTGGATGGCTTTTAGTATGTCTCAGCTGCTGCCACTCAACACGTGCTCTTTAAGCATGGAAAATAATGCAGGAATTTAGGAGAGCAGTGCTGATGGTTCGAATGAGATGGCTATTTGGTGAGCTGGTGACATAAAAGGCTATTCTTTTTCATCAGAAGGCTTTTCCACAAAGGCTGGGAGAGATCCTGCACTTCAGTTGATGCATACCCAGTTAGTACATATCCTCCTCATATAACTATTGACAGTGGTGGGCTTAACCAGCAGATGATGGCTTACTCTTAGTTCCTTGTCAGTCGCTGCACACACTGATCTACAGACCTGCGCTAACAACTGCCACCGGAGGGATACAGCTGCTTACTAGGGCTAGGGCTGGCCACCCACAGCAGCACAGATAGTTCTGGTCAGGGTGCAGGCCCTCAGCCAAGGAAAAAAGGGTTTCATGTGTTAGGCTAACAAACACGTGGGCTAAATGGTCTCTTACAATACAAAATTAGGTAAATTTGCTATTTTGTACTGGAGACCAGCGAATTACAGTCCTCTTGCCTTATGATGTGTGGATTGTGCTATATGCACTGCATCCTCAGTAGCCTGATTTTGTATATACCATTCTATGTTTCTACATATATAAAGTTGAAACAGTAAGCTTGTAAATAATGGTGGGTAGCTATTTGGTGTGATAGCATCACCCACAGCACATTCAGCTGCTGAGATAAGGATGGTTTTGAACAACAGGCTGTGAAGGCTTGAGTTAAAAAGGTACAGTCTGCCCTTTTCATCTGCCTAACTAATTTTGGGATTTCTGTGTGGGAATGTTGTGGCTATTATTGTTATAATTATACTTTAAATCTTTGACCCAGGTTTCTGAGGACTAGCGGTACACACTTTGCAGGAGCTAATACTTCCTTAGCAGTGGAGCAATTCACAGCTTTCTCACTGCCAGTGCACGTCTTGAGCTACAACTTTGATATAATGGGAAGTCTTAGTCCTTAAACTTTTCATGAAGCACCCTTTCCTCAGCTACAATTTTCTCTTTTACTTTGGAATTCCAAGTCAATCACCCTAAAATGTTAATGCTTTCAAAGCCTCTTGGAATACTTCAAGAAAAATTCAGGAATGTTTATCATAAACTATAATACTCAATACTTCTGTTAATGCTACAAGCCATTTTTGGAGTACAAGGGACCGTCAGACGACATCCAGTATCACATATGACTATTACACCGATCCCGAACAATATATTGTCGGATTAAGTGCTAAGGCAGTTGTTCCTTAGCAGCAGTGACTGTGCAGCTGGTGCCAAGAAGCTTCAAACTTGTCCATAATGCTGCAGTAAGTTCCCACTATTTGTAGTGTTCCCATGGGCTTGCACAGGGCAGGTATCTTGTGTAATTTCCAGTGCATGAGACAAACCCCTGTCACCTCATGTACGGTATCGCTCACAGGCAATGTGCCTGTGACAGGTGCAATTCCACAGAGCCACATTCAGGTCTGTTATCCTCGTCACCTCTTGCACTCTTTCTACATTCCATGTACTATTGTAGACAGCTGGCATGCAGCTATGTTGCATTAATTTCTGTTAAAACTTCAGGATCCAACGTGTTGCAGAGAACCTGCAGAATGCTTGCAGAGCACCTTTGCTGTTGATCTAAATCCAAAACCACCATGGTCGCAACTTCAGTTTCAGCTACTGTCTTGCAAACCAGTACTGTATCAGGTGATGGTAGGACGATTTTGCTTCCTTTCTGCTCACACACAATCTGTCAAACATTAGATTTACTTCAATATGGCTTAAAATGTATTATAAATATCGCTTCCCGCATTAGAATTTATTAAGATTGGAAGAGAAATACAGCCGCTTCTGCCAATGCAAAATGGCCAGGTTGTCTGATATGATTCTTGCAAACCGTGGAGTGATTGTCAGCTTTCACGCTTTATGTGAGGTGCTTTGAAAATCTGACTTCTGAAAACATGTTTTTCTTAAATTGCCACAAAATTTTGGAATCTTGACTTCAATATCAAGTTTCAAATTTTTTCCATCTGCCTCTTGTGCGTGACTGAGGCTGTGGGCACATTTCTTCCCTTATGACTACTGCTGTGGGACACTTGAGTCTCCAGCAGATACTGCTGCAGCCTTTCAGCTGTGGGGTGAACGTACAGAATACATTTCTGATATAACTTTGTGACAAAACCTCCACGCCATGCAGCCAGGTTTACGCAGTTTAAAACAATGAAGCATTCGCAGTCACTCTGCTTTTCATCAGCCTGCTCCAAAAGCCAGTAAAAGGAAACAGTACTATTAGCTTCTCATGCCAGAACTCTGATCATATTGGCTGGATAATTACTGACTAGATAGGAAACAACACCCTGGTAGACGCATCAAGGTAATCACCTAATGCTGCTCAGCGTAAGTGCAAGCTCTGTTGTTATCACCATCTGTAGCTCTCAGCTTCTATGTAAACCAGTAAACCAGTCACTTTGAGCACTGCAGAGGACAAGAAATCATTTGCTACCATGAAGTGTTGGCCTCTCCTGGTTTGAAATGGTGGAAGCAAATGCATAAGGATGGCCAGTACCTTACTCCTGGGGTTGGGAGACTCCTCTCTTCCAGTGACATCTTGAGGCACTGTTGAAGGGGCCACCATTCCCCCCGACTGCAGCTGCGGTTTCATGGTCCCTGGTGAAGGAGCAGCCATGCGTTTCCATGGGCCACCTATGCACCAGGCAGCACACACATGTATCACAGAGCTTCACTGCAGCTGCGGGGACAAACAGGGCAAACAATAGTCAGTCACCTGCTTGTGGCATGGCATCCTATGAGCTCAGTGCTCAGTTCTTGCTGCATTTCCATGGGTGATGGGAAGCAGGCTCCCTGCCATGGCAAGCTGAGGCGGCTTCTTCAGCACCATCCCTGCAGGTGCAATAGGTGTGCTTACACCTAGAGAGCCAGAATCACAGAAGCCTGGGAACCACAGGCAAACGCGTCGTCGTTCCCAGATGCAAGCTGCTCTGTAATTCCAAATGGAAAACATTTACTCCCCACCTGAAAGCAATGAACTTTGCACTTCTTTTATAACATTTTTTTTTCCGTGAAATACTGATAGTTTTTTCTAGACATTTTTCTATTAAAAGTTTGATTTGTTGAAATACAATTTTCCATCAGAAGTAATAAATGATGGATGCTTCCTTACCAGCCTTTGTTAAAACTGCATAAACCCAAATAAAACATTCCTTGTGGCATTACTAGGCTAATGCAATATATTCTAAAGGTCATATTTGTAAAAGGATGTTCTATACTGCATAGTCTCAGTGTTGAAAAACAGCCCAAGCTCAAGCTAAGTCCCGCTACAGTAATCTTTCCTTACCCTTTGTGTTCCCTGATTTCTGCAGTATACTGATTGTCAATAAATAGTCAGATTCCCTCATGTACTGTGCCCAGTGGCACTGTACATGTTGAAAAAGCATCTGCTGTATGAGCCGTGCTCTTTGAATTCTATCGATAGTACAGGGAAAACACAGTTTAAGTGCTTTAGCAGGCAAAATTCCAGCTAAAGAGATCAATTCTATTTACTGTTTTTTCTTCCTGTACATGATCCACTTAATCAAGCCATTAATGGGTCAGCTCCTGATGAAGAGAGTCAGAACCTGGTTTTTCAGAAGGCACATACAAAACATGAGGTGAGATTAAAGCAGCATCTTGTGAGAAGTCTTTGACTCTTTCCCTCTTGAACTACCAATCATTCTAACTGCAGGAGGGGAAGAGTGAAGAAGTGAAATAATAGCTATTACTTAACTACGTGGAGCCTACTTTGTGTTAAGATGAAGTTTTAGGTGTGCTTAGTATCTGTTTGATTTCACTAATGAGACTTCATAAATTATAAGCCAATAAAGAATTCAGATGGGAATGATTCCAAGCTGAATGTGAGAATTTTACTGCTGGCTATCAAAGGCCTTCTCCTAAAATGCTAATTTTTTACACATAGCCCTTTGATCAGCACAGATAGTGAATGTTAATCAAATAAAACTCTGACATAATTCTTGTTATTCTAAATGGGAACTGAAAAGTAGTCTGCCAAAGTTTAATTGTTCATTTGGGCTATGCTGCTATCACTTTGCAAATCTCAAGCCCTGATATTAGAGAATATCCTTTTAAAGAAGAATATTATTTTACTGGAGATGTGCCTGAATATCACTGGCATGAGAGCACAAATATTCCTCACTTCTGAGAGCTAAATTAATACTCTTACTCTCACTGAGTACTGCAGCAAGTTGCAGTGATGGGTGTACTGTGGGCTTGCATAAGGCAAGACTGGACACAGCATTTCTAAGTTAGCTGTAAGGTGAGATGACGTGGCCTGGCAGACTCCTCTGACATGCCCATTGCAAGTCTATGGCACAGTTCCATAAATGAGGCCACCAAAACAACCCATCCCACTAAGCCATGGCCACTATGGACCTTGCAAACACCTTGTTCTGACACTCAAATCATGTAGACAGTCACGTTATCGCTTGCCTGTGAAAAAAAAATGTAGTTAGGAGGGAAAGGAAACACCTTTGTTGTCTTCTGCCTAACAATCCTCTGATGGGGGAGCCACAGCCTAACACCAAAGTATTAAAAAGCCTTTCTGATTAGCTACTAGGAGAATAAAATGTGCCCTGAAGGAAAATCATTGCAAGAGAGGTGTTTATTCTACTATAACATAAACTCTACATTAAAGCTGAAACCACTATGATTTAATGTATGTAGAATATTTTTAACATAGACTTCCAGGTATATATCCACCTACTCTGAGGGGGAAAATATTCATTCTTTTCACAAATCTTAGGATATTCTTTTAAGCAACTTTCTGTATAAAGTTCTGATCATAGTATCACAGAACAGCACGGGTTGGAATGGTTTGGGTTGGAAAGGACCTTAAGATCATCTAGTTCCAACCCTCCTGCCATGGGCAGGGACACCTCACACTAGACCATGTCACCCAAGGCTCTGTCCAGCCTGACCTTGAACACTGCCAGGGATGGAGCATTCACAACTTCCCTGGGCAATCCATTCCAGTGCTTCATCACACTCACAGTAAAGAATTTCTTCCTAATATCCAATCTAAACTTCCCCTGTTTAAGTTTTAACCTGTTTAACCCTTGTCCTGTCACTACAGCCCCTAATGAAGAGTCCCTCCCCAGCATCCCCATAGCCCCCCTTCAGATACTGGAAGGCTGCTATGAGGTCTCCACGCAGCCTTCTCTTCTCCAGGCTGGACAGCCTCAACTTTCTCAGCCTGCTCCAGCCCCTGATCGTCCTTGTAGCCCTCCTTTGGATTTGCTCCAACAGTTCTATGTCCTGGTAAAATACTTCTGTGTGTATTTTTATATGGATTTCTCCTGTTCCTTTTAAACCTCAGTTATAAGCTTCTAACCTCCTCTAGATGGTTTAAGAAGGAGTAAAGAGGTTTGTGAATACATAAGGATGTGCAGCCCTGACCTACGTCCATACATCAGCATCTCCCCACGTAGCAAAGAAATCCCTCAAAAGTAGCCTAGAAAGGGCTGTTTGTGGAGGAGGCACCACCACCATCTTCAGGGGTCAGCCTGCTGTCCCTTTAGAAAGGGGACACTTCAGCAGCTCTGAAGGAGAGGTCCTCTCTGTAAGCAGGTCTGGGTGAGGGTGAAGGGCAGAAACAGGGTGCTTCACCCCTAAGGGTGCTGAGAGTGGCTTTTCCCACCCTCCTGGCACCCTCACAAGTCAGGAATCACTACCCCTGGGCAAGTTCTTGCTGCTGGCAGGGCCAGGATGGGAGCAGTGCCTTGCCAAGGCACCCATGCCGGAGATAAGGGCTGCCTGGGAAGGAGGCTGTAGCCAGCACTGTCAAAAGAGGCCCCAAAATGGGAGAGGCAGAAAAATTCCAGAGAGTGAAGGTTATGCCTAGAACATGTGGAGACACCTCAGGGTATCTGCGGAGAAGACTTGGGCATGGCTCTTGCAGGGGCTGTTATTTCTATTTATGAGTGCAAGGGCAGAGTACAAAGGCTCTTGTGTGCCTCTCCCCTCACCCCAATGGTAGAGAGCCACCATAAACCAAATTAATCTCTAACAAAGAATATTTCTTCCTGTTTTTCCTAGGAATTCCATATCAGGATGATGTTGGTGGCTGGATCTCCCCTGAGCAGGTGCAAAGAGGGAGGCATAAGTCTTTCTTCATCAACTCTAGAGATATTGCCAAAACAGCCTTCTGACATAGTGCCTGGCACACAGTGTGCTAAGAGGAAATGCTCTGCTGTCCTGGAGTCCTCCCCTGTGTTTGCAAGAGTTCAGATCTTGCCAGAAAAGCACAGGAAGAACTGGAATTTAAATGGTTTATTTCAAAATGGAAGTGTAAAGCCTTTTTAAAGCCTTTGGTTATGAGGCAAAAGCTGCAGGGTGAGCCCATCACAAGTGGGATCTAAATATGGTTTCACAAAGTGGATGGCATGAAGCTCGCCTCCTCAGAGCTCCCCGGCGTGCTGCTTCTCTGGACACACCATGGAAGGATTCATCTTAGCCAGAGACATTGCAGGACACAGCCTAGAGAGGAGATTTTAATTTCTCCAGCAACACTGGCAAATTTTATAGTCAGCACAGGGAAGCTGCTTTATGTAAGGTTGGGAGAAATCCTGCTTTTGTGCAGAAAATGTTATTCTGCCATACACACACATGCACAGACACATCTCCAATCATGGAGCAGTTCATTACTCCACTGAGACAGGACAGCATGTGGACCATGGTCTATCACCACTGTACTATCATATTAAGCTTTAATTTCTCCATTTAACTGCACCAACAGCAATGCAGGTGAATGTAGTTTCTTGAAAGTCTGGTCGTATCATATCTATACTGTCTCTGAGATGCTTTTCATCCGCAGACATGGGGTGATTGGTTGGATACACCAGAGAAGGATACCTTTACTGCTTTTGGAGGTGTGTGCTAGTACCCATGTACCAGCACAGATGTACCAGCACTGGCCACTGGTGCACACTAGAAAGACAGTGGTCTGGGGAGAGGAGAATCCAAGTTTAACTCATTGCAACTGAGTGTAATGGTGACCTCGTGAGAATACAGCTGATGGTGGGATTACCTTTTTTTCTCCTTGGCCAGGTAGGTGTCTCTGTGGTCAAATGCTGATATTATAGTTCTATGCATACATGTCGTTACTAAAGATGTAATCTGCATTAGAATGGGAAAGCATGTCATGGAAAATCAAGTGATAGTTTTCAAATGAATCTTATTCTGGTTTCATGCACTGCAGTTTCCATTTGCTGCACTGTATTTTATTTAGGTAGTATCTAAGAGCTCCTATAGATAGACCAGGAATCTCTTTTACACAAACACAAAGACTCACGAGATTCCCTGGGCTCTGGGCCATTTTTACTCTTGCCTGTTTTCAGTTCCCAGGAAGTGTACACATGCAGAACACACTATTTGGTCTCTAACAGGGATAGCATTAGTGAGAGGTAGGATGAAAATACATGAAAATTTAGGTCTCAGCTAACGCTGGAATGTATATGGTCATTATCCACAATGAGCCTGCAGGTTTGAATGCAAGAATTATCAGGGTTTATTGCAATTGTGCTTCTGGCATGTTAATCAGATTGCATAATTTATGGTAAAACAGTAGCACAGTAGCAGCAAGCATGTAACCTATGATAGAAAGTAAATTATGGCATCAAAAGGACCAGAAACCAGCAGGTAGTTCCTCAGTTCACCATAGACATTGCTCTGATCACACAGCAACAGTTCCTCAAACTTGGCTGAAGTGTGCTGTACCTCAAGCTTATCATAAAGACATAAAATCTTCATTGGAAGCAAATTTCTGCTTCCTCTTTCATTCTAGTGAGAAAAAGTAGCATTGCAGAAGTCCATTTCTCCTTCAACCATAGTCCACAAATGCTTTTTAGTTACATCACCTTTCATGGTATGACATCAACTACAGTTACTTAAAAGGCTAATACATGGCTCAGGTATCACAGACAGTATTTTGTCCTGGCAAGTGTCACCAATAAAAAGATACATGACAGAGCTACAGATTTACAGCAATTAATTTTACTTCTGCTGGACATTATAAACCTTTTGAGATGATTCAGGAATGACGTTTTTAAACACTTTGGCAAAGGAAACTTCCAATAGAGAAAAAGTCTTTTTTTCCACTAGGTCTCTTTAAAAAATTACAAACAGTGAAGAATGCGTGATAAAAGCCATTTTTCCGTTACTGTTTATGGATAATGTCCCACACACATGACTAGCACTGAGCAGAAACAATGTAAATATACCTGAACTCCCTTGATTAATGCACATGCCTTTCCTTGCAGATCAAGTTTAAACTGGGTACAATCAGGTTATCTGTAAGAAATTAATTGTAAGTACCATCTGTATATGACCATTTGGAGGAAGTAATAAACTGAACTTGCTTTTCTTGCATATTTGTGACAAAAAAAACCACTCTAAGTTTAATTACTGATAAAGAACAGTATCATAGGATTGATTTCTTCTAGTCACAACCATCTCAAAAAAAATTATGAAAAATATCAAAATGATCTCAGCCAAGTAATTTCCAGTAAGAATACTTTTGAGAAGATTTCCCTTTTGCAATAGCTCTTTTGTGAACAGAAAACAATATTTTTGTGTTACAGTGCTTATGAAATGGGCAAAATTTTGATTTAATTGTTCATTTAGAAATGGTCTTGGAAGCAATTTCCAAGCAGCTGCATTTCTGTGGATTATTCCCTCGGTGCCATTCACGACATACGGTATTACTAAATGTCACAACTCATCCTGAAACATCACGTATTGTACAGTGCAGATGATTTATTTTGCCAAGTCCAGGTTTTTCTTTCTTAGCTTTAGAGCTTGGAAACAATCCCAAAAGTAATAGGGAAGTTTGTGAACCTTCCCTTAACTATGCCTCTTGGCTGGCTCCCTTTCCTGTTTTCTTGCCCTCTCCAGGGACATGTAATCACTGCAGCTCTGTAGTCCTTTTACGGCTGTGTCTGTGCCTTTGCATCTTCTTAGATTTCAGCAGGAAAAAAAACTATTTGAAAAGGCTGTTTTGAAAACTGGGTTTTTATTTCATCCACTGCTGGGTAATGAAGCTACAGGTGGCTGCCTCCAATATCTGCAAAGCAAAGTGCTATAAATCAAATGTAGTAAGTTGCCTTGTTTTGCTTCTAATGGGGTCAGCCTCCCCCAGAACAAAATTACAGGAAGCAAATAGCTATAACAAGTGATTGCTGCATATGATTTCTCTATCATTACACAAAGAACTTCATAATAACTCCATCCCTGGCAATGTTCAAGGCCAGGTTGGACAGAGCCTTGGGTGACCTGGTCTAGTGTGAGGCACCAATGCCCATGGCAGGGGGGGTTGGAACTAAATGATCTTAGGGGCCTTTCCAACCCAAACTGTTCTATGATTCTATGGTAATACGCAATTATATGAAAACTGGACTGGTTATGCAGGGATCTCAGCACTGTAGGTAAGACAACCTGAGGTATCTGTCTGCACTTGGATGCTTCTCTTAGCTTCTTACATTTTCTTGCAACTTCAGCACAAAAGGTTTCTTTTTTTGTAGGTCTATTTGTTTTCTAAAGCAACATCAGGCCAAAAGACATCCATGACGGCCAGAATAAGATTTGGGTTAATTTATTTGTTTATAGTCAGGAGGGAGAATGAAAGCTGCATTCCAGCAATAGCTAGTGACCTGAATTTGAATCTAGCAAAATGAATGCTTGCCTGCCAGTTTAAAAATTCACCTCTCTTGAACCTTATAGGCCTAAACCTCATTTGTCATTAATCTGATTTTATATATTAATAAGTATTATAAAAGAAGAACCTCCATTCTTTCTGTTTCTGAAGATGTTTGGATTTCAAGGCCTCACCTCTGTTTTTACACCTAAAATAAATACCCCTTGCCTGTACGTTAGGTGAAATACTCCCATACATCCTACCTTTCACATTCCTCTCCTCCAGTAATATCATGAAATACCAGTGTTGAAGAGAATCAGCTGTGATTTGAATGAAGAATAAAGCCTCTTGAGAAAGTAGCGTATGGTCAGGTAGTGAAAGTATTATCACAGGAGGTATGCCAAAGGGGCTGAATTAAAGATGTTTAGGCCTTTTGTTAATTTATTAAGCAAAGTTTTGGAGCTTCGCTCTTCCCTTCTTAATGGCCTTTTACCATTGCTTAATCTCATTACATTAATGTGATAGCAAACCTTCTTGAAGCCAGCCAAAGCTCACATGCACTGTCTATCATAAAGCAAAAGCAATATCATAATTATGCATTTATTCCTACCTGTGGTCAGATGTCACAAGTGCAGTTGTCACATCTTCCTGATAATCCAGACTTCTCAATGCAGGAGTCCTGTCAGTGCTGTCACTGTGAATGTGATGTTCACAGTTCGGGGTACATAGAAGTATTAGAGAAAAACACAAAGTAAAATGAAGGCAATGCTGCCAGAAGAGCGTCCTTCTGGTGGCATCCTGAGCTGATAGATGCTGAGATACATGCAACAACTACTGAGAGGTAGCTACAAGTAGGGATTTTGTATAATCCCTGCAGAAGGGCTCTGTATTCATTTGGAACTTATTTTGTGCTGTCAAGTGGTTCCATAACGGAAGAAATAATCTCTCTGGTGCTATGTTGCCAAAGCACATTCAGCTCTGACAACAGAGAAAGCCATGAGGAGGGGAAGTCTCAGGTGCTGGGGTTCAGGGGAATGAAGAGAGGGGGGACTAAGAAGGGTGTTCTACACAAGTCTGAGAGATGTAGCTGGTTTGGGAGGGACATCGTATCAACCAGTAGAAAGAGCACTAGGTGTGAAATTAGGAGGCCTGGATTACAAATCCCCTGCACTGCTGTCACACGCTGCTGCTGTGTCCTGTTCTTTGGGTCATCTCTCAGTGCTTCTCTTTCCCACCTCAGTCTGACAATCTGATCCGGCTCATAGGGGCCTCTTGATAACACAGGCATAGACCCCCACCTACACTTCAACAGCAAAGAAGGGTGGTTAGTGATTTTACGGAGGTTTGAATTCGCTTGTGGTAAATGTGTAGAGAGGGTTTGCAATGCCTTGCTTTTGTTGTGTTTAATCAATTCCTATTCAGGAATAGAAGTATTTACCAGACAAGTAAAGACTGAAAGCAAAGAACAACAAAAAAAATCACTTTCTGGATTTCTCACTCGTGGTGGAACTCACTCCCATCAGAAAAAGCAAACACAAGATTTAATAGGTGTATTTAACCTTTTTTTTTTTTTAAGATTTTGAAGTTTTTAAATAATTCATAAACTTTTTGCTGACATTATGCACTAAAGGAATCTCCAGCAGTGCCTTTGAAGGCCATAAGCAATTAATAAGTAGGAAGCACACCTTCCTAATTGATAAGTAAATTGATTTCCTCATGGATATCCTCATGGATAAGTAAATCCAAAATCTGTTAGTATAATGAAAAATTTAGCAGCCTAATTCTCGAATGACTATTATTATAGAACCAATTACTATAGAAATTATGCTCTAGCACTGCCAGGGCCACATTACACAGCTACATGGTTGCAAAAGCCCTAAAGTTTTCTGCTCACAGGTAGTAAGGCTATACATCTCATTGCAGCAAGCATTCCTTATGATGATGATTATAATAATGCAACAATAAATTGTAAGGAAAAGGTGGGGATAGCAAAGAGAGATAAAAATAAAACCCAAGAAAGACAACTGATGCAAACGAGACAACTGCTTACCACCAACAGACCGATGCCCAGCCAGTCCCTGACCAGTGACCTCCACCAATCTCCCTCCTCGTTTTATTGACGAGCATGATGCCATATGGTCTGGAATATCTTTGGTCAATTGGGGTCAGAACACATTCCAGCTGTGTTCTCCCAACTCCTTGTGCATCCCCAGCCTACTTGCTGGTGGGGTGTGTGTGAGGAGCAGAAAAGGCCTTGAAGCTGTGTAAGCACTGCTCAGCAGTAGCAAAAACATCCCTGTGTTATCAGCACTGTTTGCAGCAGAAATCACAAACATAGCCCATACCAGCTGCTGTGAAGAAAGTCAACTATTCCAGCTAAAACCAGCACAAGTGCTGTCTGGTAATCAAATCTAGAATTAATGGGCTTTATTTTCTTTATTAAAAAAATGAACCCCTCAAATATCCCAAAGCCCGCTACTGAAATGTCATTATCTAAAAAAAAGTTATTTTAAATTTAAAATCAACTCTGTCTAAGCTTTGCTGTGCACTACTCCCCTGCAGTCTGAGTACTGCCAGAATCAGATATTATTGTTATAATACTATTTTAATTGAGCAAGATGGAAAAATAACAGCCTGGGCGAGATATTGCTGGCATATCTTTCTAATTCAACTTCAGCCAGCCAGATTGCCAGTCAATGACAAGGCCATTTCTCCAATGACTCTACATCAGTTTCTGCTGTAGAGTGGCTCCTTACTGGCACTCGGGTTCCCAGAGGCTGGGGCATGTCTGGCTGTGTGAAACCTGCAGCTCTGCGGTCTCGGGGAGACCAGCAGGCAGACGAGCAAGGAAGAGCATGGGATACCAACCCGTTGCTCCCTGGGACCCTTGGTGAGCTGTGATAAAACGTGCCAGTGCAAGCTCCTGTACATCCAGGATCACAGGAAGCAGCTGTATTTATGTGCGTATCTAGGAAGTACATGTTTAGAGGAACTTACCCAATGTATCAATCTACTTAGATGAAAATAATTGGCAGGGGTAGTGGTGTTTTATTTAAACACTCTCCTTGGTTGCATTTCACAGAGATTTTTATCCTTAATTTAGTCACGGGGGAGTTGACTGAACCAGCCAGTGGCTGATGGCAGAGCTGAGAAAGAGCAGAGGCCTCTGGCAGCCCTGTGTATTGAGCTGCCATCAGTCCACTGTGACCTTCTAGCTGTCCCAAGGAGAGTACTCTGCATTTCAAAAATGAAAGTGAGTTCAATATGGCAAAAGTAACATAAAGTTCAAAGGCTGCGAGTTGTAGTGGGGCAAACACAGGCTAGAAATGAACTTTCAAGCAGTAACACTTAATTGTGGAAGGGCTATGGATGCTGCGGGCTATCCATCTCACTTCTAAATAAGATTATCTCCTGAGAAATATGCAGCCATTTGGAAAAGAAGTCACCAGGCAAGTACTGCGATCCCTTTGGTTACAAAGTAAAATGAAAATTTTCCTGATAACCAGTCTATAAATTGATCTATACATTTTCAAACCCTCTGGAGGCAAAGTGACACAAACACTGTCTGGTCTCAAGTCAGTAATTAATCTGATCTTTTATTGACTTGTGGCAGATTTTCTTATAACGTATCCCCAGAATTTAAATCACCCTGTGCTGGATTACTATCTGCAATATTCTAGGAAATTAAATTAATCAATTTCTCATTCCCTTTGTTTTTTGTTTTTTTTTGCTTGTTTGTTTTTAACTAAAGCATCAGCCCCATCCACTTCTTGTCTCTAATGTCCTTCTTAAATTTTCCTATTTCAGGCTTCCTGTAAGATAACCAGTAATGAATAAATATGTCACCTATTAGCACTATGAGTCTCAGCCTAAATCAAGTAAGTGTGTAGACAAAGTCCTGATGATTTGTGGTAATACAGAATTTTTTTGTAACCCCAAATGGAACCTAGTCCTTCTTGATGCAATTCTTTATTGTCCTATCCTTAAATGACCTGCAGGTAAATAATGAGATATTTGCCTGTATAAACAAGTTCATGGTAGGTATGATACCAGCAGTAGACATGCATTTCTCAGCTTTGGCTCTTCACCAGTTTATTTTCAGTTGTCCAGTAGCCTGCATTAGGGATGACTGACCAATATGTTGAGAATAGATCAGGCAGCTGGTCCTGATGTTGCACTGTGCAGGCACATACTGCTTTTAAGAATGTGAGATTTTCAACATGGTTTTCAATCATGTTGGTATTCTGGTATTTTTCCTCAAAGCCCTGTCATTCTGACACATTTTTCCTGAAGTGAATAGTTACAATGGTACATCTTGTAAATATTTTTTTCTCACTTTTGACTTGATCAAAATATGAGTAATGTTACTTGTGACTGTACCACTGGATCATGCATATACGGGCTGAACAAGTGTGGATGTAATTGAAGAGCAGCAAGAATATGTGATGAGGTTCAAACTAGCAAGACCATGAATTAGCTTGATTGGGTTGAGACCAAGAGAGAAAGGGGTCAAACCAGTGGATGTTGGTGGATGGGAATTGTCAGGGTATAGACAGATTCAGCTGAGCCCTGTGAGCTCAAGGGGTAAGAGCTATGGGCCTCCTTCCTTCCAGGTTTAGCTCCAGAGTTGTAAAAACTGTTTGGTTTCATTCCCATCATTTATTCTACGTATGTTTCTGAAATTCCTTCCTTTACCATTTGAAGTGGTGATATATCACACATCTGACATGCAAAAGCATCGGCATCCTATTTGTGCCTGCCTTGCGGGGCTCCTCCAAGAGCAAGCTCAGCTGTATCTGCTGATGATCTACCTGAGGAAAACCTTTCCCAGTCCCACCCTTCTGGGTATCGATAGGGCAGCAAATTGAAAACTCAAAGCCTCGGGCATAGGGGTGGCTGTTTCAGATACAGCAGAAACTGAAGATACCTCCTCCTATACTTACCTTGATGTTAATCACATATCAAGACATTGGCAGGTTCTTCAGTACTCTGTCTAAGCCAATGATGTAAATTCTACACGTAGGCTTGACGCCCTTGGCAAACTGGCCCTGTTTGTTTCCGCTGTCCTTATGAGCTCTGTTATTGCTATTCCTGATTGGAATTCAAGGCCTTCAGAAATTCAGTTGATGTTACAGCCAAACTCAGACCTCTGGAGCTCTCAGTTCCTGGGCACATCATGGGACACAGGAATATACATACCTCCTGTGCTTGAGCTGGCATGCCTAAACACCCCAGGCAGCTGCTGAGGGATCAGGTACATTGTCTGAAGGGTCCATTTGTCCTTGGGTACAGCCATAACAACCTCTGTAAGGTATGACACAACAAAATATAAGTGTAGTTGTAATGCCAAGAATGGATGTGTGATTAACGGCTCAAGAGTCTCTCCTTTTTGCTCCTTTTTTCTTCTCTCACAAAACACTAATGGATTACACAGTAGTTCCAAATCCCCTTTAATCCACTCTCCATGCCAGTTCATGAATGCACAGGTAAAGCTTCTTACTTTATGCCCTGTCCAATGCCACATAACTTTTATCAGGCATATGATTTTACAAATTAACATTTAAAAATAAACTCAACACCTCTGTTACACAGTACCTTACCATGACCAGAGACACTAAGATGAAGAAAACCATCTCTAACTCATATCTGCTCAGAGACCCAGCCTGCTCTTCAGCACCTCCCATATGAAGATGATAGGCTGAGAAAGTTGGGGCTGTTCAACGCGGAGAAGAGAAGGCTGCGTGGAGACCTCATAGCAGCCTTCCAGTATCTGAAGGGGGCCTATAGGGATGCTGGAGAGGGACTCTTCATTAAGGACTGTAGTGATAGGACAAGGGGTAACGGGTTAAAACTTAAACAGGGAAGTTTAGATTGGATATAAGAAGGAAATTCTTTCCTGTTCGGGTGGTGAGGCACTGGAATGGGTTGCCCAGGGAGGTTGTGAATGTTCCATCCCTGGCGGTGTTCAAGACCAGGTTGGATGAGGCCTTGGGTGAGATGGTTTAGTGTGAGGTGTCCCTGCCCATGGCAGGGGGGTTGGAACTAGATGATCTTAAGGTCCTTTCCAACCCTAACTATTCTATGATTCTTTGATTCCTTCTCTGCAGCTTTGTATGTGGTGTCACTCAATTTTATCCTATGCTCCCTCACAGCTAAAAAGGACATATATTTTCCATTTTCTTCACAGTCTTTTCTGCAGAAGAAATGATAATTCAACAAAAGGCAGCTTTGCTGTAACTGGTTACAAAACTCAACTCACAGATGATATAATAAATTGCAAAAAATTCACAAACTGTACACCAGCATACTCCAGAAAACCATAACAGTGCCTCTGTAAGGATGTGGCAAGCAAGTCAGATTTGCTGGATGAAAGAAATCCAAACCAGACAGTAATTTCTAACCTGTTCAGCATTTAAATTCAGTAGGAAACAAATGCATGGCTTGCCTCCTTGTCCACATCTTTGCATGTAGTGCCACTTAAGAGGTCCCAGGGTGCATGAGACACCCACATGCAGCTGACAGATATGACACATGGGAAATCTGTCATGAGTTATGAATATATGAGAAATCTATAGCTGGGGACAAGGTGGGGACCATCTAGTATTCTCAGGTAATACCGGACAACTGTACAGAAGCAGCTGAACTGAGACCTCTATGTTGATAACAAAGCACATTACTAAGGTGTTTTTTTTTTTTATAGCTGACATGTCAGCTCATGGCTTGCATCCCAGTGGTCATTAATATATAAAATACTTAGCTTAAAAGTTTGCTAAATGTCAAGTCAGGATCAGAATTTCAAAACAAACGTTGTTTAACAGAAGAATTGTTCGTTTGAATTTGTCTTTTCTTCTTTATTCCTTTTTCTTTTTCTATGCCTATACAAAACCTGGAAGGTGGTGGGAGAGGTGTTCATGTTCTCCTCTCAGTGCACAGTCACATGAGTTCCCAGTGTGCTCATGGCTCAGAAATGGCAGGCATGGCAGAGGCTTACACACAAGACCAAGATGGAAATAAATGGAAAACTTAACGTAGCTATAAATAGGCAGAGCTATTATTTAAGCTTCCACATATAGGAATTAGCTGCCTTAAGGAGGCTCTTTGGTATGAAAATTCTCTGAAGAGGATAATTGGAGAGGCCCCAGATAATCTTATTTATGTTTCCTAAGTGACAAAAGCCAGTATTTAGTTTGCTGTTTAAGGGGCATTGGAAAGAACCCCCCAAAAAGAACCATAACATCTTAGGTTTGAAATCTTAGTTGTGAAGATGACTAAAAACTGGAAGACCTCAGGGAGCGCTGTGATGGATTGCCAATGACCTGAAGTCTTGATATCAAGATGGAATATCCTTCAAATGAAATGAAAATGAAAACATTTTGCTGTTTCCTCTTGAGATTCCGGGACTTCACACAGAAACTACTTGGAGAAATTCTGTGGTCTGTATTTTGAAGAAAATGTCAACATGGTCCCTTTTGTCCTTAAAACCTATGAAAACAATCAGCCATTTTCCTGCTCTGTAATAAGAAAGCATTCCATGACAGGTCAGAGGGTTTGAATGAAGAAACAGGATTAATTTAACCCAAGAAGAAACCTATCACTTTACTTAGTTACAAAAGAAAATATCAGACGGTTGTGCCATTGCTCTCAGTCTGCTGCTGGATGGCGAAAGATCAGGCACTGTGTTTATACAGCATCTAGCACAAAAGGAGGCTAATCTCAAAAAAGATACATACCGTGATAGAAAACTAATGGTCTGAATAAAGTAAAACATGCCTCTTGGGATTACTGGTGAAGTACAGCTACAGAGGAAGTTCCTGAGGCCTCCAGTCTCCAGGTCAGTACAGAAAGGTTGACTGGGTTGTTTCTCAAAGCTTCACGAGCAGAACAAACAAGAGAGGGACACTTCACGAGAACACCTACTAACTGCTTCTAACACAAATTCTATATACTTGATATATATTTCACTGTTATTTTCAGTCTTCTCCATTTTGAAGACCATTGGCAAGTTTAGCTGTTGGTTTCTGCATAAATAGGATTTGACTCTTCAAATATGTATAGGAATTGAAACCTGAGCTTGATCCAGTTTTCTTTGCAATCTCTTAGGACCAGGACTGTGACTTTAGGTTTCGTAGAAAGGTTTCCCATAAGGAAGAATCTGATCCTGTGCTTTAAGTTTAATTTTGAAACAATCCTAACAGAAAATCTGTACCGTTTTCTGGGAGATGACAAAGATTAAGAAAACAGCCCCCTCCAAAACAAACAATATAATTACAATGGCAGAAAAAGACATGTGAATAAAGCAAACTGGATCCACCAAATGCAAACATGACGGCACTGTAACAATACCTACCCTGACTACGCTCACCCAGTCCGATGTTAAATAAATCAAGCAGGGATGTGTTTGAGAGGGATTAGCTCCCTGAAGGTGTCTGACCCCAGGTCGGAAACTGAATGATAACCTGCATGGCTCCAGGCACTTGCCTTGGGATTGAGCAGCAACCTGCAAGGATATGCCCTGCTGAAATGCATCCAGATGATCTGGTTCACCAGGTCCCAACGATTCCAGCATCCCACCCCACCCTGCATCCCACCTGGCTTGTCCATTGGTGAGGCTTAGTATTCCTCCGTGCTCCCCATGGCACAGGGTCAAAGCAAGCTGGAGAAAGGCTGCTGGTCCCCACATGTCCTGTTTCACACGAGGCAGCAAAGCAAACACAAATGGGGCATTTCAGAAAACCTGCTTCCTATGTCTACACCAAAATCCCTACTGACGTCACCAGGTGCAGTCTTAGGTCATGTTTAGCACTTCTAAGAGGCATTCATCCATCCTTGTAGGTGGTGAAGCAGGGCGCCCTGGCAAGTACACATCCATCAGGTGCTGACACCTATGTGGAGACAGCAACATAGGGATCACCGTCAGCCTGCGGGTTCAGCAGGTCTCTGCCTCCAAACCAGACACGAAGCTGAGGAACAAACCAGTCAGGGATCTGCGGAACTTGGTGCTGTGGGAAAGCAACCTCCTACAGGAGCTTCTAAGAGGTGCTAACAGCCTGGCCACACTGCCTCCGATGGGAGGAGACTCTTCCTGGGAGATTCCCAAGGAAGAAATGCTTTAGAAGTTCAGGACCTGACCACTTTGAAAAATAAGGGGAAGATTCATCTGTCTCTCTTCATACCAGGGAAGTTCATTTTCACCAGTAATTGAAAACCATTTTGATGTATTTCCTGACTAAACACAAACACTAAGCAGAGCCTTTTTCCTGTGTAGCATCCCCTTGCATTTTCCCTGCAGAGAGTCAATTCACCTCCTTTAAATCAAAATATTGAGTGGACAGTTGGATCCAGTGGTGAGTTTCCATGTATTTTCTCACATTGCACAGGTAAAAAGCCAAGTACTATCACTAGAGCTACCTTGGGCTGCTCAGGATGGAAATAGTTGTTGGGATAAAGACACACTCCAGCCCTGCCCTGCATTTGTTTCAGGGCAGGCCAGGATCTCCTGTCCTTCTTCCCCTCACCTTTCTCATGCCCTGGAGAAGCCTCTCTGGCTGCCTCCTCTGCTTCCACACTTACTTGAATCCTCACCCTCTCCCCTTGTCTTTAGGCCAGATCTCACACCCATTGCAAAGGGCCTCCATTCCCCTTATGCAACTGCGAGGGAGGAGCTGTGGTTTGGTGCAGACATCCCAGGCTGGAAGTCTCTCTGCAGGGCAAGCTGAGCTTGAGCTGAAGCTGTAGCAGTATTTCCCATGAAATCTGACCTCCACATGCAATGGTCCCGTGTGGTCATCCCTGCAGATATAGCCCCATGTTTCTGAGAAACTCCTGCCCAGGTGTTTGTGCTGCTCTTACCCACGCTGAGACATGGCACAGGGTGCTGAATGTGGTGGCTCCCCCAGCAAGGCATTCTCATGCAGGTGCAGGCTGCGATCTGGTGTGAAACCAGGTCCTGAGAGGAGAGCTTAATGCAGAAAACCATACACTTAAACCTGTCAGGTTTCACACAAATAAGAGCTGTGACACAAGTTACTGGCCTAGATTAGCTCTGCCAATGGTCCACAGACATGCCTACAGGTCCAGTTTGTCAGTGGAAAATATGCAAGGCAATTCCGTTTGAAATTGCCTCAAAATTAAAGAGAAAAAAAAAAAAAACAAACGACAGTGGGGAGGTGTATTAGCAAACGGATGGGATACAAGGAAGTTAGCACAATTACATGACACTGGAACATGGGAAGGCCTCCTTTTGCACAATATTACAAAGAAATTTCAACAAGGTACGTGATCTGCGCCAACCAGCATCGCCCCAGAAGCTGTCATTGCAGCAGCTGGTACCGGCTGCTGGCAAGGAGCGCTGCGAGACATTCAGTTTCTTTAATAATTAAGAGCTCACTCCTGCCAGCTGCTGAGCATTCCCATCTTCTGTCCCTTTCAGATGAAGATAAGGAAAGTCATATCTGCATGACAAGTATCTTTGGCAGGATGAGAGGCTTTGAGGGCCAAAATGTTCCTCATAGATCATGTTAAACATTTAGATGCAAAAAAAAAAAAAAAAAAAAAAAGAAAAGGGAATCCAGGACTAAAAGACTTTGTAAAATCAACAGCTCTGTTTATCAATGTGTAAGTCTCATTTTCTTGCCTCTCTTCCACTGGTTTTAAAAACGTGCCGGATTGTGGAATGCCATTCTAGCCCTGCATAATGAAACTGCAGTCTGTGGAACGGGTGAATCATGGCTGAGCTGTTAAATACAGGAGGCCCAACCTCTACTGCTGCCACAAATGAACTTCTTGGTGTAAGTCAGACAAAAAAAATGTTGCCCATGAGTAGAAAGAGGCATCTTGATTAAATGCTTGGAGGATAAAGCTTATTTTTATATTATGTATGTTCTTGTCAAGAACACTCTAGAGAATCTGAGGCACTGGATTCCTAATTTTGAAATTATCATTTCAAACTCGGAATACAAAAAAGAGTAATAGGATTGTAAAATTATGTTAGGGGCATCTACTGTACAGAGCATCTTGTAGCAGTCAAATCAACACATTTTATAAACCCTGAGAACACATTTGATCTATGGAGAGTTGGGCCATTGAAAGGTTTGTTAATGGCTGCAATTGAGAAAGCAGGTTTTTCCCAGTCATTCAAAGCAGAGTCTACCGTGAGATAACCAGGTTTCTTAACACTCTTGCTACTTCTTCCATTTATTGACTGAGGAATACCACTGACAGGGATGTGGTGAACATCAGTCAAAATGCTGGAAGACCTAGAGTTCACAGATGATATCTGATTTGTTGACCAGACGTGATGGTGTGTGACTCCAAAGACCGACAACGGGAGGAAGCTGAAACAAGCAACCTTGCAAAGCAGGAAGTTGATAAAGGCTGATAAAGTGAAGATAAAAAGGATACTGAATAATGTAGCAAAACACACTGTCAAAAGCAGAGTCATTCAGGCTGGAAACTTTGTGAGTTAGTCCTGTGATAGAAGGAGATAATAGTACTTGGACTGGAGGAGAACCAGTAGCTTTTAGTTTCAAAGTGGTGTAGAAATTAAGATTGACGGAGAAATAAGCTTCAATTCTGAACACCAATGTAAAGAGAATTTTACTGAAAGGTCAAACACTGGGGACCACAAAGAAGCTGATGAGATTACTTCAAAACATTGCTATCCCTCCACTTTTTTGACTAATGGATAGTAGGATGGATAACACATGAGAGCACAGTATAGTACAAGAGAGATGAATCAAAGCTACTATTAAAGAAACTGGAAATGGATTAGCCACTGTCTGAGGAAATCAGGTATCAGAGCTAACAGGCAAGAACTGGAGTGGAGTCTGCAGGGAACAGAGGAAAAAGGAAGACCATGGAAGTTTGTGCTAAAGAAGATACATGTGGCTTGGAAAGACATCAAACAGCACTCTATGAAAAATATGAGTTAATGATCATCTCAGAGGCCCAAAGTGTCTCCTAGCTAAGCAATATTAGCAGGAGGCTTGCTCCAGTACGTCTTTACATAGATAAGTCTCTGTGAATTACACTGGAAAATGGAGCTCTGTTAAATAGGCTTACATGTGTTCTTGCAAGGGTGATGTTTAACTGTGCATCAATGATACACTGCCTACTTAAACATTATCTGCTTGTAATATATGCCAACTGTAATATGTGCCATTAAAAAACAGCACTTTTCTTTTCTTGCTCTGTACTACTACACTGCTGATGTCC
The DNA here is from genome assembly GCF_033815535.1 of Pezoporus flaviventris. Lineage (NCBI taxonomy): Eukaryota > Metazoa > Chordata > Aves > Psittaciformes > Psittacidae > Pezoporus > Pezoporus flaviventris. The sequence goes on along the minus strand of NW_026892550.1, from coordinate 21,025,675 downwards.
AACAGAGCAATTGCTGGGACAAAGACTTCAGCAGCTTCTTACCCTGCAACGATACCGACCTCGCTCTGCTCTCCTCCTCTCACTGACTGCAGATCATTCCTCCTTCTCACTTTGTTTCACACCACCCAAAACATGTCTTTTTCTCAGCCACTCATTTTCCCTTCACCTTAGCCACTGGCTTCCCCCACTGCCTTTGCATTAATTTTATTGTGACAAAGAAGCAGGGACCACAAGTTTGACTTCAAGTGATCTGAAGGAAAGGAACAGACACAAAGAGCTGTATCTTCACACATGCTTCATGAAAAGTATGAGCAAAATAGAAGTCATGGTCCTTTATGGAAGGACCAAGCTTCCCTCCTAGAAACCTACAGCAGAAATGGCTCTCAGAGAAGCCAGAGGAATATTTTGTGTTCCACATTGGCACAAAATTACCTAGCAATGTTGGGGAAAGCTAACCAAACCATCAAAAGCAATATGCAGAGAACCCAACAGCTTTCACCTCAAGAACCTTGCAGAGTGATTGCACCACATCTAGTGCTTATCAGTTGAGGAGTAAATTATCCATCTAACCAGAACACAGTCTTTTATCAGGCTATTGGAACTAGACAGATTTGGAATTATTGACATTTAGAAACTCATTTTCAAAGACAGGCATCAGCTGACAAATGGGGAATATCTAAGCCAAGGAAATTATTGTAGTGTACAAAATAAGTAATGTGCACCTTGAATTATTAATTATTCAGTGATGTCATAAACAAAATTTTACTTCCTACCCTTTCAGAAAATGTAAACTCATCTCAGTAAAAGTAACAGTTAACTGAAGCTATTCGGAAGTGCGTATGGAAACAGAGAAGTAAAAATAAATCATAAAGAACATTTTTGCTGAACTCTGGGTTCACCAAAATACCAGCAAAAAAAGGTGGTATCTATGGAGTAATGATGTATCAAAATACTGCACAAAGCTCTTAACATACATGGAAAAGAACAAAAATACCTCCAATGTCACCTCCAAATACAGCTCCCTGTTATCCTAATATTCACTCGTCTTTAATTGCCAGTGACTTCACTCATGACTTATTGGCAGTGCCTGCCTCAAGAAGCTTTGCCAGTAAATTGGTTGCAACAGAGTAGCACTGACACAAATACTTGTTCGCGCAGACTTTTTTGCCTTTAAACATACCATCATTAAAACGTGTTTCCATAAAATGTATGGTTTTCTTACCTCAGAGTTGCACACAGATAGGCTGTCTATCTGCTGTTCCAAGCTCAAGGTCCCAGTGATTCCCAACCCAGTCTCAAAAAGAAATATCCTTCAGCTTATTTTCTGGAATCATAATTTTCAGCTGAAAATGTTTCAGGGAACTCTCACCTTGTTATAAACTCCCATAGTAAGGCCGGCAGAACATTAAAAGCCCTGAAGTGAACCCAACCATTCCTTGCCCCTGCTTGAAGTGAGCTTGACAGATGAAGATTTAGCTGTTCTCCCTGTTTCCTTGGCTGCTTCATCACATATTTTCTAAGGAACAGTGTCTGGTGGAAAATAGTTTCCTCATCCCACAAAACTACAAAATTTCAAAGCCTTTCCTATCCCGAGCTGGAAAGAGCCCAAAGGTTTTGCAAAAACCAATAGATGCCCCACCATCCAAGAGCCTGATCTGAGGCATTCAGCACTGATTGACCCTCAACCTGGGCTAGCAAGCCAGCCATTTGTTCCACCTGCCCCAAGGTGGGAGCACCTATTAACCAAAAAGGAAACAATTACTTCTGTAAAGTGAACAATTTTCTACAATAAGCATTGGAGTTTTCACAGAAACCACTGAAAATCATACCCCTTATCACTCCCCAACAGAGAAAACTGGGAAAGGAAAACAGCGAGTGTTGTTCCTTTGGCCTGGAGCTGGCAAGGGGTGTATCCAGACTGGGGCTCCTTCCTCATCCCAGAGGAGGGCTTTAATCACCCCACTGCTGGCTGCTTGTGGGAAAGGGACTTAAGGGATGTTATGACCCAATAGCCTGTTTTGTCCTCAGGAGCACTCCTCTTTCTTTAAAGAAAAATGAAGAGGGAAAGGAAGGAAGGGAAGAGAGAAGAGAAGAGAAGAGAAGAGAAGAGAAGAGAAGAGAAGAGAAGAGGAAAAGAGAAAAAAGGAAAAGAAAAAGAAAAAGAAAAAGAAAAGAAAGAAAAGAAAAGAAAAGAAAAGGAAAGAAAAGAAAAGAAAAGAAAAGAAAAGAAAAGAAAAAAGAAAAGAAAAGAAAAGAAAAGAAAAGAAAAGAGAAAAGGAGGGAAAGGATTTGTTCAATACATGTATGTCCTAGTGAAAAATTCTCAAGCCTGACCAGAGCGGGGACTACCGGATAGGAAGTATTTGGTTGCAAAATTCGTGACCAACTCTGGTTAAAAACTGCTATTCAGAGGAAGCTTTAACCACCACAGCTCTCGCTCGGCTCCTCCGTGTTTGCTTTGCCATGTCCCCTGGTATATTTGCACAAGGGTTCAAGGTCTTCTGCTGCTGCGTGCGTGCCCTTTGCCAGCCTTGTTTCTGCGACGTGTTCAGGAAGCAACACGGTGACCTTTACAGTCCGATTGCAGTACCTGCCGCAGACTGGGGCAAGCCACAGTCTCCCTCCCCTCAGAGGCTGCCCCTCTGCCCCCGACCCTCACCCTGGCCGTAGGGGAGGACACGGAACCCGTCGCCGCTGTGAACGGGATGCGGGCTGTTGCCAAGTGACTGCCTATCTCATGAAGCAATGCGGAGCGGCTGGGGCTGTCTGACCCTCCGGGAGAACGCCTGACGCTTGGCCCGCGGCGCGCAGCTCCGGCGGATGCGATTTCTTGGCGTTGCCCCCAGCGCACCCTCCTGCCAAGGTTTCCACATTTGCATTCTGCTGGTGCTCCCAATAGGAAGGCGCTGCTCCCACAGGCACTAGCCACACCTGCCGGAGGGCCACAGCGGCCCCATTCACAGCACAAACCTCCCAAACTTCAATCTGCACTACTGCACCTTCTGCAGCTGGATGGGGTGTCCTGCGTGCTGCTCTCTTCCGGGAGCATAATTGAGCCTCTTCTGTTTCAGCCCCATGTCTCTCTGCCGCTTTTCTCGTGGCATCTTGCACAAGTTAGGGAAAAATCCTCCAGAAGAGTAATTTTAAAGGCTGTGTTGTCACTGCTCTAAAGGTGAAGGGGACAGCAGATCGAACGCAAAAGAAGACATTCTACATAATTTGCAGATTCTTGATAATAAAAACCTTTGTAAAGCCTGCAGCTAAAATAGTGGAGAAAGATCATCAGCAATTAAGATTTATCTGGATGAACACGAGGCTCTGACGAGGAAAAGATAAGAGGGAAAATTAGTGTGCAGTGAAATCAGACAAGTAGAGTGAGGTGAAATCCAGTGGGATCAGGTGGCTGGCAAATGGCTGAAGAAGCACAATATTTTAGGTTTGATTTTTCATTAGTAAGTACAAACAAGTATGCATGGAAAGTAATCCAAACTCATTGTGCACCAGCTTTCATGAGGGAGTGCAGTAAGGACAGCTCAGGCACTGGTACAAGTTGTACACAGCCCTAAGACACAGTCTATCCATGAACCACTTCTGGCTGCAGCTTTTCCCATGCCAAAGGCAATGCAATTACATGCTCTCTTGCTTTTCTTTTTTTTTGCTTTTCTGTCTATTCTTTCTTTTATTTAACTTACCTGTCAGCTAAAAAAAGGGCATTTAGTACAATGTAATTAGACTCAATGGGGGAAATTAGGTTTACTAGGAGGAAATCCTGCTTATGCTCTAATGCTTCCTGCTTGTTCTGGGTATTAGGTTCAAAAAGACCAGGGATAGTACCTGTTCCATTGTCAGTATATTTTTGCTTAAAATCTCGGGACATCAAATTTACACATTTATTTTCCGAATCAGCTTTAGTATTTACACATAGCCATATTTACTATGACATGACATCAAAAAGTCACAGCAAATCACTTGCATGGCACTACCGCTTCCTGATCTTTTTGTAGGAGGTTTGCCCCAGTCGCCTGTACTATTTCAGTGGCGCTGTCCTACTTCATCAGCCCACCTTGTACCTGTACAAGCTTTCTTCCCTCAGTCCTGCTCCCATTTCACAGCACAAAGCTGCTACAGGTGAGGTATTCTACTCATCTTCTTCTCTTTTCCTACTGTGTAGGTGATCACCTTGCTGAAGAGACTGAAATCAGGTGAAGCAAGGATGCACTGGGGATTAGAGCTGAGGGAGCAGTTTTTCAGTATCTTTTGTAGAAATGGGCTGCGCAAAGGCATAGCCTGCAGCTGGCTAGCCATGCTGCTCCAGTGACCTGTGGAGGCTTGGGATGTGTCTGTCTGTCTCACACATTAACAACGGGAGCTGGAGCAGACACCCCCATGCTGGTTCATGTATGGACAGCAATGCAGAGCAGGAGCACAGAGCTCTACTCCAGCTGTGAAGTGCTCCAAAAAAAGCTGGTTAGTGGGAAGTCAAGCCACAAGGTTATGTTAGGCCACAGTTCCTTCTCCAATCCCGTGACCAGCCCAAGAAAGTTTGGTTGTGTTATCCTCTCCCTGGACTCTGCATGGCTCCTTGTACGGACACAGCACAGGATCTTGCCCCACTTGCTCTCAGCACAGCAAGCTCAGCTCTAGTAATTTGCCTTTCACAGAGGTGTTTTCTGCTCACTCCACCATGTGTTTTGCTCTGCACAGAAAGGTATGGACAGGACGAATCCTGTCACTTGTTGAGCCTGTGCGTGCTGGGCTTTGAGGTGGTGTGCCTCCGGGATGCACAGGCAGCAACACAGGACAAATAAAGGAGACCAGACTGTTTAAATCAATTAAGTCATGTCTCAGTGGTGCCCATCAGCTCTCACATGTTGATGCTTTCCCCAGTGTCCCCCTAACAATTAAATATTCCAGCTTTCTAAAGGTTAACATACATGTTTAACTGTGCTCCATTTACAACATACAGTTCAGACATCTAATGTATAGCCAAAAGTGAAAAATACTCTTAAGACTTCAGTTGCATGTGGGTTGCTGGTTATTCATATGTCCTAACACCTCCCCCACATCCCTCCCCATAATAACTTTCAGCGCTTTCTGCTTCTCTCCCTGGCTCAGTGCCACCATGCTCTGCACTTTGAGTAGGAGTTTATACCCAGGAAAGGCAGGGTGATTTAGGGGTTAGAAGGGCTTAGGAGAGCTAAGGGCTCTCCAGCATTCATCTCCATTGGGTCTCTGCTTTTGCAGAGCAGGACGAGCCCAAACAGGAACATTTAAACTCATTATGTTTCCACTACTGTGAGAAAGAAAATGGGATTGCGGTCTCTACAGCACTTGAAAATCTGTAGATGAAAAGCTTTATAGAAGAGCTTTCTAGCTTTCTAACTAGCTCTTTTCTAACAGAGAGCTGTACGATTCCTGGGATTTTAATTTGGGGTGATAAGTGGAAATTGTGACATTATTTCTAAATGAGATTCTTCTTAATCACCAAATTACAACACCCCGTATTAAATTAGATTTTATAATATTGAAGATTATGAGAATTTGTGCGCAACATGACACAAATATCTGACACATTTCAACTTAAATAAAACCATCTTCATTTTCAGATCTTTGTGTGTATTTATGAACTTGCCAGCGACCCAGCAGCAGTGCCATACATCAGTGATATGAAAGAGGTTCTGCCCCTCAAACTTGGTCAGAAAAAATTGTGGGGTCAAGTACTGTCCTCGCCTCTGGGAGTCTGATACCCAGCATGTTCTAGCATCTCAGAATGAGGTATGAAAGCAGATGTAAATTAGGAAAAAAGGAAGAAAAACAGAGGTTTTACAGGTCTCTTGCATGTTTTCTGTGGAAGTAGCACATTTAGGTTGTTCTGCTAATAGGCTGGCAGCCACTTGCATTGTGTAATGTTGAGTGGGTCTCACGGGTTAATGGGCTGTCACTGAGTATGGTCAGAAACTTGTTTTGTGTGTAGGAGATGGGCTGACCAGAGATTTCCCCAAAGATTTGTTCTGCAGAGTAGCAGAAAGACTACTCTCTTTGTGTTCAGATGATGTGCAAGGTGAAGACACTACTTCTCCATGTAGCTACAGGCTCATGATGGTTGTAAAGGTCATTATAATATATGAATCTGAAATTATCTTATTAAGTATCAGGGCAGCTGTTTGTGAAAGAAGACTGTGCTCAAATCAAAATATATGCTGCAGTCCCCAAGTCTTAGTGTGGTGACAGAAGGCTGGATAACCAGGATGAACTCATCCTTCTTCTCAGGAAAATCTGGTCTTTAACCTTCAGTCCTGTACTTAAGCTCTTCCTGAAGCCATATCCCAGTGGAAACCACTGGCAGTTATGGCTGATACAGCACCATTTAGCATTTTTAGAATTAACTACACCTTTGATTTTTTTAACTAAGATTGTTCTGGCTGGTGTGCTTGCTGGTCAGTTGGGGACTGAAATAGATACAGCCATGAGAAGGTGTCTTTGGTGCGTAGGTGAGAAAAAACATTCAGTGTGATATGCATGAAGTAAGAGCAAGTGTGCCTAACCTTCATTTGGTTCTGATTTTGCAGCTTCTTATCCAGACAGTTGAATATTATCAGCACTCAAAAAGTCATCCGATATGGTAGCTCTGATTAAAACTATTACCTCTCACTGTAAATTTTGCCTGTCTAGGTAAGGCAGGGGAGCATCAAACAGAAATGGGAGAGTGCCCTTTGAAGGACCTGCAGAGACTTCCCCGAGTGTGAGATTCATCCCATGTCTTTTAGAGTGGGATAAACCTGTTTTCTCTGATTTCAAGCAAAAAAGTTATCCATGTTTCCATCAGGCTGAAGTGTGCCTGATTACAGAATATGGAATACTAATCCAAACCTGAAGCAGAAGCTTTACATTTTCCTCCCTATATTATATTCAAATTGTAACTGTATCTACAGCCATAATCATCTCTGTAGCCAAGGCCCAAATAATCATTTAACAACAATTAACAGAGGCACATGGAATCCTTACTTTAAATCAAGCCTCAACTGAATTTTTCCTGGTGGTGTCTTTCTTACTCTCTGTTCCAAGTGGAAGGCGAAAAGCTTTTTTTAAACTTTATTATTAAAATAAAACTAGCACAGATGAACTTTAAAGTATATGTAACTGAGTCTCACGTGATCAGAGGATCCACTGTTGACAGGGACTCTTTCACTCGATGCAAGTGATGATGCTCTCAGCCAGCACTAGCAGAGAGCATGTTGTTTGCAAATACCATAATTCTGCTTTTAATTTGTAACATCGGTGGATGGCCTCTAAGAAACAAATTGAGCTATTTTTAGGTTACTATTTGTAATGCTGCAGTTGAGATCTATCAGCATACTAAGGTAGAATTCAATGTAAAGGAGTCAATTGAATTTCATGGTAAATCCTAGTATAGAAGCTAGAAACCTTAGGTCAAGATTGAAGGTGGAAATAATATTTAGCTTTAATGCTATGTGCTATTTAAAGACTTATTAAAACATTTTCCAGAGCTCCACTGGCCTGAGACATTTGCCTAGGAGCAAGCCTGCAGCTGTTTGCTTGTAGCACATGCAGGAACTCTCCTTCTCCTTGTGGAATATGTTGGCATTTTTTCACTTCATAGTGGTTGCGTTTTGCTGAATGCAAACAACATAAATCATGTTTCTGTGATAAAGGCCACCCTTTGGTCCCAACTGCAGCCCACATTCACTGTGAATGGTAAGGTACTTGTCCCCTGATCTGATTTTTAGCACAGTGGACTAAAATTAGTAGAGTGACACCACATGGAAGTGGTACAAAGCATGCTCTCCTGGCTCATCACTGAGCTCCACTGTTGCTGCACACCAGCACTGTAGAGAGTCCATAGAGCAAGTGCTGGTGTGAACTGGCTGCAGGGCTTGCCCAGAGCCTGTGCTGCCTGTACACCATGGTTTGTACTTTATCTGAACATGCCAGCCTGGCCGAATCAAGTCCCAGGAGGCAATGGAAAAGGGGCACAGCTGCTATTTTACCCCCAGGATTGCACCGATAGAGCTAGTGAGGTTTTCTTGTACCAGCGCAGCAACAGTGTTTTGCTTCTCTATTTCCATTGCCATAAAAGGAGGAGAAGATTATTTTTCTACTTCCCAGCAAAACTGCAGCTAGAAACAACTGAAGGATTTTGAGTCACTCAGCAACAAAGATGGGTATCAGATAAGAGCATGAAGCAGAGATCATTCTGCTTGTCTTTTGCATTCTCTGTCAATTAATTCATTGTTTTTAGACATTTTAAAAGTTGTTTCATGAACTAAGACTTCTCTAATCTTTATAATTACAGTACAAGGTTTTCATTAAAACCTTTTCAAAACAAAAAATATTTTCTAATAAATGGAAACTTTTTCTTACTCAAATCATCCAAAGATCATTTCTTGGACAAGTCTCATGGCTTCCACTTCCTTTTGGAGCTGTTGGCAGAGAAACTTCTTTCAACACAAATCATCTGAAACAACATTACCATCTAGTGGAGAATTTGATTCACCACTGATGGGAATTCCTTAATGCAGACATGCACACTTTGTGACTCTGTTGCACAAACGCAGAACTAGGAAGTCAATTAAGTATTACTTTTGAAAATCAGTGTTTGAAATCATCTGACTGCTTTCACTGAAGAGTAAAAGAATCTTTGAGTTGTACTGCAGATCAGTAATATTAAAACCACAGGAAATGCAGGAAATCAATATGAGAGTCTCTAGATCAGGGTTTTCATTCCCCTTATGATTTTCAGAAAGAAACATTGTTTGATATTCACTCTGGCAAAGCACCTAAATTTGCATGTGGAAAAGAGATAACAAACCCCAATTACTCTCTATATACAAATTATGTAAAAATTAGAGTCTGGATTTAACCAACACAGATCAAACCCAAACTCTCATCTTTCAGGTTGATGTAAATGGCAATCTTGAGGCACACTCAGCCACATGGCTTCTTCTGGAAACTTCATTAGGCCCTACCAGTTGTCTTTCACATGTTCATCCTTTTGTTGCAGGAGGTTTGATGTCTCTGGCACCAAGCACTGTACAGCACTTTCAAGTGTGCAGGACAGATGTTGATGATTAGTTGGGTAATGGCGGCAGGACAGTGCACCCTCCAGCCTGCCCTTTCTACAGTTTCCCTCTGATGATCAATTTGTTTATTATGTTTCCCTAACATGTCCCACCAGTTGCTTCTCCTGCACAGCCTTTGGCACAAGAGCCAGAATTTCAGTGGGTCCTCCTCAGTGAAGCACAGCACTAGGAGTGTGCGGGACACATAGCAACCCTCTTAAAGCTGTCTGGTCTCATCTCTGTTGCCCTTGCCCTTCCATGCTTTTTTTCCCTGATTGCTACATGTACTTCAGCATCGTAGCTGAAAACAGTTTGCAGTTCTGTACTTGGCCAGCTCATCAATCCCCTGTGGTTGAGAAACCTCTGATTTAGGCAAAAGTTAACTGTTAAGAAAACACACCATCCTCTGGAGACACTAACCTTATACAGCACTCAAATGCCAAAGTATGAAGTTTGATAGGAAAAAAAAAATAAAAAAAATTCAAGGCCAATGGATGCTTTTAAACCTATTCATGATGAGGGCCATATTTTCACCTGTAGAAAGTGTCTGCCTAGAGCCATGTGCACATGTGTAAAAAGCCATACCAAGAACTTGGTTCAGCTCCTCTGCTGTTCTTTCTGTACAACACCTAGAATGGTTTAGAAAAAAAACAGCTCTTGTGGAAGTTGATGTCTGGAGGAGACGGAAGCATTCTGCACAGCACAACACTCAGCAGATTGCATAATACTGAGCAGCAGCATTAGAGCACTTCCTGCGCTTAGGGTCACAATCGCTGCTTTGCTTTGAGATTAGAGGCTTAGGTTGTATACTCCAAGGATAATAAACACATTAAAAAACATAACCCAGCAACAACAAAAGAACCCCTCCCCCAGGGGCAGTTTGTTATCTGAGATAGGAATAATAAGGGTACCATTCTGTTCCTGTTGGAATTAATGATTAAATTCCTCCACCCTGTGGATAAATTTGGGTCCTTTAGTATCAGGCACTAGAAGAAAAGTAAAATGAAACAATAATAACAAAAGTAGTATAAATCTCTGCCAAAAGTTTTGTGGGTTTTCTTTTAAAAATCCAGTTTCTTCCCTTCCTGGTAAGATGCAGCAGGGCAATACTTCACGATGTTTGTGTTTCTTCTCTTACACAGATAGAACATGCTAGATCTGAGAGACAGAAAGTGCTTAAAATTTGTAATTAAGAAGATAGTTACCATCTGAAACTCTCATTTCCTCCTCTCACATACACTTATGTTCCTTTAATGATAGAACTTCCTACTTCTTTTTAAGCAAAAGCTGACAATGGAAGTTTTTATCCTTTGTTGAGGCATGAAGTTTTAGAAAAGGGGAAACAAGAATATACTGTACTTGGGACAGACACACAGCTAAAAATAATCAGTGCAGATCCACTCAGATGTCCAAAAATACATTCCTTAATTTGCCCACAATATTAAGCAATTGTTGCCTTAATCTGAACCTATTTAGTAATGCCTTGCAAACATCTGCCCTTAAGATAATAGGCTAGCATCATTAACTATTTTCATTTCAGCTCCAACAAGGTTACATATTGTAAAAGTGTCCGTGGCTGGAAGCAGCTACTTAAATTGCAATTTGATTGTCATTTCCAGGTACTATTGAAACTGACACTTGTTCTCAGTGCTATGAAGACATCAGTGTATCACAGAGATTAACCAGAGGCTGTCAGAAGATATTTTTGTGTTAAAAATTCTTCCTTTACTTTCCATTTTACCAGGAAGCAACCTTTCCTGACCACATGACTAAGTTATGTGATCAGGTCTTATATGACTTTCTCCAGTGTTTGAAAAGAACAACACATTTTCTTCCTCAGAGGACCCGTGCACTGAGGCCTGCCTCTGTGAAGTCCATCAGGAACTGCAAAAAAAACCTGAAGGTTTTCTGAGGCTTATCCAGATTATTTCACTATGCTCAGACTTTTATTGCCTCTCAGTTCAACGGATATTTGCACTCAGACCTCTTTATGGTATGTTAGAAATCCTACTGCAGGTCTTGAAGATGTCATGGCTTTATCATGGCTGGTCCTATCTGCTCTCAACAGTCCACCTCTGTCCAATTTTAATAAGGTTCTTTTTCCTTCTTTCAAAATAATGTTTATTAATAACTTTCTTTACAAGTTTACTGTACGGAATGCACTTCAAAGGCTGTATAATTATTCCTTGCTTACATACTGTAAATTATATTGCTACTTTGCCAATTGCAAGGTTCACTGCTTCTCAGTATCTGCCTGTTACCTCAGTCTCTAACCACTCAAACCACCGTTTGAAATTCCTTACCAAAAAATACAAGACACAATTGGTGCAGCAGGCCATTAAATACTAAATGGCAATTGCATTTCAGGTTATGTTTAGGTTGTTTTGGAATCAGATTTTTTGTGATATGCACATATTGTGATATGAAACTCCAAATAACAAGCTGGAGAGACATGCATGTACCACTAATCCCATCAAGCATCTATGGCTTCATGAACTCAAAGACCCAATCAGTGGCTGACTCTTCAAGCTATTCAGCTCATCTTAACTAATACATGCAAGAGACATACTCTGAGTCAGTTCTTGCCTTGTCAATTCCAAATCTTTGACACTGCAAGACTTTTCATTATCTACAGAGCCAACATCCTAAGCACCAGATGTTGGAAACATCGAAAAAGACTCTCCATAGGAGTGCTGTGTTTGATCATCCTGTAACAGCTTATGAAAAAAAAATCCTGAGAAAACAGAACTTGGAAACTTCTTAAATACTACTTAACAGTCAAAAAAACCCACCCAAAACACGTTCAAGAGAAGTAGGACAAATCAAGTTGTAGCAAGAAGACTTCTTTCTGAGGACTATTTTGATTAGAATGATTTGCAAATAACTAATGCAAAATGGAAACTCACCATCTCATTAGTAACAAAGGACAGATACAAAAGGTAATTAGCATGTTCTGCTCTTAGCTCAAAAACGAAGTTATTTACATCTCCTCTGTAAACATGAAATCTAGTGTGAAATGTTAAAAAAAAAAAAAAGTATTACAGAAGAGTGCCAGACAGCGACAGAAGGAAACAGGCATGCAGTTGAACCTAGGACCAGTATGACTGCTGCCAGAACATCTTTGTTGGTCATTTTACTCCTAATCAAAAGCAGATTCCATTTCTTTCTGTAGCAGGAATTTCTACTTGCAAAATATAACACTTTAGAAATGTCAGGAAAATCTCCTAAAATCTCTCTGGGGTTCTGACATGTTGCATGAGAACAGTCAAGGACATGGAGCTAGTACAAGCTTCCCCAGAGCCCCTATTTTAATCATCTCTGTTCTCTCTGCAAGAGCACCTTCATCATCTTTTAGTATCTATAGCCCCAAAGCTTTTCTAACACCATGAAAATATATGATGCAATTAGAAGAAAAAAATCCCTTTATGCAAAAGAGTAACTAGTCTTCTACATAATGAAGTACTTCCTGATTTGCTTACTTTGAGGCATTGAATTCTTGCACCCTCAGGTTTGTTTAGATGAAAGGAACACTTTCTGGCAGCTGCATGAGCAAATGAGTACCCTAATTTAGGTTATGTAAAACTTAGTGGGTGTAAGCCACACATGTACCTTCCAAAAGCAATGCCTAGGTTGCATCCCAATGGTTAGCCTGGCTGCTGGTGCTCTTCTCCCTCCCATAGGCCTGTTCTAGTAAAGATCTGTTGAAGAAAAATTACTTCACATCACAGGGTGTGGCACTGTATAAATACTGTGCAATGATCTAAGATGCCTCAAGCAATCATGGCATTCATCCAGCTGGAGTAAAAATGTAGTCTTTTCCATTGAGGCACTCTTTTTGTGTCATCAACATAGCATGCAAATATGGTGCACTGTTTGAAGTGGAAAAGAATGTGATCACAGTATTTTGAAAGAGGTAGGATACTAGTAAGGGCCCTTTCACACAGCATGACCATTGCACTGGAGGTCCCTATAACAAGCTCTAAGAAGAGCTAGCTTGCTTGCTCAATGAAGCAGTGTCATGTAGCAACACCTAAACAAGCTCTGGCCAGCCCACCACTGGAATCAGAAGCAGTGTAGACATGTAACCTGAGCTGTGCTATGGGGCTGTGTGTTGGGGAGCAGCAAGGGCAGGCACTGCTCTGAAGGAGAAAATGAGCCATGAGCTGAGGGGAGCAACTTACTGACAAGGGGGCTGTCCCACAACACCCAAAAAAGGACAATCAAGGCAGGTCACCAGTCCAGGTCACCAGACAAGGCTGTGGTGGTGAGGCATGTCTAAAGTCAGGCCAGGAAGCCAAGTCTGTAGGTAAGGATCAACAAGGTACAACCAGACACAAGTGTGGTTGCAACATGTCTCAGGGACCAAGCACAAGAGCCTCAGCTTAAATGTAGCTCCTAAGAGGTGATGGCAGGGTTGAAGCACCTGGCTTCCTCCATCTTTTTGTTGAATGGCTGCAAGATCCGCAGGCATTGAGGCCAGAAGCTGCTGGAGGCCAGAAGTGCCTCAAGGGCAGGTGTCTTAATTAGTTAAGGTACATTATCTAATTAAGCAGCCAAACCTCCAGGAGAGAGGGGAATGCACTGTGGGCACTGACACTATCCCACCTGACTTGGCTAAGAAGTGATGGTGTGCTCTGCCATATTGATATATCAGGACGTTTTATTATGGTGGAATTGCAGCAGCTATCATGGTGGACTTCAAAGTCACCAAAAAATTGATTTAGCTCCTGCCCCACTGAATGACAGAGGAAGATCCCAAAAGAGAAAAAGCACTAGCTACACTGTCCTCTCTTCTGTGTAGGTTACCATCCTTTGTTCAGAGTCCTACTAGGTGCAGTTCCATGATTTTTGCCCTACGTAATGTCAACTCTTATCAAAGATTACTATGTTTGAAAAAAATCCCAAGAATACTGGTTGACTGGCAACTCTATACTACCATCCATGCTGCTCAGGATTGCTGGCAATTCACCTACTCTAGCATATGAAGCAAGAGCTGGAGAGTGTAAAAATGCCTGCAGAAGAGGTACCTGGTACAGCATGTTTTAGCAGAACTGAGAGTTGCTGTTGGGAGGGAGGCATAGCTATCGGGAAAGGACAAAGTTCCAGTGACTGCACTTCCCATTTTACATTGCTTCAGCAGAGCATTGTGTAACTAATGAGTACACATTACAGACCTTGTGGAACAATCTGTCAGACAACCAGCAAGAGTTTGACCATGATTCGGAAGATCTAGATTTCAGTGCAAGTAACCAGTGAAAAACCAAATATTTGGCGCAAGTCTTTGAACTTTGTGCCTCAGTTCTTACTCTGGATAAGGGAAGACCTATAATACATGCTTTTATTAATCTGCTTTGACCTTCTCACATGATGGGCAATGCCATCATTCTCAGATTTTGTATTAAGTAACGATCTCTGGGTAGACAACATGGCAAAATATAAAAGTACATCAAACAGCCAGAAGTACAGGGAATCACAAGTACCTACCATGAGCTATTGCTTGCACTGGTTGGAAAAACCAAACCAGAACCACACCACAGCAAGTCCTCCAGCTATTCAGTACTGTTCAGTTCTATGGTTTAGCGGAGCTACCTTTTCCTTGCTATGCATGCCAACTTTTCCACATTTCAGGCTAACCTCTCTCCAGACAACTGCATCAATGTCATTCACTAGCACATTCGGACTCCACACCTTGCTGCCTTTGTTGTGCACCTCTGGAAGCCTAGGCTGTGCATACAAGTGAACTCCTTCCTTCCTTCCTTTCTTCTTCACTGTTTTTTCTTTTCTTCAAAAACTAAGCATCACTCCTGAGGATTTTCATCTGTAAAAGTGAGATGGAGACGATGTTGATTATTTCAACTCGGATTTTCCAGGAGTGGTTCATTCGGGATTCCTGCTGACGACTAGTGTATGGATTAGTAGGGGTTTTTTTTAGAACATTCTCTGAATCTGAAATTGCTGTTCTATGGAAGACAGTATGTGATGAATGACAATTGCTGGTAGTCAGACAACAAGAGATCTAATTATACACATCCTTATGGATGGTTAGCTACGGAATGTAGTTCGAGAAGGATGCAAGTATCTGGTACTAGCTCTGGACTCTGTTACTTCCTTCCCATACTTCTGAAGGGAGAAGCCCACAGATATTCCAAAGTTGGGAATAGGGTAACCGTCATTACCTTCCTCCACTTTTTTTCCACTTTGGCCTCTTGAACTGGAGAGGCACAGGATTGCGAGAGACATCCTGAAGAAACGTACCATATATCTGCTTCAGTATAAGCAGCAGAAAGACTTAAATCAGCTATTTTGTTCGTGTTCAGACATGCCCAGTGGATGGCATGATCCCTCACTTTGCCAGGCATTTACATATTTAACAGAACTGTATTAATTGCATATGTACAAATAGAAAATGCATTTTTAGCTGCAGAAAATTCTACTCCCTGATACAATGAAACAGTTACACCTATGCAGTCACAAAAGCTAAATGTTGCTCATTATCTTTTTGCCACATTCTAAGAACAGTGACTTTAGTCCTCACCTAAATGCGCTGGCATTACTCAAATTCTGAATAAAAGGGTCTGGACTAGAAGTAGTCCTCCACTTACACTAGCAGAGAAGCAAAACATCACAAGGAATGCACTCCTGGAGTCATGTGGAACGTACTTCGCCTTGGTCAACATGCACAGATGCAGGTCCCAAGATCACAGCTGGATTCTTAGCATGTTTGGAAGAGTCTGAGGACTAAGAGTTTCCATTAATAACCACTGTAGATGGTACTGTACTTTTAGGGAAATTCTCATCTGACACCATTCTGAACTGTCACCCCACCAATTATGTTTTTTGTTTTTAAATGTCAAAAAATGTGCAGACATAGATGTAGGCATAGATTATTATTATATTTATTATTCTTGTTAAAAAGTCAGTGTATGAATTATGGCACTACGCTGTAAAAATGCAACACTACTGAGTGCTCTAAAAGTATAAGGTCCATTATGACAGGTTTTAAACATGAAGCATGAGCTTCAATATGATTTCCAAATAAAAAGCCAAACCTAAGGGGTAAATAGATTAATAATAACTGATTTATCTGGAATTTCCATACTAAGTGAATACAGAGTGGATTTGCAAGAACCAGACATATTTAAGACACAACAGAGTCAAACAAAGCTTCTAGAAATTGAAGAGTAAATGATCTTTTTTCTTTTTGACCTACATAGAGGTATTTGTCCTGCACTGTAGATGAATGTTACAGGTCTGCTATTAAACTACAACCACAGTGTGTCAGGTGGGTTTGCATGAGAAAAGGAAAAAGTAAACCAAAACCTTTTCTACACTGCCAGTCAGAGAAAACACTGTGTGCTTTGAAAATTTAAAAATAAAGACAGAAATACCCCCCCCCCCCATCTCCTGAATCAATCTCCACCATAACAAAACACTGATGCCTATTACCTCTGTGCCTGGGGACTGGACAAAACTATGACACTATTCCTGATTCTGAAGCAAACCCAAACAAATGGATATTCATGGATATTATTGCACTTGTAGCAGTGGTACTTTAACTGGCCTGAAAACTACTTTCATTGTATTAAGGAAAGTGAGAAATATTTGTTTCTACATGTGTAATCTTACTCGAAAGATGCATTGTAAAAAGAATGCCATACTCTTTATAAAACAGTTTAAGCACATCTGGCACAACATGAAGATCTTGAAATGCCTGAATAAAGGAAAAAAAAAACCATGACAGTGGGCATTAGTTTCCCAGGAAAAGGTTGTCCTACATCACATTGCAGATCAGAAATAAATAAGATGAAATTTGAAGAGTATGAATATAAATCCTTGGATGATGTCGCAAAAGTCACAGGCTTCACCAAACCAATGTCAGTGTATTTTTTTATGCATAATACAGTTACTATATACAGTATGTTTATCAGATAATTCCAACTAACAACATACTGAATTAATGGTTGATAAACAAAAAATATACTAAACCAATGTAAAAACAGATGGCAGCCCCCCAGTTATGCATAGTTACATATGATGAAGTCCAACTCTCTGAAGTCCAATGGATTGGCACCTTCAAGCATTAGGAAGCAGTTTTCTGAAGCACAAACAACATAATTAACAGAACCCAGTCAAGCTGTAGGGGGATTACACTGTCGAAAGTATCTCCAGTCCAATCACAAAACTGTAAATGTTATCGCTGCATAGCTGCAATGGGGCAGTCATTCATTCTAAGGCTTTACATTGCCATATTTCTTCAACAGGCCTTCTAAAGGATGTGCATTTAACAACGGTGGTGATCTACACACAAACAAAATCTGTGACAAACACAAAGCACTTAGGTTTAAAAGCACTTACGGAAAAATCCATAACATCTTTACAGCATATTGTGTATGACTGCACGTGCTATTAAGCTTTTCCTGCTTATTATTATGTGGTATCTTACTATATTTCTGCATATTAAGAGCGAGCCTTCTCCATGAGAAACCAGCTTCTCTGATACAGGAAGCCACCATGCCTATACCTTGCTTTGCTACAGAGTAAGGCATGTACAATGAAAATGATAATGTCAAATCCCCACGGATCATGACAGAAAGACCCAGTTCTTCCCTTTGTTTCTTGCTCAGCTTCTCTGCTCCATTACTACTGTGAATGTCAGTCAGCAACCATATGTCCTTGTCTAGTAAGCAGAGGCTTCCCATCTGCATCACCAATCTTTTTCTGCATCTCTTCCACTGTTTTCAACAAAGCTGCTCGCTCCTGCTCAAGCGTGAGAATGGACTGCTTCAGTTTGCCTTCATTGGTCAATAAAAGCTCTACTGTGGCTTCAAGGTTTTGGATCTTTCCATTGGCCACCTTTCAGAGTAAAAAGAAAGGAAGAGAGAGGAAGAAAGGGGAAATTTATTAATAACTGAAACCAACTTTAAAATATTTTTTGAGATACATTAACACATATAAAGTAATTTCCAAATGAAAAATTGCAAAGGTAAATGGAGGTATGAACGTTATTAGATCTGTGTACTTTAGACTACAATAAGAAACTACTGTTGGTTGTAACAAGAAACTTCCCTCTCTCAACTTGATTGCTTTGTTTAGCTCACAATCAGACTCAGAATACAATGCAAAGTAATGAAATCAGAATGTTACTAAGTCTGCAAATTATATACTAAAAACCTGCAGGCTAAGATAAGCTTCTGTATGGGTCTGTTAGGAGACCATCTCAGTCAACCATGTTTGTTGAATTGCACATGCTTTGCAAAGCAAAGACAACCCATCTTCGTGTCATCTCAACATTTAGTTCAGCTTTGGAGGTGAAGGGGAAAGAGTGGATTTAGAGCAATATGGAAACAGAAAACACATACTGAAAAATTCCAAAAATTCTCCTTCAAAAGGCTGCTCTTTGATGGCAAATCAAAGTATTAGATCATCCAATCTCATCATGTGAGATTTGTAGCTGAGCTACTTCGACAAAAGCAGAGATCTGTTTCAAAGTTTCAGCACTGAATAACATTTGGAGACAATATGGTGGTCCTGACTTTCAGGGAAGTATTTGCCCTTCTGATGAGCTCACTGCTCTTCATGTAATTGTGTTGGGTTTGCAAGTTCAGCCTTTGGGGAAAAAACATCGACAAACCATGGCGCCCATTGTTTGGTTATGCACTTTCCTCCCATCATCAATGGAGGACCTTTCACTATAGGAAATGAAGGCTGAATGAAGCCCCATATGCAAGACAAAGGGACTGTTCCAACACTAGGGTTAAGTTCCCTGCTATAATGTTGGGTGCTGACTTGGCAGCACACAGGTGGAGATGAGCTTTGTAAAAAACTGCTTAGGGCTGCAAAGTCTTTAGGGACAGAAGGGAGTAGAAGATCCCCTGGTGTAGCTATCTATAGGATATTCCATCTGGAATCTCATCCCAGAAATCCCTCTCCCCCATGCTACATTCAACAATTTCCTTGCCCAAAGAGACAGTGTGGTGAATCAACTTTTCACTAATTGTAAGCACATGTTCTATCTACCCCTCTCGACTTCTTCTGCATTTAAATTTTAAAAACAAAATTAAATAAAACTGCTAGTGGCTATGCTTTTGAAGTCAATAGACCAAACACCAATCTCTCCTGTGCCCTGGTGTAGGACAATCCCTTCTGTAAAGGTAGAAAAATCAGATAATTATGAAATATAAATTGTACCTGCAGTTCTTCCAGAAGATCAAAGTTTTGTTTGCGCAAGCTACTGTTTGCCTTTTCTAATTTATCCAGTCTCTGATTGTCATTCAAAGAAGAATCTATAAGCTCATCCTGAAGCACATGATATTCAACTTCATAAGCTTGCAACTGCTTGGCAATATCCATTTCAAACACCTGTTGTATACAAAAATAATATTAGATCAAAATCATTCAATGCTTTGAAATCCATGGATCTAGACTTAGATATCTAATCCCTGTGTACAAAAAAAAAGACTATTTTTGTCATTCACATGGCAATATTGAGGCAGTAGAGTGCAATACACTGGAATTAGATCTACTTAAAAACTTCACCAAAAATGTCATTTAATAACATCTGAGTGTGGCATAAACCTTCCTACACATACTCAGAATTAGATGTAATTTTAGAAAACTCTGCTCCACACCCATGTGCCACGTGGAGAAGTGTAAGGCTAAGTAGAATGAAAGCTTTAAAGGAGAAACAGTAAACACTGCTAGGTTTATTTATGATTTTACAGTATTCATAGAGACTGAAAATGAACTAATCTGTCCTTACACTAATACACGTAATGGACACATTATGTAATGTCAAAGTAGATTTCTATTATTTTTAAATAAGACTCACCAAAATGAGCGCTCAGTCTTACACATGAATATTAAGAAAACCTTTTATTATAAAAGGAGATGAATAAATTGAGTGATCCAAATAAAAACCACTGCTATTGTATTTTCTTTTTTCTAGGTTTTGGCAAACATCTGCCTTCAAATTATAAGAAAATATGTCTCTGCTGCCCCTGTGCTAGCTATCTCCTCTGAAAGCATTGAAGAAGGTGGTAAATTAAAAGGCCAAGTGTGCTAATCAAAGAACATAATGGAAACTAAAGTTGATTTTAAAACACATCTGGAAAATAGCCCCAAAATACAAGTTCAAGGGTTATTCATTATTTTTAAACCTCTTGTACTTTACTCGTTTTGGAAATAAGTCAAATACCAAATCCCATTTTAAATACCTCTTGAAGTAATAATAGTTATTATCTATTTTATCTGCTTTGTCTACAAAGCTTTCTTGGCTAAAGAAAATACCAGTTTATGAACTGTTTCTGACACCTGTTACATGTGCTATAAAAAATTACCTCATAGTTTTATCCCAGCAGAAACACACATACTGAGCATCTAAGTACAGAAGGCTATAACACAATTTTGAGTTTGGTTAAACATATGGATCTTTTGTTTTCTGTAGGTCTGCGCATCTCTGGAGAACAGACACTGCTGACATTTCAGTAAAGCAAACAGTGCAATTCAGCAGGGTAGAATGCCAGTTCTTTTTGTCTGACCTCTGCCACTTCTAGCCCCTGTGCTCTTGAGAAGTGAGGGAAATCCCTGCTGTCATACCCAAAGTATCACATCTGAAGCGGGGGAAACATGATGCAAATCAAAAGCTTGACATGAAAACTAGCTAACTGAAGGCATGTTAGGGCATGTAAACCAGAGGCCACCCTGCAGAAGGCATGAGGAGAATGGGGATTAGCCCAGGAGCTGTGTAACGACTGCAGGGCTGGTCAGACAATGGGCTTTCTTCTGATCAGAGGAGGAACTGCTCTCCCTTCAACTCACTGCCCACTTAAATTTACAGAGCTGCCTAAACAGAGTATCCTTCTGCTCAAAGCCAATGGTTTTCTGCATATCGCCTGCCTAAGTACTGCAAGTCTCTGCAGAGTTGTACACTCCACACTTTCAGCCTAGCAGACAACACACAATGCACTTCGCTCCCTAAATATCACTTGCTTTCCTTCCCCTTGCACAGGCTTCCTAGCTCTTCACTCCTTCCTCTGACAATGAGCACTAGAAGCAATTTTCCTGATCCTAATTCATGTCTAATTAATGTCCTCCAGAAGCTTTGCTGCCAGGGATCAGAAAGGAACCCCTCGCAAGCTGCCTGCTTTCTTTATCAAGCCACAGGCTTTGCACATCTCCTGCTGCCCGTGGTGAGTCGCAGGCATTTGTAGTTCTGCACAGTACCCCCTGCCCCTCCATGTTTTAGACCACAAAAGGCCTTCAGAAAAACAAACCCCATCATCTCTTTGTCTGCTGCAAATTAGATGTCAAGTGTAACAGTTAAGGTTTCTAAAAAGGCAAACCTTAATTGCAATAATCTGTGATTTTCTCAAATTCCACAGTTATCTCCTGGATTCTTCTGACAGGTTAGCAATACTGCATCATCTTCCTTGTCTGCCATTTAAAAATAGTATATCAAGGATTCCCAGTCTTTGCTGTCTAGACTCACTGGTGACTGCAAGAGACTGCAGTACCCCATGTACTCCTGGCAGGATTAGAAAGGCACTGTTGTAACATACTGAGCCAACACCATAAAAGCCAGTATAGACAAAGTCAGTGTAGGGAGGGACTCCCAATTTCATCAAGTAAGGTCAACATCTGTGAAGCTCTTGTAAGTAAGCTTTTGCTTCTGAAATGAGACTTGGAGAGCAAGACTGGAGACAGGAAAACTCAGAAGGCTTTTAGCCCACTGTTTTGTGGAATGCACAGTGTATGGGCTGTAATACTCCTGCCAATAACAGAGTCGCACACTTAAAAATACCTCATTTTCATTAAAAGCTTCATAAAGTGACCATAACCAACATGCAGATGTATGAATACAGAAGTATTACACGAGCCATATGCTTCCAAAAGTTTTCAGTCTTCAGAACTACAATAATAGGATTCTCAGCTCGAAGTAACACAAGACGCTTGCAGTTTTTCTGTCAAGAACTTGTGAAAAAGAGCATTCCTTTGCATACTTCTTATATGTTCATATCTTTTCATACCTGACTAATGGTCTTTTCCATCTGTACCAAACCCAAGTTGGGGAGAGTGCTTTTAATAAAATCAACAATAGTTTCTAGGTTCTCATGCTGCAGAATCAATGGCTTGTGGCTTCCCAAAAGGCTTAAAGCCACTTTAAATATAGCCTCTGATCCTTGAAGAAAGAGCATATCTGTAAAAACAAAGAAAAAAGAGAGTACATAAAGCAAACACATGTTTTGACAAGAATATTAAACTAGTAAAATGTCCAAAGACAACAACTTCTCATAGGACTGACCTGGAGGCTAAAATACTGTGCCAGACACGTGCTTTAATTACTGTGGCTATGGCGTTAGAAGTTTTGCAGGGTCAAGATTATTACCAGGAATAGCAAATTTCAATTTGTTTAGCAAGTTTTTTCCAAAAAATCCAATTCAAATTTAAGCTAAGTACACAATAAACCAGGTTTGCCAGTGTCACCATTTTTTGTGCATGTAATTTCTTTAGAGATGTTCACAGGAATCTGAATTTGAATAGATTCAGATCCCAATGCCATTTAAAAACCCTAATAAAACAGGCAAAAAATACACCTGAAGACACAACCAAAGATCTGAAATTCTGTTTTCTGGTGGAGAAAACTACAAAATCTCAGTGTTGTGGTTTAATCCGAGCCCAAACCAGGACAGTTAATACAACACTGAGCAGATAAGGCTAAATGCACACCTTCCAGCAGCCTCAGGTTTCATGTGCATGTGCTTATTTTTAGTATGTGTCTCAACCGCTTACATTAATATTCTAAAAATTACATTAAGAAGTATCCTGAAATCTTAGTAATACAGCTTAAGTGTCAATATTGCCTGTGGCCCTGGAATGACAGCACCTGACATATGTACAAGCACGCTGAAACTACAGTATATAGTGACCTTTCAATGCAACATCCTTTCTTTTCTTTTCCTTTACAAGTGGCCTGTGTCTTCATAGAGGAAAGAAACAGAAGACTGTAATGAAAGCATCAGACAAGAAACCCATCTTCACAAACCCATCTGTCCAGAGGACAGACAGCATTGCCCTGCATTTACTTTCCTGCTATTATAACTCAGAATCTGCTCAGGTTTTTTTTTTTCTGATGGACTCACTGCAGGCAAAAGCATCTAACATACAAAACAATACTAATGGAGGTGGAAAAAGGAAGAGAAGATACTATGGGTTTATTCTGTATTTCCTAAATAGATTTTTATTTTTAAAGGGCTTCTCTCTTGCTCTTTCCCTTCTTTGTATTTAAAGCTGTGAATGAAATCACAGCTACTTATGAAGTAAAACAAAGACACCAAATAAACAGTTTGTCTTCATGATAAAAAAAAAAGAAAGAATAATGAAGACTGAAAAAAGAGAAACAAACCCTGCCACACAGTAAGAAAAACAACTGCTAGCAAAACTACAGGTGTATCTGATGTAGTAAAGAACATCTGAAAACACTGGCTAACTGCCTTCTTACTGGAAAAAGAGTAAAATCAACTCTCTTTTCAAGTTTGTATCAGAATGAAATTTCCCCTTGTGCTCTTTTGGTTGTAATGTTGAAGCCATAACTCATTTCACTTCTCTCTCTTTCTCTCTGAGAAAGAAAAGCAAAAGTAATAGCTAACCATAAATCTTGCACTTTGCCACCATTTGTCCTAAAAGTGGTGTAAAATTTTTCAATTCTGATTCAATGACAAGTCCAAAGTCAAGAATGATTGAAAAGTGGTAACAGAGCCTCAATTCTCTACTGAAACTGAAAGCTATGGGAAAAAGCTTTATAGAGAAAGCTTTATATTATGACAGGAAATGCTGAAGAACATCTAAGAAACACAAAGTGAAAAAAACAGAGCTGAAAATAACACATTTTTTATTCAGCACCTCACCCAGAAAGTCACATAGGTCACCTTGAGTTGATCTACAAGTTGTTAATGAGCTGAGCTGGTAATACAGAGCTGAAATATCTCTCTCATTTAAAATAGCAAAGACTTAACAAAGACCTATTTGTTATCCACTCCCCACACTTCCCGTTAAGCGGGCTGCCAGCCAACAGCAGTACAGTGAAGGTACCCAAATCAATGTCAGCATGACTAGCAGCCTCCGGCATTAAAAAAAAAAAAGTTTTATCTACAATCTTGAAATAACATAAACACTATTCCACCAAGGCTCCTCCATTAATAAGTAAATCTGATTAATAAAGAACACACCTTTGCTAATGCTGCGCTCTCATTAGATACCACTTAGGAGAAGTCTTGAAAGCTTGGATAGATGATTAAAAATTTAAAAGAAGTTTTACTATTGGACTCATTAAACAGTCTTTGGGTCAACCTCCTTCTGGCCCATTTCTTTCATATATTGCTTTGTAAGATGTTTGCAGAAACTATACTCTATGGAAATCTAAAGGAAGTGGTCTATAACAATTATCTTATTAAACAGCAGTGGGGCTTCCAATATGAAGGGTTTAGAGATCCATGTTAGAAAATGGCAGAACAATTTTACAGCCTTAGTAAACTACAGATGAGTTACTTCAACATTAAAAGGCAACATTCTTTCATCCCAAGGGTTCTAATATGTGAGCAACAAAAACGTATGTATGTTCTGCAAAAGTGTGTGAACACATGGGTCATAACTGGTTGGATCGTAACTTGCCATGCTGCTAACGACAGCTGCTATCAAACTGACAGCTCTAGCCTTTTTCAGGTTTGTATTTGTGTTTCAGTCTTCATCATAGGTGAAGAGGAGATTTTGCTTTCTAATGTAAAAAAAGTCCAATGTTCTTGCCTTACATTGTTCCAGTAAACACTGTTTTAAGGAAATTACTAAACACTTTGACACATTAAAAACTGCAGGTGTTGGTTGCGATGGACTGTCTCAAAAAATAAAAAAATAAAAAAAATCAGGTATTTTTAAGAGATTACAGTTTCAGTCACACATGCTTTTCTGTTTCTGACCTAAAATCAGTCCTGTGAAGATCATGTGTCTATCCTTTCTATTCCAGTGTAAAATCTTTGCTTTCTAAAGCCTTACAATCCTCCACTGACAGATAAAATACTAATCCATGTATTAAGGCAGAAATCCAAATATACTGGAGACACAAGGCACTTTAATACCTCCACTGCAGTCAACTGTCCAAGTCAAAGACTATTCTTATCATGTACAATACTATGAATAAGAAGAATTGAAAGATGAACTGATTATAAACTCAGTATATGACACCTGCATACAGCACTTGATTTAATTCCTAACAATTATTACTGTCAACGAGATATTGATGTCCTTTGAACTGTTCCAGGAAAAAAAAAAAAGTGCTGTTTCCCCTGGAGTTAAGATGCTAATCACAGACACATAGATCTGCTTAGCTATACACCATCCTTTTCACTGTGATCTCTTACAGTACTACTTTTGGCATATCCTTTACCCGAAAGACGAAAAGATTCTTGTTGGTGGTTCGTGGAATCTATAATTCATTATTTGTTATTGTGGTAGACAAGACTATATTTAGGATCTTTTCAAATACCAAACAATCTATAAATCTAAATCCATAACATAGCATCAAGGTAAATTCTTAATTGTAATCTAATTAACACAAAACAAAACAAAACAAAAAAAAAAAGAGAACTTTACTTTTGTAGATTTAAAAAATAAGTAACAGAAGTGACTTTAGGGCCTAAATTTGTTAGGATCCTACATATTAGAGCCTAAGCTTATGCTTTCAAACATTTTTGGAAGTGAGATTATCAGTCAGGCTAAAATTGTAAGGATAAGAAACACTAGTTTAAAAGACTATGTTTCTGTAGCGTAAATCCGTGATTAAACTGCAAGGGCCACCTCTGTGTGTGTTTAAAAACATAACCCTCAATATAATTTTCCACTGACACTGTTAGAGACAAAGATAATGAAGTAGATTAATATAGTTCTCAGATGATACCTTTGTTACATCTCTTTTCAGCTTAAAACTAATTGTGCTGTTGAAGTGCCACTGTTGTAACACCATGCCTTCATGGCATCAAAGTTCACATCCCCTGTGCAAGTGGTTACAGGGTGGGAAAAGGTAACAGTGAGGATGGAAAGACAGAACAGGACTGACATATGCTTTCTTCCTTTCTTTTTCCATTTTACTATAAAAACTACATGTTCCAAAAGATGACCTCTGTTGCTCTTCTATTCATCAATAGTAAGTAAAATAATTCTCCTGGATTTCTGAATCAGGTTGGGTAATAATGCTGTTCCAAATAACAGGATTCCAAATATAAAAGGGGTTTATGAAGATTTACCAAACACTCTGGCTACAAATCCAAGGGGAAACTGGGAGGCAAACATGGTGAGAAACCAGGGAGCAGCATAGAGGCTGGGGCCAATCTCATGTTCCTCTAGGTGGTTATAGAGATCTCGATGGTAGTCATGAAGAAGTCGAGACAGTTGATACATCTGGATCTGCAGGGAATAAGAACAAAGAGAATAAAGATAAATACATTTTAACACTCGGGGTAGCAACATCTGTGTTTCACACTTACTAGAAGCAGTGAAAGGTATCTGTCAATTAGTGTTTGGATGGATTGAAGAAAAGAAATAGAAGCCATTTAAAAGACCCAGGATGGGTCACCTGTGACCCTAGGACATGCTCATTTGAACCTCATACAGCACGTAAAAGAATTCTTCCTATTTATGATTTTCACAGTTTGCCTAGTAGTCTTTTTATTGAAACTAATGCATTTAACATGATGTATTCTGTTCACAGATTATCCTTCTTCATTTCTGAGAGCTGAATTTAAGTTCAAGTCCAGATTTTGACAATCCTATCTGTACTGCATTACTATGGTTTAACATTAGCATCCTTTCATTAGAAAAATTTAAATCATACCTGTAAAATTGTCATGTCAGGACGATATTGTTTTCTCAGGCCCACATCAAACATGAGAAACTTCAGCATTTTAAAAGCATCTTCTTCACTCATATGAAGTAACAGGACTCCTGCTACAAAACTAAGGCCCTGGCAATATCCTACTTCCTGGTCCAGAAGTGAATAGGCCTTCAAAATATTGTAGAGTGACAGCTGCCCAGCTCCCAGCTGTGCTGAGAAGTACGGATGTGTTGGAAATGTGCGTCCTGTGAAAACAACCAAAGGTGGTGACTTAAATTAAAAAATAAAAATAATAGTAATAAACCCACCCACCCTCACCACCACCACCAAAAAAAACCAAACAACCAACCCTTAACAAAAAACATCAAAAAACCCTTGCCATGTTATCAAATTAAACAGTCTTTCAAAAAGGTAGATCCTCTTGAAAGGTCAATTCTGAAATCATCCCCAGGAAGACTGTAAAAAAGTTAACAATACAAAACAATTGACTCTTATGCTCTACTACTGTTTTGTTAAAGTAGCTGCAAAATTAACTTAAAAATTGCTGCCAGGGGTGGGGACAGTATTTTGTCTGGAACAGCTGAGTAACTGGTTCTTAAGACTGGCCCTTGATCAATTTGTTAAAGGGCTTATAGGGTTGCTTACAATAGCGAGAGACTCTAGTCTTCAGTGGCTTGATGAGTCACCCAGTCCTCTTGATTAAAGTGTTACCTTTTAAACAACTTAGGATCCAGGTACAGACTTAGAAGACCTGAGCTCTCTAGGCTGGGGCCTCTTCCCTTTCTTTTTTCCCTAGTAAATGTGTCTCTTGCCCCCACACTCCTTGCCTGTGTCCCTCCTAGTCTTATGGGTCCTTCCTTCTTTCCTACAGCATGAAGCTCAGAGTCTTCCATGAGCTCATCCAGTTCACTAACCTGGAAGAAAAATCCCCTTTTACATGGGGTTAGCTGCCAGTACATGCTATTAGCCACTCAGCTGGAAAGCAGCTTTTCAGAAAATTAACTTGGTGGTCACCAAGTTGAATGTGAGCCCTTGCAGCAAAGAAGGCTAATGGTATCCTGGGCTGCATTAGGAGGAGCACTACCAGCAGCTCGAGGGAGGTGATCATTCCTCTCTACTCAGCACTGTGAAGCTACACCTGGAGTGCTGTATCCATTTCTGGGCTCCCTAGTGCAAGACAGATATGGACATACTGGAGAAAATCCAGCAAAGAGTTACTAAGATGATGAAGCAACCGGAGCATCTCTCCTATGAAGAAAGGCTGAGACACCTGGGACTGTTCAACCTGGAAAATAAAAGGCTCAGCGGGATCTTTCAATGGGCACAAATAATCAACATGGGGGAATGAAGACGAGGGAGCCAGGCTCTTCTCAGTAGTGCCTGCTGACAGGACAAGAGGCACTGGGCACAAAGCAAAATACAGGAAATTCACCTAACATAAGAAAAAAATCTCCACCTATGGACATATTCAAAACCTGAGAGACCATGGCCCTGGGCAACCTGTTTTAGATGACCTCACTTTGAGCAGGAACTAGATGATACCAAGTGCTCCCTTCCAGCCTCAACCACCCTGTGATTCTGTGAACGGAGACATTAAAGGCTTAACTTTTACAGATTTTTTTTTTCCCAAAAAATTTTTCAAAAGGCAGCATTTGAAATTTTAGGAAAAAAATCTCCCCCTTCAGATTTCCCCTCTGAAATACCTCAGTGGAGAAGAAATTTGACTACTTCTTTTGTTCTAGTATTAAGGGAAGCTTGGTTTTCAGTTGCACACTTGTTAAATATCACCCCACCCTTTACCTCCAGGAATGCTGTTGTGCTGCTAGATAATATCAGAGCTCCTGCTTCAGGAAGACAAAGCCTGGGGCAGAGTCCTTCTGCCATTTGGTAGCTACTCTAACCTGTCACATGGGACACTGGCATTCAGTTCCTAAGCAGGTCTCCCCTGGCCAGGCTGTCACAAGAGTTGAATGTTACAGAAGTATTTCTATCTTCCAAATGAGAAGGAGCTTGTGTTCCTTTGCAAAGGAAGCCTCTGCCTGAATGACAAGTTATTACAGCAGGGTCTGATGGCAGACCCGTAACTGCATCACTCACAGCAAGGCTCCCTTCATGTAAGTCATGAAGAAAAGTTACAAACCGAGCAAGAATAAAAATGCAAAGAAGTTCTAAAAGACAGCAAATCAAGGAGAAGCAGAACTGCTAAACTCAGAAGCTGTTTTGTTTCTGAGTGCCCTGGTGACGACTTAAGAATTTTAGCTTTCACTTAGGAGTAAACAACTCTAAGGACTCTAAATGAATTGTGATACACCAAGAGCGCCAGAATGAGAGAGTAACTGCTTTATTTTTGAAATGTAATAAAACCCACCATAATTTTCTATGTTCTGCACTCAGTGGTGCGTTTCATACACCAACAGCATCTGGAAGTCAGTTTACCTTACTGAGAAATTAAATAATTCATTGAATATGACTTTGGTTTTCAAGACCTGAAATTCCCAGTGACTGCCGCAGTTGTGCAGGTGGGGCCACTAAGGAAATACACAAAAAAGTCTTCAGGGAATTGTGGCTTTGCTGTTGTCCACATAATGAAATAGCACTGTGACATGTAAACTGGGCCAGGAAAGTGGCTTTTGTACCTTACTTTGCATCCAGATGCACACCGCTGTCCTCATTCCCAGGAAGCACTATTTACAACTGAAGATGCATTGATTCAACTAAGTGAAAGAAAGGTATTACAGCTTTGGTTCATACTGCATTAGCTAGATCTCTTTAGCTGAATTTGGGAAAGCTTTTTTAAATATTATAACCACATGTTGCTAGAACATAGGATTTTCTTTCAAGGCAGAAGTGCATGCTTTCAGAATGATTCTTAAAGATTTAAGAGAAAGCACTTCTGATAGCCTGAAAGAACACAAGTCAGAACATGCAAATTCCTTCTAGCTGCCTATCCAGTTATGCTGTCTGTCACTGTTCAGCACTACTCTATTTCAATGTGAACCATTAGGAAACTAGGAAGTCTTCAGCTTCCTGGTTTCATCTTACTAAAATAATAGGGCCCAATCCTTCCCTGAGCTAATGGGCTGGCAAATAGCTTCCTCGCAAAAACACTTTGCATGAAAACCACCACGAAGTTACCAATTTGCGAACACATGCAGTCATTTGTTTCTACAAGCAGAGCACATGGCTAAGGTAAGAAAGTATTTGAGTGCAGAACAAGGCAGAAAATACAAACAGCTTGCTGAGCCAGCAAGCCCCAGTCTGTGGTGTGAGCCAACCAAACTCTGACAGTGCTCCCTCCTGGCCAGGAGCTGTCCCACACCTCTCTCCTCTGATGAAGTTTTTCAATTCACTAACCCAGCACAAAAGTGTTTACCCCTTACTGAGGCACTCCAGTGTGACAGAATCACAATGTTCCCTGCCAGTGGTATCAACACCAGGTATGCTGACTTGATCAACAGGTACTTGCTAGAGAATGATCTCTGGTTGCACACAAATGTCTCTCTCAAAAACTGAAGACTGCTTCTGTTGCTGTGTGATCAGGGGAATTCCTAGAATTGGTGTGACAAAGTCTGTAGGGCAATAACTTACTTACATCGCAGCTGCCTATTCCTAGTTGGCAACAAGATTTCTTAGAGCGTTACCTTCGTAGTGCCAAGTTGAAACCTGACAGGCCTTTCAAGTATGGGAAAGTGAAAGCGTCATTGACCATCAACCTCCCTACCTCAACTACCCACCAGTTTCTGTTAGAAACGTGCCTGTCCCACTAGATTCTTGTTTTGCATGCACTACCTTGGTATTTTGACTCACTTTACCAAGTGTTGAAAAAAAAAAAAAAAAGAGAAAATATTCTTATTTACCATATAAAGCTTAGGTCACTATCTAAACTTGACAAATCTCACAGTTCAGTACCTGCAGAAGATTGCCTGCACACTGGGTTCTTAAGAAATAGGTGCCCCCGACAGTTCTGGGTCTAGGTGATCCCTCCCTCCTTGAGCAATTCTTCCATGTGGAAGAAAGATGGTATAGCCTTCCATTTGCAGTGAAAAATACTCAAATACTATATGAGTAATTATAAAGAGCAGAAGCATGATAGGACTGTTCCATATTATTGCTTCACAGAAAAGATGTAAGTGAAAATAATACAAGAGGTTTTAATCACTGAGGTCAAACCAAGTACAGATTTCCCCATATTTTTTATCATTCTATCATGACATTTGCTTATGTGCAGGACATAACTTCCCCCTTTAATCAAACATAGTGATTATGGAACCTCTTAAATTGTTCCACACAACTCCTCAGACCCAAACCACAAACCCTACAACAAAAGCTTGCTGTAAGATCTACCATGCTCTGGAAGACATTATTAATTTTTCTCCTTTATGAGGAAAGAGCAGAATGAACACTGAGTTCAGTGTGAGATTATCCCACACACAAAAGCTGGAATCCTCTTGGAAAAACATCAGCTCCTGGTTTCTCAGACAATATACTGAATTAAAATATCTAAGGGAGGAAAAAACAATATCTTTTAAAATATCCACAACTATATATTCATGAGGCTAACCTGTATATTATCTGTAAAAACTTCCAATTCAGCCATAAAGCAGTGAGGTGTTATAAACTTGCATCAGATGGCTTGCATTCAACACAAATGCTTTGGCCAGGGGAAAGGTTAGACATGTGAACATCCAACCAACCATCACATATATTTGAGTAATTACTGTCATGTTAGACATATTTTAATGATTGCAGTAGATTCCACAGAATACTTAACCCAGCTGAGGAGCAGCCATGCGCTGCTTGGGGGAGAAAAGGGAAGCGCCTTCATGAGGGAAGATGGAGAGGATGCCAGAAAGTGCCTCTGAGAGGTCTACAAAACAAATGGCTGTCTTGTGGGAGCTTCTGAGATGAGGAGGTCGCTGGTACTAATAGAGACATTAACAAAACCAACTGGGAGCAGCAGCAACCAAAGACAGTAATGATCCACATCTTACAGAGGGTACTGACTTAGTCTTACTGAATGTTCCTGGGTCTTATTATTGTCTTAATCTAGCAGTGGTGAGAGTCAATCTATGAAAGACAATCTCATACAACGGAACTAAACGGATGAAGGAAAAGGACCAGGAAAAATAATAGGAAGGGGCAAGAAGGGCAGAATATTTTTGATGTATATGTAGATTGGTCTTTTACAATTATTGGAAGCAAACTCTTCTGCTCCAACCCTAAAACAATCATTCAATTCCATTTAGATTTCCTCTCTCATGCTTCCTTCTAACACTAGAAAATACTTTTTAAGCTTTGACCAATAAATGTGAGGGAAAATGGAAAAATACTCAAGAAGACCAAAAGCCTGTCTGAAGCCCACCTAAATTTCACATTTAAAAGCCTTGATTCCTAACCTCTCTCTGCTAAACTCAATGAACTACATGTGCTTCAACAGATCAATTCATTCTCCCTAAGTCAGGAGCCAGCTACTGCTTAAAATTCAGCAATGTGAATAACCTGCCTTTAAAAGAGCCTTCTTTAAAAAAAATAAAATATATATATATAAATGTATTTTCATAATTATTTTAGTACAAGTAAAAATACCAACTGCTAGCACCTACCCATTGAAATAGGAAAAAAAAAAGCAAAAAGCAAAACTTCTGCATTATTTCCAGTAAAAGTGTTGAACAGAGACAGCAAACACTGGACATCAGGAATAAACAGCATATAATTCAACAGTCTGCACTTAAATACTGACTTCCTTTCTTGACAGTTTGTATTCCACGGGCCTGTGGAGTTCACTGTCAATATATGAAATGCATCACAGTTATATCTAGCAGACTCTTATTACCACATGTTTCAAAGGACCTCTGTGCTTGAAATGCAAATTTTGATTTTCCTAATGGTGTCAAGTAATGGTTCTCACACCAGATTAAAAGCAGTTCTTACCAACAACCTATTCCTAAATGGTGAGAGGCTTTTTGTGTGTTACTTTAATTGTTTTCCAGAGATCATAAACCCCTTATTTTAATTTCAAACCACTACTGTACTTACCTAGGTCAATAAGTATTGCATGTTGTTGGGAAGTTAGTTGTTTTAGGAGCTCTTTATAAGGTGTGTCCTTCGGTTGTTGTTTACTGGGAAACTGATGTTTAAGATGGTATTGCTCTGCTAGAAACTTCCAGATCTCACCACGGTGGTGACGTGGTACTCCTGAGAGAAGAAAGTCATTAAAATCTTAATTTGCACTTCTACCCAGGGTTCAGCTATAGTTGAGCTAACAGGATTGAGGAACTGAAGATCCATATCTGCTAGATATGCAAGCAGATCCCGGTCAACTAGATTAGTATCTGCTATTTCCAGTAGACCACAGAAGCAGATTAAACTACAGTGCTTATACTTCCTCAACCAATAAAAGACATTATCTTAACAGGAGAGATTAGAAGTAGAAACAAGGTGAGCTGCCTAAGTCTAAGGTTACCCTTGCATGTAGTCTAAGAAGTACTAGAAGAAGCAGCAAAAATTGCAATACTTGTCTCAGTAAAGTTATATGCTTATCTCCCATTTTTTTTCCATGTAAAGTACACAATAGAGCACTACAATAGAACTAATTTTTTTCACTAATACAGCACTGACAGTGTTGTTAGGAGTAAGTTTTAGGACGGTAGAATGCACACATACCAGAAGCATAAACAAGTACAAATGAGATGTGATCCAGACTACAACAGAAAGCAGATAATCAGAAAGCAAGTATTATATTTGTAGTTTTTTTGTATATTTGTAGTGGTTTGCTGAATGACTTCTACATGTAAAAATGTTTTAAAGATTGAATTTCTTTCTCTATATATTGTTACCCTAATTTAAGCCCCATGCTAACTGAAACCTGCAATTCTTACCTGTTTGCCTTGATTACTCACGTTACTTTGAATGGTTTTGGTCTAAACGAGAACTTCCTAAACTCAATTTAAATGCATTTTTCATTTCTGCATATGTATGAAATTTGACATCACTCTAAGAACTCTGACATAACTGGGCTTTAGAGAGCAGAGCATAGTAATAGCTATGTAAGAGCTAGGGATAACCAACTGGCTACTTGTATGTGCATCTTATTAGCAATCCACTATGCAGTGCTTTATTTATCTATTTATTTTGCATCATTCTGAGTTTTTTAAGTTTTATTTTGAACTGTAACATAGGCCAGCATCACTGGACTATTAACAGAAACCAAGTTTTTCTCACTCTCACACACTGACTCAACAGAGCCCTTTACCTACATTAATGGGAGAAACCTGTGATGAGTTTCCCTCACTCTGCAGCGGTTTGTGCTTAGGGCGTTTAGTACTGTTGGAAATCTAGATGTGCTAACTATTTTAAATGGACAATTTGATTTAACTTGATG
Source organism: Pezoporus flaviventris (assembly GCF_033815535.1). Classification (NCBI taxonomy): domain Eukaryota; kingdom Metazoa; phylum Chordata; class Aves; order Psittaciformes; family Psittacidae; genus Pezoporus; species Pezoporus flaviventris. The sequence continues at coordinate 20,991,336 of NW_026892550.1, read as the reverse complement.
AATAACTATATAGGCAGGTGCATTCTTGACACTTCCATTGCATGTTGGAAAGCTTTGTTTAGAACTATGAAAAACTCCTTGGAGTAGCCATCTTCCCCATTGGCTACATACAGCACTCAGCATAATGCCTTTGGATCCAACCATGGCATAAATAACATTGAGTAATAATGTTATTACTCAAATGTTCTAATTTCATAGCATATTTAAAACTATCTGTAGGTTACATTATTTTTGACGCAGTGGAAAGAGGATGGTTCCTCAGCCCTGCAGCTGTGAGGAAGACTGTAGGTGGTGCTTGCAGGTACAATGCGTTGCTGAATTTGAAGGAAGAAAGGCAGTTCTACAGAGATATCCATGTATACTGTTTGTATACATGCACACTACCCAGGCTGGAACAGAGAATTTCCATATAGTAGTGCAGTTTCTTCAGTTATTTACACAGTCATTTCTTTGGCATTATCCAGGCTTTCTTCTTTAATGATAACTTTTAATTTATAAAATCAAATTTAATTCAAAACTGAATACCAAGTCTAGTAACTCCAGTAACAGAATTGCAGCTACCGCTGAAAGGGGCTGTTACTTGCATACGCATAACCATGAAGATATCCAACATTGTTACTTGTTTAGTCAGCAGCCTGAAGAACAGCTTTAGGGAGAATCTGGTTATAAGGAGTGGTTAAGAGGTCACGCTATTCATTTTCTAACACAATTTAAGTGCATTTACACAACTCAGAATAGCAAACTGTGCTTACCTTGCCCCACAGCAGAGTGTATTTTTTCCACATCAAATTTAATCTTTGACCTTCCAGGTGTACTCAGCATTTTTTCCCAAATCAAAGTTACCTCTTTTAAGCATGGTGTGATTTCTTCATAATCAAGTTTCAGACGTCTGTTCTGCAAATTGTTTTCTGAAGCTAGGAAGTGATAAATTGAACGCACCAGTTAATATTGTTTACTATTTTTAACATGTATTAATTTAACTTGGACATTGGAGGCCTAGAAGGGTGCCAGAGAGGGACTCTTCATAAGGGACTGTAGTGATAGGACAAAATAATAAAATAAATGCAAGATTTTCCCAACAGGATTTTTCAATTTCCCAGCTGTTAAAAGAAAAAACTAGTGCAGAAGACCTACACCACATAAAAATACAGAACCAATACAGTCGTCTATTTCTTATGCATGCAGCTCCATAACAGTAATGGCAAACTAAAAAAAAAAAAAAAAAAAAAAAAAATTTAAAGGTGATCATTCATACATCCATTTTTACAGACTACATCAAAAGCAAAGTTCAAGTACAGAAAACTTCAGAACCCTGAACACAATGTATTCATGAGAGCCTCTTAATATCTCCAATGAAGAAATCAGCAGAAAGGTCAATGCATAAATCAGTCTTAAATAAGACATTTTAGATCATCAGAGCTCCTGGAGCAGAGATGCACTGTAGTGTTGGTGATCTTGTCAGATTACAATTTATAAGAACACTGCATTGTATTTTCACATGTTACGTATAAGGGATTTAAAAAAAAAAAAAAAGAGCAACAGCTGGGAAAGCATCAAAGAATCACGGCAAAAATAAAAATTAACTCTGTAGTTCAGTGTTGATTCCAAATTTTAGAAGTTAGTTTAGATTAGATTGGATATTAGGAAAAATTTCTTCACAGCTCTAAGCTGATCTGATTGTATATATCTTTGCTTTCAGAACCTCTTTCTCTAGATGACCCCTTAGCCAAAGGCACTGTGTATGTGGTATCCATTGCCATACTTTATTTTACTGGATTAGCAGTTCCAGCATTTGCTGGGAACATGCCTGTCACCTGTGGGGTTCTCAGGAAACTCAGATATAAGGTGTTTAGATATCAGGGTTGAAACAGAAAAGCTACACTGCCAGGAGCCTACAAATGGGCTAAGTGTTCTGGGAGGCCACATCCACTGTTTGAGAGAGGTGTTCTCTCCTTCCAGCCAGGACTCTTAGCCTAAGTTGAAAGAAGGACTTCACGTTTGGTATACTGATATTTTCACATGGCTGGGCCCTTTGTGTACACAGTTGCTCTTCCTGGAAGACAATCCTTTCTCAAGTTTTCACAAAGGCAAAGAAGAATTGCCATTTTCAGGCCAGGTACCTCACCCCCTTGAGGATCCAGGTGCTTACTCCCTTCCTGGACATCTAAAATGAGCCAGATAAACATTTCTCTCCCTATCCTTCACATCCTCAAAAGAGCAGCTCTCCAGCACAATCACTTGTGATTCTGTATGCAGCCGCCACAATAAAACATGTATTCTTAATCAGCTACATTTTATATGCAAAAATAGTCACAACAGATTTGTGTTCAAAAAAACCTCCAAGTTATAGTTTCTCAAGCTCCTTATCATCTTTATGACTGATCTAAACCATTACTACTCCATACAAACCTTGCTTGCACAATGTGTACACTACAGCAGGCACCCATAGTTTCAAGTCCACAACCAGCTCCTTGAGAACTTCAAGACGAAAGCTAAACAGAACACTGCCATGACCAATACTCAGACAATGACTATGGATGCAAATGCAGAACTTTACTGTGCTGAATTCCTTGCCAAAGCTTCTTGACACCAGCCTAAAAAAACCTCAGCTGTGGTAAAACTAAGAGTACCAATTCAGATCAAGTAAACAAATAATAAGATGTAGAGATGAAAAAATGAGTGTAAATCGTCACCTACACTAATGGGAACTGAGGGAGATGCTGTTAAACTGTACGTTCCTAAAACATTTCATTAAGGCATGGTCCAATCCACTGCCAAGGCCACAGAGCAAATGAAAAGGTTAACCTCTATTGCAGTAGGGTGCACCAACCTTGTAACTTCTGGTTTTCTTTCTCCATTCTAAGAAGAAGTATCTGCTGAATAATAGCTTTCTTCCACAACTCGCGAAGCTCACGGGGTGTCCGTTTCCTTTCTTCTTTCACTGGCCCAAAGGGGCCATCTTCACACACTGGTTCCAATGGGGATCTGGGTGGAAGTTCTCCCAGTTCGGAGTAATCTTTAAAAGGGAGAAACTGTTGTGAACTACTTAGATTTCATGATCAGGTGAAGGGACACATTTTGAAAGACGGCATATCTATACATAAATGTATGTATGCATGTATCTACTTATACACACACATATACACATACATATCTAAGAGGTAGCAAGTCTAAGCAAGGTTTACCAAATGACCGTTTCAAGCAGATTTAGAAGCTTCTTTTGGGTAAAAATCATATTGGCCAAAGCCTGGAACATTTTTTTTTCTGGAACCTGATAAAAACACTATACCATACACGAACCATGGCTTACTTATTACAACTTTACAAGGGCAGAACTAAATGGAAAAGGCAAGTTTGAGAAACTGCAAAAATAAAACCTACAGCTGAAATCTGGCATGATTCAAATCAAATAGAGCAACCACATAATTTAAAGAATCATTTCTGAACTGCTTAACAAAGAAAACACACACCCTTAGCTGCACAAACACACCACCACCTAAGGCCATTCACTGGGATGATTAATAGATCTTAAAGCAAACATGCAGAAAAGGAGACAGGCACCTAAGACATGTTTGCTCTCACTTCTAATTTTTAATCATATCCTAACCTTTTGCACTTTTTCTTTTGGCTTCAGCTGGTATACCACAAAATATATCTTTTTGTCATGTACGTAGGGTAATTCTAAGACTGAAAACAGTACAAAAGAAAGTAAACATTAAGTAAATTTCAAGCAAATTTAAAAATCTTTAGGGAAAGGGCAAACGACATAGTTTTCAATCAAGTTTTCAACACAAAGCATAAGTTCTTATACTTTGTGTTCTTAATGCCTGCTGTAGTACCACTTAATTTTACTGATTTATAAAACTCTGACTGCTCACTAATCTTTGATGTAACTTGTATCTAGAAGAAAAATTACCTGATGCACCACCTTCAAAATGAATGGTCAAAACCACCCATCTCTTCCTATCAAATCCCAGTGGAAAGCCACCACAACAGCAGTTCTCCTTCAGCCCAACAGAATGGCTGTGAAACATCTTCCAAAGACAAGCTGACCAGTTATCCATACAAGAAAATGCTTTAAAATTAATGCAACAAAAACCATTCCCCAGATTCTCCAGCCAAGGACAAGTACATCTGTGCATGCAATGTCAAATAGCTCCTGGAGAAGGAGCGTTCCTTAAACAACTATTCTGATGGTAGCTCAGAGGTCCATTTCTTTATCATTGCCTTGCACAGTGATAAAGATTTTGAATTAAACACACACATTATCTCATTTCTGGAAATTAACAAAATAGGAAGGTTTTCACCCCTTCAAATTCTGCTCAGAATGCTATGCCATATATTAAGTCACAAGGTTCATATGGAGCTATTCTTTTCTTGTTTCTTCAAAGGCACTCACACAACTGAGCTCAGATGACTAAATAAGAATGGAAACGTTCACAGCTGTTGGCTTCTGTTTTTCTCAGTTTTGCCACTTTCAATCTTTTCCTCTCAAGGGGTCATAGATAAATAGGGTGGCTCCAAATACCACCTATTTCCTTATACAACATTTATTTGCTTATTACCACAGTTTAATTCAAGAGCTAAAATATGCATATAAAAATGCAACATTTTCAGCTAGCAAAACAAATTAAACCTTTAAAAATGTGGACTCTGGATATAAGTGCAGATACCCACACTTTGGGTATTTACTGCATTTCAGAGAACAGCAAACTGGACGGGAAGAAGAATTAGGTCAAGGACAAACATTTGACACTTTAATGGCCATCACCATTTGCTGCAAAGAGAAGTAGGAAACTCTGACAAATGCATTAAAAACCACAGCTGGTTATGAGAAATATCCATACAATGAAGAAACTATATTATATCCCTTATAAGAAACTGGGATGCATTAATTTATTTTTCTTTTTCTTTACAGGTAAATGGAAAGACTTCTGTGAGCTAAGATCTACAATTATGAAAGAGGTTTAGGTAAATGTCATCAAATAAAGAAGGAACACACACTTGATAATTCTCAACTTGTGTTGACAGCAAAAGGAAAATTATTTTGATTGTTTTTGAGGCATACACTATACTGTCAATAATGTTCTACATATGTTTATGTAGAATGACTACATATAGTCTCTTTCATCCCAATTCTCCTTAGTGAATTTTACATACCATTATAAGGAAAATGCTCTTAGAACCAGCTTCGTTTGCTTGAATAAAACATTAAAGTTAAAAAAATAAGACCACCATCATCAAGAGAATTCCTCTAAGGCTGCATTACATGCACAAAATAACATTGCCATAAGAAAAGAGGAATTAATGAAAACGGTCACCAAACATCAGTGCAAAAAGTAAAAGGTATTCTTATTTGGATCACTTTGTCTACTGTACACTAAGTCTATTCAGTTCTTGTTGCATTCTCAAAGCATCCAATACAGAATGCACGTATATCTTGGGAGAAACAAATCTCTTCTCAACATAAACATGGCCTCAGTGGTTTATGGATCTCTTTCAGAGTCAGACTGTATTCTGGTTTTAGGTATGTATATATACACATGTGTTAGAAAATATTAGACTACCTACAGAGACAGTTTAGGGTTACCTACTAGCAAAAGAACCAAACCAAACCAAAACCCAACAGGCTGGCAAAACAGACGCAAGCAAATGAATTAAACACATTGCATTCCTAGAATGTTCCTGGTTTTAACATACACATTCTACTTTCCCAGTGCAAATTTTGTGGATTGCTTTTCTTGTATCAACTTGACAAAAGATCACCTTTGAATTTATCAGAGATATTACTCACTTATCGTCCTCCACTGACTGTGGCAACACCTGAACCACTGCAAAGCATTAATTACTTAAGACCATGGTCCTGCTTCCACTTAGGCTGAAAATTTCTTGTCCATTACTGACTAACCTGATAAGATCACTATTCACTAAAAGAAATTTAACCCACGATGCTTAAGGCTATAAAAGAAAGCAGAAAGATTACAAAATTCTATAGGCTGAGCAATTATGATTATCAACCCTACCTCTGATTCCTCTGTAGAAGAGTCCTAGACTTGATCTTGCCTTCCAAATTGCAGCTCCTTTTCTATCTTTTCTTTCCGTCTTACCACACATGGACATTTGACAGAAAGTCTAAAGTCTACTTTGATAAACTGCAACACATTTACAACTTTCCTTCCCTCCCATCTCCATGCTGGCATGTGGCAGGATGTATAGAAACCAAAATGAACCTGTTTAACTGCTCAGGTGGCCTGTCTAAAGTTTGCAGAGTTGCATCAGCTGTTTCACTGGTAAAGGAGTGGGGGAGGTGGAATGTGGAGGTAAACCCTCAAAGCAAAGTAAAACTCCAGACACAAGCCCATGTTTCATGGGTATACAACAAAGTGATGGACAGACATGCCACCCAGCTTCCAGATCGAGATAAGAGTAGAAATACTGTAACAAGAAACTGAATATTTCATTATTATGCACAAATGATCTGGAAGGTAGCAGAGAAAGCAAAGATAAATAGTAGAGCCATTCAACTGAACATAACTGGGAGTTCACATCCCACTGACTCACACTGCCATGCGTTTAAATCCAAGTAATGCTCAGCCTTCAAAACTTTAATGAGATTAGTAAGCGTACTTCAGCAGGACCTGAACACTTCAGCACACATGGAAAGACTGCTTCCCTGTTCATCTGCCAACCTCGTCAACTTTTGTTGACTCCTGTTCCACATTTGACCTGTACTCCTTTCAAATATGTTGCTCCTTTCCCTGCAGCTTCCATATAAAATTCTACCTCATATATGATACATCTGCAAGCTACAGAATTTTTGTATTACACAAAATTCTCACATGCAAAGACAACACACAAAATACAAAGATTATGAAGAAAGTATCACAGTATATTACCAGGCACCACACTAAATAAAGCTTGGTGAATGACTGCAGTACTCATTACACAATATTTGACTGGTAATGATACGAACAGGAAATTTCATTAGCTCCGGAAGCAACTACAATGAATATAGAGCACTTGCTGAGACTTGTGGGAAGACATTCCAACAGTGAGTTATTAAAATGTTACCTTAAACCTTATTTTTTAGAAAATTTCATTTGTAATTCACTATTCAAACAACCTCAGTATTAAACAAGGCTTTCCAAAAAACAAGAAAAGAAGGAAACCCACTAAGAGAAACCACACATGCAAAGTAAAAAACAAAGACGTGACAAACCCACCTAAAGGCCTAAATTTTAAAAACATTCTTCCAGAAGCACTCAGTCTAACCAACCTCAAATACCAAAACCAAGATAACAAGATTCATCTTTGACTAGAAAATGCAACACTTCATGCAGAAAAAAGGGGCTTGTTTTATTTTTATAGGAAGCTAACAAGATTCATAGGAAGATAACAAGATTCATCTTTGACTAGAAAATGCAACACTTCATGCAGAAAAAAAGGGCTTGTTTTATTTTTATAGGAAGCTAAAGGGGAGGAGGCTCAAATATAATGCACTATCGCCATCCCAACTACAAGTTGTTTATAGATGGCTCTCTAAATGCAGTGTTTACCAGTCACAACTGCTCTCCAAGGTTAAGAAATCAAGCAAGATATGGCAAGAATGTGGATAGAAGAATTCCGTTAAGCATTTTGTTTTCTGCTTTACACTATTTTTCTTTGTTGCATTTTAAACGTTACAAAATTCAACTTGGCAAACAAACAAGTGAATCTCCAGTCATGTAACAGCATCTCATTCCTCTGAATTGCAATTTTTCACTGTCCAACATGTAACTCCAACCCACTGTCCACCTTTGAAACAAATCATCCATTCTAGAACTGACACTGCTGTTTTAAAAATCTTGCTGTCTACGCCACCAACATCCTGCAGCTCATGACAAACATCATCGCTTTCCCACCACTTACTTCAGGAACCTGTTCACACCCTCTTTAAATCTAGTACTTGACTTTACCCTGCTGGGAGTTTCTGACAACCTGCAAAACAGGTCTCCCACTATGACAAATTCTGAACAGTCAATATGTGAAAACTGTAGTGAAAATAGTCCACTGCACAGAGATTTGTAGATGCTGAATAGAAGTATGCTGCATTGCAGTGCAAGGTGAAGTTTCGTGATCACTCTGCAGTGATCTAAGTGTGTCCTGCTTCTGAGCAGGGTAAGAGCACTCACCTTCAGCTTCCCTGAACGTGTCCCTCTTTGCCTCCCTGTGCCTGCTCTGGTGTTTGTGTAATACCAGGAGTGGGACTAGAAAACTGATCCAACAGAAAACTAACTACCATTTCTGAGTAAGCTCATACTTCAGCTGGCTTAAAATAACCACCAAGCTGCTCCTTTCCCATTTTAACAATGAAGACAGACAACTAGGATGTCCTAAACCATTTGCATAGCCACAAAATGTGGATCTTGTTAGAAAGACTCTAGAGGTATGATGATCCGGCTGCAAGTAGGATGGGCAGGTATAAAGGTAAAAATCAAAGAACTGACGAAACACTTTTATTACTTTGAATGTTTTAGACAGTGAGTGGGACATCCAGAGTGACTTTTGTGCACTCATACAGAAAACAGGTAAAAAAAACTTCAGATAAAGAGATTAACAAAAACCTTCTTTCAAAAGAAATATAGAACTGTAACACATCAAATGTGATCCATTTTGCAAGTGACCTGCGCTCCTCTTTGTCTTTCCACTTTGCAGGATACAACACTAATTCTACCCCACAAATAAACAAAAAAGAAAAATACCAGAGGACAAGACACTGAGTATGTCTCAAGGCGGTGGTGTGGCCGTGAGAGAAATGCTTCCCCGCTGAGTTCCACACCACCCGCAGCAGCACAACCATTCCATGGGAAGTGGCAAACAGCAGGAGGTGAGGTTGGACATTTGAACTGTAGCTTGCTACAATAGAGCTACCATAATTCAACCCTGCAAACATCCAGCTGCCAGCTGGAAAAAAAATAAAAATCTCCACTGAACATTTCACCTATGCAGAAAATCCTTTCCAGATCTCCAAACTGGAGATCAGCCTCCTCTTCAGGTTCACGAGACATCACCTGGCTGTCCTGCCAGGCAGCAAATTGCATAATGCAAAAAATGCAAAATCATGTGTTTCATTGTAAAGTTATGTACAGAAGCAAGGAAAAATAGCAGGGAAAGGGGAAACTGGTAGCATCCACAAGCAGGAGGTGGCTGAAGGAGGACCTGCACTTGGGTCCATAACAACCAAAAGTAACAGTCTCCTAAATCTGAGGCTTTCTGTTGTCTCAGAGTGCTTGCTCATCTTGCCCAAGTGCAGCTGGATTGAGTCCAGTCTTCAAGTAAGGCAGGAATCTCAACTGTCAAGAGAAAAATGGCTTTCTAGTGTATCTATTAGCAATACTTTTTTTTTTTTAATATCCTACTGATTTAGAACTGGTTTTCATTTTACTACTTTCCTGAACACCTTCTTCCATGTACAATAAACCTCTCCTTTTAAATAATGGTGTCTGCAAAAAAACCAGCATGACCTCTGCCTAGTATACACAATGCAACCACCAAAGCACTGCCAGCAATCATTTCTTTCCAGCTGAGCTATAGGAAATAAGTTTTAGCTCAAATATCTGGATCCTAAACAAGTAAAGGATCCAGAAGTGCAGGACAGTGGGACTCAAAGTGTTGTCAGCTTCATGTGAGAACTAAGGACACCAGACATTTCCGAAGTTCAGAACCTCATAAGATTAACCTCAAAATTTCAGCCAAAGCTATGTACCAGTTGTCTGGGTTTTGCTTTAAAAAAAACCCAAAATTTTAGTGAATACACCTTATCCTGCTGCGTTAACTACACAGAGTGGCAACAAACACAATCCATTTTGAGATCTATCTCACCACTTGCCTATACAAATCACAAATACGGGGATCTAGATCTTCCTGTGTGTACAAAATTAAAAGTTGGATGGGTATATGGACTACTGCACCTCAATGGAGAAATTGGTCACTGGAGTCAGTCTATAAAGGGAAACTCATAATGTTCCCTTGTTTCCCTCTCTTTATTCTTTATACTTTTGCAGAACATGTTATATAACATCATCTTGAAAACCTTCTTTGCCCTCTATTCAACTGGTCTGAAATCGGTCTTTTGGTGATACATCAGCTGTTTGCATAATTTCTGTTTCCAAAGGAAATCAAGATAAAAAGAGCGAGAAAGACTAAAAGTACAGGTAACTTATAAAATCAATAAACTCCAATGTATGTGCTGCTTCTCCTTGGAGAGAGTACCAAAGAAAGAGGAACAAGACAATGAATGATAGCTACATTTAATTTGGAACTACAGAGGTCACTAAGTTAACTGTGGTGGTGAGTCCAAAGTAAGATCATCTGTATAGCAGCTCTCTTAAAGGCTACAGAGGCTGGAACATGAGTAAGCGTTCTTTACTGCCAGAAATGTTCCAGGATGCATGAAAACCCAAACAGAAAACCCCATACTTGTTATAAATAATAATAAAGTAATAAAGAAAACCTAACTCTGAGTTTTCTCTCCAGGTTCATAAATTGAATATATACATTGGAACAAAAACAGAAAAAGAAAACAACAGTAAAGAAAAAGGCCAGATATTTAAATTGCTCCTTCTATTAATAGTACGTCCTGTTTTCTTTTTGGCCACACTTGTTTCTCCAACTATTCTGCTGATCCAGCTGTAGGTTGTTAAGATTGTATCTTGCAGCTATTATGTCTCAGAGGAAATGCTTTGATAGGCAATTTTTGGTATTTTTTTTTCCTATTTAATATGGGAAAGTTTTGTGGCTTTCAAAAACAAGTGAGACTATTTCCAGTCACAAAAAGATGCATCAAATCTGCAAAATCACTAGCTTCACAGAATGGCTTGAGGTCGATCCCTCACATGCCTTGCAGTATAGGGGAGCATTTAAAGTGTATTTACACAACATGCTCTGGAGATCACTTCATTCTGAAATACACTAAATTTAAGAGGCATCTATGCCCATACACAGCTTTCCCAACATCAGTCAAATTACGTTGCAAGCATTACATTAACAAAACTTGTGTTATATGCTGTGTCCAGTTAATCAAAGTCTCTCTTTAAGATGCAATAAGGAGGTAAAGCTTGCAGAGCTCAAGCTGTGAAATTCAAGCTTTAATGAGCCAGAGACCATTATCTACAGACACAAGCTTCTCTGAGGTATTCTTGGCCTAAGCATGTGCTGTAGTACCTGGCTCAGTGAGAAGCATAAAATGTCACACCTGCACTTTCATGTGAAGCGATTTTTGTCTAGTCTGTGGTTCTTAAGCTTTACAGAATTTCAGGAGATAAATATGAGAACAGTGGATAACTATTGCTCAAGTGGCAAAAGTCACAGAGTGGAGCAGCATACATGTGGTCAAATTCAGTCTGGTATGAAGTACACTTTACAGAACTCAACTGAGGTCGTAAAAGAAATTTAATTCCTTCTGCTAGGCCAGGACTTTTCTAGTCCAGAGTTCTATATTGCAGCATGGCGAGATGAAACAGAAGCCTCACCTTTTCTTCAGAGCAATACTTGGTGATGCTTTTTTTTAAACCCAGAACTCATTAAAACAGTACAAACAAAAATAATTTCTCCTCCAGTTAGTTAATTTGACACAACTTTGAAACTACGTTACATACAAAGCTGAAAACTAAAAGCCTCAACAGCTGATGAGCTTGGCTTGACCAAAGAGTAGGTGGGAAAGTGCAAAGACAGCACAAAGCACCAGGGAAATTTTTCTGCTCAGTAGACAAAATGATCCACACTATCTCCACTGACAACATTCATGGAAGCAAATAAACACAGACTTTACCATCATATCGACTGGGAGAATCACATGCTTTCTGAGGGGTTGCCACTCGCAGGAATATCTGTTGCCTCCATGAATGCCGCCGTGTCCTTACAGGGCTGTCCTCACCAATGGCCTGCTGGCTGTGTTTAGATTCATAGTCACTAAAACAGTGAACACAGAATGGCTTGTGAGTAGTTTGCCTGAATCTGCTATCAACAGTGACACAGTCTTCAGTGAATGTAACAACAGTGACCATCAACTACAGAGTGCAGTGTGCTGTGCACATGCTGGGTCAAGCTCTTTATGTTAGCTAAGTGAAGCTTGCTTTGTGGCAGCAGATTTATACAAGGCTACAAACATCACACAGGTTCACCAAAAGGGCCTGGCAGCTCTTCTCTAGTTTTAATCAGTTCTCAGCTTTCTTTGCAGCAAACCCAATGCATTAAAGACACATACACTATAATGTATTTTTACCACTCTATTTAAATGCCATCAAGAAAATCTAGTAATTATTCATAGGAGGCACAAAGAACTGTTGATACCTTTTATCAGCATATATCAAGGAGCTTTATAAACACCAACCAAACTTGCAACCTTCTGTGAACTGGGTATGTAATATCCACAACACAGACTTGGAGCAAAACTTTTGCCCTTTGTGTTCACAAGTCACCATTTGAAATAGACAACAACCTTTGGAATAATGTTTAGGAACCTTGTATGTTACTCATTTGGTGTAATCTACAAACTACATACAAAGCTTTGTATTCAGAATATTAAACAAAATAGTGAACAGCAATGCTGTTTCCCTATTAAAAATCCCATTAGTAACTTCCAGTTGTTACACCTTTAAACTATTCATTGCTTATTCCATCCTACTTAGGATGAACCATGTATATTCTCTTAACTGAAAACTGCTAGTACAATGCTTTGGCAGGAATAATCACTGAAGTGCATAAGTGGAAGTTGCAGGATCATTATAACATCAAAATGGCTAAGTTGTGCAACCATAATGGGAAAGGAGTCTGGTACAGCTCCATCCTTTTGACAGCAATCACATGCAGAATATGTGCAAGGGAACTGTTGCACAAATCACATTTTGCAAGTGCAAGAAGCATTTGAAATAGTTGAAAGAAACTTCTGAAAACAGTTTTACCTGCAGGCTTTAAGAGAGAACCCTACCTTGTGCTCCTAAAGTCAGAGGTGTTATTTTCATCTACAGGAGCCAGAAATTTTAAGAAATTTGGCACAGAAGAAGAAGAATGAAGCTTTTTCCTTAAGGCAGTACGGTAGGAGATGCTGAGAGTGCAGTTGGGAAAAGTATAGTTTAGAATAAAGAAGTATAAATCCACAGAATAAAAATAATAATACATACTTCTAAGTTTCAAACAAAGAGCACCTTAATCCTGAAGGCCTGAATATCAAGGAAACCAAAGCCAAAACTGAAACTGCTAATAATGTGATACTTTGAAATACATATTTGTTTGAGCAAACTAAAATGTTCCAATATAAATAAATGTACTTCAAGTAAAGTTATTATTTTTGCTGTATTCTAAGATATTTAGTGCATGCTTAAGTAAATTCCTTTAATCTAATCAGAACTGATGCCAACTTTATCATTGCACATTTACTTAGATACCAGTTTCAATGACTAAGCTGGGGGGAAAAGGTTAGGAAAAGCTGACACTGATAAACATTGTAGTGGCAAATGAAAACTAAGACTTTGGCAAAAAACATTCTGTGAAGCGTTAACAGACAAGCTTGGAACTTTTAAGTTAAAAGTTGAGCCTTCTGACTGACCATTTAGGACTGTGGCTGTATTTATGCAACAGACAGGAGCACTAATCAAATTTCATCAGCAGTCTTCTGGCCAACATAATGTTGCTCTCTTTTAAAATAACAAACAAGAACAAACGAGGAATTAGAGATGTGTGCATGTCCACAGGGGTATGATATATGGCTCCTATGAATGGAGTGTTGGAATGGAAGGTTACAGGCTTTTTAGAAAAGACAGGCCTGGCAGGAGGAGAGGGGGAGTTGCTCTTTATGTTAGGGATAGGCTGGAGAGTATGGAACTCTGTCTGGGGACAGGTGAGCAGTCCACAGAGTCTGTGGGTCAGGGTTAAAGGGAATATAGCTATGGGAGACATTACTGTGGGGATCTGTTACAGACCGCCTGATCAAGGAGAACCTGCAGATGAAGCACTCCACAGACAGATAGGAAAAGCCTCACGCTCACAGCCCCTTGTTCTCATGGGTGACTTCAACCACCCTGACATCTGTTGGAAGGACGGTACGGCCCGGCACAAGCAATCCAGGAGGTTACTCAATTGTGTAGAAGACAACTTCCTTCTGCAAGTAACAGAGGAGCTGACAAGGAGAGGTGCCATGCTTGAGCTCGTGCTCACCAACAGGGAAGGGCTCGTTGGAAATGTGACTCTCCAGGGCAGCCTTGGTTGCAGTGATCACGAGATGCTCGAATTTGAGATCCTCAGGAGAGCAAGAAGAGCGTGCAGCAAGCTCACTGCCCTGGACTTCAAAAGAGCAGACTTTGGCCTCTTCAGGAACCTGCTTAGGAAGCTTCCATGGGATATAGCCCTAGAGGGCAGGGGGGCCCAAGACTCTTGGTTAATATTCAAGGATCACCTGCTGCAAGCTCAGGAGTGTTGCATCCCAACCAGAAGGAAGTGCAGCAGGAGGGCCAGGAGACCTCCTTGGATGGATATGGAGCTCCTGTGGAAAATTCAAATGAAAAAAGAGGCTTATAAAAGGTGGAAGCAAGGACAGGCAGCCTGGGAAGAATACAGGGATGTTGTCTGGGAAGCCAGGGACCAGGTTAGGAAAGCTAAGGCCCAGTTAGAATTAAACTTGGCTAGGGGTATTAAGGATAACAGGAAGGGATTCTACAGGTACATAGCAAATAAAAATCAGACTAGGGAGAACGTAGGCACCCTCAGGAAGCTCTCAGGAGAACTGGCTACACAGGATTTGGAGAAGGCTGAGGTTCTGAATGACTTCTTTGCCTCGGTTTTCACTGGCAAAGGCTCTGACTGCACCACCCAAGTCTTGGAAGGCAGATGCAGGGACTGTGAGAATGAAGACCTTGGGACCACTGTAGGAGAGGAACTGGTTCGAGACCATCTTAAAAATCTGAACGTGCACAAGTCCATGGGTCCTGATGAAATCCATCCTCGGGTCCTGAAGGAGCTGGTGAATGAAGTTGCCAAGATGCTGGCCATCATATTTGAAAAATCATGGCAGTCAGGTGAAGTGCCCAACAACCGAAAAAATGGAAATATAACCCCCATTTTCAAGAAGGGGAAAATGGATGACCTGGGGAATTACAGACCAGTCAGTCTCACCTCTGTGCCAGGCAAAACCTTGGAGCAGATTCTCCTGGAAGGCATGCTAGGGCACATGAAAATCAACAAGGTGCTTGGTGACAGCCAGCATGGCTTCACTAAGGGGAAATCCTGCCTGACCAATTTGGTGGTCTTCTATGATGGGGCTACAGAACTGATGGACGGGGTAGAGCAGTTGATGTCATCTACCTGGACTTGTGCAAGGTGTTCGACACTGTCCCACATGACATCCTTGTCTCTAAATTGGAGACATCAATCTGATAGATGGACTACTCGGTGGATAAAGAACTGGCTGGATGGCCACATACAAAGTGTGGTCAATGGCTCAATGTCCATCTGGAGACCAGTAACGAGCGGTGTCCCTCAGGGATCGGTGTTGGGACTGGTCTTGTTTAACATCTTCGTCACTGACATGGACAGTGGGATTGAGTGTGCCCTCACCAAGTTTGCCAATGACACCAAGCTGTGTGGTTCGGTTGATACCCTGGAGGGAAGGAATGCCATCCAGAGGGACCTTGACACGCTTGTGAGGTGGGCTGATGCCAACCTCATGAAGTTTAACCATGCCAAGTGCAAGGTCCTCCACCTGGGTCGGAGCAATCCCAGGCACAGCTACAGGTTGGGCAGAGAAGAGATTCAGAGCAGCCCTGCGGAGAAGGACTTGGGGGTGTTGATTGATGAGGAAATGAACATGAGCCAGCAGTGTGCGCTTGCAGCCCAGAAAGCCAACCGTATCCTGGGCTGCATCAAAAGGAGTGTGACCAGCAGGTCGAAGGAGGTGATCCTGCCCCGCTACTCTGCTCTCGTGAGACCTCACCTGGAGTATTGTATGCAGTTCTGGTGTCCTCAACATAAAAAGGACATGGAAGTGTTGGAACAAGTCCAGAGAAGGGCCATGAGGATGATCAGGGGACTGGAGCACCTCCCATATGAAGACAGGCTGAGAAAGTTGGGGCTGTTCAGCCTGGGGAAGAGAAGGCTGTGTGGAGACCTCCTAGCAGCCTTCCAGTATCTGAAGGGGGGCTATAAGGATGCTGTGGAGGGACTCTTCATTAGGGACTGTAGTGATAGGACAAGGGGTAATGGGTTAAAACTTAAACAGGGGAAGTTTAGATTGGATATAAGGAGGAAATTCTTTCCTGTTCGGGTGGTGAGGCACTGGAATGGGTTGCCCAGGGAGGTTGTGAATGCTCCATCCCTGGCAGTGTTCAAGACCAGGTTGGACGAGGCTTTGGGTGATATGGTTTAGTGTGAGGTGTCCCTGCCCATGACAGGGGGGTTGGAACTAGGTGATCTTAAGGTCCTTTCCAACCCTAACTATTCTATGATTCTATGAACAAGCCCCCAGCATGCTCAGAGAATGCCAACAGATGGAAGTGAGAGCAATTCAGATAATGAACAGGCTTTGCAGGGAATTAAAAGATATAATATTATTTGGCTAATGATACTACAAGACCTTTTCTCAGAAGAGTTGCCCAAGGAAGTTGTGAATGCTCCATCCCTGGCAGTGTTCAAAGCCAGGTTGGACAGAGCCTTGGGTGACATGGTTTAGTGTGAGATGTCCCTGTTCATGGCAGGGGGGTCGGAACTAGATGATCTTAAGGTCCTTTCCAACCCTAACTATTCTATGATTCTATGTGAGTAGGAAAATTTACTCCTGAAAAACTAAGTTTAAAAAAGAACTGCTTCTGATAATCCACAAATTATGTATCTGGATGGCATTTAGCACTGTCTCCTGAAGATGTGAGGGGGATGGAGATCCCTGAGATAAGCACTATGAAGTGAAGCTGTTCTTTAGCAGATGGTATTGAGCATGAAGGAGATAAGGTTGTAGCACAGTGTGCCCTGCAAAGAGGTTTTGCTTAAAATCATATTGTAAATCCATCACAATTACACGGTAATTTCACTTACAGAATACAATCAACTTAGGTAGTTTGACTTTATTGACTTAAACTCATTAACCCATTTGATAATCCCTATAAATGTCCATTTTCAGTCTTGTTTCTTAAAGGTTTGATATGGTATACCCTTAAATGACAGGGAAAGGGAAGAAGTTGCTACTCTGCATGCAGAATCATTACCAAATCTACTTGGAAAAATCTGCTTTTGAGAGTTTAATCTTCAGGATTCAAGTAAGTCTTATTAAAATGAAGAGTAAAGTAAACTCATTTCCTACACCATACTTCTGAGGTGAAGCTAAATTAAAGAGATGCTAGTTCACAAATATACCTGAAGGAACTAGGAAAACAAGGTTCTCAATTCAGTATTTTCTCAGGGTCAGAAGAATCAACACTTTGGGAAAACAGGAAACCTTCACCTGAGAGAACAAAACCAAACAATAAATAGCAACAGCAATAAAAATTGTCTGCCAATGGTCAATGACTGTTAACAGCACTTCCAAGGACATTTGGTCTCATTAGCCTTTTGAGCTAAAATAAACAGTTTTAGCTCAAGGGATTTAAGAAAGAGTTGCATGCTTAAGATTTTCAGGGAGCTACTTGCTCCAGATTTTCAGGGAAATGATGGGTTAATGTCCTTTGCTCAACATTCTCTGTACGTAAAGAATTTCTAAGAAAGGAGACACAGAAAAGTATTATTTGATATTGCTCAAAGTAACCAAAACAAATACATAAGCTGGTTGTTGGGGTTTTTTGATTGGTTATTCTTGGGTTTGGGTTTTGGGGGAAGTGTTTTTCTGTTTGTGATTTTTGGTTGTGGGTTTTCTTTGTATCAGTTCTCCACAGTCCTACTTCTTGCCCCAGTTATTTAACTTTGCCAATATGTCCTTAATGTCAGGCACAAAAGAGTAGTAATATGTTTGTGTGTTATCATGAACAAAACAGAACAGAACAGAACCAAATGATTCAGGAAGGACAAAGTGAGCTGAATCACAGGTTCTTGGCAACTTATTCCTCACACAATTTAAGTAGTGCTGCTGTCTGCTGCATAACAAGTTTCTTTAGAGCCAGTTTTTCCAAAGCAAGTTATGTGTCCACGTGTCTGAAAGAATTTCATTTATTAAACAAAAAAATTACATGGGTAGCAGCTCTACATTCAGTAGTGGAGCAGTTAGCCCCCTCTCTCATAAAAACCTACGACCTTTGGTCTATATTAAATTATTTACACTATAGCTTCACATTTATGACATGGTACAACAAACACTTCCCCAGACTATGCTAGCTAGCTCACCTCTTTTGCGCAAAATGCCCACTTTGCTCTCCGCTTGAATTATGCCTTAGATATTTAAAGAAGTTGGGTGAAGAGGCCGAAGGATTAAGACGAGTTAGAGTAGGAGAACGTGCAAGTTGACCAGAAGAACTTTTAGATTCACCAACAGATGCGTTCAAACTGTACAGTGGGATTCCAACCAGTGATGGAGTTGAGGTAGCACAAAGAACAAAACAAAGAAAGAGAGGAAAAAGGGGGAAAAGGGAAGAAAAAAAAATAAAAAGGGAAATCACTTCTCTAATCTTTGAAAGAGACCTGGCATATACAAATGAGCCAGTTCCTATGTTTTTCATAGTTAATGCAGTAAGTGTAAGAGGCTGAACATTTTAACTGAATCAGCAAAGTCCCACATACACACTTACAGGCTTCAGCAAGGCATTTCAGCATATGACTGTATTTAAACTCCCCAAAACCTGTCACTGACACACCCCTTTCTTCTCCCTCATATGCACTTCCTCTTGGTTTCTATGATAAAGCCAGGCATATGATCAAGAGCTCTAATGGATGAGAAGTGAAATGCTACATGAAGAAGTGAATTCACTTACACTTTGGAAACAATTTAAGAATTGAGGTAAGCTGTTCAAAAACACTTATAAAATGTACAAGACTCGTTAGAAGTCTGTAATTCCAGTGATTTTTGAGAACTTTAAGTATACTTTTCTTCTAAGTTTTCCATTTCCTCTGGTTCTATACATTTGCTAGAAAGGAAAGCAGTGGTGATTTCTTTTTGCTTTATGTGAGGGAGCATGTACACTCTGTGTTACTAAAAATTACACGATCAAACCCAAATAAAAGTAACCAAGGAAATTAAAAATGTACTTAATTTCTAGCTGCATTCCTACAGTACAATAAGAATTGATTGAGCAAGCAGCTACAAACATCAGGGCAACTCTCAACAAACACTACAGGTCTTAAATTGCACTACAAAAAACTTCTAGTATTTTAGAATTAAAAAGGTTCAAAGAAGGGACAAAAAGGCAGCCCAGGTCATGTTTCATGTCAAATACTATAATTCTCCTTTTTTCACTGTCATCACCTATTGGAGGCATGTTTTTTTACTGCCCCACCTCCTGCAGAGAAAAAATGAGCTGGAATACATACAGATTTCCTACCGTCTAACTTGTGTAAACAAGCAACTTGGCAGCCAAACAGAAGCCTACAGACCGAGTGTTTCCATAGTAATTGGGAAAAGCCAGATACAGGGAGCAAAGAAAACTGCCATGAAGTTAAGAGGAGACTTTAGAGATGTGGAGGCAGACTTTTGAAGGAGGACAGTTTGAAGAATATTAGCATGAAGGCAAGCAGTAACTTGGTTTTATGACTAAAGTCTATATAGGCTTGTTGAAAAGTTAGACAGGAGCCTCACCTCCATTAAGAATTAGGTAATTTATGTCAGTTTTTGTGTTATTGTGAAGTCACACATGAATTCACCAATTAGTAAGGTTTTCAGGATCACAAATGCTACCAGAGTTTTCTCTACAGACAATAAGAAGTAGCATTTCTTTATGCTGCTTGCAGAGCTAAACAACCAACATTAAGGAATATTGCTTGAAAAAAATATAATAAAACCCCATAGGAGCAATCCTATGTTGTGTTTACACTTATACTGTGGAACTACATCTTATGTTTTCTCTCCCCTGAGGAGTACACAGGGCTAAAAGTGTTTTTAAAGAGAATACCTACAAACCTCCAGTGAGTGACACACTGCTGTGATATATTTCTTATCCATTAAGAGGACATATCTGGTATGCAATTATCATCCCAAAATATGTCCTCAACAAATAAAATCATAGCCTGCTTTTAGTAAGTCTTACTTTCTTTTGTGAGGAGTCTCTGTGCTCACTGAGTGATACCTCATAAGTTTCCTCTGGGGAACAGACGGTGATGTTTCAACAGGTACCAGAGATTCCTGGCTTTCTGTTGGCAAATGACTCAGCGTGTTTGCCCGCCTCCGAAAGCTTTGCTGAGGTAACTGCTCAATTGGGGAATCATCTGCATCGCTGGAGAGATCACCCACTGATCCGCTGGTCTTGACAGTGTTTTCTGTAGGAAGCGCAGGAAGTCTGTCTTTCTCCTTTTCACACAATGGTGCTTCCTAGCAGTGCAAGACTTAAGGTTATCAATCTTATCAAGAGTTATCAATCTTTGAGGTTGCAGTCTCATATCATTATTCACATCCCAGAGATCTGCTTTAAACTTGCATGTTTTATCATGATAGCCTAAAGAAAGAATCTTTGATGGTTTATGTCTTTGTCATTAATTATTTAGGTTAAAAATCACAGTCTCCATTTTACAGAGGAAAAGTTATTTTGAGAGTGCGTTTTACAGTATGTCAAATACAGCTCAAGAAATGGGGTCAGAACAGTACAGAAGAGTCAGATTTGGGTAACAGTGACAGCAATGAAAAGGGTGATGTTTCAGAGTACTATATAGATTGCACCCCATCTGAGAATATAACAGTCCTATGACCAGATGCCTGTTTCAGTCCAAAACCATGCATTTTTCTTCATTCACCACCTCATGTGTTTCTTGCAGAGCTGGCCGTTCTTTCAAAAACATAAGCAGTAAGAATAGATTCTTGACTACCTGAAGTCAGGAGTCCATAGGTGATGAGGCACTAGAGAAAAATCAACAGCTGTATCCAAACCTGCAGAGTACTAGGCTGTCCCCATGGAAGAAGACTGTCTTCTTCTATGCTGCTTGTTTATATTGTTTTATTTGGACTAAAAGCTTTCTGACTATGCAAAAAGGGGAAATTGCTTGACCTTTTATTTGAGTTTTATGTTTCTGATTAATGCAATGCTGCATTCACACTATGCACTTCCAGGGCTGAAACCAACCAGATTAGGATCAGCAGCATGGTAATTATTGCATTTATTTTACTGCACATTCTTGCAAGATTCAGATGATTTATATAATATTTTATTTCACATATATAGACTCACACAGTAAGATATATATAAAAAAATATGTTTATTTATAGTAATATGGCTTTTCTATTTCAAATAGAGACCCAGTTGCACTGCTCTATTTTTATAGCATAGGGAACAGAATGAAAAGTCTGAAAGCAACTTGAAACTTCTGGAGAACAGAAACACAGATTTACTAAGAGTCCCATCATGCCAAACAGTACGGAAATCTCCAGTGAAGCTCTACAGATAACAGCATCTTACATGTCACCATTGTATTGACACGACTGCTATTTCTTAGCCTGAAAGTCTGTTACCAGAGTAAACCAGGAAATTAATTTGCTCAAGCTACCCCTCACAGGACTTGCACACATTCTGACAAATTCCATACATGAAAAATGATTTGGATGATAAATGAGCAAATTCTAAAAAATTTAAATACTGCTTCAAGCTGGAGGCCAGGAGAGTGTGAGGAAGGGATGACATGGGGTAAAGGGAAAGGCAGTCACTGATCCGAGTGGCTGCCTGCAATGAATGCAGCCCTGTCACCCTCAGAGGGACTTGGTACAGGAATAAAGATGGACCCTATGGATAAGCATGTGGCAAAAGGACTCTTGCAGGTAGGAAGAAAAGGATATACCTAACCTCCCTATTCTGTGATACTGTTTTTATCATATTGTTTGATTCCTCTAGGGTTTATTTCCTTTCACATACAATCAGTTAGCTTGCTTACTCCCAAAAAATAATCAAAACAAAATGCAAGATCTTAGAACAGAACAGTTATATGAGTGGTTGGTAACCACATTTCACATCTGACTAGTTGTTTCAGGGAATATTATCTGAAGTTTCCAAGTATATACATTCACCCCAGACTACTTACTTTACGTGTGCTGTTCAAGGAACTGGATATAGAACTGTCCAAATCCACAGCACCAGTACTGTCCAGTGGACCTCTGGCTTTACTGCCCTGCAGCAGGATTATGCATCAGCAGTTAGGATTATGATGTATAGGAATACCAAAAAAAGATTTGTGTAGCATAGTCAGGATCTTTAATTTTCAAAGACAGTATCCAATTAAATTTCCTGAAACGTCTAAGAACAACTTTTGCCCTTGTGAGAAACAAAGGCTTCATTCAGGACATTCTAAAGGATCTGGTGGAATTGAGGAATTCTCATGGGAAATGATGTGCCTTCCATGATACATACATAATCACATATTGAATACATGCACTGTAACTACTGTTAAAGTACCTTCTGAATTCCAAATGGGAAATTTTGACACTAGGTAGTTCTTGCCAAGATAAAAAGAAAAAAGAAAGCTTATAAAGCTCTTAAAACCATATAAATTTAATACCCAACAGAACATCATTTCTGGTATTATCATTTCAATGGCTACAAATCAGAAAGCATAAATATTTTTGCATAATCTGTTCAACAGTATTTTTCTGTAATGTTTTTATGTAGCCAAGAGAAATATCAAGAAACATACTATTGGGTTCTTATATGTTGACACAACTATGGAATTTCTATCTTCCTCACCTTAAATGGTATAATTTTTATTTAACATTACAAAATGTTATCATTATTCACAATAATGACTATACTCTCCTTGAAGATCAGGCAAAATGCCTCAGATCTAATAAAAATAAAGAATTTCCATCAAAACAGCCATGACAATGAAAATGCAATCAATATACAGCTGTGCTTATGCGAAGACACCCTATGCCAGTCAGGACAAACTGACAAAAATTAGAACAGTAGCTACTATACTTTGTGTAGCACGAGTAATGTTATGTTTCATACACTGAACATGCTCACAGCAGAATTTTACAGGGGTGAACTCTACAAATGCTGGCTGGTAAGTAATGAGGGGAGATATTAAACTAAAAATCTTCTCTATGTGCATAATAATAACAGGGAGAACATGCTTTTGCCATCATTTGTTTCATGGGAGCAGGTTAGATACAATGTCTGAAATAAACTTTGAAAGCCTTGTTTTGTCACTACTAGTTGTATGTCTATGAGCCAATAAACTGTACTAGGTCTTAGTTCAATTTTACTGCTGATGAGAATGAGACTGCCAAATTTTTGTTCCTTTAATATTTGCTGTTTGGCATTCAACCTGGAAAGATAATAAATATTACTTTTCTATCATTCAAATAAATAAAACAATGAAATTCTGTTCAGAGGCAATAACCACAATGATACTTACACGTGACAAAATGCTTTCAAATGATTCTGTCAGAGATCTTTTTGCTTTGTTCTTTAACATATCTAATCTGAATCTTGAAGTACTGCTGGGCACTTCATTTACAGCATTCTCAGTAGGGGGTTGTGAAGTCTGAAAGTGTTTAAAAATATAAATGTGAAATACTCAACAGCATGGAGCAGGATCTCAGTGAACAGTCTGAAGACTTCCATGACCTGGATCAATACTTTCTCCTGGTGTCCTTGGCATTTCATGCCTTTTGATCTTTTGATACTTATACTAAAATTTAACAAACTATCCTAACATAAGACCAGGAAATTCTCCTAAGGGAAATGTATTGAGTGTAGCAGCTTCAGAAGAAGTGCCCCTTCAATAAGGGGCTGTGTTGGAAAATTTTCTTTAACAACAAAGTACAATTGTACAAATTCCAAATGTTTAAGTGTAACAGATTAGAGATTGCTGAACGGATTTACTTTTCTTGCCAAGAAATTAATCAAAAATGGTGAAGCTCATAATTAACAAAAACTCTCAAGTGTCTCCACTATATTAAAACAGGGCTTCTTAAAGGTCAGGAAGATGTAAAACAATCTAATTTTTCTATATATTTCACCAGTTGAAATACTTCCATCTTAAAGCTAACAGTCTATTGAGAGTTTTGCTTTTTAAATAAATATTTCAGTTCATTTTTAGTGCTTGCAAAGACCAGTGTAGCAAATACAAAAGTGACTCTATGATGCAAATATTCCCATTCAAACCTAATACCTGCAGTTGATACCAGAGTACAATTTTCAGTGTTGTTTTGGGGGTTTACCTTGAGGCTGCTCTACCTTTTTAGCTCTAACTTCAGAGCTCCGAATGCTTATTTTCTTTTTACTTTCACTCATTTTATCCACAAAGGACAAATTGGATGCTGCTTGCTGTTACATTCTTATGAAAAAGACACTTAATTTGAAGGTCATTTTTGTTAGATAAAACCTATGTACTAGTATCAGGTTTTAGGGTTGGTTTTGTTTTTACATTTTTCCCTCCCCTGATTTAAATATTAGGAAAAAAAAAATTATGAAAAGGAGTAAAGTGAAAACCTTTGCGGAAAAGAAGGGAACAAGGACATCAGGGTGTTATAGGTTAATAATTGCTGAGACAAATAACACTGCCAGTGTACACATGTTCAAAGGTATCTGCTATTACACAGTGCTGGAGATAAATGATCAGAGTAAATATAAAATGTTGTGCTAAGACAAATGATGGGCTAAGGGCAAGTCAACTCTGTTGTTAAAGCACTGGCATCTTTGCAAATGTGAGATTAACCAATTTTGGTTCCAGAAACTGAGTAAACAGACTGCAACAGGCCTTAGGGATTTTCAAATCACACAGAAGACATATCAAGATATTATCTTGCTTCCTATATCCCTATTTCCAAGCCATTCATGACTGACAACTATTTGATAATTGGCTGGCATTAGACCAAATAAAAATATTTCAGGTACAATGATAGAGGAACTCAGGCAATGTTTCTTCCTGTCATACCACAACTACAATGCTCCTTTCTTAAAAGCATATTTCTGGTGAGATGCCCAAGGCAAAAAATCAGAACAAAACATGCAAAGGTTCTTACTACTTCCTCAGGGAGGTCAATAGTTAGCCAGTAAGCCATAAAGAAGAGATTAGCAAAGTGAACAAACAGTAAATAAAGACTTGCTGCTATGTCCCAAATTTCTTCTGGGTCTCATTATACTCCATATATTTACTTGCTAGTTTATATCACAAATGGACAACAGCAGTCATCATGTTGAAATTATCAGCCAGCAGTGGTGGGACAGCCGAGATTTTTAAAAGGGTCAAATAACTGGAACCGAAAGTTTTCAGAGAACTGGTGCTGATCCTCTTTTAAACACAGACATCCTTGATGTGTCTCAAGTTAGTTAGTTAGTCACAAAACAAGGCATCCAAAATCACTAATCCCTTCTGAAAAATCTTAACTGTGCTGTATAAATAGCTAATTAAACAGCACTGATACAACCTGATACAGAATGAAAGGTAACACAGCTCTGCAGAAACGGATGACTTGCAGATGTGGTTTCTGCAGCAATCCTACTCAGCTACTCCTCCTTGAGGCCACTTCAAACGGTGGTTTGTACACAAGAAGTAACTTCCAGCTATTAAGTAAATGTAAATCTTTATCAAGAATCAAATCCCTTCTGTTTGTCAGGACACCGACTCATACAGACAGTGGGATGGCAAATGACACAGACTATCTGAGAACAATTACAAATTCGTTCTCTCACACACAATGAATTTTCATTGCAGTGATAAGAAAGCAACAATCAGATCAGTGGTCTACCTTGTTTGCATACTTATCTCCTAGGCCTGAAATCAGACTGTACTAAGTACCTCAAAATCAGATATGCCTGTTGTGGCACAGAACAATAATCATAAGCAAAGCCAGTGTTCACCGCTCCCGACAGTCTGAAGTTCCAAAATGCAAGTAATGGAAATTTGCCTTTGGAAAGATATAAAAATGGAATGGAGTTGTTTTTTTTTTAAAGATGGATCCTCCTTACACAAGCTAAAACTTAGTGATTACTTACTTACCTGTTTTGCTTCTCCAACATGGACATGGTCCTTCTGTTTTTCTTCATACATGTTTCTCAAAACAGAGATAACCAACTCATTCTCTTTTTGATCATTCCTTGGTCTTAATTTCTTTAATTGAAAACACCACAAGCACAGTAATTATACATTTTTATAACAGTTAGCAAATATTTATTCTTTTCATCTTGCCACTGTCAATACATCACTAAGGTAAGAACCAGTTTAACTTCGTTAATGCTACTACTCCAGTCCACCAGAGGACACCAGTGTCCCAGCCAAAGAACACTTGACCTCATTTCATACACAGCATAATTTACATGGACAGCTCTGGAGGTGTTAAATTGTCAGAAGCATATTAAGACATAAAAAATATTTTTCCAATCTGTTTTTGATGTAAAGAAAACCAAAATACTGTGGTTCTGCTGCAAAACCCTTCTGCTAGAAAACCTCACTGGACGTTTCAGTTTTAGGAAATGACACAGGTATTTTAAAAATCAGTGCACAAGGTGAACATATGTTTCCCTGCTGCATTCTATTTAGATCTGAACTACTGTAAATGAAAATATTTTTAGAACAAGTTATTATAGAATTTAATCCCAGAAACCTAACTTTTGAAAAGTATATGCTGTTCTAACACTACTGATGTAATGCAGCGGATAACTTATGAATTAGGTAATGCCAAGAAAGCGCATCAGATTAATAAAAATATCTTTAGAAAGACAGTTATCGAAAAATGCAAATCATGGTTACAACATACGGAACTCTGAGAATGCTACAACTAAAATTTCAGGCAGTCCAACTCAAAAAAATCAGCTGAAAAAGGCAGACAGGAGAGACATACCCTTGGTTTGACCAAGTTAAACATTTGCAGACTCTCATCAGAATCAATTAACAGTTTCCTGTGACTACTAGAAGCTTCAGAGCTTTAATATGTGCACAGAATACTAAAAGGCAACAGTGCCAGCTAGCTACTATATACTAAGAAATTACTTAGGTCATGGAATCAGTCCCACAGAGTTAACTTCCAAATTTGGTATTGGATGATAAACTGCCACAAGGAAACACACAAAGAGACTGAAATGACTCAAGAGAGGAAGGAAATATTATTTTTAAAGAGTCTGAAATTCCCTGTTCTTCAATAGTGTGCCAATCCCAAAGACATTTCCTACAATGTTCATCTGTCTTACACCCACTATGCTTTCCTCTGTGCTAAAATGGATTTGATTCAGAAGATAGAAAGTTAAACTTTTTTAGTTAGTTTGACAAGTATTAAGATCAAGGATAAATTTTAAGCAGGAATTCTTTTGATCTGGGAATGTTACAGTAATTTTGTTTGGTCAAGTTAACAGTTGAAAGTTCTCACAATGTAAGTTATTTTGCTTTCACCCACAAAAAATGTGTGCATTTTTACTCAGCAAGAAGTCAACTCTTTTCATTGAAAGCAGAAGAAAAACGAGTAAAATGAGACATGGTTATAAAAGGACAAGTTTTTAACAGCTCTAAAAAATAATGATATTGAAATTAAAGCACAAGGTGATTAACAGTTTATTAAATGAAGATAATTCACAAAAACACCCACAACTTCAGTGCTTAATGCTGATGTTAGCAAAAACATCAATTGCTTTAAAATCTTGTAGAAAACACAGAGTTTACCTTAACCTCTTCAAAAACAGAGGCCTGCTCCTCGTTATTTAGTGTTGTTAGATGCTTTTGTAGTTCCAATTTAGTCTTAGAAGGGTGTAACCCTGCCAATAAGAATAAAAAGGAACAAATCACAGGGTCATATTTGTCAGAATTAATCAATCAACATAAATATGCTTGTCAGTTATTTGAGCTGACCCGTTGCAGTGATTTCATAATGGGGCATTAGAAAGAACTCTTGGTTAATTTAAAGCTGTTAGTGAACTCATGTCTTTAAAATGAGGGACATGAACCCTGTAACAAGGAGATTTACTGAGCACAGACCAGGATTATACTCTTAGCTGAAGATTCCATTATCACACAAGATAAAATAAACCCACAATTGACTGCATTTTAGCAGATTGCTTTGCTGGTGGTTTCTTCAGTACTACTTAGATTTTGCTAACGGTATAAATATGATTTCCATTGATTTTCTCCAATTTGTATACCCTAGCCTCTTCTGAAAAAGAGTAAATTTATTGCATACTAGTAAACTTCTTGCTGTGCCTCTCGCTGACAACATTTACTGAGGGACAGTCTAAAGCAGACTGCTCTCTCATTCAGATTATTTTTACTGCTCTCATCCTGGATTAATTCCCCTTCCTCTATTTTCTGTGGAAAAAGAACAGACCATCAACAGTATTTTGTACTTCAGTTTCTGATCATGGCGTTTCTCCTTCAGAAGCAGATGATATATTTAACCAGATGGCATGATTAAAGGCATTAAGAATCCTTTGCCTTTAAGAAATTACTCAAAAATCATAGTAGTTGATACAAAAATAGAGTGAAAAGTACTTTTGGAAGTTCTCCAGTTTCATCAAATTAATACTAGATAGGTTTTAGTCCAACAAGCTACGGTCATGTGATCTGACAAGCTGCTGTTGCCCTTTATTCACTCAAGATATTACTTAAACAAATAAAATCCAACTGTGAAATTTGCTGAAATGCAAAGAGATTTTGTTTGTTTTTTTTTTTTTTCCTTTCAACTTGTTTTCTTGTAACACCTACAACTCTTAACTGCTGCATTTTCATGAAGGGGCATACTGCTTGGTTCATGTTTATGGTAGTGTAATGCTGGTATTTAAGTGGATTCCATAGGACAGGGGGTCAAAGCTATTGCAGGATATATTCTTAAGGAGTTTCTTACCTGCAATTTTCAGCATTTATGCAGCTAATAGAGCCATGCTAGCTGCAATTCAGTAATATTTAGACTCGATGAGTTTTCAAAAATTCAACTAAAATATAAGAAAGGAGTTTAACTTTTCTTTAGAAAATTCTTATTACCTTACAGATAACTTGACATTGCAGTCTGCTAAATAAAAAGACTGGCTTTCAACCCTCCATCCCAAGTTTCAGGCTCTTTTTAAGCATTCATTCCCATAGAGTTTAACATGTGAGACTGTCCCCCAGTAAAATTACTTGAAGAAATATTCAACTAGGAAGTTTTTAAACCTCACCTTCTATCTTTTCACAGAGTTTATGCAAGCTTTGCATAGGACATCCTTCACAGAGCTGGGGCTGTGCCTTGGAAGTCTGTTGCACAGCAGCTACGGTGAAAGCCTGTTTCAATGTCATCATGATTTCATCAACCTGAAAAGAGTAGAGTGCAAAAGAACAGAATTTCACTCTTCCACTGAGCTTCTGTTTTCCTTAACACAAACACAACAGTCTTTTAGAATGATACTGATGCTTGTTTGGGAATGTGGTTATGATTAAAAAGAAAAGCTGTTCCCCTGTCATTTCCACACACAAACACAAAGGGAAGACAAAACTTACTGTGAAGTGATATCTCTCCAGGCCACCTAATTTTATGACTGTTGTCTGTGATAAAAAAAGCTTACTGCAGTTGTGATGCACTAGCCTGACCTAGAGCACAGTGTAGTCCTGATTTTCTGAATGGGTGCACTATGAAGAAATCCTCTTCCCAAAAAGAGGAATACAGTCTTAACTTTGTGCAATTAAAGGAAGCTTTACTGGATTTTAAAGGGGATTTAAGCTTCTACCTTGAAAGCAAATTAAAATTCCTTTGCTATGTCAGTTGCATTTTAGTAACTTTTATGTTAGTATTATGTACTAACATACATGCTAATACTTTTATGTTAGTACTATGTACTATAAAGTACATTTATGTTAGACTGCTATGTTAGTTACATTTTTGAAATAATTAT
Source organism: Pezoporus flaviventris (assembly GCF_033815535.1). NCBI lineage: Eukaryota > Metazoa > Chordata > Aves > Psittaciformes > Psittacidae > Pezoporus > Pezoporus flaviventris. The sequence continues at coordinate 20,961,403 of NW_026892550.1, read as the reverse complement.
ATTTCCAAGCAGAGCGGGATTTAAAGACATTCAGCAAAACAAAGAGCATAGAGCAACAGAAGACTTTTAGGGCCTACTGTTCCATTAGGCACTTACCAGTGCTTCATCTGTACACTGAAACACGTAGCAAACAAAGTGGAAGCCTCCATTTTCTGAAGACTCTCTGCAGATAAACCCAAAGTGATCCACATGTCTAATTCCCTAGTTCAAAAATAACAGTAATGAAGCAGTCACATGTACTTTCAATGTTTTGTGGCTGTATTTCTTCAAGTAACAGAAGCATGAAAGGCCCAACAGCATTACAGGTAGGTCCCATATCACTGTTACAGCTACATTAAAGTCATCTGGCCATTAAAAATCTATTCTATTACTTCATGAATCTTAAACTTCACTTAAGCCTAAGGTTGTTTGTTGGTTTTGGTGGGGTTTTCTTGTTGATTTTTTTCCTTTTTTTTTTTTTAATAGATCCATTGGAAAACACTTACAGAGATGAATAAATGCTATTCAAGAAGTATTTTACCAGGGGGGCAAAAAGTTCACTCTGTTTTTCTTCTCTTTTGCTTAAGTGGTCAACAATTGCTTTACATTTCTAAGAGCAAATGAAAGCAATAGTGAAAAATGGATAAACATTTTTTTAATCAAAAAAAAAAAAGCTTGGCTAGTAAAAAAAAAAAAAGAAAATTATTTAATATATGACTTAAAGATCACACATGGAAGCATTTATTTTCCCTAAAGGCATGCAAATTCAGGTACAAGCAACCCGCAACAGTAGATAAACATTACATCCTGGCAAAATGCTAAGAAGGTTTTTTAATTGCTGGAAGGAGTATGTGAACATTTACAAGTGGAGAATATAAAAATAAAAAAAAAATAAAAAAAAAAAGAAAAAAAGAAAAACAGAGAGAATACACTGCACTCTTACCTGAGAACAAAAGGATATTTCTTTAAAGCTTTTCTCAATTGCTACTTTTTTTGTGTCAGGACTGATAAGGTAAACTTCAGACTGGCCAATCTAAAAAGAGCAAAGTAAAAATCAAGATGATAATAAATACCATTACACTTCCTTTTGTCTCGCTATAAAATGTTTCCTGGATATAAGTCTCTATTTTTTCTACCTGCATATTTAGACCAATCAGCGTATTCTTACCAGAGAAAGCAAAAATACTGAAACAACACTGATTTGGCATTCAGAGCTCTCCACATTACTGAATTAAGATTTACTTTCACAAGACAAGAGACTGAGATTTTAATTAGATGAGAGTAATATTATACCATAAATAACTTAGTTTGCACTGAGAAAATACACTCACACTCCCTTTTCTTATTTTCTGCAGTCTTGCACATACCACATTTCCAAAAAGCTAATTAGTGAAGATGGTCCTAAAATTTAAGTCCAAGTGCGTGCCTCTACCTATATTCCACCTGATTATTTTTTTTTTTTAGGCTTTCATTTATTTTTTTAAGATATAAATACCATTTAATTTAAAGGCTTTAACTTGAACTATACAAAATGAGCTTACTGGAGCCCATTTTCTAACTTTTAATTTAATCTGTGGGCTGTTTGTACAGCAGTGACCCAAAAGCTCATGCTAACTTTTGATGGCAGAAGGGCATTTTTAAGGTGAAACTGCTGTTTTCAATTTTTCAGCTTCTTTGTACCATTTTAACAGATAGAATTTAAATTCCTCATATTTTCTAGCACATCAAAAATTCTGCAAAGGACAAGTCTTATATCATCTTTTAGGGAAGATGGGTGGAATCGCAATACATTCAGGAGTGTGACTTAATAACAAACCTGCTGAAGCTTCAACCACTACCAAATCCCAAAAGATGCACATAAAAACATCAGAAGCACCAATATATCCATAATTTCTTAAGGAAGGTGGAAATCCTGTGTATGAATGAAGTGAGATGTGCCACACCTGTGTGTGTCTAAAAATGGTCACCTTCCACCTCTTCTTTGACTTCAACCAGTCACAATGATTTTCCCCAACCCCCTGTTGGTTTCCTTGTATTGTCCCCAGGCTGACCTCGTGTGTGCTCATGGGTTATTCCTTCCAACACTTACTCAGCAGCCCCCTCCTGCTTGCTGCTGCCTTCCCCTCCCTTAGCTCAGCCCCACATACTCCTTTCACACTTGGTCCCAGGGCAGCAGGGATCATTTGAAGCCAACAGAACAAAGGAAAAAAAAAATAAAACAGAGCCCAACAACACACCCCTTCTCCCCGCCCATGCTCCTCCCCCCCCCCCCCCCCCCCCAAAAAAAAAAAAGGGCACAGCCAGGTGAAAAGCCTAAAATGAATTTAAAAAATCCTAAGAAATTGGGTAGGAAAGCAGTTCTTCAGGAGGAGACACCAAATCTGGACTGTCTGGACACGGTGAGGAGAGTCAGCAGGTAATGTTTTTCACACCTCATACACCAACTAACCTCTGCTGCAGTCCTGGATAAGATCCAAGGAAGAACTTTAACTGTGAAAATACAAACAAATTTTTCCCTCCTGATGAACTCCTGATGGAGTTAGAGCTTAATACGTAGCCATACGCAAACTGATGAGCAATTGATTGACCTGTGCACACTGCATGCATACCATTACTTAGAACCTGCTGACCATGGGGGATGGCTAACCAACAAACTCAGCTCTGCCATGAACTTGTGGATACCAGAGGTACAAACCACAGTTACTTCACTTCCTTATATTCAGCTAAATTTACACCAACTGAATAGCAAAAGAATACAACTGTGCATTCTAAACAATATTTTCCCAGGCAAAAAGCAACCCAAGATAGAAAGCAGATCAGCAGAACCTCACAACTGGGAAATGAGCCTGTCAGCAGGTGACTGACATTATATTCAGGCTGAAGCTGCATGTGTCTTTGAGAGCTGTTGCATCTATTTAATACAAATTAAAAATGCACTCACTGGATTAAGAAGATCTGGACTTTGAGCAGTCCATCTATAATAATGTCCCTATCCCTATAGCATGTGCCACAAATGAATAATGAAGTCAGGAATTGTTTAAAAATTAGGCATTATTATAAAGGTTGTCTATATTTTCTGTGTGAGATACATGCTCAGGGAAAGTAAACATGGAATTGTTTTTACTGTGGCATAAAATTTCTCTCCACTTTCTTCCACTTCTCTCTCTAATGCCAGCCTGCCACAACTAACCAGAAGTTTTAAAACAGGTATAGCTAACTATGCCTCTTTTTTTGTGTGTTACCTTTTACAGACATAACACTTAAAAGCAATGCTTCTCTTCCCCTCCTCCAAAAAACCTGCTGTAACTGCACCCACTCCACTCTGCTGCTGTCCTTAAAACCTCCCAGCCCCAACAGCAGCTGACAGATCCAAGATGATCTTAGCCAGCGATCACAATACCAGCTCCAGGCTTGCATTCTGTTCACATGATACAAGATATATATATAAAATGTTACATAACTTATATATCAAGAGGATTGTAAGAGAAGCAAATAACATTCTTTACTTCTCAGGTCTTAAAAAATTATTTTGCTGCTCACCTATCAAGGCAAGGCATTGCTAGCCACACAAAAGTAGGCCTGCAGTAGAGGCAGGTGTGGAGTAGTCTAGGAACTTACTACACTACTCCACCATTACCCAGGCATGTTGGCAGCAGAACACCTCCATGAATTATGCTGCCTATCACAGGACATAGAGTTTACTAGCCCCCGGGCATGGTTTGGCCCTTCTGCTCTAGTTACAGTTAACTCATTCACCTGGAAATTTATTTCTGCTGTTACTAGTTAGTGTAACTGTACATACCATTTTGCAATTGTATAGCTACCTACTAACTTGCTGCAGCTTTCTAAAAGCTGTTCTTAGAAGCCAAATATTACAGGTAGTGCTGTTTTAAACTATTCAATATAAACTGATTTTGACTATGTAAAACAATTTACACTGACTAGCAATGCTTTCTAGAGAAATAGGCACGTTTAAGTTAAGCTGTGGTAATTGCAATTAAGTTATTAAAAGAAGTAACAGCCATCTGTCAGAACATCTGCTTTGGTGTTTGCCACTCCAAACTCCGAGATGAGAAAGCACCAAAAGCTGCAAATTTTGCTTTACCGTAAACAACATTGTCCGGTTTTCTGCAATGTCTGTTGGCTGCACAACACTGTGTCCATAGACGAGTTGACTTTTTAGGTTCAGTGAAATGGCGTCTTCTTCGAAAGACCTGACAAAGCTGCTACTCCTTTGGCTTCCCTCTTGCAAATCCTTCTTAAAAGCAAAGGAACGCAGCCCAGGCTGGGAAAAGGATTTCCTAATTGGCCTTTTCTCCTCCTCTTCACTGACCAAGGGCTGGAAAACAGACCGAAATCTGTCGCTGAAAGAGAAGCCTCCAAAGTTAGTGGCAGTTTCATGTTGTTGAGATGATGAGTTGCAATCTGATTGTTTTGTACAACTTGCACGATTAAATTTCTCAATGCATTCATCTATGAGTGCTGGAGGTGCATTTTTATGTGCTACTGTCACCCGTCCACAGAACAGCACCTCAAACTTTTTGGCAAAAGGGTCTTCGACATCTGAGAGATTACTCTGAAACTCTTCCTGACGAGCAATTTTTCCAGCTTGTCGAATAGAACTTATGATCTCAGGCACCTAGAAGAGAGGAAAAAAAAATACACAACATTAGCATCTGGTTGTTTATGACAAACAAGTCACAATATTAAGAGGTGCTTCCTGCTGTTATTTTTCTGGGATGGCTAATTTGGGTTTGCTTTCTGAAAGACCAGTTGAAGTGATTTGTATTTGTCCAACATGCACATTATAAAAGTTAAAACACTGACTATTTGACCATTTGTCTCCCTGCCAGGAATTCACCATCACCAGTGCTTTGTCAAAAGAGCTTCATCTCCAATACACTATGTTTTCAGTAAAACTTTTGCACCTGAAGGAACCAGTATAATGTGACAAATTCAAACTCAAAATGAAAAATACTTCAGAAAGTATGAGAGAAGCTACTGACTAATTACTTGGGAAAGTTATGCAATCTGTTATTTTTCACTCCTTTCTCTTATTCAAGCATTCATGTTACTGAGTCTCTTGTAAATTTGCTTTCATCATCATAATAGCATATTACCTTGTTATTGCAGTTTGGTGTTTGGGATTTTATTTTTTTTAACTGTAAATAGGTGTGTTTTCCAAGGAAACATTCCTTAATTTAGGTTTCATTTTTATTCTACCATCCTAGATGATACTCTAAAATCTGTCTGCTGCAGCCACAGATGTTAAAATATATCCAATGCATAATTACAAGTATATTAAATAAAATTAAACAGTCACAGTTTCTGATGTGGTTGTAAGATGGGAACATGCATATGTTATCTGTTAAACTGCTGTGGGGCTGATGCTTGGTTTTTGGTTTTGACTAGCCAAAGGATATTACAGTTCTTCTGCAGCCTGTGCTGCTTCTGTAATGACAAATGCAGGGCTACCATCTATGTTTACAACATATAATTCTGCCAAATTTTTAATTTCCCCAAATTACTCTGAGGAAAAAAAAAAATCATCCATGTTAAGTGTGCCAGTTTCCTGACAAAACAAATATCCTCTGTCAAGCATCAGTTGGAGCTTGCTTGCTTACAAGTAGCTGGTTGCAGATAATACAGAAAGAAGTCTGAGAGCAGCAGACTAAAACAGAAACCCAAAAGAACCACATCCTCTATGAGAAAAAGCATCCCCAAACATTAAAAAAAAACAATGCTTCGGAGACATGATCTCTGTCTTTCCCAGACATTTCTATGGTTATCCATGCCTTAAGCATAATGCAGTAATGTACATAAACCAATGGCAGAAACAGCAAAGGACTCCAAGGGGAAAAAAAAAGGCTGAACAGTGAAAACTGAATGGTTATATTCTGGGTGCTCAGAAAGACCTCAGTAGGACTTTTTTAGAGACAAGGAAGCACAGATATATAGATATGGATAAATAGATAAGCATACACACACATAGAGCTAGTGGATTCAAGAGAATAAGTAACAGATTATAAAATAAGACAGACAGACAACACAGGAAACATTACTTCACCCCTGAGTGCAAGGAATGAGTCATGAGCTTATCACTCACCAAAGACAGAGGTAAGAAAACAGGGTCATGACTTCAGAAGTCTCAGCTATGTCATGAACCTTTTAGAAAGCCACTGTGAGCTCAAGGCTCATCTCAGTTTTACCTACCTTGTACTCCTTCAAAGACCCAATTTTTAGTTGCGTAATGTATCAGGATGACAGTGAAACATAAAACTTTATTCTACCCATATTTCAAGTGCAACTGCTTTAACATTTTCTAATAAACACATTTTACTCTTGTGGGGGGTGTCCTGTCTCACCAGCCACAGGCAATTTTATTTCCAAGTTGCCTGGAATACAGAGAGACCTGCAATCCCACCTCTGCTTTTGCCAAGGCTGCAGAAGTGACAGCAAAGGAGTGAGGTATTTTCTGGAAAACACTCACTTTCCTAAAGCCAGGAACAGCACCTCTCACCCAGGCAAAGGGTGCCACTATCTTAGCTAGCACAACCCATGCGGACAACTATATAGTTTCCAGCAGCACAGGTGCTACAAGGCTTATAGCTGAGCTAAAAGCCCAGACAAGGCATTAGGGATCCATCACAGATGTGTAGTTATTGAATTTGATTTCTTTAATGTCTTTTGTTATCAAACACCTTGGACATTGACAAAATTGCTATTCAGCAGTGGCTAGACTTCATAGACAGAGTAAGAGAAAGACGCTATATCACAGAGAATGACTGCAGTAGTTAATATGCTTCAGGTCTGAAAAGACCTAGGAGGCCTGTTGATGAAAACCAAAGGGAGTATTTAATTATTTATTTTCACATATGCTAAGGCTTGAATTACGTCATTTGGAAGTAACAGCTGGCTTTCGTGCTACATGTACTGAAAAACACTGCCTCCTCTGTTCCTGCTTGTTAACAAAAACCAACAAAACCCCCCTAGAACAACCAAACCCACAGCCTGTTACTATAATTTTATTACTTCTGATTATAATTTTATTACATTCTGATGCAGTACTACTGCTACAGCAGAAGCAGCAAATCGTCACCTCACTTTCCTCTGACCCTTAAGCATGTTAAACTTTAATCTCCATTAGTATAAAAAAGCTACGATGAATGAGATAGATATTTCCCTGGAACTGTTCTTGGCCTGATCAGGATTTGTGCTTTTTTAATTTACCTGTACATTTACAGGTCTTTTATGCAAGCATCTAAAAACTAAGAATCCACAGGCTCTTCTGCATCCTCTGAATCTGGCACTCTCAGCAAACTTGGATGCTCAGTATGTGAAGATAAAGTAAACACTAGTTTAAATAAAGAGGGTGAGACATAAAGAGGACACCTGTGAAATGTAAATAAATACATAAATATTTTATAATTCTGTCAAATTATTAATATAAACAATATAGGCTCTATCCTGGCAAATGTTTATTAACCGCAACTGGAATTTTTCCAGGTTAAACAGCACGCCACTGGGCAAACAGTAACCACATCTCTGCAAACCTCCGGGAATTAATTAAGATGTAAACTGAATCAGGTTTATGGCTCTTCAATTTGTATCAAGAAGGAGCAAGAATCAAATTGTTCCTGAATTAACTTAATGGTTGTGGGGTTCTTCCTGACCATAAGAAAGTCTTTTTTTATAGTAAGGGTGGCCACGTGCTGGCACAGGTTACCCAGAGATTGCAGTCTCCACCCTTGTAGGTATGCAGATTCTGACTGGAAATGACCCTAAGCAATGTGCTCTAGCTGACTCTGCTTTGATCAGGGGGCTGAATGAGGTGACTTCCAGAGGCCTCATCCCATCTCAGCCTGGTGACGTAGATACCAACATCTCCTGTACAGACATACAGGAGGTTGGTGTCTACCAATTTGAACTTGCTAAGACAGTGGGGAAGGACTGCTGCACATGCATACAATTTCTTCCTGCCACACAAATTCTCTTTTCTCGCCTACTTCTATTCTTAACTGTTTTTAGACTTGATTCTCAGTATAAATATGTAATTAGTGGATAAAGATTATTTCTGTAATCAGAAAAACAACTGCTGATGACCTAAAATTATTTCTCTAAGCCCACAAAACTAAGTATAGAACAACAGTGTAAGCAACAATGAAACTTTACTAAACACAGAACATTACCTTCTCATCACTCAGTCTGGGCCCAAGAGGACTGGTGAACAGAAGACACAACTGAAATATATTAGGAAATGTTTTTGCATTTAGAATGTCTGAATTAGATACAGAAAAAAATGTGTCTATAACCCTTAAAACTAACAGTGGACTGCTGTGATTTATTTTTTTTTTTAAGTATGCCATGCTATTTCTGCTACAATGAGAATATTTATTTTGCAGAGACAAAGCACGGAAATGAAATGCTGAGTATTCTTGTGACTTGATTCTTGGGTAATCAAGCAAAACAGAAACCAATATCTAGAACTTCCTAATTCACATTAGTCTGCTACAAGACAAACAGCTTCTATGCCATGAACCAAATCATGAGAGAAGGCAGTAATTTTTAAACAGGCACAGATTTGCTGCACCTGAAGAAGAAAGAATAGCTCTTTCCCTTCACAGAAACAGTTACATGAAACCAGGAGTCACCCTGAAAGTATACATACAAACATATAGTAAGATATCAATGCCTTTAGCCTCTCAGTGTATTTGAGAAAGCGTGAGAAACTATTCTAACGAAAAAAGCTCAGGAACAGCTGAGTGCAACAGCTGCCTTTTGGTAAATAAGGGCAGACTAAAAAAACATGATTGCCCGTTTCTTTAATACACACTAGATAAGAAAGCAAAGCATGCCACAGAAAAAGAACTGTTAACACATCAACTAGCCAGGGCTCAGGAAAAAAAAAAACAACCAACCAAACATTAGATGCTGTGCAGGGTTTATACCTACAAGTCTCTCCATAAGGCAGTGAAGGTCTCAAGCACAGACTGAATTATTTTAAAGGAGCAGGTGGCTTTATTTAATATAAAACAGATCTGAGAGTTATCAGGAATTAGTCTTACACAATAAACTCCATGAATTCTTGGGAGACTGAAAACCATTAGGGTCAGATCTTGAGCTGAACCTCAGAGAAGGCCTCACAAGAACAGAGCCTCAAAAATCTTTCACAAAGCTCTTGAAACAAGTAGATGTTTTTGATTGAGTTTTGCCTGCCTACTCAAGAATGAGAAGACATCTGAATTATTTTTAAGTGGCTTTACGTGCCTTTTTTCCTGACCATAGCAGGCTCAATAAAATATGTCAAGAAGTCAATATGATGTTTGCTGTTAATACCTTTCTGCCTCCATTTTACTAGAGTGCTGCTACAGGAAAAACAGGGTCTACAACTATGTATCTTGGGAGAAGACATCTAGTTCTAACAGGACAGACAGCAGTACTTCTGTCACCCATAAGGTATTTATAACCATGGAATACTTTGTAAAAGTAGTGGAACACAAGAAAGGAAAATCATTTTTGAGAGATATTAAACATTTATAAAAAGATGAAACAGCAAAGTATTTATTTGCATTTTTAAAAGACTGCATAAAATCTTTGGGTGTAACCTCTGAGAGCACAGCCCCCCACATAAAGCAAGACAAACTCTCAAGTTAGATCCAACTTCAAACTTCGACGAGACACTGGGGGTCACATCCACCTGAATTCTAAGTAACTCCAACAATGGGGACCCCAGAACCTCCTCTTCCCCATGGGAAACCTACAGCTGCCAGAAAAAATAAGAGCAAGACACTATCAGCTGAGACTGAATCTTGCCTACTAGTTTAAACAAAGAATGAACTAAAAGTTTCCAGACAAACCTACAGTCTTTATTGTTTTGCTCTTCTACTGAAGAAAAAAAAAGTTCTAAAGGTGACAGAATTTCCCTCTTCCTTGGGATTAGTAGAAATTCAAGGTAGAAAAGAATTATAAACTTTCCCATTTACAGTTTAGTGAAAGACCTTTTGTACTCATGTCTTATCTCAACAGTCCTCACAGGTTTTTTTTCTTCTATTATCTTGCTTAGAGACTGCTCTACAGCCTCCTACACCTTGCAGACTTTTTCCAGCCATTAAGCTCAATTCTCATTGTCCGAAGTTTCACCCCTTTACTTGTAATCAGCAGTTCCATGATACACTTTAATTATTAGCTTTCTTCCTTTGCTATTTGTTGACATTTATTCCTCCCACAAAGCCACTTTCAAACCAGATTTAATCCAGACAAAGGCAGAAAGATTAGTTTCTTCAGCTCCTGGATGATGACCATCCATAGTAAACTCCCATCAGTTTTTCTTTGCATAACAAATACATGATGGATAAAGCAAAAGTGAGAATAATACCAACACTTCCTTAAGTATTTAAGATCAGTGGTTGGATTGGGAGACAGCTCACCTTTGCTCCATGATTTCATACCTCAGCACAAATGATCCAAAACTTTGCTGCTGTATCCTCACTACTCATAAAACAGCTATAAACTGTGCCACTCTCTGCAGCTTCACCAGTCATGCATGTTGGTCCAACTCATTTCTCTTTATAGTACCTAAAATGCACTAAGTGTCTCATTTAACCAGGGAACCTGTGGATCTTTGGAGAAAGGAGAACAGGTCAGAACACAATCAGAGGGCTGGGAACGGCAGCCAGGCTAGCAGCCAACCAGGCAAACCACACCACAGGCATGCTGCTCAGGAAGGACCCTGAAACCAGACCTGCAAAGGCAAGGCAGGGATGTCATTCCAACTTTGATAAGGGAAAGCTCAAAGCCTGAATAATATCACCATGGACCTATGAAAGGAAAAAAAAATTATACATGTGTCTACTTTCAGGGGCAGTTTACTTGGTTAGGTTTAAACAGGTGCTATACAGAGAATGGGATAAGCGAAGGTGATGGGGCTAAGACTCAAGTTTTGTAGGTATGTATGTAAGAAGCTGATGAGCAAAAGTTCACTAAAACCCCGAAGTGGCAGAAAAGAGTCATGTGTTTAAATCTAGTTCTTTTGACTTTGAGCATGGTAAGTGAGTGACACTCATGTCCTCTGAGATGACTCTGACATAGTAAGCACCAAGAATGGAGCTCCATGTAGCCAACACGTACTCTTACAGTTTACACATCATCATAAAAAGCCATAAAGTTGACTAGACTTCCTACAAACATCAGGTAGTCAGGTGCTGCTTCCAAAAGACTGCTAAGTAATGCAGACTGATTCTGTGAGTACTGTTTGTAACTTTCATGGTATCACATTCCTTTTAATATTATAGACAAATCTCAGCTCAAGAACCTTCCTCATGACTCCTCAGCCAGATGGAAAAGGTTACACTTTTTGCAAGTCATGTGAGTTGGAGAGCACTCCAGGCAATCTGAAGTTGCACAAAAAGGTTTTCTTTTCTTTCTGAAAGAACAATATTTGCAGAATCTGTTTATAGGTTATTGTAAACAAGCTCAGAAATAGAACATAATTGTACCCAGTGTTCTAGTGAAGCTGGACTGCTCTGTTTTGTGGTGGTACTTCCTCCCCGAGATGCACCATGCTGCTGATACACTTTAAGGTTTTCTTTCTCACGCTCTCAAGACATACCTTCCTTGAAACCCAAAATACATCAAAACCTGACTACTTCCCATAAATAAACCACCATGTCCCAGACTGCTGCTTACTTTTAGACACCTCCCCATGAAAATGGATAAACCAAAACTAAACTGCAGCTGACGGAAGTCCTCCATGGGGTTTTAGTATACCTCCAAATGCAACAGCACCTGACTGGCTCTGAAGGGGGTATTCCTACAAAATCTACTTTTGGGAAACCTATTTGTATATTCTGCCCTATACCTGGAAGATTTATCAGATGGCATTCATTAATTCATTTTCCCCAGCCCACTCCTGTCTTTACAATACAAACTCTTTTTATCTTGTCCTGTTTCATCAGTTCCTCCATTCAGGACCATAAACTGAACTGTGAAATAAAGCAAGTCAACAGATATTTCAAATAGCCCATTAACATCTTCATAGTGTTATCTTCTCCATCTTTAGTTTCAGTTTTCACATAATTTCACAAATGAAAACAGCACCTGAAGACATTAACGTCTTCAAAGTTGGTCAAACCTGCAGGATTCCTGGCTCACATTTTACAAGGAGGTAATACCTGTTGTAAAGTAATAGCTAGAAACCTCTGTGCTCATGCATTATCAACAGAGATTAAATCCTTTTTTAAGGGTGTGGGAGTAGAATTCAGCTCCTTTCACAGGGTTGAGACAGGCCTAGGGGCTGAGTTGGAGGCTATGGGGTGGGAAACAGAAGGAAGCCTATTCTTAGTTATAAAAACACAGCAATGACATTTGAAAGTTTTTGGGACAAGGACTGTTTTCTTGGTGGGTTTTGTTTTGTTTTTTCTTGGGGGAGGGGGAGATTCTTCGTAGTTTGGTGGTTTTTTTAACTGAAAGGCAGTAACAGGATTTAAAACAGGAAATGAGTTACTGAGAACATTCTGGGGGGAAAAAAAAAAAAGGCATCTATTTATCAGATTAAACTCCACTTGTACAATATGAGACAGGCTCTCTCCCAGTCTCCTTTGCTCTCAGGCTTCTGTCACAGTTACCAAAATTGGTACAACTGGCAAAAGAAGAGCTACAAAACAGACAGAAGTGAATGCAACTTCTTTCCAAATGATACAAAGCCTGAAATTGCTCTGTCCTTTTAGCAATATCCAACTGCAAACAAGAAATGATCCAAATGTGTGTCAAAATCCCCCCTCCCCTCAAAATATATTCTTGAGGTTTACACAAGGGATAAGGAGGATTATCCTATGAATACTTTTGCTTGACATGACACGTAAGTTAGCTCTACCTGCAATAGAGTAAAACATCATCTCTTTGACAACTCAGTAAAACTTCGGGAGGAAAGGGTCAGCCGAGGGTCCTTCTCCCTAGAACTGCGGGGGGAGGCAGGGGGCAGAAGATTTTCATGGGAAGACTCTTTTTGGAACATTACACTCATAAAGGCCTCAATGGAACTGGAGTGTAGAAGCTGATGAGCCTTTTCCAGAATTCTGCCTGACTGGTATAAAATGCCAGTGAACTGATTTGCTCATGGATATTTGCTGCTTTGGTGTGTAGTAGTACATTTCAGCTGCCACAGGTCACCTCGCAGAAGAGCAGGATGGGAAAGTTATGGTTAAACATCCCATGAAAACTACCAAAACTTCCACTTAAGAAAAGCAGTTATTTAGTTCACTAGTTTTAGTCCTTTTCGGATGTAAAGCAAATGGTTTCTCATGTCTAGGGATTTTTTGAGCTTTGGTGGGTTTTTTCTAAGTTATGCCTTCTAGTGATGCTCTATCATCAAAAGGTTTAATGGGATTTTAAAACTTGTCAATTAACTACCTACTTCATGAAATTCACAAGTGCAGTTGATACTAATTTGTAATTTTTTTTCCTAAAATACCTTGCAAACCACACAAAATAACAATGTATGTATTTCTGAAAATTAACTTCCTTTGAACATAAGGTGTTTGCCAGCCTTTGGTTCCTACATGAATAGTCATCTTAAGAACATCTACACCTTTTATGGTACTGACATAGGTTAAAGTTTTATAAAGTTGAAGTTTAATGCTACTGTACATTAGGCATCCCTAATGTACTATGCATTCAATCAAATGGAAGAAGAAGAATAATACACCTAAAGAGCTCTCAGACTGTTAGCAAGACCTTTGCTACATATGAAGCATATAACGAAATTGTTAACCTACAGAATTAAACTGTATTTTGAAACAAACAACTCACAGAAAGCTTACTGACTTCCTATGATTCCTAAGGACTATTTACACTAAAACACTCATCATGTAATTTGAATTAAAACTATTCAGCTTTATGTGAAGAGATTTAGCTACAACAGGATAGGTCATGTTTTAACTCTCTTGGAAACAGTTGCTAAATTGTTACTGAGGACAGTGGAAAACACATTGTTTTCCTTAGGTTATGTTGCATTTACTGGAAGCTATCAGTGCAATGTTTTTGGGCAGAAAAAAAAAGGGCAATCTGTTTATTCAAGGTCCCCTCTATTACGATACAGCCAGATCACATTAGGGAAACTACCAATTCTGCCTCCAGAGGGAGGAAAGGACTCCAAAGAGTCAAGGATCATTGTCCTAAAATGTCAGTCCTCCTAATTCCTGCTGATGATAGACAAACAAGACTCTACTTCCCTTTTGTTAAAAGACAAACCTCTTAAAATTTTACAGTAGCTAAGAAGTTCAAGTTTTCTGTATTCTACTCTTCCTCTCAGACCCAGATTTGACAAAAATCTTGCGAGAAAAAAGAAAGAGCTTGGAAAAAAATGCTTTTATAGAATGGTTGTTCTGTAAGTCTTTACATCAGGTGCTTGTGAAAGTCACTGTAAGAAACCCAGAATGTCTGCACTAAGTACATAAACATGGTAGAAAAGCGAGGAGAGAAAGGAAAACCAATGGGATACTAGAGACCTTAAGAAGTTATTTAACAATGTATTCAGAGAAGACAACCAATGTGAAAAATGTGCTGTTCACTTAACAGACTGCCTGCAGGACTGCATTTCACTGCAAAGGCCATCATGGATGATAGGAATACATCAGCTGCAGTGCAGGGTTACAGACTACCTACCCTACGTCTGGCAGTCCTGCAATACCATCCTACGTAGCACTACTGCACTTGTCCATGCTTTTGGTCATCTTAACCAGATCCCATATCTTCATTTGAATGTTAGCATCTTCACTGGCTGTTCTCTTACCACTTTAACTGTTATAGGGCACCCAAGCATGCTCCTTGTGTTGACAGTCAATAGTGAATTTGCATGTCCCAACATAAACCCCAAGATGTCAATATCCTTTTTAGATAAAGCTGCACACTGTTTTAAGGCCTAAATGGAGAAGAGTTGTCAAAACATTGATAAAAGGCATCATCAAGACAAATAGAGCTATGGGATCACTCCTGGAAGTCACCCCAGAGCTAAGCCATCCCAGAAATACCTAAGAACAAGAAGCCAGAAGAGAAGTTTTAGCAGTGCCTCCAAATGATGAAAATGCCATGACGGTTCTCCCTGCTGACAAGAATACTCACGTTTATGTCCCATGCCAAACTCACTACAAACCCACAGTGGTAGCTCTCTAGATCTGCAGCCTGTGCCAACAACTGTTTTGGTCATCTCTGTTCAGCATATAGCCAACATCTCAACCATAGCTCAGTTCAGCACTATTACCTGGCCTGTGAAGGTGCTCCTACTTGGTCTCAGAAGCAGTGCTTATCTAGGAAAACCTTAGTAACTAAAGAGTAACAGCTGAAATTCATCCTTCTGTACCTTCTCCATTAGTCATAGTACAGTCTTACTAATATTTATCTAAAGCTGCAATCAGATCATTTACCTGCATAATCTGGTTCATTTAAATAAACACAGTAACAGCAACTAGTAACAAAGTCCTACATAATGCCTGAAAGGAGTTTGGAAATATTAATGATGTAGTTGATGAACAAGAGGTGAACTTCAGAGAACTTCATTAATTTGAGTTTCAGTCTCAATATTCTTTTCATTCCTATGTAAGAAAGCAATACAGGAGAAAAAGGAAGAAAAAAAAGTAAAACCACAGTATGGAAGACAGTGCCAGACTGATTGAAAATGGAAGATATTCTCAAGATCATGTGTGTTTCTGGAGCTCCTACCATACATTTGTATTGCCACTTAATAAATACCAAATTTGATCCACAACGTACTTTATTTGGCCACAACTTACAACAATACCCACATAAAAAAGCCAGAATCTGGTCTCTTATGAAATTGCTATTTTAAGCCTACCCTGTCTCTTCCAAGAATAAGTTTTCCACTATTCCTTTTTGTTCTTTCACTCTCTCCCTCAGTTTAAGGCTGGATTCCTTTAGAAAAATGGTAAATCAGACAGACAAGCACCAAACACTGAACTGCAGCTAAGCTGGACACTATGCTGTCACACCCCTTCCAGAGTGACTGAATCCTGACCTTCACAATATTTCCAAAGTATTCTATACTTAAACACTTACTTGCTGAGGAAGCCCAAAAGGGTGTGGTGAGTATACAACATTTCTAAAGCACATATGTCACAGACTTACAGCATCTCCACAAGAACTGGAGGGCGATACAAGGATGATGTTCTATGAAGCACACAGACTAGCTGAAGGGAAGCAGGAAGAAAGGAAGGAAAAAAAGATTTTGAGGCAAGACTCCTTTCAATGCCAACTTCTATCCCCTCCAACAGACTCTATCAGCACTAAGGACTGCTGATATTTCAGCCACACCTAACAGACAAGTCTTGGTGCTGTTCTTTAAACATACATGAAAGCATTATCAAATCTTTAGAAGTAACAGAGAATACTGCCTGAACTGTAACAATTATAGCAACCTACAATAATTTTGTGTATAATTCTGCACTTTATAAACAAAACATACCATCAGCTCCATAAACTGTGTTTCCATATAAAAGAACATTTTTCTTAAGTGTACAAAAGTCAGCCTCCAATAACTGCATGTCACATGGAAATGGCAATTGCTTCCACAGAAGCTAAATCCTACAGATCCAAGTGGGACTTAGCCAAAATCTGAAATTCCAACACATATTTTTGGTTCATGTTCTAGATAACTGTGATCAGAGTTTTAAAGACAGGCCTCTTGTACATAATTGTCTAAAACGCCAAAGCACTTCTACAAATCTCCTTCTGCATGGCTTGCACCTGAGGAAATTGGAAGGTATAAAAACATTCAAAGGAATAAAACAAGCATGAAACATTTAGTGTTAACCATCCAAATTTCCATGGCAACCGCTGCAGTGAGCTCACCTTATTGGTACTATAGCAGCAGACCAATGGTCCAGTAAATGTAGAGGCAAATACTAAGATCTAATAAAAGTAAGATATTTGGTTACAGAGCTCTTTGAAATAAACATACAAACTCCCCAAAATGTTTGACTGAAAAAGGGGCTGTTTAGTTCAGCTCAGCTGTGCCATTTTCAGTAGCTGGGAGTGTGCCTGTGCAATTACATGCAAGTAGTCTCTTCTCCCCAAACCTGCAATTTCACAACATATCTACCTGAAAATCCTGTTTGGTTACTGCGTATCAAAGGTTCCCCTTGGAAAAAACATATGTTTTTGATTACAGTGATGATGCTGTAAAGGCACAAAGAGAAGCATCCACATCCAAAGCCAGCAACTTTTGAGCTGGGAAGAAGCTTCCAGATATTCAGCCAAGATGAAGTTTTGTTTCTTAAATGCAACCATCAACACATGCACTTCCAAGCACGCTGCCCTGAGAATGGAAAGCAGTACATGTTTTTACTCTCTTCACACTGGTTCAGTTAATGGCAGGCAGAATAGCTCACAGGAACTCTGGACAACCTCTTCAGGCCTGAAATCCTTGCAAAGCAGGAGCCAAAAGCAAAACAAAACCTCTCTGATGGTCCCCCATTCCTTGAATCAGGGCCATCTACTGGAAAGCTGTGTATATGCCGTTTGTCCAGGTTCTCTAACTGGATTCTCAAGTATTATATAGCTATGACTACACTATTTTAATTTGGACCAGGAATATGTTTGACAATGGAATCTCCCAATCTGCTTCTTGTGTGACAGCATTGTGGAGCTGTCACAAAGTGACTGAACAGCTCCACAATGTCCATTTAAACAGAACTAAGCCTTCACTTTGCGATCATTTCACTGCAAACAGGCGTCACAGCACTAAGTTAGGGCTAACTGAAAGTAAAACCAACTTCCTTAAATGAGGTACACTACCTATCCTCAGCACCAGCAGTTTCCCTTGAATAATCTGTTACTATATGCTACTTGCTAAAGTAGATGCAACCTACAGGTGACTTCATCTAGGTCACTGTGCAGCTTTCACACATCTGGCCAGCAAATATTGGCTTGGCCTTTTGGAAATCTGCAGGCACAAGAGAAAACAGGTAGCAGAAACCCAGTTGTTAACACTCTAGTCCACTTCAACAGGATAAAGGTGCCTGAACCTCCCCTCTTGTTCCTCAGGAGCCGTGTTTTCACGAAGATTTTACTTTAAATCTCTCCTATTAAAATTTCATATTTATGCATTAATTCATCCAGGATTTGTTACTGTAACTTGTTTAAAAATTAAGCATAACCAAAACCAATGCAGATACGATCCAGTACACAAATAACTCAGTGATAAAACCGATACACAGTGGTTAATGCAATTCCTTGCCTCAGCTTCTGCTCTCTCAGTTCCTGCTGCTTTTTCCAGCTCTGCTGCCTTACCTCCCCATATAAATTAGTAAACAAGCTCATATTTGGGCACATCTCTTGACATATTTTGTGTATCTTTACTGATATTCAAAATACTAACAAAACCAAGGCTAAGATTTTTTTTTTTTCCTCAATCACTGCCATCCATGAGAATTTCAGCTTGAACAGTTGAGCTGTAAAGGCTTCTAATAATAAAATAGAATCATAGAATAGTTAGGGTTGGAAAGGACCTTACGATCATCTAGTTCCAACCTCCCTGCCATGGGCAGGGACACCTCCCACTAAACCATCCTGCCCAAGGCTCTGTCCAACCTTGCCTTGAACACTGCCAGGGATGGAGCATTCACAACTTCTTTACATATATATATATATATATATATATATATATATATATATATATAGTTTTAATTTAATTAACAGTGTTTCTATTGAAGATTTACTTGTTAAGCCACTAGTCAACCTCCGCATACTATACACAACCCTAGCTCCTTCAACTTCAGTAAGTCTTTTAAACCATTTTATTTTAAAACCTTATTTGTTAGTTGGCACAGAAAAAAACATTCCAACATCCCTTAAAGCAGAGGTTTCTCACAAGTGCTGCAGCTTCTATGTTCAGGATGATGGGAAATTACAAACTGGAATTATCTTGAAGCTCTATGATCTGATCTGTGAAGAGGTGTTTTGCCTGACTTTCTACTTGTGGAACCAAGAGCAAAACTGCTGCTTTTGTGTTCTCAGAAACACCTCTAGTGCACATAAAAGACTGTTTCAATATAGCAGCATTCCAGAAAAGCAGGCTATGATGTGAAACAGTATTTTAGATCGTCAAATGTAAAGCAAACAAAGTTAAACAAACACTTAGTTGTACTGTCCATCTCTGATGGGACCTGGAGTTTTCCCTGGTCCTGCAAGATTTACTAACACTTTTGTTGCTGGTTTGGCCCAAACCATGTCAATCACATTAAGAGAGCTAATAGCACCGATTTCCAGAGAGCTCAGCAAAGGAAAGCAATCAGTCTTTGACTGGAACCTAAAAGATCTGTTTTGAATTGCAGGGGGCAGGACCTGTACAAAACAGCAAGCTCAGCTACCTTGTAGGCTTGGCTTGTTATTAAATCTGAAGGTCAACATGAACCCAAAAGTAGACACTCATAAGAAATTCATTCAGAAACGCATAAATGATTCAGTAGAAAAACCTTGGTAAGCTGCAATCTACATGGTCAGGAATTTCACAACGGAAGCCCCACTTCTTACTAAGCACCCATAATGTACTTTACAAATGCAGAGGACACTGCCCTACTCCATCTGCCCAGCCACGTAAAAGCCATGCGAGCCAGACTGTATTCTGTCTTTCTCCTATCGAACTGGGGATGTCTAAACAGAGTGGGTGCAATTCAGGCCTGGCATGCAAAAAAGGAAATAGAAGGATGAAGAATAAAAGCTAATAGCTCCAAAGGGAACATAACTGCTGAGTAACAGGGGTTTAACCAAAGGACTGAATTAATTTCAAATGCTGAGTGCATATTCCTCAGTCATCGCTCAGACCCCCACGGGGATGGTGGGGAGTGACTGGCATACAGAAAACAGCACATTACAACCTCTTGGCACTCAGTGACAATCTGCATTTGTCTGAAAACCTGTCAATTGGTAACAACATTTTTTCCCCAGCATAAACTGACTTGGGGAGCAGCAACGTAGTGTTCTCTGACGGGGGCATTGTGCGAACTCAGACACTAAAACCCAGCTCCGGCAGAAATCCGAACATTCTCTTTGCTGCATTGCTGGCATCTGGCCTGGGAGACAAGTGAGGGTCTGTCCTTCCAGCCTTACCCACAGTATCTATGGCTTCAAGGAGATTTTTCCACAAGTGAAACTGTGGCATTTGAGCCTTTCTTCCCCAGTGACTCCTAATTCTTCCCCAACACTAGCTCTCTATTAACTCTCTGATTCTTGATATAGTATCCAAGTAGACAAACTCCTTTACAAAAAGGGCTATCAGGGGTAAATGCACTAGCACAAACAAGGGTTGTACCCCATAGGATACCACCAACATTTATTCACCTCCCAAAATAATTTACCATCTTAGTAGTAAGGTGGGCTTAAAAAGTAAGGTGGGCTTAATATAACTCCTAAATTTATTTGGCTTCAGACAGTGTTAAAATGCCTGGTTATGTGGGCTCCTTAAGAGACCAAACCTCGATTTGTCTGGCTACAATGCAAGTCATTCACTGAGGGATTAAAGACACACAAAGGTGCTCAACTTTCTGGAAGCTGTGGTGAAAAAAGGCAAAGAGACATGTCGGCTGGAACAAAACATCCTCCTAAATGAGTGTGATATACCCTAAAACTGAACAGTAAAAATGCCAAGATCACCCTTTCAGAACACTTAAAAAGGAAAAAGAGGAGAGGGCAATTTCTTGGGCTTCCTGATTTCCAGTCTCTCATTCCTTCTCATTCTGCTCCAGAAGGCAAATCAATTTCATTTTTAGCTTCTGACCTAAACTAAGTAGGTTGCTACTCCCATGCATTCTTTCTCCCTCAGAGGCCTACTAGGCACTCTATTCTACTATTCTCACTTAGAGAATACTAGAAATAGTGGCAAAACACCAGCAAGATCAATTCTAACACAGCATATCAGGACTCTTAAGAAAAGTAAGTGGCATTTCCAATATTACTATAATTACTACTCCAGTAATGTTTCATGGCACAAGCTGAGAAACCAAGCCTTGCTCCACTGAATAGCATAGAAACTTTCTTTTTTGGTGGCTTGAGAGCTTCGTAATTGAAGCAGGCAATTTTGATCCAGCAGTTCTTAGAAAACAAACCCACAATACTTCTTGCTTTGCTATTGGGAATTTCAGAGCATCTACTGTGAATATACCCTAAAATCTATTTTTCAGAACAGAATAAACTCAAATAATCAGCTTCTCAGTCCATAGCCCAAGATAGCCAGGCCAGCTGAGGGGACAGCTATGTTGCAAACCTGCCCTTTTCTGCCAGTGCTGGTGGCCCATTCTCAAGAGTTTCCTCAGGCTGCAGCCAGAAACCTGATGGGATCTTCTGCTCAGGAGGGAACCAGGAGCATCCCTTTCCCACCTGCTGTCTTGCAGGTTGGAGGGAGCTGACCAGGGCTGATTGATCCACACCAGCAACATCATTATAGAGACACTTTGGTTTAAATAATGTGACCTTGCTTTGCATTTTCCCTTAGCTGTTTTCTTTATTCATTCCTTGTTGGTTTATAATCCTTTAGACAAAATAAGCTAAACTCAGCTTTTATATTATATATGGAACTAGAAAGACACACTATATATAAATTGCTTACCTAACTGAGAATCCGAGGACACATTTACTCAAATTCTCTTTATATACAATTTATTACAGAAACAGACATGAAATTTCTCTTAACAACTATCACTGTACTATTACCTCCTACTAATGAACTAATGCTGTGCAAATGCACCACAAATCAGTAAAAATCTTCATTTCTATGATTTTTTTATTTGCCGAGAGCTTTGATGTTTTTCAACTCCAAAATTATTTCCTTACTTTTAGTAACAGCTATTGCAGTGAACTAAACTGATTATAGATTAAAATATGTGTGTCTACAAAAGTGACTGTATTATCTACCTGCAACAATGCAAAGCTAGTTTACACTTTCAACAAACTGTCTTTTAAGGTGCTTAGTCAAAGGTTTCCCTGAAGTGAACTGTCTGACTTTGTATAAAACTGTGCAGGAAAAACAGGTATAACTGTTCTGTTTTATTTAAATAATTTTAGGAGACTAAAACAAGTCAGTACTTAAGAATTCATTATCTACCGAGTCATCATGTAAGTGGTTCAGCCAGCATCCACATGGCCAATGTGGGCAACATCAACCCACATAAGACTCGAGCAGGGCTTTATCCTCCAGCCCAAAATGGGCCCTACGTCTTGTCCTGGCAGTACCTCAGAACTCATCCCCAAGGAGCCTGCAAGTAGGTAGAAGACAAGCTGGGTAAAACAGAACGTAAAAACCTGTAATGAAGACATATTAAAAGGTAATGTTTATACAAACACTAGGGACCAATTTTATAGTATATGGGAGTAAATTACTTCACTTGTAAGTATCTGCAGGCCTGAGGTGACACTAAGCACTCATATTACTGGATGTAGGGATTACTCATTTTTAAGTAATAGATGCTGGGGGTCGGTGTTGCTTTGAGGAGGGCAGTTTCCCCCGCCCATGTCATGCAGTCGCTCCCTGTTTTGGAACAGGTTACCCTCTTATAAAAACTGGAAAAGCTTGCATTTGTGTTGAAAGCCTACAGCAGTAGTTCCTACATTTTTACGGATCAGATTTTGGTAGGGAGGAAAGCTTTCTTCACTAATAAGTCTCATTTTATATTTCTAAATAGACTGCTTTGCTTTCCCTCCCAAATTATCGCTGATGATTAACGGACATTAAAAGAAAAAAACTAAACACTTGCAAGGAACCAACGCTGCAATAATTAGTTTTGAAAGCCCAGAAAGCATTCCTTAAAGCAGTTAGAAGTGTGTTTCTGCAAGAGCTTCTGTTCCTCTCTCTAAAACACAGCCAATTCTGTGAGCTACATGTTCTGCCATGTACTTCTTCCAAGACTAACTCCTCTGACTAGCTGCTTTGTTCAGGTGACAGGTGAACACCAAGAAGGGGAAACAGCCCGCCGTTTGGTGGCATCCCCGCAGTACTTACTCAACAGTATCACTCATTTTTTGTCAGCAGCCACTGTCATGTTTGTAAGAGTTGGCATGGAAATCAGCCAGGATCATTCCCATGGATAACATGGCAAATCAGGCCTCTCACATCACCCAGGAGACAGAGCCACAGCGATGACAGGAAAGGGAACTACTTTAACAAGCACCCCACCAGGCAGCTCTTTTAAGCAGATGAAAAAATGCCAAGTGGAAAGAGGAAATGATATGTTTCTATCTCTCAGGGCATGGCTAATGTAGATTTTTGTTAAGACAGAACAAATCCTTCTATCTCAGAATCTGAACAAAGGCAACACAGTCACACATGAAACACCTCCCTCTTACTGTCTTCCCGGGTAGGCATTTCACCTGTTACATTCAGGGAGAAGGATGTATAACAGTAATTAAGCAACAGACCATTTACACCTGGCATAACAGAAGGGAGAACCAGGTTTTATGTGGTCTGCCTGCTAGGCTAGGCTGCCTGTTAAATTTCAAGATAAAGTCTTATTCCACCCCCCCACCCCAGGTAATTCCTCCAAAGAACCCCCAGTTCTTGGCTGTCATACAGCTGTTTCTCCTGCTTGTCTGTTTCTACATGTTATACTGTGCCTCACAACAGAGTATCATATACAGCTCATTTTATATTCAGAATGACTGTTTCTTTGAAGAAAAAATTGAAAATAGCTCAAAATTATATTCTAGATTTCTTTAACCATCTGTATTGCTTTGCATCTGCATGTTTCACAGTTACAGTGGAAAATCCTACTGAAGCCCCAGGCACACAGATGTAAAAAGCCAGCATGACACATGCATGATCAAACTTAACACAAGTACGTCTTCCATTAAAAGCTAACTTATTGCTCTTCATAAATTCAGAGTATGACAGAACCCCGGAAAAAAAAAGGTCAAAACAAACAGTAGGAGTGCTGTTACACATTCTCCAGAGCACTAAGAAGCCTTAAGACTTCAGCAGGCAGCGAGACCCCACTTTCTGTGCCGTTTTAATTACAGTTTTCCTCTTCTACAGACCAGCAGCAAGGTAAGCATAGCCCGCCAGGACTGCAGCTGGGGTGTTAATCTCTCGGCCCAAGCCACGAGTGTTATCAGTTTGCTTCTACTGCTCAGTTTAAGCGCTTCTCCTGTTCCCTGGCTGAACAATACAGCAGAGCTCTGCTCCCTTCCCAGCGACCGTTGACTTGCCTTGAAATTAAGCGCGAACATCTGCAAACTCAGGCTGGACTTTATTTCTCGAGAGCGGAGTACGGCGAGCGCGGTGCCGCCTACCTTAGACACCCAGCTGAACAATGGTGACATCCTACGAGCTCCGGCTCGGCGGCCGGCCGCGATCCCCGCCTCTGGCGGCTCCCCTCTGCTTCTCCCCGTTGCCTCCCGGCTGCCGCCTCACTCGCTGGGACAGGAGCCAGCCCGAAACTTTCTCTGCTGCCGCCGACTCCGGGGGCCGGGCTCCAGCCGGCAGGGCCGTGAGCTGGCGGGGCCGGGAGAGTCCCCGCGGCGGAGCCGACTGCTGCTGCGGGGCAGGAAGGGAAGCGAAGGGAAAGGAAAGGAAGGGAAGGGCCAGGCGGGGGGCCGGGACCGCGTCCCGCCTCCGCCGCGCTCCGCCTCCGCCGCGGCGCCCCGGGCTGCGGCCGCCGGTCCCCGGGAAGGAGGGGAGGGAGCGGGCTCCCCCCCGCAAAACCCCCGAGAGCGCAAGCAAGCGCCTGCTACCTCATCGCGATGTCTTTCTATGAAATTCGGCGCGAACGACAGCATTCGCGACTGTTAGAAACAAAAATCTCACGTGGTTCACATAACTTTCTGGGAATACGCTGGCAGTGAAGTCTGATTTAACACCAACATCAAAGCTCATCTGTTGGAAATCACTGCAAAACGTTACGCTTCCAGTCAGGGTCGCCGATCATGTTAGCTAGCGGCATCTGACATCACGCACTAGCAGCTCTGCTTCCAGAAATAAGCGGCCGAAGAAGAGAGCTATAAAACCAGCACAGCAGAAGTCAATAGTACATACATTCCTCGCAGGTCAAGGGAAGCTACCTGCCACCCAGACAGGAAAGGTGCTCAGCCCTGTTGTTGCTCTGGCTGGACTGCCTGTGAACACACCCCCTGCTTATTAGTGTAGGGCTGCCTGAAAACAACTCATTTTCCTCCGTTTGGAGGAAGGGCATAGAAATACGAAAAAAAAAAAAAAAAGACCTGGATTTCACAGGAAATAATCCACTGGGCTCCGCGTAACAAAAAGCCCTTTATTTTCCATCACCTCACAGAAACAAAATGCAGAACTAGATTTGCAAAATCGTAACAGGAAAGCACAGTGGTCTGTTCTGCGCTTGTGTCCAATAAAATTCAACTGCTCAAAATTAGACGTTGAAGTGCCAAATTCATCTCTTTGCTTTGCCCAAAGAGCAAAGGACAGTCACCTGGTGGAAGTATCCTGCATGTCCTTTGCTTAGGGCAAATGGAATAACCTCCGGGTTTAGAGCTGACACTGTTCCACTTAAATCTAAGATATTAGAGGACCACAGAAGCAAGAGTGACACAAATGCACAGGGGCTGGGGAGCAGCAGAGCCAACCTCACAGCTCAGTGAGACATAAAAGGAGCAGTTTCAGCCCCTGCCCCAGACTGCATAATCCTGCAACTGAGAGGTGTAACACCTACTCATGCTGCACTAGTGAGTGCTGTAGCGCTAACTGTGTCTAATGAGCCACAGGTGGGCTGAGAGGGCAGCACAAAAACAGTTCCCAGGTCATTCCTGCAGCAAACAGTCCTAAGCATGACAATTCCATCCACTTCCTCTGAAGGAATAGAGAATCACAAAAGAACAAACCAGAATGCTGATGCAGAACAGTAACACCTACCCAGAAAAGGTGCCACAAAACAAAGGACTGCATCTGTGAAGAGTGGTATCTCCATCATGGCAAATAAAGTGGTGATAGGCTGAGAATGGAGGTATCCAGCTGCAGTGGATGCACGAGCCAGTGCATGGCAGTGCATTCCCAGCCATGCCCTGGCTCTGCAGCCCAGCTGAGCTGATGCTGATAGGACTGGGGAAATCTGTTGCCACTGGATATTAGCACTCTCTAGAGAAACAGGTTTTAATCTGTATTTGTATATGTACAGTTTTTAATCTAGAGAAACAATTTTAATCTGTAAAATTAAGTCTTGACCAGTTTCATTGGCTTGCTCAAAGACACACAGTTAATCAGGAGAAGAAATCTGATGCAGGAATTTGAAATCCTCTTCCTGAGCTACATTTGCCAAGGAGCCACAAAATACTAACCAATATGAGCTAATAAATCAGCATGCAAGTTACTCACAGTGACCTTCTCATAGTTGGAGAGCCCAAAGGTCCTGCCTAGACCTATTTTTAATCAACTGACAATCTACGCTATAGTTTCTTGAACTAAAACCATAACAAATACATTTGACATTTTCATAAAGGAGAATAGAGTTCCATTTTCTAACACTTCTACAGGTTAAAGTAGAGGTGATTCACAAGCCAACAGCTCATTCTGTGAGTACAATAATGGCCATGGGCAGTTTGATTGCACAGATATTCTTAGCCATAAGCCCAATTAATGACTAAATATGATCAACACTTATTCTGATGGCGGTCTCTAAAGGTTTCTTAGCATGACAGAAGGAGAAATTTTGACTGCTGCTATTGTTCATGATATATAGAGCACACACATGAATAAGTGACATCTGTTCTCAGGGCTTTAAGTGAGATACCTTCCAAGAACACTAGAAGTATTACCATCTGAAGTACAGAACTGGGTCTGCTTTTATGTCATAGAGCAACTGAGAGCAGGAGCAAGGCAGAATGTTCCTCATTATGTGCTGCTTACAGCTGTACAGTATATTCACCATTTGGTGGTAGAATTAGAGTTGCATTTCTCTGAGTATGAACAATATTATTTCTAAATAATTATTTCTTCCCCTTTGAGGAGATCTTGCCTGCTTGGGAGTTTTTCCAGCTCCCCCTTCCTGACTGGCACCCTTCCACAGTTTTAAACTAACAGTACACACATCTTCTCTGAGTCCACATTAAACTCTGATGTTAGTCAGAAGATCTGGCTTCTCATCCTGGCTGCAACTGGCTCCAAGAGTGTCAGAGTGACCCCAATCACCTCATACTACTTAGTTTCTATTGTGTGCAATTGTTATTATAGTGTTGTTTGTGTGATTTTAAATGCACTCTGAAACCTACATGCTTCTATAAAACTAGGAGGAAGAGTGTTGTTGTGGTGAAAACAATGAATTAGGAGATAGAGTAACAGTGAATGTATTCCAGTTTCTGCTAACATGATTTTCAGGCATGCTACATCACTGCTCTCTCTGCTTTAGTTTATCTGTTAAATGAGATGATATCTGCCAACCTTGAAGGCAGAAGGAGTGGGCACATTTGGCATTAGGAAATAGCTAGCACCTAGGCTTAAATGTTCAGACATAAAAACTTCTGGTAATACATGAAATTCTTCAGTGTAAATGAAGAGGTCACTCACTTTCCAAAAAGATAGATTTAGTAATGCAGTAGGAACAATAAGTGCATTCATTTTTCAGGATGTTCAACTTTCTAAAAACAGAACCTCTTTATTTCTCTATTTTAAGTTTGGCTTGTGCAAATAACTGTCTCTCCAAAAATACTATATATCCATTTTAGGTAAATGGAAAAATTCAGGGCCAGGGAATAACATGTGTATTTCATAAACAGTAAGTAGCACTTGACACCACCTTATCTAAATGTATGATCTTTTAAATAACAAAACAAAATCCTCATTCCTATGAACTGTTCCATGTTATCATGGAAAATATTATCAGGATATTTGTGGCTGTTTTAAAATAGTAGCAATTAAAATACCTCAATGCCACAAACTAGTTACATTGTCAGAAAGATGATCTTTCAGTTTTACAGATATCCTTCAGAAATTTACACATATACAACTACCCCCATTATTTCTTCTCCAAGAAAACTCTCTCCATTAAAAGAAACTGGAGATAAGAGATGTGAGATATGAGGAAATATTAACAAGAAAGGAGGCTGAAGTCAGCCTTTCAACACAAGAGTATTTTCTGACTCATTCTCTGATTTCAGCTTTCTTTAGATTTAATGGCTGTTAATATTTTTTAGTCTTCACAGTATGTCACCACTGAACAATGTCTCACAAGAAGTTGCATTAAGAGCATAGCCACCTGAGAACTGGCCTCTCCTGTTGATTTTCTGTTAACTTTGGTGGTGGTTTTACAGCACACCCCATTCCCTTTTGAAGCTTTTTTCCTTTGAATTGTACTTAATTATGTTTTGGCAGCTATTCTTTTCATTAATTATCCCCTATGCCCACATTCACTGACCCAAGTTTCATTTATCTCTTTTGTTTCTCTTAACACAAAAAGGCCTTTGTAAATTCAGCTGAAAAAATGCAGTAAAAGAATATGCCTGCCAGTAATTACCAGTATCCATTACCTGGTCTTTGTTTAAAACACCCACAATTTTTATCCTTTATTACTTAGTTGTCACCATTAATTAGGATTTCCTCGAGTTTCGTCTCATCCCTTACCATTTCAAGTAGTAGGCTAGATGGTTTCTATTTTATAGAACCATATTTTACAGAGGAAAAGACAGAAAGAAAGAAACTACTGTGAGAGTACTGTTTGTCATGTGAATTTCAAATGTAATCAGGTTTGGTTCTCAGATACAGCTGTATTAAAAGATACCAAAACAAAGGTGTCTATTTAAGGAAATCTCGGGCTTTTATATGACGCAAGATGCAACAAATTACTCATCTGGATCCACTGAACAAAAAGAATAATGAATCCTCTTTGATTTCATCCTATCCAAAGGCTCAATCAAACCTGACCAGCTAGCTTCTGAAAAGATACTGTGGTGAAGAAGAGTGAGTTTTGATACATCTTTTTTGCCAAATTATAAGCAACTTCCTTTTTTCTCAATACAAAATTAAATAAAAGATTAATCACAAAACCAAACTACCTTACCAAACAAGATCTGCATCAGCTCCCTGATGAGAGAGAACAGCAAGACTTGACAGCTAATTACTGCTTAGTAGTGGCTGTGCCCTTAACACAAAGTGCATAGGTGCCCACCACCCTGGACTGCGCATCTACACTAAGATGAAATACAACTCTCACCAGAGAAAATGGGATTACTTTCTTGGTGGTTTCCAGATGCTCAGTGGAAACAGAAATGGCAATGTTTTGGGTAACCTTTGTACTGTTAGTGAGTTAAGAGTGCAGACTGAAGTTTTGGCTATCTGCTAACCAGTAGCAAATACGAAAAACCCTAGACACTGGGCCAGTGCCCAGAGATAACATGCTCCCCATGTGGCAGACAGAAGAGAACAATTCCTCACCAGAGCGGTGGGCACCGACTCAGCAGTGGCATCCTTTCTGCCCTCTCCTGTAGGTTTTAGCTTATATATGACTGTCTTCCAGCCACAAAATCTGTAACTGCTCAAATGCTTTAATTCGAGTGACAATAGCATTTCCTGCTCATGAATGAATAGTAGCATTGGTGATGAGTTATGTGTCTTCTTCCCTACCAGCAGTACCCATCTTCTCTCCAGCAGAGTGTCAGAACATGAGTGTTACAATGTGCTGAGGCTCATTTGGGATCCTTCGTCTCAGCAAGAAGACTGAGGGAAGAAGGGATCTGTGAAGGGAAAGGTGATCCTACAACACGTAGGAGAGAAGCACAAAAGGCCAACAACCATGTTGCTCAGCAGACAGTGAAGTCCTCCTTCACTGTTCGCAAGTGCCCATTCACAAACATTAAGGTCAACTAATTCAAAATGCTCATCTGGTCTGAAATAATCCTACCGCTTCAAACATTTCCAGAAACACTGATGAGTAAACTTTGGATTGGCAAGCTTTATGCTGGATTGAGTATTTTCTGTCCTCCCACACACAGCCAAAAAAAAACCCACAAAAACCAAAATAAAAATCTAAAGCTGTCAGGAACTTTGCCATGGTTTCTGACTAATTCTGCTTAAGCATAATTGTGTATCTGCCTTTGACCAAGATCAAATGTGCACTGCTGAATAATTCGATTGTGATCAACTTATCAGATCCCTGTAAATGGGTGAAAAAAACCCACAGCCTGAATCTGCAGATAAGTCCAGGAGACTTGTAAAGAGATCGATTAGATGTGAATAGTTGTATGCAAAAAAACCCACAAGGACGGTGTGGCAAATGAGCTATGGAGAAAACTCACCGCACAGTGGGAAACTGCCACGCAGAGACATCAGGAGTTCCACACATTTATAGTGTTGCAATGGGGGGGAGGGGGTTTGGGCAGCTGTGAAACTGGACCAGGAAGAGTAGAACACAGGCAAACTGGAAAACTAATCTGCAGGAGCAGATTAGAGAGCTCAGATCAAATGGGGATGTTCCCAGTGTTTAGTGACAAAGGTACAAGTTGAATCCTTGAGATCATCAACTAGGTATTGACTGTGGTTGAAATAGTTGGAAACCTCACATTTTTCTCAAGCTGAAGTCTCCAGGCTGCTGAGATGGCTCTAGGAGAAAGAGCATCAGCCGTCACAGAGATGAGACACACCTGCACACTCACCCTGACACAACCATAAAATACTAATGATGTAGGAGTGCTCACTTTACAAATCCCTCTGACAATAAGGCATGAAGGATGTGAGAATTAAATTGAAATTAATGTCCCCTGGCACTAGATATATGTCCATGGAAGGACTTCCCACCCTTTTCCTCCAGCTTCCTGTGGATTCTTTGTGGCAAGCACTGAATGATACCAGGAGAAAGGAAAAAGAAACCACGAACCTCTCAAAGTTTAAGAAGTATTTTGTAAAATGCAATTAACTAAAGGTTATAATTAAAGATCTTGAAACGTGTATGGTTAACCCAGGTTACCCAGATGGGAAGACAGACACTTCATTTGAAAATACATCCCATTTCCTTTGTGGAGAAGGACTCTCACAACTCAAAAAAAGTTAAACATTAAGCACTTCTACTTACCATAATGGCTAAGTTATATAGCAAAAAAGGTCTAGAAAGTGCTCAGGAAGACAAGACTATGACCAAAACATGACAACTCTCACTTTACTGGTTAAAAACATAATTATAAAATTTACCAGTTCCCCAGGTGCTATGGGAGAGAGACATTCTATGAATGCCTATTTCCATTACATAGGACTTCATGTTAGTGAAGATGTCCATATTCACTTTATCCTACTAGAACACTCTAGTAATGAATAATATAAATCATGCAATTTTGTGTGCACAACTTTACAGTTGTAGCTTAGCTCTTGGTTCACATAACTAACTATAAAATACCCCCACCTAAGCATATTATTTTGTGTAATTCAGTTGCAACAGCAGGAGACTAGGAAACTAGAGTTCTACAGTATTGAGAGCCATGAAAACTAACCAGTCTTCTCAATTCTCCACAATTTATTTAGTAACTTGATAAATCTACTTGTAACAGTATTGATTTCTCATAACTGAATTCAACCACAATCCCCATAGACAGTACACAGATTCTGCTGGACCTTTTGTAGTACAGGATACTCTAAAGAAACATCCATTTCAGTACACTGAAAAAAACAGTTAGTATAAAACTTTGTTAAACTATTCCACGTCCAACCCATAATATTCTTGGGTTTGATGGAAAGAGCTTAATAATAAAAATATCAGTTCAGGTTTATCTCTCAGCATGCACAGGGTCCATAACTTACCTACAGTCAATGAAGCATTATTGCAATTCACATATGATGAGCACCTGGGTGTAAAAGCCATTCATTTGAGAAGGATCCGATCCTGCCCTCACTAAAATCACACACCAAGTTGCTACTACATCCTTATGCAGCCTAAGCACAGGTAACAAAAAGAGGAAACAAATACCAGATGGTCCTTTTCTTTTCCAGAATCAAGCTGAAGAAATTTCAATTTCTGTAACATTGCTTTCATATCACAAGCCACACTGCTCTAGTGCTCTTGGACAAAACCCCAGTGGGAGAACTGCAGCAGCCTGCTGAGCCCTACAGCAGCTCCTCACAGCTGATCAACAAGTGCCCTCAACAACTCACCCAGCCCTTGCTCCACACCGTTTCCCATCACCATTTGGTTACAAGCTTCACCACAGTCCTTCCCTAGATATTTCCTGTGTAATATGGAATTGAGAATACCACTGGAACCCACTAAAATAATAGTATAGTAATTTGTATGGTGCATAAAAATCTACCTTTTTATTGAATTATCTGTGATTTTTATTTCACCGTGTTGTGCTGTAGATTATATTCTGTCCCAGCTGTCTTGAAAGTGGAAAGTTTTATCAGCAATGTTCCCTTGCACATGCTTTTAACTTACTGTTTCTTATCTCTCCCCTTCCTACTTTCCTCTCAAGGCTTATTAACCCATCTAGTGTTCCTTTGGCAATGATGTGGATTCTTGTGCTCTTGTGATTGATTTTATATATTTTCGTCTAAGTCACACTATCTTTCAGTTACAGCAAAAGCCACAAAATGGCAATAAACCATCTTTAAAACACGAGATTCAAGTACTGTCTCTTATTGATCTGGAAAAAACACCTTCCCCACCATTCAGTTAGGTTTTCTATTCAGAAATTTGCAGCTCCTGGTTTCATTACAATGTTCCACGTTCAGTTATTGTAAGCCAACACTGTTTTAACTCCTAAAAACATGCTGGAAAACACTTGTGAAATACAAGATACAATACAGAGACTTTCAAAATACAGTAACAGGACTTGTCCTTATGGCTTTTTTGTGGTTTTGATAAAGCTGCATCACTTCAAAGGTCTCAGAACGTATTACTGTAAGACATCACTGCACATTCTGGCCACATGTGCTGACTGTGCTTCCACTCCCCTGCCAGAACAATGGAAGCCTCCATATGCTGAGTCAGCTATCCCACAACCACGGATCCTGGATCCACGCAGACTGAAAGCATTCCCTCACTACATGGGTTTTTAACCATGTTTTATCACTGAGAATGTCAGACAGCTATGTCATCTCATGTAAGACTCCTGGAGTAGGTGAAATTTAGGAAATGTGTACATATTTTCAGGAATAAAGCCCTTTCCTCCTTCCTCGGTATTCCCAGTATCAATAGGGAATTCTAGCATTCCAGAAGAAACCTGCACACAGCTGGAAGGATGGTCTGGACAGCAGAGCTCTTCACTGAAGCAGTAAGTTCAGATATCTCTGCAACTTGTGAGTCTGAGGTCACATATTTGAATGTGTTCACAGGCACAAAGACCCAAATGAATAAGTGAACCTCAGAAGTTAGCTGAGCAGGGTCTTTTACGCCGTGACGTAAGAAATTCCAGGTCTCCTGTTGATTTCAATCATAATTTAGGAGTGGCATGTAGGCCAGCTTTAATTTGTTTTCCCAGTTGTTTCTAAGATGCAAATAGATCCATAATGTCATCCTCATGCACATGTTTTTATTTCACTCACAACCCAGCTGGGACTGAGCTCCAGTTAAGACTAAGGCCTGCAAGTCTAATTCACCTGATGTCTCAAGCTGGCATCAGGGCTTCCAGAACAGACTGACATGCCTGTGCATATGTGTGTGTGCAAAAGTCAGGTCACTGAGGGTTATCCAGGCAAGGAAAATTTGTCACATACACAGTTTTTATATGGCTTGTTGGAAGTGCACAGTCTCAACTTGTGTGAAAGGATTTATTCCAGGACCTTGACGGTTTGAATTAACAAGAAATGTATCTATATCTCAGAAACCTATGTTTTGTTTGTTTGAGGTTCCTGGGAATTTTTCTGACTTTTCCAGTCTGTGCTTGCTTAAGGACATTCTATTAAAACACAAAAACTGAAATAAGAAGGGGCAAGGAAAAGGAAGGAAAAAAGAATTAATTTTAAAGAAACACTTGAAGCATGCCTTCTGCAGTTCACAACTGGCCTGCAGAATGCCCATTGAAAACCTCCTCCCAGTAGAAAGAAAGCCTGAACATGAGCAATGCACGCACTCTGAGGTTTATTGTTCCCTGGATGGATCTAGTTCATTAAGGAGTTAACAACATACATCTAAAGAATATTCTGAAGTTTCTAGAAGGTCAGCTTTGGTCCTTATCCAGCTACAAGCACATTATATCAAAGTCAGAACATGACTGAGAGCTGATGTTTTCACATCTATCAGATATTCTGCTGAGGGCAACTGAGACATCCCAGAACATTAGCTGATGCCAAATACTAACCCCAGTTCAGCATGTGTCTTGTTTTGTGAATTTCATACCTAAGAATAAACTCCAGGAATACCAATATTTCAGTTCTAGAGACAGCATCTTTAGTTACTGTTGGTTCTTGTACTAGCTTGTGCCATAGTAAAATATCATACTTTTACAGGCATTTAGTACCCAAACAAAACAAACCCAACAATAAACCCCCCAAAAACAAACAAACAAACAAACAAACCACACCAAAACCACAAGGAGAACCCAAAGAATTTAATAAGGACAATATTTTTGGGGAGAAAAAAACTCCAAAACAAACAAACACAACCCCCCAAAAAAAAAAACAAAAACACACAAACCACACCAAACCAAACAAAAACAAAACCAAAAAAAAAAAAAACAAACAAACCTGACTTAAAATGGGAATGACAGTACTGAAATTCTTATCTAAAGCCCACCAGGGTCTTTTAATTGATTTCAACCAGTCTTAGATTAAGCCTTCAGCATCTCTAAGATAAGGTGAGGAAGTCTGCTGCTGGAAGCAACAGGGGGAGAGGTGAAAACTGCTACAGCCATCGGAGCAGCTTACATTTGCTCTGGACAGCCACTAAGTGGCACTTAAACACCTCATCTTAAACCACGGTGAATCTGCAAACCTGTGTGGAGGGAGCGGAGGGAAGGGAGGGGGTGAGCGTAAAAAGGAGTTATGCGCTCTGGAGACTAATTCCTTTTAAGAACAATGAAGTTCACTTCCTGCAATTAGAGAAACTTTCAAAGAGCCTGACTATGTATGAAAATGCTGTACAATGCTTTGCGGGAGCAGAGCTCCGCAGAAGCAGCTGCTTTGCCTCCTAAGTCCCACTCCTGCTTTGGGAATCCAAGTGCCTCGTTCCAGCAGATCATTAGCTTCTGTTGTGCCATTTGAAATATGCACTTAAACCATGAAAATGAAAGTGTCTCATCGCCACTGGACTGCAGGTGAAGCTAAGGCAGCCTAGTATCTGCTAGCAATGTCTCTGAATTCAGTTTCAATTAGAGATCTCTGCAGGGACCAAATGCTATTTGTACCTGCAGATGCACATCAGGGGTTTGAGTAGTCATCAGAGAATAAAAAGTGATGGAGTTTTGCTCTTCCTAAGACATCAGTACATTATTGCTTCCTAGACATATGTTATACTTTCATTTGTTTTTTTAATCAAAGAAAGAAACCTAATTTTCCTAATAGTGGTGTTAATCATCCTCAATATGTTAATGCATTATAGTTATCATTTTTCTTTTTATCAGGTTTTAAAAATCCTTTTGCTTCATTAAAAATCTTTTTAAATAATTACAGAAATTGGAAACCATTTTTTCTTATATGAAGTTCATTGGAAACTGTCACTGGAAAAAAACTTAAGATAAACCCAAGAAGAATAATATATTAGGTATTTTAGGTGCTAGGCAGGCAAGTATCTACAAGCATGTTCATTGTCATTATTGGAAGTATTTCTGTTGTCTTCAATCAAACTAGTCTGAACTTAAAAGTGCATACAGGTTTTCAGCATCAAAGACTCAGAAGTAAGACATGAACAATTCGCTTTTTAGACTCTCAAAAAAAAAAAAATATTGCAG
The DNA here is from genome assembly GCF_033815535.1 of Pezoporus flaviventris. NCBI lineage: Eukaryota > Metazoa > Chordata > Aves > Psittaciformes > Psittacidae > Pezoporus > Pezoporus flaviventris. The sequence goes on along the minus strand of NW_026892550.1, from coordinate 20,925,601 downwards.
TTTCAGTTAGCCATGGTTTTAGATGTAAAATACATCACCAGGTTTTAGTTGCAAGCTGGTGTTCACCTTTGTCCTGAATGTGGCCTCCATAAATCTCAAATTAAGAGTTATGAATTTTATCTTTTGTTCTCTCTTCCTGTGAAAGTTCTTTACATTATTATTTAGAAGCACAGCATACCAGCAACAAAACAACTCAACAAGCCACAGTGGATCATGGTTACTAAGAATGCAATTTTTAAGCACATTCTGCACGTGTGAAACTAGCTTTGTGGGGTTCTTTTAAAGGCTGAAACGAGAAGCTTGCAAATGCAAAGCATTTAATCACTCATGTAGAAGGATCAAATTTAACCCAATGCAAGAGGAATCACTGGCAGCGAAGCTGTTTTTATGACCAGCAATAGATCTCAATTACTGTCACTCTGGGAAAAGTGGGGGGAGGGTGGGAAATAAGAAAGTCCACATCAACCAGCAGTTTCATACAAAGGACAAACCAAGTATAAACCAGCATTATCCACTCAATCCTTGTATCGGATCCTTGATTATCAACCTTTAGGGCAGACACACATATCCATTTAAGCCTGTATTTGTCCAGTCACACAAATCATTCTTTAGGCAAATATTTCCCACAGTCCTTACCATCACTTGATGTCCACAGAGAGGGTAAAAAACCCCAGAAATATATAACAACAGTGCCTGCACTGGGCAAGGGAAAGCACTGGTTTTACAACAGTGATTTGTTACTGTTAATTCACTTTGACATATAACAGGATGGGAGATTGTGCGGCTAAAGTAAATAAGCAGTTATATATGCCTCCTCTGCTTTGGTTTTCTGCTCCACTACAGCCAGAGAACCCACATCTGATGACCTTGAGGGCACAGATAAATATCAGCCCAATGTAGGCAAAACTCTAAATAAAAAGCCAATTGTATGGAAAAATAATGAGCTATTTCAGGAAGGTGATTACTCAGTATCATAATTTATGAATTGATATCTTCATATTTCAATGTGGACGGCTTGAATTTGACAAATTAGGGCCATTTTAGAATCTGGAAAAAAAAAAAATACAACTGCCTGAATATGAACGTTTAAATAGATCCAAGTGAGCTAAAGACCAAGCTTTTCAGAGAAACTTGTGAAGCAGGGAAAATAGGAAGGTTTTGGTTTTACTAGTCTTCAGGAAAATCAGTGATGTAGGACCCAGTCCTATAATCTGATTCATGCCAGAACCACTCCTGAGTCTGTCTGGAGAGATTGTACTAACATACATGACAGATATAACCTTTGTTTATTCATATATTTGACAAAAGCTATCTTCCCACATGTCTAAAAACAGATTGTACACACTCTGAATGCTCTCTTTCATGAGCTAAATTACACTGTCCTCAATATGTTATTGTACTGTGTGCCATGAAAACTAACACTGTATTAAGTAAGACTGATATTTTATTAAAACTGTTCTTTTTCAAAGCAGTTCCACTCCCTCCTCTCCCCTCCTCCCCAGAAAAATGTGCTTTCTGGCTTTAAATTGCATACAAATATCATTGTGCCATGTACCCACAAAATTAATTTAAAAACATCATAAGCGTGCATACATTATATTCCTTAAAATCATTAATCAAAATAAAAACCATCTACTAAATCAAGATTAGGCTGACTTGCGCTTGGAAGTCAATAACGCAGCATTCTTTCAAACCCCTAGTCTTAATTTAATTTCAGCAAACCACAGCAGTGGGTAACTGCTGGAAATACACTGGAGTTCCTTTATCATTAATTACTGCTCTTTGTAGTATCATAAATTCAGCTTAATATCCAGTGTTACTATAGATCAAACAGTACTTTTTATACTCTTCATTATGTATATGCAACCTGGGTTTCTAGACTCATTTTCTTTCTCACTCAGAACTTTCTCACAGGTGCAACTCCCACTTTCTTTTTTACTTGCCCAGAAATTTCTGTGGCTGTGAGTCGGCTTGAAGATGCAGGTCTGACTAGGCTTAGGCTCCAAGGTGGTGAGGAGACCCATTCACTTACTTTGTGTGTATTGCATTTGACACCTTTGCAGAAGGCAGACTTTACTGCACTACAGTAAGGTGAGCTGAATAACTTTGCTGTAACCTATTTTGTTATTGTTACCACTTGTGAAGAGAAGGAATTTAATATGTTTAGTGCTGGGGTAATGTGTTGATAGACATAGCCTCTCATCTCAAGACCAACAGTGTACTTTGAGAACTGTGTGGACTGAAAGAATACCCAAATTTTCACATCAGTTTTCCACAGTAAGTTATCTTCAAGCTTTTCAATCAAATTGGAAGACTACAGCATCACCAAACTCTTGCAAAGTTTAGGAAGATGGTCACAATATTTTGGAATATTTAAATTGCTCTGAACTGCCCCATTGAGTGATACCACAGTGCAACATGAAACTAGAGGAAAAGCTGCACTCAGACTGGGTGAAGAAGATGTTAAGAGTGAGCTTCTCTTTGGAGATATGCAAGGAAGCTCTTCGCTATGTGAAGAGGAAGTTTCGGAAGGAAACTGACTTTGGAGAATGCTTTAATATTATGGCTCCAATTGCCTGTACTGGACTTCATAGGCTGTAACTATCAGACCTTGTCAGACAAAAGGAATGGTTACCAGTCAGGTCAGAAGCTTGGTCACAAATCCGCTACTGAGATTTTTGCCTCAGTTCCACTGTTTTGTATATCTGGTACAATCCCTAACAGAAAAAGTAAAGGAACAATAAATAATCTTGGTGTGAACTCTGGCTCTAAAATGAAGTGCCCATGGCAGCATAAGTAACACATAGATACTTTCACTATTATTTAAGTTGAAAAATTCGCTAACAGTGTCATCTGATACAGAATCTTATACTAATCAGTCATTCTGTAGCAGAAATTTCTGCATGATTTAGAAAATGGAAGAAATCACAAGAAAATATAATTTCATGTTGCTGCCACTGTAAGAATGGGAATAGGCATCTCCTTACAAACCATTAATTTCATCTTCCTTGGTAAGACTTTATCTCTAAGTCAGGAAACAGCATTGGTATTGCACAAATGACTTCCTCCGTGTAGCAATCATAGATGAGGTTGAGGGAAATCACACACTATTTCTTGTAAAATAAGGGTGAAACAGGAGCACTTAGCTGAGCCAGGGTGGCACAAAGTCACTCTACGGTCTGACAAGAGCCCCATAAAGGCTTGGGACAATGCTGCTAGGGACAGGTTCATTGTCCACTAAAGCACCCTGAAAGAAGAGTTCACATACATGAATCCTTTGAATAGATCCCAGGATAGAGCTGGTCTAGTCACAGTTATGCTCTAGGCTCAGGAGAAGTATAAATCCTGATTAATTGTGAGAGTGTCCAAAGCACAGCTGGCTGTTCGAATTACATAGGACATGCTATTAAGACTTACACAGCTAAACTTTGACCTACTTTATATACCAGGCTATGTATGTGCACAATTGTGTATTTGGTGTTTCATTTTTTCTGCTAATTTTTTTTTTCTTCTGTTTTTTATTGTTTGGGTTTTGTTTCTTTTTTTTTTTTTTTTTTTTTTTTGGTGGGTGAGTGGGGTGCGGTGTTTTCTTGTTTTTTTTTAACATTAATTTCTGCAGTTAGCATTTGGGAGACAGGCGAGACTGCAGTATTAGCAGTTTGCATTTATGTAGATTTCATCAGAAAAAAACAAAGGTGAATACAAACAGGAGGCAGAAACCAGCCAAATTAAGCTCTCAGCTGCACTGAAATAAGTCCAGTTTCCTCATTTTGTTTCAGCATTTTATGCTTTTTTGCAAAAGAACAGACAGTTTTAATCTTCTTAGACTCATCAAGCAGTAAAATACAGTAGGAAAAGATTACCTCTATCTTTAAAATTATCTTTAATTGCCTGAATTCTTTTCTGAAAGGGAAATGGTACTATTAAAAATGAGATACTTAGTGAGGCCACATCTTAGAGCCTAATGTAAAAACAAGTTGTGTAACAATCCTCAGTCATGAAGCTAAGCCTCACAACAACTGCTCTGGAGTTCACTGGGCCCTGCCATTCCTTTTATAGATAAATAATGTGAAGTTCACTCACATCAGTTCTGTGCAGCTCACAGGGAGCTACGTGTTGATTATCTGAAACCAGCTTCTCCAGCACATAATCAGATCACAACATGTAATAAGAAGTACTGCATTCCAGGTAATACAGCATGATCTACTTAAGTGTGTAAGTCCCTCACAAAAGTAGGTGAAGGTTGTTTAAAAAACATAGTAACTGTTAAAGCAATTAGACCCAGAAAATGAAGACCTCTAACAAAAGGTGAGATTACTGTTGTAATCAAACAGCTCAACAGCAGGGTATTAATGCTTCAGCCCCACCCTCAGGCAGAAATTACTCAGTCATCAAAACTTCCACAAAATGAGGGTGAAGGGATAAAACACTCCACTATCTGTAACTTACTGAAGTTATGCATAGAGAAGGAAGGAAAGCTCCATATCCCATATCCAACAGATCTGCTTAGAAAGGTAACTTTAACCCATAAAAGCTCTCCCTATGCAGTGTAAAACCATCCTTCTAGTACTAAGTGGAGTGGAATGATCTCTATATCCACGTGCTTGTTTTCAAGTAATGTGCAAAGGAGCAGTCTGACAGGAAACTTCTTACATCCTCTCCTATTTACTGCTGCACCAGCAGGGAAAGTGAGCCGTACACTGACATGATGATCCAATGGAAATAATTATACAAGATCCTACAGAATGAAGACAAAGACCACAGTGGTGCTCTGCCTTTTCTTTCATTTCTGAGGAGGAATAGAACAAAGAATTTCTTACAAAGAATCCTGACATTATTTAGTGTTAATTACCTGTCTACTGATTTCTTTTCTAAAGTGAACATACTGGTAATGGAGCAACAATGAACCTAACAGTCCGCAGTCCTGTATTCATATCTAGAAAAAACATTACATGTTCCCACACCCTATCATTTTTTAGCTAAATATTACCCAGGAAAAGAAATCATTTCCCGTTAACAAAATGCTTTCATATTAAACAGCAAGCTAACCCCTCATTAATCAAGTGTATGTTCTTGCTCAATATGTTCTCAATAAAACCACAGGTAATGGACTATAGTTAATGAACTCCTGTCTATCTGCAGTGCTGATGCTAAAAGCCTGAGCAATCCTGGATTTCTACCTTTCTACCACCTCCAGTGCTATTCATCTGTCTGAAGGAACTTCAAGTCTCTCGTACTCCTCTTCAAAGGCCTTAGCTGTTTAGTCTTCTACTCACCTACTTTCGTCTTAACATACTAATCTTCCCACTCCTCCAACAGACACCCCTCTGTCCTCTTTAATTCTATTTACCCTAAGGTGGGAATATATTCAGAATTTGTAAAGCCACAAAGTATCTTTCACTCCAAATTCTGAGTCAGACCTGCCCTAACGTGAGAACTCTACCAAATACAGCCCTACTACAGATTTATCTATGCAGATACAAAGAACTGTAACTCCTGCAGTTTACAGAATTATTTTAATTGTAAAACCAGTTGTTTGGGGTTTGTTTGGCTGCTGTTGTTTTGCTGGGTTGTCATGCCCATGCTCCTTCCCCCTTCCCCCCCCCCCAAAAAAAAAAAAAAGAGAAATAGACTAAGTGCAATTGTCACCTAAGTTTGGATGTCTAAGACTACTGGGTAAAGAGTTCATGAGAGTCTGCTGTGTCACATAGGTGGCAAAGGTCCAATTTCTAAAATTTGTTTCTTCTGAAACTAAACATAAGCTGCAGCAACATGGTGTTAAATTCTTCATCCTAACTCACTCACTTTTAACAAACAGCTCAGTTTGTAACAAAGGTATACAGTGCACTTCTATGCTTGCAAATTGGGTATCTGCAAAACAGGTAACATCATTTCATCTCTCTTGATAAATATAGAAGTACCGATTAGCTAAAACGCATTACACAACAACAACTCAGGGCACAGTAACAACACCCTATAAAGCATAACTGATTTACTTAAAGGTAAGATTAATCAGAAATCACACTGAATTTAAGTAAAACTGGCAGGGCTTCATTTTAGAAGATGAGAAGAACACTTGACATGCCCGTTATCATTTTGTTAAAACATAGATCCACAAATGCCAATTAGATGTCTACCTCCTAATGAGGAACCTAGCCTGCAAAAAAGTCAGGAGAAACAACCCTTGCAATCAAGGCAAGTTAAGAGCCCAGGTGGAGGGTAGTTTTTGAAAGGACACAGAGCTGTGCGAACCTATGACTAAGTAGTTAAAATAGGCCTCAAAAATTCTGGGTGTTTTCTCCAAAAAGATGTAGACACAGCTGCAAATTTAACAGGAGACTTATTTTGTTATCTCTAATTTCAAACATGTCTAGGGAACAGTACTTCAATCCTTTGTTGCAAAAGAAAATGCACCAGGGATGATCAGTGCTGTGTACTCACCATAATCCTGTAAAATCAAGAGCAAAAATAAGTGCATGAGAAAACGGCAAAATGCATTTACCAATGTATTTATTCAATGCCAAGTTCTGAAACATCTATTCCTTATTTCTGCTCCCTTACATATACAAATTTGGTATTAACTTGACAGGATTTCTCACTTGAATGCTTATGATCGATCTACAACATATTTGCCTTCTAATTTACCGGAACTGACTTTTTATCTGGGGTGGATTTAACTAAACCTGTTTCCATATGTTTTGAGCTCTAAGCTCGAGACCGTAGATTTGGAACCGTACAATGTTTTTCGATTGCGCAGGTTGGCATAAATCCCATGTGTGGTGTATATACACATAATACCTTCACGGTGCTTCAGCAGGACATCTCCTATGAGTAAAGCAAGCAGCATGTAGTAATAGGCTGTTTTCCAACATTATAACTACAGTCTGCACTCAAGAGGTGAAGGATATGTCACTGGTTTGTCCCCAATAGGTCACAGCAGCTTTTTGCCAAATCCTACTCACGTTATGAGAGTTACTGTCTCACAGTGGCCTCAAACAAAAGAAGAGACTATTTTTCCACCTTTTCAGCAAGGACACAACTTGTTCCTAAGAAATGCAGACTGAGACAAATCTCACCCACAGCATGCAACATGCACACCAAACTCCTGTCTCACACCATGCAGCAGCAAGCCTGCATGTCACAGTCACAACACTGCAGTGTGGTCGGTCTCTCATCCTCCAACACCTCTCACGAGGCTCTGGATTACAGAGCTAGGAAGAGGTTTCCACAGTGTCCTGTGGTTGGAGGTATCCTACATACCAAAGATCCACCTTACCCATTCCTCCTTCTGAGAAAGGAGCTATCTCTATTTCCCAGTCACGTAGGTCTCAACTCAGGAAAACAGAAATTTGAGAGGTCTGACTGTAGGATTAGATAAAGTTCACAGTGACTCAAGGGTGAAATCCTAGCCCTAGTGACATCAACAGAAAAACTCTCACTGACACGAGGGAAAAGATTTCAGCCCATATCCCAAATGTGAGTGTTTTTTAAGCTGATGAAATTCAGGCTCTGATTCTGTAGAAGATATTTATACACCTTTCACTTCACATATTGTACAGTTCAAACTCAATGGAACCAGTAACATCAAGTAAAGTGACGCTTGTCAGTACATTTTAGTGAGATCCAATCTCTAATTGTAAATACAAGCTTAAGATCTTACACTGTAGTGAAAAGTTTCAAACAGCACAAAAGCAACTCCAGTGCTGCTTGCTCTGGTGTTTTTTTTCTTTTTACTTACTTTTGTCTGATCGTCAGCTTTAAATACATAGCAGATACTTTGATGACTTGCTGCTCCATCCTTTATCAGACAAGCAAAGTAGCTTGGATCATGGCTGTTGTGTATCAGTTTGTGGACATGCTGTGGCTTGTATTCAAACAAATCTGAATAATTCAAAGGGTCCCACTGCTGGATTTTCCCAGTGTCTGGTTCACATCGCAAACTCTCTGGTGAAACATACAGTCGGATTTGGCTGACACTAGGTTCTTCTTTGGAAGCCTTTGCACTGAGCATCCGGATCTCTGCCACAATCCAAGGCAGCATTGACATGGTGGTTAGGGAATGCACTGGCAGAGAACCAACAAGCTGGAGTCTGAAACTTGCTGAGAAATCATTTGATATGTGGTGCTTCTTTACTTTGAATGTAATTGGCTCCATTTTACAGTCCTTTACGGAACCTGGACTAATTCATCAATATTTCAGTTCCATGGAATGACTTCTGTATGGTTCTTTGATTAAGGAACAGAAGATTTCTGTAAGGAAAAGAAATAGTTATGTAGGTGGTGGAACCCTATTACAAATGAACTGGTAGTAACACAAATATATGATAACATCAGAAGAGACATACTGATCCTCTACCATGACCTATTCAGCACATTTCCCCTACATTGGACCTTATCATTTCAGATCCAACAAACATAACAGTAATAAATTCATTGCTTAAAAAAAAAAGTCAGTCCTAATTTAAAAGTTGCTTTACAACTCTTGCTAAACCACCTAGTAAGTAACCAGACTCAAAACCACACATTCTTTCTAACCTGTGTCTGTCTCATGGCAGAGGTACATGGATCACACTGGCCTGTTTCAATCCTATTATCACAGAAAAAACTCAGCTGAGCTTTTCTGACCTTCAGGACAGTTGAAGTCAGTGCTTGCTAAGACACATTCACATTTGGGGAGGGAGGAAGGTCATCTTCCTTGTTCATAGGTAGACAATTTTGACTTTGGCTACTAACATGGGGTTGTTTCCTTGGGTACTTTGCCAAGTGATCATGGGCTGTTACCAAACAGACTTTTTCATTAAATAACACCCCAGAAATCTTCATCTGGAAAAGCTAGTAGCAGTCAACTGACTGACTGCTGATAAAACTACCAGATAGCAGAGATAAGCAACAATCTTTACAGCATCTCACTAAAAAAACATGATGATTCACAACTCATGATTACATTTTGAGGCCTGTCAGCCAGCCAGGAATACTTAATGTGTGTCACATTGATGTTGTATCATTTTCATTTCATAAAATACCAAATGGAACCAAGTTACATACAACCCTGTTATACCCAACATATAGTACCACCACTGCTGTTACTACATATTAGTTGGTTTAGTAACAAAATCCAATAACTGCATTTATCTGTCAATTTCATTTTGCAAAATATAGTCTATGAAAATGTAGATTGGCATGTGTTTTAAGTCCTCATTAATTGAACCTGGCTCTCAGCTGTTACATTATTTTTGTGTGAGACTGATGAGAAGCTGACAGGCCTGTAATTGCCTGTGTTTAAATTCCATGACACTAGTTTACCCTCGGCCTTCTGAGAATTTCCCATGAAAAGACCTATTAAAAACAACATGAGCAGTCTGAAGAACTCCTTATGAAACACTTTCAATTATATTTGAACAAGTATTTAATAAATGGCATCTGTTTACTGTGGCAACAATATTTCGTGTCTTCATCTACAAGCATGATCAAAAATAGCAGTATTTTTCTCGTGAGTTTTCATCAAACTGTGTCCTTTATTTGTCCTTATAAAATATTTTCAAGCTGAGTTTTTAACAGTGTTTCACCTTGTTGAAAATGAAAGGAAATTTAAGATGGAAATTCATTTTGAACTAAACAAGGTTTTAAAATACAACCAATTTACAAATGTCCACATGGGGGAAAGTGTTTCTATAGTAAATGGCAAACTGTAAAAGCAAGAGAACTGCAGAAACCCTGGGGTTGGGTACATTTACTGGTTTGGAACTTCTGCATCTTTTGACAAATGAACTCTGTGGCAACATTACCACTCCCAAGGATGACAAATTTAGCAAGAGAATACAATAATGCAGGTTTTAAAGACACTGTTTGAAGAAATTATTGTAAGTAGCTTTCTAGGTGTGTAGAAAAATTTCTTCAAAAGCCTTTTTATGAACCTGGAGGGGAAGGGGAGAGAGAGATGAGGGAGGTGTGGGGGAAAAAGGCAATGAAAATCCAGAATTTGGATGCTGCGTTTCAATTATACGACAACTCTTTTTCTTTTTTGTTTCACAAGCAAGCAAGAAAATAACCATCTTTAAGATGAATATAAATGCATCAAAGCATATGGGATAGCAGCTTCACAAAGCATTTTTAATACCTGATCAACATAGACTGCTAAACACAATTCTCATTATAGTTTTGCATCTGTCAGGAACCAAAGTGGTCTCTTCTTCTTTGACAAAATATTACAAATTATTTTCTTCTTAACTGTAACAATGAAAAATAGCTCTGCAACTGCAGGGAAGATCATGATCATTCTTAGCTACAATGGTGTGTAGTCCAAAACACAAGGTTTGTAGCTTTTAGTGTTCTCGGTATTTAGTGGCATATACAATAAACTCAGGGTAAGAAAACATAAAAACCCTTCATTCTTAGCTAAAACCAGGAGAAGCGAGCTCCTACATGGGTGATGACCTATTAGCCACGTACCTTTTGTAACCATATTTCTCAGAATTCTTTTGTAAAAAATGCCATTAAATAAAATGCAAGTAAAAATACAACAGTCATCCTGTTTTTTAAATCAACTTTTCAAGGAAGAGAAGTTTCATTTGGATTACCACCATCTACCATGCTCTTTTACTCCAGACCTGCAAGGCACTGCAGCCTCAAATATTAATAAATATCACAATATATTACTTTGCGTGCTGACTCTAAGGACTGACCAGTATGTAAGAAAATTAGTTTGATACTCTGTCATACTTAAACAAACACTGTGCTGCTGGAATGTATTTAACATAAATGCAAAACTTCTTGGCATTCACCTCTCAAACAAAATAAACACCTTACAAAGTCAACAGCATAAATACTCCTATGTCTGTATTTATTATTTCTAAAGAAAAGCAGTTCATACTAAATCAAAGCAACTAACTAGAAGTCAGAATGCTAGTGTTTTATTTTCTTTCCCAACATTAAGAGAGGCTAAAAGTGCAGTTTCTCAGGGCACTAATTTAGCAGTATCAAAAGGTCTCATTATCTAACCCATATCGTTCTGTACGCTACTGTTCTGCATGTTTCTTCTCCCTTTTCCAGCCATTCTTTCCTTGTTTACTCCTCCTGTCATCCTTATCCTAATTTACATGCAAAGGCCATCAGAGATTACACCAATTTCATGCTGCCAGAGTTAATGTCCTTTAAGTTTACACCAAGGACTAGGTTTTACTTCCAGACCATGAAGTATTTATGTACATGACTAATATAGACCTAAAAATAGTTCTGTACATCTTAACAGGCCTATTCCCAGCCATAAAATTAAGCACACATTATGACTGAAGAGTGTCTGTGCTCTGACCCGTTCACGTCTCCCCCAACTCCACCACTTGGAATTTTGGCACCTTCGCCCATGTCTGGTTGCCACCACTCAGTTCATCCTCTTTAAAACTTGGCTGCAGGTGCTGTACCTGTTTACTACCCATATTAGTACAGTAGGCTTCCAAGTGTCTCACTGATTAATTCACAGCTTCTTTAAAGCAAATGCTTATTTTGCCTTTAATCCAAGAGAGAATAGAAAAAGAATAAAAATAAAGCCACCCACTTGTTTATTTCCACCTAAACTTTGATCTTCTGTTGACAACTTTAATTGCCATTCAGCTCAGTTATTCTGGGCTGGGAGAAGATTGCCAGACTTGGCTTTGCACACAGGCTGAATGACTTCCGTTGTTCTCCCAGTTCTCACAGACTAACTGGGACAGCTCCTCTTTCTCCCTTCCATCAGCATCTTCTGAGGGATGTGAGGTCGGCTGATGCCAACCTTACGAAGTTTAACCATGACAAGTGTAAGGTCCTACACCTGGGTCAGATCAATTCCAGGCACAGATACAGGTTGGGCAGAGAAGAGATTCAGAGCAGCCCTGCAGAGAAGGACTTGGGGGTGTTGGTCGATGGGAAAATGAACATGAGCAGGCAATGTGTGCTCACAGCCCAGAAAGCCAACCGTCCTGGGCTGCATCAAAAGGAGCGTGACCAGCAGGTCAAAGGAGGTGATCCTGCCCGTCTACTCTGCTCCTGTGAGACCTCACTTGGAGTATTGAATACAGTTCTGGTGTTCTCAACATAAAAAGGACATGGAGCTGTTGGAACAAGTCCAGAGAAGGGCCACGAGGATGATCGGGGACTGGAGCACCTCCCATATGAAGATAGGCTGAGAAAGTTGGGGCTGTTCAGCTTGGAGAAGAGAAGGCTGCATGGGAACCTCATAGCAGCTTTCCAGTATCTGAAGGGGGGCTATAGGGATGCTGGGGAGGGACTCTTCATTAGGGCCTGTAGTGATACAACAAAGGGTAACGGGTTAAAACTTAAACAGGGGAAGTTTAGATTGGATATAAGGAAGAAATTCTTTACTGTAAGGTTGGTGAGGCACTGGAATGGGCTGCCCAGGGAAGTTGTGAATGCTCCATCCCTGTCTGTGTTCAAGGCCAGGTCAGACAGAGCCTTGATTGACATGGTTTAGTGTGAGGTGTCCCTGCCCATGGCAGGGGGGTTGGAACTAGATGATCTTAAGGTCCCTTCTAACCCTATTCTATGATTCTATTTCCCTTGCTCTTGCACTCGGAGCTGAGAAGAGCTTGAAGGGCACTCCTCAGCTAACAGCTTTGCTGCTGTCTGAGAAATGCTAATATTCTCCAAACTGTATCTTAATTTTGCCACTGTTTAGCCTGCTTCAATTTATCTATATTTGCTCCATCAGCATAAAAACAGCCAGGCAAACTGTAGCACATGTGATATTTACATAAAGCATGCTAATAAATTTTACCCCACCTTCTATACTAGGAGACACCAGACCGACTCACTAATGTGAAAAATATACATAGGAACATACGTGTGCTCTTTGTCCCCAACTTCTCTTTCACTGTGATTAACCCAGCCACTTCCCATAAACAGGGAGCAGTCTTAGAAAGCACGCAACACTACACTGACAGCCCTGTAGCAAAATCTGATAGTGTTTTTCATCAGGCTCTTCTTCTCCCAAATTAAGTTGTATTCTCATATTTTAATGTCACCAGAAACTGAGAGGAATGCCTTCAGAGAGAAGTCAAGGTGATGGCGGGACAGATACAAAAATTAGTACTTCTGCCATTCTGAACCCCAGGTACTTGTCTAAGAAGCTGTGCATCATGCAAGATGGCACTCCTCAAAACTCAGCTTAAGACTATCACAAGGACTGAGGACAAGATACAGGCTCTGGGTGCCATTCAGCTAGATAGGGACAGGTAAGCTTTGAGTTTAGGAAGGAGAATCTTGTGGGGTACAGAGAACAGACTGTGTTATTAACCTGGGAGGGTGGGGCACTGGAAATCAGGTTTTGGCAGCTGGGGAAAAACGATGTAGATTTGAGATAGACTCAAACAAATACAGAAAAAAGGCAAAGAAGGGAGAGAGGTTGATCTAAACCGAAAGAACAGACACAAATTAAAGGAAAAAAAAGTAGAAACTACATCAGTGGTAAAGAGTTACCCTTCTGCTGTTTCTTCTGGACAAAATATAGTACAGATATGCAGCCAAAAGTTCAGACTCATGTTCAGAATGTAGGTAACTACTGAGCTAAGCAATCTTTCACTCTCCTCCAGCTTGTCTCCTGATTTGGTAGCATTCATCTGGAGCTGGAGTGCTGGGATCCACAGGAGAACTGATGAGTTTATAAGATGTGTCAAGCAAGGAAGCAGTCAGAGCTTCCACACTTCAATGATTAAATGAACTTGACCTATGAACTGTTGAACAGAAAGATCCCAGCTTCCTCAGTTTATCTGAGGAAGATGCAGTTCATCTGAGACAACTGTGACTTACTCCCTCAGACTGCTAACATGACAGCAGGTTTTTTCTGTAAGACAGTTCTTATTTCTCTTCTCTAAGAAGCTAAGCAAAACTTCCAACCATATAGCAAGGTCTTGTGAAAAACAGGTAGTCTTAAAAAGCACGAATTTGTTCAGCTCTTCTCTGCACAACTTTAGTGCTGAAACCTGCTCGCAAATGGAACTGGAGGCACTGGTACCAACTGCACCCCACCACTGATTATTTTAGCAGAAATATCATACTACTTAAGGATTATGAGGAGCCCTGGCCTGCAGCCAGAGCTCTGGAATGCAAGCCAGAGCTAAATACCACTTCTCTCTTATCTCTGACCCTGACAAAGATTTACATTGTCTTCACTCATGCTGACAGACTTCTCTATCCACCTAGCAGGACATATATAAAAAAACACAAATGAGAATATGTATTAGGTATGTCAAGATACGTCACTGCTAAGAAGTGGTCCTTTTATGTTTCCATCAATATGTATGAAATTACTCTCTTATCTACTATCACAACATCATTCATTACACTGTTGTATGGGGCATCTAGTTGTAAGCTTTACGTCTTTTTTTTTTTTTTTTTGGGGGGGGGTGTTTCAAGCAACTTTTTTGGCCTGTTTTCTACAGTTAGATAAGATAGTTTAGATACCATAACACAGGTTGCTCTCCATTTTCAAATAGTTCTTATTTAACTGAAACTGATAGTTGGAATCACGACACAGCCTTCTGTTGCAAGATGTTCTTTTTATCTCATAGCTACTTATTATCTGCTGTTTCCTTCTGGAGCTATGGCTTGCTGTGTGCAAGAGCCGGTGCAAGTCCAGAGAACAATTCACCCCAGAAATTACTTTTCATTTCCTCTTTCTTTTTTTTTTCATACACATGCATTAAATGCTGACTTATGACAGATTCTTTTCAATGCCTTCAGCAACTTCAGACACGACCCTGAAAAATGTTTTACCACATACTCTGAGCAAGCCATTTGGCTTTGTGGTAGGAATCACATACAAGTTTATGATCAACTATCAAGTTAAGAAAATAGCTCACTGTTCCCACCCTTGACAACTATGTCCCTAATAGAGTCCACAGAACTTAATATACTTATGACTGAGGTCTTCTGAGTCAGCCTCAGATGGACCTGGACACAATATTGGGCTGTTCTACCATTGCAATGCACTGTAAAAGAAAGCTTGTTAGGTAAACAGCATTCTGAATGCCATACCTTTTTTTTAATTCAATTGCATATCCACAGCCAAATACTTGCATCCAACTTTTCGGTTAATCAAATTATAAAGAAAAAAAAGTGTTGAGTCACCCACGTACCACTCAATGTGTTTCACATTCCTTCCAGCTTGTCATTTTTCTTACCTGCAGCATTTCTACTTTTCCGTTTTACCTATGACCATCAGCATTTACACGAAACAAGCTGTGACGAATTTCCATTTTGGCATTTACAAGTGTTAAGAGGATAATCACAGTTATTGGCTCCGAGGTATTTGCTGTTAGGGAGACGTATATATTTATTAATTTTTACCCACGATGTTCCATTCAATCTCTGGGCTTAACAGCAGACACAAATTCCACCATCTGCACTCCTAAAGGTTCAGATCCGCTGTATTAGCCTCTCTCCCAAGCACAAACACAGGTTCGAAGCTCCCAGTCTTTTCAAACTGCACTATAAATAACCACACTTGTTTCATACCTCTCGTGAGCACAGTTTGAAGAGATCATTCTCGTGTTAATTTCGTATGCGAATTTAAAGGGCCACCAAAATAGTGCGCCAGCGTGTGAGATTTTAAGGTTAATCTCAACCGTGCTGCTGTAGGAGAGGTTAGTTTCACCCCTACGGAAAGAGTCGCTGTGTTGCTCTGATAAGGAGCAGGTTCTGGGAGGACTTACACTAAGCGACTGTGCATTGATGGCAGATGCAGGCAAGAGTGAGAAAAAGAACTAAAAGCAGACGGTAGCTCATCAGGTGAACGGCACGTTAAATTCAAGCAGGTCTTTCGGTCACTCCGACTAGAGACCTGCTCTCCCAGCTCTCTGTGAGCTGAGAAGCGCGGCACCGGTACCCCAACGTCCCGGCTCCGCTCCCGCCCGCTCCGTCCTGCCCCACGCAAGTACTGTTCCCAGGCTGCGACTCCACCGGGGGCCCGTTACGAACCATCGGAGAGGAAAGGGGGAAGAGCGTCCGCCCTCGCTATCCCCGCCGCCGGCACGGAGTGGGGCCCCGACCTCCACCCGCCTCGCAGCCGTTTCCTTTCGGCCGGGTCTGCCTCCTTCTGCCACCTCAGGGTCCGGGTACAGAGCCCGGCCCGGCCCGGCCCCGCCAGCCCGCAGCCGCCCCTTGGCGGGGTGCCTCACTTCTCGCCTCAACTCCTTCACTTCCTCAAAGCTAAAAGCCGCTCTCCCTCTCCTCACCCCCCCCCCCCCCCCCAAACGCGGCTCGGCCCCGCCAGCGCCGCTTCCCCGGGCCGGCCCTCAGCCTGTGTCCCCCACTGCCGCCCCAGCCACATCCCGCCAGGCCTGGAGCTGGAGCTGGGGCTGACCGGCCGCCTCTTACCGCCGCAGGATGTGCTCGCTGCAAGGAAGTGCCTTTGGCGGGCAGCAGCCGCGGGCTGTCAGGCGCCGCCGGCCCACCTCCCGCTGAGGGGCGAGGGGCAGAGAGCCGCCAACGAGCCGGGGGAGGGGAGGCCACACCAGCGCCTCAGCGCACCGGCAGCGCGGGCGGCCCGGCCCGGCCAGGGGGCTGCTCTCCGCCTCCTGTTGCTGTCCGCCCCGGTCGGGACGGGGCCGAACGGGCAGCCCCGCCTCTACCTGCCGGCGGTCCGGGCGGGGGAGGTCGAGCCGCACGACCGGCAGTTGCCAGTAGCCGCCTCCCCGCTCCCGCCCAGCCAGCGCGGGCGAAAATAGCAACAGGCGGCGGGTCCCCCGCCAGGCCGCGTGGAGAGGGACAAGCTCGCGACAGGGGCTGCCGGGGACCGGGGGGTACCCATATCGCGACAGCGGGCAGGTGAGGCCCCTTATCCCGGCCCGTTTCATCCCTCTCAAGGAGCATTTCGGCGACGCGGCCCCGTGTGCCTGTCACAACCTCGGAGCCTGTCAACTCCCACAGAAAACATGTCGTTATCGTCTTGCCTGGTGAGCCCGGGAGGTTGGCTGAAGGTGCGGGCGCGGAAGGTAAGGCGGGAACCGCTCTCAGGGGGAAGTTTCCTCACAAAGCTGGAACTAGCCCCACACCTGGAACCTGAGGTGGTCAAGTCCCACTCGGTCTGGGCCCAGTCTTGCCCATGGAGCAGCCTTCCACAGGCTCAGCTTCTCTGAATCGCCTCACACCTTCCTCCCACCTCTTCCACACATGCATACATATATTTATATAAAATCACTGTAGTTGGCACTAGTTGGTCTATAAGTTGCCAAAGAGTATCTGGAAACCTAATTGAATACTCCCCTGTGAGTGCTCTTTCCAGATGATCAAGGTACCTCACATTCCCATTCTGCAAACCACTTTTACACTCAATTAATTTCAAGTCATCTTGGCAGTAGGACTTCTGATGTACTTACTTTTAAGCCTGTGCATATTTCTAGAATCAGAGCTTTCTCAGGGAAATTTGCTCTGCTGCTGCATGTGTCCTGTTCTGTGAGGGAAACAGTCAAGTAAGCTGTCAAACACAAGCACAATGTTTCCCCAGATTATGAAAAGTCACATTTTGGTATGTAAACACGTCCCTACTTGCAAAGTGTGTGGTGGCTGTATCTACATGGCTTTTGCTTGCTTGTTGATTGTTGATACATGAATTGAAGTGTGAAGCAGCAGTTCCCTCTGAGCGCTTGTTCCCAATCTTCACTCAGTTCATGGTTTGCTGCTTCTTCATACATGGGAATAGGTATGAATGCCTCTTTTAGTGACATCCTTTACATTCCTTAGGAATGGGAATGCCACCTCTCTGCAAACCATGTCTGTCTTAGTTTTTAAACCATCGCAGCTAAGGACAAGGCTTTTACTGTAGTTATCACCCGCCAGCCTCAGTATCTGAGACAAGTGTGTCCTTTTGCTCATTGCAATCCCTGCTGCCTTTGCATTACATGACTCTAGTCATGTTCTAGGAGACAGTGAACTGCAGTCCCACTCGGACAGCTCCAGCACTTCAGACAAGGCTTATACATTACCAGATCTTTTTGCTGCTTCACTGGGTGACTTTCAGAAGGTGGTAATGAAACAGAAAAGGATCCTACAATACTATTTCTTGCTGGTTGGGAGATCCTTGAACCACAACAGAAGTCAACACTAGAGCATCACAAATACAAATCCTTTCTTCCTCCTCCTCTTTGATAGCTGGGAAAGAAATAAGACTGTGCTTGAGCTTGCTGACAGGGCCCTCTTATTTTTCTCATTATCTCTGGCTCATATATTTTAATTCTTTGCCTAGCAGACTTTTTCATTCAAATATGCATGAGATATTTCCTTACAGTTGATAGGAGATGAAAGAAACCTGGAGTATTTATATTTGGCAAACACCTTGAAAAGCTGTTCAGGAACAGCCAATTATCTGTTTAATCCCACCAATTCCTATAATACTTAGTAAGGTGTGGTAAAAATATATTATCTGAGTGCTTCAAAATGAAAGTAAATTTTGGTATAACATTTTGTGATAATTTTATCTACCTAAAATTTTCCAAGTAATAAAAATACAACATCTGTCAATGGTTTTAGAAAGTATTAGACTGATGTCTGCCACCAGCTCAACAATAGATGAAAACAGCCATAGTAAGAACAACATAGGACTACTGAGATAGAGCGGAGAAACACACAGGTCACAGTAAGCATCTGGAGTAAACTCCACCATGTTCAGCTGTGTACATGTAAGTGACCATTCATTTCAGTGCTGGTAATAGAGACTTAAAACAGTGCTATGACAGAAATCAAATTGTTTGTGGAGAGGTTTAGAAACAATGCACAAGAAAAAGTTTTAAGATGAACCAGGTGAAACAAAGAGCATTTAGGTATGAACACACTTTGGTGTGACTGGTGATAGCAAGGAAAAAAACAGCTCTCATGGATAAAAGAGTGCTTCTGAATAGTCATGTGGTAAAGCTGCAACTGAACTATATGGTCTGTCCTTGCAGTAGGAGGGTATTTCAATGTTCCATAGCTCATGAGCTGCATAAGGTGATACGGATATGCAAAAGATGGGATTGTGCATAAAGTCACCTTCTCTTTGTGTTTTTAGCACCTATTAGGTCTAAAAGATGTAGTCCTGCATTCTCACAATTCAGCATCCACACTTTCCTGAAGATAGGTATTTAAATGCTCTGTCTTGTTACATCTGTTTATCCAGAATACAGGAAGATAAGTTTGTTTCTTAGTTAGCTTGAGTATGGCTGAGAGTGTTCAGCCTGCCTTCCATGAAATCATCGATCAGCCTTCTGGTCTGACGATTGAACTGCATTCCTTCTCTCTGCTTCCTGATGAAAGTGTTACACAGGGGGAAAACCCCAGTTTCATTTGTGAATACAAGAAGAGGACCAGAAGGGGGGCATAAGTTCCAGCCTGTAAAAAGTAAACATTTCCCTATATTCCAGGGACTGGAATCCCTGTATTCAGGTGAAAGCCCTGAGCACCAAACTTACTAATAATTTTTGCTTTTCTGATTCAGTAAATCTTTGTTCATTTTTCCTTCACAGGCTAGTTTTTCTTGGCAGTAGACTATTAACTAAAACATACCATCACATTAACTTCTTCAGACTGAGGAGGGAAATCAGCCTGGGGTTTCCACATCCTGCAAATGTAAAAGGACACCAGTTTAACCATTAGCTCTTTGTTCAGTCACACTTCCAAAAAATGCAGAGAAAAAGCCACCATTGCCTTTTGTACAGAACCTGGATAAACAGGCTTGTATGAGGCATGCTATGGCAACATGTGGGGAATGGAGCCTCACTTGTAGGCTAAGGAGAAGCATCTACTCACTGGATCCCAGTTGGGGTAGGATTACATATCAGTCCAGATTTAGGCTGCATGTGCCTAGCCATGGGTGAGGGCACAGCTTGGGGCTGCCCAAGGGTGACTGTGGGTTCACCCTTTGAAGTACCACAAGGCAAATGCGAAGTTTTAAGTTTCCACCGAAGATGCTTTCAAAGTTCAAGTCTCTCTATAGTTGGGCAGCAGTTGAAAGCACTAACACTTTGGATTATGAATTTGAATGCAGGCACCTACATTATGCTTCAGTTGCATTATAAAGCCTCTGTGCTTCTCCCTCTGGATGAATTGTACATAATGATGGATTTCTATTGCTATTATGTAAAACAGTCTAAGTCTTTATTTGTCATTTGTTTCATGTAAATCTGTTTAGTACCTTATTAAGGGCATGATACTATCTGTTTTGCAGTCCTTTCACTTAAGTGAGCTCTGGATGAAGTACTACATTCTTATCCAATGATGTTGTATCTCCAGATGCTATTTTTATATAGTTCCAGACATTTCATAAACAAAATTTGAATTATAACTGTTATTATAGCACATTTGCCTACTTCATATGCTGTAGGAATGCATGCCAGCAACATTAGTTAAGGATTATCTTTGTAGACAAGAGGCTTTCTGTTATCACTGATCATGAGTAAAGTATCAAGAAAGAGTTGAGCTACTGTTACAGATCCTGCCTGCTGCTCTCTCTGTGGTTTTGCACATTTCAGATGTCATCATTAATCCTCCCTGCCCTTCATTCCCATAAATACATTTGAAAATTACTTACCAGTGATGGTTTATTTTAAGCTTTTCCTTTTGTTTGGAAGCTGCTGTTGCTATGCCATCATTTATATTACAATTTATTTAGGTGGGTGTTAGGATATGATTGGACAGTTTAACAGGTTCATCCCATTATGTGCAGTGTTCTGATAGTGCATGACCTCATTACCCGGCGATTGCTATACAAAAGAGAAATGTTGGCTTCCATGCAAAAGCACTGTCCTTGATGAATTTGAGTGCTTATGTAGTGCAAAGAAATACCATGCAGGAAGGCAGTTCAACTTCATTTAATTACTTTACTTTTTATTACTTTTGTACTTATGGGCAGAGGAGAGTTTTGTTGGCTATTATTTTTGTTTACAATTAAGTTTTATATACGGCATCCAGGTGCCTTCAGCCACAGAATCCTGAAAGTCTCCAGTCTGGTAAAGACCTAGGCTGGTGCTTAAATATGTTAGCTTGGTACCATTTTAATGTTGCTATTTGCAGTGACTGTTAAACAAGGACATCAGGTTTGCTTATTGTTGGGGTGTCAAAATAAATCCCACAACCACTGGAACTTTGAAAAGCAATAGCAAGCAGGAAACGTAATTTACAGAAACTTTGTAGGTGAATTAGTTACAGATTTAAGCACATACAACATTAAAATAATTGTTTATATATTAAATATTCTTTTATAGTGAATTCCAGTTGTACAATTTGTCATTATATAGCAAAAGTCTCAAATAAATCCTTCTGCAACTCAAGTACAATACTTGTGTTTTTCATAATATGCTGTGGACGAGGTTCACAGCCTGTAAGGAAGATGAAATGCAGTTACTTCCATTTAGCCAAGTTGGTCAAGAAGTTTACTGGGGGGAAAAAAAAAAAAAAAGGGTGAATTTAAGTTGTGGCTAGTAAACAAACTAATAAGTTTCAAATGAAGTCCGTCAGTCTACTCTTAAAGCATTACAATGTTCTGGGTATTTTGGGACAAGTTTTTAGTACTATGCTAATTTCTTCTCCGTCTAGAGGCACTTTCCCCCTAGCCCCATAGGCATGATTCCGTATAGGATCAAACTTGTACAGCATTCATTGGAATTATGTGTCTTAATGTGGCTCATTTTTCATGGTTTTGGTAACTTAGGGGTGTGTCTTACTCTAGCAATAGTTAGGGATTCCCTGATACTTGAGTTCAGTCTGGGCTGCAAGCATTCTTTATTCTAGTCATGGCAGTTCCCATTTCTGGATAAAATATTAGTGCTTCTGCTCCCAGTTCAAGGCTGTTTATTCACAAATTATTTAATATCTGCCCTGGGACTAATCATCTCTAAATTGGCTGCCTTATCTTACACAACATTTTGATGGAGGAATTAGACCAGCTGTGAAGAAGCTGTAGCTGCACACCCATTCCAACTTGCAATATTAAGTTCTTTCTATGGTATACTTTTACTGCCTTTGTTTCAGTTCTGTATTTCAGTTCTAGATCCTCTTTCTCTGATGCAAGACAAGGTTAGTAAATACTCTAGCAATGAGAAGTTTAATCTTGTAATTCTGTAGTTTGTCATAGTTGTTCAATGAGCTTCATAAATTACTGTGAGGTGTTTTTTTTTGTTCCCCCTACATGAAGTTGCAAAATTCTGTTTGGAACAGAGTAGGAAATGGAGAAGTAAATCCCCTGTCCCTGGGAAGACAGAATGATACAGATTGGGTCATCATCTTGACCATATCTGTACTGTTTCTGAGGATGCTCTAAAGCCATCTTAAGGATGTCTCAGTATGTGTCAGCTCATTGCTGTCCCCACTGCCAGACTTCTAACACATTTGCAGAGTTCTCCAAGTGCATCCGCTCAGTGTACAGCACAAAATCTCATAGGCCTTTGTGGGATGGCTGTAAAGGCCCTTTGGTCTTGCCTTATACTGTATTCACCTCCATAAGACCTTCTATATAACCTAAAAAAGGGGTTCTCAGCCTGATAACAATAAATCACAGTCATGCCATCCCAATACCTGGTAGAGGTAACCAGTTTAGGGGATCAGTTAGGTGGAAGATGGAGAGGGATGAGAAGGTTCCCTTTAAAGGTCTAAACAAGGAGAATTACGAGGGCAATGGTAGTAGGGGCAGCAACACCATCATAGCTCTATTATCAGCATGTTAGCCGTTTTGGGTCGGAAGGGGCTGTTTAAATATCATCTAGCCCAATTCCCTTGCAATAGGTAGGGACATCTTTCACTAGACAGGTTGCTCAAAGCCCCATCCAACCCAGCTTTGAACACTTCCACGCATGAACCAGCCACAGCTTCTATGGGCAACCTGTTCCACTGCCTCACCACCCTCATCATAAAATTGTTTTGCCTTATATTCAATCTAAATCTACCCTCTTTCGGTTTTAAACTGTTACTCCTTGTCCTGTCACTACAGGCCCTGGTAAAAAGTGTCTTTCTTAAAAGTCCCCCATATATACTGAAAGGAGGCAATGAAGCGTACCTGGAGCCCTCTCTTCTCTGGGCTTCAACTCTCTCTCTCTTCAACTCACCTGTCTTCATAGGAGAGGTGCTCCAGCCCTCTGCCTGTTTCTGTGGCTCTCCTCTGGACCTGCTCTAACAGTCTTTCTTGTTCTGGGATCTCTAGAGTTGGATGGCAGTACTCCAAGTGGGGGTCTCACAAGAGCAGGGTGGAGAAGGAGAATCATCTCCCCTGACAAAGCCCAGGGCTGCAGGCTCGTATAGGTGCACAAAGTCCCCCTTGCCCTGGGTATAGCTCATCAGTGCCCAGACTGAAGGCCCTGCCCCAACCTGCCTCCTCCAGAACTGTTCCTCTGGCTGTGCTCTTCAGCATGGGACCCCATACACACAGAGATGTCACTGGTGAGTACTACACCTGTGGTACATCCATCCACACTGTGGTTTAAAGTCAAATACAGCCTCCACAGGTGGAGGCTCCACAGTCTACCCACCCCATATGCCCTAGGTTTGTAGCATATCTAGGCTGCTTAGAGAGTGTTTTATGTTTATCATATGTGTACTACAACTCTTGCTTCAGCAAGATATGTGTGATGTCCCTGCCCATGGCAGGGGGGTTAGAACTAGATTATCTTAAGGTCCTTTCCAACCCTAACTATTCTACGATTCTTTGATTTTTCTTTCAAGAAGCTTTTGTCTTTAGCAATCTGGAAAATGATGCACACCCCACCATGATACGCCCCCTATTGCTGTATCTTCTGGCAAAGGTGCTGCCCTGTCTCAGTCTTGATACTCAGTCCACAGTGATCACACTGTGAGAGACTGAATACCGTAAACAAATCAATGTCAGAAGCATTGACCAACATCATCTGACCAGCCAGTGAGCAGTCTGGTTTGGAAGGTTGTAAAGAGCTATTTGCTTTGAAGTTCAGACTGCAGTGCAGTGCAGGAAACCATGTTTTGCAAGAGTGGCCTGTGGTTGAGTCAGAAGACACATGTTCAACTCTACCAGAGTTCAACTCTACTAGAGTTGAACTCTACCTATACCAGAAATTCAGGTATAGGTCCAACATTTATCCTTCCACTTCTCACATAGCCAGTACCTCGAAATAAGGTGCCTTACTCTGTTCTGGGGACCATATGCCTGTGTCTCTCTCTCCTCCCCCCAGCCTAACATTGGCTAGAGAAAGGCATGGACATTCAGTAGTCTACTTGTTTTCCAGAACTGATTGTGCAGCTGGAACATAACACCCTACATCAACTGCTATCCTGCACACACAAAAGACAGCACTCCTTCAAGAGGATGTTCCACAAACATAAACAAGCTTTTACAGGAATGGCAGATAAAGCAAATTAAGGACAAATTAGGAGAATCAGATGTCCCAATCTTCCATTCTGTTTGTCATCCTCCTGCTTTTTTCTTCTAATCAATGTGCAAAAGAAATATCAATAGCATGTTGGAGCTATTCCTTTAAGCTTTGTTCTCCTACTTGAGTACTGGAGTACCCAGTCTCCACACTCTATCTCAATTTAAGTTTTCCCCTTACCTTCTTCTTTTCATGCCTCCCTCCTGCCTTTTCATAAATGAAAAAAGGCATGCATGACCTCATGTGCTGAGGGGCAGGAAAGAGGAAAAAAGGAACCCTTGCAATAGCAAGGGTAGGGAGCAGTGCGTAAGTTTCCTGCTTAATTTCTCTTAATTAATATTAATTTCAAAAAAAAGATGACAAACCCCAACATTTTAAAAGTCTGGTATTGTTGCCTTCAGATTTCATACAAAGATTGTTTAATCAGAAAAAAGTCCAACAGATTAATAGACTTTCTGGCACAAGGTCAGGTGGAAAGGGACTGGTGATTGATTATTTTTTTTTCAGTGTCTAAGGAAGTTCTACTTTCCTTTTGAGAATCAGTTCAGATTTACAACATGCCAAATGCACTGTTTTAGCACATGTAACATGCATGAAAAATGTCTGACATACTGCGTAGCTATTTTAAGCCTTTATTTTCAGAAGGAAAGGACAGCAGGAGTTCATATATGCAGAAATTTCATGCAGCGTGGCAAAGCTGATTGCACTGTAGTCAATACTGAGATTCCGTTGTCAGTTATTACCATATTCATTAGGCCCTAGGGTCCTATTTTGGAGTACAGACTGTATTATTCAAGGCACCAAATAAACATGTATCAATAAAAACCCATCTCATCTTTGGTTAGTACAAAAGAAATGGAAACAGAAAAGCTGAGGGTCTGAACAAGCACTTTCTGCACAAACTAACAGCCAATCTTTTTAGCTTTTTACTTGAAAGGACTAGGATTTTATTAACAGCATACTCTTTCTTCAGTATCCTTGTTATTACTTTAAGTTAATTTTGTATGCCACGCAGATGGAGCTTGATATGAATGATGCAAACATTGTCTTTGACTCTGCACAGCCAAGAAAAACTGACATGACAGCCCCAGAATACAGGGACTACTCCTTTCTTGTGTCCTCCAATGAATACACTAAAGTCTGCAAGGTGAAAGTAGGCATCCGGTGTTTCTTTACCCTCAGCTAGCAAGGTAAGTTAGTATTTACTGTGGACGAAACAGCAAGTTTGTTATTTTATGAATAATTTGCTAAATTTGATATACACTTGGTCTGGCAATTAGTCATTCTCCATGGAATAGCAGAAATAGTTCTGGCAAAGAGATTTCTTTACCCAAGAAATACTAGGGCTGTTAGACCTGCACTGATATCTAAAACAAGTATTGAAAATGCAGGAAACCCTTGTATTAAAGTCAACTGGTAACCTCCAAATAACCTTCTTGGACTCTGCAAGTGCAGACAACAGCATGCAATAAAATGGAAGCTTCTGCTCTAAATTAGACATGCAGAGTTCTGCACTAAATCATGGTAGCGTACAGTGTGACAGGCTCCGAGGCTGCAGTATGCACTGAACTAACTATGCTCAGTTCAGCGAAGCAACAGAAAGGTGTTGTATGTACATACATTATCTTAATATGTTCATGGTATTGAAAGGCAATTTAGTACACTTAGTATCTCTAACTTGGAATAATATTTATAGTCCCACAGCAAATAGGTCTTCAGCAAATTCACTATGAATTTCTTGTTCATTTGGACCTAAATCTCCAAGAAAGATCACTATTTCTGAAACATCTCTCCCAAGTTTGTCAAAGACTCACCACAGGTTTACAGTGCTTCTTGTGAACAGAATTTGCTTTGCAAATCTAAACCTAGATAAAGTTGGATAGTGTGAACAGATTACTCACACAGAAAAGAAATAAAAGTCCCCACAAAACAGGCTGCATTTCAAAAATCAGGATATTACTTATTTAATTAAAACAAGTTTTGATTGAAATACATTTGCAACTTTTATTGGGATTTTTTGGTCCTTCAAAAGTAAAGGTACTTTCCTTCCAAAATAAAATACCAGATCCAAGAGTACCCAAAATAACTCTCAATAAAAGCAGAAGTCTTTTTAGTTGGGTTCTGAGATGTTTGGTCCTAAAAATCCTCACTACTTAAATAACGCACTTCTAATGCTACAGAAGCCAATTAAGGCAGTAATTTTGCTATTTTACTCAGTCTTTCGTTGAAGATTATTTTTTTCTGGTTGAAAGAAGTGTTTTTCAAGAGCATTGACCAATTCATCTAGTTCCTTCTTCAGCTGCTCAGCGTCACTGAGAAAACAAAATCCACACAAATATAGAAACACAGTGTCACAGTGGAGAAACAAAAAAGCATATTTTCATTCTGAGGAATTTTTAAGTCTGTTGCATTTTTTAGACAAACATTTGCTATTGATACTAATATGTACACTTGATTTCTTATGTTAATGCACTGATGTTCACTTCCAAGTGATGCACATGCATAAAGGTACTTAAGACTATGGAGAAACATAAAACTACAACATAATCTAAAAACAAACAGCCAGTTTGAGTTCAAATCTTTTTTTACTAAACATATGTGATTAGAAATGTAACTTTTATACTTGCAATAGTATCTGCAGATGAATTTTCATGTGTGAAACAGCATTATTTTCATTATAGAAGTTAATAATTGCTTATTTTTAAGACTATATAATTTCCAAGGGTGTCACTCAAGGATATAATTGCTAACCACAGAAGGGTTTAAAATATATTAGGACACTTTATGTATAGTTATATAAGTTTTCACTGAATGCAAAACTAGGTTCAAAGGAATTTCAGTAACAAGAATGCATCAACAAATTTTGTACAATTGAAGCTTTATGCAAATACCTCTGCTAAATTAATGACTGTACTAATATTATTTGATCATGGTGAGCCCTTTCCCTACCAAAATAATACCAAAAGCCACACAGCCCCTATTGCACAGATTTGACTGATATTGACTGACAATACCTGTTTCCAGGAGGTGCACAAAGTTCCGAATAGTATTTGATCTTTGGCTCCGTCCCACTGGTTCTCATTGTGGCTACTCCTCCATTAGCAAAAGTGAAAGTTATCATTTGGCTACTTTTACTAGTGGGAAGTATCTAGAAATAGTAAGAATAATTGTTTTAGAAGCTTGGAAAGTGGCTATAAATAATGAATTCAAGACAAAACCCATGACTTGATGTTGTATAATACAGCTAAAGGATCATGTAAAGTTAAGCTTTGTTTTCATCATTATGGTCTTGAATCCACAACAGGCAAATGACAGCCTTACCCTCAGCCTAGAATGTGGTTGCAG
The DNA here is from genome assembly GCF_033815535.1 of Pezoporus flaviventris. Lineage (NCBI taxonomy): Eukaryota > Metazoa > Chordata > Aves > Psittaciformes > Psittacidae > Pezoporus > Pezoporus flaviventris. The sequence continues at coordinate 20,897,900 of NW_026892550.1, read as the reverse complement.
TACAATGCTGCTAGGTAGCTCATTTCAAATCTAGTCAATATTTTTACTGCAGATAGAAATTGCTCTGTGATGGCATTTTCCAGGAGGAAAAGAAACATAAACTGTAAAACTAAAGAACCCAAAGCCACATCTCAGTAGATAGTTTAACTGAAGAAAATAATGCAAGATTGCTGTAGCAAGACAGCAAGATTCTCCTACCTCCCTTGACAGTCTGTAATTCTGGAGACAAAAAATACCGCAAAACCAAACAAAAAAATCGTCCCTCCCTCCACCCTAACCTTCATTTCCTTTCACCAGGGCAAAGCAATCACCCCCAGTCTAACTCATTTTAAGACTCAGGATGTCACATAATGTTTAGAGTGTTTCTCCATAGAAATTTTTATCTATGTGTATATACATACTTCTATGATTTATATATAATTAAAAAAATATACCTACAGCCTTTTGATCTGGCTGACTGCTGTCATACCCAGTAGTTAGATCCCTTATTCCAGAAACTTTAAATCTACCACAAGATTTTGGGTATGTATTTTTTCCATCAAAATTTCTAAGATTGTCAAAAAGCTGTTGAATAACTTTTGGATCATGGCAGATGAAATATGAAGCTTTGGTAATATGGAAGCCATATCTGTGAAGACACAATACAAATGAATGGAAGAAACAGTGTTCATAGAGTTGTACACCATACACATTATACAACTTTCTATAAAGCAAGAATCTCTTCTCATGTTTACCCAACTCTAGTGTGAGTTCCCCCACTTTCAATCTTAAAAAGGCCTTGCCAGCTTAATTGTCCTAATTTGCATACTTCAAAGAAACTTCTGTGCAGACATCTTTTCCTTTCAATGATTACAAATCAGAAAAAAAAAAAGTCATTATTGCCTTGGAAAGATATAATCACCATAGGAGAACACTACATCTAAACAGCCTCTTTGAAGGGACTTCAGTTGACCTTTTCTGAGTAAAACAAATTCCAGACTGTTTTCTCTAGTCACACCTCAGAAGCTGCTCTCTCATTAAAGCATCTCTACTTAACCAAATTGTTCTGAACATTGTTTTTTTTACCTTATCTGTTTGCTGCCAGGTAGTATGATGCAGAATCAGCATCAAACACAAATGACCTGCTCATACAGACTTTTCAAAACAGCACACTGTTGAAAGGCATACAAGCCTGGACTGGTTGTTTAAGTGAGCTAAAGATCAGCACTTCATTTGTTTACAAGGTGCCAGGAAATGTCTGAAGGACAAAATCTTTTCATTAATACTAGGATGTTCCTTTTAGAAACCTGAAAGATTCCTTAAATGGGGTCATGTTTATAGCAAAATGGATGGTCTGTAGTTGGTAAGTCAGTCTTGAGAATCCAGCAAGGGAATTAACAAAACCTGTCCTATAATTTAAAGAAGTGATGAGTCTGCTAGGACTGTCCCCTTTCCGTGATCTGCATTTTCTTCTTTGAGATCTCCTTTCTATAATTCCAAAATACAGAGCAGTTTCTTCCTCTTCAACAGGAACTCACAAAACAAATCTGACAAATAACAAGTAACAAGGAGCAGAAAACTGCAACATTATACTACCCACAAACGAAAATCAAGCACACATAAAACAAAGCCTCCCCCAAACAAAACAAGAATCCCCCCTCCAGTTCTAGTTATCAAACATCAATTTAATAAGGAAGATTTGTATCCTTCCCTATATCTTTAGCATAAGCAAAGAGTGACTATGCACAGTGACATCTTACTCTGAGGTGCATCTACAGACTGCTTTCATGCTAAATATGTTCTGACTTTGAGAATCCTCTCCAGTGGTTACATACACAGCAACACAGCTAAGTTCCACTCAGGGAAATCTTCTGAGGGCAACCTGAAGCAGGTGTTTATTGAATTAGTATTTTAAAAAAAGAGAAAGTAAAAAGTAGGCGTGGGCCAGAGAAGGATAATCCTTTGAAAATACACTTCCAGCTACTACTAATTGAGAGAATTGTAACTTCAGATGCTATATGTGCAGCTCTAGGCATGAATTCCTCTTCCATGCACTTATACCACTGCTTCTGGAACCCACCTAAACTGCCATGTACAATAGTTGATAAATCCCACAATTTATTTCTGTAGGCCTTTGAACACATGAAAGAAAACAAAAGAAAAGTAGTGCCCCAGATTAAAACCTCTCAGAGGGACATCCAGCTGCATATAGCCAATAGTTATGGCCAGTCACGGCACTTTGGAGCAATCAGCTCAAATTCCAGTATTCAGGAGCAGAAAGAACCACCAGCAACCAATGTATACTATTAATAACAATAAAAAAAAACACCACCAAAACAACCAAACCAAAACCAAGAAACATACACAAAATAAAACCAAAAACTGGAATAATATCATAAAAAGCCTAACCTTAGAGACAACTAGAATTAATTTAATCAGAAGTTGCCCTGCAAGCAGGACAGAGCAAGCTGGCTTCTATGAGTATCATAAATATGCCAGAGCTGCTTAGACCCATTCTGCCATCAACATTTTTGTGCATCTGGCACATTTTAGCAGCAAGAAGCACTATGCTTTCTACCACATAGCAATACTGCTAGCCAAAACCCAGGCCAATCTTCTGTAAGAGGATTCAAGAGTAGAACTTCCCAGATAGGCAAACATAAATACCTCAAAAATCTCATTAGTAAGGTAATGTTATTAGTTTTAAAATGCCTTAAAATGACACAAAATGAAGTCATGAATGTATTCATGCCCAGGAGGGAGGACTGCTTTTTAGATGGGTACTATGGTACAATAACCCAATTTTTATTTTTTTCATATACTATAGGTGCCATTGAGTCCCTATTAACCACAGTATGTGGAATGGAGAAAATCTGAAAATCAAACAATTCTAATTGAACTCACTCATCATAGACAGCTTTCAGCTGCTGAGACAAAGACAGATTTCTGGTTGCCAAAAAGCTAGCCATCTCTGCCGTTATCACAGCTGCGCTGACACCATCTTTGTCCAGAACAGCAGGACAGCACATATACCCTAAACAAAAGAAAATAGAGAGTTAAATACAGAGTTAAGCCAAAAGTGGAAAAAATTTATTTTCTAATCAGTGTTAATTTTGATAGGCAAGATATTTAATGGAATTTCATGACAGAGGTGGATTTTTATCTTATCAGTGCCAGATGCTCCTGAGTGCTTTTGGAGCTCTCAGGAAGGAGAAATGCCACACTGCAAGTAAAAAGCAAGCAGAGCACTTGGTCTCAATTGTGATTGCCCTTACATGGTAACATATGGTAACACTGATAATGATCTGAGAAATCAGTCACATTTTCCCTGGTTTTCAGGTACTGAGATACTCAAGAAATAGCTTTATAGCTTTATAATTTCATTTGCATGAATTCATAGCTTTTATTCATGGCTTTCCCGTTTACAAGTACAACTTGGAGGAGATTTTACTTTAGTTTATTCTCATTTAAGCTTAGCTTCAAACTGTCAGGTAAATATACTCGAAGTCCGAAAAATGTGTTTTGTTTGGTTTTTTTTAAATAGCTTGTGCAGAATTTGCAGCCCAAGTCTACATAACTATGCTACTGAAAATACATACATCTAGCCCACATCATCATACTCGGTGCTTAACAGAGACACAAAGGATTAAAACTAGTAATATTAATCAGACAAATGGATGATTATCATTTACTCACTGGAAATACACCCATTGTGTTGAGGACACCTTTACACTGCCATTTTTTGCAGTAGTCCTACTTTCACTATTTTACAAGATACCAGAACATAATATTTTGTTTCTTACCTATAGCTTCCTCAAATGCAAAAAGAACAGCTTTTCCCTGGTCCATTAGCTGTTTGGCACGGTTGCCCATCCACTTGAAACCTGTCAGGGTTTCCTATGGCAGTAAGGAGAAAAGAAAAAAAGGCATTAAAAATAAAAACAAATTTTTACAAAGATGTGACACTGTGTAGGAAAGCAAATAAAAGAACATGGAATAATGTGTAACTGTTGCTTACCTCAAAGTGAAAACCTTCCTTCAGTGCGATTGCTCTCAGGATTTTTGAAGAAACAGTACTGGATAACATGTAGACATCTTTAATGGCACGGGTATCCCTGTTGTTATTTTTCCAGCAGGTGAAGATCCACCAGCCTAGAAGAGCTCCCAGCTCATTTCCAGAAAACACTTTCCATTCGCCACTGAAGGGGAAAAAGAATAGAAAGTACATGGATTTAAAGGATGACTCTGGAGGTGGGGGGAAAAAAAGCTATTGGTTCTTCCATACACAAATAGTAACAAATAAACCACTGCATGTGAATTCCAAGTTACAGTAACAAGATATATTGTGTTCATTATGAACAATCAAAAAAATTCCTCCCCCCAAAATTCTCCATCATACGTACCAGCTTTTGAGTTTATCCAAAGATGAAATGGTATTTCCATCAGGTTTTAAGTAAAACAAAAATATGCAGCAAATTATAAAATTGGTAAGACAAAGCACAGAGACACGAAAGCAGAATTCTCAAGCGATCAATATTTTTAGTTGAATCAGTGACAAATACTTCCTATTTAATCACAAACACATCAATTTGTCATTGAGAAGATTGGAAAAAATCTCAAATGTGTGAAAAAGATTAACATTGACATGTTGCTAGAAACAAGAAAAACTGGAAGTAAAAGGGAAATACAGCTGTCAAAATTGCCCAGAAATTCCCAGTCACAAAAGGGGACAAAGACACTGCCAAATTGACAAAAACCAAGACCTACAGAAACAGCACCTGTTGTGAAAGAGGAGCAGACTCAGTCTCCTGCATTTATTGATGCCAACAGGTACAAAGCATTGCACAGTGACAAGTTAGTGTAAGAGTGCTGAGATAGTGTGCTCTAGCAGGAGTTTCTGTCAAAGAAGAAGTATACAGATACTGTAGAAGCCTATACTAATATTCAGTTAGTGTATGAACAGCTACAGCAGGAATGTGAAGACACAGGACTGACAGGAGACAACTAAGACTAGCTAAACAGCAAAGAGGTAGCAGAGTGAGAGCACTGTGCTCTAAATGGTGATACATAAACTAGCACCCCCTCTTCAGGTGTCAGATAGCTCTACCTTTTTAGACAAAAAGCAGAATAATTTTGCATTCTTGCTTTAACCTATCATAACTAGCACAAACTGAAGCTTTTTATGCCTTTTCCACAATGCTGAATTGCTAACTGAGGCTGGCAGAGGTCAAAAACATTAAACCACAAAAAATTCCAGCTAACACTGCCCAAGATGCAGCAGACTACCAATTAGCCCTTCTCCTAAAGGCAGAGAAGCCTACTTAGTTCATGCTGTGAGGCTAATGAGTTGAAAAAAAGCTCTCCAAAGCCCCAAAGAAAGCACCGCCACCTTTGAAGCTGCTACAAGACCAAAAGAGATTATCTTGTGAGCAAAACTGACATTTGCACTGTCTCCTTTTACTGGGTTTTTGGAATTTGTATAACTAGCACAGGTTCAAATATTTGCATCATCTGCAATCACTGAGGTGAGCAGGCACCCATCTCATCCCTTGGCTACTCAGGACTGTTGTCATGACTTTATATCTCTTTTCTGGCTCTCATGCACAGGGAACTCATTTACACTATTTCTGCTCCAGGCCCAGCAGCAGATTTTTGTTCTGCTCCTCTCTGAGCTAAAAATCTTGAAGTTTCCGTTTATTAAAGACTTACAATTTCCAACTGCTCAGATTAGTTTCTGCTTTACCAAGGAAGAGAAAAGAGAAACACCACTATTTGTAGATATGATACCAAGTGCATACTTCGGCTTATTTTCATTCATCAAATTAACCACAAAACAGAAATGCAAACAATTGTAGAAGATACTGGGATACACAAGGGGATGGCAATATTAGGTCAAGAACTACAGGTTACGCATTCCATTCATCTGAAAAATATATGAAAATCACTTGTTTGAGCAAGTTTACCTTCTGTGATCCCATTCTTTGACAGGTTATACATAGATAAACAATTCATGTATAGCTGGTCCTTAAAAGCAAGGGTACTATACTCATTTGGCACTGAGAAGTGCCAAACACTGATAAAGCTTAAGGTGAAATGCAGTACATAACATCATGTATAAAAGTGGACAACTGAGCAAAAGGGGCCCAAATCACCTAATAATTAGTAAAATGTTTGGTCCAACATTCGGGAAAGAAGCAGCTCAGATGAATAACAGAGATGTTCCCTGTTTTATAAAGGTTCTCCTGAATATTCAAGTTATTCTTTAATAAACATAGTATGAACGAATATTTATCAGTCTTATGAGAAAAATATCTAACTGAAAACCCACCTTTAGTAATGTCTAGCACAGTCACAGCAATTCACATGCTTCTGTGCATGCCTCAATTACAGCATATCAATTATTCATTATTTATTTGTACAGTGTCTAATATTAACCATTATTTCATTTAGTGCTCCCACTGTGGTCTGCTTCATACAGTCCTCTCACATTTCTGTGTGGTTTTAGTCCAAAAACAACGACTGTGACTATTCCATCTTCCTTTGGAACACAGGTAACGAGAATCCCCCAAATGAGCCTAGCCTTTAAGTTAAAAATGTAAATGTTTTTTTAATTACCATACCTCTCTTGTTTCTCTGCCACTGCAAGTCGATCAGCATCAGGATCATTTGCTAAAATGATTTTTGCCCCATCTTTTTCAGCCAAAGCAAAAGACAATGTCTGGAAAAGTAGTAAGCAAGTGTTAATACTCCCAGATACTTTCTTTATAGGTTTTAAGTAATTTCCCAATTTATTTAATCTCAAGAACCCCAAATCATGATCTGTCTGTACAAAAAAATAAACTCTGAGCCTGGCAGCAGTAGAGAACAGTCAGGGTATTTAACTTCAGGTACATCATTCCACTTCTGCAGCCTGAGCCAAACATTGTTTCAATTCAACCCGATCCTTTAATAACAAAGTGTAGCAGAAATCCTTGGTAGCAGGATTTCTAACCCCCTGTGAAAACTTCTCCTGCTGCCGGTATTGTATCATAGAAGTTTAGTCTTTGTATTTCAAATGTAAACTGTAAAAGCCTTCCAAAACCAACTCTGAAGAGGTTTTTTATTTTTTTTTTTTTTTTAAAGGAATTGTATCACTTCGTTCTCTGTGCAGATGCTGCCCATTTTGATACAGCACAGGACAAAGTAGTTTAAAGTTATAGCTGATTACTACCTGGCTGGTGGTTCAAAAGAGTTACTCATTTCAATGAAAGGGTTCCAGCTAAGTGGTCATTAAACATAAGGCTATGAAAACAGAAACAAAATAGTCCTTCCATGAATATTTATAGCCATGACTTCTGGAAGAAAGGAAACACTGCTTGAAAGACATTGAAACTTTTTTTTTTTTTTTTTTAAAAAAAGAAGGTATTTATTTACCAGAACACCTTTGCCTTCTTCTGGATTTGGATACTTCACTGTGGGAAATTCTGGATCAGGATCCTTCTGCTCCGGAACAGCAAAAGGTGGGCTAAGGTCAAATGCCTTGAAGGCCAACTGCACAAATTTATGACCTACACCATGTACAGAAGTATGAACAAATTTCAGGTTTGTTTCCTTGTTTATATTCCTGAAATGAAATAGATTAACAGTAAACATGGATATGGAAGGATATTATGCACAAAATTCACTATGTTCAGACACAGATGACTCGGTATACCGTCTCTCAAAATTGGATTAGCCTCATTTTTCAGCAGTAAGTCATTCTTGATATCTAATATCCTCGTATGTGAAAATCTCTGGGATAAGTTATGTTGTACACTCTATTCTCAACTGACCAATAAGACTTTTCATCTCCATCTCTGGCATGCAAACTCGTAAGGAGACATTTAACTCCTATTCTGAAAAAGCAGCATAATTTTTCTCATATTCCTAACTTTCTAGTAATTCTTACTTTGTTTTTAGCAATTGTAAGAATATGGTTACTGATGGTTAAAAGTTTGGTAAGTAAACAGGTCTAACAGGTTGCAGGTTATCTAATCCATAAACCAATTCTACATGTTAATCACAAAAAGCAACAACCATTTGACTTTATGGAGGAAGTGACAGGAAAAGGCTTTTGCAAGGTGCCCAAGGCCACCAGGAGCACATGCAAAGCTAGAACAACAGAGCAAGACCTCCTGCCAGAACTGGCTTAACAGCCTAGTTCACCGTCTACCTTAAAAGCCCATTTTAAGGTTGCTGGACCATTACTGTCAGCTCAAGCCCAGCTGCACAAGACAGCTGCAGTCTTGCTGTGGCGTTTGGTTGATGCCTGGCCATGTGAATACAGAGAGATGATATAATCAGAAACTAATTTATCACGTTGCTGGGTTCGACTTCTGCCAGACCAGCTTTATGAAATGGCTTATTACATCATCCCACAGCTGACAGTGCTGTGAAGCAAAGAAAGAATGTCAGGGTCACAGCTGCCCTGACTTCCATCAATTTAAACTGCCTCACTGAAGTACAAGATGGAAAATCCAGTATTCTTAATGGAGTTAAAACCAGTTACCTGTGAAAGCACTGTTTCTGTATGTCTTTGAAATACTCCTTATTGACCATGGCATATGGATCATGAAGTAGTGGGCTGCTGTCAATCAGTTTGTCATCCCAAGCCTGAGGCCATGGCTCTTGGTTCTCCTCAATAGCCTGAGAAATTCCTTTGTCATGAGGAGAAATGATCTGAGCACCATTTTCCCAGTAAACCTAAATAATAAATAGGGTGAGTATTTGGTCATTGACATTGTAGGATAATTTGGTAATTTTTTTTTCTAAGGTGCACTGCATTTGGTAGAGTATTGCAGTAAATTAGGCTTAAGTATAGCCAGAATATTCCCCTGCTCATATTCTCAGTGTTCCCTCTCACATCCCATTTTTGTTCTATAAAAAAAGCTCCTTAATTTTATCAGAAGATATCCAAATCCAAAATGAAACACAAAACAAGACCCAGCTCATTTACTGAGAAGACTCAACCTGTCTGCTTGCCTTGGAATTGATAACTTGCCCAGGCTATGCCGTATACTTTCTCCCAGATTTTGAGGTAGTATCACTAGATACAGAAGAATTCTTAAGAAGAGAAAGTGTACAAAAGTAAAGAATTAAGGAGTGTCCTGGGTTCAGCTGCATGGTTCTGAGTTACCGGCTGGGCTTAAACCACGACAAGGAGAAAGGCACAAAAACTTTGCAGCTGCGTACAGCAGCAGTGTTGCCGCAACAGCAAGCACAAATACAATTAAGTTTTAGGACCTTCAGTCCTTGTAGTCTTTTGTTTTTTGTTGACTGTTTACACATCCAGGAAGAGATGTACTTATTAAGTTTTACTTTTTGACAGTTGTTTGCACACTTCCTCCTACTGATGGTTTACAGACCACAAGTTTAAGGAGAGATACCTAACAGCATCTGGGCCATGCACATATGTAGCCCAAATAAAAAAGCATTAAGAAAAAACTAAGTTGATTAAAAAAGCATTTGATAAAACACCCAAAGAAGTTATCATGATCAATACATGAAATATTAACAAAAAAATCAATTTTAAAAAGACACGAAGTTCTGGAAGGAGGGACAGCAAGAAATCATCCCTGCTAATGCCTTGTTTTTCTATTAAGAAGACAAAAAAGATCTCCCAAATTCCATTTTTTTAATTTTGGAAATAGTCCGTATATGACCAGTCAAGCTATGGGGTGACTGGCATTGAGGCAACTCAGAAATGTTTTTTTTCAGTGGAAAGCAGGTTTCTGTTATAGAAAAAAAAGTGACAGTAATAACCATGTCACTTAGCAAAAGAAAAATGTACAAGAAATCAATGGAATTTATTCAAAACATTTTGTGCAAGCAACTTATCAGGTTTCATGTATTTTTAATTCTCTGGGTTTGTCAAATGAAAGAGATACTTTTAAATCATGAATTGGAGCAATTATTAGCGCTTTTGAAAAGAGGTCAGTTAATATTTTAAAGTGTTCCAAAGTATGCTCACCTTCCTGCTTTTTAGAGCTAAGATTTTAATTATTAGTAAAACATACTACTAGCTTTAAATACATACATCTAGAAGAGATCAAATGGTCAACTAATTTGGTCTATACCGTGATAGAAACTATACATAATAGTACTGGTGTCTCTACATGGGAAAAAAATGTTTGAAATAAACCAGAAAATAGATCATATAGGAATACCTTGTAACCATTATCCTGTTTTGGATTATGGGAAGCCGTAACCATAATTCCAGCACAAAGGTTCAGATGAGTTACTGTGTATGGCTGTAACAAGAGAAAGTTTTCTGAACTGAAATGTTTAAAATACTGTATTATTTATTCTCATCCATATGCAATACTTCCATACTGCTAAGTGAAGAGAAAGCCAGTGTGCGATTCCTACAGACTGACTCTCTAAAGCAGATGCTAAGTAGAACTTGCTCCACCAGCCCCTATGTGGCACAACTTTAGCCCTTGCTTTTTTGTGTGCAACTTCCTATTTGCACATTCTCAGTGCTGTTTCAGACACTTTGTGGATCTTTAGAGTAGTGTTTTTATAGAAGGAAACCAGGTGCATGTGTTGCCTACTGTAGAATGTAAATTCTGTTGGGATAGTGACAGAAGTCTGTATAGAGTGGAGAATTACAGCTGAAGCAGTCTCATGCATGCTATATTTTGAGAGCAGTCCATGGAGCAATTACTCCATTGTGGTTGAGAGGAGAACTGTTCAGGACAGAGCTCTTATAAATTAATCCAAAACAGATGGTGTGACTTAAAAGTAAAGCATTATTTGTGACAACAGGTCCAGTTCAAGTCCTGGATCTTTGATAGCAAATACAATCAACTGCAGTTCTTGCAACAATGCTTTCATCTGCACTATGAAGAATCTGACCCTAAATCTACCAAAATTTGTAGCAGTACAGGACTGCTGCATACAAAGCCTTCATCCTGCTGTGTTCTCTTTGCAGCACTCGCTGGAATAACTGGTAATAAATAGGAGAAACTTTCTTTAGTGCAAAGGTAGAGGTTTTCTTTATTGCTTTAGAGGACTGACACCTAGTGATGTGATGGTGAAAATGCGGACACATTCAACAACCCTCCCGGCGTATCACTGCACTCCAACTACCTGTAGTAGCTATTTAAAAAGGCTACTTTGGATTCGATACCCCCCCCCCCCCCCCCCAAATGACAAAAATAAAGAACCAACCAAACTGTAATGTGCCTACATGTTTCAGACTTCAGACTCCACAGCAATCTAGAAATAATGAGATGTCTTTTACAAGAAATCTGCGTGAAAGCAGGAATGAAGAGAAACACATCCCAGTGTCACTGACATTCCGCTAAGCTTCTTCCTGCTCTTGCTGTGGATATTGTAAACTAAATACAGCTAAATAAACAAGACTAACTGCAGAGAGATCTTAAAAAGTAAAGTGGTATGTCTGGTTTTTTTTTAAATGTAAGTAATGCAAGATACCTGACAGAACTTTTGGTATGTAAAAAGATATATTAGGGGAACCTACCACAAAAGGAGTTGGTATTATATCTGAGAAGAGATAAACTGGAACTCCTTGGCTGATGAAGGTATTAGCAGCAAGTCTTGCAAACCTAAAGAAGTAAAGATGCCAGAGAACTAGATTCATTTTCTCACCAACTGGATTTCTAGAATTCACAGCTTCCCCCCCCCCCCCCAATTAAAAAAACAAAACACAACAACCAAAAGCAACCCCAAACAAACAAAACCCTACATAAATAACTATTATACATACCCAATTTAAAATGTGTTCCCTCACTATTCCCAACAGACGAAGCATAACTCCCAAGAGCTGCTTTGGCATTAACAGAATATAAAAGTACTATAAGTCCCTCACCTTAATTCACTCTCCAGAAAGAGAAAATACTGTTGAAGCAGATATAAAGGCATAATGGATCACACAAGACATCTGCAAAATACTTAAAAACTAAAAGGTACCTTTTGCTACTCCCTCCGCTGGAAAGATGAGCCCGAGCATCAAAACCAATCACAACTCCTCTTTTTTTCAGGTCACTGAAATTCTTCTCAAGGTATCTGCAAAATCCCTGGAGACAATAACAAATCCACCTCATCAACCCAATCTGAACATTTAATTTATCACTGCATTAAAATGATTGCTAAGATGTTGATATCTTAAAATGTGAGCATGCATAACATCTTACTGAACTCGATTGGGATTCAGTTTGTCTAGGATCAAGAAACACCAAGAAATACCAAAAACCTTCAAATCAGTGTAGTGAAGCAGGACAGCATTTAAGTCCAGAACCAACTCCAGAAACAAATGACGTGATTAGCTGTGATAGATGTCAGATGAGGAAGAGGACAACTGGCCAGTATTTCAGTTTTTCAGCTCAAATCCATCAGTTTTAAACTGAACCTCACCCTCAATAATGACACATGTCTAGGACATGATACACCACCACTCTGGGCTGCAGTAATTTAAGGTTTCGGGATTTTTTTTAAGCTCTCTCCAAGCAGATCTACTTTAGGACTTACGTATACACATATAGCTTCTCTGCATTTATGTAACTTCATACATCCAACGTACACAAAGCTTAGCCAAATGCTGGCTACCTTTGGGGCTATCTGTAGTCCAACAGGACTAACTGATCCACTTGATCTTAACTGTACCTGTGTACAAATTCAATTACAAATCAAATATGGAAAATAACTTCTTCTAATGGTTTAAAGCTTATCCCTACTTGTTTTCAGAGATCAGCACTTACTTAGCTACTAATTAACATTTAAAAAAAAATGGAGGAATAGAAAAAACTTGTACTTCCATATAATACCCATTTGCTTGTCCTAAATGAGGCTCTCCCATTTGTATATACAACCAGTTAAGTGAGCTAAAGTGCTGAACACAGTACCTGGGTTGTCTGGATAATAGTTAAGTCATTCATGTGGGAAATCCCTGCTCCCATGGCAGCTCTGAGCCCAGCTGTGCCAAACTCCATCCGTGAGCCAAAGTATTTCTGCAGCTCTCCGGCATTTCCTTCAGCAAGCAGTTGCTTCACTATTGCAGAAGTTTTGGGATTCTGTAGATACAAAATTCAGATATTCCAGAAAAGATTTGCTTTGGTTGTTTTTAACACCCTAAAGCTTCTTAACAGAACTGACTTTCTTTCCCGCTCTTTGTAGTGGGTTATTTCAGTATCAAAGCATCACACACCACTTCAGGAGCACCAGAACTCCTACTACATCTTCCTAATTTGAAGTCAGTACGATCTCAAGTATTACTTATTTTAGATTTAGCTCTTGAACTGCCTTGACAGCAGAATAGATATCACATTCTGGGAACTGAAAAGATTTCCAAGATGTCTATTTTAATATTTTCTGGTTTTAAAACCAAAACAAAACCAAACAAAAAAAGCACATTTACAGTTCAGAGAAGTGTCATCATAACAGAAGAACTACTCTAAACATATAAGAAAGTAAGTTAAGTTGATGATTAAGAAATATTTGGTAGTTCCAAAGCAGTAAAGTAGAGTTTAAAAAATAAAATCACCACCTTGCCCAAAGACTGACTAACACCAGGGGAACTAAAGCAGACGCATCAGAAGATAAAGATGATAATTTGCAATATATTTGTGGGTAATGCTTGTAAAAATAAGCACAACTCTCAGGATCAAAGCTCAGCAACTGCAGCTGAATTCTTAAACAGAATGACTGTGCAGAGTGGCGAGGGAAAGGCCACATTGGACTGCTTGCAAAGAGTGAGGAGTTTCCAAGTGTCACAGTTTTTCTTGATATATTGCTTGTTTCAACTCTTTGTCATTATCAACCCTCTGTTTTTCAAACTTTTTAATTAGTAAAGTCCTGTAATACCTACACTGCAACAACTCAGTATCATGGGACCTGTGAAGTTTAGTGCTTGATCTTTGAAAACTGATGAGCCAAGAGGACAGATGGCACACTCCAGGCACTAGGCAACAGGGTTATGTGGAGAGGCAGCATCCCTGCAAGTTACTCGTTACATGTTTGCGCACTCTTTACACTGGAGTACAAAGACTACCATATCCAAACAGACTCAAGCTTTGATTTCAAATGAAGGTCATAGACTATACTATTTATTGGATGATTCAGGTATACATACAGTGCAAACAAACAAACAAACAAACAAAAAAAGGTACTTTCTTCAGCTCCAGAAAATGCTGCAGAATATGCACAGCAGTAGGCATGTGAGTCAGCCTGCACACAAAGGTGTAAGCATTCTGCACACCAAACTAAAATCAGGGTGCCCTAATCACTGACCTGTGCACCTGCTGCTGGACAAACACCATCGTTTAAATAAATTCTCAAAAGCTAAAGAGCCTTTGGTGCTAATGAGCAAACTGTGTAACACAGAATAAACTAAATAATTGAAAAAGGCAGTTTCCCAGATACAATAAGCAATGAGGTACTCCATAACTACTGATTTCCAGTTTAAGAACTACCAGTCCAAGAACATGGTACCTGATACTTCCTTGTAGGAGGCTCAACATAATTCTGTGTTATTATAGAGTAATTATATTCTATAATAATAAATATAATTCTATGTTATTACAGAATAATATAGGTCAGTGTAACTATTCTGAGTTTAGGTTGTTTAAAAGTTGACCTGAACTTTTTGCTGCAGTATCAGGCCCGCATCTTGTAGGTGAAGCCTGAATGACATCTTTTGCATCAGGCTTTGTACGCTGTCTGGTCACCTTTTTTCCTCTCTGCGAGCGTTCTGCACAAGAGTTTCCTCTTACCATTGAAACAGGCATCTCTTTAGGTAGGTGCTGCACACGTTTGTACAGATGGACAGAGTAGAAGCTGTAATGCCAGTACAGAAAGGCAGCTGGGCAAGGCAACCTCCTATAGCTCTCACCAGGGAAATCTTTGTTACTGTTGTTAGAGGGATTATCCAGGTTTGGTATTGACTGTGAAGCTGCAGGGATCCTCCAGTGTTTTACGTCTGGTTAAATGGTGGTACTCACCCAGGTGGCTGCCTAAGTCTTAGAGTTTAGGTCCACATTGTTTGCTACAGAAAACTTCACTGCATTGACTTAGTTGTTTGGGTTGCTCCTTGCTGCTCCCACCTCCAAAACAAAGTAATGGTAAAAACCAGGCCTTCTGTTTAACAGCGCAGAGGGATTTTTCCAGAATTACTGTTACTATTGTTTATGGCTAAATTCTTCCAAGAATCTGCATTTTCTTTATTTACTGTACGGACAACTGTTCCCATGTTGTTTAATTTAAAATTGAAACAAATGTTTCAATATGTTACAATATTGTGTGAATGTTACAATACCGATCTATGCAGCTAAGGAAAAAAGAAACATTAACCTTCCTAAGCAGAAAAAAGAAGCCAGACCCAAATCTTCACAGCATCTCTACTGAAGAAGGACCCAATTGTATCTGAAGGATGAAGTGCTGTGTTTTAACTTCCTTGCTGGTTCTCTCAGGTTCCACTTTTTGTACTCTTAAATAAAACTGGATGCAAATATGATAACATGGATTCCTGTGAATACAGGGCAGGTGATTTAATACAGGGTTAATTTCCAGCAGTGCTTAAACATCCGTTGGGAACACTTGAGTTATTTACCTCAATCTACAGTGCGGGAAGGTTCCAGAGAGGTTTCATCAGTGCAGGAGGCCCCACAGGGTTTCAGAGTAGAGGGACAGCTATTCACTACACAGGTTTTACTTTTGACAAAAGCAGAAGCTACCTCTTATCCATACTTTTATGACCGATAAGAGAAAGAATGAAGAACATGACACCACTGCAATGAATACAGTGACGAAAACAGCTCTGTAACAAGCTCAGTAATTGCCATCCAGGTACAAACTTCCTGTTAAGTCAGCAGGACTGTCTTTAGCCATAAAGGCTGACTCTTGCAAACTATTATTTTGTAAGAAGTGCACAGCGTATCATCATTAAATATTGACTTGGCTCCACACAACAAAAAGGAACCTTTTTTTTTAAGCGTCAGAGTAAATGGGCAAGGGTTATATTGGATTCTTCTTACGAACATGTAAGAGTGCCTGAAAGATGGAAATACCTCATCAGTTTTGAGCAATCAGCAATGGGTATTGCATACTGGTCAATTATTACTGAGTCAAAGGCACAGTCATTACAAAGAGCTAATCTTTCAAAAGTAGAGAGGCTATAAGGGATGCCGCAAGAGGTTTCCAGAGGGTTTCACAAAACAATCAGAGTAACCAGCTGAAAATGAAATGGTCACACAGAAGACAGGAAAGGTGGGCCAACACAAACCTCATGAAGTTTAACCAAGCGAAGTGCAAGGTCCTGTACCTGGGTCGGAGCAATCCCAGGCACAGCTACAGGCTGGGCAGAGAAGAGATTCAGAGCAGCCCTGAGAGGAAGAACTTGGGGGTGCTGGTCGATGAGAAACTGACTCTTCATCAGGGACGCTAGTGATAGGACAAGGGGTAATGGGTTCAAACTTAAACAGGAAAGATTTAGGTGAGATATAAGGAAGAAATCTTTGTGAGAGTGCTGAGGCACTGGAACAGGCTGCCCAAAGCAGCTGTGAATGTTCCATTCCTGGCAGTGTTCAAGGCCAGGTTGGATGGGGCTTTGAGCGACCTGGTCTAGTGGGAAGTGTCCTTGCCCATGGCAGGGGGCTTGGAACTATATGATCATAAAGTCCTTCCCAACCCAAACCGTTCTATGATTCTATGAAGTTATGGAAATAAGAGACCCTTTAAAACCAGACTGTTTTCTCAAAATCAATTATACTGGAAAAAAAAACCAGATGACGACAATAAGCGTATTGTCACTGGATGTGACACACCAGCAGTTCTGAAAGAAGGGCTGGTTTGGCAGTGCATTATCATTAATAAAACCAGAGCTGGCTAACTGAGCAGTTAACCACTCAAATGATCCTTAATAAAGAATCACAGCGAACTTGAGGTACTTCTAATGATGTCCTTTAGAACCTGGAAAGAGTACTAAAAGCACAAAAGAATTATTCTGTTTTCATTGATAATCTTGAAATAAGCAGAAGAGCCTGTACCAAACAAGCCTCTGTGCTGCAGAAAACCCAGAGCAGACTGTATGGCGCTGAGCCCAGGGCAGACACTGAAGGGAGCAAAGGGGGACATGTGTGCCCCAATACACCCAAACAAACATATTTCACGTATAAGGACAAAAAGCTAGAAACCCGATATCCTGAATACAGGCCTACATCCAAGTGCGAACTGCAGCAGGAAGCAACTACATTAGCATTATCCAGAACACCACTATGGCAAGATGGTTCTTTAGATATGTGGAATATAGAAAAATACTGCTGCGTGTAGTGCTGTCAAGACCAACACTGAAGACGAAGTCCTGCAATGTTTAAGCACCTTAACACGATGGGAAATAATGCATGCTAAAGTGTTCCCAGACAATGGCAGAAAAAGGGGGAAGAACCATGAAACAGAACAATATTGAAGATTCGGAAGTTATCTCACAAACAGTGAGGCCCACTAAGCACTGGGCAACACCACCAGAAAGAAGAGGATGGATTCTGCACTTAACCAGTGGTTTTGAAGCAAGCCTGCTTGTCTTTTGGAAACGGTATTATAGTAAACAAAACCACGGAGGTACCTGGAGGTTTTTAACACCGGGAGACAGACAGCACAGCGATGTGTTCTTCCCTTTAATAATTTAAGCCTACCAAACGTCCCTACAACAGAAGCGGTCAGGAACAATACAGACCCTTTTAAATAAGGAATTCAATACAGCGCCGATACTTATCAGACCAGCTGGACGCGTCTCTAGATTGAAGAGAGGGCTGCCTCGAGAACTTGACCCGGCAGCAGCGGCGGGAACCGCAGCCCCACTGCGGGAGGGGAGGACGGGGTAAGGGGAGCAGCCCGTTTGCCAGGGGCCTCGGAGAAGAGCGGAAAGAGCCAGCAAGTGCCTTCGTCCCCCCAGGCACTGACACGGCTTGAAACCCGGGGCTCGCCCCGCACCTCCTGATGCTTGCCACGCCTGAGCCCCCACCGCCTGCCCCGCCAAGTCCCAGCGCGACCGGAGCTCCCTCCGCCCCTCACCTTATCCCAGAGCAGCCACTGCTGGGCCGCGCGGCGCAGCGCAGCGTCCCCGGCGGAGCCTCGCGCTGCCATGCTGCTGCTGCCGCCACCGCCGCCGCCACCGCCACCGCCCCGCTCCTTCCCTCTTCCGGAGCGCCGCTGCTCCGCTCCGCCCGCCGGGCCGTGCCGGGCCGCGCCACCTCCGCCCCGCCCGCCTGCCCCGGCCCCACCGGGGTCGAGGTCGGGGTCGGGGTCGGGGTCAGGAGCAGAGCCGGGACAGCTCCGCGCCGCCCGCCGTGGCCACAGCCGGGGAGCCGGGTAACGGCAGAAGCGGGATGAGCAGCGCCGCTTGTCTACACGCACCAAGCGGCTGCCTCCTGCTCGACGTGAGTGACAGGATAGATCTAACGCTGATGTAGTTTGAAAGTGTAACTTTTCATGGCTAAGGCTCCTTGGATTCCTTTCTAAGGTCAATGTAAATCAGGGATGACCTCAGAAGAATCTTAATTTGTGATAAAGACTGTAAGCAAAACACAGACATAGTCACCTACTTAATCTTTAAACGTAAGATGCGCATGTGGCATCCTTATTTACTCTTTACTGCTTGTAGTGTGATAGTATGGAAAAGCCAAGACCCAGGCAAAGTTTTCAGCCGTGTCTGTCTGTTTGACATGCTAACAGTGTAGCCAATCCTTCCCATGATAAAAATATGAACAAACTGCATTCACCTGGAGGCAAAGAGAGAAACAGCCTGGAAAAAATCAGTTTCCATCTTTCCTTCTCAGTTGCTCTGTCCTGTATGTCCCAGAACAAGCCGGAATTCTGCACAAGCAAGCAGTGTGAAAGGGGGCATGTATCAGTGTACTGACCTGTAGCTGGGATGTTTTTTAGTGTTTAATCTCAAACTTTAGAACATGATGTGACTTCTGTTTCTCCTTCAGTTGCCAACCATCCAACTATAGGAAGTTCATTATGGAAGTCACAGTCAGAGCACTCTACTTCTGCTAATCCCGAGTGAGTGGCTGCAGCCTGGCCTCACATGCCAGCCCCTGCAGAGGGAATACCGGGACAAATCCTGGATGATTCCTATTTGGTGCTGTGAGAAGTTGGCTGACTCCATTCCCACTTTGGGGGGCTAAAAATCCCATTCCTAAGAAGAACTTGTTCAGTATTGTGAATGTGATTCGTGTTGAAGGATGCTTTTTGTTTGTCAACAAACATCCTATATACCACACCCTTTCAAGTCAGAACTGCTCACTGTTATCAGATGAAACATGTTATTTCTACATGTTTTCATTTATACACTAAACCATCTATTATTGGCATGTATGACTGAGTAGAATAATGAGTACTAATTGGGTAAATTTTCATAGAAATAATGACTTGTAGGGTATTTTAAAACCTTCAGAAGTTCATTAATATGTTACCAGAATGTATGTAAAGGAGAAATGGTACACATTGCTTGCGAAGATCATTGTTAATGAATCTCCTCCTGCACTACTGATGAGTAAAAATAACTATTAAGGTATCCCTCTGGAAAAGCTTTAAGATGAAAGATCAGTGGAACTGAAGAGGAAAAAATCAGACACAGAATTATGATGTTTGGCCACTTTTGGGATAATTTGCCTTCTCCCCTCTGGTGCAGGAGGGTACTGACTCTTCAGCAGCAGCACCTCTGGCTCTGCATCTCCCTGCCTTGACACAGATCTGCCATCAGCTGCAAAACTGAAAAAAGTAAGAAAATAAAAAAGTAGCTAAGTTTCACTCCAGGAAGCTGATTGTGCTCCTCCTGCCAGGGCTAAGGAGCAGCTAAAGCTGCATTGATTGAGTAATTGCTCTGGCTTATAGCATAGTGTCTTTGAGAGAAGTGTGAGCTGCCAAGCTGTTGCTCTTTAAACAGTTCAATAACTTAGCTCAGGTTTTGGCTGCAGTCCCCTGAGGATGCCCCTTTGACCATTTTGACTTCTTACAACTTTTCTGGCAGAAGTACAATGCAGAGAACACTGAACTCTCTCTCTTGCACAACAAGATATCTGGCATCAACCTCGTAAAATACTAAGGGAAACAGCAGTCTAATTGCTCTGGAGCTTCATGGGCAAGGTGCTCACTGTCCCAGAGCTTTGCTAGCATCTGTCTGAAGCTGAGCTAGACCAGGGCTGCATAAATGCAGAGAGCTATGGGAGTGACTGGGATTTCCCTGCCCGACTCTGCAGGACAGGCCAAGGTGGGGGGAAATCCCTGGGTGAGATCACTGGGAAGGTGCAGTACCAGAGGAGCAGACACTCTGGAGCCAGGAGAGTAACCTGCCAGTGCTGCCAAGTCCTGACTCAAACTCTCACAAGGGATATAGCTATCCAGGCTCTTTCAAACAGTGATTCAATGGGAACAACCTGAGCATCCCTTTTGCCCCATGTTTAAAGGATGAGGCAAATGAGGAAGGGGCTGCCCTTGGGGACTATGTCAATGAACTTCTGCCATGCTTCTCAAATGCTGGACAGATGTAATCACACAAAAAAAAGCCCAGCATTTGTGTAAGTGAATAATAATATAAGCCACTAAGACATTGACTTTGCAAAGCATCCTGCCAAAGTACCACTATTGACTCAACTAAAGGAGGGGCAGCGGACAGGAACACATCCATAGAACATCTCCTGAGTGCCTCAGGTTGACTAGTCAGAAGACTAGGAATCAGTCTGCAATCCTTTGGAGGATTTTTAAACCCATGGGTCTCCTGCTGGTGCAGTAAATGTTACTACTACAGATTGCTCTCTAGGAGCAGTATAACTACAACAAAAGAGGAATCCTGAAAGAGATTTAAGGTTTAAATTTCAACTCAATCTAAAGACACAAACAAATCATTCCCAACTCCAAACAGCATGTGATTTCTGTAATTGTCAGTAATCGTATCATTTTAATAAGTTATATATTTGATGCTACTTTTCTGGCTGATGAGAGGTTTAATATACCTGTATTGCTATCTATTTATATGCCTATCTATCTATATTTATATGAAAAAGCTTTCATGTATCTGTGTATATACATATTTTTTTGGTTGTCGCTTGGCTGTAAGCTGCCAAGGAAGGCTATGTGTTGCACTTTGTAAGGTACTTCTTTGTCCCAGCTTTCACACTGAAGGGCGTCATTCATCACTGGAAGAAAATCAAAGACAGAAAATAGAAGGAAGAAAAGAGAAACAAGTATGAGATACTGGCAGATAGTTGTTTTGTCTTCTTCTGGTGGTGCTCAACAAGGTGTGAGCAAGGCTTTGCATTCCTATGCATGCCAGAGGAATAAGGGCACTGCAAAGGCAAGAGATGAGACAATCTGTTAATGGTTTGATGTAGACATATTTTCTCCCTTTTTGTCAGGGCCCACATACCAATTTGTCAGATTCAGTGTTTCAGTTAACACCTGAAATACAGATAGCATTGGCAGGTTAGAAGTGCCAGCAATGTCTTGCATTTTCAATGCGTCACATAGGTTCAGCACAAATAATTAAATATTACGTGTGGTTCTTCAGGTAATAGATGAGTTTGGTGTGTGGCAGAATAAAAGGCACATTTATTTAGAAAGCTGGTGTAAGCTGATGAATTCCTCCAAAGAGCTAACAAAAATCAGAAGCTGTTTAAGTGACAGACTACTCGGCCTTAACTATTATCTTGAAATTTCATAGGCATCATAAAAAGACACTTCCTAAAGAACCTTTCCATGTGGCATACTACAGCATACTCCAGAGGTCTCCTCCAACCTCAGTCAATCTGTGATTCTGTCATGGGTGAGATGTATATTCTGGCAAGGAGGACATAGCTGACTTCTGCATTACTGTGGTACAGCTACACAGAAAATCTGTGAAATGCTAACAGAAAGTGAGTATCACAGTCCATAATGTTTTCTTGTTATATATGCAGATATTACATTTAAACTCTTCTGCCCAGTTCCCCCATTTTCAGTATGCCTTCAGTGCATAATCATTCTCCACTTACTGCCAACTGGGACATAGCAATTAATACTTGTGGTACCTACAGACATAAAGAAAAGAATTAACGATTATAGGATATTACTGTTATCAAGCTAAAGCTAGCCCTTGGTTCTCCAAACCTAATGTACGTACACTTGCAGTACACATACACATACAATGCA
The DNA here is from genome assembly GCF_033815535.1 of Pezoporus flaviventris. NCBI lineage: Eukaryota > Metazoa > Chordata > Aves > Psittaciformes > Psittacidae > Pezoporus > Pezoporus flaviventris. The sequence goes on along the minus strand of NW_026892550.1, from coordinate 20,875,757 downwards.
GTCTGAAAATTTCAGGGGATGTTACTAGTTTCCACTTGCATCACTAGCTTGAAATACCAGTGGGAGGCAGGAGAGAAGGAAGTTTTGATTGCATAGCACAGATTGACTGGCAAACAGTGGCGCACATTGCACAGTTCAAAAAGCACATACAGCCCTCAGAAGAGGATGTTGCCTTAAATAAAGCACTGTTCTTGTAACCTGATGAGAGGCGAGGGGGAAGCAGGGGAAGAGAAGGAAGGATGTACTGGATATTGTATTCCTGGCTTGAATTTTAGTATTTGTTCTCTACTTCTGTCATCTACCAGCTAACACAAGAATGCGTCATGTTATTTTACATTTCCTTTTGGAAATTTTTCTCCATTGTTTATTGTAAGCCCCTTGTTCACAACTAGAAGTCTTTTCCAATTTCCACTGTTTAGCCTAAACTCCTGACCTCTGGCAGTTCCCAAATCCTGTGGCAGCTGAACAACTAAAACATGCTTTTTCTGTCTTGTTCTAGACAGCACCTAGTTTCCAGGTTCAAAGATGAATTTATTTGCATTCGCTCAACAGACAGAACAAAGTTAGAGTTAATGCCAGTTCTTTTCAAGCGTATTTTGGATTGCTGCCCTTCTCTTAGATGTTGCTTCACTTTTAAAGCCCCAAAATGCAAGTTTTAATGAAAAATAAAATTAGCCTGACTAATAAATACATGATCTTGAACTCACCCTTATGTAAATGATTCAAAAATTACACTGTGACAAAAATGACATATTTAATGTTTTGGTTTCACAGAATTAAGAGTAATATGCACAGATTATTTTGGCCCAATTCCTTTATGAAAATAGTGAGTGGAGTAGACTTTTTTTATATATGTTCTTCAGTTCTGTTGTAATTAAACTTTCTTCCCTTGTTAGTTAGATTTCTTGATACCTAGGTAGACTTACTAAGCCTACAACTTGATTAAGACAACACAGTTTTGTCACAGAAATGGGGTTGAGAATGATTCTGACAGTTCTCTTGCCCTAAATTACAAAAAGTTTTCCTTTACCAGAATTAGTTATTCAGAATGGAAGTAAAAAAATCTGAAGTGGTTGCAGCATCAATATACCGGATAGGTATTTGCCTCAACAACAGTAAGTTATGGGGATCATAGACAAACTTCTCAAAAATGTTAAGCTTCTAAATCCAACATTAGACTTCTAAGTAAGCTGTTTCTCGAAAGTGCTGAACCTGCAGCAGTTCCCACTGAATGCTTAGGCTTGTAAATGCATGACTGAGAGGCACAATGGCAGTATCCAAGCGGAAAGGCGGTTGCTTTAAAAACCACCAGCACAGTATGCTTTTCTAATATACAGCTACACCTCACACTTCATGCACCAAGTTAAATATTTTAGTGCCAGCAAAACTGAGCTTATATGCAAAAGATTTATCTAATGTCCCACTGATGGAGGAAATAGTATCTAAAATATGGAAAGGTAGTAGATTCATATTTGTGCCACAAAGCTGCTCTAAGAAGAAGGTAAACATAACAATAAATGCCCTACCTTGCTTTTCCTAAATGAATAAAAAAAGTCTGCAATTAACGATCTGATTTAAAAGAAGTAGCCTCTTACTAATGCAGTGTATTTACTCTTGGTAGAGGAGATAAAGCAAATTCTACTGAAACCATATAAGCACTAAATTAAAGGCTACATTGAGAAGTTTGTATAGCAGGTCTTAAAATGGCCTCAAACAACTTGGAAGATTGAAGTACATCTGTTTTTTAAATAGTTACATTTTTAAACTTCAAAAAGTTTTAGTTAAAATGTAGGAATAGTAAGAAATCTGCGCTAGGTTCTTGACAAGCTTTGATTATTTCAGTATTCGTGTCACGATTTAATAGGAAAAGGATGCCCTCTCTCGGTCATAGCAGAAATAATTACTGGGATTATCTAATGCAAATACTTGAGATAGAACTGTACTCCTAGTGTCCTGCCTTGTAAAAAATCCCCATGTTTCTTCCAGATAGTAATAGTTTGATAATTTAGTGCTAGTCTTCCTGTAACTTGAGGGCAGAGTTTCCTCTGCTTGTCTTTAGAATTGTGCAATAGAAAACAACTGCCAGTGAGTAAGAAATATCTGCACTGTTCCCTCACACTGTTTCCATGAGGTTTCATTATCAAGGAATGAAAGAAATAATGAGAACATAACAGGAGCACCACACATTTGGAAAATAACCATATTTCCCATATCTCATTTTGCATAAAACTTTAAGTTGAAGTTGTATCAACTAAAGTGTACTGTCTGAAATCCTACGGTTAATCTATCTGTAGAAAACTTTAGTAAATTATCATAGTAATATGCTTTAATAAAGACTCTGAAATGTCACTATGGGCCTAAGGGTGTTGTTTTGCTTTCTTCTTTCCATGACCTAATTGTTGAAAGGAATTAATGTCGCCATCTCTGAGAACAATTTGTGTCTCTAACCATTCCTGCATTAATAGAATTTTCTGGTGTTATGTGCTTGCTTGGTAAATGCAAGTATCTCCCTAGGTATTTGGCTCAATGCCTGCATTGCTTGAGAAATTGTTTGGAGATTGGCTTTATGATTAGCATAATTATGCTCATTTTTATTCTTGGTTTACTTGCCAGATACTCAGACTCAAAGCTACTTCCTGCTTGTTCATGTTTTGTAGGTGATAGTCTGGTCATAGGATGCTTGTTTTTCACAGCAAGACTGCTGTGATTACAGGATCAAAAGAAGTAGTAGATAATGTCTTGCAATTCTATGTGATGTCCTAGAATGGAAATGCACTGGAAAGGTTTGAACATGTTTGATTTAAACTGTAGTTTCTTATATAACAACAGCAGCTTCATAACATCACAATAAGTAATTAACTCCTTGCAAACATGCTGTAACTGATTCAGAATATTTCCCCCTCCAGCATAATTACCTGATACCAGTAAGAGACATTTCTTATATATTCTTATATATTCATATAATATTTTTATATTATTCATATATATGACCACAATATAATTATATCTATAATAGGAATTTTTAGCTCATAGTGCAGTGTTTTGAATCATATGGTAACCAAACCTTAGAAGAAAACTAGCAAAAAAAAAATTTACAAAAGCTTTACTCTTGAGGAAGGGAAGCGTTCCATACACAAAACTGTACTTGCAGATAAAGATGGATAACTGGAAAAGAAGAGGCCTGAGTCAAATTCTTGGGAAGCCTGAAGTTTGTTTGAAACTTCATAGAAATATATGATGTGGTACAAAACCAGCACTGCAGAAACCCTTCTGTACAAGCTTTTCAAAGGGAGAAATATTTTCAGTTCTGAAGGACTATCTTTCCATTCCTAGTTGTGTTAAAATCAGATTTATCCTTAGAATATCTGTCTGGTCTGAAGCAGCAATAACTTTCCAGTTAGCAAATGTATCACGCTGAAAAAAGGGAGTTTTATTAAAGTGAAAAAGTTGTTAGTAGGGAAGAGACAGAATCACAGTATAAAGTAACATAAAAATAAGTTAAGTAATATACAGTTTAAACTCATGGGCACAAATCTGAAGCTTCCATTTGTCTACAAACAAGCCCCAGAGAACCCAAGACAGCTCTACCTGAGGAAGTATTTATTGCCACTTTGGAAGTCAGGAAAGGGGTGAGGACGGTTTGGTGGCTCTACAGCATATTCACACTGTTGACATGGAAGAGCCTAAATCTAGTGACATGTAGACAGGCTACAACTGCTATTGAAACCCTCTTTGGTGAACGAACTATAGGTATTGTGCACTGATGACAGAGGGAGAACAAAGTTGCTGTAGGTGCCAGCTGATGAAAGGACCACACTGAATGATACAGTTTTAACACTACATTCTGAAACTTGTTCTTTATTACAGCACTTTACTATTACTTTATTGTACATACTGCTGGTGTATTGCAATGCAATCTGACTGTAGAGGAAACCCTACAATTTCCTCTATAGACGTAAACATTTGCTGGAACAAAGTCTTCCTGACAAAAGCACCATTAAAGAGTTCTCAAGCAGCTCAGTGTCAATATGATGAGATAATGCTTTTGTATTCATTGCTTTAAAGCAATAATCTCTTATAAATTGAAATATTAGTGAGAATGAAGTAAACCAGAAGAATAAATCCCATATATAGTCAATACATACTGACTCATCATCAGTGTGAACACGCACGCTATGCAGGCATAGACATCTCTTCACAGCTTTCTTTTCATGAAGCAGCAGTATGTGAGCCCAGTCACATACCAGATAAATTGTCTGCAAGAAGACTTACTGAATGCACTACTCTAAATTCTTAGTTGAAATGATTAAACACAGCATTCAGCTCATGTTTGAGGCTGTTCAGGCAGTTAGATCAACTAGCTATGTCCCATAGTTTGTTTGGTCTGGCTAAACACCTACAGGCCTCAGCTGCCAATCATTTTGTAGACAGAAATGTATTTAAGGGAAAAAATTGTTTATGCACATAGAAGCAAAGTTTGTCCCTTCAAAAAAGTAACATAATTACATGCTGGATAGCAGCTGTTCTAACTATAGCATGACTAACATTGCTTTTCCTGCCAACCACTTCTTCCTTCCTTAGAGATCTGTATCCTCAGATTCATTTTGCTGCCTCTTATCTCTTAAAGACAACATATTAAAGAAATAGTTACTGTGTAAAATACAGCACTTTAAAGCAGATCCCAATTCTGAGGTAAAGATCTCCCTCATAATGCTCATTTTCTTTCAGAAATCTAAATATTAGCAGATCAGATGCAAATATTTCTATTTGTTGTGTCTCAGGATGCTTCTCAGTGAGACCTTTCTCTCTTCTACCCAGCCAGCAGCAGAAGTATCATTCACATTCATTACATTCTTCAGGGTGCAGTTCTAGAAAAACCCTCTTGTTATTATGAGTATTACTACTTCCTCACTCCTTTCTATTTTTCATGTTATTTTATTTTAAAAAGCAAATTGCACCCTGCCTCTCCCCTTTCCCAAGACATGCTCGTACACTACCTTGTTACCAACAATAAAGATAACACACCATCAGGTTATAGAGAGGACAACACAGTCCTGAAAAGGTTAAAGAAACACCGCATAACCCACTGTTGAGTACAAAGGTGTAGTGTTTTTTTATAAGGTGCTGCAGGACAGGACCGACAAGGAGCATAAAGCAGCGTATTAAGTTTGCAGCACAGATAACAGTTTGTAGTAATGTAGATAAATAGATTATAAAGAGTCACCACTACCTACAAGTTCCATCTACAGCACTACAGGGTGTAATGAGTGTTTTGACTTCCAGGAATTCTGAGCAATTTTAAATTTTAGTATAACATTGCAGGTCAACATATTTCGCATTTCATAAAACTTGCATCAAGTTAGCTATTATAAAAGCCTTCCATAACCGGTCTTGATACCAGTAACATGACTGAAGAAATACAAATAGGGTAAGAAGCATTTTCTTCCTGTGGGAATTAATCTTTAAGAAAAATTTGCACAAGTTATCAAAACTTTTTTAAAAGGTGAAGCTCCCCCCAGCCCTTTCAGAAAATCTGATTCTGAGCACTTTGTCATGAAGTGACTTAAAAGAGCTCCTTCAATTACTAAGCACTTCATTAACAAAAAAAGCTATTTTTCTCATGAGAATAGGCTAACAACCACTGACAATTAAAACAATTTATATCTCACAGAAAAAACTTGGCTCTTTTCATTCTCAAAAGCAAAAACCATCTCATATAAAAAATATTGGAATAGTGTGAAGATTTTCAGTCATTCCACAGCTCCCATTAATGCTTTTGTGATTTAAAAAAAAACCCAACTAAACCCCATAACAGTGTAGATTTTTCTTGTTTGGTTTGTCTTCTAGGTAAGGTAACAACTTACACTGAAGACAAAATTCAATCTTACATTTGGTGACAGCCATCACGCTCCTGAAGATACCTGAAATACCTTAATTTTATTGCTTTTTAACTGGAGCTCTAGACAAGCTAATTTAATGTGGAATCTCTGATTATTGTGGCTTAGGAGTTTATGCTGTTGTGATGCTGATACTGAAGATAGCAAAGCATGTGTATTTGAAGTGCTGTGAGAATGACAATGAAAATCCACCGAGTTTGCAGGGAGGCAGTGGATAAAAGAGAGGCCTTCAGACATAACATGCCTTCTTTCCTGCCTTGCTCAGAAGTGACTTGATGTTAAATTTTGCCTTATGTAGCCTACATTGCCAGGAAACTAGGTTTACCAGCTAAATTAAAATGAATGATTGTTTTTTAGCTAACATAACCTCAGAAGAGAAACAATGAGCCACAATTTCCATTTCACATTTATTGTAAGACTTATGAGCTATTTAGGATCCTTCTGGGTTGCTGTGATGACCTAGAGGTTCCCAGTAGGTCAGTATTTGGCACTGAGGCACCAAATACAACATCAACATCACTGTTAACACACCTGGAGAAGTGTTAATTGTCAAAGAAAGAAGATTACCATAGCGCAAACAAGTAAAGCCCCTCCCTCATGATTTGGAATACTTACAGGTAAAGCCACTTGACCAGACAAATGCAAACCTACAAAACTCAGAAAATAAAAAAAAGGGTTGGAAGAAAGACAGAAGGACTGAATGAGACAGAATCCCAGGTGTCAACAGGACAGTTCTCCACAGAATTATTTACAATAGATGGGGTTTCTGTTAATTATCCACTGGAAATACTACAGCCATTTGAACACAGAAACAATCAGCACTATAAACTTTACTTATCTGTACATCAGGTGGGGAAAATTCAAGACTGCACAAGGGGGCAAAAATAATCCCCACTGTATTCATCACCCTAAGTTAACTTGAAAACACTACTATCCACTGCTTGAAATGGCATACAAGCAGCTGTCTGTGTGACAGGCAAGGATCACATACCAAAGTTTCCTCATCTGATTAAACCACAAGCTCTTGACGTGGCTACACTGGAGCTGGTAACCTTTTAGCTTGCTAAAATAAATCTGTGTTTCTATTTTAAGGTGCAGAGCAACTTGCTGTGCAATGTTCAGCTGAACTGATCTTGATACCCAGCCTTATTTTTGTGCTGCCTTCCTTAGAAAGCATCTGTGGACTTTGTGACTGCAAAGTGCATCAAAGTCAGATGTCCTCTGCAAGAGTCAAAGCTTTGTCAGGCTCTTCCAAAAGTCACAAACCTAAACTGGTTAGTGATTTCATTAAGAGACTAAACATGCAGTCAACGTCTCCCCTCCCTTGTTGAATCAGAATGTTCTGAAATCAAAACTCCCTGATTTCACCTAACCACTCCCAAATTTTGTTCTCATCCATTCTCATGGGTTCATGAAACTACCATAATGTTGTTTCCACATCAGGTTTAGCAATGATGACCACTGACAGTGTGCCGATTAATCAGCTCTTGTTCCCCTTCCTTTTACTCTGATCACATCTTTATTTTTTTTCCAGCTCTGATACTACCTGTGGCCCCAAAAGAATCAGAAAAAATTATCTGCAGAATTTGTTTCCTAACAGCAAAATGTAATTCAAACTATTATTTGCTCTTCTAGACTTCTGCTGCTTTTCAGCTACAAATCGCATGAAAGGCAGAGTAAAAAGCTGTGCTGCTTTAAACCACAAATATGAGTCTATAACAAACACCAACTTCACTAGCATCTCTTAGTCTCTCACTGATGCTCCAGTTACCCTTGAGCTACCAGAGGGACTGGTCCTCCTCCTGCATCCAAGCCCTCCTGCAACCCCTGAAAACCAGTCTGGCAGAAAGGCAGGAGGAAGAGCTGAGAGGGAAGCACCGTAAAGTATTAACACCAAGTTTAGAGACTGTTACTACCTGATGATATTTTCTCTCAACAGAAGTTACAATTTGAGTTTGATCTTTTGTTTCAAAAATGTGTATTTCGTATTTTAAAGGGGAAAAAATCCTCTTGTCAGAGTTCCTTGCAGTGGAGAATGAAGTGAAGGATCTCACCTTATACAGCAGTACTGTTTTGATTTGGCTTGCACTTTGTTGCTAGTATGGTGTACAGACAAACACCATTGGAAAAAAAAGTCTTTGCTTTTCTTCAGTCAAAATATTTTGAACTGAAGTAATGTGAAAATATTCAGCAAGACGTTCTTACCTTTACCTTGGGACTTCAATAGCTAAGACAAGATTACATTTTATAAACACCAGGTGGAAGTCCTGATTATGGCTAGGGTTTGTAATGTGCTATCACCAGAAGCAAATATTTGGAGATGCAAGGCTTTTGGTTGACTTAACAGTCTTGAGGGATGTTATGGAATAATTTAGGTGTTTATTTTAGGAGGCTGAGTAACTGTCAAATGAATCCTTCGGAAAAAGGCCCTAGTACCATATACTGCTTGTATGTTGCAAGGGTTTAAGAGTCTAGATTTTTACCTAACGTAATTCCAGGTGATAGATAATATTTCTTTATAATATGTTATACATTATACATATGAGAGATGTGTATATATATCATACAGCTACTATAGATACAATAAATTCTAGAGACATATATCTATCTAGGCATTAATATAACTCTAGGCAATGACTCTCCTGAGGAAGGCTGGGTTAGGTATTGCTCCTGCAATAATGATAATTAAGGACATGATTATTTCAGATTAGTGTTTTGTGTGCATAGTAGTTCATACATAGTAGTCCACCCTAAAAATACCTTTCATATGTCTGTCCTCACCTTAAAGTATTATTTACACTATTCTGAAATAATGCTTTGCAAGTCTAGGCTTGTACATTTTTGTTTTGGCACTGTGTTAAATCATCAAACTACACAATGTTTTGAGACTTAGACACTGTTTTAAGTATAAAACCCCCTTGAAATAATCACTGAGGTAGCAAGAAAAAGAAAGACAATTACTCAATACCTTTGTGATTAGGACACAAGATACTGTTGACTAGTTTCTGCTGCTCTGAAGATCTGGCTGGCTGTATGAAGCAGAACAGCATCCACAGTTGAGAAAAAAGAGCAGCCAGCCTCGGCTTCCATAACCCTTTGATTAAGGCTCTGTTTAGCAAAGCAAGACCTATGAATTTCAGTCATTTCAGTTCCAGAAGGAAATCAAACAACTTGCCCATATCTGAAGGGAAGGCTAACATACCAGACTTTTTGATTAAAAAGTGTCTTCTCCCTCTGCACACATGTGAACTTGATCCCATCTTTTGTAGTCAGTTTTCTCTGTCATCATACTGCAACAAGTTTGACTCCTATTTAAGAAACAGTTTGGGAATATCTGAAATCATATGCTTTAATGAATGTACTATTCACTTCTGCCCTGCCTCACCACCACTATAGCCAAAACACGTAACTTGCTAAGACTTGGTATGTATGGGCATGTCCTAACCAAAATCCTATTCAAGTACAAGATGATTTTCATGTTAATTTAATTATCACACACCTACTAAAATCTTCAAATCCTGTGGCAAGAGTGGGTGATACAGGAGAGTAAGCAGGACAATTAAGACCATGGGCTCTGCATAAAACGTGGGAGATGAGCAGCTCCTTTATCTGCTACTGCTTGAGAACACAACCTACTTGTTACTTTAAAAAAATTAAACACAACACAGTGCCTTCTGGTAACATAATTATTGCTTAAAATGAACTTGTATTGGAGTTACCAGTACAGGTTTTGGAAGTGTGACACTAAAGAGAGGCGAGCTCTGCAACGGTCTTAGTTTAAGCAGGGCAGGTCCCAGTTTGTGGCATTCAGTGAAAAGCACCAGGACCTTTCTTAATGCCACACGATCCTCTTCAAAAACACAGTGCCAGAGTCCATTTGCTTGCTGGGCTTTCTCTTTTTCCTGAGTGACTCCCAGCACTCCTGCTGGCCTTTGGCACTACGGCACTATTTGTTTTCTGAGTATACTTTTTTCTATCCCCAGTGAAAACTCCAATTATTTTAAAGCAAACAGAAGATTAATCTGGGGGAGGGGGAAATCTGACTTCTGAGAATTACATATCTTACCCTTCTGAAGCTGTCACAAACACAGTTTGTCTATGAGCTGTTAAACAAAAAAAAAATTTATGTCTTAACCGTGATTCAGATCCCAGCTTTGTCCTGATAGGAAAGACAAAAATCTGTCAAAACCTTGTCAAGTCCTCACAGTCATGGGGCATTATTTCCTAAACAGCTCTAGGAAGCTGCCCCTTCCAATTGAGATGCTTTCCTAGACTCTCAGCCACCTGCCTCTCCTACCCCATCTATCCCTTGATTCCCTTTCAGTCCTTAAAACTGAATCAACAGGGCTTCAGTTCCACATTCTCAGGTAGCTGATCCAACAAGGCCTTGTCAGTACAATGGAAACTCTGGGCATCAGTAATCAGACAGGATTTCACTCACCCTTCTCATTTCAACCCCTGTCGATAAACTACTCCACATCTTCCAGAGAAAAAAGAGTTACTGCAAATGCCTCCTTGTCTGAAGATACTGCACAGCTCAGCTTAGCAAAGGCAAGAGAAGGAGCTGAAGAAATTCCCAATACTCATATTATTTCCAGAAATCCAAACATTTTCTGCCAGAAAAAAACCAAACAAATAATACCTAGCATGTTACATTAAATAAACATCCATAAAACCACATCTGCTGTGTATCTTACTGTATCCTAGCTTTTATATTTTTCTAACTTTATTTGTGTATAATTGCTTTTAAGTGTTCTCTGGCTCTAAAATGATTGGTGACTTATGAGGCATTATGCAAATAAATAGAAATACTGTTGTGAATACAATGGACTGGAATTCAAATAAAATCTTTTCCCTTCCCCTACAGCTTTTCAGTGTGTTTGTGGCTTCTTATCTAAAGAGTTTAGTATAAAAGCTGTGGGAATAAACAGGTCTAACAAGATTTGAAGTTTATCTCAAGAGATCTGTTCCTGACTGACTTTAAAACTGAACTCCTTGTGCACAGACTTGGCGAGTCATATTTGCATAAACCAGAGTGTGCTTCTGAAATCTTGGAGGAAATAAAGGCTGTCCTCTACAAATTAAGACTTTAAACTGTGATTCAGTGATTACCCACTTGGCTCTTGGCTTTTACCCACATCATATATTCATGCATAAGAGATTAAATGTGGTCGCTAGTACTTTGGTCAACCAACACAAGAAGCCTAACCATATCCGGCTAACAGATCACTTCCCAGATTTCCATCCTATGAAAATGTATGAGGAACTCTTATCATAGTAGTCTGACCTATATTTTTCATTAATAGTTCCAGCCTCAGTAGTATTTTGAAGGAATGTACTATTCCACTTTGCACAGCCAGCATGATTAAATGAAAGCAACACTTCCTATGAGTAAACAAACATCTAAGCTAACAATTGAAGCACTGGAGTGCTTTTCTAGATGTCTCTTGGAGGTCTACATCCTTTTATCTTTCAGGAAATTAAGTTCATAAATCCTAGAATTAAATTCTAAAGTCTCTGGAAAATATTACTTATGCATGACTAGGAGCTGAGAAAGCAGCTTCTGAGCCAAAGACTGAGAAATCCCCAAAAGCTGCTAGGCAGCATACAGCTAAGTGTAAATGCTGCCAACAGGCCAGGACCATAAATCTTGAGATGTGAAGGTTAACTAGATACTTTTATGCTGTATTTCCTTTCTAGTTTACTGCCACTATATTCTCATAGCCTAGTTTTTGTTATGAATACAATCTTCAGCGGGTCATTATTTTTTGTGTGTGCTCCACAATAAACCTGCATGTGACATAACCTGTACAAATTACTGCTTTTTGGCTACCTTTTTCACTCTTACATCAGACCAGTATGGAAAAAAACAACCAAAAGGCAATTGGGTTCACATTAGCTTTTTATGTATGTCCTGGGTTCAGCAGTAGCAGTCATTTTTTTCTCCTTCTTAGTAGCTGGTACAGTGCTGTGGTTTTGACTTTCGGTCTGGGAACAGAGCTGATAACACCAATGTTTTTAGTTACTTCTCAAATGTTTAGTCTGACCAAGGACTTCGTGAGTCTCATGCTCTGCAGGGAGGATGGGAAGCAGGGAGGAAGCAGAGACAGGACACCTGACCCAGACTAGCCAAAGAGGTATTCCATACCACAGCACGTCATGCCCAGTATATAAACTGGGGGCAGTTATCCGGAAGGGCTAGTTCACTTCTGGGTGGGGTGAAGCATCGGTCTGCATGTGGTGGGGTTTTGTATTCTCCTCCCTTGTTATTTCCTTTATTATTATTATTATTACTTTTAGTGGTAGCAGTAGTGATTTGTGTTATACTTTAGTTACTAAACTGTTCTTATCTCAACCTGTGGGAGTTACATTCTTTTTGCTTCTCCTTCTCATCCCTCCGGGAGCGGTAGGAAGAAAGGGCTGGGGTGGGGAGTAGACTGCGTGGTTCTGATTTACGGCCTGGGCTTAAACCACGACAATGTATTTCACAAAAAGAAAGCAACAACCAAACTTTCATGAAATCATAAGGGAGCAAATGCAGTACAAAGCTACTTTTTGAAGAGTCCATGGTAGCCTATTTGCCATTACTAATCACTTTTTATAGGATTTAACTGCTAATCTCTCATACAGCTCTGGAGATAGAGTAAGGATTTGGTCTATAAAAAAAGCCAGAAAATGGGGAGAAGCAAGAAGTCCACTTCTACAGAAGAGCAATTTGGGCATTTGGGCAAAGTCACTCCTGAATTATTGTATGGAAACTTGATTAATATTTATACTCTACAAAATACTTTGTTACTCTCCTTTTCAAATAAATGTAGAACTATCATATTACAGGACAGGTAATTTGTTATTGATGATCAAATCTCAGAAGCTAGGAAGATTTACTTCAAATCTTATCTGAAGTTTGGAACATTATAAATTATTTAACTTGAAAGAAATCCATCTTTCAATTATTCTGTTTTCCTAATAGGAAATAGCAGGGTTAGGAAAGGTGAGGATTAAGAAGTATCTTTAAACTGGATGGATAAAACAAATCAATAGGATTTGGTTAATTAGAATAATGTGGTTTTTTAATTTGTACTGATCTTCTTACTAGCTCTGGGAATTGGAAAACATCTGCAACACAACACACACTGCAAATCTGCCCCAGGAAGAAGATGGGGAAGACACCACTCAGAAGTACTTTCTGCCCCTTTATACAGGTAGCCAAGGTCCTTGCAGAACCAACACGCAGCTCCAGGTTTCCATGCACCTGTCTCCATGCATCCTTCCAGCTTTCCTGGTTGCTGAAATGCAGAAGCGACCTTTTTCAGTTACTTTGTTACTTTCATTTATGGATGCTTCCAAAATGATTAGAGATTAATAAAACATTTACTATAATATTCATACTTCTAAATATCATTTTGTATGTGCATATACAGCTTTAGCCACACACAGCTGTGAATGTGCTATTTGTAATAATACCATTAATGAAGCCAATTCTTTCATGCTTAGCGACTTCACACAATACTACTGGGATTTCTTAGTTTTCTGCTCACCATCACTATCATTGATTCCCCAATGAGTACTTGCCTGGCTGTGACAAGTTCAACATCCATCAGATTAATTTGTAATAATGCATGAATGGGGAATGGGAAACAGTGGATTTGGGTTTCATTACCTTAGACCTTTGCTTCACTTTCAATTTACTGAAAATAAGCATTATAATATAAAACTTTAATACAGTATTTACATGCTGATTTTAACTTACCAATTTAACTCTTGTGTGGTGACAGCATAAAACCCAGGAAAAAGCTGTCATCTGTAGGGACTTGGTCTACTTTGTGCTACTTCAGTTTCTGCCTCTACCACACACCAAGTAAGCTAGCCTATACATTGTATGTTTGTAATACAGTTCTCCACAACTTTCAAATCCCCTAGTCTTCTTTTGTAACTCCTTTCAGTGTAGGATGGACTTTGTTGTTTCCCAGTAAGTCCTCTTGTCAAGCTCTGAAGCTATTCTAGTACTTGCTTATGGTCCTCTCTTTTCCTTATATTCCAAGAAGCTAAACTAATAACATGCAACTCCTTATATTCCACTGAAGCCCAAAGCTGTTGATTAACTTAGGAGGCACCTGAGCTTCCTAAGAGCCATACCATAGCCTTTAAAGTTTCCCAGGCACTGAAGCCATGTGTGCTTTGATGCTTAGGACCTAGCTAATATCAGAGCATGAACATTCCTCTCCCTGAGGAGAGCTCTGTTTACCAGGCATTCTTGGGGAACACCTATCGAGTATCAACAGGATCTGGCATCTCAGGAAATGTAATGGCAACCATAACAGTACTAACAATTAAAGCTAATTGCATCACTTCCCCCTTTATTCCCTACCACAATTGCTATAATGTTAAGGGCTAGCATCCTGGAGGGATGTGCTAGGCTCCAGTAATTGGTTTCAATTATTTTTCCAATCCACATGTCAATGTTTGTAAAGTATGTGCTCTGTTCTTAGGACAGCAGCTGTAACGCTAGTCTCTTCTCAGGCAGGTAGAATAACTACTTAGCTCCAGAATCAAGTCCAGGTGTCTTTACTCTCCCTGGTCCAAGGAAACAGATTTTATCCTTATCAGAGGGACCTATCACAGAGAAGCCACAGTCCTGACCAAACCAAAAATCTAGTGGTTAAATTATTTCTTGAAAGGTGGCAGCCACAATCCTGACCTTACATAGGTACAAGTAAAACCAAAACTGAATTCTTGCTTAAAAAGTAAGTCCTGCAGCCTAACTGGTTATTGCATTAGAGGGACAGTATCATGAAAGAGACAGGAAGAGAAAGACATGGAGCAAGAGAGAGATTGCTTCTAGAAAAACACTACCTTTACAGCTTCTTTACTCATATATTCTCAAGCTGACAGGATGAAATATTGTAAAAATTGGCAATTTTTCAGGTATAAAGTTTAGAATTTTAGAGCAAAACTGTTTTCTTTACAGCTCTGTTAGGCTAGAGAGATTTACTTTTCTGTGTAAGGCAGTACCTTTCAGAAATACGTTTACTTTCATCACCAGAAACAGCTACATACTGGGCAAAGTGGGAAGCAATAACTAGGACATTTTGCTGACTAAAAATTCGGTGAATATAGCTGCTTTGAGTTAGAGGTATCACTTCCAAGTGTCATGGTTTAACTCCAGTAGGCAGCTAAGCACCACACAGCCAAAACCAGTACACCAAGGGAGGTTATACTGTCTGGGTCCATGTATTATTTTATAATATATAATTTGCCATACAAATACACAAATACGCAAGTGTCCTGGTTTCATCTGGGACAGTCAATTTACTTCTTAGCTGGTACAGTGCTAAGGATGAGAATAATGTTAAATAACACACTGATGTTTTAGTTGCTGCTGAGTAGTACTTACCCTAAAGGAACCTTTGTAATGTTTTGAGTGAGGTTTATTATTCTCTCTAAAAGCTGGCAGGTGGTCTCACAGACCTTCTGGCAAAGCTGATTTAAGAATTCCCCTGTGCCCAGGGGTGTTTGTTCCAGTGGGTGAAGAAGGACAGGAAGATGCTGGCTCAGAAGCTGTGCCAATTCACTGCTTGTGGGCTGTGTTGTAAACCCAGGTTAGTTCTCTAATTGGGTTTCTTTGTGGGTGGTTTTTTTTTTTCTTGGTTGTTTTTTAACTACAACCCTTCTGAAGTCAGAGGGAGGCTCTGAAATAAAGGGGACCTCTGAGGAGTTTGTTTCATAGAGTCAATTTGGTTCGGAAATCCTACTGAGTTCTGCAGTTACCTGTGAGTTGGGCACTACAGTGCCACACTTCACCAAAGAGAAAAGCAGGATTCCCCCTTGCCCTGAGTCCATCTCCTTTAGGGCAGAGTGCAGCTGACACAGAAACACACCCTCAAAAATTAAAAAAGAATAAATCAAAATTTAAGAGACAGAGCAGACCCATCAAGGGTAAGCAGCAGTACTTTCTGTAGGAGACCCAAGAGGAAGAAAGATTTGTTCTTGTAAGTGCAAAGAACCCCATCCTCCTGCTTGACTTCCTCTCCTGTTGAAAAGGACAGTTAGTTTTCTTTGTTAATAAATATGTGAAGTTTCCTCCCAGTTCTTCATATCTGAGAAGCTCTTGGTTATCTATTTGACTGAGAAGAGGCATTTCCAATTACAAACATATTCATTAAATTCCTTAACTTCTTCACATTGAGCACTTGATATACAAATTAAACATGGGAAAAAAAAAATCAGCAATTCCTACTTATTCTGCTTATGTACTCTATTCTGTAACTTTAGTTGTTTGGTTTTTTGTTTGTCTGTTTTTTTAATTGGGATTTAATACATTATCTTGATTATCCATGTTATAACTGTTTCTGAAACTTACATCATCTACTCTCAGGACTGCTGTACTGCCTTTTCAATTTGGACACTTCTGATGAGCAAACAGCAGTCAAAGTCAGCTAAATTATTTCAGAATTTGCTTCTACCAGGACTCAGCTTTAAACTGTGAAAGAACTGTAAGATCATGGTACTAATAGATGCTAAAAATGGAAATGTAAACAAGTACGTAAACAATCAATAGTGCCCCGTCACTACACTCAGAAAATGCTGCTTCTCTGGAAAGGCCTTTTACCCTTGTGCCCAAATGGATAAAGGAGACCTTTTTTATTTTTTGCTTGTCAGCATGTTTATCTCAGATACATCCTTGTATCTTCATACATGTATCTTTGGAAGAAAATAATTGCATAAAAAAATAGTGGCCACAGTCTAACATGAATAGAGCTGACAGTCAAGCACAGAGGGAAAGGGTTAAAACTTTGGTTATTTCCAGAGTGCTTTATGTTCTCAAGTGCACATATTGTACCCAATGTACTATTTTTGAGGACATAATTTTCTGTGGATTTTCTTCACCAGAAAGGAAGCCAGGAGGGGTGTAGGGGAAAGGTTTCAGGTGGGCTGACTGTCCCAGACAAGAAGGTGCAGTCTAGTGTACTGAATCTAGCTGTGGATAAACTCTAGTTAGTGGCTGGCAAGGATATATCTATACACATCATTGGCACTAGATGAAAAATATCATTCAAGGATTTATCTGCCTTTATAATTACTGCAATATGGCTTCTTAAATGAATGGCGATTTTTGCTTAGGTATTTAAAATGAGTAAAAGCAAGGAAATACACTATTTAGATCAGAATAATTTAGAGTAATATATGTGGAACTACACGGAAGCTACAGCTGCCTCCGCCTTGATACAAGAATATGACTGAAAGAGGGGAGATTTAGTTTAGATATTAGCAAAAAATTCTTTACTATGAAGGTGGTGAGGCGTGGGAACAGGTTGCTTAGAAAAGATGTGGCTGCCCCATCCCTGGCAGTGTTCAAGGCCAGGCTGCATGGGGCTTTGAGCAGCCTGGTCTAGTGGAAGGGCCCCTGCCCGTGGCACAGGTTGTGGAACTAGATATAGATGATCTTTAAGGTCCCTTCCAACCCAAACCATTACATGATTCTACGACTTGGTTTCATGCCATTTCAGTAGGAAAGTCTAGTTGCAGATGCTGAAATACAATGTGGGCCAAGGCTTAAGCATGGGAATTAGTTTACCAGAATGTAAAAACTTTGTGAAAAACTAAGCAATAAAGGATGAATTTGAGGCCTCGTGGATGGGAAGAGGTAAGAGGGTGAGTGTTAGCTATGTCCCCATGCACTAAGGGACAGCTAGTGCAGGGTCATAACTAGTTTCTGAACACTTGCATGTCCATTTTGAATGCTGTAGTGGTGGCAGTAACTTCACAAGGCCCTGAAGCCCCCCGGCATAGCAGACTGCCCTGCATGTACACCATGTAGCTCCAGTGCAGCTCTTACAACAAACAAGCTCCCTGCAGGTGCTGGGGAGCAGGGCCCCTGACGCAGAACTGTCTTTGCTGTAAGCTCCTCAGCCTTTGTGCAATGCCACACCCTGGCAGGAACGGTGCTCCCGGCATGGTGAGCATGGCCACCAGAATGGCAGACCAGCCTTCTGTGGCCACAGCTGAGAGGAACCGGTCTCAAGGACACCCCTAAACCGGGGTGGAAGAGAGACCCCGGCCAACTTCACGATGGTGGCACAGCACTCCGGGTGCTTGTGAGCCATTGCAGCACATGGCTGAGTTAAGTGGGGCAAGAAGTCAGCTCAGCCTGCCCCGTGTCCGTTAGGAAATGATGCCCCATCTCTATCTTGCCTCCCTGCTGCATCCCAGCATTGCCTTTCCCAGGCTGAAGGGGCCGGGCTCATAAACCCTCCTCTACCAGCTACGATACTGAACTGCTTCTGGGGCCGGGGGACACCGCGGAACTACCCCCGCAGGAGTGCCTAAGAAACGCCTTATGCCCACCGCAAGATCAGACCAGGGGTCAGACAGAGCAGCCGCAGCCTCGGACGTCCCCGCCACGGCCATAGCAGCTGTCCCACACCAGCCAAACCCGCCCACCTCACGAACGCCGAACCCTGGCGTCCCAGCACCGCCCCGACTCGGCGACCTCGCGCAGGCGTCGTGCGGGCAGGGCGCGCCCCGCCGCCGGTGGGCTGGGCCTGACCGGGCCGGGCCGTGGCAGCGCGGCTGCCAACGCGGAGACAGCGCGGGAGAGGCGCTGGGTATGGCTCCGGCAGCGACGGCCGGGATCTCGCCGACTGCTCCCTCACTGGGCCCGGCAGGTGCCTGGCTGGGCAACCGCTCTGCTCTCGGTGGGTCGCTGCGGCCTCGGTCCTTCGCCGCGGGTGGGAGCTCTGTCGGAGGGGAAGCTTCAAGCCGGGAGCCCCCTCGCTCCCCGCCGACGGCCCCTGAGCCTCTCCGCGGGCTCCCGCCACCGGCTGTGACCTCGTCGGGGGGTGCAAGTGTCCGGGCCCTGCCGACATCTCCCGTCGCTCGGGTGCTTCAGCTGGCCCCGCTGCCTCTCCCCCGGGAGCCTCTCCTCACCGCCGCGGGGCCGAGGCGGGTGCCTCTGGGGTACCTGTCCTTTGAGCCACGTGCCGCGGCCCGCCGCAGGGTATCAGGACTGGAGCGTGTCCCTTCTCCGGCCTGGCCCGCGGAGCCCGGCGGGAACGGATCGCTGAGAGGAGGTCGGCGCTCTCGGTGGTAGCGGCCGGTCTCTCCCGGTGAGGCCGGCTGCGTTCGCCCGAATGCCGAGCGGCTCTGGTGTCGCGGCAGTCCCCGCGCGGACTGTTAGCTCAGTCGGGAATAGCCTGGAGTTGCGAGGAAAAGACAAAAAACCTCCTAATGAGCTGCACAGAGGGAGTCTGGTAGCTCCTCCGTAGTTGATTTCACTTCAAGCTGGGATCAGATGTCTCGCAAGGTAGAAATGCATGGGAGAATTGGTTCTGTTTCACCCTCTATTGTGAGAGTAAACTTGGCTTTTAGCGTTTAGGTTTTGGAAATCCAGTTGGCAGTAATCCCTAAGATCTCTGAAGAGCAGTCGCACGCAGACAAGCGCCAGAGGAAGTTAGTCTCAAGTGACATTTTCTTTGTTTATAGATAACCACAAATGTTATGGTACTAATAATCTCAAAGCGAAGCAGATTTTGTTGCCTGTGTAGTCTGAAGTGTTTTTTTTTGTGTGCTGTCTATGCTTAAACGTTTCTTTTTAAGTTGATGCTCGTTTTTACCTGGCGTGATTTTCAACTTAAGCAGCTTAATTGCCTCCGAATGGTATGACATTGACAAGAGGGTACCTGCTTGTTTGAGAGTAAACTTAGTGGAAACAGTTAACATGGGCTTTTTAGCATAAAACTAAGCAATAAATGTTTCTAGTCTTCCTATACTTACTTTCGTACATCTGTAATCATTGATGCAGGTTGGCTCTGTCCGGAAGGACTGAGGAATCTGCCACCTGCTATTTGTTTTCTGAAACCAAGAGGAATGGAAGGCTTGTCATCCTTCTCTTTGGGGCACTGGAAAGAAATGAATACCACTAGGCACAAGTGGGAAGAGTAAAATGGTGGGAAAGATGCTAGCGTTATCAGACCTCTCCTCCTCCCCCCCCCCCCCCCCCAGCTAATTGATTTCACTGAAGGATTTTAAGCTCCTTGAATTTAAAATTTATGCTGCCTGGTGTCCAGTGCTCTCTGAGGCCTTAGTTTGGTTTTTTTTTGTCTTTTTTTTTTTTAATTTTTTTTTTCCTTTTTTTTTTTTTTTCAGTTTTTCTATGCAGAGGTTAGAGGAGAGGAATTATGGAGTTTTCTTCTGTCCTTGATCATTACCATATTTTTTTTTCCTTCTCGGTTGCTTTAGTGTAAAATATTTTTTAATATAGAAAAAATTAATTTGCTCTTTGATAGTTATTTGGTATTTTGGCACATGTTGAGATGAGTGTACAGTTTACCTACTGCTGACATGTTGAAGAGAGTGTAAACGTGTTTTAGTAAACCAAAGGATGTGTACACATAGGCTTATACTGGCTTTTAACAAATATTTATACTCAGGATTTCTTTATTGAGCTTGAAGGCAGTTTTGCTGGAGGATTGTTAGTGTGCCATTGGTAGGATTTGGTGCATTGGTAGGATTTAATACCAATAGCAGTAATTAAGTCTGGTCCTTGCAGTGTTCAAGGCCAGGTTGGAAGGAGTCTTGGGTGACGTGGTTTAGTGTGAGGCGCCCCTGCCCCTAGCAGGAAGGTTGGAACTAGGTGATCTTAAGGTCCTTTCCAACCTTAACCATTCTATGGCTCTTCATGTAGATGAAGAGGATCATAATTTTAAATCCAGAAGTTGGGAAGTCTAGCAGGAAGTGTGTAAAGCTATGAAAGAATTTTCTTATTGCTGTGAGTTTGCCAGATGCTTTCTGTCAGTTTATCTGCCGTATCTTCACACAGGAAATATACTGGTTTGGGTTAAAATTGGGTTTTAACTCATTTAAACTAGTGTGGCTGTTAGTTTGCATAAATGTGATATGATGTGTGTGGTTTCATTGCTGCTCACTAGATGCTGCTTCTACTTGTAAATTTACCCGTTATATAGAATCGTATCTGGTGTGAAGGAAGGTTGGTTATTTTTTTAAACAGCCAAACAGGTGAAGTTTGCTTTACTAAATGTGTGTGGTAGCTGCATCCAGTGCATGTTTTATGTGCATGTTTTATTTGAAAACTGAAATTTGAGGGGAAATTTTCCAGCACAGATGCAAAACATCAGTGTCTGTGTATTTTTTTTTGCAGTAGGAGCTGTGTGCTGTGCAAGTAGTGACCAAAGCAATTACACCACAAGCACTCCAATTTTAACACTGTTAAATAGGGAAATGCAGTTTTTTTTGTCTCTGTATGTGTTTCTGCAGCATTATCAACCTTGTATTGTGTCACTCGCAAGGAATGGACTGAGCCTCTGTCATACCCTTCGTATTGCAATTTTTCCCATTCTGAACATGATAAAACTCTACATACTCTTCTTGTTTTCTCATTGAATTCTTAATGTCAGATGCATTCATGGTGTGATTGTTCGGACTGATTAGGTGACCGATGAGATGATTTACTAGGTTTGGTCTTCCTTGTTGGTTCCTAACAGGCTCTGTCTGGGAGTGTAGAAATTGCTATGGTTTAAAATTGCTGAGGTTTATGTGCAATATACAGTAATGCTTTCAGCTATAGTTTGCTGTCAGTAGGACCTACCCTTACATGTGGGATGTCTCCTCCCTAAATCCCCACCCCACCCTCAAGCTTTTAAGAAAACCCACCTAAAACTTTGTGCAGACAACTTACTCAAAGTGTTGGTAGGGCATGTAGTTCAGAACTAAATAAGGATTAAGAAAGAACTTGTCAAGGTGGAGACTTATCTCTCAGTTCAGAGTAGAAAGCTCTCTTTCCAAGACCTACTGCAAAAATTGCTGACAATCACAATTTTTGTGGTCGCTTCAGTGGGTCAAAGACTTCTCCTTTAAGGACTGTAAGCAGGCTTCAGCTTGAGGTGCTGTGAAACATTTGCAGTTTTATGGTTATGAACACAGTGCTGGGTGGCAAGGAGGTTGTTGGGTATTACATTCGGGTAACCCATCCCTGAGACTTGCTGCGTGTATCTTGCTGCGAGGGTTCTCTAAGTGCAGTTAGGAAAAGCTTTAAAGAACCAGGGTTGATCCTTCTGCTTGCTTTGTTGAGATACTGCTCTTGACAAATCTAATGAAGGTTTTGAGGTCTGTTCTTAATAGCAAATCTTAACCTTGCTTAACCTCTAAGGCAATTGGCAGTACTGTTAGTTGTCAGTACGTTCTTTCATCATGTGGCTTCCTTTTTCTCATCAGACTTCCTGCTTATTTCACTTCTGGCTGTACGTTCTGATTACTACAAAGAAGCTAGAAGTTCAGCGGAATTCACAAACTTGTTGAATGTTCCTCTTCAATGATAGGTGTTTTTCCTTTGTTATTCAGTTGGTGCATATTCCCTGAAGTACAATTTCCTTGAACAATAGGCCAGCAAATGGTAGGCAACAGGTTTTCTTCACTTAAGAGGTTTCTCCTCTAGGAAATTAACTTTTTTTTTTTTTTTAACTTGTTCTTTGCGGCCTTGTCTAGTTTGCCTGGTCTCTTCTGTAGCTACCACCTTACTAGTAAGACAGGGAAGCCCAAACATTTTCTAAATGTCTTTGTGCTTGTTTTGGGCAGTGATATATTTTGACTTCTGATTGAAACTGCTTGTTATTTCATCTGCTTAGGTATGCATAGGCAATTTTACTGTAGTGTCCAGAACAGATAAATACTGTTTACAGTGGATAACTTTTTAAAGGTACATTTAATTCCAAGTTGCAGCTAACCATTCTGGCTAAATTTACTATCCTTAAACTGACTAAAATCCAGTATTAAATCAGTACGTAATTACCAGCGGGGCTCTAGGTAAATTCACTGCTAAGCACATGAATTAAGAGTCTGACAAAATGAACTAGACTTTGATAACAGCTCTACTGCAGCTCTAGTAGAATGCTTTATTTTATATCTAAATAAGTTGAATGTACTGAATTAAAATAAATAGATAGTTTAGACCTGCTTTATTTTAAGAAAATATCCACCACTTCTGAAATGCCAAGGGACATAAGGTGGCCATTTCTGGCATTTAATTAGTTTCATTAAAACTTCATTACCTTAGCAAGTTTTTAAAAATAAAGTTTTCTTAAATTCTTGAGAGTGAGGTATTTAGTATGTATGTAGGAAGTTTAGCTAATCAACAAGCTTTATTTTTATGCCTGAGTTTAAAAGTGTGTAATTTATCATTTAAACAAATTTTTTATTTTACTTAACATGAATGCTTTAAATCCAAGTGTGCTTCTATCCACCTTAGATGTTCAGCTTGGAGGTAAGAAGTGTCTTTAGAGTTTAATGCAGTTCAGTCTGCTTCCCCTAGATCCAGGAGAAGATGAAGCACTAGGTATGATCATCAGGTGCTTCTTCCTTGCAGGGTGAGCTGAAGTTGCAGATGCCTGACTATTCCTCCTTGTGGCCTTGCCAGCTTAAGCAGTCCTTCGGTTGTGCCCTTTAAACAGTGTGTAGGTCCCCATGGTGAATTGAACTAGAAGTGATCCAGGTATGGAAGAAAGAAAAAGAAAACACACCCAAGCAAATCGTATTCTGTCTAAATTACTTTGAACATTGAGTGATTGGTCTTTTTCCACAAGTGGGTGGTGAACTGGCACATTAGTGGTGGGGAGGGA
Organism: Pezoporus flaviventris; assembly: GCF_033815535.1. Taxonomy (NCBI): domain Eukaryota; kingdom Metazoa; phylum Chordata; class Aves; order Psittaciformes; family Psittacidae; genus Pezoporus; species Pezoporus flaviventris. The sequence goes on along the minus strand of NW_026892550.1, from coordinate 20,852,230 downwards.
GATAAACACATAAGCCGATATTGCTACTGAGACATGTTTTCCAGCTACGCTTAGCTGAGATGTTAAAGCATATCATATGCCATATCTGAATGTTTGTTTTGTACTTAAATAGGTTGTATGTTGACCACATTTAATTTCTTTAAATATTCATTAAGGCCAATAATAGTTTGTTCTGTATACTCTGAGATTGATAGCTGCATTTTGCTTTTGTGCCTGAAAGCAGGAAATGCGGTCCTGTAACTTCTTGAACGTTATAGCAGAGGAGATGGTGAATGAGTGTACTTATTTTAGCAGGTAGATTGCTAGAACAATCAAACTCTTAAAACATAAACAAAGTTCTATAGAAGGCATGCCATAAGAAATAAATGGCGTGGGTTTAATGGACAAAATCCAGACTAACCAAATAGGATTCTTTATCAGTAGAGCAAAGAGCTTACATCATTGTTTATGGGTTGCTTTCTGTAAATTAAACAATACAAAACCAGCTGGAATGTGCTTGAAGTAGTCAGCTAGATGTAGATTATGCTTGAGTTTAGTACAGGAGAGTTAGAAAAATAAATAGTGCATTATTTTAATGTTGAGTTATATTGCTTATATAACAACTAAACAGGTTTGATCTTTGTTATAAAAATGATTTATTTTTTCAAGAATCCAGTCTTAAATATTTCTAGAGGTGTCTCATGTGCTTTATGAAAAGCTTGAGAATTGCCTGTTTAGATCAATACTAAAGGCAAAGCTTTGAGGTAACTGAGGCTGACATTGGGGAGATTCTGGTGATTGTGCCAAGTATGAAATCTTTTTGAGTACCTGCAGCTAAAACCAAGGAAAGAGTAATTCTGTAACTGCAGATACCAGTACAAGCAAAATCAGATATTGTGGTAGTAGATACTAAAGGAGGAATTGTTCTCACCCTCTGTTTGTAGTGAAAAAGAAAATAGGCGTGGAGTGCAAGCTGTTGTCTTTGCAGGATCTGTAGCCGTACTTGGCAGAGGGTTGTCTAGGTACAGTTAATCCTGCTTTTTGACAGTGGGATGAAGTGAGATGACCTTTCTAAACTGCTCCCTTCTCTCTTTTCTGTGAGTTTATAAAACTTTCTTTACCCTTTAAGTTTGTTATAGAGCAATACCTTCGCTTATGTGGTCTGCTCCTTTCTTCTCACAGGCTTCAAGACACTAGTCTTGGAATATTTTTGTGGTCAGCCATTATTTTACTGATATGGAGGGAATACAGCGCTTAAGAAAAATGTTAATAGATATGTCAAGGCCACGTAAAAATTGCATTTTAATGCAGGATGAAATATTCTTTCATATGTGAACGTTTTCCTCGTATATTCTGTTTCATAAAGGTGCTGTAAAAAATCCTTTGAGCCATTGCTGAAAGAACACTATGTCAGACTAGTACTGATTAGAGCCAGTATAAAAGACTTGGCTGAGTTTGACTGTCCTTATATCTACTTTTTAGGTTAAGATTAAGTAAGGGCAGGCAATTCTCAAGTTCAATACCTAACACATACTCATTTTTAAGCAAACAAGAGTACATAGGATCTGAATTAATAGCAATTTGTGGCAAAGTGTAGCTTTAAATGTCACTTTAAATATGCTGAATATTGCTCCTAAACCTTTTTATTTATATCACATCTTCAAGTAATATTAATGTGTAAACTGGTATACAGTGACAGGTATATAAAAATACCAGGACAGCAAATCACCAAAGCAGATTAATTTCTATAGGAATTGACTTGAGTCAAGGAAGATTGCTATGTGCAGTAGTTGTCATTATAAACCGTTGTGAAGCAACACCAGGCATCATGAGAATGAGGTAGACTATCAAGTCTGTTAATAAGCATAATATGCCTCTGGGGAAGAAGAATAGGGAGCATACAATGAATGATGTAGCTGTGACTTGGGGAATAAAATATATTGCTCATTAGCTAGACATGCCTTGGTTTTGCATTATGTTGTAACTGTTGAGGTCTTTGAGGGCAGACATCTTGCTGTGTATGATAATGAAAGCTGGGTGCTGCACTCTGCTTATAAGGTTACCAAGTATTTGATACAGCTAAATACTTCTGGGGTACTTTTGTGTTTGCTTTTGTTGAATTTTTACATCTCTGAACATAAAATGAATGTCATCAAGCAGTTTATGGACTTTCTGCAAGTTATGTATATTATTAATATTACTGATTTCAGGTTTTACTAGTATAATACCTTGCAAATAAAGTTGTTTATCTTGTTGAATTTTAATGGGAGAGCTAGATTTTTAGGTATCTACAACTGAAGAAAAATCACACAGTCTTATCTACCTGGTCTGGTATGTTGGAGTATCTCTGCTAATGAATTTTTAAATCGGAAAAATACTTATAAGTATGTCTCCCTGCCTAGTTCAGAAAGTCTTTAAATCTTAATCCAAGTAGTGGGCTAAACTATGCTACAGAGTATGCACTTGATAAACTAAGTTTTTACCAACATGCTTCTGTCAGGAAAAAAACACACAAAAGAGTGTAGGTACAGTTTTTTTTTTAAATTATTTTTTTTTGTTCTATTTTACCTTGTATGTGTTGCATCTGTCATTTGAGAATTTGTCTAGATTGCAGATTAGATTGTATTTGATGAGATTTTCTCATTGGTGTTTCAAGTGACAGTCCGAGAGGAAGTGCTAAATCTTGAAACAGATTGTGTAGCTAGAGAAAGAAAACTGAAACCAAAGGAACTCAAACCATGCAAGCATTTACAGGTGCTATATATTAGGTGTGCTGGGAATATGAACCTGAGGAGTTTCTGATGGTGTGCTTTTTTTTTGCAGGGTGGGGATGGTATTTAGCAATTGCAGTGATCACTGATTTGCAACATTCAGCAGTGATCTGTGTTTCTGAAAATGTGATGCATCTCAGTCACTGGAGTTGTTTGTGAATTTGAGATTGGTTCAGATTTCTATAGAATTTTTTTTTGTTTGCTGTGAACATTTAATAGCATTTGGGTTTCATTTTCCAATTTTCTTTGTATAATTTGTCTTCTGATTGTATGCAGCTTTGAATCAGCTTTGTATTGTAAATTGTACATATGTTTTCAGTGGCTGCATCAAGCTGATGGGGTTTCAAGTTGGTGATTTAAAAATAATTGTATAGGACATTATGCTTCTTTAAACAAATAATCATCCTGGCCTTATTTTTGGAACATACTCTGAGACTATGCCTCCATATTACCACAATTACTTTAGGAAAGTGTGTTTTAGGTGTATTAGTCTGTAAGACCCACTTGCTTTAGGTTTGTAGTGGGTATTTAACCTACTGTGGTTATGGAGAAAACGCTGAAATGTATTATTTGTTTGGGGAATGAATGCCTCTCTTTCCACAGAGAGAGGTAGAAAACTGAGAAAGTCAAGTCAGATTGATCTCATGGCCCTTCTACCCATTAATTTGAGTAGCGAGTGGTGGTTGATCTTAGTGTTGTAGGTCTTTCCCATTTGTTCTTAAAATGACTAATGTGCAAGCAAAGCCCAAAGCACCTGCCTATTTTTGTCTTCTGTTTGAACCTGAAGGGTGCTTATCTATTAATACATCTCTGAGTTTGTGATGTATACTGTTTAAGTTGAATTTCTTAGATTCAGAGATGTTGTGGTAATCAAAATAGTACTACTTTGGTATGATGGCTTTTCTCCTGCTTGGGAAATAAATTAAGGTGCTTTGCTTAAATGGGAGATTTTGTGCCTGTTTCTACCTGATGAGTTGGGGGGGGGGGGTGTGGAACGACACACCAAAACCCCCCCAAACAAACAACAAAAAAAAATATTTTGGTATATTAAAATGTAAATTATAAACTCTTAGAAAGGAAATTAAGTGTATGTAAGATCAACTTCCTTAGTTATATGATTATGGCCGTAAGCCATTCCTGTCTCTTGTTTCTTTGTAGTGTAAAACAGTTGCAGCCTGAAAGTGTTAAATTGTATATATTGGTCAGTTGTCCTACTCAGGCATAAATTAAAGCATCTAAAGGTTACTTGTCTAGTAAATTCTGTATACAGTTATCTGTGGGAATGCTGGCCTCTCTTATAAGTGAACAGCTTTCTCTTTTGTGTTTGGGAGTAAGCTAGACCATCTGGCTTTGTCCAAAGCAAACATCCTGAGATTTTAACATTTAGCCTTGTGATCTGTTCAGTGGTTTGTTTGCATTTCTTACAATTTGTCTGCATTTCTGCTATTGTTTAGAAAACTAGTTTAGAGAAATGCTTTTAGCACACCTTTTCTTCTTGCTGCTGATTGTGGTTTTATCCACTGTTATTTCAATGAAGTTCCTTCCAGTGCTTTTTTCACTTTGAGCAAGTCTTGTGTACTATGTACTACTGAAGTGACAATTCACGACTGTCCTGAAAAATTCAGGAATACTTTAAAAATAAACGACTTAGTGTTTTGATATGAAAAGAGCTAGGCTAAATACCTAACTACAGGTTTAAACGAATTTTCTTTTCAGTCTGTCACCTTACTGGTATTTTTAAATACAGCTTAGTTCTACAGCTAATGCAGTAGAGGTGTTTGTGAGATAAGAGTCTTTCAGTAATTTTCTGGAGGCTTCAATTAGTTTTTTTTTTTTTGTGTAAGGGAGTGATTTGATTGTTCTAGACATTTATGTTCTGAAAGCATCACTGTCATAAATGTTTTTTTGATGGATCTTTGTTTCTTTAACCAGTTTCATTCATAGAATGACTGTGAATTTCCCTGACCATTTTAATACAAGATGGAAAATATCTTGAAATAGTGTTAGAAATTTTTTCTATCGGTTGTCTTTATTGTCATTTTTTTTTCTTACTCAAAAAAAACGTATTTTCAGTTGAAGTGGAGAGTAATAATAGAGGGTAGAAATACAGCAATATTCTTGTATGTTGGAAGAGTGATATTTAAATCTTTTTATGTGGGTGGGGAGTGTGTATAAACCCTAGAGGCTCAGAAGGAATTTTGGGTATGCAAATGTGTATTTTTGGATTTCTAGGAAGAAAATTAACTCTATCCCAGCTGAAACAGGGACAAATTGAACAGCTTTTTATTTTATATATGAGAAGGTACTGAGAATTCAATTTATCTGGGTATATTAGCCATGAAAGTGGGCAAATATTAGAACAGGTTGCCCAGAAATGTGGTGAAATGTCCATCATTCAGATGGAGCTTACCTGAGCAACCTGATCTAATCAGATCCACTTCTAGCAGCATTTGGATTAATGAACTTCAAAGGTCCCTTCTAATGTGAGTATTCTGTACTTCTGGTAGTTCAAAAGCCCAGTCTATAGAATGGAATATATACATCTGTTAAATTCGGAGTTTAATTGAAACAAAAATGCGTAATTGTGAGTCTAAAGTTAGTGTGTATGCTGCAACTTAGATTCTTTGGAAACAAAACATAAAGCCTTTTTCTCATCCTGTTTCAAGTTTAAATACAAAATGGGTTCTGAATCTTAAACAAGGGAAGTGAGTTTATCTTATGCTGATGAGTAATTTTTTTTTTTTCTTTCGTATTGTGAAATCCCACTATTAAGAAAAACATCATGGTATTTCTCTCACACCTGATGATACTGCTTTGCAAGGGTCAGTTCAGAATCCTGTGCTTACATATTAGGGAGGAATCCATGTTTTTTTTTTTTTTTTAGCAATTTGGCATGAATTTAATACTGGAGAAATGGTATCACATTTTCCTCAGTGGTGGGGACAAGGAGCAATGGTGGTGGTACACTTCTGTGAAATATGTGAGCCCTTTTATTGAGCTCACAAGCCTGTTAGGCTAGAATATTGTTCTTCACTCTTATGTTAGAGAAATATCATGTGAGGGTTTTGGACCTTAGATGTCTTGTAATCATTTATGAAGAGGGAATGTCTACTGTTACAGGTGTGGCTTCGCAGCCAGTGAAGTATGTGTTGCCCATTCAAGTCATCACATAAGGTACATCACATTGATGCTAGGGGATTTATTCATGCTTGCAATTTTCTAAATGCTTTGAATTGATTTACAGAGTATAGTAATACCTGTGTTTATTCATTTGCATAGGTAATGGAGAGTTTTTCCAGTTTTTGTCAAGCAGTGACTTACAGACAACTACTCTGACAACTAAGACTGATGGCAATGATGGCAAGCCTGAACACCTAGAATATATTGCTTTTGCATTGGTTCCTGTTTTCTTCATCATGGGTCTCCTGGGGATCCTGATCTGTCATGTCCTGAAGAAAAAAGGATATCGTTGTACAACGGAGGCAGAACAAGTAGAGGAAGAAAAGTTTGATGAAAAAATAGGTAATCAAGAAGTCTAATAACTTCCTATTTCTCTACATTACAGCTACTATGGAATAATTTATTGTGAGACTTCTGTCATTTCTCTGTCTATATTTGACATCAAAACAATATTAAGGAAAATATTTTTGTTACCATTATATGTCCGTTGGGTTTTGATCTTTGCCAGTCAAAACTAGGAGTGTTCCAATTTCCCATGCAAGTCCTCTAACATCAGTTAAGAGCTTACAGAGGGATCAAAGTGTCCAGTATGTTTGTTTGCAGCTGTACACTGCAGTCACAGTCGCCAGATTGCTTTTCTGCATTCCACCTGCTTTTAGCAACAAAATATTATTATGCATGATTTCATCTGAGGAGAGATAAAAAGCCCTGCCACATGAAGCCTAAAATCTTAGTTTTGTGTTAGCAGTCTTTGCTCCTGTTGTGCTGTCATTCTCATCTCCCATCTCATTATAAAACAGCCTTTGGACTTACTGTCTACTTTCTGTTGTATGTAATGTGTACTGCTTTTATTTTTTTCCTAAAGATACTTCTTTTTGTTCTAATGTTTGTTTGTGCTTTTATTTTTATGGTTCCTTATTTCCATCTACTCTTACTTGAAAACAAAACAAGAAAAGAATGCTATCCCTTGGGAAGGGCTATAGTAAGTCACTATAGCATTTGGCTAAGTAAATATAAGTGTCAAGTCACTTGTAAATACTTTGGGCTTCTTCCTTTCTCCTAGTTAATTACTGTCAGTAGGTTTATAATAAGTGCAAATTATACTTCGCACTTTTTGGCTGTGTGGTAAGGGTAGAGCAGTGTGGTATAGTAATGATGTGTTAGCATGTTCTTAAGCAGTTACTGCCTGGGGCATGCATGTAGGGAATGGAACAGGCTGATCTGTTAGTTCACCTGCTTGGTAACAGCAAGGTGAGCAGTCATGATAGGGGGATAACTTCTAGGTCTTGGGGAGGTAGCTCAAAGTTGCATTGCAAAGTTGCCTGTATTAGAATGAAGATGGAGCATGGGTACAGAGATGTTGAAGCCCCTAATTTACTAGTACTGAGGCAGATTTAGGATCTCACCTATCAAACTTGCCTCAATCCTGTGATACTACTTTTATTTTGATTTTTTTTATTTTTAAACCTAGTCATAATGATTGGAAACGGCAGAGCTGTGCCTCCTCATAGTTCCATTTTTCTCTCCCATCTTTCTCTGCCTTCTGAAGTTTTTCTGGGGAAGCTTCCAGTATTGTTAATAGGTGCAATTGATTCCAGAAGTATTTAGTCGTAAGGTGTCTTTCTTAAATTGCTTGCTCCTGCAAAAAATCAAATGTGGTGAAAAGCTGAAATTGAATCCCTCTTATTCTGGAAGATGATAATATCTATTTTAAAATAGTGACTTGGGCAGACTAATGATTTTGTTTGTTTTCCCTCCCTATTGTTAGGATGACAAATACTGCTGTCTTGTTTCTTCCTTACTAAATATAGCAGGAGTTTTGACATATGCTTTTGAAAATTCAACTTTAATTCAAGTTAGTCAAGTCTTAAATTAGTATGTTAGAGCTGATGTCTAGACTCCACAAACTTATGTTTGTATTTTTTCTGAATAAGGACTAGAAAGTCTTCTCTCAGCTTTCACTCTGAAGTGGCAATAGATGTTGTCTGTCTTTTGAAGTAATTTCTTCTGGTGTTTGCTTTGGTTTTAGCATGGGGTCTTGTTTTTACTTTGTTTTAAAATAACTCACTTCTTGATTTGAAAGCCCAAGATATTCATAACATATTTATTTCCTTGCACAGAAATGAATGAAACAATACATGAGAATAGCGACACTGTGGGACAAATTGTTAACTACATTATGAAAAATGAAGGTATAGTATTGTGTTGTTCAAGACATGGTGTTCCATAACAAGTTTTTTTTCACATATTCTGAAGTATGTTATGTTCATGTGTTTTTATTAACCATTTTGTACATGCTGAGCTCTGAGATTGCCTTTAGAAGGCAATAACTTCAAACAAAGTAGGGAAGGTTTTGTTTACCTGAGAATTATTTTGTATGGTAAGTTTGGTTCATGAATTTCTTGATACTGTAACTATTTGGGTGTTTGATTTTTTTGTTTTGCTTTTTTTTTTGTTTGTGAAAGAAAAACCCAAGGTTGCTTTCTTAGTGGCAATGTTTAAAGCATGTGGAAATGTTTTTTTTTGACCGTATTAAACTTTTTGTCTTGAAATGATTTTTGCAGCTCTTCTCTGAAAGGTTTGTGCATAACTGAGACTAAAGGGTAGACGAGCACTAATTTTATGTGCTGTGCATGTAGAATGAAGGATAAAGAAGATGATATGACTGCAAAAATAAAATCAAAGTTAAGCAGCCTATGGAATGCTTGGTTAGTTCAGAACTTACTTGCCTAGTAGAAGAAACATTTAGGAGACTGCATGTTTTTATAGCACAAGAACCTGCAGCCTTTTAATTTTACATTTGTGTAAGCTGAAGTTCTCTGAAGTGTTGAGCTAGCTCTGAGTGTTATTTTTGAATGAAGACTAGTCCTCTGGAAAAGCTGTATTTTTTGGGTTGGTTTGTGTTTTTTTTTTCTTGTTTTTCTCTTGGTTTTTCTTTTTTTTGTTGTTGTTTTTTTGTTGTTGTTGTTTTAGTTTGAATTTTTTACTTAACTGTCAGGGCTTTGAGTTTGTGTATTTTTCATGGAGGCTGGGATTAAGTGTAGCCCGTATGTGTTTTAGAATATGTGAGCAATTGGTTGTTTTTGATGGATAATTTGCATTTTGTAGGGCTCAATTAAACCAGTGTTTTTCATCTGCAGTTGCTTTATATATATATGAGGTGATGATAATCCTGTGGTCAAGTGGATGTTTTAAATTTTTCAGAGACCTTGTCTGGGAGTGCTGTGTAGATGGCTGTGTTACATGGCTTAATTGGGTGCTTTTGAGTGCAATATGAACTGTACTTTTGGTAGCTCATATTAAGAAAATCACACAGAATTATATTAAAATTTTTTTTTTTGCATAATTTTCTCTTGTGCCTTTTTGGAGATATGCATGATGCAGTCATCTTTCTTCTAAGTGAAGTTTCTTTGAGGACTTTTAATTTTGCTGTTTGCTTTTTCTGAGGTTAGAGTTGTGCACTTCTGAAGAATTCTGTTTATTCTCATTTCAGCAAATGCTGATGTGTTAAAGGCCATGGTGGCAGATAGCAGTGTCTTTGAACCTGAAAGGTAATTACTCATCTTCTTAATGCATATTTCCTGAGTACATCAGTTCCTTGATTTGCCAGCTAAGATGACAGTATGTCGATTTCCACTGATTTATGTTGATTGTGGTGTCTCTGAGTCACTCGGTTTTAATGTGTGCCCTGGGTTAGTAACTGGCTCTTCTGGTTATGTGTTCTAGGTGTGTGATACGGGTTCATTGCTTTTTGGGTTAAGTATTTACAGAGGCTGCAATACTTGTTTACTTCACTGTGAAGTTACAATTTGGCTTAGTCCAAAGTTCCTCTGATTTGAAAAAACATAAGCAGCACTTGGTTCTTTTGTATGGATGCTAACTTGAAATAGACATTTCTTTCTCTGTCTCCTGGTTTACTTTTTTCTTTATAATCATGGTAATATACGTTGGCTGACCCACCTCTTACTTTTTTCACTACACATTTAGAGAATTACATAGAGAATGTAGTTCATCCCTTGAATTGCAGATGCATTATTTATGTATATCTATACGTAAGTACCTTTAATTAATACCTGTACTGTTCTACTTTTCATATGTAACCCTCTGTTCATGTTCAAGGTAGAAAAGATGAAGGTTCAAATAGTACTGTATCACTAATAAAATAAGTAGGAGTGTGTAGCTTTAGCAAAACAAAAGGTTGAGTATGCAACCGTTTAAACTGTTAAACCACCTGTTTAACGCTAAGAGGCTTGGTTATTGTAGAAAAAAAATGAATTTAAGGAGTTACTCTCAAGTACAGGACTTATTTTTAAATTTATGGTGCAGCAGAAATATTTGAATTTAACTCAGTCTTTTTGCGTAGGTATGTGTGATGTTATTTTGGGAATTTTAACTATTGTTTCAGTGGTGAATTAAAATACAAAAGGTAAAGGGAAGGGGAAAATAATTATATAATTTCTGATAGATACTCCCAAAGCTTTAGTAACTTAAGTGCAAATCCACTGTATTTTTTTCTAAGTTTGATGCACTATGAAACATTTCCTAATGATATGAAAAGTAATGGCTAAGCAAAATCTTCACTTCTGCCACTTAAAGCCATTAGTTCCTGTCTTTGCTTCAGAGGTTGAACAGATTTCCCTTAATAGCATTCTCTTGTGTATTTGAAGACCATTAAATGTCTCTTGTCGATATTTTTGTTTTGAAAATAAGCATCCAAGTAACTCCCGTCTTTTACGGCATATTTTATTTCTTTTGTTTGTCTGTTCTCCTTTGGAGTCTCTTCAGTTTGATAGTATTTTTCTTGAAATAACAGTTCCAAAACTGGATGGAATGATCAGCTGAGGCATGATTAATGCTGAGTAATGTAACCCTAGGTTAGCAGGTTATACTCCTGTTATTTCCACTGTGAAAATTGTCCTTCTTAGCAACAACATCATAATGATTCATGTTTAGCTTGTGATCTTCACCTTTTTCTGCAGAATGATCCTCTGGCTAGTTTCTTTGTAATCTGGGTTTATAAAGCTTTTCTGCTAAAGCACTGAAACTTGTTTTGTCCTTCCTGCAATACAGCCAGTATTTTTAATAAGGTTTATGTGTGTGTATATGTGTGACTGTGTATTTTATACACATGCTGTCTTCTGATCATCCTCATTTCTCATCTTGTCCTCTACAGTTACTATGGGTGACCCAAAGTTTATGGGTACTTTAGTTATTCTTCTATTCCATTATGCAAGGAACTATTAAAACACTGAATATCATCACAGAATAACCACATTAGTGTGCCTTTCCAGTTTCATAGTGAGCTACTAATATGTAATTTCCTGGTATTTCCTTTTTTTTTTTTTTCAAACAAGGTGTGCTACCTTAAGCTGCAGAAATTTCACGTTTAATGCACTGAGAGGCTTGATTTAGGAGAATGTGTTGCAACATGGTATCAATATTGATGCTGAAGTCCAAAAAAGTACATCTTCTGGTTTCTCTATATGCTGCCTGCTTTTCTGCTTTAGAAGAAAATCAGATTGAATCAATCAGATGTTCTCAATAGGTACTTCTTGGTGGTTATACTGCTTTTTCTTTCTTTCAAAGTACTTTAAGAAAAAAGTAAGTGTTTCTGAAGCTTAAGCCAGATTATCTGGCTTTTGAGTCTTTTTCTCTTCATGGTAGATAGTTTTGTCTCTTTGCAGTGTTGTAGGACAATGCTCTTTTGTGATTTCTTGGGGATACTGTAACAACGCTAAAATAGTTTCCATAGTTCTCCAAGTGTGAATTTAACGAGCTGATTACATGTCTTCATCAGTATAATTTCAGGTAAACTGTTTTCTTTTAGCCTGATTTTTTTTTTTTTTTTTACATTTCCTTTTCCTTTGTGTTAATTATCTTAACCACATGACTGCAGCTGAATTAATTTATGGAAGTGATTTTAACTGCAAAAATAGGATAGGATATTGGAGGGAGACCTAAACCAGACATCCTTACAAATAAACGGTCCCTGAAAAAGTTAGTTATTCACAGGCATAACTGAAGGTTATATCTTACTCTTCTTTTCCTTCTTAAGAATCAGGACGTTATAGTAAACACTAAATTTCCTTTATTCTTTTTCCTACAGCCCTTTATCTCCTACCTCTCCTGGGAGTCCAACAAGTCCAGGATCTCCTTTGTCACCTGGTGTTATTCCATTTAAACACAGCTGTAAAGGCCATCACTTCCATACTGTTGGAGGAGCAATAGAACAGGATGTTTGTACTCGTTGTAGCCACAAACGATGGCACCTCATAAAGCCAGCTCATAAATCTAAAGAGCACAGAAGAAGTCGTATCGGAGAAGTTACAGTCCTTTCTGTGGGAAGGTAAGGCTTGGGTCATTTTATTGTATGGTTTTCTTAGGGAAGATACAGTGACCCATTTTGGATCAGGTATCTATTGATTCTACACTGTTTATAGCATCAGTGATTGTTTTTTGTAACCCTATTACTATTAGACTGAGGTTATTTCTGGAAGAAATAAACATGGGTTGGTTGTTTGGGTTTTGTGTTTGTTGTTTTTTATTATTTTTTTTATTTTATTATTATTTTAATAGATGGGGATTTACTGTGGGTATAAATCCATAGCTATTGCTCTATTGATACTGGCTAAAAAGAAACAAGGGTTGCACACTAATAAATTCCTCTTTCTGAATTTGGTATTTTTCAAGTAAGTGTGAGCTATAGAAAGCATTCTGTTCTGTTATTTTTAATTCCTAGCTTATGTTGTAGTTGTCTTAGAAAATTACTCCTCTGAGAAGTAGTATGCTACCTGTGGATTTTGCATGAAAACATAATTCCCAGAGAAAGTGTGATTTTAGCAATAGTGAGTATTATAAGTGCATGTAGGTAATGGGAAGGAAGACTGCTTTGAAGTGAAGCTGGTCCCATGTGGATGTCAGCTCTGAGGGTCTTGAGGAACTGAAAACATGTTCCTGTCCTTACAATGGGTACTGAGTGCAATCTAACTAATCTGAGGAAATACAAATGAATCTTTTCTTTTGCTTACCTCAGATTTAGAGTCACAAAAGTGGAGCACAAATCTAATTCCAAAGAACGGAAAAGCTTGATGTCTGTTACCGGTGTGGAGAGTATCAATGGTGATATGCCTGCCACACCTGCAAAACAGGAGGACACTGAAGTGCCTGCCACACCTGTGAAACAGGAGGTGCGAGAGAGAAGAAGCTCCGAGTAAACTGCAGGTAACAAACAGTGGGAACTCGTGCTGAAAGTTGTATGTTGTCAAATAAGTGAAGGTAATTGATAACGAGAAATGAAGTTGAAAATGTATCAGTTCTGCATGAAAATTCATCTTTTAATTTAAAAAGTTTCTATAGAAGTTTGCAAAAATTGTATTTGCTCACTCAGCTAATGAGAAATTTGTAAAGGCTAAATTATCCACCAAATTCTTATCTAATTGTTTATTTAGGCTTTGTAATGAGAGTAGATGTTGAAATAAACTCTTTGTGGAGGGTGGCATTAGAGGTCCAAAAAATTAAACATCTGCATATTAATTTTTGCAATAAGTGGTGCTTCAGATTTAGTGGCAATGTGTTTATTACCCAGAAGAAGCAAATGCTGCTGACAGCTGCATCACTGGAATAACTTAAGTGCTTCTTCCTTATGCTTGCTGCCTTGTACTGTGTGCTTTTATGTAAGTGACTGCTTACAAGGTACTTCTCTGATAGATCAGTGGATCTTTGGCTAATAAGAATGGAGACACATGAAAATGCTCATATCACAGGGATCTAGGTAGGTTACTAAGGAGGTTGGGGTTTTCTTGTGCGTCATCAAAGTTCAGTGAATTGCTTGAGGTACCCCATGAAGCATGTCAATGTGTCCAGCATGGCTTTGGAATGCACCCCTGACTGTTTTTGGTTTTGTTTTGGGTTTGTTTTTTTGGTAACAGCTGGGGTGAAAAGCCCCTGTAAGTCAATGTGATTTGCTTCTAACTGATGACACACTGACTGATCATCTGAAGGGGAAAGGTGATTTTACATAAATGCATTTCAAATACAGAGCTTTCCCTTTAGGAAAAAAGGGGTTCTGGGGTGATAAGGGCACTAGATTTGAAGACATTGAACAAAGTGCACAGTGCCAAAATCTCTGTATGCTGAGAGAACAGATAAAGTCATGTTGTGGCAGCTCAGTCCATTTCAAACTCTTAGGAACTTCAGATATGAGGGAAATGCACCAGTGGAAATTGTGTATGTTTAACAGCATAACAAGACCCAAACCCCCTTGAGTGTCTTGAGGTTAAATTTGAAAAGCCAAGGTTTGAGATGTGGCCTTTTCTTTATATCTGTTTTTTATTCATTAAGACATTCTGTAATTGTATCAGGAAAGGAAGACAAAGTAGAGAACTGGTATGCATTGGGATACTTCCTACCAACTGCTATTGGCAGCACAGTTAGGACTGTTGACCTAAGGAGTGTGTGTTTGTCTGGACTCTGTGCCTTATCATTAAATTATACCCAATTTATTTGGAACCACTGTCACAGAAAAAGAAAGACTTGGAGATGTGGTATGTTACCAAATGTTTAAAAGGCTGTGGAGTGTAATGAAGTAAATTCTTCTTGCTCAGTGGGTTAGAAAGTAAACAGTGAGCTAATTTGCAAGGAGGTGGAGTTGAGGTTTCAAAAATTAAGAAGTTGAAATAAGCTGTCCTATCTTTATTGCTGGGCATCTGTAAGACCAAACTGGACAAATGCTGGTCAAAGCCAGTGTAAATACAGCTGCCTTGCAGGTGTATACAGCATCCTTACAGATAGCTGTAAAGACGACTAAGTATTTTGTTTCTGCATTTTGTTCTATGACAATTTTTGGCAAATTGTAGCTTTCTAGTGGCTGCTGACTTATTGCTGCTCTTTAATCTGCAAAGGATCTGCAGATGTCAGTGAAAGGCAAACCACTCTTACTTTCTGATTCAGAATTATGTCCTGATACTCAGCAGTTATTTTGTTGGTGTTCTTTCCTTTAAAAAATCAATATTAGCTAAATGTAAGAAGAAATAACCTCTTCCTTCACTGGCTGCATTGACATTTTCATAGCCAGCTAATTGTTTTGTTACTCCTGTGACTATTCTTTCTTTCCTGTATCTCTAAATTTAGCATGATCAGACTGTTTGTAATATTTGTTTTTACTTAGACTAGTTAGTCTCTGTAAACATTTGAAATAGAAAAAGGCATATATGAAAATAAAGCTAATTCCAGTGCACTTTGATATAGAAAAAAGGAAAAAATCGTATTTTAAAGTGACTCTAAAGATGTTTTGTAGTCCAGTTTTCTTTCTAGTTTGTTCTCTCATAAATAAAAAATATATTCCCTGTAATTACCTAAAAGTTGTTCTCTAAATTTAAACCATGACTACTTTAATCTAAAAGTAAGCAGTTCTCTAGGGAGATACGATAGATAGACATTTAATTTTTTTTTTATAGCTATACTATGGCAGCTTTTCATTGTAGAGCCTCCCTTAGGATTAAAGTATTGCCCTTTCTGAAAACAAATGTTCTAATAGCAGAATCTCTTGTAAAGGTCTCTCCAGTCCAACAGAGCTGTTTTGTAAATTATCTGGGAAACTTTCCAGGCTTGTTTGATGTGCACTACAAAAAAATAAACAGATCTTTCTTGAAAGACTATGACAGTGCTCCTTAGCATGGCTCTAGATTAGTTTTTGTCCGCTGCTGTGAAAAGCTGTTCACATGTAAAAAGGTAGTAGTTAGACCTTTACTCAACTACTTCAGACTTGTAATAAATCATTATAGTTTCATTTACAGAAACCGAACAGATAAGTGTCATTTAAGATTTCTGCACCCTCAGCCAATAAATTTACTATAGAAAGCAAATGGTTTTGGAGAATTTGGCTCAGATCTTCAGATGCAGAGGAAGAAGGCAGACACAAATGTGTATTTAACTGTTGACAGAAAAGGTTTGTTCCAGCGTTTTGAGGCAGTAGATTTGTGCTTTGTGACCTGACTTTAACTGATGTTACTTGAGAGTTCCTGTGTGAAATGGTATTCCCGAGTTGGGCAGTACCTGAATGACATAATATTGCTGGTTGCTTGTTTTCACTGCTGCTTTTGAGTTCAGGTTTTTTTTTTTTTCTCCTAAACTGGCATGTTCTCAAGTATTTTCTTAAAGTGACCTCTATGGTATTTCAGCTTATCCTAGTTCTTGCTGGCTGTGTCATTTGAAGCTGTAGCATGTCTCCTCCATGTCTCCAAGGTCCGTGTTCTCAGCAGACTCCATTTCATCACTTAAGTTTATTTAGAATATGCTTAGTGGCACATAAAGTAGTAGACAGACTGATGGTTGAAGTCAGAATTTTGAGTTGAGCTCTTGCACATCTGTTGTAAGCTACGGGTAAACAAAAACTTAAAGTACTGGTGCAGTGAAGCTATGTAACATCTTTCGTTCCTAGTATCCTTTCAAAGTTATGTGTGCTTTGCACTGTGATGTGATTTGTTAGTTTGTCCATGTGTTTGTCCATCATTTTCATAAGTGCCAGGTAAATTTTCAGTTTCTTTCCTTTAGGATTTCACATGCTAAACTTGCAATGCACGGCAACCACTTCCTGTGATTGTGGCATTTTTCCCCATTTCGGAGCATCTGCTAACTTTTTAATTGTGGTATGTTCAGTCTAAAACTAGTTCTGTTATTTAGGCTTATTTTTGTTCTTCTCTTGCAGGTGGAACTTTTAGAAGAAACTTGTTCGCTAGCACTTTGGAAAAAACTGAAAACTCCCAAGAGAAGTATACTATTTAAGGAAATGTATTTATGGCATTGTTGCATTTTACAAGTTCTGTGATGGCATTCATGCAAGGGTAAACACTGATTTTTACTGGTGCAAAGCCATTAAGATTTAGACACTTAAATGTTGTTGACTTTTGTGGGCCTCGTATCAAATGTTGGGCTTCATCTGTGAGAGAAAACCTAAGGTTTAGGACAGGAAAGTTAAAAGACTTACCAAATCTTAATTTTTTTTTTTTTTTTTTAAACTTAGACAAGCATTTTTAGTGAGCTCAGTATTACATGTAATATGATTACCCTATGGATAAACTGTGTTCACCCCTCTAGTCCATCTGGATTTTTCTCCTTTGTTTTGCCCTTCCAGAGTTGACAAGTGTTTGTTGAAGATAAAAGCAAGCCTTTGGAAGATGAAAATACTCTTTTAATCTAACCACTAGTAGCCAAGCAAAACATACAGGGAGATCATTATGTCAGCCAAAATCTGCATGTGTGCCTTTAGTACGTAAGCCCTTGGACTCTAAAGGTTGCTTCACGTTAGAGTGGCTTAGTTATATGCAGAAGTCAAATTGTTTTCTTCCTTCTCCTTACTCCCCCTTACTACTTGACATAGGCTGAACAGCATTTTTTTCTATGTAGCTGTGTAAGCTATTGGGAATTTACTTTCCTCAAGGCCACTTGTTTCACGTTTTCTTGTACCTACTCGCTTGTGTTTGAAGAATGTCTAATAGTTCTGCCTTTTTTTTGTTTTTATCCACAGGCTCCTAATTAAGCTAAGGCAACACATTTCAAACATTAGATAAGGATATGGAATATCTGACATAAAAAGTTTTCTGGGGTATATGCTAAAGTACTTCAGAGTGGCTTTATTGGACTGAGGGTAGTTTTTTTTTCATTGGCACTGAAATCTTGAGTCACTCCCTCCATGTTTGAAGTATGACTTACTGCTAAAAATACCAGTGATGGTTCTGTGATATTAATTCTTTGTGTCAGCTTATCATGATTTCTGCTTTGTCCTGTTACTCGTTATGGGGAGGCAAATCTTTGCAATACTTCAGCAAACTTTGCTGTGTAATAGAAACTGAAAAATATCATTTGCTCTGAGTGCCTAAGAATATAAGTTCTAATGTAATGCATTTTAGTGGAGATTGCAGTATATTCTAAGAACTATAAAGTAATTTAATCTGTTGTATTTCCTCAGTGAAAATCAGTGTTTGCATTGAAATAGATTTATCTTAAATTCATACTTTCAATCCTTTCAGTCCAGTTGCTCTAAACTGTTTCTCCTTCATATCTGAGAATTTGGTTTCTTCATCAGTTTACACAGTGTTAACAATCAATGTGTAAAAAGATAAATTTTAGTCTCGATGCTTATATATTAGATACTCGCATGTCTTCCCAGGAAACATGAAGTTTATTTTCACTCTTGCTGAAAGTATGTGTTGCAGATGGTCTTTCTTCTACTTGTATCCATGAGATACTATCTGGACTTCATAGAATCATAGAATGATTTGGGTTGGAAGAGACCCTAAAGATCATCTAGTTCCAAATTCCCTGCAATGAGCAGGGACATCCTTTACCAGACCAGGTTGCTCAAAGGCCTGTCCAACATGGCCTGGAACACTTCCAGTGATGGGCAACCTGTTTCAATGCCTCAGCACCCTCACGGTAAAGAATTTCTTCCCAATATCTAATCTAAACTTCCTCTGTCAGCTTAAAACCATTCTCCTTTGTTCAGATACTACATGCCCTTGTAAAAAGTCCCTCTCCAGCTTTTTACAGGCCCCTTTAGGTACTAAAAGTTTGCAATAAGGTCTCTCTGAAGTCTTCTCTCCTCCAGTCTGGGCAAGACCAACTCTCTCAGCCTGTCTTCATAGCAGAGGTGCTTCAGCCCCCTGATCATCTTCATGGCCTCCTCTGGACTCACTCCAACAGGTCCATATCCCTCTTGTGCTGGGGGCCCCAGAACTGAACATAGTACTCATGAGACCTGAGTAGAGGGGGAGACCTCTTGACCTGCTGGCCACACTTATCAATATATACACTTAACAATATATACGTTTCACCAGTGCTGTATTTTGGGGAAAACAACAAGCAAACCCCAAAGCAACCCATAATCAAGCAAAGTTCTGAAAAGATGAAATGGTTTATTTTTCCTTTTAAAATTTGTATTTTTTAGAGATACTGTTCGTCCTTGAGAACCCAAAATAACTGTTCAGCCAGGACTGGAACTTGAGTATTTTAGTAACCCTGCTCCCATTAATTTAAATCTTACTTAGGAAATCTCTTTCAGGTAAACACCAAGCTCGCCTTAAAGGAATACATTTAATATTGTTGATTTTTTTTTTTTTTTTTTTTTTTTTTCCTCCAAGCTTCACTTAATTATTTATATGAAGAGCTAATATTTCTAGAAGAACTTAATTAGTATTGGTTATATTAATTAGCTTCAGTTTCCAAAAGACTGAGAGCTATGAGTATAAAATGTTACTGGAAAAAGAGAATACTGGCAAAACCAAGCTATTTGAGTAACTCTCACAAAGGAAATACACAGTTATAGACTGTTCCAAAAGCTTTAAATACAAAAACGGGGGTTATTTTGATAACATTGTTTGTCATGCTTTGATACATGATGGGTTAGTACTGCAAGTAAATTTGCCAAAAAGATGGAAGAAAGCTGAAACAGAAATATGTATTTTTTTACTTAATTTAAAAGTAGTTTCTATTTCGATTCCATTGGAGATATGTAGAATAAAGGAAATGAAAATGGGTTGGATATGTAACGCATTATTTACCTTTATAAAATACATAAGGTATTACATGACCTGATATGTGCAAGAATTGAATTTGTGCATTGTTACTTCAATAAGAGGATTTAGAAACTGTGCCTGTTGAAGTGCATTTAACACTACACTCTGCTATTTTGTAGGGGTATGGATATTGCCATATTAGTCTGCCTTTGTTAAATTTGCATATCAGATGTATTTTTAACAAAATAGTTTATATACAACTTTTGTACTACCAAGCAGTAAATAAAAAGTATTGATTCTTAAGTTGGCTTGTGACTTCTTTAAGCCTGCATCCATTCTGTGGAACTTCGCCTTTGCACAGTCTTAATGTATAATGCAGTTTGTATAATTTGCATCTTAAGTTTTTGTTTATGGAGGTAGTGAGAATATTAGGTTGTGGCGTGATGATATACTTCAGAGCAGTTCTATATTCTTGAGAAAAGACAAATGCAAATATTACTTTATTTCCATATTTTATATGGGAAAGAAGAAAATTTGTGCTTTAATCCATGCTGGTATCTGATTATCTTAAAGGCCTTTTACCTTTAAAGGATCAAGACTTTAATAACTTTAAATTACAATCTTTCTAAAAAACTTTAATTAAAAAATAACTTGCTATATTTGACATTGAGCTTTTAAAAAGTACACAATACTATCTTTATTCTTAATTGTTTTCATAAGGTATGGAACAAAAAATTACAAATGACAAGAAGCTCTTGGCAGTTGCTTCCTCTTGGCCTGTGTCCCTCTGTGATACTACAATGCTTAATTTGTTGCATTACGTTCTTACAGATAACTAAGATCTGTAAATTGCATTAAAATTGAGGTTTTGTATATCAGTGATGTCAAGGAGTCTCAAAGCAAGTTGTGGCTAGTTGAAACGTGATTATCAGTGTACCATCCTGTTTGCAGGGGTGGTTTTTTTGTTTATTTCAGTGTTCCTAGCTGCATCACAAAAGGTCTATTTTGAGATCTGTATTTGAATTTTAGAGGTTTATACACAGCTGTGGTTTATATTCAGAATTAAACAAACAAACGAAAATTCCTCCAGGCCTTAATTTTCAAAGAGAATTAAGATACTGATTGTGAAGCTTCTAGAAATTGAACACTTTTTGATCCCCTTTTGGGGGGATTTTTTGTTTTTTGTTTTTTTCCTTTTCTGCATAAAACAATAACCTGAGAGTAATACGCTATCTTCTTTTTCCCTTAGCCTGTGTTCCCCTTGCCCCCTTTTCCTTCACTTTCTAATGCTTTCAGTGACAATTTCAGTTCATGTTGAAGTTTAAAACTAAATGCAGTATAACCGTATCAACAAGCTTTGACAGAAGATACATATAGAAGATTATAATTTCATGTAATACACAATTTTTATTAGATAATGTGTATGTATTGAAATACAAGAGGCTTGCTGTATTAAAGTTCGAAAAATTCTATTATAAATGGACTGACATAGTTGTCAAAAGAAACGTGAAGAATTTCTTCCAGATGGATTTTATTTTTACCTGGATAATACTTCTGTTATTTTTTCACCACCACAGGCACTTTGTTTTTTTTTTTTTTAGTACAGTATTATGCCAAAATTCAGGATCCTAACTCGTGCTGTTGGAGTAAAACAGATGAGGGAGCTACTAGTAAAATCTGATTTTACTTGTAAAGTACACAAAGCACATGTGCTCTGTATTTTTGAAACATGGTAAGCATTAAAGCATTTCTTTTCTATTATTACTAAATCTCTTTATAAACAACCTCAGCTGGAAAACTTGCTCTAATGTACTTCATAGCTCATTGTTATTTTCTTTCTGAACAGTCCTCTGTTTTTCACAGTCACAGAGACCTTGACAAAATTGGTATCTTCAATGATCCCTGTACTTGCAAGTGTTTTGTGTGTCAGTTGTAGAAAGACACTGTTATTTTAGCCAGATGGTCTAATTTAAAAAAAAAAACCCAAACCTAAAGCACAAGTGTTTTTCACTTTGTGTACTTCGGGTATGTGGATAGATGTTGCATCAATGCACTTTCTGTAGAAGTGAAGCCAAGTTCCAGGATTCCTGAAGTGTGTCTATATACAGCATGGAACAGGGGGCACCTGAGCCTTCTGGGAGATGTGACTGCTTGTGGTGCCACATACCAGAGCCAAACTGAAAGACATAGAAGGGGGAAGATAGGCACTAAAAACACAGTAGGGAAAGACATGAGAAAAGGGTGTCACATAAATTTGGTTTTTGGTTGTATGGTTTTTGGTTTTGTGTTTCTGGTATTTTTGTTTGTTTTTTTTTTTTTTCTTTCCCTAAAAGTGAATTGAGTTTGTACTTACTCCATACTAATACAAAATGATGTGGGTTAAAACATACCTGTTTATGAGATTGTTCATCTCTTGATGAGAGGAGAGCTTACAGCCTGTTCTGGTAATACTGAAAGTGCCTACTGCGTTGGAACATGAGGCTGTATCTCCTAAGGAATTCAGTTTCCTGAATATTTAATGGATTTTGAGTACTCACTCACACCTGTGTCCCAGATGTAGTTTGAAGTGTGAATCAATTTGTATCTATTAAACTAGGGTTTCTGTGCACTTTCAGAAGTTGGGTTGAAAGGATCTAGTTCCAGCCCCCTGCTGCTTCAGGCCTGTTCTTTCGTTTTTGCTGCTAGGTGTGTAATACTGCTGCTAATGAATAAATAAGAAAACAGAGTGGTTAAGCCTTGGCTGTCTATATATGATATCCATAAAGATGGATTTGGATTTTTTTTTTCTCAGTGTTTTGTGAAGTTGTGTATTCCATAACTTTGTTGAGGGAGTTCTGCAAAGTGCTGGCAGATGCAATTTCCATTTCTCTTGTTTTCTGTATCCTTGCTTTTTCTTAATTTTTTTTTCCCCCTTCAGTTGTAGGGGGTGTGCAGTAAGGTGCTGCTGGTCTATTCACCTTGCCATACTTTGTGTCTCTTGTTCTGGATGCAGCATTTCGCCTCCTCTGTGCACCACCCATAGCAGGGCTGGCTGGTCGAACTGCCACAGCACAGAGCTGCAAGGCTCCCAGTCAGCCTTGGAGGTCTCTTCCTAGCAGGTTAAGATCAGTTTGTGAGCCAAAACCAATAAAGGAGTATGTAGAGTTGGCACAAGAAGAGGAAAAAGCTGAGCAGTTTGGGAAAGTGGAGTCTGTTCCTTTAAGCAATCAGAAAAGAAAGTAGATGCTAGGCCTATAGGGCCGGAACCATGCAGATGGTGGAATCCTGTGAGGAGACTTCCCTCGCAGCAAGGTCTGAAACAGCTATCTGTACTGTTAAAGTAAGAAACCTCTGAGTTTTTTTGTGACTGAGGGGGTGGTGAGTGGATTGGTGGTGTGATTTGCTAGTAAGCTTAGGTAAGAAGAGATGCTAAGTCACCTGTGGCACAGGTGCGCCTTAGTGCAGAGCCATGGTGGGTACCAGGCCATCTGCCTGGACATGCAGTTAGGCTTGCTCTGCCTTGGGTTTGTCTAAGGTCTTTGTAGAGCAGGCCTCTTGTATCGTAATTGAAACATCTCTTAAATTATATGTGTGCAGTCCCTAGTGCTGTAGAGGTGCAATGGTATAGCTGCAGTGTGTGTGTCTTGTGCAAAGGAGAATATATTGATGAATCTATTTTCCTATCAAAGTAACCCCTCATTTTTATAGGTGTAAAACCTCTGGTCCCCTTATCCCCCATCCCTCCTCCTCTGTCCCCCATTAACGGTCCTTTCCTTGCCTATTTTCAGTTAGTCAGCCTGGTCTTGTTTCTTCTGGGCTGTGGTTTATATTTTACAGTCAAAATAATTATCCTTTAAAAGCAGCAGTCTTAGCGTGTTAAATTAAAATATTCGTAGCATTTCCCAAATCTTATTTTTGAAGGTTTCCACATACCGATGTGTTTACACACACACACACACACACACAGATACATATACTTAGAGGGAGAGACAGGAAGGTGATGTTTTCTGTCAGCTACTAGCAGGTTTTGCACAGAGCAGCTGAAATATGTATTTGCTGGCAGCAGAGGGAGCTCTGGAAGCTTTTATCTCTCATTCGCATTTGGCGTGTGCCGGCGTAAAAATACAATATAGATAAATTTAAAAGCCCTAATTTAATCGATCAAGGGTGTCTCAATGTCTCTCTGCATTAGCACTTTGAGTGGCCAGGGCTCCTGTGCCTCGGGAAGGGAAGGGGGTGGCTGCCTCACCTCTGCCACTATCCCGCCCCGTGGCTGGCCGGCGGCCTGGAAGTAACCGTTGCAGTTGTTAAAAGGAACGACGTAAACTTCTCCGTAAGCCAAATTTTTAATCAAAGCAGTGCGGAAGAACGGGATCTGTTTGGCATATGTCGAAACAATAGCGGTGTGTGTCAGCTGGTGATCAACACTCATGCGTGGCTCTGGAAAAGTAATTCCCAGTCAGGGTGGAGTATGGGTATTATTTTGTAAGGCTTTCGATAATTTGTCGATTTTGATTGGTGTTGGGTCTTTTAGTACAGTTCTTTTTTTGCAGATGCTTACTGTGGGTGTGTTTTGTATGCAAGTCTGCATAAACAGGGGATTAATGATGACAAATTAACAATAATCAAAATCAGACATTATTCTTGCAAAGTAAGCTGTATACTTGTTAGATTTGCTCCTGTGTTGCTCCTATATATCAAACTGAAATTCATGGGGTTAAAAGTCTTTAATACCATGGAGTTAAAAATGTTTCCTCAGTTCTGGAAATAGATGCTGGAGAAACTCATACCACTTTTAGCCATGGCCAAAGTCTCTTCATATAACACACCTTACTGGAAATGTGGAAATTTTTGCATGGATCTTATTATTTCTTTTTTTTCTCTGAAGATTGTATGGAAAAACTAATCTGAAGAATGTCCCTGAATTTATTTGCTATTGTCTTTTTTTTCTGGAAGAGGTTCTCAAATGCAAAGGAAAGTTTTATTTAGATAACAACCTTTAGACACGAAATGGAAACAACCTAGTTATTCATTCTTGTCCAGATCCCTACAGTTTGTCCTTGAATACTTAAACAGTATTTTAATCTCATTTATACAAGTCATCTTGCCTTTGTTGCTTACCTTCCTTTCCTTTTGCATAAGTTACTTGCTATCATTTGGTGCAATTCCAAGCATTAAAAGCAGGGGATAGCATATGTGATCACAGATTATTGAAAATCTGGCCATGCTTGGGGTTAAGGTGAATAGTCGAGGGTGTTGCCTTGCTCCTTTCTGCTTCTGCACCCTCATAAAAATCAAGCTAATCTGTAGCTCAGTGTAAATAAAAGGAAGCTCAGTGAGCAAACAAATGAAACTGCAGTTTTCATGTGACATGGTTTTATTGTGGGATTGGTTCAGTACTTAAGTCATCTGCCACCTGCTGGAATATTGTGATGCTGTATTTCCTGAAAAACTTGGAGGGTTTTTTTTCTGTTTCGCTACAGAATGTAATTTTTTTTTTTTTTGGTTGGTTATGTACAGTCGCTGAATTACGAAGTACAGCAAAAACGTGATAAATGCTGTTTAATCTATAATAATTTCAGTCAAGATACAGAGGAGGAAATGGTGTAACTCCCATAGTTTTTTATATGGTGGTAGTGAGATGACTGCTTGGGATCTGTACTTAAACAACTGATTAAGAACAAAATCAAGATAGCCATTGTCTTTCCTGCTTCATTGTCAGAATCCTGTTTTCTGAATTAAGTTGTACAAGGGAATATTGTTTTTTCTCTGAGTAAAGGAGGCAGAGGTGAGGAGTAAATCTGTGTAGTAAAGTTCTGTCACAGAATTGGATTTAACCATGTTAACGTTAAAATTTTATTTAACTATAAATTTTAAAGTCATGACTATGTTAAGGCATAAAATACTATAATCTATTTCAATCTCTGATGGAATCCAGGATGCACATTTTGCTTCATCCAGAATGTCAACAGCTCATGGTTTAAAATGAAAATGGCCCAAAGCAGGCAGGACAGAATTTGCAGAAGTGATCAGTCAGTAGTGCTCTTATTTGTAGGTGTGGACAGTATTTCCTGTTCTGTGTTTATCCAACTAGTTCAATTCCAGGATTACCTGATTTGAAGTTCAGAAAATGCTTGTGAAGGTTCAAAATAAAGGAAAGTTTAAAACCAAGCCTTCCTGAGATGTCAAGTGAAATTGTTAATGGAGAAGGGAGTCCTGAGACTGAGGTCTCTGTGTATGTAAATGCATGAAATTTGGAAAGCCAGGCCAGGGAAGGACCTGAGGAGTTTCTGCTTTGATTTTAAAGGTGGTAAGGGCTGTTTGTGTTGGAAAGACCAATGAAAAAGCCTGTATCTGTTCTAACAATTACTCTTAAACAGGTATTCTAAAACCTAGAAATACACAATGTCTGAAAAAATTCTGTTGATGGAACTTCTTTTAATTTTCTTTTTTAATGTAGAATGACTTTGATAAATTTGTTTCTGCATTCAGCATGTTAAAGAGGTTCTAAGAGGTTTAATTTTGAAATGATGCTCTTGTGCAGTTTAGATGGATTCCAGTTTCCATCTACATGCAAGGAGAGATACCACAATTAAAGATAATCTATTAGAATTCATTGTTTCAGTGTAATTAACAGATGCAATATAAGTGTTGGGATAAATATATGAAATATCACATGCACAGGCCTTAAATGTTGAGATACTTTATTCTCACTTAGCAAAATATGCTACATTGGCAAGAATTAATCTTCTGGAAAATTAAATCACATTTAGGATGTTGAAACTACAAATGCAGTGTAAGGTCAAGATTTTTTTTTAATAACTGTTACTTGTTTCATCATTTAAATGATAAAAATGGTATTTCTTAATTAAAGCAATCAAGTCTGAAGTATTTAGGAATATAATAGACTTTCTATTTCTGGATTTCAATTTTTAATGGGAAGTCTCCATAGCAACACTTGCCAAGGCGATCGCCTTTATTCTTTAAAGGGAAGAAAAAAAATTTTGTTGAATTTATCTATTTCCAGGTTCCTGCTTTCTTGTCTGGGTTTTATTCACTGAACTTAAAATTTCTGCAGGGTCAAATTTCAGGTTCTACTGTTACTCTGTAAACAAACATCCCCCATAATGTTTTTTCTAGGAAATAATTATCTTCCTTGAGTTGGGTGGACTGTCTTCTACCCCTGTTGTCATATCCAAAATCCCTGCTGTGATCTGAAATACTTTTCATGATCTGGAGGTGACCCACTGTTAAATGTGAAAGCGCTAAGCTTACTCAATAGCTCTTTGCTTATATGTGGAAAATTTACCATTTCCTTTTAAGCTGTGTTACTAGTTTTGGAGAATAATGAGTAAAACGTGAGGTGCCAAGATGCAAAATCTTTCCTAGAAATACCAGCTCTTATAATAGTTTCCCATCCTGTTGCCTTTTATTTAGTGCTGCATATGTCTTCACACTCACCTGTATAGAATTACATCAAATACAGAAATATTGGCCAACCAACTCACTTGTTATTTCCTTTTGTATTGAAGGAAACTGAAACATTTCAACTCTACTTCATAAGGCCTCTGAATATAGTAAACACGATTGATATCTGAAGTTAGGGTGATTGGGGTGAAGAGAAAGAGGTATCAATCAAACTGTGTAGTTTTTGAGAGAAGTCTTAAAATACATAGTTTACTTTGATTCCTGTGACCTTTTCCTGTGGCCTTCTCTGTTTTCTCAAGATATTAAATTTTACTCTCACAATTTTCTGAGCAAAATGATTGTTCAAGCTAGCAGTGTGTGTGTTTCTTTGGATCAGATCTGAGGACACTGAGTAAGATCTGGTTCTCACATAATTATTTAAAAACTGATTTTCGGTATTTAAAAATTCTGTCTGAAATAACTGATTTTTACACTTACTGTGAAAAGTGTACTGCAGTCTCAGAAATGGCTAAGAAATCATTCCTGACACTCAACTGTGGCATGGTAGAGTTGAAGGGATAGAAACACATACATAAATATAAAAACTATATATATAGGTTTAGAAGGGAAAAAAACCAAACCAAACCCTGCAGAAGGCACTTTTAGATAACAGGTAAGTGACACCTGAATGCTGGGGATACCTCATAGGTTTATTTTATGGAAGGTTTCCTTATCCTGCAGGTTTGAGGTATGTATATGCCTGATTGATTAACTTTTTCTTTGGTTAAGTGAAGCATTGACCAGTTATTTCCAACACAGCGGATATACTTGCTTTATAGTAGTTTGCCTTTCTTGTATTTAAAACAATGAAAACTTGGGCTGCAAGAAGTGCTGTGTTTGTGGCCCAGCTGATCTCTTGTGGGGGATTTAAGTCTGGTGGTCCACAATTGCAGGCAGTTGCCTGTAGAAGAGATGCTTGGTTTGGAGTGTCCATACACTTGTTGGGTTTGACAAGCTGCTCACCTCTAGTGTGCCTTAATTCCTGGGGAGCAAGATGAAAACTTGCTGTGATTTGTGCTCAAAGTGCAGGTTGTAGTTCAGTCGATATTGAAAAATTGGGTAAGTTTCCTTGAGTGTTTTTGCATTCTTTAATTTTTTTTTTTTTTTCACTTAAATCCTTTCTCATGATTCATATCATGGTGCAGCAGGGGCTGGCAGATCTCTGGGCCTGGGATGTGGGGAGCAGTGCAGGCTCCCTCAGGAGCAGCTGGGCTGGACCTCACAGCCAGACCTGTCTTGCCACCCCAGTGGGGAGCAGGGCCCTGGGGGGACACTGGGGCAACCCAGCTCCGGGTGTAAGGCGTCTGCAGTGGGGCCAGGCTGAGGCTTGGCCAGGCTGTCAGCCTGCAGGTAGCCCCAGCTCAGCAGCACCTGTGACCAGGCTGTGGGGAGCTGGGGCAAGATCAGATGCTTCCCAGAGGCTATTGACATGGGGTCCTGAGGATGTGGGCAGGAACAGCCAGGCCTGGTGATGCTCTCAGGTGCCCTCACAGCATAAAAGCAGACATATGCCATGTGCTGTCATAACCATAACTGATAATATGCAGTGTGCAAGTGGTCTTTCACTGTCATTCAGTATTATAGTAAGTTTTGATACATGAATGTGCACAAAGAACATTCATGTACATTTTCCTAATGCTTACAAGGGCCTTTTAAAGGAGGAAAGTGGTAGAGAAATCAACAGTACTACAGTACTTCACAAGTATATAAAGCTGTTTTATTCTACAGATACGATGTTGTGACTTTCATCTGTAACTGAATAGAGACACAAGAGCTTCAAGATAGTCTCTTGAAGCTAAGACTTTTTTTTTAATTGCTCATAGAGGCATCATTAATGTTTTGAGAAATTGAAATCTTCATTTGATCAGTTTAAACAGAATCTGCATTTAAACAGAAATAATTTCAATATCTATACATTTCTTAAACTCCACCTCTAATATTCTGATCTTTGTGTGTATGTTAATGGTTGACTAGAATTCAACATATACTGTTGGTAAATACACGGTGCTTTCCATGTATCTAATGAGGGCTATATGTAATAGTACTTCTTTTATGTAACTGTTATATGATCAGAAAACACATAAAGCACAAAAGTTGCCAGATAATTTTTTTATATGATAAAAGCCAATTTATTAAGAATTTAAAACAGAAACCACATTTCAGTATAAAATGTCAAGCACTTTTAACCATTAAGATCCAACTTTTGATGAATCAGCACCTAACTGGTCTCTAATTTTTTCCTCCCTGCTCACACAGAAGATCAATGTAGTAATCTGACATCAGAGGGAGGGTAAACACTCCAGGAACGCAGCTGGTATTTTCAGGTCTTATGCTTAATTCAGCTTGGAAGCTCAATCCCTCTCCTGCTGTAATTTTTAAGGACTACAGCAGAGCCAGGGAGGGGTCCACACTGTTTGTATATAAACAAAACACATCTTGCTGGGGATGTTTATGAGACACAACCTGTTTGCAAACTGTGTTGTTAAGGCAAGTATGTGTGCCTGGAAAATTTAGCACAATTGAGAAGTCTCGGGCTGTAGTTTTACAGCAGTTTTAACCTATCCATACAGTTAAGACTGAGTTTTGATCCCTCTCCAGCACCTCAGTTTTTATTTGAGCTACTTCAGCTCATTAAACCAACACAGAGTTACCCACTCTCTTGGATTTGGCTAGGCTTCTGCTGTTTTAGTGAACTGAAGCTGGTCACTTGGGTATCAAACTAAGTCCAGGAGATGTGCAAGGGAAGAGATGAGTTTATCATAATGCCAGCTGTACAGGCACAGATTTAGGCTAGATCTGGACTGGAACTGTCCTTCTCTATTTCATACATCATTAGATCATGAAATTCTGGGTCAGGTTTGGGTTGTTTTTTGGGGGTTTGTTTTTTGGTTTGTTTGGTTTTTTTTTGGTGCTAACGATGAAAATCTGTGGTTTCTAACTCCATGTCTTCTATAATTCTGTTTTAAATAATGGAATTCTTCTGAACCTGGAACATGCAGTATGCACAGACCCTCCTGAAGGTCAAAACCAAAGGGTTTTGCATGAGTCCAGGTGAGGTGGGTATACAGCAGAATATCCTGTGCGAAAGAAATGCCACTCTGCCCCCCAGCTGGTACCATATAAAAGTGTTAGTACTGCCATTAGCCAAGGGAGTGCTTCTGTACCGCAGGCAGTACAAATTAAAAGCTGTACAAAACAGCTGAAGGGACAGAGGTTTAGTCCAAACTCCTTTTATATGTCCTGTTCATAACAACTGTCCACATGTGCTAAACATGTAATACATAGATCCAGAAATAAAATCTGGATCTTACCCAGTGTATGAGAAATAAACCTTCATCTAGTACTCGTCGTCATCATGCAGGTCTTCCCCTGCAGTTGCAGCTTCCAGTGCAGCCAGAGCTGCTGCAACTTCTGCATCTTCCTCCTCCATTTCTCCATTGATGTCTTTATGGTTGGGGTGTGTGGGTTCCTGTGCTACTCTGGTAACAGCCACGGCAGTGATACCACCCATAATGCCCGCACTCAAACTTCTGGAGTCAGTTTTAAAAGGTCCAATACTGCTCTCCTTCATAGGTGGAGGTGGGGTCACACAAAGGTCCTGGTCCTGCACTGCTGAAGGCCCAGTGTTTTGGTCTGAGTGTGCATAATTGACTAAAAAGCTGTCTTTTTCAACATAGTTCCTGGTTTGGGGGTAATTAATATCTGGCAGTTGTATGGCATTGTTTTGTGTCTCCAGTATTGCACTTCCTTTAAGAAAGATGATGTCCTCTGCAGACTGGGAGTTCTCATCTTGAATACTGTTTGGCTCATTGCATGTTGCCTTCCTCTGCCAGCCCACCTCTAGGTCAAGTTCTTGTCCAGACCTATTTGATCCGGTGTAAAAGTCTCTACTGGCTGAAGAAGCCTCTGACTGGCTAGAGGTTTCCTGTTCACTGGCCTCTTTCACTGGGTTTGTGTTGGGGTTGAGCACAGGGTGCACTCCAGCACAGGAGGTGCCACCATTGACTGCAACATCAAGCTTTGCAACACACTTCAAAAGGCCTTCCTCTTGAAAATCATTGCCTCCATGGTTCCAGAGAGTTTCTTTTCTGCTATTTATCTGACTTTTATTTTCTGTTCCATTCAGCTCATCCTTCTGGAGTTCATTTTTATGTTCTTGAATTTCACTGTTCTCTTTGGATTTATTGCTGCCTTGCTCATTGTGTTTATAGCTGCTTACTTCATGAACGCATCCAGGTGATTGTACTTCTTCTGGATCAAAAATGTAGCTGGAGAAATTTACGAAGAAAATGTTAATTATGGTGTTTATAAATCTGATTAGAAAAAGAATTAAGCTTAATTTTTAAGCTGGAGACCTTGAGTAACTGCTGTCACTAAACTTTACCTGAGATTCTGAGCATGAATTAGACCAAATGGAAATGCTGAACTGTGCTGCTCTATCCTGGGACTGATTATAACTAACCCCTGGATTGGCCAGGAGCATGAGGAGGCTGACAGAGCTATGCGCTGGTGGTTGTGTGTTTTCAGCTTTATGTTTTTATTTTCTCAAGGGGGGTGCTGTTGATTTGTTGATTAGCAAATGAGTAGTAGTCATAGATTGTTCATTGATATGTCTTCATGTTGTTGCTAAAATATGCCCCATTTTTTCCCTGGTGTTCTTAAGTGTTACCATTTTGCCCTTTTCTAGGCTTCCCCCCCCCCCCCCCCCCGTTTTTCCCTCCTCTTTCTTTTAGAATCATAGAATAGTTAGGGTTGGAAAGGACCTTAAGATCATCTAGTTCCAACCCCCCTGCCATGGGCAGAGACACCTCACACTAAACCATCTCACCCAAGGCTTCGTCCAACCTGGCCTTTTCTTACTTAAGTTTTTCTCTTGCTCCATATTTTCCTTAACTTATTTCTTCCGTAGCCTCTTTTCTTTGTCACCGCTCTGTGTTGCATAGCACCAGTTTATTTTCCCATTATCACTTTTCCCACAGAGATGTGGTGAAGGGAAGAAGTAACCTCCAAGTGGGGCTGAAGCATTGTTCTTCTAAAAAATAGCTAGTCTTCCTCTCAAGAGATACTTTTAATGTGGGAATTGTTCACACAATTAACTACATTTAAAAGCTATGATGGAAGTAAGGATCTGTATTTAATTTCCATTGTTTAGGAAACAGATCTGACAAAGTCTGTGCTCCCTGTTCTACTGAAGTGAAGGGTGCTAGAGATGAATTTTCGATGCCACACAGATTTTCTGTGGGATAGGAATGATAGCAAAAAGACCTGAATTACAGTAAATCAAAAGGACATTCAAAGGACATCAGTATGCCTATGCTCTGGCAAGACTGTAAAGATACTGTAAATCTGGAGGAAAACCCCAACTTTGTAAATAGGCTTAATTTAAGCAGCAGGTATAGAGGAGCACAGACACATCTTTTAATGCATTTCTTTTATTGGGTCTAAGCAAATCTTGTTTGATTGTACCTTTGTATCATTTTGCAGCATCTGCACCCCATCTGGATTTTCTTTAATCTGAAAAGAGAGAGAGGGGAGGCAAGAGGGTGAGTGAAGCATTATGAAATTAATTTATGGGCAATTGCATTGAAAATGATGCTTATGTTTAGAAGGGGTCTATTATCTAAAAACAAAGATGCCTACACAAGAATGGATACAGTACAGTTCAAGGACTTTCTAGGTTTCTATCTTGAATTGACAGCAGCTTTCATTTGGGGAAAACCTGGGGAAGAATTTAACAGTTCTTAAGCAGTGGTGTTATCCTAGGATAGTTCCCTAAGCGTCTTTATGACTTAAGAGACTTCTAAGTCAGAGTCAAAATAGTTGGTTTCTGTGTTTTGCTTGTGGGGTTGGATTTTTTGTGTATTTGGGTGTTTGCTGATGTGTTGGGTTTTTTCTTTTTTTTGGCAGCTATTGATGGACTTTTCTTCCATTAATGTGTCCATCTGTATTCTGAACTCCAGTAAACTGCTAGTGTCTACAGCATCCTGTTTCACAGCCCAGCCTTATCTGTGTGAAGAAGCACCTGCTTTTGTTTGGCTTGAACCTAGTTCTTCCTAGCAGTATTTGATGCCTTCTAGTTCTTGTATTGGAACAGATGGAGAGCATCATGTCCTGTTGTCACTATAGTACAGGTCCAGTACTGCCCCTTCAGTTCTGATATGCAGTCTGAAGAATCCTCATCTTTCTAAATGTTCCCCATTCTGACATTGTTTCATGCCTGTAGATGGTTCTTGTGATGATTCTCTGGGTCTTCTGCATTTCAACATCCTTCTTAAATGAGGTGTGGGAACCACAAAAGCAGAGTTCACAAGGTGTGGGAAACCACAGATTTATTCTTTCCTCAGTTGGCTTTGTGACAGCTACTGAGTAGAGGTGACATTTTTGTGGAAATGTCTCTTAGACACAGACATATCGCTGTGATTGGCACCTTATTATGTGATGTGTGTGTTGCACCTGCATTTCACTAAAGTAAACTTCTGAGTTTGACTAGAACTGCAGAGAATTTGCATTCTGTTACATCTCTGAGAACTTTTTGTGCATGTGTGTCATTGCCTGACCCTGTGAGATGCTAAGAGTTAGCTATTACATGGTTCAAATACTAAAGTCTTTTATTATGGAAAGAAATGGTTTGCCAATTTGGATCCTTGAGAACTTTCATGTTCTGAACCTAAAGTGAAGATACAGGTCTGAACATCCCAAAATCCTAGAAAAAAAGTTACTATCTTTGGGTTGGGGCTATCTTATTTCAAGTTGATCAAGTTGGGGCGGGGTTTTAATGTTTTGTCCATTGTTATTCAGGCCCTTTCATTTCCTCTTGAGATGTTCTACCACCCTTTATACTTTTGCCATTGCCTAAGGACAGTAGTTTACTTCTCATAAAACAGAAATGGATGATACAAGGTCAGAGTATTTTCTAGAGTGATTTATTCACAAAACACTGAAGGAAAATAGTATTGATTTATTCTTACCAGGCATAGCCTGAACTGCATGCTAGTGATATGCTAGCAGAAATTAAATTAAAAGTTTGTTGTGTGGGCTTACTGTTTCACTTCCTCCCTCCTCTCTCCCTCCTGTATCTGGTGTTAGCACTAAACAAAATGCCTGATGTCAAGCCCATCATTCCTGGAGCCTCTAAGGACCTACAATCATTTAGCAGCTGGGTTTAGCTCCCTTCTGCATCTCTGCTGATCTTGTGCTGCAGGTTGTCAACCTCCACCCCTCAACAACGTCATATTAGGAATACTTATACAGGGTTTTTCATCTGAAGAGAATGCAATAACTGGTAAGGTGGTCATTTGTACTGACCAGCCTTATGTGCAGTTGCTTTACAGTACAAGGGCATTTGGACGGGTTTGTTCAGGTACAGGCTGCATTTGAGTTGGCTGATAGCCATCTTTTCCAGCCAAAGGGGAATTCTTCATGCTATTTGCTTGATAATGTTAAAGGCTGAATTAGCTGTAGGCCTTCTTTAGGTTAAGACTGATTTGAAGCTAATTCACTAGAGCTAAGCCCTATGTGGACACTTGTATTGCTTTGACTAACACGTTCGGTTTTAGCTTAAACCTACTTATAAACTGAAAGAATAAAACCTGTATAAAGTTGAGCAGCTGTTGAAGATTGAGTCTAACAATTCTCAGTAGCTGATGGGTTACCACTATCATAACTTCAGTTGCTGTCAGTTGCCATAAAAGCCCACTGAAATGCCCACATGGCCTGTGGCTTGGCTTTAAAGTTCATAGGTTTGATGAAACCAGTCCCAGTTTGTATTTTCTGAGAACAGATACTGCTTCTAGCTGGGTGTGGGTACTGCTTCTGTTTATCCTTTTACGTGACAGATTTCCTACTCAGTGCTTTTATGTGTGATTTTTTTTTTTTTTTTTTTAAGCATGATATCTTGCTCATTGGTTTTAACCATTGGGAAATGCTAATTCCTGTCCTTTCTTCTGTTGTAAAGACACTTGTGATAATCATAGAAGGCAATTAGAAATGGAAATTACTGTTGTTTTTCATAGGAAGCACTTTCCTAATTGTTGGTGGTACTTTGCTTTTAGTTTAATTACAGTCCCTGTTTGAATCCTCTCTGCAGCTACTGCATTAAGCTTTAAGCTTTTCCACTGATTAGTTACAACTGGATCTGTCCTTTGGCATGAATAAACTATTATATATGGAAAATGCTTTATGGTGTATTATCTTATAAATTATTTCACATCTCAGAAACTGAACATGGTTTTACAATGTTGTTTTCTGAACATTGGTTTGTTTTTTTTCCTTTGCCCTTTTCTTCCATATTTATAACAATCAAGTCAAGTTGCAAAATAATTCTTTATATATATATAAAATAGCTTTATAGCATGAAAAGGCATGCTTTAATTGTACTTGTTTTGGATACCTTGCTCTAAAGACTTGTGTATTGTGTGATGTTCATAGTTCCGTTAATGGATAAGTAGGTTTAAAAAGCTCCTGTCTGGAGCAGTTTGAGCCAAGCGCATGCTACAGACTTGCAATAAAAAAGGGTTAGAGAGCTCAAGCAACAGGTGATATGTTATACAGTACTCAATTTAGAAACATTGCATCCTTTTATGCTCTAACCTCTTTTGCCTTTTTATAAAATGTGTATTTATAAGTTAGATATTCTTTGCTGCTGAATTGATTAGATAATTTCAGATGAACATGACATGGTGTAGAATGCTCCTTTCAGAATGCTCTGGGGGCTAGTTTCCCCCCCAAGAAAGGCTGCCTGTGTCTAAAGTGCCTAAATCCTTGGTGCTTTAACATTTAGAGCTTCACAATTCAGATCAAACTGCCATTAATCCTGGATATCATTCTTTCTAGATCATGAAATTCCCGAAGGCTTGTAAATTTGTCACTGGTATTATGCAGTCATTTAATCCTGAATGTTAACACATTATCTGTCATTGAAGGTCTACTAAAATGTTAAGTACAGATTTTCATATTTTTTTAGACACACACTGGAACACTTGAAACATTCACAGGAAGGGGACAGAGCTGCTCAAGGTGAGAAGAATTGAAGGAGACCTAGAACTATTTTTTATACTCTGCTAAATTGTAAACTGTTACTTCCTAGCTTTGAGTTGCTGCTGAATTTCTGAAGAGTGCGTCTGAGGTTGAGCGTGTACCAGTATCTATAAAATAATGAGATTCTTGCCACATTAAAGAGTAGGACAGCCTTGTGATTTGCATATTCAGTGTCAGTGCCATTTCAGTTAATGATAGCTTTCTTCAGTAAAAAATGTGGAAGAGGCCCAAATCTGTGTGTGTTTGCCCCAGCTGCTCCAGCAGACCTTTAGCTGATCATGCAAAAGATAGTCTAGGTATCTTTTAGATATCACAAGTCTTTAGAGCAAGGTATCCAAAACAAGATGAGAAGGATTAAAGCATGTCTTTTCATGCTATAAAAAATATAAAAGATAGTCCTTGCCATGAATTAAACGAGTGTTCACAGAGAGACCAGGGAGACCTGATGTTATGAAAGAGTGACTTTCTTCCTTTAAAGGAAAGTGATGCAGAAGAGCAACTATTTCAAAATCAGTTGGGGAAAACCCTACTATGGAAGGAGGAAGTAATTAGACTTAATTAGAGGAAAGCAGAACACCAACTCCCTTAGTAAAACATTCTGAAAAACTGGGGGGTTATTAAATATTTTTACACTGCCACCTGCTAAGAGTGAAATTGGACTTCTCTGAAGTGTGAGACCTTGCTGGGGAAAACAAAACTAGTGTCTGACTCCAGGAAGATAACTTTGTGTTTCAAGCCACAGAGTGCTTTAAGAGATGTATGCTTTGCTTTATCAGACTTGAGAAGCACAATGTATCTGATTTTAAATTATGAAATAGCATAGCTTCTATTGTGTTTTTAAACTGTAGCTGTGTTACGAATAAACAAAAGACAAATGGAAGGTGGTGCCATGAACAGTGAAGGAGAAATATTTTTGAGAAATAAATGGGTTGACAACCTTTCTCAATATTCTTGGAAGTTTACATGGAAACAGAAAAAGTCCAATCTTATTTTTATTCATGGAGTGTTTTTTCTTCTGTCTTGATTTATTTTATTTTATTTTATTTTATTTTATTTTATTTTATTTTTTTTTTTTATTTATTTTATTTTATTTTATTTTATTTTACTTTACTTTACTTTACTTTATTTTACTTTATTTTACTTTATTTTATTTTATTTTTTAAGCCCCATCCGGGAGCAGAGGCAGAAAGCTGAGGGGAGAGTATATTAAAATAGCTCTTCTAGTAGGTCTCAAATTGATAAACTCTGGCTTGGTGACTTTTGATCTGAGTCATTCTTTTTAAGCCAGATGTGGGTTTTGTTGTTTGGGTTCACATACACACACCAGTGCTTTATCAGCTTCTGCTGTTTCTTAGGCTTCTCCTCCATCCTTTCCTGCTCTAGATTACAAAGCAAGGTGTTTTTTCCTACATGTGCATTATCTGGGCTGCTGAGCCTGAATGACACACCTTCCAGGGGCCTGGGGCACCTCTTTCTGGTGACTATTTCCAGTAGGGGCACCATTCAGACTGGACCCTGCTGGTGTCTTCCTCATTGCTGTGCTTTGCATTCCTCAGTGAAACCTGTCTATTTTTAGGGTACCATTCTGAGCTACCAGTCTCTTTGCAACGGACAGAAACCCTTGCTCATCAAAATTAAGCTTTTTTTTTTTTTTTGCTAGCTAGGTTTCATATAGGTGCCAAATGCTAACCAGTTAAGAGCTATACTCACAGAAGTAAATGTGGGAAGAGAAAGTGTTTGGAATCAAATCTGTGCAGAGGGAATAAAAAATTTGGGATGGGAATAACAGAGAGCTCTAGCACTTAGCAAGCTTTTCCTAATGGGAGGTGTGGTTTGCCTTCTGTGCTGAGTAGGCATTGACATCTCTTGGAAGATTTTGGAGCATCCTCAGCATGTGCCAAGCTCTGAGAAAGGGTCAGGCATGTCTAGGTTGGAGGAGGGAAGTGTGATGTCCCTGCTCATTGCAGGGGAGTTGGACTAGTTGACTTTTAAAGGTTTCTTCCAACTTAAACCATTCTATGATTCCATGATTCTATGTGTTACTGAGGAGTGGAGGCAGAGAAATCTGGATGACAGATAATATATCAGAAGCATAGAAAGATTGTGGACAGATGGTAGAGCTGAGAAGAACTACACTTAGAAATTCAGAAAACTAGTAAACATACAGTAGCATGTGTAGGCTATTCAGTGCTACTGGATGAATATGACCTGTAAGAACTGTCTCACTTTGCTTAAAATACAGAGGACACTACAAATCCTGTGGGTATTTTTCCTGACAGTCACTATGCTGAGGCCAGAGGGACTTTGGGGGCAGCTGGAGGGAGACCAAACCTGGGCCCAGTGTTGTCTGAGCAATCTGATCCAGCTGAAAATGTCCCTGCTTATTGTGAAGGGCTTGGGTTAGATGACCTTTGAAGGTCTCTTCAAACCCAAACTATTCTATGATTCTGTAATGGTCTCTGGAGACTAACCACTGACAAAACCTTGAGCTGATAGATAAATGCCTTCTGAAAACAAATTACTTTCCTGCAAAGCTTCACATCAGTTCTACTCATGTACCTGAAAGCTGCAGCCCAGTTTGGCTGGAACAGTCACATTTAGGATATAGGTGAGATCCCCCCCCCAAAAAAAGGGAAAATCAAAGCATAGAATACCTGATCTTTTCCATCAAGTCTCTAGAGTCTTTGGCAACTTACCTTAGCACGGTTGTTACAGAGGCAATGATTTGCTAACAAATCTGTGCTTAACTCTGCGTTGAGGTTAATACTTAAAGCTCCACTGAAGTCTATCTACTTTCATTTTTCGTAACTGAATCTTAGTCTGAGATTTATTTTAAAAGTGCTTCAGGGAATAACTGACATAAATAAATGAATTAACCTGAGGAATTATTGTAATATGCTCCCTTATAGGAAGCAGATCCCACCTCGTGGGCACTTTTTGTCTGTTTTTCTGTAGCAAAATTGGCTTCAGTCTCTTTGTTGACATTTTCTTAAAGTGCAGCACTGAAGTGTTGTTTCTGTGCCTGTTCATTTATTGACATTTACTTTACAAAGCTGGGGAGCTGCACAGGTGTACCAACCACTTTTAATAAAGCAGGTCTCCATTGGCCACTAGGCTGTTTGCATGCATCTCTAGTACAGCTAGCAGATAAGTACAGCATGAAGATAAGAGACGTTGACACAGAGGGACCCATCAAAGACTCATATAAAACTTCTTTAGCCATAGCCTAAATACAGTGGTGACTTATAGCAGTCAGCTTTGAATGTTTGACTCCTATTGGTACCCTCTGCTTGCTTGCTGTTCTAATTGGATTCCCTGTTTATCTGTAACAGATAAATATAATCATTGCATAAATGCAAATAATCTTTACACTATCTTCCATTCTTGAGAACAATATTTATGGTTTGTTTTTTCTGAACATGATTCTTTCCCTCTTTTCTCCCTGGCCAGGCTGAACTGACTGAGATCATGGCCTGTACATTGTTCAGGCATTGGCCTGATTCTTTATGAGTTTTCATGACTGAAGTGTCAGACTTCTGAGTGATATTGCACACTAATACTACATACAATCAACAGCTGTTTGTTTCAATGAGGCAAGAATTTGATATATTCTCTATGTTATTCGACGTATGAAATTTAGGGTTCGTTTTATGTGTTATACTAAGGGTATAATTTACGTTTCGTTCCAATGAAGCCATGATACTGATCTAGACTTGTATTTTCTTCAAGGGAGAAAAATGGCTTTAACTGGGGCAGGTGTCAAAACCTGAAAGTTCTCATGCATCAGAAGCATGTGTTGCTTGTTATCTGGGAATTTATAGGACTCACTCAGTTATGACTTCATACATTTTGATGCTTTGTATTCTGAAATAGAGTAGTTCTTTTGTTCTGAGGAAGTAGCTCTGATATTACATTATGGTTTTGCTTCATCAAGGTAATACATGGCAGGATAACAGAACCTTAAATGAGAAAGGTATGGAGCAGTCTCAAGGGGGAAAACAAACCAAGTGACACTTAAACAGAACTGTTTCTAATTAGCTGAATCTCACAGTTCTCAAGAAATTACAGAGCAAAGTGATCTAATATCGAAGACTCAAATAACAAACACTCTGCTTGCCTGATAAACCATCATACAGAATCAGCTAATCACTAAACTATGGCCTACTTATAACCAGTGGGAGTAATGTTACATTAATTTAACTTCTATCTGCATGGCATCATCTGGAAATGTATGTACATATTAAGTGGGCTTTTTCCCAGGAAGCTTTCAATAATAGTAATTGACAAAAATTTGCTGCTCTTGTGCTCTTTGTCCAAGGATCACAATGTTAGCAGTCAGCACTAATTACTGTGTACATGAAATAGTACAAACTGCATATTATATCTTTGGGTTATTCATAGCACCATCCAAGGGAGAGTGCAGTCTCGCAGCCGAGAGTTGTGTCTGCTGTGCAGCAGTCAATTATGTCCTCTAACTGTGGGTGTGTGCTGTGGCACCTCTCAGCACTGGGGAAAAGTATCCTGCCAGTGTGACATCCAACTACAATCTGATTAGAAGTGACTCTCGCAGTCAGGATGCTCAGAGTAATGGAAATATCAGCTTACATTTGTATTCTCACTGGAAGAGCTGAGAAAAGGCCAGATCTAGCCTGATTCTGCTGATGTGAGAAAAGTACACACTAATTATCTTACATAGGGGTAGTTGTACTACCGAGAAACTGTACCAGCACCAATATACTGGCAATAGCAGTACCTGCCAGTTGTTACATGCCATTGTAAATACTTTAGCTGGAATGGGGATCATCTGAATGAATGCAAATACAATATGACAAACTGTTCCACTTCTTTACAGCTGCTCTCTTCCCCATGCCCCCAGGCATCTACCAATGTTGTTATCCAATCCTGATGGTGTTTATACTCCCACCTTGCCACTTCACCTTCTTGCTTTTTCATGCAGCTGTTTGGCATCAAACTGAGATCTAATGCTGGGCAGGTCTCAAGGCAGGGAAGCTTGAATGTTCCTGATGCAGCTGGAGCACACCTGCACTTGCTGTTTGTAGGTGTGCTGGTGGAGGGGAAAGGTAATGAAAAGTAGATGCTGTCAGTTTTACAAAAGATATTTTGTATTAAGTTGTAACTGTTGGTTTATTGCCTAAGCTGATCTTCCAAAAAAAAAAGTAGTAATATGTGTATCTATGTAAGTCCTGCTAGCTTCTCTTGTTAAAATGTCCTTAGCAAACCAGTAAGGTTAGCCAGATTGTACAGTTACCCCTAGTGGCTTCCTGACAGTATTAGTCAGTATACAAATTCCCATGTTTTAACCTCATCAGAGTTTTCTATTTCCACTCTGCCAACTTCTTTTTCTTCTAAAGTCATTCATGCAATATTTCATTCACTGAGTAATCTCTCTGGCAGCCATAGGCTTTTTTTTTTATAAACGCTTCTGGGAAAGTAATGCCAGCTCGCAGGGAAGGTGAGCCTTTTTGTGAGGCCCTTGTAACTGGAAGAGTATGCCCTAGAGGGCACCTGGGCTACACCTCGGAGGTGATCTGAATGTGTCCT
This sequence comes from Pezoporus flaviventris, assembly GCF_033815535.1. Taxonomy (NCBI): domain Eukaryota; kingdom Metazoa; phylum Chordata; class Aves; order Psittaciformes; family Psittacidae; genus Pezoporus; species Pezoporus flaviventris. The sequence continues at coordinate 20,810,745 of NW_026892550.1, read as the reverse complement.
TTTTCCTGTTACGCTTTTTGCAATTGATTTTAAATATTTATAAGATACTTACAATGAAATGCATTTTCCCTGACTAGTTCCTCTAGTGTTCTCTCATAACATTAGGTCACAGAACATTTCCTTACCCCCATTATTTACCATACAAACTGTTTGTTTTATTTTTGATGAGTAAGAGTAGGACAAAGGGTAAAACTCTCGCAATCATTAGCCAGTTTGCGCAAAGGAAAAACAAATATAGCTTGTAGCATAAACTCACTCATTTTCTCCTCAGCCAAGCTCATTCCTTACATCTGGTCTTCCTAAACTTACATCATTATGTGGTGTTTAAGTTACTAAAATTTATATTTCCTGTCTTTTAAAATTGTTAACCCCATAAAATATAATAGCTTCTACCCTATGGGATCCTAAAACCCCAAATCATGGTTAGGGCCATATTGTGCAGAAGCAAACATAGGAATGCACTTCTTCCCAAGGGATGCATGGTCTAAACGTACGACAAGGCGAAAAAAGGATATGATAAGCAGATGGTCATGTATGTATGAAAGAAGCAATCAGCAGAGAAACTATATTTGATTCAGTAATTGCGTTAGGCTGGGCCCAAGTGAGGATCTATGTTTGGGAACACAGCTGGAGCCTCAAAATAGTTATAGCCAATTTTCATGTCACAAAGAGGACTATATCTGAAATCTTACCTCTCTTGGGAGGTTAAAGTGTCCCTTTGCAATCCTGTGCAACTTTGCATCTTGCAGAATGGATTCTTGAGTTACAACCCTTGGTCTGAAAGGGTTCCAACCCTTGGTGTGAAAAACCTTGATTTCATCCAATGTCTTGTTAAAACTAGACACAGCTAGTTTCAGGACCTTTTGCTTAAGCTTTGCCTGGAACAGCACCCTTCCCAGTGGCAGGCTTTAGCAGCCTTCTTCACGGTGTACCATCAAGGACATGACTTTGGTAGCTGTGAGACACGGCTTTGAGGCTGAGGGTCAAACTGATATATGAGAGAATTCTCTACCCCTTTGAATATTATATAAAATAATCACTGTCTCCTTTGTGGTTTTAACTGAGAGTTGTTATGGCTGCTTTGTTTTAGGTTGAACACTTGCTGTTAGTCTTTGTGAGATGCCAGCCTTTGAAGCCTCAGCAATACCACTTGGTTTTAGGCCACAGGAAATCTGCTGTAGTCACGCGTTAGGGCAGGGGGTTCATAAACTCTCAGCAGACTTGGCTGGGTATCCAGACTTGTCCCTCCTGGCATAGACACATGTGGATATTAACTTATGAATTCCTGCTCTTAACTTGGATTCCCTGTTCTATGATGTCTTTGGGTGAACAGCTTTTCCTGATTTCTAATACGTATACTCTGCTTGTTTTACAATTCCTGGATAAGCTCGCAGGAGATGTTTTGCTGAGACCTGTCAAGAAGATAGAAGCTCTGGTATGTCCATCAAAATGGGCACCCAGGTGTTTGACATCTAGCTTTAGTTAGCTGGACATCTGGGTGGAAATGTGGAGTATATTGACTTCCAGAGTATGCTGTAAATTTCAGTTTGGGGCTTTGTTCTTGAAATTCACCAAAGTGTTACTAAGACGCTAAAAGTATTAGAATGAACACAATTAATAATGGAGTTGGAATAAAAAAGAGTCCTTTAAAATGCCTATTTTTCATCCTGACTGGATGATACCTGTGTAATATACAATAGATTGGCCTAGGCTTAGTGAAATGGAATCTTGAATAGGCCTCTGAGGACAGGTCATATGGATAACTTCTTCTGCTAGCTGGGAATCATGCTGCAGAGAATCTGGTTCCCACTGGCATAGCAGTGGTACTGGTAAAAACTGAGCACTGGCTGCTGATTTGTGACATTCCTCCTGAGAACAGCGGAGACTTCATGTTCCGTGATGCAGTGAATCTTCTAAAGAGAAAAACATGACTCATTTGTCCAGCCTTGCAAGACAACTTAGATTTAGCTAGAGTAAACAGCTTGTCATTTTTATGCCATAATCTTTGTGATTAAAAATAAGGCAGGTCAAGTTAGGTTTTAAGGCTGTACTTCTATATTCATGTACCTATCCTTAGGTGTTTATAGTACCTCTTCTATGTGTGGGAAATCCATCCATGGTAGTCCAAGAAGTTTTCTCTTCCTGTTAGTAAAATTGTCTCATTAATTGCTTCTCAGCTTTGGAAACACAACTACTGATGTCCTGGTTATGGATGTTAAAGGGTCATTATTCTTATGTGTCAGGCACTTCTCAAAGTAACAGTAGGAAGATGCCATACAGAGAACTTGTTTGACTTGCTTGCATGAGGTTGCTGAAAGAGAAGTGCATGATGACTGATGCATGCCATATGTTCAAGTTCTGTATTTTAATGTTTTAGAATATGAGATATCTTACAAAGATGTTGCAGTGAAAATAAAAGCTATAATTTTGAAGTTCTCTTCCATGTGCACATCAATTTAGCGTAGCTGTTGAAAGCTGTTATTTGCTCCTAATAATTTCTGAAATATTTGAATACTCCAAAATACTGCTCAGTTCTTTGTCTTCTCACGTAGTTCCTGTTCTGTACTTTCACAAGAGCCTGCTTCCTGATTCTTGCTAAAAGTATCTGTACTTTGAGTTGTTAACTAACGCCTGTCCTAGGTATTTCCCCTTGTTATATTAGCTGGAGAATCAAACCTACATTCAGAGTTCTCTATCCTGCTTCACTAATATTCTGCAATTCCAACACTGCTTAGTAGACTGGTCTGAGCATCCTGAAGACCACGAGCCTTTAATATGGGGTGCATTCGTATTCTGTGTGCCTACTTGAGAGACAATCATACACTGAAACCAGTGGAGGCATTTCAGATTACTTAAAATAAATCGAGTCCCTCCACTGACTGATTTCTGACTAGTTGTCTGTTTCATTGGAAACACTGAGGGTCTTATATGTATGCTATTGTTCTTTACACTTTCTTTTTTTCCTAATGATTGAACCATTTCTGCTGGCATAGAAACTACGTACAAATCCAAATCTGGTGATTTTTTAGTTTCCTCCAGTAGGTGTCTCAGACATCTTTAAAATATAAAGGAAATCAGAAAAATTAAAGGTCTTGTGATAGCTTTCTTACAGATGCTTCTACTTCTGTCTACAGGGCTAGCTGAAGTGAGATTTTAACCTTTGGATTAATGATGAGGTAACAAAGAAGGACTTAATAACTTTACAGGGCTCAATAAACTTAGGTCTCAAAGTGTGGAGAAAGAGAACATAAGCATGATGTTTGATCCATTGATATATTAACAGCTTTGGTAAATTTTGAGGACTGAGAAAATTCAGCAGTTGCAGAGGGCAAAGATACGCTAAAGACAGCAATAGTTGAAATGCATTGCTGCTGCTGATGAAAGATCAGATTGGAATTTTAGCTGAATTTGAAGAAGGGCAAATGCTGAGGTCAGAAAGGTATGTTTGAAGAAAACAATATGTCAGGGTCTGCAGCTGCATTCAGCCTTTGACAGGTTTACTATTGACTATATCCCTTTTTGACTGCATGTGAGATGCTGCTGAGCAAACTGATGAATTAGAGTGCCTACTGGGGCATAACTGGGGTACCTCAATACTTATGTGTGACTTAAACATGAAGTAGTACCAAAGTTAAGTACTGAGCTGAAAATCTGGTTACTGCTTGTCACTCAGGTCACTTTTTTGAACTGTTATGGTGGTCCCTAAGATCCTGTAGCAATGCAGGATCCACAGGGCAGTGTGAATACGAAGCAGATTCTCTTTTGGCCTTGCTGTGGCTTTAGTTTCCTGCACCCTCACCAGAGGGGACTGAGAGAATCCAAATTAAGGACAGAATCTGCCTTTCAGAATGTCTGTTACTCTGGGGCTGAACAAGCCAGAAACTGCAGTTTGACTTTTGCGGCAGTACTGACAGGAAAGCAAACAAATCCTTCAACTTGAATCTTGCATGTGAGCACAACTGGTTGTGGAGCTGTTTGTATTCTGTCTTTTGGCTCAGAAGTAACTTTTCCTTAGATTGCCATTTGCAGCTGAAGACTAAGTCTGCTTAAACACAGAAATATTTTCCAGATGTGGGTTGTTTTTCAATGGAAGATATATATATGTGAATATATATATATAAAAGGTGTCCTTTTTTTCTTTTAGCCTTCTGAAATAATATACTTTTTATTGTATCAGTTCTATGGATGCTGATGTCAATGAGAAATTCTACTTAGGATGTCAGAAAAGTTGAAAATAGCAGACAATGAGCATGAAAACTACAGTATGCTGCCACAGGTTTAGTCTGTGAGAAAATCTTGGCAAGCCAGACTGCTTCCCGGCTATGTTATGTGATTATGTATGTAGCTGCCACTAGCTTGCAGCATAGCAGCATGCTGTATGATGCTATGATATCAAGCTCTTCATTGATCCTTCACCTGCTGGAAGCTGTTGCCTCTTGTATTTGCCTATGAGTTCTGTGCAGCAGTGATAACCCAGAAACAATTTATTGGCCTTCTGCAGCAATTTGAGAGCTATAGATAGCAGAACCTTAAAAAAATGCAATTGAAAGAATTGAAATCTTTAGGTCATCTGGGAGATACCTCGTGAGCAGTTTTGATTTGTGGGTTTTTGTATGTTTTTTGGCCCTGTTGAGTTTTTGGCAGTGCGCATGAAGAGACATTGCTGGAGTTTTCCAGGCCTTTATCCTTCAGGTATGACATACATTTTTACTTCAGGGAGCAATATTCTGAAAGTAGGCCTGGATGTCTATGGAGATTGCTTCAAGCAGGTATTGGAGGTTTTTGTGTATGTGCCTCTAGGCAGGACTGAGGCCAGGCAGGATATGTGACCTTAGTTGTGGCATTCAGTTGTAGCTTTGTGTCCCCAAAAATCATCTTGCCCTGAATATTTCAAATGCTTCTCATTTATTCATATGATCCGAAATACTGCTAGTGACAGGCATTGTGGTGTTGGTGGTGTACTGCTCAGAACATCAGCCTCTCTTAACATAAAGAAAATTGGATAAAGCTGTAAGCAGTTAGTATGAGTCAATGATTCTCTTCTGTAAAAAAAACCCAAGTAAGTAACAAAAGGAATTTTCTTAAAAGTGTCAGGATATTGTGTTTGACCCTTTAATGGAATAACCTGCAGATCTTTGTAAGGGAACTGTCAGAAGTCAGCGTACTCTCCCTCATTTGCCTACATTCCCACATTTTCTTCTGCCTTTTCCACCTGTGTTAACTGATTTAGAATGAGTCAACTTTGTATTCCTGTAGTGGTTCTTTCCAGTATCCTTTCAAAACTTCAGAGTGGAAGCTTTTATTTGTTACATTAGAAATATTAGGGGTTGGAAAGAGTCCTAGTTCAGAAGCTGTTCTGTCAGCAGTGCTTGTAGCAGCAGAGTATCATCAATAGAAAATATGGTGGAGTACTGCAGAGAGAAAAATAATCCAGTGATGTTTTTTGTTGTGGAGTGCTGAAGTTACAATAGTGAATGGCCAGTAAGTTTTAAACATACATAAGGAGAATAAAAATAAATAACCCTACCTTTCAGATTGTGTTCCATCGACTGCTTGAAAGGTTTGGTTTAAATGTCTTCATCCTGCAATAGTAAAACACTTGGCAAGTGGTTTCTTCATATGCCCACACATGTAAGAAGGATACCCTTGAGGGATAGGCTGACTATTGCAAACAATGTGGAAATATAACAACTTCTCTTTGTGCCGTTGTGAATTTTTAATTTAGACAATGATCAAACAAATCACTGGAGTAGCATGCTCATCCCCTTGAGCTGAACTGGAATGCTAACCTGCTTAAAGTGAGCATGAGCTTGCCTGCTACAGTGGATTAGGATTCATGTGAAGTATTTATACTTTAAACAACAATAAAATTAGAAAACTTTCAAATATGCAGTATTATGGGATTTATTTTCTTCTTTGCTGGGAACCCGGATAGTTACAGTATCAGCTAGAACTTCACTGTATGCTTGTCACAGCATATCCTTCAGATTTTCACAAACTTTGGAATTTATTGCAATGCCAGAGGCATTTCTTAATATCATTATTGGGAAAGCTGTTCTTTCAGATATGTGCACTCCAGGCTAAATGGAAAATTCAGAAAAATGTTTTCTATTAAGAATTTACAGAGAGACAGATGAGTTAATGAGATAATGACAGAATTAGAATGAAACAATGCAGATATTAAAAATATTAGTATCTTCTGTATTTCTTGTAGTGAGTGGAATGTGAGTGTTTGCTCATGTGGATCTGTATGTGCACACAAACCTGTTATATTACCAAGTTGAGTTCACGTCTGTGAAATGGGCAGTGTATTTTGTTGTGAATTTTAGAATTTGGGCCATGTGCTTTCTTTCTCAGCATCTCTCTGCTTGAGTGACAAGAACTTTAAAAATCTCAGTGCAGCTTACATTACAAGCACCGTTCTTGAAATCTGCAAGACTTTCCTTCTGAGAGAGAGGGTTTTTACTGGCCTTGAGATCCCTTTCAGCAGAACTGTCCTAGGATCTAAACCAAGGCAGTTCATTCCTGAATTCCGCATCTGTAGGTAATGTGGCTGGGGTGGAACAGAACAAGGCAAATTCAGGGCTGTTGCTGATGCTGCTGTTTATGCTATACTGTCTTTGCATACATAGTCCTTGCAATTATACTTTTCAGCATTTATGGATAACCTCTGAAAAGTTCTCATAAATTTCACTGGTAGCTTTCAGATTTGAAAGTACCCTTGGCTGTATAAGTAGCTTCATGATTGCTGATGGCCTACAAAGTCAAGAAGACAATAATGTATAGTGTCTGACCCATGGGTGATATTTAAAGATTTTATATTAAATGCCTGAAATATGGCTGAAACCTAAATGCAAAATTAGGTGCTAAGGAGAACCTGGGAACCCTTGATTCATTGCATTTCTCTGTTGCCCTGGAGCAAGTCCTTGTCTTGTATACTACCTTTTCATATCCTTCTTGGAGCTTAGTGTTTGTGCAGCACTTTGGAGATTTATAGCCCTATTTGATCTTATCATAGAGTTAAAAAGGGTTGAGAATATTTCTGTGCATCTGTTAAAGGTGCTGTCAGTACTTTAGATGGAGTCAATAATAAAGCTTCAAGAATGAGTCACTGTATGTTCCTATTTTTATGCAACCTCTTTACTGGTGTCATGTCTCTCTTGACCTCAGTTCTGTTTGTGTTTGATATAGCTGTCATTATTAATTACCAAGTAGAATCTTCCATGTAATTTTTGGTCCAGTCTCTAATTAATCTCACAGTGTAATTCTGTCTTGATGTCCATATTTGTTTTGTGTAAGACATGGCCTAAACATTTATGTGTGCAATGAAAGTAAAATTACTAACAAAGTCCATGGCCTCTTGCCCCTTGTTGGAAGGATGCAATTTTATTTAACAAATGCAAAAGAGGGAGCCAGTTTAACTAAACTTTACAGTACGTTCTTATCTGCTGTGAATTGCTTTTTTCTGTTTAAAAGATTTTGAGGTAGTAGGTTAGCTATAGTTTTTTTTTTTTATAGTTGGGTTTGGCTTGTTTACTTTTAGTCTTCTTGGAAATACCTTTCTGTAATTCTCTGTAAATTTAAACTGAAAATGCCAAAAAGGAGAGCTGGTGGGAGTCATAGCTGTTGGTAAGTTGTAAGCTTACCCATTACATCATGTCAAGTGATAACTGGTTTCACTGTGAACTTCTGTCTGTCTGATGCATGTGACTGGCTTTTGACCCGAAAGTGGAGTGTGTGTTTTCTTTAAGGAAAAGGAAAAGCAATGCATTAGTGAAACAGTTTGCCTGTAATGTTAAAATAAGTGCCAAAAACTCAGTCTCAAATGCTGGATATTTAACAGAAGAATATATGTAGAAGCTGGCTTTCAATTGAACCAGTAGTTCATTTTCTCCATGGCAGGCAGGATCAGGCATAAACCATTCTATATTTGTACTTTAACTTGAGTTAAAAATATCCCCTTTTCATTGTATTTGGAGCTTTTTCCTTTTCTGCTTGGTGATAGTTTGGAATGTGGCTGTTAGTCCTGCAAATCACATTCAGACATCTTAATTAAATACTCTTTTTGCCATCATCTTTGCTTAGCAACATCCCTTTTGAGATATTCTGGGAAACTTAATACTTGTCTGGTGTGTAAAACAGTGTTCATAAATCAAGGGTTGTTGCCACATCCTGCTTGCTTAAGTTGTTTAATACTTTCTATATTACTCTTTTTGAGACAGAAACACGAAGCCTTTACACACCCAATCATTCCAGCTTACTTCATGACACAAGTGCCCTGAAACCCGATCTTTGAAATATGGCTTACCATGCTGGTGTAGAATGTTAAAGTAAGTGAACAGTATCTACATGGTTGTCATGGATGCCAGCAACAAGTAGTTTTCACATTCCAAAATAACCTGTAATTTAAACAAAGTCATTAGGCCCATAGAAGCTCCTATTTGCATTTTCTATTTCATTTAGTTGTTGAAAAACATGCTATATCAAAGAAGGATATCAAAATCTAACTGCAGTATCCTAAGCCTACTTTGCCATAGACCATGGGTACGCTTCAGATCCTGAGTGTATTTTGTGCTGGACAATATTAACCTCTTGGGCACTGAGCAATTATTTCCATGTTTATCTTCTAGTGCTGCTGTTGAATCTCCTAGTTGGATGGGGGATTTGTCGTTTTTGTTTGTTTTGTTGTTGTTTTGGTTTGTTTTTTTTTTTTTTAAGTTGTATTAGTCCTCAGCTTGAAGTGTGACTGGGGCCTTGCTTTCTCCGCTTAGGCTGGACAGCGGTTGCTCTGGTCCATGCTTTGTTACGAGCTCTCACGCTGAAGTTTTCAAGCGCCCATGCAGTTTCTCTGTTGTATATATTGTGTGAAGTTGACCAGCACTTTTCATCACAAAAGAACTTCCCTCCCCCAAGGATTAAAGAAAACTAATATGTTTTACTCAATAAATCCAGAGATTTAAGTTTTTCTTTCCAAAATTCATAACTTGGTCTTCCAAGCTGGTTGTAGCCATTACTTGTTTTCCTTTGTTCGTCTAAAGTATTAGAACTCCATGCTGCCTCTGACAGTTTCAGAAAACGTTTAGCTTTCAACAGTGGTTTTAATTTATGTCCTGAGGTTTGCATTCCCCTCACAGTTTCCTTCCCTTCCCTAAAGCCTTGGCTATGCCCTATGTGTGCTTTTGTGGTATTGTACAAATACTTTCTCTGCTGCAAACTCTGTTGACTATTTTTTGGGGGGGCTTTTTTGATCAGTTTAATTCTTCATCTCAATTCAGGTTTCAGTGGAATAAGCCTCTGATTTCCATGCATTCTTTGTGTTTCTGCCCATGTGTTTCACTGTAATTGTTTACATATGGATGTATTAATGTGCTCTTTGCACAAGGCAAGCTGAGATACATTTTGTATGAGGGATACTGTATAAAATGTAGGCCTGCTGCATGTTGAGGTAAAAATTGATTGATCTTGCTAAGAGTAGAATCAAAGCCCTTAAGATTCTGTTGCAAGGTCATGAGAGGGAGAAGTTTTGTCAAATCAAAGCTGATTTTGAAAATCATAAATTGTTTCTGTGAATGCTTGGAGTGAAGAAATAATCTGTCAACTGTAAAACTACACACTTCTCCTCTAGGATCTATAGGGATGAGCAGAAGTGAAGATGTAGGTAACTATAGCTGTTCTGCTTTACTGGGGAAGTTGAGGAGAAAAAAAAATGAATAGTCAGCTTTCTTTATGAAGAGTACCTAGGAAATATAATCATGTTGAGGTTAGTTATTCTATCAATCTCTTGAATACAGCAAGTTTTTCTGTGACTTTTTCTGTATTTATCAGTACCCTAATTCTTGAATTCTGTCATTATGCTCCATGTAAATCTGAAACTTGTCACTAACAACATGAAGAACATAAGCATGTGACTGGGACACCATGCACCAGTTAACATTCGAGTGAGCACTGTTTAACAGCTCTTACACTTCATAGAGGTCAATATATATCTACAGCATGGTATGAAACATAAACCACCCATGTTTAGCTCATTAATGCAAGGGAAGCTTTGATCTTTATTGGCAGTGTCTGTAGCAGCAGCATATGGCTCTGCTGGGCAGGTGATACAGTGTCAATATACTCTGTCTATGTTTATATAGTTTATATAGTTCTTTATTAGTAAAAGTCTCCCAGAAGCCAAGGGTGAAAGTTCAGCATCCAAAATTTTCCACTTCTGTATAAGTTTCCTGTTCTTAGCTTGGGTGTTGAATGTGTTCTGATTGCTTACCTCCAGATTTCAGCCCAAAATGACAGCAATCTATCTCCTGTTTGAAGAACCTAGAAGAAAAGAACATACTGGTGTATTGCTATTTGCATATATCACTATGTCTATGGCAATACGGACACATTTATATTCCCTTTAGAAGAAGGTATTTGTGGCAATTTCTCTGAGCCTGTTAAAAAAAATTTCTTTGTTGCAGTAGATTACACTGTTCCTCAGGTACTGCTTTCTCATGCTAAAGTTTTTGTTGTCAGGACAAGTAAAATAATCACTAGATAAGAAATGTCTTATGAGCAGAACCTTTTACAGCTTCATCCTGCAAGTTTCTTGGGCACAGAGATGTTCAGGTACGAAATTCCTGTAGTCACTATTCAGCCAGCACTGAGAAACCATGACATTCTGCCATATCGCACTCTGCATGGAGCAGCTTCCTTTACTTTCTTTATAGAAATTGAAGACATGCAGATTTTCATATGATCAGAATCTGAGAAATCAACCTACCCAGATGCTTCAAAAACAAATAAGGGGAGGGAGTGAACAAAACCAGCTCATGGTTCCTGCAGCTGTCAGTGCCCATCAAGCAGGCTCTGGTTTTCCTTTTGATGCAGGACAAGAGCATTAATTTAATTAATGGGTTTGACTTGCTCTGGAAACACAGTAGAGAAATCGCCCTACCCACACCTTTCACAGAAGCTGTAAACATATGAATGTTATTGTGTATTTACTCATGAATGCTTTCCACATCGTTGTGCTAGATACAGTCGAATGCCTCAGGCAGGTGGCAAGCCAATGACTGCAACAAATCCTTCTTTGGACACCCAGATCAGAGCCACAAAGGAGAAGCAGGTTAGCTCCTGTTTACTTGGTTCTACCCGAGTTCTGCTTAACAAAGGCATTAATAATGGCTGCTACAGAAAACTTGTGGGGGAAACTGAAAGTTTTTTTTTTCTGTTTTCCATGATATGGGATTTAATTATAATATGGAAAAAAAAATAAAATATATCTAGTAGATCTATCCTGTCTCTCTGTTTAAAAAACAGAACAGCTTATATTTTCAAAACTGTCCCTGCAATGTGGATCACCAGCAATATGTCTCTGTTGTTTGATTTTTCTTGTTGTTTTAATTCTACTTTATTATGTATAAACAGATACACAAACTGTCAGACGGGGTCAGATCCCAGTTCAGTGCTGTAGTCAGGTACCTCTGAAGAAGCTGTGCAAACACCCCTTGGGGAGCCGGTATTATGCAGCTTTTGCATCACAACAAACATTGCTTAAGGCTCTGAGTTTGAAGACTTACATTCCCCTAAAACTTTTAACTTTTTAAACTTATACTTGATTTTGTCCTTTTCACTGTTGTGGTGCTGGGTAGTGTTTGATGTTTTCTAGGAAAACCTCATTATATTCTTTCCCTTAGTAACAGAACTAGTTATACTGGGGGAAGAATCTTGATTTCCTCCATTCTGAGCTAGTCCCTTTTTTCATCCGATGAAATATTCCCTGGTATTTATGTTATAAATCAAATTGGTTACACTTCCCTTTTAGTTTACGATGAAATGTAGGATTTAGTTGCCCAGGCAGCTAGAAGACTTTGAAAAATGTATACTGAGAAATGCAGCTTTTTTATAGAAGAAAGAGTTATTCAGAGCATTCTTTGAGCTTTTCTATATGGATGAGTCTTTTTCGTTAGTGTGGATGACCTATCTGACACCCAAGGAGAATTGGGCATCTAAGTTTCAGGATAACGTTACCAGACCTGTGGTAAGTGCATTGATGAATACTTATCTGGAACTTCAGATTGACTGAGTGTTAAGAGTGCAAGTCAAACCAATGCACATTTTAATTAGGCAAAATCTTCACACTTCTGTTCCTTTCCCTATAGTGCTCATATACTGACAAGGTCCAGGATCCTTGCTTTTAAACACTCATGCCAAAACAAAACCATCTGTTAACAAATTTCAGTCAAAAAAAATGCTTCTTCTGATTTTAAATATTTGAACACACTTATAGCTGTCCTGCCCAGCACTGACATTGGTAGTGCTGGGAAATGTTCACAAGGAGTGCCACACACCAGGCAACTGGTGCGCTGGGTCTTTGTGTTTGTTGTAAGAGAGCATTTTTTCATTTAACTGTAGAATAAATATTTTAGCTTTCTCATCTATATATAACAGCTTTAATCAAAAGACTTTAATAATTTCTAAAAATTGTTATTAAAGCTATACTTGGCAGCATTTTATCAGGTAAAAATGAATTCATCAGCCTGATTTCATTAGCATGACTTTGTGTAAATGCTGTGTTGCACACCCTGGGCTTTGACCTTGAGATGGCTGAAAAAATAAATCATCATCCCCAGGTGCTGGCCTCATATCAGTACTGGATAAGGCCATTTTCAGTGTAGGGACAGTGGAAGAGTTTGCCTTTCTTATACTCCTATTTACTGGGATTCACAGCATGTGTTAATGTGAACTAAAATTTACTGCAGTTTACAGCCTTCATTGCTGTATGGTCTACCATGCCTTCTCCACAGCAGTGGGCCTTCCTCCTAGGGGAAGAAACTTGTGAGGTTCTTAAGCATGGTAAAAGCTGGACTGTAAACCACTGGTATTTGAGTGCTAGACTTAGCTCTGTGATATTTTATTGCTTAGTTACTGAAGCATCTGACAAATTAAAGGGAGGGACTTACCTGCAAGTCATGCCCTGCCTTTAGTTGATCAACCCATCTCGCCATTATGCGAGGAGTGTCATGGGGATGCACTGTGAGGAAGGCTTGTTTTCAGGCTCTTTGTGCTGTACTGAAAAACACTGAGGCTCAGTGCTTGGCTGTAATGCTATGGTGTCACCTAACAGTAGGATGGGACTTACAGCTGGGTAGAGCCAAGGGCATGCTGAAAGCAATGACCTCACACAGTTTCGTGGATGCTCTGCCTTCTGCAGTCCCTCTCTGCAGGTCTGCCATGGATCTTTTCCTTGCTTTCAGTTACCAGGCAGCTTGTGTTGTCCATATTCTTACAACAAGTCATGTATTTGCTGGTGAAGGGGAAGGGAAGATGTGTGTACTGTACTGTGGATGTCTTCTCCTTCCACTATCTTATTCATTAAAACTTGTGGCATGCACTACCTGATGCAACTGTGATGAGCCAGTCTTGCCAGCTTTTATCTGGGTTGCAGATATGTCTCTTATGACCCAACTCTGTAAGCAGTATTCACAGACACCCAGCCATCTCCCAGTCTCTGGCTATTTTCAGGCAGTGGTGACAAAACAACATCTAATTTAGCTACAAAAAATATGAAGGTTTCTGAAGAGTGTAACTCACTCTCATAAGCTCTTCTGATGGCAAAGAGCCATGGGGAGCCACCTGCAGAACTGGGATTTCCCTCCATTCATGTTTTTGAAGATGTGGATATGGGTGACATTGAATCACAGGCTATAATTCAGACAGTGAGAAGATTGCAGATTGATTCTGTAAGTAGAAAAATCCCTTGAGGAAACACATTGCAGCTACAATTCTACCAGTCAGAAGATTAGAGATTTGCTCAAAAACTAACTTTTATAAATGGCTAAATAGTAAAGATTGTGCGAGTAAAGGTAAGAAATGTATTTTGCTGAAAGCTATAAAAATTGAGGAACTTACTTTGAGGACTGGAATTTCTTTCCCAGTAGATGCAGTAGCAAAATGTTCTGAGCTATAATTAGTTGAATATGACTCTTCTATTGCAGCATTTGAAATAATTTTCATTACATAGATGTGTGGTTGAAAGAATCCCAATCTGCTTAGTATTTGCTTATAAAATTGGAAAACACTTCCAGCCCCAGCTTCAGGGTGGGACTTGTTCATTATAGTTCCAAGTGCCCCAGTGTGGGTTGTGGCAATCCCAAGCACAACTAACAGGCTGGATAGAGAATGTATTGAGAGAAGTCCTGAGAAGAAAGACTTGGGGGTGTTGGTTGATGAGAAGCTCAACATGAGCTGGCTGTGTGGGCTTGCAGCCCAGAAAGCCAAACATATGCTGGGCTGCATCAAAAGAAGAGTGACCAGCAGGTGATTCTCCCCTTCTGAAGCTGTGCTCTCGTCAGGCCCCACCTGCAGTCCTGCATCCAGCTCCGGGACCCCCAATGCAATAAGGACATGGACCTGTTGGAGTGAGTCCAGAGGATCACCAGACGAAAGTTATCAGAGGGCTTGAGCCCATCTCTGAAAACAGGCTGAGAGAGTTGGGGTTGTTCAGCCTGGAGAAGAGAAAGTTCAGGGGAGACCTTAGAGTAGCCTTCCAGTACCTAAAGGGGACTACAGGGGGCTACAAGGAAGCTGGTGAGGGACTTTTTACAGGGGCATGTAGGGAAAGAACAAAGGGTAATGGCTTTAAACTGAAAGAGGGTAGATTTATGTCAGTTACAAGGGAAAAATTCTTTACTATGAGGGTGGGAGACACTGGAGCAGATTGCCCAGTAAAGCTGTGGCTGCCCCATCTCTGGCAGTGTTCAAGGCCCGTTTGGATGGGGCTTGGAACAACCTGGTCTAGTGGAAGGTGTCACTTCGCATGGCAGTGGGATTGGAACTGGATGAGCTTTAAGGTCCTTTTCAACCCGTATCATTCTATGGTTAGAGTACATAATTGTGTGAATATTCCACTGAGACAAAGAATGAACCAATGAGGAATAGAGGTGCTTCAGATGACATTTTGAATATTCAGTGCTAGCAAATACTGGCTTGGGAGCAGGTTTTCCCCATCACTTCTGTTATGTGCATATATATATATATTCCCACTTGCAGTGGTTGGTGTATGGAAAGCTGTGAACTATACAAGTTCATTTTTAATGGTGTGCATTCCTCTAATTAGAAAGAGAAGTGAGTCACAGTGGCTGTTGCCTCTTTTTCCTGCTTTTGGCAGGGTACATCCTCCTTTTGAAAACGAGTTTTTTTTTGAGAGGGTGAAGCCAGGATTCCTCTTTCTTAGGAAGTATGGTATTGAGTGGAACAAATGAATGGATCCTTATTTTATAGTTGGCCTACATTTATGTAGCTTATTTTATATCAGTAATCAGTGTAAACAATATATGCTCTGCCACATATATTTGTTCTGCAATTTGTTAAAAAATACTTGTACCCACAGTTTGAACACCCCTGTGACATCTAGGGGGTGGAGGTTTGCAGTCCAAGGGAGCTCGGCTGACAGATTCCTGGTTATCTGCATCTCTCAGAGCACCTAGTGCTGGAGAGCCAAGGCTGGAGCTGGTGTCAGTGAGGTGAAGTGTTAATGATGCTTACTGGAGGCTTATTGGTTTTCCTGAAGTTACTAAAAGTGTGAGGGAGGCGTAGAGCTGTCCACAAAGGTCAGAAAGCTGCATTGCCAAAGTAGTCAACAGGTCTACCCTTTTCTCCTGCTTCCTGTGCAGCTAGCACACTGTGTAAACCACACCCAAGACCTGACTTCAGTAGGATAGCTCCTTTGGGTAAGAAGCAAAGACGTTTTTGATAAACTTTAATGTGCCCATAAGGGCTTAAAAGGCACATAAAATCCTGCTGAAGCTAGCTTCTCCTGGTCCATTTGAAAGTTCTAGCTTTAATGGTAGCAATGTTTTCATCCTCCAGCAAAATAAAGGAGGATATATCAGCAGTGATTTCTCTGAGCAAAGCAGGCAGTAGCAAAGATGAAGATTCTGGAAGTCTTCTTAGCAAAGCAGGCAGAAATGAAGAAGGTGATTTTAAAAATGAAAACATTTCCCTAGTGTCTCTGGTGCCCTTTCAAAGTGAGTTGCAAAGGTGTTTTTCAGACAAGCTACTACAGTTCAATCAGACTGACCTAATTTTTAGCTCTTCTCTTTCTGCCACAGTTTTCCACTCTGATCAAATTTAACTTTCTTAAGATCATGTTATGGCCTGGATGGGACTTAGGTTACAGAACCTTTTGTTGACAGAGTTTAAATATAGAAAATATCCCCTGAATGGCTGCCTTGTGTGTACGCTCATCTGAGCTAAGAAAACTGAAATAGGACTTTTTGTGATTTGGGCAGACAAAACTTTTTAGAAGGAAAGTAAACGCTGTTACAGCCCAGAGCAAATGTTACTGAGTATGACTTATGCTATTTATATACTTTGTTAATTAGATGAAGTGAAGGTTATAGGCCCACTCTTCTATATTTGTATCATTATCTTTGTGCTGACTGCTCACAGTGACATAATAAATGGCATGAAACTCTCACTAAACACCTATAAACTCAGTCGTGTGCATCACATCCCACAGTTAGAAGAACTGGTTATGCATTTAAAGCAGTTTTATCTAGAAATAGAAATTCTTACTGGGCATTTTTTTCAGCAGCATCTGTTCTCTTTATTTAACTGAACTAAAAACTACTTTAAAATGCATTGACGACATCAACATTTGGGTAAGACTATGGAGTGATGGTCTAGTTTCCAAGCATTTGAAATAAATAAAAATTATTTTCAAAGCATGAAATTACTTTTTCTTGCAACCTATTCTTTAAGATTGCTAATCCTGTGAATCTGACAGTCCAAGCATCTATTTAAGACTGAAACCTTGTTTGCCCACAGAAATGGCACTCTTATGAAGCAAGAGTAAACTAATCAAGATAAACCAATTTTAAATCAGTGCCTCATTCTTATGTACAAAATTGCTTCGGTTTAACTACACCAGTGCAACACATTTCTTTTTTAGAGCTGTGTGTGTAGTACACATTTGTCTTTCCACAAGCTGCTCTGAGCAATGGTTTTGCAGCTGAAGCTGTGCCACTGCAGTATTTTATCCGGGTTGGATTCTCACATCTCCTTAGCTGAGAGACCCCTGCAGAGCCCTGGTGTGAGACTGGCTTCCTTGGGGTTTGCCAGGTGTTGGTATTTACTTGCAATCCGCAAATGCAGGAATGAAACCAAAGGGATAGTTTTAAATAATAAGAGACTTCCTTACTGTTTGCAGTCTTTGAACACTTCATCTGCAAAGAAGGCCTCAAATTCAGGTATTTATTTTCTGTTGTGGGTTTAAATTAACTAACTGGTGTAATTTGTATGTATTCCTGGGATTTTAAAGAGTCAATGCAAAGGTTATAGTTAATTAGTATTCCCTTTGATTTTATACTAACAAATGCTATGTATCACATCTTGAATGAGCTTTCCTTAAATTTGGAGTTGCTGAGGATGGTTAAGTCTATAACAAAGGCTTCCTTTATCTGTAGTACAATCAGATATGATTAACCTAAGTAAGTCCTTCAGTAATTTGATTTGATTCTCACAATGGATGGTTCCCTGGTTGGATGGTTCCCCGGTTTTGAAATGATTTTTTTTTTTAATTTATTTTTATGTTTAGATCAGTTACACTTAAAATCCTGGACCTTCATTACCCATCCGAAAGCCAGTATTGATGCAATAATTATCTTTTACAAATCACCTCTAATTAAGGGCTTAAGTGATCTGTGGGAACTAAAAATGAGTATTATCCCTAATGGTAAGGACTTTTTCCCCCTCAGCTGTTTGTTTCTCAGTTCATAGTGGCAGAACATGTATACAGACTGGAGACACCGGAGCCCATAAGGGTCTGTCCTGTCCTTTGCATGGCAGTGTTCTAGGTCTTTTGTTGTGGTGATTTACACCACACTTGCCCAACATTTTGACATCTGAAGACATTCACATTTATTGTATGCATTTTTTTCAAACGGTACGTTGTAATGAGGCTGAGTATGGAATGGTAAGTCTGGTTTTCAGAAGCCACAGAAAATGTAGCTTTGTGCTGGTTGAGAAAACACACATTTTTGTTTGTAGTTGCTTTTTAAAATTCTCTGTGAAAAGACAATTTCTCCCTTAACTTTATAAGATGATCTTTGTGATGGTCTTTCCCTATTTGAGAGTGCTGTGAGGTTCTTGTACCCCTGGGAAAAAACATCGGGGCTTAGGTTTTGTGCTCCTTGTTAGGTTACCAGTTTGACATTGAAAGAACTGAGCTTCTTTACTGGTTTGGATCACAGTGCTGGTAAGATGAGATGCCGAAGTGACAGGAAAGTGGTTTTGTTGCTGATGGAGACCCAGAAAGCTGCTAGATTCTATTAAATTCTGCCTTGTTTGTGTAAAAAAGACACCAGAATTCATTTCAGCTAGGATGGCTGGGCAAATCTGCATAAAATTGTAGTTGGTGCTTTTCTAAACCTTGTGCTATCTGATCAAGTTTCAGTCTACAGGGCTCATTGTGATGAAATGAGGAAGAAGTCTGAAGGAATAAGATATTTTTCTCCTTTACAGAAAAGAAGGCTTTTTCACACTGTGCTATCTGGCATATTACCTCTTGAAATCTTTTAAATGTATCAAGCTTACATCTTTATTTTCTCTGTAACAAAACTTTTTTCCAGCCAAAGTGACTTATGAGTGATTTGCACTGTACATTCCTGTAACAACTAAATTCCTGTGATGCTGAGCTACTGCTTAGAGATGGCCCTTCTCTCACCTATTCTCTGTGTATGTATTCAAAAGGAAAAAGTTAATTTGAACATTCACAATGACCAAAAGTAATGAAAAAACCTACCCAGTCTGCTGTGGCTAAAGCTTAATCCAAGCCTATAAGGTGAGAGAGAGCCTGTGAACTAGAGACCTTGAGACCCGCTGAAACCATTGCATTGTCCTAAGACAGGTGGAGCTGAGGGTGTCTTGAAGGTGTCTTTTTGGCCACTGCTACCGAGTGCAGCATCTGGTGGCCCCCAGCAATGGGGGGCAAGGTTTTCCCCAAAGGTGAGAGGATAGAGAAGCAGCTCTCTGCTGATATCCTCCTTTCTTCCTCTAACAAAGGTGGTATTTAATAGTGAGAAACCAACAAGGGAGTTTGCAAAACAAGCCTGCTGTTTAAATTGCAGTGCTTGCACTGGTGTGACATTGTCTTAAAAAACCAGGCTCTGCTACAACCTTTGTGGGGAAAGGTGAGTGGAAACCCATCACTGTTGTTGCCTCTGGAAAGGAATACATTGTGCATAATGTATACCAAAGATAAAAAGGTTGGCTACCTCAAGCTCTTTTGACAGAGTCCCTGATACAGATTTTTTTTTTTCATTTCTTTTTCAGATGATAGAAAGTTTTACATGCATGGTAGAAGTGTGAAAGCTTGGAACTTGGGCTTAGGGAAAGGATGTCTCCATATGCAAACCCTAAGAAGAGGGAAACAGGTGGCAAACATTACTATTAGGGCAATTAGCTGCATCGCTTGGGTGGGGTAACAAATGAGGAGGACAGCTCTGTTATTAAGAGTCCTGACTAACACCCAGCAGCCTGTGGTTTTCCTGTTGGTGTTGCCTGCTTGTGCTCTCTGTTGCCCAGTGGTGGGTGGGCTGCAGGAGTTATTCATTGCTCCAGCGGCAATGTGCCCCATCACACAGAACAATTCACAAAAGTCCTGCCTAGCTGTGTGGGATATTAGTGCTTATTATGTACAGGATTTTGCTCTGCAGAATCTATGTAGCTGTCTGAAGTCCTGGGCTTGGCAGTAGTATGGGCTTGGCAGCAGCACGGTCATGGCAGGTCTATTCTGTCTGAGCAAGACAGCTTGACAGCCACGTTGTCCAAAGCAACTTAAGGTTCACAAACCTGGTGTTTTATTGACCTTTAAGAGTGTCTGCTGCTCTGGGTTTACTCTGAGCCCACCTCATGCACAGGGCAGACACCAGAATACACTGCTGTCAAAGCCACACAAGGCAGTGGCCACTAGACATTGTGCAATAACCTCCTGATGCCACCTATCAGTTGGGATTTCAGGTATCTGTTGTTAAGTGCCTCCTAAATCCAAAGGGATTAAAACCCAGAGCACTGATTTCTCAGGGATAGTACACTCTTTACTAATAAGCAAGATGGGATTGGGTTATGATTTCTTATTCTCCCTAAACTGAGCAGATGCCAGTAGTCTAGATCCAGTCTGGTAATGGATGTTTGGCTAGGGTGTGTCTTATTAGGTGTCTTGGTGACAGGCAGAGAAATGAGGCTTTTATCACTTCTGGTGCCTGTAGATGCTGCTGTAAAACAAACAAGGAAATACTGCAAAAACCTGAAGGTAACTCAGAGGCAAAGCACCTACAGCGTTTTTATACAGGGAAATCCTGCAGGGAGGGGGCAAAAGCCCTGAAGTATAATGGGAGCTGGGTAATTGCACACTGAATAACAAACACCTCTGAATTTTTCAGCCATCTCACCAGGATGCTTCAAAAAAGCCATTCAAGGAAAGCTTTGTGGCAATCAATTGTGATCTTTGCTTTCATAGAGATCTCTTCAGGCCTCATGGAAAGCAAAAGAAATGCCTGGACAAAGTAAAAAAGTGAAGCGCAGGCTCTGTTTCAGTCATATCTTTGGCCTTTTAAAAGGGCTCATTGACCCAAGTGCTAAGTGGTGTTTGTGTTGCTTTCTGCTGGACTAGAAATACAGTGTTTCTTAGTGGGAGAAAAGAGTATTGGCTCCACGAGGAGATTTTCTCCAGTCAGGCATTTCAAGGCTTTATAATGCTTTACCCTTCATCTGCCACATAGGTGTGTTGTTTATTCCATGGGAGGAGAGTAGCAAAAGATCTCTCCACGTGGGAAGGTAGCATGGGAGGAAGGTGAAGCAAGTTCAGCAAACAGGCTTGTTTGAAATAACACCCTAGAGAGAGAGATTGCAGATATTTGGAGACTGGGGTCCATGTGGTAGGTGGGAGGGGATTTCTGTGCTATTGATTAATTTCAAATTGTGTGGGATTTTCTTGGCATAAATGAATGGGGGTTTTGCCAACTTAAGCTTAATTTTCCTTCTGTCAAATGAGTTGCTAGAGCTGTGTGATGAGGAAGTTTTGAGGATGAAGGACTCTGGAATCTGCAGGACTTGACTGAGTTAACTTTTCTATTTGCCTGGGAGAGGGAGTGTGGCTTTTCCTGGGCGGTAGCATATTTACTTGTGTAGTCCCTTTCCAAAGTTTCCAGAGCCTTGTTCAAAAAAAACCTGTATATCTCCTGGAGTACAAAATGCTTTTTTTATGATATCTTTGTATATTATGCTCCTTACCGGGGATGCCATGGAGATGAGGAAAACCAAAGCAGCCTGAATAAAGTATAAATCCTGCAGGGTGACAATAGAGACTTGCACATACTGGGAAACAGAAGGCCAAACCTAGAAAACAGGTGGCTCTTGATGGACTCAGTCCTTGGGTTAGAGAATCTATGCCAGTATCTAGGTGAGCTGTTCAACTGCATTAGCACTGCACTGCAGAGTGAGTTCTGCCGACAGAAGAATATTGCAGGCTGTAGGAATGTGAGATAAAGTAGAACTGAAGCAGGCCAGAAAAAATCTGTTTTGCTGAACAAAGAAATCTTAGTCTATGATTATTTCATGTCAAGAGTAGAACATACAAATCTAGGTTCTTTCATGGCATGATACTGAACAATATAAGCCCTGTAGCACAGAAAGCATACTGCTGCTTGATTATCTGTCCTAAATGTACTTTAGAGAAATTTATTCAGGTTTACTTTATCCTAACAAATACTCATTTAATGCAGCTGTTACAACAGTACAGCCCATAGCTTTGCAATAAGCCGTGCTTCTGAGGCTCATCTCAAGCACTGGCCTTATGAAACAATTTTTTTGCAGATTCTTCGTTTTGCATCAAGCTGCATTGATACAGACAATGGAAAATACTTTCATAAGATTGGAAGAATCAGTGCTTCACAGACTTGAAAATTGTGTGACAAAGGCAAATTAACATGTGGAAGCTTAACAGGTTAAGGCAACTCAACATTTTGTTGAGGTTTGTTGGCGAAAACATGAAAATTTAGCTCGTTGAAGGGCAAACAGAACCCACAGGGAAAAGAGCCGATATGGGTTTCACTGTTTCACAGGAAATTGAGGCAGATGCAGGAAAAATGTATTTTGTGTATGTTTAACAAGATTTCAGGTCATAACTGGATCTTCAAACTGGAATGTAAACAGAAGGAAAAGATACTGAAGCCTGTTTGCTAATAGCTTAAGTTTGCAAGAGTTGCATCTCTGGTTTGTTACTGCTAGCCCAAAGTGAATCCTCCACAGAGATGTAAGTGTAACCCACAAAATGCGTGCTATAAATTCATTGTTCAGCCAAAACTTTTATGTTCCTGGCAAGACTGAAAAAGAACACCATGAATCAGAACACTCAGCCTCCTGCCCAAATTTATGGCTTCCTGCAGGTCTAAGAAATAGAAGGTTGTGCATAAGACAGACAGTGTTAGGGCTAAGGCATATACAGAAGAATGGAGTTGGAGAACTACATGTAAAGCTTGCAGAACAATATACTTGGTGCAGGTGAGTTGGTTTGAAAGAAAAACCTGACTTTGCTCATCTTAAAAAAAATAAACCTCAAACTCAAACTTTCCTTACCCAGTTGTCCTGTATAGAAATCAATTTTCTCACTCTCATCATTATTCTTTATCCTTGTTGCTTTTTAATTGGATCATGACATGAAATCCAAATAAATAATATGGCTTGTGTTGTGTCACCTGAAGAAGATCCTTTCCTTGGCAGAAGAATTTGGGGGCAGAGTTGGTGTGTTTTGTGACCAAAGGGTAATATTGTTTGTTAGGTCAGATATTGGTGGTTCACAGTTCGGATGAATGCCTAGCATGTAGGGGCACCAAAAGCTTAGATCTGGTATTTCTCTGAACGGTAAGGTTGTGGTGTGCCTGGCTCAAGGAGTTATTTCCGAGATGATCTTTTAGCTATAAGTAGAACTGCTTAGACTCAGTTAAGTATTGGGATGTTTGAGAATGATCAAATACATACACTGAACCTAAGAATCCATCTAAAACTGTGTAAGCCATATAAGTAATTTTCTTATCAGCTTATATCTGTATCAGCTTTCAGATAAGGCATAGCCTGCAAGATATTAATATGCTTGATACATTTATTTTTCCTCTGCTCATTTTTGTTTGTTTGTGTGTGTGTGTCTTCTCCCCCAGTTTTAATGCTCAAGATGCTCCCCCTACACTATATTGTTCCTACATAACAAGTGCAGGAAACAAACATCTTTTTTACGTCATTGTTCCTGAACATTTCAAACAAAGAATGGTCAGTGAAGAGTAGAAAAGCAGAGGATTATTTTGTCCATAGTTACAAAGTACTGTGAAAACAGATAAAGAAACTTTTTAAAACAGAAAAGCACAGAAAACATTAAAAGTCACACTCAAAAATCTTGAAGACTCGGATACAATACCTTAATAACGACCCTTTTATGTGATGTGACTTTTTCTCTTACATTAGTTCCTTTTTATTCAAAGGGTTTTTCTTTTAAATGCAGCACTTAATGTGTAAAGCATAAGAGATAATTTAATCTAGAGCTGTTTAGAATGCGGGTGAGCTTTTCCATTTGGTTATTTAAAGCAAATTTCCTTCACAGACATTGAGTAATGATGGGTGGCTAAGGGAATGATTAGATGCAACGATTTCATGAACAAGAGCAAAGAGTTCTTATGTTATAATTACAATAATTATTGCGTAGAACAAGGCAGATCTGGAGTATTGACCACTGCATTAAAAAGGTCCAAATGTGGCTAAGATATGGTAATGGTGAGATAGCAGTGAAATACAGCTGCATTTCTGTAGTATTATTGAATTGCTTATCTTGATTGTATTTGCAAGCTTTTTCAGTCTCTCAGTACAATACTTGAATGCTATTGAAAAATATTCATTGCCTTAAAAGACTTAGTGTTGTCTGGCATTGAGCCTGTTTAGAAATCCTTGTTGTTTTGTGGGTTTTTGTATTTTGTTTTGGGATTTTTTTTATTTTTTTCCCCTTCTTTTTCTTTTAGTCCTGTGGAAAAGAATGGACTGCATTCACCAAAATTATCAATGAATATTTCAATATTAAGTCTGACTTGCTGGACTGTGTTTCAGCAGTGGAGTTGCTCATGATGCTGTATGCTAAAAACAGGCTGACATTTCCAGCAGAGCTCCTTTTCCAAAGAGTTTATGCCCTGGCTATAAATGGTGTGTCTCAGTTACTTCTGTTATACAGCAAATACCTGCTGCTTGTGTGTTAGACCTTTATATATTGGCCAGGCTGACATATTGTCCCAGGACAAGAGAGTTGCTGACAGTGAGCTGGATTTTTAAAGGGTGTTAAGTCTCTAGAGGCAGATTTGGCTCTTAGAGCATTTGGGAGACCTAGATTCAGATTCTTCCTCCTGCACAGAGCCATAGGGTTGATTTAGCTCAGTGCTTCTCCCGCCGGCAAGCTGTGGGTAGCAATGTGTGCTCTGAGCTAATTAGGTCTGCTCTCACTCTTTCCAGAGGAAAGTCCAGCCACACTGACTTCAGTGTAGAGCTTTATCATGGAAGGATGGCAGAGAAATGAAATAAAGCTAAGGGTGTAGTTTTATGAATACTGGGTGCTGATATTGGCTGTGAAAGCAGCAAGCTGGCCTTCCCCTAGCATCTAGTTCTTTGTCCTTGGCTTTGCTCTGTTTTCTTAAACTGTCTTTGGGTTTTTTTTTTTTATGGATCAGCTGCACATTATCAAAGCTGCATATTTGTTCTCTATATAAACATGAAGTGAATGCACATGTTTTTATGGAAGGTAATTAATTGGATAATTGAACTCGGATAATTTCACTCTGCATTAGTTTTTAGTGTATACTGGTAAATATGGACTAGCCTTTTAGCAACCTGTGTGCATACATCCAAAGCAACGGAAAATATTCCCAAGTGATTTTAAATTAAAAAGAGATGTTAAGGACAGCAACTGGACATTGTACATGGCTGTAGCTTCTCAGGCCCCTGGAGGTCTTCAGTTCAGGCCTGATGACTGTTGCTTTTGTTTCATTTACATTGCAAATGAAATCTTATGGTATTTCTGGTCTTTATCCACGTTTTCCTCTGAAATGGTTGACTCTGTATCTTTGCTGCAGACACTGACTATTCATTACTAATTTTCAGCGGAGACATACACATACTGACAACAGAAATGGAGGGCTGATATCAAGCCTTGCAACATCTGCTAAACTCACATGGGGAAAGGGAATATGAAAACAAATACACAAAGGGCACAGCCACTGAGATGGTAAATATTGTTTTTTCCATGCCACACCCAAACCAAAAATAGAGACAGAGGGGCCCTTAACAAAGCTTTATTCAGGTTCCTGACAGCTGACAGTAACTGCTTGTTTTCCACTGAGCTATAACTGAACAAAACTACCAGCTTATTTCAAAAGCCTGAATTTGCCCGAGACTTACATTTCTTTTGCTATGAGTAGATCAGAAGCAGATGAGAAGAATAGCTCTGTGGACATTTGTAGTCATGCAAATGCAGTAGATAACAAGCTTGCATTCCATAAGGGAGTAAGAGTTGATAACATTTTTCTGG
Organism: Pezoporus flaviventris; assembly: GCF_033815535.1. Classification (NCBI taxonomy): domain Eukaryota; kingdom Metazoa; phylum Chordata; class Aves; order Psittaciformes; family Psittacidae; genus Pezoporus; species Pezoporus flaviventris. Next base: position 20,785,148 of record NW_026892550.1, on the reverse strand, counting down.
GGGTGGGGGTGGGCAGCAAGAAACTGCCTGTAGAGTGGAGCAGTGTGGATTTGCTAGCTGGGCAAGAGGAGCAAAAAGCAAAGGAGCTGGAGGGCTGGCTCAGGCTGCTGACCTGAGAGCTACTCTGGATCTGGGAGCTACCCTGGCATGAGGGGGGACCTCGAGTTTATTGAGGGCCCCCACTATACCAGCATGGCTGCATGAGAGAGCACACAGCCCAGATGGGACAGGAGGAAATTGTTGGGTGGCTGTGTCAGGGCATAGGTGGTATTTTCTGCATCCTAGGCTGCTGCACAAAGCTCGTGTGCTTACTAAGGTAGATAAAGCTGGGCACTCCTAAACCTACTGCTGATGAAACAGTGGGAAAAAGGGGGAAGTGAGTGTAATAAATAACAGCCCAATCAATAAATACGGTCATTGTAATAAGTACAGTGGGCAAGGTAGGCAGAGGATGAACAGACCTACAGCCTGGCAAGTCCTCAGGACTGTGCGAACGTGTCCGTGTATGGCTCATTTGGAACACTCCCTGCCTCTCCTGCCTGGAAGCTGCTTTCAGGTGAATCTGCATCAGTGTATCATAAGAGGACATTAATGCCAACTTGCCTAGGGAAAGTGCCTTAGCATCCAGATGTCCCTGTCCTGAGCTTGAGAGATGGGGTGGAAGTGAAATAATCTATTTTGAAATAGTCTGGAGAGCTTCTGTCCAGTATAGGTGAAACTGTTTGAACGGCTGTGGTTTCTGCTGGCAGCAGGGTAGCATCAGCACAGCTTGCATTGGGCTATTTCTTTTTCTCCTGGTCTCTGTTGACAGCGTGAGGATTTGATACTGTTCCCACCGAAGCCAGTATGAAAAGTTGCCAGAGTGGACTTCAGATTGAAGAGGTTTTCAAGTCACTGGATGTGTGGTATCCTTGACATAGGATACTCTTGTCTTTGTTACTCAGCTCTTTCAGAAAAGCAGCTTTCCTGCTATAGCAAGCCTTTGGACCTTGTTTACATAAAATCAGACAAGTAACTGCCCTTAAATAGAAATACACAACTATATTGAATAGCTGGGAAATGATGCAAAGTTGAGACAGGCCCAGTTGGTAACACTAAAAAAATAAGCCCCAAGGAGATGGCTTACTCTTTGCTCTCCCAAATGGAAAAGCGACTTATGTGAATTAATAATAGAATAGTCAACCAGAAATATTTTTCTAACCAGAAAGCATCTGTGGCTTTGCAGCAAACATCTGTGGTTGAAGTGAAAAAAAGGAAGTTAAACAAACTTGTATAAAAACTGCAGACACAAAAATGTCACACAAAAAAGAAAACTTGGGCCTTTTTCTTCCCTGCTTCCTGCTGTAAGTGATTAAATGTTTAGTTTCCAAACAATGTACTCGTCTCAGGAAAATCTTAAAGTTCCTCCAAATGTCTAAGTGAAAGTGACTCAGAGGAGAGCTCACAGGAAAATTGCTGCCTTTTTTTCCCCCTTTCCAATGATCCCTTTTGACCTTTCTACAAAAGCTTATTTCTTTTGTTCATTTTGATATCAAACTTTCAGTAAGTAAAACTACATCATGTTTTCTACCTGTTCTCCTTAGCAATACATCCTGCTTGCCAGCACTCTTCTGTAGCTCAGCAAAAATCAGTGATTTCCATGCATCACTGCTTGGGGGTGAAGTTTTGTCATTACTTCTCTGGCATGATCAGGTGCTAAATGAGGCTTAGTCCTGGCTAAGGAACAATGGGGATTTGGCCTCCTGCTTGGTGTTAGCTGTGCCCTCCCCACAACAACTGTGTTACATGGAAATCATGGGCATACTCTGCTGATAGATGACCATATATAATCCTCAGATAAACAGAGTCTGAAGGACGAATTTTAAGTTCCAAACAAACATTTATTGATTAACTACATTTCAGTGTGTTGCCTGTGTTGAGCCTCCACCACCCCAAGTCTTTTGTGAAACAGTATCAGTGGAAAATGTAGACAATGCTGAGGCCATGTTTAACTAGATACTGTGCAAACTTAGCAAAAGACCATCCCTTCCTGAAAGACATGAAGAAAGCCTTTCCTTGGCTTTCATTCAGTAAAGCCTAAGAGCAAATAGTTTAAGTAAGTTTGTTTCCTTGAGATCAGATAGAAACAATGGTGTGGTTAAGAAGGGCCTCAGCACTCACACGTTAACCTTGCACAGTGACCACTTTCAACCAGGCATTCCTGGTTGTTCCCTTCAAGCCATAGTTCCCTTCACTTGCAGGTTTTGCAATCTGCCCTCCTACCTAGAACTATGCAAAAATCACTGGGTGGGTGATTTTCAGTATTAGCCTTCAATCTCGTACAAGTTTCCTGAACTTTGAAAGGCTTTTGAAAGATCTGGATTGGCTTTTGATCAACGCTTGGTTTAGCTCTGGTTTTGGGGTAAAGAGAAAACCGTTCCAAAGTTCTGGTAGTGTTTTGATTTTTACGTTTGCTGGACTTCCTCCAAAATCCAAGTGAAAAAACATTTCTTAAGTTTACAATAATCTCAGTTTCCAAGAACCTCTCTCTTTCCTTGTTTATGAGCAGGAAGTGTTTAATTTTTGTCTTCCCCATGAAACAACAGTACGTTTGACTCCAGATTCATGTGAAAAAGCAGGAGAATAGGTTGGCTCATTTAATTAGAAAAGGTAATAATTAGAAGAGTACAAATTCCTTTTGTAAGGAATCAGTAAAATCATGGGTATAATAAACCATCTGAACTCCTAGAGTGCTAGGCAGCAGATGCTTCATTTGTATTCATTTAGGAAAGGAGTTACGGCTCCCTCTCATTCAGTGTCCAGTCTGGTAACAGAGTAACTTTAGTGTCCATTCTACCTTCTACCCTACAACAATTCTTTGTGTAATTAACATTCAACAGATCTAACTACTGAGTTACTAAGTGCTGGTTTACCATGACACACCCAATTTGCACAAACATTTCTGAAAAGGGACTGGCCACGGCAGGCTGCTCCTAGCATGTCAGGTGCAACGTTCCTCCTCAGGCAAAGCCTCTCTAAAAGGTTGGCTGTTGATTTGGGAGCGGGTGTGTTCCTCTCGCTCCCCTGAGATTTAAATTTAGCTTAGCAAATAAGCCCCTTATCTACAAGTGTTTCTAAACAGATTTTTGTAAAGAATTTAAGTTCAGAGGTCAGTTATAGTAAATTCGGAACAACTCTTTTAAAGTGTAGTGGCTTCTTGCTGTGTTCCCACCAGTGTGGTTGTGAGTGACTCTGCTGGGGGGGGGGGGGGGGCAGTAGTCAAGGATATGGTTCAATTTGAGAAAAAGATGTTTGATGACTCAGGCTGAACATGCTAGGCCAGATTTGCGTTTAGGCTCAATTTTTTTCAAATTTATTTTTATGTGCTGGTAATAACCAAACCCTGGTTTTTTGTTTTGGTTTTTTTTTTTCAAACAAAAATGGGAGCTTATCTGAAGCTAGTTGCTGTAGCTATTACTGTTCACTGCTCCTTAGTATCTCCTGTATGAGGAAAAAATAAAAATGGGGTTTATACAATAAACTGAGGAAAAAATACATTGCTTACAATCACCACCCGACCATTGCAGGAGTAAAATAATCAACACTGCTTGCTGGTTTTGTGCAGTGGGAATCCTCAGGGGGTGGACATCTTAAGTATCTTTCAGTCAATATAGATTCTGTAGCTCTATAGAATGTAGTCTCTAACTGCATTCCTCTAAAGGGATTAAAATGCTGAGTATTTAGAACACTGAAAACAATTACAGTTTAAAAAAAACTGATGTAAAAAAGGTCTTTGTGATAAAAATGCTAATGCTGTATCCTGGAAAAATCCTTCCACACAAAGAGAAAACCATGAACTCCTGCAATATTGGCAGCAATTCTTAGTGAAAATTTATCACTGCATGTGAAAATGGATATGCTTGAATGCAATTTAAATTCTTGATTAACTGGGTTTTAACTGACTTTACTCTTACTCCCTATTTTGTAATTTTTTCTCCTTTTATGGAGCACAGCAATACTCCCCATCTGCCTTTCATTTGCTTTTGTAAGATTTTTTTTGTTTTAAATTCACCAAATTCTAGGTGGGGAAATCAGAAATCCTTTTTTTCAGTGAGGAAGCCACATCCATTAAAATACCCTTGGGTTGAAGTAACTGAAACAATGTGCAATTCATGATATAAGTAAGGTCAGAAGAGTTCTAAATCCCTTCATTGCAGACATTAAAGATATGTTAACTCCCCCTTTACCCCACAAACTCTAACACAACCACTTCAAAAACTAAGAAATCTCTAAAAATACTACTTTTTATGTAAATTTGGCTTAAAAATATCTTTTGTTTTGATTTCTGCTGAGCCGAGTGTGTTTCTGAGAATAAAAACAACACTGAATCTACAACAGGTGGAACAAGAGAGATCAGATATTTTCAGGATAAAACTATTAGATTATTTTGAAAGCTAAAAAAGGAGTACAAAATATGCTCTCTAAATAATTTCTCTTGAAAGCCCAATGTTACAAGTTTAAAGGAAGAAGATTTCCTACCTGCAGCTTTTGTGTGGATCAGGAAGTGTAGCTTTTTTCTGATTACAATCTTCCATGGCTTAGCTTGGCTTCTGCATTTGAATGTTAAATATGTAAGAATGCCTTGTTTAGCTTGGGAGTTTGCATGACCTCTTAATGAGACACTGTAGTTGGTGTCATTGGGTATTAAGGTGTCATGTGACTGTAGATGAAAATAAAATCCTTTAAAGTTTGCATTTAATACTTCCTAGAATGTGTAACCCTTTACCTGCAAGCTGGATGAAAACCTGACAGAACTCACCACCGTCTGGGCAGGGTTAGTAAAAGAAGAGGGAGAACATGTGCCAAATATTTCCTTTTCTGCCGGGACAGTCACAACAACCACAGCAAAGTCTGAGCCCGTCAGCGTATGAGTGCTCTCACTTGCATGTTCTTAAAACTAAATCTACCTGTATCACAATCGGTGCTGGAGGGATTTGGCAGAAAGCTCCTCTGTTACATTTTATTTAGCACTGATGTTTAATCCCCACTGTTCTGGGAAGTGCTCCGTAAGGGAACTTGGCTCTAAGGTATATTTGCAAGCATTGCAACAGGTTTACCTGTGAAAGTTGCTGACTTTCCTGGAATCATTTTGGTTTGGGTGTGCTGTTTCAAAGTGTGCTAAAAAAGAAGTTCTGCTGCCACAATCCAGTTAGGAGAGTGTTCCCTGTGCAGGATGCGAGATTTAATTTAGCCAGTCTCTGCAAGCAGGTGGGTGAGGTGTTCCCAGCTTTAATCTTTAACATATATCGATGTACCTGGAAACTGTGTTAAAACCCCAGCCTCCTGGAAAGAACTGGCACTGACATTGCATCACCTAACTGCATGGGTCATAGCCCGGGGTCCCCAGCAGCGCTGACGCAGCCTACTGATAGTACCTTGGAAATGTTCTGCTAAATCCCTTCTTTCTTTGTGGTGTTAAGCTTCATAGCAGCAGATATAGGAGGTTCAGCTGCTGTATGAGTAGGTGTGCTGTTCTCGCCCTGAATAATGCTGGGTTTAGGGTTGCCTCCTTGCCTGGGGGGCGGATTGCATCCCTGCTTTCCTAGTGGAAGGAACGTGTTGGAGCCCTGCTTGTCTTTCTAGTGCAAAGTATCCGCCTAAAATCCCTCTAAAGCAGCGGTCTCGGTTTGCCCTGTTACACTTCCCCTAGTATGCGCTGTAGTGAGCACTGTAACAGGCTGCCCAGGGAGGTTGTGGAGTCTCCCTCTCCAGGAGACATTCGAAACCTGCCTAGATGCATTCCTGTGTAGCCTGCTCTGGGTGGCCTTGCCCTGGCCGGGGCTTGCGTGGACTGGATGATCTCTAGAGGCCCCTTCCAACCCAAACCATACTGTGATTCTGTGGTGAGACTGTCAAACTCAGTTCAGTGGTGGCTGAGGAGGGCTGGGGGGCAGGGACTCAGGGACATCAGGGACGTGCCCCCCCATCCCCAGTGCTGCCAGGCCCTGCATCGGAGGCTCATGCATTGCATGCCAGCAAGCAAATTAATAAAAGCTGCTTTGGATGTGCTTATTTTAAGCAGAGAGTTATGTCATAATGTAAGGGCCAAGTAGCATTTACAGTCTGTGGGCTCACGAACTGCAACACTCTGCAGCAGCTCTTTGGCCGATTTTATGTTTGTGGTTTTTTTTTGTTTTTTTTTTTGTTTTTTTTTTTTGTTTTTTCTCCTGCCAAGCTTTCAGTGTTAGCTGAAAATGGATTTTGAGAGCCAGGAAAAGTCTTATTACAGAACCTTCACTAAACTCGCCCAAAGGCTCTCTGGCCAGTAAGTAAAGAATTGTCCTTAAGTTGTTAGGGAGTTGAGGAAGGCAGTAGATGCAAGCAGCTGGGGGCTGCTCCTGCTCATACAGCATGGTGCTGTGTGTAGACCTGAGCACAGCCCTTGTACTGTATGCCTGGCTTACAGCCCTGCCCAGAGGGAGCCAGTCCCCAAGTGCCAGCTCTGCACCCGCTGGTATTTTGCCATTACCCTCCTGGTTGTGGTTGGGCTAATAGGCTGGGCTAAGAGGCTGAGAAATGGCCCAGTCCCAAAGCTGTGCAGTAGGACAGGAGATGACCTTGGGGAGGTTGCCTTCCCCTTGCTCCTGATGCCTGGCCTCCTTGTCAGACCCTTTTCATGGCTACTGCAATTTTTGATGTTTCACAGACTTCATTTTTGTGGTTTCTTGAACCTGCACCCAGTATTTCTACACCAGTAGAGAAATTCTGTCTGACCCCAGCAGTCCCAAGCATGCTAAGCTGCTGTAGTACTGTTTCTGCAACCTAATGTTTCCTATGGATATGTGCAAACTGATGGATCTATTCTGGCTGCTTGTTTGGTCAGGTTTTCATAGATGTGTTCTGGAGGAAAAGATCACTTGTCTCACCAATCTATAGTCTTTGTTCAGAAACACAGGCATGACAACATTTATTTTTTTTTTCAAAATACTTGAGACATTCAGCCTGCAGAAATCCTTTCTGCTTTAATCACATTCTTGTGCCTTAATCGACTGCTTTGGCTGAGGTTTTCTGGAGAACCTTCCTGCTGAGATAGAAGTCTGCCTCGAAAAATTACAGCCCCAAAGGTTAATTTTGTAACTTCAGATACTGTTGTCAACATGATATTACAGTGGGGACTGCTGGGCAATTTACTAACAGGCAACAGAATAACGGAGACAAATGGCAGCAAACTATCCTGTTGCTTTTGGGATGTTCTATTTTCACTTGTGCTACAGCATATCTAGAGCTTTGCTTCATCTCTCATCTTGCAAGTGGGTGTATTTCCCTTTAAATATTCTGAATAGATCTATTTTAGTCTAGAAGCTTTCTCACATGCACTGAAATATGTGTGAAATCAGAGCTGTGGCATGAAAGCAGAGAGATTAGTTTATACGATGTAAAAGTAAGACCTGTGCTGGTGTGCAGATTGTGTGGTGAAAGCTGCAACAGCAGGAGCATGGGTGTGCCTTAAATATGTATCTTCTGTATATTCCCTGCGGGAGAGGAGACTGGTGTGCTGCTGAGAGGGCAGGTGCTGTGGGTGGAGAGCGTACCATGGCTGGGAACATGTGAGGGGCTTTGCTGAGTTCGGATGGGAGCCCCCCCTCACCCTGGTAAGCAGCAGCAGCATGGGACTGGGGTGATGGGGCATTAGGGGCAGGGAGAAGAGCTTGCTAGGGGCAGATCTCAACAGTCACTTTGGGAAACTCTTGTGATCTTAACAGCATTTTCTACTGGACTAGACACCTTGTGGTAACAATCCCTCTCACTCTCCTGGTTATTGGCCTGTGTTTTTAAGTGAATGTAGCCCTGCATAGCTGGTTCTCGACAGTGAATGTCCCTTTTTCACAGAAGTACAGTGGTGCAAACTGTCCCTTCTGGAGAAGCACATGATAAAATGCCTTATCCCATCCTGGGAAGGATCATGATGACTGTTCCTTCAACCTTTGACCTCTCTGCTGAAATCGAGAATTGAGACTATGATTTAGACCCACACTGAGAGCACCACTTCATGTCATGAAACTGAGAAGACTGCCTCCAAAATGCAAGGAATGGTCTTCAGTGACCAGGCTGGAAATGTAAACCAGGGAAAAAAGTGTAGCTCATTACTCTCCCTGCAGCAAGGTGGTGTTTCAGGAACAGATATTGAGTAGCATCCTCAAGGGGGTGAAAGAACTTTGAAGTAGGGTATGTCTGTAGCATAAACACTTGATAATGATTCTTAGTAAAAAAAGAAAAAAAAAGAGAAAACTGTCCAAAGGCTGTAGTCCACATGTAGGTGATTACATAATCAGTTTAATGGTTACATAAAATATGTGTAAAAAGGTAAGATGTCTTTGGTTTTATACTGCCTTCTTAGAATTAGAATAGATTTCATAATTGCCCTTTTACAATCTTAATATTTATGTATTTTTTAATCCTTAATCAACAAAGTAGAACAATTGTAGCAATGATCTGTAGTAGCAGATTGCTGCTAAAAGTCTAATGGTAATTAGCCAAAGGACCCATACAGACATACATAAGGAGTTTTTGACAAAAGGCAAAATCTCAGGATTTTAAGCTGATCTGGGGTTGAAATGGTCCTCACACATGTGAACACCATTTTAGTGATGATTTTTTGCTTTAAATTTGCTTTGCTAGATGGCTAAAACTTCTGTTTCTATAGGTTTACATACAGGGCTTGAGTGTGCAGCATAGAGAAAGGAGGGCTGGGGAACCACTGAAACCTGAATGCCTTCTGAATGCTTTTTGCAGGCTACATGTTAACTCCCATTTTGATGTTATCTGACAATATGTTGAATGGCCACAGGCTGTATGAAATGAAGTCACGGGCCATGCATTCCCCAGCTGTGGTGCAAAGGAAATGACTGATGAAAACATTTTTTCTAGCTGACCTCCGGCTTACCTTTGTCTGCCAAAGAATTTCTGGCTAACTCCCCTTCAAAGCTTTCTTGCAGCTACAGCCTATTCCTAGAATCTTCCGTGTTAGAAAATATGGACCCCGTCTGAGCCTGTTTATTGATGCACTTTAGATAATAAATGAAAGCTTTGTTCTAGATACACTGATAATGCTCCTTAAAAGATAAGAAATTGCTTTATTCCTAGGTAGGGATAGAACAGCACTTGGCATTTGCATGGCTCATTAGTAGAGAAACTATGCTGTCCCTGTACCACTGCATAGATGTACTCGGGGACAGATTTGTGAGGGGCTACAGAGTGCTCGCTCTGCCAGCACCAAGTATTTGGACACTGAGCAGCCTACTGCAATTCAGAAACCTGCATCTTCTATTTATGTCCAGTGTGAGGAATCTGACCTGTGAGAAATAGATTCAGAAAGCTGAAAAGCTGAACGAGATAGTTTATCTATTAAGACATAGGTAAATTATAAGGAGGGACAGGACGTAAACAGCATCCTTTAGTGCGATTAAGAACTCAATACCTGTCTGAAGGGCTTAAATGAATTAGGAGTCATGTTCATGTTTGTCTCTCTTGTTATTCTACAATTAAGAAAAACAGTACTGCTGCCCCACTCTTGCCATCCTTGCTTAGAACATAAAAACTAAAGTTTAAAGCAGGACAGGAACATGCCTTTTTATATACAGACTCACTGCTTTCATGTGTCAGCCTATTCCTTTGACCAACTAGACAAGGCCTAAAATCAATTCTCTTTGGCCCAAGATGAAGGGAAGACTGTTCTCATGTTTAGGTCCTGTGTTTTGCTGGGACTATCTCCTGTCCCAGGAAGCCATGCCATTGTGCAGAAGACCACAAAGTTCACTGAGCCAGAAAATAAGAGGAACAAGTCTGGGTACTCTACGGATAAGCTGCTCAGCTGAGCCGGTACTAGCTGGGCTCTAGTATTGCTTCCCCAAAAGGAAGAACATTTATCTGGGTTTGCTTTGCTTCTATGTTATGCTCCTTTACTACCCAAAGTTAGCTACTCTCCTGGCAGATATAAGGTGTGTTTTTACTCTTCCAAGATAATGAAAGAACAGATTATGCACAAGGAGTTCAAGGCTCACATGTGCAAGTCATACCCAGTGCTTAAAGAAGGTGGAAGTCACTTACCTACAGGACAGGATCCTGGGAGGCATGGATCCCACAGCCCCTTTCTGTAGCTCCACAGGTCTGAAGGGGAGTGGGATTTCAGGTGTTTCTGTCTTTTCTGGGCTTTCTATTGAGTAGGTTACACAAACCTTCATGTCTGTTGACTTGCACACTGGCAGCATGCAATCTAGTCGTAAGCAGCACCCAAGCATGCTTTTTTGTTGTTTTTTGAATGCTTGATTTATTTAACTGAAGTGGGAAAAATAATGGAGTTTTTCCTTATGAATAAAGCCCTTAAAATTATTTAAATATGGACTAATAGGAGATGCAAACGTCTCTGTCCCTCTGCCAGCATGAAATTTCCCTGAAATTAAGGGAATCACAGAAGTCCGTTTTCATAGTTTATTAGTACAAACAAGGCATACACAAGACTGTATATTATTTGAAGACTGCAATAGATTTCTAATTTAACAACTCTGTAACAAAATTTAACTAAATTTGACATTTATGAAAATATAAATCTCTGCTTGGGTAGGTTTTCCCAACAATACAAAGTTTACATAAAAACATTCAATATGATCTATTAGTTGCAAACAAGTTAGGAAAAAAATCATTCAAGTCACTTAATATACTATATTGGCTTGTACATTGAACATTCACACACTACATTAAGTTCTAGCTTAGCATTCATTTCTTGGAAATTTGTGGCATGGAGTTCTGATTTGAAGAATAAAATTGTTTTGTTTAAATAATTCGAAAATATTTCCCCAGGTGTGCCATCTTTAGGATATGGAAGGAGGGAAAAATCTTATCCTTTCAGATGCTGTTCAGTGTTTTTGTCTACTTGGGCAAAATGTAACTTTTTTTAAAAGCATTTGTCATTTATTCACAATTTCTGCCTTGAAACTGGTAAAATTGTACAAAAGGCTCAGAACAGTTCTAAAGCAGAAAGTGAATCTTGTAAGTATGTGTAAGTAAGAAAAACCCATTATAAATCGGAGCAGTAAAGGAGCTTTGGACAGCCTTTACATATAGTGGGGTATTTCAGCACATATACAAGTAGTCCCAGAGTGTTTGGTCATCTGATCTGTTATCATAGGAAAGAACAGAAATAATAGTAAGGCAAATGTTATCAAAATTAATACATGGCATGTCACAAAACTTCCTACTAAGATTACTTTGGGGACATACGAGATAACTTCAGACTTTCTTATAACAAAATGGATAGCAACTTTTTAACACAAAGAAATTAATGTGTTTAACTCTTTGTCTGTAACACCCTTTCCCTTTAAAAAAGTTTTCGTTATGACCTGTACTAATACACACTGTGAAGATGAAAAAAAATTCTCAAACAAAAAAATACCCCCCCAAATCCTGTATTCCTTTTACGACCCGAGTTTTTGTCATTGTTGCCACAAATCCTTGCATGCAATTAAGAAAAAAAAAATAAAATCTTTCAGTCCATTCATTGAGGTGAACAAATACTTATCACCTAACACGCTGACATGTTTGCACTGACTGGCACCTACCCCTTTTAACCCAAACAGTAATCCCAATTAAAAAACAATAAAAATCAGTAGGTATTTTTTAAATGATGATGGAATGTATCAAGTGTTCCAGGTTGGCAGGTGACATTTTGTCATTGCACCATCAAGCAAAAAAACACATTTTTGCAAGTGGGTATAAAGTTGGCTGTTAGCTATAGACCCATCTAGGCGACTTGGTGTATAAAACAGTGGTCTGACTTTCTCACTGGTCATGTGGCGCTTTAGTTCTAGTTAAAGCAGTTTGTCAATCACAGATATGATCACCTAACTTCTGCAATAGCATAACAATTTTGATAGTATTGCTAGAAATTTTTAATCAAGACCCTGGTGAAATCCTGGACTGAACCTTGTATTCCAAAATTTAAAAAAACCCTGCAGCCCATTTGCTTTATGTTTGCTTTTATGCTTACATAAATGTAAGAATATTTGTTGAGGAAAAAACAGCTGCTCTGCCCCCTGCTGTTTCTGTCTGTCTTCCAAGAAATGCACTGATTTTTACACGAATTCAGAAGACAAATCTATGCATGTGTACTATTATTCAGATAAACTCATCCAGACAGTTACTCAATTGTCAGAAGCAAAACTGTGCCCTCTGCAATCTATGGCTGAGCACACTCTCTCATAGCAATAGTTGTGTTTTTTGGTTGGTGTTGCTTCACTCACCTCAGGCTCTGTCACTGTAATGGGGCTATCCCTTGCAAACACTTCCGTTGATTCCCTCCAAATGCAGTCTGCAGTGACTTTGAAGCTATAATTGTGGCATTTTGGCCTGATCACTTGTGTTGTGTTGTTGAAAATCTGACGGCTGTTTGAAGTAGCAATTTTGATTTTCAGTGCAGCGTCAACTCGATCCACTACAGTGTAAGTACCTATACTTCCGTCATCAAATCCAATAATAATATTTAAATGTCTCTGTGAGAGGGCAAGAAAAGTGGGAGTTTTATAAAGAGAACAGGCACCAATGTTTTTGCCATCCGCTAGCCTCATTACAATTAAACTAGAGACAGCACCATTATCATCATCTTCTTCACTGCGAAAACAGATGTACACAAGATAGCGGCCATCACGAGACAGCCTCTGCCGCCAGATAACACCCGGAGCATGAACCACACGAAGTTTTCCACTGTATAAATCAAGCACATTGATATTCTCATCACCATGGGTTATAATTCCTAACTTCCCATTTGGGGATATTTCAAAGTCTTCCAAATTTTTTAAGAAATTGGAAGGCAACTGTACGCGTCTGCAGATGACTTCTTCTGTTAGGCTCCAGATGTTCACAGTTTCAGTAGATGTTATAAATACTATAATATCTGGGCAATCTGGTATTAGCTTAATATCCACAATGCTTGCACCATCATCACAGCAAAACTTCTTGGTTATACTGCCTGTCCAGAGACTCACTGCCAACACTTTATTCTTTGCCATTCCAACTACAAATGTGTTTGCAGTTGTTATAAATGCATTCTGTAAGGCAACTAAAATATTGCAAACCCTATGTCCTGTAGCCAGTCGCCAAACTCTGGATGCATTTTGCTCACAAAGAGAGACTACAAATTGATCATTATGAGTAATCATTAGCTCTGAGATTTTTTGTCCATTAATACGAAAGATATTTTCACCACTAACTGTGTGCCATACATACTGGCTGCATTTGTCATCTGATGTCACCATTATCTCTCCAGAAGAGGTTAGCACACAGTTTTCAACGATACCTTCATGCTTGAATACAGCTTCAATAAATCCAGTACTGAAGTTCCACTTATGGACAGAATCTGATCCATCCAATGTGTATATTAATTCACCTCTAGCTGGCAACACCAGCCTTTGGATAGGCTTGCCAGATTTGTCAATATTGGACATAGCAGTTATGATGTCTATATCCCAAATAGAAAGGACACCACTGGTGGATAAGGATAGCAGCATGTTATGATGATTTGATTTAATTAGCCTGACTATAGTTCCTGAGATTTCTTGTAAGCTTGCCATACACTGTCCTGTATCTCTTCTCCAAACAAAAATGGCTGAGGTATTTTCCATTGAAGCAATTATACAGTTGCCATTTTTGGACAACACGGCAGATATAAAGCGCTCATTGTGTTTAGCTCTAAACTTTTCAGCCACCTTCCACACATGAGTGTCAAGGAGTTCAATGCTGAGAGCCTTACAAATCAAAACTGCACTTTGGTCTTCAGAAAGCTCTATGCTGACAACTTCACTGTCTTCTCTCCTGCAGTCAAAGTCATCTGTAAGCTGGGGATTCACGATTTCCTCCGTATTCCAAACAGAGAGGCTACCCTCACTGTCTACCATCACCATTTCTTGGGCTGTGTCTAGAATGAGAAGGAATTTCACAAATCCACTAGAAAATTCAGACGTCACGGTGGCCAGTTTCTCTCCACTGCCCAAGTGAAAAATGGTCGCAGTGTTCAAAGACTGTCCGCAGAATGCATAGACTCCATCCGGAGAACACTGCACACAGGTCACTTCGTACCAGCAGTGGAAGTGATAGAGAGGCCAACCGTAAAGCAGATCTATTACAGTAACATCTTTGCTGGCCTCCAGCCAAGCAAGTGCATGGTTGACTGATAAGGTAAATCCATTTATAAAACTGGAGCTCCCCATAATTCCACAATGCTTTGACCCCTTAATTTCCACCTCAGACAGAAGACAGGAATTTACATTATCGTATACCAAAAGAGTGTTTTTTGTTGTAGCCACTACAAGATACTTTTCATCGCTAGTAAGCTTCATCCCCAAGATAACAGATGGAGCTGTTGTAATCTGCCTTAGTAACTGGCGGGTCTCTACATCCCAAGTACTGATGGAGCCATTTTCTAAAGCAGCGATAATTGTGCTGGGATTAAAAGTAGGCAAAATCTCAGTGACATGCATGCAGCTGGAAGACAGCGGCAGGCGCTCAGGGCTGTAAGTCACATCCATGGAGGAATGTAAAGGGACAATAGAGCAGTACTTGGGTCCATCCTTGTCACATTCTAAGAGGAGATGTCTGAGTTTGGGCAATGAACTTACTACTGGGAGAAGCCGCTGCTGCAATTCAGCAGAGAGTGAACCTGGGTGTTTTACTACTTTGAACTTAATACTGCGGAGGGTACTGGCCAGAAATTTCAGCTCCTTTTCCTGAGAATAGGTGTAAGCCAGTTCTATGTCAGAAAGTGCTTTATCAAACTGCCCTATTCTAATCATGGTGTACAGCCAGCTGAAGTTCATAATGACTCCGTACAGAAGATCATCTGTTCTTCCACATCTTGTCAAGTGATGAATAAGCTCTGTCATTTTTCTGTGATTGATAAAAAAGATATCAGGCTCTAATGGATTACACTGAAAGACCCATGGCTGATCAGGTGCCTGCCTGTCAAAAGCAGTCTGATCCATGCAGTGCTTTTCATCCTTGTTCAGGCCTCTACTGTCACGGTCAGGACAACTGTTCAGATATTGGCCATTGCTGCAAAAAGGTTTTCTTCGTCCACCTGACCAAACACCAAGGAAATACTCTGCCATGATTGTGTGCATTTCACGCAACTCTTCTTCATTGTGCAGGTACAATTTCTGGGCAATTAGTTGCAAGTGCCTATTTGCCCAAAGAAGCAGTGTTACGTTTTTCACCTGTCGCTCTATTAAGTACCCCTGTAAACCCTCCTTAAGCCTTGCTATGTATATATATGGAATTCTCAGTGGGTTACTCTGTCTGACCCTCTCACTCAGCTCGTACATGACACTATTGTCCAGGGCTAAAATATCTTCCAGTTCCATTTCACTCAGGCCAGATTTGGACATAGTGATGTAGCCAAGTGCTCTTGACAATAATCTTGATCCACACTTGCTTTCCAGTGACCAAAACAATTGCTCTATGCTTTCATGTACAGTGACACAGAGGGAGGACTCATCCACATCTCTGTGAGATCTCCAGTTCCTGACCTCTCTGAAGGTTAAATTCACAAACATAGGCAGAGTGCACTTGGAGAATGCTTCATTAACGTAAATTTGTTGCCCCGATGTTACTTTTCTTTTAACTCGCAGCAGCTGATGTTTCAGTACTTGGCTACACATCTTTCTGTCCCTTGCAGTCAATTCAATGTAGTTGTTATCTTCATGAATAAGGCACCTCAGTTTTTGCAGGATCCCATGCTTGTTTGGCAGTGTTGACAAAATGATCCGTACTGAACGGGGAAGGTGAATGGGAAGCCACCAGAGTTTCCTACCATCATCACTATCTGTTAGCTGTTCTAGGGCATCGAATATTATCACCAGCGGCCTGTGGAATGAAGACTCATTCAGGAGATTTATGAACAAGTCCCGAAGGTCATGAATCTTTTTTGGGTAACTTTGTACGAGGCAACGATAGTTGACTGCTAATTGTTCACAAATGCTTTGAAGTATATTCTTCAGATCTGTACTTGTTTCGGTGGATCCCAAAAATCTTATAATTACCACAGGGTCAGAATCTGGTCCCATCTCTTCTTGCAACCAGGAATAGGCCTAGAATATAGAGCATAATTTAGATAATATCCAAATGAAGCACAGTAACAGAGTTTATAAATAGTGATTGCCTATAGTAAATAAACATTTTAAAATGTTACTGCTGAATGGAAATGCTTTCATTGGCAGAGTTCAAGGGGTGTTTGATTTATGTGCACTGAATGAAATTCATATAATGTCATCTTTGTTTAGCACAGGTAGTACCTCACAACACACTAAGATCCAGATCCACAAAAAGGCTTGAGCAGAATGTAATCCATAAATCCCAGGGTACTCTTTGCCAAATCTGTGTCTACTTCTGAAAGTCAGTAGCTAGATTCTCTTACAAATAAATTTTCTTAGACACTAAGGAACGTCATTCTCAGCCAGGCAGACCAGCTTGCCACCTAAACTTGTTTAACATTGATTCCCAGCTGAGTATAAATGTATGCTCTGATGATTTTGGAAGGCAGGGATTAGATTTGGAGGAGAGTACAGATTGCCCTTTACTAGCTGGTTACCTGAAATTCTGGATCACAGAAGTATGCTCTGTCTTGGTGTGCCTATGACTTTTGCTCTTAGACGCTGCTGCAAGGGGTAAAAAGTATTTCTTGCTGTTTTTTTTGGCTGGCATACTCTAAGCAAGTGAGGAATGTGGCTTTAAGCCCTCAGTCTACACAGGCTAACACACTCAGTTCTTTTACTTGCTAAGTCTTTTTACCTCAAGTTATTACAGAATATTTTAAAAGAAAAGCATAATGGGAGTCTCTAGGTTATCTTTTGTACTCAGATCTCAGGTGCAAAACCCAGTTTCACTTATGCAACTAATGTGAATCTACAGGAAGTCACATTTGTGAAAGATATGGAATTTAAAACATTACTGTTCCCTTCTCTATTTCCTTCTTGCTGATACAGCTGTTTCCCAGCTACTGTGCTAAATTCTCTAAGCACCCTGCAGGACACTCAATGTGGTGACTCCCAGCTAGAGAATTAGGCATATTGATGCCAGCTTGGTCTTTTTCTGCATCTGGTCCTGCCTTGCACAAACTGTTTCACTCATCTCCCTGTAGTACTCTGCTCAATGACTTAAACAGCGTATGTCAGATAAGTAAGTACAGGTATTTTTGCAAGTTATTACAGACAGATTTGTAGCAAGTGTATCAGCCTAATTCCAGAATAATTTCTAATGAGAACATAAGATGGCACGACTTGGAAAGACATATTCCATTTGTGATTAAGACTAAAACCAGCATATGATGTTTAGATGGTTCCAGGTTTGCAGAACCTCGGTGGAAAAAGAGGGAAAGAGATCCTTCTAAATTACATGTTGTAAATTCAAAAATATATTGATTCCTATTAGGTTTTTAAGAGCTCTGACAAAGTATTTTTGGTCTGGCTAAGCATGATACAGACAACATGTTACTGAAAGGTTAAGTTTTACTTAGTATGTGTACAATAATATGCGGAATATAATTTTTATTGTTTTAATTTTATATATTGAAGGCTGATATCAAATCTGTTGACAAAAGGAAGTAAAAAAATAAGTTGGCCTTCATGCACTCCTAAATTCACCATATTATGTATTTTTTTACCTTCTTTGCTGCTTCGGCTAATAAAAGAGTCTTCCCTGTGCATGGTCCACCGTATATGATAAGAGGGTTAATGTGTCCTATTTTGCTGGGTAGAATATACCTATGAACTATGTTTAATGCTTCACATCTGTATTCATAAAAAGTGGAGTATGTTTTACATAGCGATGAGTGTTGAAGAACTTCATCGTACAGCAAGTCAGTCTCGGTGTCAAAATTCTGCTGCACTGTTGCCTGGATTATGTCAATCATATCTTCATAGAACTGTTTACCAAGTCCTTCGATGTAATGGTTCTCCACTTCTTGGGAGTAACCCAGTTTCATGTCACAGTGAGTGACAGATGTGTACACTCTCAGATTGGATGATGCGACAATGGTAGGAATGAATTCATCCCTGAGCTTGATCAGTTTCTCATGGGCTTCTGGATCTCGTAGGTACTTCCCGGCCGTATGTATCACATCCATGTATTTTCCCATCTCTGGAATTTTAACGAAACGCTCAATGTTGGCAATTTTCCGAATGTAGCAAACACACTTCTTCAGGAAAGCTGGTGTTTGTTTACCCAAAGCAAAATCAAGTTCATCTTCAACAGCTGAGGATGAAAAGAAAGCAGTCTGTTAACCTTTCTTTATAAACAGTTCAAGAACATCCCCCTGACTCAACATGAAGATTCTTAAACGATTGCATCTGTTTTCTGTGAAAAACAGAAAAAGCACAGAAAAATTGCTGAGTACTTTCACAGAGGTTTTGATCTCAAGCAAGCACAGTGAACATTTTTTTCCCTCTTCAATTATATGGGAAATGCGAACAGAAATATATTTTCATGTTTGTGGAAAGGTTGATAGAAAATATAATAAATGAATATATATAAATATTTAGTCTGAAATTTACCAGAGGAAAGATATCTCTTTGCTTGGCTGTGTTTCATTTTTCCTTTCTCATACAGCAGTTTCACAGCAGTCTTAAAAATCTTCTTGATCTCTTCTGATATATCTTGCCATTTGTTCTCATTCATACAGCTTGAAGAAGATTCCATCTTTTAAAAATATCCATAGTTAAACAGTAGCTGGAATACACACGTCTACAGCTTCAGAAAGTAAAAGTCTATTCAAGGTCATAAATAACATTGTAACACAGAAATGCATACAATAAAATAAATGAATGAGTTCAACTTTTTATACTGCAGATAATAATAATGCATTCCATTTTAGAGGTATGAAAGTTAGCTACTTTGAGTATTTTCTGAATTCCTACTGTGGGCAGCTAATGCAATATTTTTCAAGAATAAGACCAATAACACCTTTATAGAAAGAGGGTTTTGAGAATCAAGCCTGAAATAAAGATAATGAAGCAGCAGTAATCCTGCTAAAATTATTGATCCTTCAATGAGAAGCAAGAATACCTGGATCTCAAAACCTAAAAACTTGGATCTCAAAACTGAAATGAGGTTCCTCGTACCTGTAATTAAGCACCTCATTTCAACTACCATATTTGAAAAATGCAGGATTATGTGTGACATTAGTTTCATTCATTGCTATAGCAACGGCAATCTTACTGTCTTCAGAGATGGACTCTAATATAAATTCACTAATCCTTTCAGATGCTATCTCACAGATGCTGTGATGGAGGTTTTCCCTAAGGCAGCTGGTGGTCACTGCTGCTTTACTTACTGCAAGTGAAGTGTTTAAGGGGTCTCCAGTTTTCCTGGAGGAAAAAGACCAGCTTCCAAAATAAGCTCCCCAGCAATTCCATCTTGACATGTTCAGAGCTGTGTATCTTTTATTACTTTTGTACATTTCTGAGATATAACTCTATGCTAGCTTTAGGTTATGAACATCTTTTTACTTACTCTTGTGTATCAATAGCTTGAGGAAAGGTACTAAGTTTAAACAACAAAAAAGCCAAGCTTTATTCATATTGTGGCCATTAGCAAACAGTGCGAAGTTACAGAGCTTGATTTCTCCCTTGTGATCAGTACTTCAAAATTAGCCACATTATACTGTCTTCAACTCACTAAAACTCTTTCCATGTCTTTTTTTTCATGTTTTCAATGTTTTTTCATGCAATAGAGAAAAATAGTCTGCTACACAATAAGTGAATGCAATATAATGGTTTAATTTCATTTTCTTGCAGAATACAGTATGCGCACAAAGAGAAGTGAATACTCTGTTAGGGACTTCATTTTTGTACACTGAAATCTGTCCCTGGGTATATTGGATGTAGAGGAGTATAGAACTGAGCCCTGGGTGAAACACAGTTTTTATTGCCATCAATTAAAGACAAATGCCTGTTTTAAAAATTATAATTAACAGTATTCAAAACTCTTCTGCTATAATACAGTTAGTAAATTAAAAGTATGAGATCTGACTTGGGATAGCATTAAGCACTTTTTTGACTGTTAGAGAGTTTTCTTATACAGGAACTGAAGGGAAAGTGTGTATTTCCTCTGCAAATCCTGTTCCCTGAAATCTAGCAAAGGCACAATACCAGAGCAGGAGAGCCTGAGCATTCCCTATTCCAATATCACAGAAAATAAGAGAAATCTGTGAAACTGCCCCACTAGCCCCAACAGGTTGACTACAATGCACTTGTTCTGGCTGTTACCAGAGCCATGACCCATCATGTTTCTTGGGAGCTGCACCATATATGGGAAAGGAGTGTTAACAGCACCGGTTGCTTTGGTGTGGACAGGGCCGTAGAAGCTACTTCAGAGACAGAAGCAAGTGCTTACCCTAGGGACTGCCTGCCACTGTACTGAGAGAAGAATTTTGTAAGTAGGTGACTATGACTTACTGTATTCTGGTAGCTCTTCAGCATTTCAGATTTTGGTCTGAGGTAATATGCTGGTGGCACTGCATTCTCATCCCTGCAGTACCACTCTTCTAAAATCCTTGTCTCTAGCTTGGCTTCTATAGCAGCATCGAGGATCATTTCAAATTCTGCTGACTCAACTTCCCCTGGTATTCGGATGTTCCCGTACTTCTCTCCCAGTAGGCCCTGTGTATTTGCAGGAAAGTAGAGATTACATTTTTCTTCTTAGTTATGCCAAACCCCTCCTCAGGATCTGAATTTCATAAAAATCAGTGTGGTAGTAGCCTAATGAATTTGAAATTATTAGAAAGGGAAACAGATACAGTGTAAAATGATTACTGTTAAAGGTACAGTACTGACCTGTATCCTATTGTGATGGCTTGGCAAAATTTCAAGTAGATGCATTGTCTTTCATAATATTAACTGGCAATAAAAATACAAAGGCATTCAAAAGAAGTAATTAAAAAAAATCCCAAATACTTAGCACAGTATTGACTCATTTATTATTGATTCCCATTAGTCACAGGTTGAGATTAATTTCACATGCAAAAGTGAATGTGGAAATCCTTTTCTCTGGACTCAGGATAAGGATGTAACTCTGGATTCTTTACCTCTTGGCTTCATTCTTAGTTCACAGTAATGGAACATAAGATTTCATATTTTGTTTGATGTAAGTTCACATGATGTTATGTATAGTTCATATTAGTATTATTAAATATGTAGCTTATACCAGCAGTACCAAGGATCAATGCTGCCGAACCACAAGCTGCTTTGCTGGCTTTATATTTCCTTTTTGCAAAATGCGTTCAATGTCTTTGCCCCAGTTCATACTGGGGCAATACCCCACCCAATGAACAGTGGGGCCATGGAAAACAGTTTTGACCAAATATCAAGTAGATATGGATCAAACCCCGTTTTAGTACTTAAATGCATATTTTGTTCTATAAAGGTAAGTTTGTAATATTGCTTGCAATGCTCTGAATACACATTTTTGAATTTACTTCTGTAGCTTGCTGTCCATAAGTGTTTTATAAAAATACGATTGTAATGCCCTACATCTTTACAGAAGATAAGAGTAGTAGGAAATTATTGCATTCTTTTGATTTTTTTTTTCAAATTTGTGATCGTCAGATTATTTCTGCACTCAAATCTTGGTCCACAGAAGTTAGTGAGAATTCTCACTTCATTTAAAATGTGATTTTTTTTCTATTTCTTTCCTCATTTAAATCTATTCAGTAAAGATTTTGAGTTAATGAGGAGTACTTGATGTGGAGAGGAACCAACAATATCAGCATCTTGATTTGAATCAGAAAGATCTCAGTAAAGTAATGCTGATGCAAATACAGTAGTACCCTAAAAATGTAAATGACCTTGTTTGTAAATAATAAATCCTAAATATTCATTATTTTTAAGCCACTCATCATAATGAGAAGCTGTTTTAAACTCTTCCAGCTGTAACTAAACCCTGAAAATCAATAACTGATGATGATGAAGCCTGCTTCAGTGATTATAAAAGCATGGAGCCACAGACAGCTTTCTGAATCCAGTTGTGTTTGCAGAAGGTACTCAAGTGGCTCATCTTGCTAGTTCCTGTACCCTCAGAGCAGAGACATCAGAGCAGTGCATGTGAACACTTCTTAACCTCTTTCAGGCAAAACCACCTCGGTTAGCTCAGACCATAGTTCACATTGTGTAATGATCAGTGATTTTTGCCTGGAGCAGACAAGGAAGAGCTCACATGAACTAGAGGGCTGGCTCTGATGGCTTCTCTAGCAGAGGAGTAGTGGCAAAGTGCTGGTGGACAGGAAAAAGTCAAAGTCTGTCCACTGCTTAGGAGAAATGAAGAAATGCAGAAGCTGTGCTAGTTCCTGAAGTCCAGGTTCCAGGCTCTGACAAGTCTCTGCACCCAAGTCCTTCAAGCAGCTGCTCCAATGGAGAGGCAGTAGGGGAAAGATGGGTTTGCCTCGCTGCCCACTCAAGATCCCACAGTAGCTTCATTCAGGGTGCACATCAAGGAGTCAGGAGAAAAGAATAAATGTGTTTAGAAACTAGAATTAAGTAAAAATAATTTTAATGAAATGATCCAGTATTTTTGTAATGTGGATTTATACTTTTTTGTGATCATTCTAACTAGTAGCTCCCTTCGTAGACAGAGCTATGTTGCTTCAGATAATGAGATAGCTGGGGAAAATTTCTAAGCTTTTACTGTTCTGATCTATTCACAGAGCCCTGTAATTTTGGAATTCTGAATCCACAGAGGTTAAACAAAATATAATATTATTTTTCTTCTTTATTCAAGAGAGGTTAATAACTTGTATCATGCTGAATTGCAAGCCTTTGCACTTTCAGATTGATGTAGAAATCTAATAAATTTCTCTCAGAGGAGCTTCACCATGCAAATTTTGCAGTTACCTTGTATAGCAATTATTACAAAAATTCATTAGTCTACACTTTTTCTAAATTTAAGTCCAGTGGATTCAGTAGACAGTTGCTGGAGGAAAGATCAATAGCTGGGCTCTTCATTAACAATAATAAAATGTCAGGATTAAAATTTCTGGTTTTAATGTACTGCATTTAATCAACTAAATTTGTTTTGGAATTATTCTGCGTACTTTTCTGCTTCTCTGGTACAGTTTGTGCTGTTCCCTCTCCACTCTTATAGGTAAATAACAAAGAGCAGTACTTTGAAATGAAGAGATGGATTTCTTTTTTCTTGTAACTTATCTGTCATTGCAACAGACATTTTGTAAATAATCCTGTATTAAGAAACATCCTCTTGGCTACTTGAGCAATACACAATAAAAAGGAAGGTTGACATGATCAGAATACTAGAACCACTGTGGATGGCTCTGTCACAAGCTTTTACTTAAAATGGAGGCTCATGCAAATATTACTTGAAAGCCTTCACTGTTTCTCAAATCAAATGTTAAAGAGCAGAAGGCATACATTTATCATGGTGTATCTCTGTGCTATAGATGGCATCGCTAATATTTCGCTCGAAGTCTAGCATTATTTGAGGGAAGAACAGACATACATAGAAGACAACTCACACAGACAGAAGTGTCCTCCATTTGGGATGATGGCAGTGAGTGTCCATAAAGCTTAATAAACAACAAGATAAGCCTTGTACTATTTTGCTTTGAGGTATTTGTCTCTTCTTGTTTCGCTATGGTTTATGAAAAGGTTTTAAGATTAATCTTAAAAGATGACTCGTGTAGTGCTTAGGAAGCAAAGGAACAAGGAAATGTGGAGGAAAGAGAAGTCAGAATGAATATCTATTGATTGCACTGCAAGGTGAAAACTTAATCTAGCTTGTTATTGTTGGTGTCTAGTGTTTGGAAGAGCTACCAACAATACCAAGAAAAGAACACATGAGTTGAACATCATGTAAGGATCCATGTCTGGTAAAACATTTATTTTTAGAACTTAAAAAGTGGAACATGGCAAACACAAGTTGCAGAGGCTATGCCAGCACCCCACTGCCATGTATTATTTCCCCTGAGAACTGCTCAGGGAACAGCAGGCAGGAGGATACTGACCAGACTTCTGTAGCTGTGTCCACTGCACACCAGAAAACTACTGTAGGGATTGTGGTGGCAACTCTTCATGCAAGGTGCATGAGTTAGCCAGGCTCAGAGGACACTTCTGAAATTTGTGTTAAACTCAGGAATCATGGGGCTGGTGTGAGCAAGGACTCCATGTTTTAGCCAAAAAATTAAGGAAAGGTTAACAAGCAGCTGAACAGAGATTCTTATGACACTTTTGGCACCTACTTGATGACTATGTGGATTTAGAAAGGCAATTACGTGACTTGGTGATTTTGATGTTCTAATACAGTGGAATGGACAAGTAAACAAAGAGGAATAGAAATAATAACATGATAGGGAATGAAAGATAATAAAAATAATTAAATTTTTAATAAAAAATAAATAAAAAAATAATATTCTAGCACTAGAATGAAGAAGGGAATTGATTACACAAGCTGAAGTTCTGGTATTATTAGTACCTGATTCTGTCTATGACTTTGATTCAACAACATTTGAAAAATATTGTGGTAAAAAATTTATGAGGTAGAAAACTCTTCATGGACTCATTCCTGTGCTTTCTGATAGCTCCAGACTAGCTTCAATTTACTGCCTGGTTTCACTGCCCATTTAACTGAGGTATTGAAACACAGCTCCTTGTCATTTTTCTGGAGAGGACAAAAGTAACTGACAATGTTTGTCTAAAGGACTGCAATATCACCTCCCAGTGTTGGAAGCAGGAGGCATGCAGAGTAACTGCAGCTGTTTTCTACAGAGAGACTGATACTTGAATGCTGGGTTATGTCACATAAACACACCAGGTTCCTGGGGAACAGTTCCTCATCTAAACACACCTTCCTCCAGATGTACTGCATGCTTTCCATTAACAGTGGTGACTAGTAAAAAAAAAAAAAGGCTGAGGACTATAAACAGACTATATGTGTTTGCTAGAATTTTAAGAACCTGTTTGTAAGGCTACATGACAGCCTTAGGACAACATTTGCATGCACAGGCTGTGAAAACGACACCTTCCCATGTTTAGAGATGGAGGTGAGGCTTGTAAGTATCTCCTTCTAGCCAGCAGCAGGGAATAACCACCTCCCCTCCATTCCTTTGGTGTCATTATGGTTAAATTTATATCTGGCTGTATAAGTGTACCACAAAACCACTCAAGGTAGTTGTAGAGGCCTAAATGAGATGCTCTGAGCTGCAGTTTTTTCCAGAAGCTTCAGTGTCTGAACTGCCTCCATCCATGCTCGCAGCCTCTGGCATGGATATCTGCCCTTTCTCCATATTCCCAATGCATTCAAATAAATGCAGCTTTCTTCATAGAAAAATGAAGTAACAGAATTGAAAGAAAATATGGTTTCCTACAATCTTTGTTTTATTTCACCCTAAATCTGCAAGTAAGAATTATCATTATTTCAGACCTCAATGAAAAATATCATAGTACTCTACAGTAATAACCTGAAACTTCAATTTGTGGTAACAACATTGCAGCATTTTGATGATTATTATAAGAAAGTATTTTTAAAGGGAACAGTAATGTTTACACTCTGTTCAGTACCAAGAGACAATTTTAAATGCAGACTTGTGAATCAAAATCTCCCACCTGATGAGTCATTTTCCTTTAATAGTAAACCAACAAATTAAAGATTCATTAGATTGAAGGTGATTGAACTGTTTAAAGCTACCAGGCTGACAACATGTATAGAACACTCAGCAACCATTTATATCTAGCAGAACTTTATAGAATTAACAAAAAGCAACCTCAGCTTGTAGTCTTGTTAGCTTTGTTGAGCCCGAGGCTGAAATTACTAGTAACTCAAGATTAAAAAGTTACTGTTTAGATCAAGATGGGAAATATTTTCCTTCTAGTATTTGTGGTATGGAAAGATATTAAATTTATAGGCACAGTCACCATAATGACCAAAAGGAGGAAACTAACCACATTTGGATTTGATCTTGAGATATGCTGGATGAATAATGCATGCCATGTAATTAGTTCAGATATCATCACTAAAATGTTCATGAACCCTAATAGCATACCTTATATTAATACAAGAAAAGTTAAAATTTTAGATACATTTAATTTCAGCTAGGATATTTAGTGGATATTTTAATAAAACACAAGCGCTCAAATAACAGCAAGTTATATTCGTTACTGATTGGTTTCATTAACCTGTTTTTTTTTTGAAGAAATTAGATATTAACATCTGCAAACCAAGTAATTTGCTAAGTCAGATTTGTAATGTTTTGTGAAGTGATTTCAGATACTTAGAATCATAGAATCATAGAATAGTTAGGGTTGGAAAGGACCTTAAGATCATCTAGTTCCAACCCCCCTGCCATGGGCAGGGACACCTCACACTAAACGATATCACCCAAGGCCTCGTCCAACCTGGGCTTGAACACTGCCAGGGATGGAGCATTCACAACCTCCCTGGGCAACCCATTCCAGTGCCTCACCACCCTAACAGGAAAGAATTTCCTCCTTATATCCAATCTAAACTTCCCCTGTTTAAGTTTTAACCCATTACCTCTTGTCCTATCACTACAGCCCCTAATGAAGAGTCTTGCCAACTTAAAAGCAACATTTTTTTTTCTCTTTTGCCAAGACAGAAAGTTAGAAATTAATTGAATATACAGTTTTGTAGCTGGTGAATGATCTGATCCAATGAGCTTTTGCTGGGCTCCATGGAATCAGTCCTACCAAGAAGTTTTACTTCTTGGTCTTTATGAAGTTCTACATGTGACACTGAAGCGCATACATATGTCCTCTCTTCCTCTTCTCACGGCAGTCCTGAATTGCCAACTTTCTGAAGAATAAGCATTCAAGAAATAATCTTTGAAGGAATTAATTCTAACCACAATTCATTCTTTAGCCTAAGATACCTCTGTGTGTCCAGATTTAAGCAGCCCTTAAACAACTTGGTTTTGCAAGATGCATGGGAGATTAGGAAATATTATTTTCCCCATCTGACTTAGTAATATGATGCAGGGAATTAAACCTGGGCAGGAATTCAGAGCTGTGACAGGCATGCAGCAGTTAGTTATGTATGTAGTGGCAGCTGTCCCTCATTCTCAGCCTTGTTCTTCTTACAGAAACTGCTCATTACTGAAGGAGGAAAGCCTTGCCCACTTGTGAATGAGGTCCTGAGTGACTCACATTTCAGCCTTCAAATTAATGAAAACTTAAACTGAGATCACTTATCCAAATTTGGACAGCTCCATTAGGAGAAAGAGTTATCTCACATTATTGAAGATGCAGTGAATGCTTCACGCTCTACGGTGAGAATGGCACCCAACATCAGTATTCAGGGGCCAATGAGATGCACCAAGTGGTTCTTCACCAACTGCTTAACTTTTAGGGACTGAAGTGCTTTTAGGATGCCTTGGGATAGTATGTTCACATATTGCAGGGTGTTGGCAAAGGCTGTTCTCGCTGATGTCCCAGAGGTGTCCTTCAATTTCTTCCAATTGGTATGTAGGTACATGCGAATTGAAGACAGAATCACTTCAGCATAACTACAAGAAATGTTCCAACATTTTCAAACCTTCCTTTTGATATGTATAGTGGCTACATTCTATGTCCTGTCTTTCATATTAAATTTGGAGGTGGTAACACAGTGCACTTGCCTGTGTGAACTTGCCTAGATGTCACATACAAGTCAGGGCAGCCATGCAGGATGTGTGATGTGTAGGTGTGTTTACCCTCCTCGTCTACGGAAATGTGGCTGAACTGACATAACCAAGTAGAGAGGAAAATCATGTCTTAAAAATCTGGAACAAACAGTCCAAAAGGGCCTTTTATTTAACATCCCATTCAAAGAAATTTAGTAAAACTCTTTTTGGTTTGTTGGCAGTACATTGTAACTTTATTCTAGCAGTAGTCTGTAGAAATTATTTATGTGATATGAGATGTTCAGGCACAGCCAGAGATACTTTTTTTTTTGAAAAATAAAAAACAAAACAAAACCCAAAATAACTGGCTTAGCTGGAACCTTGTTTCTGAGAAATAAATAGGATTTGAATTGAAACTGAGAATTTACTACCAGAAACAAACAGAAAAGAATGTACATTTTCTTTTCCTTCTTTCTTTAAGGGAACAAGAGCCAATTTGTTTCAAACTCAAAGCAAAAATGCTAATGGCTAAACAACAGTGAATCATCTGAACTGAATCCAGAAAAGAATATTTACTTAAATTTATTTCCAATGCACTAATGATTTCAGTAAGAAGAAAAACAAATAAATGAATTAACTGAAAATCTCAATGGAATATATATGTTAATTGCTCAATGGAACAAGCTCCAAGACATTAAATTTAACTGAACTGAACAAGTGAAACCAAGATGGAGAAGGCTGTAATAATGCATTTTAATTGAAGCCAAATTTTAGGAAGCTAGAGTTCCAGGGTGGCTGGTGCCCAAGAGATGTCCCCAAAATAGCTACTTCTACTCCTTTTCCTTCTAGCTGCAATGTGGTACAGTGTCAGGACCTCCTGATACAAGTGCAGAGAGAATATTCTTCAGTTAAATACATCTGACTGCTTTTCTTGCCTTTCCATGGTGGTGAACAAAGGGGAAAAGTGATGTTACATTGGGATTAAGTCTCCCAAAAATACCTCCATTAGAAATCAAAAATATGAAAAAAAAAGCTACAAATGTAATCTGTGATTTCTAGGATGTAAAGCTCAAAGTGCCTTCAGAACAGCAGTGTGCTTCTATTGCCAGCAGTTGCAGGGCAACTGAACTGAACTTAGCAGACAGAACATCAGAGCTGCTGCAGACCTCTTAAATCTTCTTTCCACTTTCTATTCATTTCAGTATGGAAACTAGTAACTTCCTGGTGCTTTTGCCACTGCCTCAGATTGCCTATCTATAAAATGAGGCTAATGATAGCTTGTAAAATCAGCATTTCTATTCTGAGTGCCAATATGCAAAGAAGCTTGTGTATTTATGTACAAGTAGGGATGGGACTGTTGCTTTATGTTATTTGTTCTATTTAGTTTTTAAGGGAAAAATGTAACCATAGAGTGGTATCAAACATTTTAATTTGATTTTTCTCCATAGCTATGTGATAATAATAGTGTCCATACCTCAGGCCTTTGGTTGAAGCTTATGAGTTAAACAGATTTAGTGTTAGAACTTCAGCTGACTGTACAAAACTTAAAATAAGAAATACAATTTTTAATTGAAATTACTGAAGTGAATAGAAAACTGATGGCATAATAAAGACACTTCTGTGCTGAGAAAGAGATTTTTTTTTCCCCATCTGCCTGGATATGCATTTATATTCCTTGGCTTGAGAAACATTGCTGTGCGTTGTTTCAGAGTCATGCCCTAGATTCTCTCTTATTGCCCTAGAGGCACTGCAGAAGTACAGTGGGGGTAGGGCTATATGTATTTGAGAAACTTGAAATAGGTATTGGTTTCAGTTCCATGAAAGACAAAAAAGGGTTGTTGGACTACCTTGTAAGAAAACTGACTGGAATTAGGACTGGAAGGATGAGGGGCAATTGATGAAGTCTTTTTCTGTGAGAGATCTTTTTGACATAAGGTGTAAGAAGAAAATTATGGTGGAGTTACTTGATGCTTAACCCATCTTTGAGAAAATTAAAGAGAGCAGCCGAATCCAGCTGTAAATGAACCAATTTCCTGAACTCAGAACTTCACCCACAGTGCAGTATTTCTAAATCTCAAAGCTTTTCCTTAGTGCTAGGGAGATATGAAATAATGATAAATAATTTCTCAGGACATAGTGGGTAGGAGCTAACAGTCCATCATACAGAGTGAATGCACTTCCCTACAAGAAATTCATTGCCTACTTCCCTGATACACTTTGCTTCATCAGAACTCACTCCTTTCTCCTGACTGGGAAAGTATCAAAGGTATTCTTCCTTCCACATTCCTTCTCCTGTGTTCTACATGATTGTCAAGCACCAGTTTAGTTCATTTTGTTGCCTTTTCCTTCACCGTTTGTCATTGCTAGGTCACTGATCTCCCTGAGCATGGGTGCAGGTGACAAAATCAGTCAAAAAGAATAAAATTAGGAAAGAGGTCTGGGAATAAAGTTAGGCTAGAGGAAGGACTCAAAAAGTCCTTCCTCCAGCCACAGTGTGTTCCTGTACCACTCTACAGGCACACTGCCTACCTGTGGCTACAGATGTGATCTGCTCACTCACTGATCCTCCTCTGAGCAAATGCAGCATTCTCACTTTCCTTTTTTTTAATTTTCTTTTTTTTTTTTCTTTAAATAGGGTGGGATATTTCTTGACAGGAATTTTCCCTCTCATATAAAGCCCAGGACCTTACAGGTAACTCCTACTGCAGTCCAGATTCCTGTCAACTTTCTGACAGGTCCTATAACACTTCATAACAGTGAAGCTGGGTAGAAAAGCAAGCTACAAGGGTAGTTTTAATAAAGGGCTTTAGCACACAGCCCAGACTGGAGTCAATAATCTTGTCTGTGGAAATCACCACCGTTCCTACAGAGACTAGAAAAAATAGCTGTCCTGGAAACAGCAAGGAGATCAATCTTGTCTTTTAGAGTAGGTCATGGTGGTGTAATCTCCCCTGCTTTGTAAAATAACCACAACAGTCACCCAAGCAGGAAGGAACTCTGAAAGGGTTTGAAATCCTGCATCTCATAGGTAAAATACGGCTAATGAAGAAAAGTTCCTCCTACTGTTGCTGTTTCATGTGCCTTACTGAGCATCCAGAGATAGAGGCATCATGGAGTCAGAAAGATGACACTCTGACCTACCAGTATAGTCAGCTGTGAGGACAGGGCACTGGCTTCTGGACACCAAAACCTGGAGTTAAAAGCTAGGAGTCTTCTGCATTCTTACTGCCTTCTTTGATACGCTTCGTGTATAAGCAAGGGTGCTGCACCCTGCTGCACTCAGGTACCCTCTAAAAAGAAGGGGCCGTATCTTTCTTTTCTGAGAAATATGATCTTGCTAGTCTTTTATCAGAAGGGCTGCTTAGTTTCTAAATTCCCATTATTTGATAAATGATGAGCCAAAGAGCTTAGGTTCAGGCAAAGTTGAGCATGGCAAGGAGAGATGAATCAGGCATTTATGGGATTGACAGACAGACATCCATTCTGCAGTAACCTCCAAAACTGCAGCAATTAAGGATGGGTTTTCAGGGCTGCAAAACCTATCCAAATCCTACTGTAAGCACACTGTATTTCTTTAGTGGAAATGGACCTATATTATTTATGTTCTTCTGTAATACAACTAAGCTGTGTTACTCAGTAACATACACAGTCACTATGAAGGTATTGGAAAGTGTTAGTTAATAACCATTATCAGAGGCAGAGATCACTGATGGTATAACAGAATTGTTAACAGTCCTCCCAACTTTATTTTTTACTAAATATTCTAATATGATATGACATTTCACTGTGAACTTATTTTTTTTTTTTCTTTTTTCCTTCTTATTAGAGCTAAACAGATTGGTATTCGTTGAGCCTACAAATGAAAACCTGATCTTGTAATTAAATGCCAAGAAAATGATCTCACAAACTGCATAGAATAATATAGTCACCGTGTGCCTGATATGACCTATGACTGTGTAGCATGTACAGAAACACCTAAAACACCATTAATAAACATTGTTTACAGGCATATGAAATAAATGAAGGCCCAAAACCATTTTTTTAATGTAAGGGACATTAGCTCTAGCAGATTGTAATGCCACCTCTCTACAGTGCCCAGAATTTAGCATTTATCACAGAATGCAGAACAAGTAGCATAATATAACATCAAATCTGCTTTGCAAGTACATGTTGAGTGGCCTATACAATGCATTTTGAATAGTTCCTGAATTTTGATAATTTTTATTTATGATTTTTGAGTCCTTTTGTGCCAACTGTAACAAAATAATCTTTCCTCCAAGCCAACTGGCATTGGTTTTAGGGCTTGTTATCTGGGACAGTTGGTGCTGGTACTTTCTGAAGATACTATCAATCTAATCCTTCAAAGATGAAAAGAAATTATTAGATAATTCCTTGCACAAGAATAGTATAGTTTTCCTTCCCCAATAATGCTAGCAAGATGATGGCCCAGTAAACCTAAGACTGATGTAGAAGTATCAGTCCCTTCTGTGTGTTCTTAAATGATTTGCATGCATTCCCTACTTTTTATGTGGTTGGAGGGGAAGAACCATTTTTTCAGTTTTTTAAATTACTATAAATTTGGAGGAGGCTAGAAAGGACAGTAGCATAATTGCAGGATGGAATGAACTAATTCCTTTGACAAGAAACTAATAATCTAAACTGTAATAACAGTTAAGGAGAGAAAGCAAAATGTGGATCGGGCCTTCGAAGAAGCTAAACTGACTCATAGAAAATACTAAGATAAGCACTGTGATAATAAAGATTAAAGCTTTCCTTGGCTTTATAAATCACAGCCCTTGTGTACTGGACAAAGGTTTCAACTTATGAAGAACAGTATTAGAATCAAAGAATCATAGAATAGTTAGGGTTGGAAAGGACCTTAAGATCATCTAGTTCCAACCCCCCTGCCATGGGCAGGGACACCTCACACTAAACGATATCACCCAAGGTTCTGTCTAACCTGGCCTTGAACACCACCAGGGATGGAGTATTCACAACTTCCCTGGGCAACCCATTCCAGTGCCTCACCATCCTTACAGTAAAGAACTCCTTCCTTATATCCAATCTAAACTTCCCCTGTTTAAGTTTTAATCCATTACCCCTTGTCCTATCACTACAGTCCTTAATGAAGAGTCCCTCCCCAGCATCCCTATAGCTCCCCTTCAGAGACTGGAAGGCTGCTATGAGGTCTTCAAGCAGCCTTCTCTTCTCCAGGCTGAACAGCCCCAACTTTCTCAGGCTATCTTCATTTGGGAGGTGCTCCAGTCCCCTGATCATCCTCGTGGCCCTCCTCTGGACTTGTTCCAACAGTTCCATGTCCTTTTTATGTTGAGGACACCAGAACTGCACACAATACTCCAAGTGAGGTCTCACGAGAGCAGAGTAGCAGGGCAGGATCACCTCCTTTGACCTGATGGTCACGCTCCTTTTGATGCAGCCCAGGATACGGTTGGCTTTCTGGGCTGCAAGCACACACTGCTGGCTCATGTTAAATTTCTCATTGACCAACACCCCCAAGTCCTTCTCTGCAGGGCTGCTCTGAATCTCTTCTCTACCCAACCTGTAGCTGTGCCTGGGATTGCTCCGACCCAGGTGTAGGACCTTGCACTTGTCATGTTTAAACTTCATGAGGTTGGTATCACCCCACCTCACAAGTGTGTCAAGGTCCCACTGGATGGCATTCCTTCCCTCCAGTGTATCAACCGAACCACACAGCTTGGTGTCATCAGCAAACTTGCTGAGGGCGCACTCAATCCTACTGTCCATGTCACCGACGAAGATGCCGAACAAGACCGGTTCCAACACCGATCCCTGAGGGACACCACTCGTTACTGCTCTCCAGTCGGACATTGAGCCATTGACCACAACTCTGCATGCAGCCATCCAGCCAGTTCTTTATCCACCGAGTGGTCCATCCATCAAATTGGTATCTCTCCAATTTAGAGACAAGGATGTCGTGTGGGACAGTGTCGAACGCTTTGCACGAGTCCAGGTAGATGACATCAACTCTCTACCCCTGTCCATCAGT
The DNA here is from genome assembly GCF_033815535.1 of Pezoporus flaviventris. Taxonomy (NCBI): domain Eukaryota; kingdom Metazoa; phylum Chordata; class Aves; order Psittaciformes; family Psittacidae; genus Pezoporus; species Pezoporus flaviventris. The sequence goes on along the minus strand of NW_026892550.1, from coordinate 20,751,480 downwards.
TCCGTAGCCCCATCATAGAAGGCCACCAAATTGGTCAGGCAGGATTTCCCCTTAGTGAAGCCATGCTGGCTGTCACCAAGCACCTTGTTGTTTTTCATGTTCCTTAGCATGCCTTCCAGGAGAATCTGCTCCAAGATTTTGCCAGGCACGGAGGTGAGACTGACTGGTCTGTAATTCCCTGGATACTTGAAATATCCAGAGTGTCAACAATCTTTGCAGCCCATTCATATCACCAAATATTACAATGAGAATGTTAACCCTTATAGTTCATTTTATATTAAATATAAATCAATCCTTTCATAAAGCCACCTTAAAAAACCTATTATTTTTCAAATTTCCCCAACATTAATTTTACATTTATAATATAGATGAAAAAATATCACCCTTACAAATCCTCTTAGCTTCCACTTCCATAGTTCTTCAACAATGGAACAGATCTAAATAAAACTTTACCTATAGTAGCTTTCCATTGGGATATCTTCATGGGTTTTCTAGCACTTTTTAACTAAAAGGTAATCAGACTTCATGGCAAGCATACAAGCACTCAGCACTAAATACTGCCTGCAGGTAATAGGTTAAGTCATTAGTCAAATATTTAAAAATTCTGTAGTAAATTCCCCATGAAAACAAATGAAATATAGCAAAGAAAAGAACATCAGGTCATGACACTTCTTTCTATAAAAGCACTGTCTTGCCTATGCCATGCAATGGCATGATTGAGAGGCAGTATATGCTCTGCAAAATTATGTGTCCAGGGAACGAGCTGTTTTTCCAGTCATGAGTAGCACCACTATTCTGAGTTCTTCTAAAATCTACCACTATGAAGAACACTGTAAAACTAGTTACTTTACGGGTAGGTGTTTGTTTACTCTATTTGAGAAAAGGGAAGTCACATACACTAGGTGCAAGTAACAGCATTAAGATCTCTCTCTGAACTTATCAACTGCCTGCTAAAAAATAGTGAAGTATGCTGTATGTATGTATCTTTACACAGAATTATCACTGCAAGGTTCAGGATTTCCCCCCCTCACTTCTGCAGAACAGCTGATGTTGGTTTTCTGATCTACTGTTTCATTTGTAGAGCAGACCATTGTATCTAGCTGATTACAATACTACCTCAGAGGATGGTTTGGTAAAGCTTCTGAGGGTAAACAGAAAATAAATCTCATGCAGCCTATTTTTTCTCTTTACACATTACATACAATGACGGAAATTTGAGTTCATGCTAATCTTGTTCTCATTAATATCACATTATTAAATGTAATACTTAACCTTCCTGGAAGGAAGCACCAAAAATTCTACTTATGTCAAGAAAAACAAACACAGTGAATTAGCAGAAAATATGTAGAGTTTTCTGACTGCAGGCTGAAAATGCAAGCTATTTTAAGACTACATCAAAACCCATGCAGTTTCTATGTTCCATGGAAAAGCTGCCTGATGATGCTATTTTCAATGGGTATGTTTAAAGAATGGGTAAGCATTTTTAGACTCTAGATTTAAGATTTAGGGAAATTCACAGGAAAATAAATTCCCAGCCCTAAAGCAGATCAAGGAACTCACAATAGCTTAATCATATAATAATACCCTGTCCTTGATTCTACTCTGTGTATATCTGTTGTTCAGAGATAGACAACATGGAAAGGGATATACACCCTTTCCCTGTCAGTCTGGAGGCTGTGAAAGACCAAGGCTTGCTGACAGGAAAGTTGCATACTATGTATTTAAAGCTTAACCACTTTATCTGTTTTGAAGGCCTTCAAAAAATATACAAAGCTCTGCTTTGAGAAAAATCTTTCCTGTTGCCAAAGTCCATCTAAAACAGGATTAGTGTCTGCAGACGTATACTTTACTTCAGATTCATGCCAACAAGGCTTATGGAGCCATTTCTGATATGCTTTATGACTCCAAACCCTCCTTTGTTAGAGGGAGTTCTCGTTTGGATGGGTTTTGCATCAGGTGTGGAGTATGAAGAAAATTCATAATTCAATATTTGTTTCTTGGAATAAACTTCACTGGGAGAGATAGGCTGTTATGCCATGTCTGGTTCCAGCTGTTTTTCCTCATTCACATAAAAACTATATATAGACCTGCTTCCTGGAGGAAAATTAGACTCTGAAATGTATCGAGCACTTGTAACTTCTGCTGAGTTCCCAAGGAGCACTAGGTGCGTAGCATTCCTCATAAGCTGGCTGTTTAAATATAGGCACATTTGACTGAGTTTAGTGTCCCTAACTTAAAATGTATAGCAATTTTCCCAGAAGAGCAAAAGAAAATGTGACTCAGGTGTTCCAGAACCATTTTCCTATTAGGGATAAACCCTAAAGTAACACCAGAACTGAAATGGGAGTTGAGGAGATTCAGTAGAGCTGGGGGGAATATAATTTGGAATTTTCTCTGAGACGGAATGTGCTCAGAATAACTTATCAACCATTTGTACTCAGCAAAGAGAACTAAGTAGTAGGGTACTTCATGGAATGATTAAAGCATTCATTGCACTGTAGGAACAAAAAGATCCAAAAATGTAAAAAACCATTTCACTCTAATTTGCCATATTTCATCATCAATTTCAGGGTGATTTAAGAATTTGCCAATATTGTAAATTGCCAATATTCTCTTAAAATCCTACTGGAATTCCAGTTTCATAATGCTAGGTCTTTGTTAATGGTTCATTAATGCTGAAATTAACAACAAGCTGTCAATAATTTGAGGGACAATGTAAATTACAATGTAAATGTATTTTAAAATGATAAATATAAATTACACTAGCTGTTCAGAGTAGGTAGAAAATATCTTTACTGTTCTTTGAACCAGGTATCTGAATGATGGGTGAAAAGAATCTTAGGTTTGTACAAACCCAGACATATTTAATTGAGCAAACCATTACAGGCGACAAGCTAACATTTCATTTCCATTTCTCCCTTTCATTTTACAATTTTTCAGAACATAGTCACACAAGAACTGCCATTCAGGCAGAGACTGTGAGGTGCCACACAGATGGAGGAGAGCACCCATGTGTTGTAACTTCTTGTGTTTGAAGAGAAACACAGAGAAGCCTGGCAATTCTCTTATCTCTACTAAGGCATAATCAGCATCAGGTTAGTACTGGAGTATTAGTTAAGGAACCCTGATAAAACGGCAGTAAAATAACCACTGTAGACTAAAGATACCCTAAATAGGTCAAGGTCTTAATTGGTACCAAACACTGTAATTGGGTTCCTAAATTAGCAGCCTAACTCTCTGGCGTTTCCTTGCTGTTAATGGAAAAAGAGTCACCCAGAAGATGACTCAGATATTGTTGGAGGTACCTATATCTTTCTGTTAGTTGTTAAAGATATTGAGACTAGGTCCACAGCAGATAAATCCTGTTCATAATCAGCTGTGGGATGATAATATAACCTTTATTGCCACTCTACCATCCTGTTTATATTCCCTTCTCTTATGAATTTACTAGGAAACACAAGTCAACAAAATGTAAAGGTTACAGTGATATACTGAATGTATTTTGTCTTTGGTATTGTTATGCAATGAAGAGTTTAAGCAGTTCACAGCTTAATAAATACACTGCATTTCAGTCTCCCCGTGTAGATTCCAGAGACAACCAGTATGATTTCTGCATAAAATTTTACGGAAAGTATTTTTCCTGCAGAACTAGTACTGTTTCCCTCATAAACAAATCTTCATAAATTATTCTGCAGATCAAAAATAGCATGGTATGTTTTTACCTACAGTAAAGGCTATAAGTTTTTAAATGGTCACATATAGTAGGCACTGATTTTACACAGCAAAAACCGAACCTAACCAAAAAAACCCCAGCTCCCCTCTCCCTTAATTGGATCAAGTGTTGACAGAGCTCAGGCAGTAGCTAAGAGGGGGACTATACATTCCCAAAACAGTGTCACAGGAAAATTAATTACTCATTTTTTCAGAAGTGCTTCTTCCTTTGTGTTTATGAATATGTGTTCATTTGGATTTTGTTTTTTCGTATCTGAAGAAAAGCTTAGGACTTCCAATTTATTCACTGCACTAATTTAAGAACTCATTTTAATTTCTCTCCATCTGATATCACAATGCAGGTACAAAGTGCCATAAAGAAACACTTTATAAAAATCAACCCGTATCTGCTAGTTAATTCTGAATAGTCCAATTTAATCCAAGATCTGTGTCTGAATTAAGAAAGCAGTAATTGAAAAGTTAAAAAAATGCCAGCTGAATGGAAGTGGCACATTTTATACAACTTTCTCAAGAAATGGGAAGTTTCCCAAAGCCTGCTGTGCCAAAGTCCATTTTTAATTATGTTACTATAAATTAAAACTGATTATGGTTGTTGGAGTAGAATCATCTTCAATTTATGTTTTAAATGAAATAAACTCCATCACCCTAAGGTACAACAGAGCAAAAAATAAATGTACGTGAAGAGATTTCTGTAGTTTTGCTGGTATAGTCATTGGGAGAGGTATCACTCTGGCCCACATTTGGAAAACCTGAAATATTGGAGACATTGGTTTACTGCAACCTCTTTGTTAGCTGTTTTGTTCTGTTTCAAATTTATGATTTCCTTAGTAACAGTATCACCAGGCAATTCTTAACAGCTTCAAAATTCTGAGCTGCTAAAATATGCATAAACATATGCATAAACACAACGAGGTTTCCTTCACTTCTTCACAGAGATTTTAGAACATCCATGTCTAAGGACACTGGGTGTTGCTCAAGGAAAAACGCCATGCCCTTCTATTCCAACACTGGATTTTCATCAAAGGGAAGACAGAAAGAAGAAAAATAAACCCAGAAAACTAAATTTAGTCACATCAGATGGAAGCTACCCAAACCCTCTAAAGATCTGGGCCAGTGTGTGCTTGTGAAAAACAGTGTCATGATGGCATCAAACCCAGTGCAGACTCAGCACTCCAAGCTCTGGGCTTTTTATGGTCAAGTGCTGAGGACGGCCTTCAGTCCCCAGGACTCTGAAGGTAAATAACAGAGTGAGGCAAACTGGTGAATGAAACAGCTAGTGAGATGGTTGTAAGGGTGTGGTAAAAACATGGAACAACACATGCTGCAGCTTGCTCTTTATCTAATCTTTGGTACGGAGGGAAGTGATCTCCAGCCTTCACAGCAGGCAGTCTTTTGTAGACCTTCTATCCCCATGGGATTCTGTGGTTTCAGTTCCTTGCATCTTTAAAATTCTTCATTTAAAAAAAAAATAAATCAAGGACTTGATTTTTTTCAGAACTCTTCTCTGCCTTATCTGACAACTCTAAGAATTAGAGTTCAATTATCTACTTTCAAGTATAGAGGAGAAATCTAGCTTTTCTAAATTATTTTCTTAGCAAATACAGAAAATAAAATCTAGAAGAGCAAAGGTATAGTCTTAAAATTGTTTTCCATTGAATTAAACTGTCAAAGGAGAGTTGCAGATGTCCTTTGGTGTCTAAACTACAAGCATTTCCAGTACCCTTCCAGTTGCAATAAACAAGTGACCATGGAGAGGACAATCAGTAGTATACCAGCAGTAAACAGAAGCAATGTATTTTTTTTTGCTTTCAGACTTTATTACAAGAAAACTTGTAATAAAGACATGTAATATCAAAATGCTTGTAATTTAGTAAAACTTATACTAACAGTATAATAATTGACAAAACTAGTGAAGTAGGATTAGGTATGTCTACTTGAAAATATTCGGCTTGATGGACAGATACTGAATGAGTCTGTCTTGCTCTGTATGCTCTGGTATGTCTGCAGCACTATAATGAAACTGGAACTGTATTTATCTAATGTTGGCAGGATGTCTATTTTTTTCTCTGCAAGCACTTTGTCTTAAAATAATGTTGGTTATTCTCCTAAACACAAGTGAAGAGTTTTACAGAAGTTAATTTAACTTGAGATTTATCCTAATATTTCTACTCTCCTACAACTATGCATAGAAAAATAATTGTATATCCCCGATTTATTTCTCACAAAGAATGGAGCCTCAAGGCAGCTCATAAGGAATTAAATATGTTTTGGAATAATGTAAATATACTTTCAGAGAAGTATCCTTGATCATAGCAAATCCTACTCATTGTGGCCGGTTTTGTACTTTCGCTGAAGTCTCCCTTGCACACAGAACTTCTCATACACAAAATAAACTCACATTCTTCCCAAATCATCTTCTCTTTAGTTTTGATGCATCGATACTGTAAATATGCAGTATATACAACTGAACAGTGAATCTCATTAGAGAGATTCTCTATCTCGATCAGCCCAGTAAGTTAAAGCACAGCCTTACCCTTCACAGATAAAACAGGTATGCTATTCTTTAAGCAGCTGGGAAAATGCGTATATCAAGAGTCATATATTTTTGGTCTGTGCAGTGAAAACTAACACAGTCAGCATACCATGAGCTGATCTGGTCTTTAAATATTTTTCAAGTTAACTCTGCTCATATTAAAACATGGTATATCTCTTTCTAAGCACAGAAGAAAGAGAAAAAAAATCACTACTCTGAATTGTGTATTTAATACAAAATCAGTGACAGCAAAATCTATTGTATGTGATTAACTGGAAGGTGGTAAAGCATACCTGGCAGGACACTGTCAGGACACTGCCTACTCCCAGTGCCTTTGAACTACTAGAACCATACACAATGTTTGGCATGACTTCATAAATTCATGCTGCTTCAGCTGTAAAAGCTGTAAGGAGCAGCTGAATACGAGCTTGATGAAAACCAACAGGATCATCTACACAAAAAGATCTCTCTTACACTGAAATAAATATATAAAGCTTTCTAAACCACTGATGTGAAGTGGTTCAGTCTCTCCTTTGGGTCTAATAGGAAAAGCCAGTAAAAATTTATCTTTTTTGCTGGCTTTACTGACTACTGAAGAATCCTAAAAGCAACTGTTGTTCTGGCAACAGTAAAGAGAAGACAGAGTAAGAAAAAAAAAAAGTCTCAGAGCCTCCTCAGGTTGTCACTGACCTCCAGTCTTTTCACACTCTAATACCAGGCATTTTACCCTAGGTTTATGATACAAAACAGCAAAATGCAGGTCACATCAGATAGTTCTTTGCTGCTGCTGTGCTTTTGTAAGTACGTCCTTCTAGGCCAGCATGTGTAAGAAGTGCCAAGAATTAATTAACAGTGGCCTCCTTAAACAAGTAGTCCATACTTCCGTTGTTCTAGTATTACAGTCATACCTTGTGGTTTCTAAACCCACCTCACTATGGGGACTGATCATGAATGATCCTTCTTTCTTCTCCATTAACACTGAGTAATCACTGTTAATCTGCTGTATAGGGAAACATCTGGATGCAGTATAACTAATGTACAGTGAGGAATATAAAATATTTTAGAAAGAAGAAAAGAACATATTTGTTACTGAATCATGCATGTTAGGATAGCTGACATTGTATTTTTGTTGTAAAGTAAAACATTATTTGTATACCCACAACAAAACATGGACCTGCAGAACTTTTCAAGCAATCTTCTAACAGCTTCATACGACTCTTTTGTAGCTCAGGACTGTCCCATTCATCTGCTTCAACTCCCCAGTATAGGTCTATGACCTGGAAAACAGTATGCAACATCGTTACTTTATCATGTGCCCTTTCTACCTATTGAAAATTAACTTTGCCAACATTTTGTGTACTGCTAAGCACAGTTCTGCAGTGCAGTAAAAGGCAATGAGGTCTATATCCAGTCTTTACACAGACTGGCAGGGTTTCCTTAGGTGAATGACAATTCAAGTCTCTTATTTTCCCTCCCAGGTAGTCCCTCCTGGGACAGTCTCTCATTTTATATTAATATTTCTTTGCAGACATTAGCATGACAAGATCTTGATTTGATGCAGGCTTTACTTGCTACTAAATTGCATATAATGGATAGGTAAGAATAATGACAAAAGCATTGATAAAATCCTGGCTCCATGGAAATGAACGGAAGTTTTGCTGTGGATCACAGTCAAGACCATGACTTGACACCTTGTGTCACTTGTATCCACAGGATATAAACTCATCCTGTGTTCATGGCTCAAAAGAAATAATATGTGCAACTCTGTACTATCATACTTCTTTTGTTAGCTGGTCTTTGTTACTTTAGAATCGGAGATTGTATAGATATGCAATGGCAGACAGCTTGCTGCTCAGCTTTTCATCTGTAGCTACAGACTCGGTTTTGTGATGGTAATTAGCTGCAAACAAACTGGAAGAAACTGGACTATGGATGTTAAACTTATTTGAAGAAATTAAGCAATGAAGTGTGATTTCACTACACATTTTAACTAACAGGCTGAATTCTTACTGTGGAAAATTAAGTTTAAAAGAGTAGAAATCATAGGTACACATTTCTTTTGAAATAAAACTTAGGGTACATGCTACTACTCTCTCATTTAAGCTACTATTGATTGTTAACATCATCTATGTAACTTGAACAAAAAAGAAAGTCCAAATGGATAGTTAAAAAGAAAATAAATTAATGTGACATGAATATATTACAATATTGTTATTTGTAATATAATTTTTACAATTTGTATAATTTGCTGTAATATTACTTGTACAGTGGAAGCACTCTGCTCTTTCCATGAGAAACAGAATCAGCCTGAAGATCTAACGTAACAACTAATAATGGGTTGATGTAAAAGTAAAATTCACTGTTCTTTTCTTTCAGTCTGATTAGGAAAAAAGTGTTCTGCCTTCCTCCCTCCCTTCTGTTATTTATCACTATGACTTCATTACTGAACTTCACATCGCATTCAGCTGTCCGATTACTTGAATGATGTATGATAAAGCTTAAGCATTCTAGTCATAAAATTAAAGCATCTTAGCATACAGTAAAAAATATTTGAATTACTGATTGAATGAATTTATTGTGCAGCTCAAGTTCATCTGAAACATAAAAGCAATTTCTATTTTAATTAAATGTTCAAAAATCATGTTAATTCTGTAATTTTTTTTATTAAGAGGAAATTCCCTGGAATAGCAGATAGTGTAGTGGCTAGGCAGCTGCTTTCTGTGTGTTATAATGTTATAGATATCACAGAAACATGGTGGGATGGCTCCTATGACTGGAGTATTGGAATGGAAGGTTACAGGCTCTTTAGACAGGCCCGGTAGCTGGGGAGGGGGAGTTGCTATTTATGTTAGGGGTAGGCTGGAGAGTATGGAACTCTGTCTGTGGACAGGTGAGCAGTCCACAGAGAGTTTGTGGGTCAGGGTTAAAGGGAGTATAGCTATGGGAGACATTACTGTGGGGATCTGTTACAGACCGCCTGATCAAGGAGAACCTGCAGATGAAGCACTCCACAGACAGATAGGAAAAGCCTCACGCTCACAGCCCCTTGTTCTCATGGGTGACTTCAACCACCCTGACATCTGTTGGAAGGATGGTACGGCCCGGCACAAGCAATCCAGGAGGTTACTCAATTGTGTAGAAGACAACTTCCTTCTGCAAGTAACAGAGGAGCCAACAAGGAGAGGTGCCATGCTTGACCTCGTGCTCACCAACAGGGAAGGGCTCGTTGGAAATGTGACTCTCCAGGGCAGCCTTGGTTGCAGCGATCATGAGATGCTCGAATTTGAGATCCTCAGGAGAGCGAGAAGAGCGTGCAGCAAGCTCACTGCCCTGGACTTCAAGACAGCAGACTTCGGCCTCTTCAGGAACCTGCTTAGTAAGGTTCCATGGGACATAGCTCTAGAGGGCAGAGAGGCCCAAGTCTGTTGGTTGATATTCAAGGATCACCTGCTACAAGCTGAGGAGTGTTGCATCCCAACTAGAAGGAAGTGCAGCAGGAGGGCCAGGAGACCTCCTTGGATGGATAAGGAGCTCCTGAGGAAACTTAGAGGGAAAAACAAGGCTTATAAAAGGTGGAAGCAAGGACAGGTGGCCTGGGAAGAATACAGGGATGTTGTCTGGGAAGCTAGGGACCAGGTTAGGAAAGCTAAGGCTCAGTTAGAATTAAACTTGGCTAGGGATGTGAAAGATAACAGGAAGGGATTCCATAGGTACATAGCAAATAAAAAACAGACTAGGGACAACGTAGGCCCCCTCAGGAAGCTATCGGGAGAACTGGCTACACAGGATTTGGAGAAGGTTGAGGTTCTGAATGACTTCTTTGCCTCAGTCTTCACTACCAAAGGCTCTGACCACACCATCCAAGTCTTGGAAGGCAGACGCAGTGACTGTGAGAATGAAGACCCTAGACCCACTGTAGGAGAGGATCTGGTTCGAGACCATCTTAAGAACCTGAACGTACACAAGTCCATGGGTCCTGATGAAATCCATCCGCGGGTCCTGAAGGAGCTGGTGAATGAAGTTGCTAAGACGCTGGCCATCATATTTAAAAGATCATGGCAGTCAGGTGAAGTTCACAACAACTGGAAAAAGGGAAATATAACCCCCATTTTCAAGAAGGGGAAAATGGATGACCTGGGGAATTACAGACCAGTCAGTCTCACCTCTGTGCCAGGCAAAACCTTGGAGCAGATTCTCCTGGAAGGCATGCTAAGGCACATGAAAATCAACAAGGTGCTTGGTGACAGCCAGCATGGCTTCACTAAGGGGAAATCCTGCCTGACCAATTTGGTGGTCTTCTATGATGGGGCTACAGAACTGATGGACAGGGGTAGAGCAGTTGATGTCATCTACCTGGACTTGTGCAAAGCATTTGACACTGTCCCACATGAAATCCTTGTCTCTAAATTGGAGAGACATCAATTTGATGGATGGACCACTCGGTGGGTAAGGAGCTGGCTGGATGGCTGCATGCAAAGAGTTGTGGTCAATGGCTCAATGTCCGGCTGGAGACCAGTAACGAGTGGTGTCCCTCGGGGATCGGTGTTGGACCGGTCTTGTTCAACATCTTTGTTGTTGACATGGACAGTGGGATTGAGTGCGCCCTCAGCAAGTTTGCCGTTGACTCCAAGCTGTGTGGTTTGGTTGATACCCTGGAGGGAAGGAATGCCATCCAGAGGGACCTTGACACACTTGTATGGTGGGCTGATGCCAACCTCATGAAGTTTAAACATGACAAGTGCAAGGTCCTACACCTGGGTCGGAACAATCCCAGGCACAGCTACAGGTTGGGTAGAGAAGAGATTCAGAGCAGCCCTGCAGAGAAGGACTTGGGGGTGTTGGTGAACGAGAAATTTAACATGAGCCAGCAGTGTGCGCTTGCAGCCCAGAAAGCCAACCGTATCCTGGGCTGCATCAAAAGGAGTGTGACCAGCAGGTCGAAGGAGGTGATCCTGCCCTGCTACTCTGCTCTCGTGAGACCTCCCCTGCAGTATTGTGCGCAGTTCTGGTGTCCTCAACATCAAAAGGACATGGAACTGTTGGAACAAGTCCAGAGGAGGGCCACGAGGATGATCAGGGGACTGGAGCACCTCCCATATGAGGACAGGCTGAGAAAGTTGGGGCTGTTCAGCCTGGAGAAGAGAAGGCTGTGTGGAGACCTCATAGCAGCCTTCCAGTATCTGAAGGGGGGCTATAAGGATGCTGGGCAGGGACTCTTCATTAGGGACTGTAGCGATAGGACAAGGGGTAATGGGTTAAAACTTGAACAGGGGAAGTTTAGATTGGATATAAGGAAGAAGTTCTTTACTGTAAGGATGGTGAGGCACTGGAATGGGTTGCCCAGGGAAGTTGTGAATGCTCCATCCCTGGCAGTGTTGGATAAATAAAATGGATAAATAAAAAAGAAATGTTTTGATAAAGTCTACCTCAGAGCCTCCTCCAAAATGCTTTACGACTTTCCCTTGGTAATCTTTTTTACAAGCTTTTCTACTTTGCTTCCACAGAAATGTGATAGCTTCCTAGCTGTTTTCAGAAATGTGTCAGTGGAGCTGTCTCTCAGACCTCGTATCACATAAGGATGCTCTTGGTGCTGAAACTATATAAAAAAATAATTTGCTTCCATGAGTATCAACCAGAATAAACTTAATTATTCCTCCCCCAGAGACTAAATTACAATCCATTTGAAGAAAGACATGTTTTGTCTCACAAAGAATTCAGCAGTGGATTACTTGGAAGAGACATTTCCCTTCTGTCACTGAAATGTCTCCTCAAAGATGACTGAGAAATAAAGTTTATATTTTCCCTTAATATCATATGGTAGCAACAGGAGAAAAAACCTTTATTATTTAAATATCTTTTGCTATTCCTTTCATCTGCCACTGCAGCTGGGACTTCCCAATCAGCTGATGAGCTAGGACCTTCAGATGAAAATTCTTTTATAGCCATAATCAAAAATCAATCTGGAATTTGCCACCATGCAGATTCAGCAACTCCACTGTGACTCAGGGAATTAAAACCAAGTATCATCATTTAAGAACTTGTTATTTTGATTAAAAACCAGCTGCATGTGTACCAAGAATAATACACGGGGAGGAACAGGATGTTGCATAAAAGGCATTCGCTGTTTCTAAATAAGCTTCACTCTGGAGACCTGAGTTTTTGCGGTCACTAAGACAGGAGGTTAATACTAGTATGTGAGGAAGGCTTGAGGACGTAGAACCAGAATTTTTGAAAAAAAAAAACTAAACCAAAACCCAAAACCATTTTTACACCATAGCATGCTGTATGTATTTCTCTTTGCAGAGAGTCAGTTCCAGGCCTGCTGATATATATGGGACTTGATGACTTTACAGGACTGTGAATTTGGACATAGCTGACTTAAAAGCACCAGGGATTTTAACTGTGATGCCAAACTCATGTGTTTTAAGTTAAATGCAACTTATAATGCAATTTATTACCAACTAGCTCTTACTAAAGATGTGGATGGGTATGCGTCTTCCATGACACAAAGGAAAATTTGAACTGAATGAAGCAATGGGAATTTTACAATTGGCATTAAAGTGAGCCAATTCCATAGTATACAATCACAACAGAAATGTTCCATATTCAATTCATTTTGGTAATCAGTTTCAATATTCAACTGGTTAAATTATTTTCCACATTACAGTGGAAAACAAACCCACAGGTAGAGTAGATATAACAATTATGTGAATATATAGATGGCGCTACTTCAATGTTGACTACACAAAATTAAAAATAGGTTGCTTTAACTTAAGTATGGTTTCATAGAATCACGGAACCATAGAATCATAGAATAGTCAGGGTTGGAAAGGACCTTAAGAGCACCTAGTTCCAACCCCCCTGCTATGGGCAGGGATGCTTCACCCTAGACCAGGTTGCTCAAGGCCTCATCCATCCTGGCCTTGAACGCTGCCAGGGATGGGGCAACCACAGCTTTTTGGGGCAACCTGTTCCAGTGTCTCACCACCCTCACAGTAAAGAACATCTTCCTTATATCTAACCTAAACCTCCCCTGTTTAAGTTTGAACCCATTGTCCGATTGCTACAGTCCCTGAAGTATTTAGAAGTATAACTTGGTAATTTAGATGTAACATTATTTCTTCTTTATAATTCTTTGAATATATAAAATAGAGTTGTTCTCATTAAGTTTCTAATGTGAAAGATGTCGGTTTGTTGCCATATTGCTTGTACTATCAATGCGATCTTGCATTGTAAAACTGTGGTTTTCATCTATTCAGAATTTACCTCAAATCTGCCTGTAAAATAATTTAAGTACATCAACTCAGTACAATTAAAGTGAAATACATATGTTGCAATTTTCTATTTTACCAGTTACCCCTAAAAATGTTATTTGTTCTAGATAGGGTTAATTTCAAGAAAAAATAATGCAAGATTCAACACAACAAAAACCTACCTGAAATTCCAATCCATAGTTTTCCCTGCAGAATTCTCTCAGCTTGGGATACACATGTTCTCTTAGGGCACTTCTTTCTGCCATTGTATCTGTGTTGGCGAAAGAGATGTTATTAACAATATTTATATAAACTTGGGTTCTTTTATTCAGAAATACAGATTTATGACATAAAAAAAGAGCCCTTAACATGCACCCATCTCCCCCCTGCCCCATGATCAAGCACTGGGATTTGATCCCCAAACAGTATGTTGTGCAACATTAGGCTTTATACACATCTTAATATTGCAGCATATTTCAATACACTCTGTCTGAACTAATTTTGCAATTCAGCAGTCAGAATTTCTTTATCGGTTTGACTTCGATTTAACTTTCAAGAAGCTGAATTTTATGAATTAGAGACATCACAGGACAAAGAGATATACCAAAGATGAATGAGATCTTTGTACTTCAGGAATAAATCAATAACATGAATTAAGAACATTGTGTCAAACACTATCACTTTCTTCATCATCTTTAGTCTGATACTATCTTAAACAACAGATAACTGTTAATAGTATTATTTATGGTAAATTTTGGTCCAGGTGATTTCTATCATAATAAACTCACATTTCTGACATTATATATTCTTACCATACAAAAATGACATATGTTTTGATAACAAAGTACAAAATGGCAATGACACCAAAATGGTTAAGTTCTGTCTGTCCAGAGTAATCCAGACACATTTATATAAAAGATATCACATACTGTCAAATGTGAATTAAATTTGGTTAGTAATGAAATCTTGTACACATGAGAAATTCTATTGTCTTTCCCAATAAGACTAAGATATCTGATGGATTTTACTTGGTCTAGATTCTGACCAGTGTTGACTGAGTTCAGACACAGACGGATGAGGGATGACACCTTTGCTAAGTTATTTTTGAAAATAAAACACAACTGTTGTAGAACAATAGATCTGAGCATCATGTGATGAAAAATAAAAGCGTTAACTTATGAATCATGGAGAACATCTGCTGCAGTTAAAGCAATATTTGTATCACTGCACTAAAACAAAGCATAGGTTAAAACTGATTTAACAATCCCCATGTTGTTGTATACTAGATATACGTATGCAAATCTAACAATGTTTTGTGTATCAGAGCCATAGTGTATCAGTGTTTTGTGTATCAGTGCTGATAGATTTAAGTCAGAGATCTGTTCATAGAATCATGGTCACAGATTTATAATATTTTTTATTTTGGCAATTCTAGAAGAGTCCATAATTTAATTAATCACACCAAATTCGTAATACTCTTCTTAATATTTAAATATACCTTTGAAATATTACACAAATGTACGGTATAATTACCGTTTATGTTTATAAATAGAAAGCAATCCAGAACACCTCCACAGAATTATTTCTTGTGAAATCTTCATCAAGGTAAAAAGGCTATACCACAAAGGCTTAAAAGTACAGGCATGAGCTTAATTGAGTATATATGAATTACCACAGTTCTTTCATAAACTATTTGATGGGGAAAAAAAGACAAGGCATAGTAGTTTCCTAAGTAGTTCCTAAGTGAAACAATATTATGTATTTATGATTTAATATTTTAAAACATATTAACTATGCTAATGTGTTCTGAAAACAACAGTACAAAAGCATGAGGTTCTTGCTCCATCACAAGCTTTCTATTGACTGTGAGCACACCACTCAAGGCAAGATCCTAAATGCGAAGTGCACAGCTTTTATATACCCAGTTTGAAGACTGCAAATAAGACAGACCCTGTCCTGGGCTACATTCAGAAGAGTGTGGCCTCATGCTCTCTCTCCTCACCTCTCAGGAAGTTACTACCTTCCTCTCCCTTGCACTGAGGAGGCTGCATTAGGAGTGCTGTACCCAGCTCTGGGCACCCCAAATCAGGAGGATGAGGAGGAAACTGGAGAAGCTACCGAGACGGTCAGGGGACAAGAGCACATGGCCTACAAGAAGAGATTGAGGAATCTGGGTTTGTTTAGTTGTAGTGAAGAACAGAAGCGGGACCTAGTCACAGCCTGCAAACACTTGTAAGGCACTTAACAGAGATTACAGAGTCAAGCTTTTTGGGGCAGTAACAGTGCAACAAAGGCAGTGACAACGTACTACAGCGTGGGAAGTTATGGCTGGGCCTAGGAGAGGCTCCTCTGACCTTGGAGCTATTCAAGACTCAACTAGACAAGTTCACAGTTGACCAAGTTACTGTTGGCAGCACTAATACTCCCTCCCACTTAGAGGACATTAGCCTAGATGACCTCCTAAGCCTCCTTGCAACCAGCAGTGACCCTGTCTCTCATAAGAACCTGTAGGTTTGGCTTACTCATCCAGGCTCCTTATACAATGCCTGGAAAGACTTTTGCTCCTGTTGGGCCAGTAGGAGCAAAACTGTAGAGTAAAATAGCTGGTGCCAAGGACCCAATGTCCATGCCGTATGTGTTTAAGGGATTTTACTCTGGATTAGGCTCAACCCCCTCAAACATTTGGAGTGCATTAGGTGAGATCATAGAATCACAGAATCATAAAATAGTTTGAATTGGAAGAGACCTTCAAAAGTCATCTAGTCCAACCCCATGCAAGCAAGCAGGGACATTTAAAACTAGATCAGGTTGCCCAAAACCACATTGAGCCTGGCCTTGAACATCTCCAGGGATGGTGCATCCACCACCTCTCTTGGCAACCTGTTCCAGTACTTTACCACCTGGAGTTCTCTTCCCATTTTTCATCCAAAAGGAGCCCTGTACATGTACACCATGACCGCTCTATGATTTGAGTCAAAGTATATTAGATAGTGACAATCAAGAGATTCACCTCAGAAGTGTACTCCAGATCTGAATGAATACAGACATATCGTACAAATATTTAGGTATGGAGCACAAAAACAGAGCTCCCAGCCTAGAGCTGCCTGAGTTAGTACGTAAGGGACGGATGAGTTGCTCTCTTCTTAGGATCCACAGTCATTAATTTTCTCTTATGCTTTAGTGCCTAAGTCAAGCTTTTCTTATAGAATGCAGTACACAGCTAACAAACCTAATTAGCCAGAGGGTTGCACTGTGCTTACGCAGCAGTATTATTCTGGCTCCAAAGCAACTTTTCTCTTTGCTAGCTTGGATTCATTTTCTGCACAGTGTTGCTGTACCTTTAGATAAAAGCTACCTGCATACTTTGCTTCACTTGAAATACTTCACCTTTTTTTTTACTCCTTCACAGTACCTGAGGCCCTTAGATCAATCTATATATTCTGCCTTTTTGCCTTAATACAGGTTAATTTTGGCATGAAAGTATGAAAACACAAAGCATCCTACCTTCACGACTGAGCAGAATAAACTCTGTTGAAAACCAACTTACTACTGAGTTACTGAACTAAACCTAAACTAAAAATTTAGAAAAATGGAAATTAATCACAACTATAGCTTTGTTATTAAGGAAGCAACCTTTCACATATACTGTTAGCAGTTACTTACATGATCAATGTGACAGCAGACAGAACAGTCTTATGAGGGAATTATATAGGCTAAGTTTCAGGAACGAAAAAAAGAATATTGGAAAAGGGCATAAGATAAGATTAAACACAATTAAATGAGAAATGGGAAATATATTTTCTGAGGCATACAATAGATATTCTGCTTCTTTCCATTTATGCCCATAGGATTTACACTGCAGACCCCCACTGGCTCTAGTTTTAGAACACTATTCTGTTCCCTGCAGCATAACTTGTAGAGTCTTGTTCAGAAAATTAAACAACACACTGCAAGAGTAGTGCTACATTCCTAACAGCTTATAAATGAAATAGATAAAACATTCCTTGAACTACAACTGTGTTCTGGATAAGACGCTCAGCATACCCGCCCTGTACTTTTATTCCTACCTCCAAAGCTAATAGAATGTTCTTACCTAATTCGAATTTGAGTCTGGTGCTTATATTAATGAATTTTAAGAATTCCTGTATTTGTAACAAGTTATGAAACTTCAAGGAAACAGAAGTGCATGTAGTTAAGAATAACTACAGTAATTAGTATGGATGGCAGATAAGCTGGTTTAATTAAATGAATTTAACCTGATTTACAGTGACAGCAAATCTGTGAAGCTGGCAGATCCTAACAACAACTGTGTCACACAGGCAAAGTCGACCTTCCAGGCTGCTGCTGCAGATGAATGGATTAACTAAATGACATTTTTCTAGCAGACAAAATGAGAGAGTAGCTATGAGATGAGCTTCATACAGCTCCTTAATTCTGATACTCTGAAATCCAAATGACAGCCTACAATAAACTGTGAGAATGAAACTACATCTGCAAAAACATTAGGACAAAAAAACCCCACAAACCCAATCATAAACATGTGTCCAATATTTAAGTGAAACCAAAACCAGCCAGCCTTGAGCAAGGCAGTGACTTGCTGAACACACATCTTCCAGTGGCAGCTCTTGTGGATATTTACTTCCTAAGCATGTTCCATAACCACACTGTCCTGCCCAGCCCTACACTTTGAACTGACTAGAATGCAGATCTCCTCCCCAGGCATTCCCAGCGTAATGCTGAGGACTGAAATGAAATAGCCACATCGGCATTTATAGCCTTTCTGCCAAGTAATAGGCAATCACTGTTTAAACACAACTGTTTGGGTGAGGTGTGATTTCTGAAGGCTTGTAGCTCAGTCAAATCACTGCCAGTTTTCATTAGAGTACTCCAAGGTGCTGCTTCTCAGCATGAACTATTTCCACGCCAGAATCTGACCTTCAAATACAAGCTGTTCTGCTATTGAAGTCACTTATTTTAATAGGGAAAGCACATTTTACATTCCTGTGTTATTAAACTGATGATGTGTATTTACAAACAGTTGCCAAACATTAATCTCCAGGATAAAATAACTTATGGAAAATAGCCTAGATAAAGAACATTTCAAAGCACATATTCAAGTGAACAGAAAGAGTTAACATGGAAGCTCAATGGAAACTGCCCATTTTTAAACATCAGTTATTCTGCCCTAAGACCAAATAGTTCCTCTTCGTGCTGGTGGTCATACTGGTCTGGCCATACTGGTGGCAGTGATGCGAATGGCTCTTCCATGCATTTAGGCTGCAGTCACACGGAGTCTTGTTCAACTATGGCTTGACGTAGCTGAATAAGGCAGTTGCTCAGCCCCATCCTGCTACTGTGTGTTGTGCAGGGGGTGCCAGTGTGTGGACAGTAAGCCCCACTCAACAATCTCAAATAAGCAGCACATTCAATTTGACAGTCTGTTCACAGAAATGCAACCCGCAAGTAACCTTACCCATGCATGATGCAAGCTAAGGCCCTCTAGCAGGGAAAATCCTAAACAGGAAGGGTGTTTGCACTGCCCCTCTTTGACTGACAGAGGAACACTGCAGTACCCAGCTCACAGGAGCTGGCAGGAAAACTTGACTGACGTAACAGGTTGAGGCAGGCAGCTGAACCTGGAAGAACGAAGGCAGAAATAGAAGAACACCAAAAGAAAAGCTACCCTTGTAGCTGTTCGAGGCATCACAGAAATAAATGCGATATGGGGCCAGAGAGCTGCCTGCAGGTTTCAGCTCCAGCCCATCACCCAGGAAAGAGCAGCTCCTTGTATGCACAGAACAATTTCTGTATCTTCCCCTGTTCTTGATGTTCCTGTGCTTTACAGTGGGTCAGGACAGAAGCTTCCTGGGGGTCTTGACCTCACCTCTTTCACAACCTACTTCTCTGCTAGCTTAGCCTTAGTCTCCTGTACAAATGCACATAGGTAATGTTTATTAACACATAATGTTGGAGTCTCTTATGCATACAGAAGCCCTGAATGAGCAGAGCATTTCTAATCTAGTCCTGAATCCACTAAGACACCCAGCTATTTGCTTTAAGTATTCCAAATGCTCACAATTCAGGGATGGGCAGGACAGACTCCTGCCACAGGATGTTTTTAAATGCATTACAATATTAAAAAATACTGGTATTTTCTAACCATTGTCCATTGTCTATTAACTGCCGTGGGGATCTCTGCGCTTGAATTATCTGAGGATATGAGGCAAATAAGTAATTACTTAGCAGCGAAAGCAAGTAAGGAACTGGCTACCAGCCCCTCAGTGATAGTACTTTCTTGTCACATAACAACTATTCAACGAAATTATTCCTTTTAAACTGCCCTTTTTACTAGTAATACACAGTAGTATTGTCTATTACCCCTGCTACTAAAAACTTTGAATACTAGAAGGTAACAAATGTCCCTAAATATTATGGAAACCTTGTGTCTGAAAATAATACCATAATAATAAGCAATTTGCACTTCTATAGTGCTTTTCATCTGAGAGTCTCAGAGCACTTTGCAAGCAATGAGTCTGAATCATAGCAGCCCTCCAGTATCTAAAGGGGGCCCTACAAGGATGCCAGAGAGGGACTCTTCATCAGGGACGACAGTGATAGGACAAGGGGTAATGAGTTTAAACTTAAGCAGGGGGAAGGGTTAGATATAAGAAAGAAGTCCTTGACTGTGAGGGTGGTGAGGCACTGGAACAGGCTGCCCAAAGAAGTGGTAAATGCTCCATCTCTGGCAGTGTTCAAGGCAAGGCTGGACAGAGCCTTGGGTGACATGGTCTAGCGTGAGGTGTCCCTGCCCATGGCAGGGGGGTTGGAATTAGATGATCTTTAGTCCCTTTCCAACCCAAACCATTCTATGATTCTATGTAGCTGGTAATGAAAGCAGAAATGACTTGAGCTACCTAGTACCCTTGCCTTCCTAGAAAATTAAATCCATAGACTTTTCATTTCCTTCCTTTGGAGTTTCTGTGAGTAGAGAGCATTAGAATAAGCATCCAGAGCTTCCCAAGACTCTACTTAGGTAGACTAGGAATGGTAACACGTAGGTTTGGCTCACTTCTTTCAGTGTCCCCTCCCCAAACAGCACTGCCAACATTGCAGTCTCTACCAGCTCTCTATGGAAGGCAAGCGAGAAACTGGACAGACTGAAGGCCATTCATTAATTAAATTAAACCCTATAAAGTCTAGTAACCCCCCAAATAAATTCTGACTAGCAAAATAGTGCAAGATTACTGTGATGTATACAGCTGTGTCCTCTCCCAGCCTACGGTGATCATGAGATGTGCACAAAGTGTGCTTGACTCTGCTGGACTAGGGAAGATGTAGACTGCAGTTCTTCAGCTCAGATGTTAGTGCTATAGCCACCAGACTATTGAGTAACAACATTGGTGACATCTCCCTCTCCTCAACCTTCTCAGTGCTTAAAAAAACCAACAACCCAACAACAGTGGGCTGAGCATTTGAGCCCAAAGCAATGGGCTTTCATGCTTGGCATGAAAGCCAGAAGTAATAATGAAAAATAACATTAAATAGTAAGTAATGCTGTGTCTCTCAGTTGTGAAGGAATGACAGGATGTGACTTTGTGGTCTACACTAGAACATTTAAACAAACACATTAGCAAAGTAAAAGACCCAGCTACCTGAGCCAGGATTCAAAATGTAGGACATAATTATAAGCCTAAAAGTTCTAGTTGCAGCAATAATTCTATATTAGCGCCAAATCAAGCAATATCCAATTTAAAGAGATGTAGTTTTAAAACTGATTTCTCTGAAATTTTCCCTACTCTCAGTTCTATAAGATGACAGATTTAAAACAACACATACAGGATATGTATTTCTTATTTTTTTAATTATAATGTTTAATAACTGGCCACATTTCACAGTGATATCATGCTTAAACAATATTCTGCATCTTGACTGTTAATATGATTAACCAGTGCCACCTATTGGCTTACCAATAACACCCAGTTATCAATGAGGCGACTAGTAAAATCAAAGGGGACAAGACCCAGGTTAAAATACAGAATTTAGGGGAAATATCAGTATGGAACTGACTTGACAGAGGGAAAAGCAAATACTGAGATTCAAATTTTCATTATTCACTCATGATTGTGTTTACAATTTAAAACAAATCTTGGTTTCTGAGAGATCTGAGTTTCATTATGTGTACACTATCCTTACATGAAACAAATTTCAAGTCTGATCCAAAGGTTGGTGATGTTAAAATGGAAAGATCTGTTAATCTCAGCAGATTGAAGGTCTACATTTGTGGCTCGTATTGAAACCCAAAAAACTTTTGATGGCTTACTGTCTTCCACAGTTTGGATGAAATCCTTCAATCCATAAATAAATTAATAAACAAACACTACATACTCACTGAATCTAGTGGGTATGGTCCGGGTGAGGACTCTGATGCAGAATTTTATCTCATAATGTATCCTAATAAATAACCTCACATTATCCCTTGGGAGCACAGCACCATTACATGCAGAAGTTGCTGAAGAAAAAAGGAAGAGTTGAGTTGACTCAGAATCCTTTGCCAATCCCGCAAATGGTCCCTAGATTGCAGACTGGGACCTATGCATCCTTGCGTCCCTTGACTATGATATGTGGCAATCACTGCAAATGCAAATGCCAGTGCACAGTGGGAGCTTTGGCAGCACCATGGGTTGAAGGCAAAATCTCTACAGGCAGAGAATTTTGCATTCTGCAAACTGCATAAGTGGAAGAATTCAACAAAATCTAATTCTTTCATTTAATAAAGCAACCTAGGAAAAGCTCTTGAAAACATGACAATTCACAAACAATTATTGTTACACAATTAAATGATGTGACAGGAGAAACTGAAGACGCAGCACATTTAGAGACACCAAAATTAAATCTGAAAATTATCTCTGCACAACACCAGAGCTTATTACAACTAAGAACTGGAAAACAGCAAAGCCCACAAAGACAAGAATTTGCAACTAATAATCAAAACTAATATGAAAGAAAAACTTCTTGTGAAATCTAAAAGAGGACTCCTGACTGAGCTGTGAAAAAAATGTGTAACAGAAGACATAAAAAGGGCCACTGCAGTACAAAAGACATGTGCCAAGATTCTAGTAGTTCATCTAGAGGTGTCAACTCACATTTCAAAAACTTGTGGAATTATCTAGAAAGCAGAAAAAAAAGCTGTACAACACTAGAAAATGTTTTAACAATTAAGTTGTATATACTGCAGTAGCTTTACTTTTTTTTTTCTGACATCACTAGACCAAAGAGAAAAAAAATCAGAGCATGTTACTAAAGCACTTGAGGTAATGAGGCAGTGGCAATCAATAAAGAAATGGGATGTCACAGACATTCTGCCTCCAACTGAACTGCAGATTCAAGTGCTGGAAGCCAGCAAAGTAGTATATTATAGGTTTTGAGAAGGCATAAGCAGAGGTAGGTCATAAAAAAACATGAGAAAGCAGGGCTCATAAAAGCACATGTATTTCACAGTACAGGCCGGCACAGGCCCATTAAATACACCGTGTTCTGAAGAAACTCCAATAAACACTCCTATGTGACTTTACATCTGGCAGTGCTGCAAAGCTATGGAAGAGCTCTGCAAGCACTGTTGGCTCTCTGGTAAGGTTGTCCTTCTCTCCTCTAAATGTTCTGTTTAAGTTCACAAGTCACAAAGTTTTAGTCCAGGTCGTATTCTTCCTTAAGTCTGATGGAACATGGCCACGGTTTGCAACACTATAAAACTGCTGAAGTCAGTTAGGCCAGCTGGAAAGCATGACTGATAAATGCATCTTACTGTATGGGCTTCAGGTGAAAGATGTAGAGGACTTTAATGCCAGCAGATGAAAAAGTGTTAAACATGACATTTGTGGGTGTGCAGAGACACCCACAGAAGAAGTGAAAGGTGCTGCTTGCTTCAGTGCAGTAAGTCTGCATCAATAGTTTTTCTTTGCAACAGACTTCTTTTTTTCTTGATGCTAAATGGAGAGGACTATTAAATAACACCACTGCACAGTCAGAATAGTTTTTGGCTGCTGTAGAAACAGCTATCAAAGATGAAGAAAGTACGTGACAATCTCAGCGAAGGAGAGCAGCTGCAAGAGGACTATTTCACATACCACCAGACAACTTCTACCTAGCTACAACCACCCACTTACAGGCACTGCAGTACAACAATGTTAAAATTGATAATTCCAGGTGGGGTCTGCACTAGAAGTCACTGAACATAACCACATAATTCATAAAACTGGCTCATTTTGATGGATTATGTAACGTCTGAGAGGAAAACAGTGATTGACATGGAAAGGAAGTGATTTATCTTACCTCCGTTTTCCCTTACCCTTTCCAATTCCAATGATTCATCTAAGCATTATTTTTAGTGAAGATTATATAATACAGTTGAAAAGGCCATTTTTAATAAATTCTAGAATGTATCTGCTTTTATGAGTCAAATATTCTTCTGATGCCTTGATATTATTAGATATTGTTTTCTTGTTCCAGGTTTCATTTTTCTGTTTGCTAACCACATTTGCTTGATTATATATATCAAGGTAATAGTAAATTTGCAGTTTAACCATCTTGAGGAGTTAGTAATCGAAAAAGGACACGTTCTAGTAACTTGCTCCATTCGAGAAGCTGATGTAATTGAAACAACTACTTTCAGTTTCTCACAAATATCTTTGTGAGATATTACAAATTACAAATATTACAAAGATATTCAAATACAAATAGTATTTGAAGAACTGCCAGAACTGGCAGACGAATTTAATCAGTCAGTGACTGAACTACAGACTGTCTTCCAACTTAGTACTTGCAAATGACTTTAGCTATCTTCCACAACTCTTTCCTCTTATTTTCACAATAGTGTTACCCAATGATTTACAATTACCTTTAAAGGAGGATAAAGATCTTCTATGACAGTATACTCTCAGTAGCAGTGTAGAAAATGTCTAGCTGCATTTCCATTTCTTGCACTGCCAGACACTATCAGTCTGTCTCAGTGCCTGTGAAGATATTTGTCCCTTGGCCACAGAATAGATGAAAAGATGTGCAAGCCATCTTTTATCTTCCAGACCTACAACTGAATCCCCAACTGGGGATCTAAATTTTCTTATTTGAAATGATTTTCAATTTACATAATGACTATGTGGAGATGACTGTGGTATTAACACTGGAACAATACACCAGCAATGGAATTGCTTAACATATAGTATTATACTTGGCTAAGTTTTTCAGTTGTTTATTATATATGGTTTGATTGCTTAGTGGTTTAGTTTCTCAGTTGTTTATTTTACATGGTTTGATTGTTTAGTCTGGAGAAGAGAAGGCTCAAGGGGGACCGTACTGCTCCCTACAACTACCTGAAAGGAGATTGTAGTGAGGTGGAAGTCAGTCTCTTCTCCCAAGTCACAAGCGATAGAACAAGAGGTAACAGCCTCAAACTGCACCAGGGGAGGTTTAGGTTGGATATTAGGAAAAATTTCTTCACAGAGAGGGTGGTCTGGTATTGGAACAGGCTGCTCAGGGAAGTGGTGGAATCACTGTCTGAAAATGTTCAAAAACTGTGTAGATGAGGCCCTCAGTGTTATGATTTAGTGGTGGCCTTGGTAGTCCTGGGGTAATGGTTGGACTTGATGATCTCAAAGGTCTTTCACAATCTAGTTGCTTCTATGATTCTATGGTTGATTACAGAAAGTATAAAATAGAACATTCAGAATTGAAACAGGTGGAATGTAAGGATATAATTTGCATTTAACTCTGTTTGCTAAAGAAAGGAGGAATGAATGATCATCTGTGTCTTCTACATGTCTTCTGTTCTCTTTTGAAAAATATTTTGTAATTCATTGACTGACATTAAACAAATTTGACCAAATGATATTAATCTCAAATATAATGAATACCCTACATGAGAGTAAATTAGCAGATAACTAAGAGAAATCCTGTAATATTTACATGATTTCCCTCCTGGGATTACTCATACCAGTCATAAATAAAGCCCCAAAGGAAAAGCTGTAACATAAGCTATTAGACACTTTATGAATGCCTCATTAGCAGGAAAGCTTATCCTGAAACACACAGGCCATTGCAGGACAAATATCCATGGTAAAATATTCTTTATGGGAGTTTACTGCTTTATATTATCTGTCTTTTGCATGGATGGATATATCAGTTTCCTATCATAGTAAAAGGATGAAGAGGCATTAACGGGATTTGAGACATTTATGAATAATGACATACATTAGTGATAGTCAATGAAATTCATTCTAAGCAGGGAAATTTTCAGGGAAATTTTTGCCTTTGGTAATTTTTATTGATCAATGAACTTATTTTGTGTCTGTGTATGTTGCTGTAAGCCCTAGCAGTATGCTGTACAGTCTGCTTTCCTGTGTATTTTCTTAACTGGTTTGGACACAGCTCATCAAGAGCTAGACAATCTTATGTCAGGAGTGGCACACACGTTTGATCCTGCTTCAGAAAGGAGGACAGACGCAGAGGCCTCAAAGAGGTCCCTTCCAGCCTTCCAGTCTGTGATTTGCACTAATATAAACAACAGATTAATGAAATAACTGCCTGAGGTCCCATAGCGCTCTGTTACAGCCACATAAATTTGTGGCTGTGGTTTAAATTGTAACTCAATGACATTCTTTTTGCTAACCATAGATTAGTTAATTCTTTATAATCCCATGTTGTAAACTACTTGCTTTTCAAAGTAAATCATCATATGAACTTTGCTAGTGTCTTGATACATCAAATTAGGGATCATGTAAACAGGAATGCTTCAATAACTTGCTTCAAGAGCATTGCGTAATTCTTGATCACAGTTAAATGTAATCCAATAAGTATGTAAGTAAATCAAGGCCATTATCAAACAATAATATGATTTTATAATTTTCCTAGTGTTTTTCAGTAACCACAGGAATAGAGAATCAAGACACACTGCTCACTCCTCTCAGTGTCTGAGCTATCAGGAATACTATATGGTGGAAGATGAAAAATAGGCATTTTCTTCAGAATAAATTACTCTTTCTTGCCAGAACAGTACAGACTATGAATCCAGCCACCAGGACTATTACCAAGTAAGAAAATATTTTTGTTTTGATATCTTTTCTAGAATTTGTGGGGCCTTTATTAAACATCAGTAGATATGAAAAGAAAAAAAAAGATTAAGTCTTTCCTTTTGAAAAAATCACTTATCAAGCAGTCATACATGATTTATGTTATGTTTGATTGTGACAGTAAAGGAAGATTCTCTAGATGCATCATGCTGGCATAATTAGGTGTGGAAACTTCTTGGTAATAACATAAACCTCAGATTAGAGTCCTGTATGACACACTGGAGTCCTTTAGACTCCATACGTTGGGCTCCTTAGATTACTGAATACTGTAATGTCTTTATTTCTTAGTATGGCTCAGTTTTAACAACCCCATAGAAATAAGGACATTTAGATAACTAGATCTTCACAGTTAGCCTCTCTTTCTATATAGTGATAGACAAAATTTGATCATTACGATAATGGCTTTGGATAAAGTTACTCTTTTAGGTAGATCTGCTTTTAGGTACTGCTACTCCACAGATATTTTCACTTCTGTTTTTTGAGATCTCTTCTTTGTGTGAATGCACATGGTCTTGTTCATACGAAATTCCTTCTGAAGTTAGCAGGATTAGGCATTTCACTGGGCAGTAATCTATCTCAGGACTTGGAGAGATTGTTACAGTACAAAGACTATTGATTAACTAGTAAAGCAACTAGACAAATTCATGGAAGCAAAGGACCCCATAGATTATGAAATACATATATCATTATCATTCTTCCCCTATTGTGATCTCTTATTCTTTCATCACACATATGAAACTGCCAAGGTCAGAGGAGTACTGAGCTACTTTGCTCTAACTCACTAACTCCGATCTTACTGCATTTGATTCTCATTTATCTTGCATATAAGAGCTGATGTGCACAACTCTGCAAATACAGATAACTCCTCTCATCTAAAAGTATTAAACCCACATGGTTACTCAATGGTTTTCAATCATTTAAAAGTAACCTTAATCTAATAAAATCCAGTCAGTGAGATCATCTGTGAATAAACATTGAGTGTAAGCTCAGGCAGCATCAGGACTTCTGTTACATATACTCTGAAGTACCAGTCATTTTTTCCTACATTGCATGGTCAATTGCATTGCATCAACCCTGTACAACACAAACAATACTAACAGATAATGTACATTGAAACTACTATGCTAAAAGAGATTTTTGGAGGTTTGGAAAAGCCATTTATTTTGCCAATGATTTTTAACTTTAAACTTCTATATGCCTCTGAATGGCTGTTTTGTACTTTTATCAAGTGCTGCAGCTTCTAAGAAATGCAAATACGGTTTAATTATATGAACATATCAAAGGGCCTAGGCTTCAGAAATGCCCGCCAATAGCAAACACAAATAGCAAAAAAAATAGTAGGGGAGCTCTCTGAAACTGAAGCTGTCCAGATACGGCTCTTAGTCATTAATGCTCATTTAATCTTAGTGTTTGGTAAAAGGTTACTAAATAAAGACTCTAAATAATAATTTTACAAATGACACTGCTATGTATCATACACGTGCTATAATAACTGTATGTCTCAACACCTGATTCAGGTAACAAAAAGTTGGAGGACAAAGCTGGAGATCTGTAAGGCATGGATGAGATGGTGAAAGTACTCTATTAATAAACATTTTTGAGTTTTTACTCATACCACAGAGGCATGTTACTACACTGAAGATTGTAGCCATGCCACCCCAAGCAAACACTAGGAGTAGGTGGTACAAGAGTACCTGTCAGGCTCTGACAGTTTGATCTGTTCAGCTATCTGATCAGTCCCAATGACTGATACTTAAAAACGGAATGTCTCTGGATTAAGTCCAGTGTGGAAGTCCTGCCATTTGCTAGTCTTTCCAGTTTCTGGCACTAAGTGTATTTTGGACATCCTGCTAAATATAGTCTGTAGAGGTGACTTTTTTTTCTCTGCATCCAGATCCTGTACAAGAGTGACTGTAGCTGCTCAGGCATAAAGTCTGTCCAGTATACTGTCTTGTCTTCAACAATGGGCAATAGCAGACGCTTATATGGAAGCTTAAGACCAGGTCAAAGGTAGAGGAAAGCATGTAATTATAGTAGTGATCAGGTGGCTTACAAGAGGTGCATGCGGTACATCTTGCTCAACACAGGAGCCTGCACATGGCACCCTGCACCTCGGGGCAGACTTGGGGCTCTTTCCTCTTTACCTTGTTACACTCCTTGTCTTTGGCTACCTGTGATTTTACACTATTCTGCTTTTGACTAAAAATTGTGTAAGTAAAAGCCTCTCTATAATACAACATCTATATTAGTAAGAGTAGCATCAGGCCAGTGGAGTTACTTTAGAGCTGCACTTGCAAAACTATGATTAAATTTGTTTTTCTAATTCCATCTATTATTATCTTTCTGTAATTAAAATTCCAGTAAGGGGATAAAGCAATTTTCTTGAACAGCACTGCCTATATTAAAAACTGCCACATTTCTTTGTATTCCATACACACAACTATCTATGACTACATTATATTTATATCTACCACCTTCAATACATTAAAACCCCAAATTACTGCTAGCTAAGTATTACTAATGTATTATTACTGTTGCCTGAAAGGACATCTTATTATGAAACAGTCTTTCAGCAGAAGAAAATGCAACAAAATTTCAGCTGACAAAAAACCGCAGCTCAGGCACTGCCCTCATATCTTGAATTAGAAGTTCTTAGGAATTCCTTGATCAAAAGTTCTCTTTCTGTAACCAGTATTTCAAAATTCCCCAAAACCTGAAAGTCTAATGGAGGATTTTCTCTTAGGTATTTACACATCTGTGGACACATGCATATGCCCACATAGTGTAAGTTTCTTAAAAGGAGTTATTTCTTTGCAATAAGCTTAGAGACAGGATGCCAAGTTATGTACCCTTTGTACTACACTGTTCTTAATGTGATTACAGAAATCCCACCACCAAATACGCATGGTCTCCTTGAAACACAGCCTCAGAAATCCTCTTTAGTTTGCTGTGCAGTAGAATGTGGTTCAGCTGAGAGGTCATCCCGCTGTCCTTGATCGGGCAAGAAAGTAGCCCTTCTGTGTTGATGCACTGATTGTAAAGCTGCCTTGCACTGTGCTGTCTCTCAAACATGGTCTCACACCTTGCTGAAGGAATAATTCACAATAAGGCCTCAACTCAATACTACTGCTGTCCATCATCTATCATATTATTTGAGAAATTAGTATCACATGGAATTTGCACAAGTGTTTCATTGTCCCTCACTGTACTAAGAAACTGTGTCAAGTGTACAGGGGCCTCCAGCTCCTCTTTGTCATTGAAAGCGTGGCCAGTCTGGACAAGAACAATCCATGCTCCAGTGTCCCATGTACATCCTGACTGCTCTGTATTTCTATTTTAATAAAAAGATACATACATTTATACTTATGTATATACACCTAAACTACAATATAAGGAACCAGTCTAGTGTGCAAACACATCTGAAGAAACAATGAGATATTTGCAAAGTTACAAAGGAAGAAAAGAACTTGTAGGTTCTGCTCTGTTTTAACAGTATTTCTCCAATACTAAGGAAAAAGTCACAGAACCTAAGCTGCAGGTGCATACAACCCTGAATGTTTACAAGTATACTTGTGGATAAAATCTCAACTCCTCTGTAAAGCTTTTACTTTTACAAAAGAATTTAACAAAACCTAGGCCGTTCTTCAGTAATGCTAGAATTACAACCTTCTGTGATGCCCTTTGAACATGAACACTCACTTCTCACAAGGTGTCTGAACAGCAAGTTTGAAAACAGCCTATGAGTTTTATAAATCCATTTATAACATTTTATACAGTTTGTACTATTTTACATAACTTGGGTGTGTATGAGCATGTGTGTGTACATACATACTTCTAATTTATTTTTTTTTATTAAAAAAGAATAGTCATGTGGTTAAAAATTTCAAGTGCTGCTTTTTAAGTAGATAGGATAAATAACTAATCCAAACTTTTGGAGCTGATAATTTCAGATGCTGCTTAGCAGGAAGGTGACTGGGTTTCAGGTAATTTTTCTTATTTTTTAATAACAAGACAAAAGAACAAAACCAACAAACTTAAATAGATTACTGTTTTACTAAAAAAGAATCCCACATCTCTTGATCTTAGTCTTACTCCCCAAATACATCTTTTCAGTATGTGAGCAAATCCTTAGCCCAGCCCCCAGACTACCTAAGCAAAGAACCCACAAAAAGAACAAGGGACATAAAGAGCAGTTCTTCTATTGCAGTTTATCAACAGTTTCTCAAGTTTATCTGCCTGGCAGAATAAATTTCTATTCAGTCTCCATCCTAGCCCAAATCAGTCATTTCTTCTAACAAGAACAAAGGCTTCAGGATCTGCTTGACAAAAGCTCATCTTGTACTGGTTCTGCTTGAGACGTACCAGCCCTGCCTTTCAAAGAAAGTTAAAGCCTACATAAGACTTGGTCCTACAGTTTCATGGAGAGTCAGATCTTGCCTTCTGCTCTACAATACTAACAACAGAGTTGTTCTGTGGCACAAGATGAAGAGAGAAAACTTTGCATAGAGGCAGAAATACTGAAAATGGCAGGCTTCTGTCCAGCGTGATGAACTGTAGGTATCTCTGATCTCTGGGCCTCCTGAAATAAGACATATTTCAAACCAAGGCCCACACCAAACTCATGTACTTGAACCATGTTGCTCTCCCAGACTCTAAGATACTCAGCTTTATTTCTAAAATTATTTAACTTATTTTTTTCCCCAAGCGTAGCTTAGTTTGTAGATCTTAAACACTACAGTGATGTGCGTCACGTAAAACCATAAATAGGTATAAAGTTAGGTAACCAGAACTAACACTTAGCATAAAAAAAGTCTTGGAGTTATTTGTCTCCACATCTCCGCAACACCTCCCTTGCAATTTCATACACTTGAACATCTGTGTTTCCCTTTAGCTAAGGAATAAATTCCACCCAGATTATGTAAAATTGTCTTTATAAAAAGATCTTCATGCAATGTATCCAAGTAGGGACACCATATGGTATTTTGGGGGTGACCAAAATGGACTGTCATTAACTAAGCATTATTCTGGCTTCTGAGTATTTTTGTACATTAACATTTCCTCAATTATATTTTTCTTAATGGAAACAACATTTCAGATCAAAATAATACAATACACCTGGAACATGCTACAAATGTAAGATTCTAGCTTTCTGTTATTGCATATGGCAATAACTTTAGAATTAAAGCAGTCATAATTCTTCATCTGTTAAGTTATCCACCCTCATGTTCAGTAGCACCACACTACAAATGCACATAACTTTTTCTTTCACATGTACATCAACATGCATAAAAATGCATGTAATTCCTGCAAGCAGCCTGCAACAATAGGTCCAAACAAAAACATCATTAAGACCAATTTCTGCAATCACTATTTATAGGAATAATCCTTTTCTATTCAGCAAAACTAATTGCAGGTGAGAATTTTGCTCTCTGTATCATGAGAAAATACATAAATTTGACATCAGACATTAGTACTTTATTAGAATTGAGTGTTTTTCAAATTAATACAATGTTGGGGATGATGTATGTCAATGGAAATAAACTAAGTTGAATAACTGGATAATCACTGAAGAAAACTGAAATTCATTCCATAGTGTAAGATAAGGAAATCTCACTCAGGCAATCTCTGGAGAAGCTGGTGAAGTTCCAGACATCCAGGTTAGGTTTATACAGTGCTTGTACAACAGAGGCATTAAAGTAGTGGCACTATCTTCTATTAGAATAAGATCTTAATTTTACATTCCTACATGTATATATAGCTTTTCATACTTAAGATTGTTAATCACGTCAAAACTAGGATTAGTTAGGTTTTTTATATGTAGCTGGGCTTACAGTTTAATAAAATGGGTACTGGAGACATAAAACCTGTGAGGAACATAGCCTTTCTGTATTAATAATGGCTGTTAAAACAAAGCTTGCTCATGATCTCATCACAACTATTTCTGTTTGTATAACAGAAATGTCTTGAATGGCTAAAAATGTGGCTAAAAACTATTAACTGTCAACATCCCATAAAAGCAGTCTTGTGTTGGAACTTAGGAAGTATGTAGAGGTGCTGCACAGAGAAATGACTAAAAAGTGTTAACTATCAAGATCCCATAAAAGCAGTCCTGCGTTGGAACTCAGGAAGTACGAAGAGGCGCTGCACAGAAGACAGTAAACAGTAAGCAGTATGCAGCTGAAATAATGGATGGAAAGGGGAGCATCCTTACCATGTGAAGTGCTAAATGCAACCCTGCTTACACTTTGAGATAAGACTGGCTAACACCATCTATGTCAGAACATGCTCATATGCTATATAAAGGTATTATCCTGTCTTCAATAGAACCACCTGTGCATAGGATTTGGCTTTATACATATCCCACGTCAATACATTTGTTTGCCTCTACTGTATGACAGATATGAAAGACACCTTCATAACCAAAAGCAAAATTATCAATGCCTTAACTAATCAAAACAATAACGAGACCTGAAGTTGAACTAGCAAAGAGCTAACTTCCCCACTATCAGAAAAGCCAAGAGAATTTAAAATTATCAGAATTCTGACTGTATGATCTAATTCACAGGTTCTCATTTTAAAGACAAATTCCTAATTCTCATTAAGGCATCAGTTTCAAGCAGGGCTTGTAATATTGCCCTTATATCACCACATAACTTCTTGAAATAGCAAACTTTGCTATTTCAAATAAATTTCTGTTTGAAGTAGTGATGGGAATCATTGGAATGTTCTGAACCTATATAGGGCTGATGTCACAGCTCCATGTAATGGGACTGTATGGAAGTTGGTACCTGTTGTATTTGATATGAAATGTATATTAATAACAGGCACCTATTCAGGCACTGCTGAGCAGCAGAGAAACTGTCATTAACTGACTGCTGTTACAGTCCACAGATTTCTACATGCAACAGCAAAAGCACTTATTACAATCAGGTGAATATAACTTACTTTCCTTATCACTCTGAAGCAACACAAATACTTTGAGAAAACCAATTAATTATTTAAAGCAAAATCCTCAACCTCTCTCAGCCAAAATACGTATTTAAAATATGCATGCTTATACCTACTAAAATGAGAAAACAGACTTATTTATAGTCAAATAATAAAGCAAGTTCAATGTTTCTAAAGATCAAATCATCTTCAATGATATGAAGATTGATTAATTGATACCAATTGAGCAAGACGATACTGATAATTGTCAGGGGAAAATACAGTTTCACTTATCTACAAAATTTCCTCTAGAAAACAAGAGCCTTTAAAATGAAGCAATTTTGTGCCTATTACCCATGCTCACTGATGTCACTTACTGTTCTTTTCAGGGATGTCTGTGTAAAAAGTTTTATAAAAAAACATTTTCCTACTTGCATAATAAAAGCATAATACATTTCAATCATACTAAAGTCTGTGGACGCCCCATCCCTGGAAGTGTTCAAGGCCAGGCTGGATGGGGCTTTGAGCAACCTGGTCTAGTGGAAGGTGTCCCCGGCCATGGGGTTGGAACTAGACAATCATTAAGGTCCCTTCCAATCCAAACCATTCTATGATTCCATGAGTCTATGTTTGTAAAGAACAGACCAAACACTGTTTCGCCAGAGGTCTCCAATACACACTTATTAAACTGACATAACTCAAGGAAACTACTTTCAAGTTTGCACACTTCAAGTTGCAGGTAAAATTTTCTTGTGACTGGTAGCAGGATTAATTCCTTGGCTTCAGTGTCACCCCAGCTCCTACAGGTACAGGGTGCAGCCAGGAATATTCTGTTCTACTTCTGTGAGTCTGAGGACTCCCCATCACTTTCAGGAATGCTCTACATAAAGAAAAATGGGTATAAACTGTACTGAAATGCTGAGAAATACCAAAAAAGGCCTTGGTCATGCAAATATACATAGTAGTTGAGGGTTTAAATATGCTGGAATGGTTTACTAAGTAGGAAGAGTTTAACCTCTCTTTCCAGAACTCTTGCATTGTGAACTCTTCTAGGCATTTTGCCAACGGCATTTCTATTTCTAAGTACTCCACCAGATGATACCTAAGCGCCATTGTAGGCTACTTGTTTATCCATACAGACTTTCTTTAAGGTCACATGCAGTTAGCAATACTTCTGTTTTACCAGTATCACTGATAGTCATGATGGTTTCTCATCATTTACAGTCCCTAGATGCTCATAATAAAAATCTGTATCCACTCTGAAATGTCTGTCCCATACTGTCACTTTATAAAGCAGGAGCCATGCTGCAGATAAAATTTTGGACATGAGAAGTATTAACTGTTGTGACCATGTGAGTCTGCAAGGAAGCTAATGTAAATAACCTTAAAATTATTTTCTTTCTCTCAGTGTTCGTGTTTTTTTTTTAAGCTGAATTTTTCAAGTAACAATGCAAGGGTAAAACCTTGCAAATAGATTATATAGGGCTTCAAACCTCAACTTTTAGAATAAATTTAGTTTTTTGGCTATTAATATTTTAGCAAATATCTAGCTAACATACCAAGCTATCTTAAATGCAGTTCACATCAAATATGGAGCACTTCAGTTAAGGCAATGCTGGCAGAAATCCAAAGCCAAATAAACATTTTTTCCTGATTATCACTATTTATATACGTTTCCTTAGATTGCAACAATAAATCATAAGCATTCTCACGCTCTCTCTAAAGAATGGCATCTTTTTAAACACACAGGGCTGTCAGATGTGAGAACTGAGGGTTTCCTTGCGCTGAGAGGAACCTGGAAGACCTGGAGGTGTGGGAATTCTTTAAGGGAGTGCTTTGCCCATTTTTGTGCATGTGAACACTATTTCTCATACTCCCATAAGTAATAGTGCCAAGACAATTTTCACTTCAAAATGTAAAGTCTTCTGTGATTTCAGGCATGGTTTTCAGACCTCTGATGTTTGCATAGAAGGTGGCAGTACTGTTGAATTAGAAGTGTTTGGGGGGGAAGGCAGTGGGTGGTGGTGTGAAAGAGAATTGTGAATACCGTGGGCTCATTTTTACAGACAAGAAATGTCATAGGTGTGAACGCTTAATTTATTGTTTCCGTGCTTCGAGTGGGAATATGCTTCAGCAGCTTCAATGTTACGAGTGGGAATGACACCTCCTGAATGTATGCAAATTCCTCGTATCAAAGGGTAATTTTAAAAATAGCTTTAAGTAGCAGGATGCCTAATTAGTTCAGATACCGAGTATGCGATCCCGACTTTATTAAGCTAAAACTGCAGGTTTCAGTGCCGGCTTCCTTGGAAGCCGAGTATGAACGGGATCAAAGGATTATATTTGCTGTAGCCTCAGCGGCTAAGACCTGCTTTCACTGTGCTGTGAAATCAATCGGGAACTCTATTAACCGGCCTCCCCAGGAGAGCTCCACAAAACGTCCCCCCAGAAAAGCTTCCCCTTCGCTAAAAGGCAGATCGTTTCCATTGTTCCGACCCCCCGTGTCCCGTGTGCCCTGCTGTTCCGACGCCGCAAAAAAGACACCACCCTCCCACCTTCTCTCCCCCGACCCGGTGCCTTTTAGACCTGTCCTTTAGGGTCATAAAACTTCAGGAGCGGAGTACATCGGCGCCTCCAAATCCCGTTCCATCCGACACCCAATAAATCGAGCCGCCCAAAGCGCTGCCACCCTGTTCCACACCCCCTACTGCCGCCTCGCCCCGTACCCCACACAGCCCGCCCCGCCCCGCCGCCCCACAAGGTGCCCGGCGGCGAGGAGGAGCTGCCCCGCTCCCCGCGCTCGCACCCTCGGGGCCGGCTGCGGAGGGGCACAAGGAGCCGATCTCGGCCCCGCCGAGGACGACCTGAGCGGGGATGCCCTGCGCTGCCCGGGAGCAGCGGCAAAAGCCACGGCGGCCCGGCCCGGCCCGGGGAGCGGCGCGGCCGCTGCTGGCGGCAGGGGGAGCTGCGGGGCGGGCGGAGGGGAGCGGCGGGGCCCGCCGGGCCCGGGTTACCTTCGGGGTTGGCGCTGATGAAGACGCGGACGCTCCTGCTGCTCGGCACCAGGTGGGACGGCAGCGCCGAGAGGTTCCCGGAGAAAGCCGCCCGCCGCAGCGCCGCGTCCCGCGGGCAGGGCACCCTGCCGCCAGCACCGGCCGGCCACATCGCGCCGCGCTGAAGGGCGATCCTCGCGGGCGGCCGCCGGGCCCCGGCTCAGGGCAGCCCCTGGACCGGCGCGGCAGCAGCAGCGCTCCCCACCGGCTTGGCAGCGGCCATGCGGACCCTCCGCCTGCCCGGGGGCCACCGCCCACCTTCTCGGTGGCGGCGCGGCTGGGGCAGGAGCCGCCGTCCGGCACCGGGGCGAGGGGGCAGCGAGGAGGCAAGGGGAGGCGAGGCGCCGGCTGACGGCCGAGCCGCTCCCCGGCGGCGTTCGGCGGCGGTCAGGGCGCGGGAAGAAAGTTTGCGGCGGCGGCGGGACGGAGGCAGCCTGGACCGCGGCACCGCCCGCCCCGCCTGCGGTCGCCGGGGAGAGCAGCGGGAGGCTGGGCGGTGGGAGAGGCGCTCGCTGCGCGGTCGGGCCGACGAGTGTCTCGGGTTTGCGGTGTCCAAAGCAGGGACGTCACCGGCAAGGCTGAGGGCGCCTTCCCTCCTCCGAGTGTGTCACAGCCCCGGCATCGGATTTTTATAGGGAAACTGCTGCCGGCTCATCCTCTGGGCTCTGAGGAGTTCAGAGCCCTTCTTATGTTTTGTTCTGTCATCTCCTGCACGGGAGTGCCACCTGCTCAGTTACAAAAGAGGGATGCTCTTGATTCTTTTTTCTTTATCTCCCTTTTTTAATCAGTTATTTATTTATCGGAATAAATGAAAAGCCCCGGTTTGAAGAATGAAAGAGGAAGGAAGCGGCGAGGCCAACCGCCGGCGGGATGCGGTCCCTTTGCAGCAGTCAGTGGCGGGGCATCCCGTCGGGCAGCGCCGATGAAATATTCAGAAGGGTGGCGGGGTCGGGCCGCAGCTCTGCCGTGCACCGGGGCCGGTCCCCGCGGGAGGGCGGTGGCGCGGAACCTTGCGGAGCGGTGGGGTGCGGAGCGGCGGGGTGCGGAGCGGCGGGGTGCGGAGCGGCCCCAGCCCCAGCGGGCGGGCGGCCTTGGGCGAGCCGCAGAGTTTAGAAACCTGGGGAGGGGCCGGCAGGCAGGGACCTGGCAGCGAAGCCGGGAGGAGGGGCTGAGGGGGCAGGGCAGGGGTGGGCACGGGGTGGCCCATCAGCCTGATGGATCTGGGGCCGTGGTAATACCTCCTCGGGAGAGAGATGCAGACTCCGGCAGAGGGGTTTGCAGCTATTTTGGCGTGCTTAAAAGCTGTAGAGAAGTGTCTCGTATGGGTAGTGTCTATATAGTCTATTTCACGTTCTGTGTCTCATACAAAGCTGGTTTGT
Organism: Pezoporus flaviventris; assembly: GCF_033815535.1. Taxonomy (NCBI): domain Eukaryota; kingdom Metazoa; phylum Chordata; class Aves; order Psittaciformes; family Psittacidae; genus Pezoporus; species Pezoporus flaviventris. Next base: position 20,713,482 of record NW_026892550.1, on the reverse strand, counting down.
GTATTTACACATATTACATACATATAATGCACGCTATGTAATGTATATCAACCAACCTTATTGTGTATTTATACACAGTATTTAAGACGTGGGGTGTCGTCGCCCCCACCGTGCTGTCTGCACTCATCTGCTGTCCCCCTCTGCCCGCTGTGGCAGGCAGCGTCGGCAATAGGGGAGGCTGAGCTGGTTCAAGGAGGTGATGCTACTAAAGCAGGCAAAAGCAAACTGCTCAGCTCTTCAGTAACAAAGGTGACAGCCAGATGGGGTCCTTAAGTATTGCTAAGCAATTTTTTTTTTTTTTTTAAATCTGATTTCTTAAAGATGCAAGGCATCCCATGCGTAGTTGCATGTGGGTATAAGGGAGTAATTCTGTTGATGTTTGCTTACTGTTGCTTTATTGGTCCTGCATCCTGTACATTTTAAGCTGATTTCAACCAACTCAGAAGGGCAGATTTGAGAATAGTAATTCTCAGAGTTAACATTCCTGTAAGTTCTGTAACCATAGCTGGGCAGGAGTGAGTGGGCTTATCTGCAAAGAGAAAAAATATGCAGTGTACATTTCAGTCATTAATATTGAAATGTCAACATTGGACAGAGGGATTGTGCCATTGTGGAACGGAATGCCTAGGAATTGGAAAACCCAGCTTTCAAAATGTGTATTCCTGTAGGATTCAGTGGTGTCCAATAAGGATTAAATCTCAGTTAAAGCCTTTCACGGTAGATAAGCATATTTCTCTTCTCTTCTCTTCTCTGTGGATTCTCCGATGCTCTGTTTAAGACAAGCCTGAAGCTTGGTATAATTTGGTTAAAAAATCTGACAGTCATGAGATGCAATTCCCTAGGAAATCAGGCTTCATATATGTCACTGCTTACAAAACTATTGGTCTTATCTGCAGTTCGCTTACCCTTTGCATAGCCAATGTGCTTAGACATACCTTTTTCTGGCTTGTGTCATGCACAGGTAATTTCTGCAATACAGAGCTGAAAAGCAGCTCCTCAAGGCTGCAGACAGTTAATGAATGCACAGAGGAAATGATTTAATGTAGGTTGAATTATGTCTTGCGTTCTTTGCTGGGACCAGCCCTCAGCTGGGCTATCTCCTTTCCTTCTCCAGCATGAAGTACCAGGCAGTTCTTAAATACAAATGTGCTCATGGAAGCAGCTCCTGGTAAGGATGCAGAGATTTTCACTTCATATTGCTGCTGCCTTAGTGTTACCATCAATAAATTTCTCAGACAGCTTCTTTGGCAGATGAGGCTCATTGACCTACCCCTTTACCGTACCAGTCATAACGCAGTGTTTTTTAAGGCTGTTTTTGGCAGTCAGTCATCTTTAACAAGTTGAAAACTTGAGCTTGCATAATTTGAATTCTTTTGGAATTTTGCCTTTGACAGCGTTGACAACAGCATCAGCTTTTAGCTGAATATATTGTCTCATGAGCCCATGCTGAAGGAAGTGGGGCCAGGCCTCTCATTTCCAACTGTTCACCCTGTCTGTTTGTTGCCTGGGGTTTACGGCTCTGTGGCACGCAGAGTTGTGTTGCATGTGAAGCAGGTGGTCCACGCAGCTTGCAGGCTCCCGCTATGCAGGTCAGAATTTGTGCTGATCTATATTACTATTTTGATCTGTAAACTGGATTGCGTTTATGCATGACTCAGCTTCCTGCCACGGTATCTGCCACCTTTGTGGAAGCTGAACTGGACAGATGCCTCAGAGTGGTAATCTCTTCAGCTGCCCAGCTTCAATCTGTCTGCATCTGGGGCTCAACATCCTCAGATTCAGCACCTGTGAATATAAAATGCTGGGAATGAAGTACAGTAAAGCTGAAATGGAGAGGATAAAGAAGTGATTACAGAGAAATTAATCTGTTGTGTTACCTGAGACTTAGTCCATATGAAAGCACTCTGGGTTAACTCAGTTTGGAGATTAGTTGGTAGCTTTTCTTAAATTAAAAATATTTTTTTTAATTCAATGAAAATGAAAATAATATAAATGGTATGTAAACCCAAATACAAATCATACTCCTGTGTTCATTAGAAAACACACATCAAAATTATCCTGTTTCATATTGAATAACAGATTTTGTAGTTTTTTTCACGTAGGAAAATGTACTGCTTTAGGAATAATATTTTAGAATTGGTGTCTATATTTGATTTCCAAACTAGTTACATAGAAACTGCCTGAGCAGAGATTCTCATCCTGTAGAAAAGATTGCAGAGCACTGCCTGAAGGCATGATCTCCAAACTTTTGCACTGACTTTACTGTACTTGGGGCAGATCTTCGGTGTATGTCATTAAAGTTAATGCAAGAAGTATCCTTGTGCTGAACAGGAATAAAAACAAAGCTGTAATTATGCAAGTGGCTTCATATAAACATGGCTGGTAGTTTGATCCTGAAAAAAACACAGATCAATAAAGTAGCAGGGAATCTTTACTCAAATGCACTCAGTATATATTTTTTTTTTCCTTTTATCTGAATGCTTCTTGCTATTTGCTCCAAGTTCAGATATATTTAAATGAAGCTACAGAGTGCATCTCTTCGTAAAACACGTAAATTATCCAAGTTATTCCTGATGGCCTGATCCTGCTGTAATTTAGACAGAGCAGTCCCACAGGAAATGGTAAGACTCTGGAGGTAGAAAGAAGTATGATATGCTCAGTAGTCCTGATCCAAATCCATGGAGATCAGTCACTAAAAGTTGTTTGGCTTAAACCCACCATGAATAAGGGTTTGCAGTTTACAAACAGCTTTCTGAGACATGTCATTTTGAGTTGAGTTTTGTGTAAAAATGAGCATTATATTACATAGCCTGAAGATCTTGGGAAGTAACATGAGTGATACAGGCAGTGTTGTGAATCAAACTGTGAGAAATAAATGTATTCTGCCTGCAAGGTCAATTTATGTTTTTGTTCATATGTGCTCTTTTGGAAATCGGGTATCAAGTATGTGACAGGCTCATAATAGTGGAAGGTTTTTTTTAATACCTTTCAGATAAAGTGTTTTCCCTGGACTAAAATGCAGTCACTGGAGTATGACCTAGGTACTTAAAATGCCCATCAGTTCTCAGGTGTTTGGAGCCTGGTTCTGCCAGGGGCTGCGTGTTGAGCCTTGCTATTGTTTTCTTTCCAAAATGGTACCTATTTGCAGGGACTGGGAATGCAAAGTTTTAAGATCAGGTCAAAAATCAAAGTTTAAGGGTCAGCAAATTGACCAGCATTTCCACTTTTCATGTAGAAGCTAAAAGACTCTGGAGTTATGTCTTCTGATTGAATATTAACTTAAAGCTAAGTGGTTTTTTGCCACTCCCTAGCAAGCTGGCCCATTTTTAGGAGCAGGCAAATCAGGCAGTTGCCTAGAACGACAGACAAAAGGAGGCAATAAAATCCCATTTTAAGCAAGCAAGAGACCCTGTGCCTGTTTCTGCCTGTTTAATGAGGACTCGGTGTGTTTCCCAGGCGTCAGTCTCCTCAAGTTGCTGAGGTGCTGAGACTGAGCAAGCTCTTCACCACCAGAACCATGGCTGCAGTCCTGTTGTTTGAATATCCCATCTGTTTGTTCTTGTCTTTGCTTCAGCTTCCTACTGCTGAAATGTGGTGAGAAACTTTCTGTGCTCCTTCTCTGCTCCTTTTTCTTGACAGTGCTGTATTACTTTTGCTGGGGTGGTTGGATTGGCAGGAGTGCAGGGGCAGATGTGCTGAGACTAGATAGCTCACAGAATTCATGCTTCACTAAAAAAAACCCTGTTATTATTATCCTTGCAAATTAGGAATGACAGGCTGCTGAGACTTACTGAGTTTATATTTATATCAAGAAACTGATTGCAAGAAATAAGAGATGTCTTAGGAAATCATACATGGGTGCTGGGTTCCTGTAAGGACCCTTTACAGCCATTTCAGGGTTGGTTGTTAGCTCTACTTGATGTAGACTTCTATTTTTCCATCTAGTTACAAGTGATAAAAATGTTTGTTTCCTTCCCTTCTTCCCTCGCTCTTGTACTCTGACACCTATAGGATGAATCTCTTCCATACTGTGAATAGGTTGCTGGATCAGGCTTTGCCAGTAGACTTTCAGTCTCACTGACAGCATGGTTATAAGCTGTAATGGAGAACCTGTCTGGAGTGATAGTCATTTCAACATACCTCTCTTCAGAGGAACTACTTGAGCAGCAGCGTTTTGTGAGCTGACTGCAAGGTTTGAGAGGCGACGCTGTCTTGGTTCATATCAGGTTCAGTTAGGTTTTGCGTGTCATCCAAAGGCATACACTGAAAGCATTGGTAAGTTGGCATCCACCACACATCAAGATCCTTCATAGCAGGGTAGGAAATGTGTATGAATTACAAAAAAAAAAAAAGACCATCCAGTCTTATAATAAGAAATAAGAATTTGGAAAGCATATTACATTTCATTAGACCTTGCAACTTTATTCAGTCACTGGGTCACATCAGGAGGAAATTTATGGGAGGCAGATTATTGTATATTTGCCCGCTGAATGTTCTTAAACTTTCTCTGAAACACCTACATTACTACATCCAAAAAAGGATGCTAAACTTTGGTCTCATAAAAGAAGGACAAGTTTGAGTTTCTGTTTTTTTTAGTCCAGGGATACATTTTTCCTGTGGGTGAGCTGTAATGAAATTCTGGTAACTTCTCTGTGTCCTCTGCACAATTTAATAATAAAAAAAGTTTTCTTTTTGTATTTTCTTATATTGCTTTTGAATATACACTGTGTTAAGTCTTCAAACCAAATCATTTTCACAAGTGCTAAGGAGGGGACTCCAACCTGGAATAACCGTTCCAAATATAGAGACATAAGAAAGATCCTGATATTCAGGAGCTGCCAAGCAATGTGATTATGCACTTGTACAATATACAGATTAATTTATATTAAAAGGAAAACAGGGAGGTTAATACCTCTAAGATGGTTAGGTTTGTACCTTTGTAGCAATGGTGCTTCATTCTTGCCTCCAAGTCCCAGTCTTATTTGCCAGTGGGTGTCGGCACAAGGAATTTCATTTTACCCTAAAAACAGTGCACCACCAGGAATCACCCTTAACCTCTGGAATGACAACGGTCAGGAAATGAAAGAGGGCTGCATGAGGTTTTTTCATTTCTTTCTTCTTTTTAAGCTTTAGAAATTTTCCATTTTCTTTGAAACCTAACAAAGCAAACATAGCCTTTTCTCTTAAAATGTTGTAAGTGGCTATACCACATCTTTATCTCATATCACACTTGATTGAAAGATTCTTCCCAGCTAAAATAATGTGATGAAGGCATGGAAATTATTTTTGTTGTAATTTTTACTGGAAGCTTTAAAGAGATCTGTTTCTTCATAGAGAATAAGTGTTCTCTTGCACACATAAACAGATGTACACTCCCTAAGGATAGACACACGAGTACATGCACAGTCAAAAGGTACTGGATTGCTCTATTCACACAGGAAGTATGCAATAGTAAGATTTCCAAGTTACTTGTTCAAATTTGCCCGTACAGCTTTAAATTTTACCCTGTTGCACATATACATTATAGCAATCTTTAATTAACTGGCCCAATACTCTTTTTTACCATCCTTTGACATAACTCAGTGCTGAAAAGAGGGCTGTTCACTTAACAGAATTCAGCTGTTGATCAGTCTGCATTTGGTGGTATACTTGCAGCTCACCATTCAGACTCTGTTGGAAGACAGAAGCAGTCTTTCCTGAGCTCTTCCGTATAATTTCCCAAGCTAGTAAGTATATAAGTACTTCCAAAATCTGAATAACACCCAAGACAGAAAGTTTCATTGCTGAAGCATACTTGTTCCACTGAAGCACAGGAAAATTAACACCTAAAGTATCTGTTAATTTTGGATGCCCTCTCTGAGATACCAAGGACTGTGTTTTTTCAAAGTAACTGCTATTAGATATTACTTACAAGACACAATTTTTATTGGCTTCGATTGCAGCTGACAGTGTTCAGTGTGTTTGTCTTTTAACCTTCAGACTTCTATGTCAGGTGCCCAGAAAATTAAGAACCTAGAATTAATGGCCACCCCTGAAAAACTTAAATGACTTAGTTATCATCCTAGGAAATCTGTAGTGGAAGCCGGGGTGGAATGTAGGTCCTTCCCTGCCTGGATCAACATTCACTTTCTTAGCCATGAAATCATCTTTTATTTTCCTGTAATTTCTTGCCTCATTCCTGCACCTCCTAACCTCAGCTAAAAATAAATCAACAATCTGCTTGGTTTTATGATCCTGCATCATTCTTAAAGGTTATCCATACTTACAACATAGGCAAAATATGCTTCCGTGTGTTTTTAACTTACTCAGTGAGCTGCAATTTCCCCCCTTATCTCACCGTAACAGTCTTCTCACATGCTCAGTCTGCTTCCCTAAGGACTTTCCCCTACTTCACTCTCCATTTTTTATCCCATTCATCTTGTCTCACCCAGTCCTTTTATCCTGTTCTTAGTTTCTTGTCCAACGTGTCTGTCTCCATCACCAACCATCTGTTTTTTACTTCTTTTAGCTACTGGTCCCAGTTTCCGAATATGCTCTTTGTGTGCAATCTCAGTGATTGCCCTCACCTTGTCCTCATCTCTTTGGCCAATCACTCTTAAATATTCTGTCCCTGTGCTTTCTAGTAATCATGACATGATGCAGAGCTGTTTTGATCTCCCCTTCTCCCCTGTTCTCCATCTTCATTCCTCCCTTTCCCCTCTGCCTTCTCTGTTCCTTCTCCTCCCAGGGGTGGTGGGATGGTCCCTGCAGCTCTGCAACAGACTCATCCTAGGACAATAAAAAGGAGCTTTAGTTATTAAAGGTATATAGTGGTAGTGGTGACATATGGTGAGAACATCTGAGATGGACCTTCTGGGTCCTTGCATCCTTCTGATGGAGCTTTTGGATCTGGAGGTTGCTTAAGGCAGGAAAGAAGACGGATACACATTGCACTCCCTCTGTGGAAATGCAATCCAAATACAAACTAGAAAGTAAAGGAGGACGAGGGACAAAAGGCTGAGATGTTTCTCAGTCTGCCCAGGTTTCTGTGCTGCTGTTTTTGCATAGATTGTTATGTCAAGTAATCTTGGAATGGTTTTGAAAACAGCAATTAGGTAGAGGCTGAGCCTAGTGGGTATGTATGTGTCGGCGGAAGATTTAAGAGAGAGCCATTTGCTGTGCAGGATTTTATGAATGTTTTCTTATTCTAAATGAACCTGCTTACTACTGGTTGCTTACCTGCTGCAGATGTGGTAAGTGAATTTTAAACAGGTAACTTGAAATCCTCATGCTGCAAGATTGCTGATGAATAAAAGTTTGACAATCTGACTATACACGTCTGCATGTGTGTATTTAGTATTTTGTGCACATTTCATGGAACACAAAATTGCCACTCTGATGTGTTTGTGCTAATAGAAAGCGAAGCCATTTACATGCTGTTGTTTATGTGATTTTATGGGACATACTGACATGGCAAGTTTAGTTTAGACGTATGAAGACCCAGGGGAGTGGGAATATAATAGCAACTTTAATATGTCTTCTTAGTGCCAACAAAAAAATAAACAACAAGCAACCAAACTGCTAAGCTTTGTTTTACCTGCAGGTGTTCTGAAAAGCAGCTCTCACTTTTTTCAGTCTTATTTAGTACATGCCATTTTTCATCTGGCTCCTGAACTGATACTGCAGCTATGCTGGGGGGAAAAGGAAGCTCTCCACCTGCTCCAAGTCCAGAACAAAGTACTTCATCTTGGAGACAAGCACTGAGAGCAAAAGGGAGTTTCTCTGGTTGTTCTGACACAGAGATTATGGTGGTGGATTTCTGTCTTTAGTCTACTGCTGCTAAAATTGATTTCTGTAAGTCAGTGAAGCATGGAGTACCTTATTACCAAGTGCCATCATAGACATCTTTTGCAACTGTTGCTGTGCCACAGTTATACAGCATTGTGATCTGAAGTGTTATGAAGGCCCTTCGGCAGCATGAATGTAAAAAAAAAATCGCTGAAGAATCATGAAGACATCTGTCATCATCCAAGGGTGAATTTTGATTTGAAATAATCTTTATCCCCAAATAAAATCTGTCATTTGGGTCATTGCTTCTATGAAATGTTTACTGTTTTTTATTTATTTTTTTAACAGAAGCAAGAACAGTTTAGATCTACTATTGGCGGTTTATCATATTTGGTAAGCCATGTAAATAATCTAATAATGTAGGCAGGTATAAACCAGCAGACCCAAAAAGCATTTCAGAGCTCCCAGCTATACAGTTGTGTTGAAGGTCACTGTCACTGAGCTCATGTACCAGCTCCTCTTGTGCATTATTTTTCTCGTGAAGTAAATCTGGGTGTTTGGGCCAGACGGGATCAGTAGCAGGCACCAGACAGGGAGACAAGTGCCCCAGCGCTCACCAGCTGCTTACTCCAGGCACCAGCCTCTGACGCTGTCTTTGCCAAATATTCTGTAAGCAGGTAAGTGTGCTGACCATGTGGTTTAATATTTCCTATTGGGTGAGCTGCCTGGTCGGTGCAGTCACTCTTTTTTTTTGATTTTCTTGCGTAAGAGAGTTGGAAGCTGTTCTTCCAAGAGACATGGTTTTCTCTTCCTTGTCTGTATGCCAACTGAAGTCAGTTGGACAACTTTAAATCTTCTATAAAATAGCTCTCTAAGTAAAAGCTTTGCTTTAAGGTGTCTAACTACCCACAAACCCCCTAAAAATAATAAGTTCTCTCTTGTTCAGAAATAGCTGTTCTCCCACTAGGAGTGCATGAACTTGCCTAACAGGCTTTTTTGTGGCCCTCTTCTATTGAAAGAAGTGAGGCCTGGAGATGCCAAGTGACAGTCCAGGCATGTTTGGGGGTCAAAACCCAAATTCTTGAGTCTCAATTGAAGTTACTGGAATGCAAGGCCAGTTCTTACTCTTTTTCTGCTAAAAAGGAAAAAAAAAAGCAATTGAAGGTATTTTATCATCCTCTCTCCCCCTGCCCCCAATTAATTTGTTCATGAAAGCACATTAAAAAACATGCAAGCTGAGGGCTGAGGAAGAGTGCCTTCCTGCAAAGATCTTAGTACTGTTGATTTCCATAGGAGACAGAGCACAGCTAGAGCTGGGATGAAGCCCTCTGCTTCCTGCTAGGTTGTATCTTGCTTGTGTGTACTCACTTAACAAGTGGCTAAATCTGAGTCAGGAAGACAATTCCCTACAGTGAGGTGTCCTAGGATTGTCAGCTGGTTTTGCTACCCACTCGTGTGGGTGGCCTGATCTTCTTCAAGCAGTCATTGAGCATATTCGCTCCACAAATTAACATGTCTACAGAAATTTTATGGCTTTGCAGTATTGTACAAAGTATGCAGGCTTCATTTTGTTACTGGGTTTTGAAAAATGTGTTACAGAATTACAGAATCATAGAATAGATAGGGTTGGAAAGGACCTTAAGTTCATCTAGTTCCAACCCCCTGCCACGGGCAGGGATGCCTCACACTAGACCATGACATGTTCCGTAATAATATGTAATGAATTAAAATGGATTTTCTATTAGGTTTTCTTTGGCCTAAGTATATGTGGTGTATTCTCTTCAACTCACTGAGAGAATTGTCTACTGAATGAGGCATGGTCAGAGTATCAGGAGACTTGTATTTAACTCCCAGGTCTGTCAAAGTTTCCTGTACAATGACTAAGCGAGTCAATTAGGATTAAATCTACTGAGAAGTTTAGGGATATAACTTCAGGGGATCATGATCCTTCTTCGGCTGCCACTGAATCCTTAGTTCCATAATTGCTAATTTAGGTCATGCAGCCTTGTGGCTTCTGAGAGCCTCTTTCCTCAGAAAATAATTCTTCCCATGGACATTCAGGAGCCAGGGAGTCAAACCCGGGATTGATGACTGAATGGCTTTAGCAGTAAGTTTATGTATATCATTTCGTCATCTGTAAGATGTGCGGGGGCTAAGATACAAACTGTAGTATTTCCTAATCTCACAGGGATGCTGGAAGCATTAGAGATCATGAGACAAACATAAGCATGAGATCCTTCAGCTACTACACTGGATGTCCTTAAAAAGGAAGAATTTAATTTAAAAAATTTATATCTATCTTACCAAGTTGGAGTTTGGCCAGGACAACAGACTTAAATCTACTGCTCTTGAGAGGATTACTTCTGGTACTCTTGTAACACAAGTGCATATAAGTTTAGCTTTTCACCTGGAAAACAGCATTTCAATTCACATCCTGTGCTAAATTCATCCCTTGGTATCAAATCAGTGGGAGCAGATAGGTGTTACAAGTTGCCATGGTATCTCCGCAGTCATTTCCACTTCATGGTTTCCTTGAGGAGCAGTGTCTTCTTTTATGCAAGTACTGAACTTTTCACAACACTGCTTCCTGGGACAGTGTGTTTGTATTATGTGTTTCTTTTTCTATTTTATGTTTTCAGCTATAACTCCGAAAACTGAGCTTTTCAGCTCAAACCCTTTTCTTGGATAACACAAAGTTTGTGTGTGAAATGTTACAAGCTTAAACCAGGTGCTGAGACTCTTTGATTGCTGGGTCTGTCCACCTTTGCAGAGCTGCTTGGCAAGTAATGTGGTGATAGCTTAGAGGTATTTTGGGGAGCCTGCAGCACAGCACGGAGGCTTCTTGACATGGGGGTGGCCTGTATTTAGGAATGAATTAAAGTTTCATTCTTCATGTTAAGGGTATCACAAAGGTTTCTTGCTGCTCTCCAGAGGAGATGGGCAGCTGAGCTGTTCTGAAGATAAAAGCTCGCTGCCAAATCTGTTGAGCAAATAACTGACTGTGCCTTCAAAGTGCAATGATACCATGACTATTCAGAGAAAACAGCACTGAAGATGTCTGACAAAGGTAAAGTCTTACATACATTAATCTCCCAAGCATATTACTCAGAAACTTAATTATGTATTACAGTGAAATGCATAAAGCTGTTTAATTCTGTACTCCAGAGGGCTTTTGTGACATTTTGCAAAAATATAGAAATAGGTGGCACCTTACAGCTATTACGTTTCAGAGGCTTGCCGTGTTTTCAGGAAGCGCTAAGATGGCCAACGGAGATATTTTTTCTCTTAGTTGCAAAGCTTTGATTTTATATGTATTCCAGAGAAATGGGATTAGGTTTAATAAACTGTACTTTTAAAAAGTGTGAATTAATTTGCTATCATACTTATTCTATAATTTAATCAATGTCTTAATGGATACTTAATATTTTTTTGATCCCGTCTGCCCTGCTTTCCCTTGCAAATAAACATTCATGTTATAGTTAGCAAATTAGTGGACGCTGAAGAACAGAATTACCTTTTCTTCTGTGGTGCAGATTGATTTTGAAACTCTGAAGTGACAGCCGTTGAAGGGCAGGCACCACTGAGTTACAGGGCAGTACATCCATATTCAGTTTGGGTTGAAGTGCACTTTTGAGATGTCTCTCCAAGCTGTCCCCACTTACTTGGTTTTGGCTGGCATTAAACAGTAGTCTTGGAGTGCATGAACTGGATTCTTTTCAGGTGATACTAAATTGAAAGACAAGCTGTGGCATTCAGCCTATAAGGCAAGACTGGGGATAATATGAAGTAAAATATCAAAGCCTAAAATGTGTGTGCTCTTAGTGTCAAAACCTCTGCATCAACAGTTCTACCTATGGAGTGGTCCACACTACTTGCTAATGCAGACTATCTAAAAGGTAGCACAAACTAGAGACTTAGTTTCTGATGATTATTTCCAGAAAACAGGAAACAGAAAGTATCCCTTATTTATAGAAAGACAAATCTCAGGATTTGTAGTTTTTTCAGTAGTCAGAAAAGAAATCACATTCTTGTTCATTATTATAGATTATTTAAGTTGCACCATTTGAATGCCTGTGCAATTGAAAGATTAGAAATATGGATACCAGGAAATAGTTTAATCTGCTGCTCCAGTTTCACTGCACTGCTGGATAATCAGTTTTTGATGGAAGAGGTGGCCAGTGTGTTGTCTCCTTTATAGTCAGCACCTTTTAATTATGTTTCCCCTGTTCCACTGTTCTTAAAAAATAAAATCAGTTGTAATGAAAAATAAAGATGCTTCAGATTAGCCCAGCTATGTGCATTGTCTTACAGCTATGATAAACCTACTATAATAACTGCATGATACACCAGCACATACATACACTTATACACACACAGAGGGCAAAGACAAACTGATTAGCATTCCAGCTGTTGCTAATAAGGGTTTTGGCATATAGATTGAGCTCTTATGAGTCCTTGCATCTGCCTCACTTTCATCAGCTTGGTCTGATTTCTGTCCCTGGCAGGATGTACTGCAACTCAACGAGGATTTTCATTATGCTCACTCAAATGGCCATTTCTTCATATGAAATCCTCTTTTCTTGGACCCTGCAGGAACGCATCAGAGTGAGGCATACCATGAATTATTTATTGGAGTGACTGGGTCAGGGATGTGGCAACAGTTTTCTAAGTGCAAAACAGTGAGCGGAATAGAAGCAATTTGGTGTGATTTTCTGCTCACAGTGGCTTTTCAGTCTCTAAGAACCAGACTTGAGCATATATATTGAAGTGGAATCTGGAGTGCATTCCCATTTTCTGAGCTGGCATGATCTTTATGTGTCTTTAAAGCACAAAGCTTGGAAACACTCCTCTTCTGCGGTGTCTGTCTCGGTACAGCCAAGCATTCAGCTGTGCCTGCAGTGTCTGGAGGAGGAGCACAGAGCTGAGGAAGAGGAAGACCTGCTAGGAAAATTACCTGTGGGAAAGTCCAAGTGTTCAGGGAACAAGGGTCTGGACCTTGAACCTCCTTGTAGACTCCTCGGTGAGTAGGCCACATGGGAGGATTTGCAGAGGAGGATCCTGGTTGTGGTCTACAAGAGGTCCGTCTGGGCAAGGATAGCAGAGAAGGCCTAAGAGTATGTACTGCCAGAGCTTTCCTGTGAAATAATGAAGCAGGTCAGGCTGACCACTTCCTACTGATTTAGTAGGTTAAGTCTCCAGTAGTACATGCAGAGCAGAATCCTGTTCCCCTGATACTTGTCTGGAAGTAGTGGCAGAGAAGGACTTGTAAGCTTTAACAATGGCTGCCAAAACTTGATATGATAGGAAAAAGGGAGCCCTGGAATATGGACTTTCTGTGAGCAGCCAATTTGCTCTGCCTGTCTAGAATATTCATGATTCCTTGGAAAAAAGGGAAAACATACCTGAAGACACTGTAAATCCAGGTAGCGCATAGCTGTCACCTATTTGTCAGGGGAAAAAAGAGGCAGGCCTATTTTTGTTCTTGAGCAATCTTTTCACTTTCCTCCTTTTAAAGCACAATGACAGTTAATGATTAGTAGACACTGTCCTTGGTGCTGCCAGCAGGAAGCCAGCCTAAGTGCGGGGAAGTCTAAATAATTGAAGGGAAAATGTGACAGAGGCAGCCATTAGTTCTTCTGGGTAAGAAAGTCTTCATTGCCTGCCTATTTGCCCAAATAAAAGGGAAAAACTACCATCTGAGTAGCACAATCTGTAGACTTCATGATGTAGACACGTGATGTAGATGACATCACTTGGGGACAAAACCAAAGTCAGGACTCAGTGTTTCTAAATTGGTAGAAACTGATACAAACACACCCCACCCACCCTCCCACCCACCCATTTGTAATTGTGTTACAATGCATTATCAGGCTTGCAACATAACCAGCTTGTCAGAAATAACTGGGCAGCGTTCAGAAAAAACACCTGAGCACCCTGTAGCAGAAAGAATGACGTCGCATGAGGCACTTGCCTTCACAGAGTGATTTCTCTCCACAGACATCCTGGCTGTCAGAGGAGACCCTGTATACTTGCAAAGAACATCAGTAATTTTTATGGCTGAGCAAATCAGGCAAATGTTGAGCAGAACACTAGCTTTAGTCTTCCCAAACTGAGAGATGAAAAACAGAAGTAGCCAAAAGAAACAAACACTTTCCAAATAGCAAGCTTTGGTTTGTTTGCTGAACTGTCCATTCTAGAGATCTGTGTCATGGATGTAAGTGGATAATAATATTTCAGATTTTTGTCAGGAGAATAAGAGGATCTTTTGCAGCATTTTTTAAAGAAACTGTAGATTACTGCTTCATCTGACATTTTGCATAATTTAGTTCCCTTTAATATCTAGCCATAACAAGTTCCATATCACGGACTGTCCTATCTTCTACAGAAAATTCTCTGGAACATAATTAGTCTTTTTTTTTGCACAAGCAGTAACATTAAGGCAGTTGTTAAATGTGTTCATTTAACTGGTGATATAAAATGAGAGGGTGGAAGCAGTAGTTACATCTAGTCCTTGACAGCATTGCTCCCTTGACAGAGCTATCCTGACCTGTGAGGTGATTACAGTAGCTGCCATGGCCTGTGCAATGGAAGAAAGGCATGCTGATGCCTCTCCCTGAGCTTCCAGTCAGCTATGGCATTCTGGGAGAAAGCCATGGTAGCATGTATAAGGAGAATCATTCAGCAAAGTAGATTTGAGATCCTTGACTGTGGCAGGATTTCTTACAGAATTTGCCTTCCCTCTGATAAGGCCTTGGTGCTAGTTCTAGGATGCTGCTTTCATTAACTGGTTGTCTCGCTCCTGTATAACTTTCCTAAGAAGAGGACAGTATTGCTTCTTGTGGCTTATAGCTCCTGAAGGAATGTATAGAGTCTACCTAGATTAGATATACTCAGTACACCTGTGCTAGCCAGGCAGGGGACTACATAACACCCTGGTCATGGGGATGACTTTAGACACTGCAGAGATTTCAGAAGAAGTTTGAGGTATGCATAAACTTTACCATAATTCAAGGGAGCCTCCATAAGAAAATCTTTTTCCTCTAACATTTTACATTGTGCCTATCACTTGCAGGTGACAATGAGCTAACACCTTTTCATGTTGAGATTCTCACTCTTGGACCATTTAATTAAGATCCTGATGCATGTGGAGAGTAAGAACCAGAATTAATTTTGAACACTTTTCATCCAGTAACTCCTGAAAGTTTTTTTAAAAAGTCTATAAAAATACCAGGAGATTGGCCAAACATAAGCTTGTACTTAATATCCCAGTAAAGACTGTTATTGCACAACTTATTTCTACACTGGCATTTAACTATTTAGCATGTTCACTATGCTTTCATCAAAGGAGAAGTATGTGACTTTGTGTAATGTTAAGTAGCTGTACAAAAGTGAAGTTGTGTGTCCACTTGAAGTATTCCAGAAAGGGACAGAAACAATGTAAGGGAGGTTAATGCCCTTTTCAAGGAGTTTTTAAATGAAGGGCAACCACAAATGTATTTTGAATTCTTTTCCCAGAGGAGTTACACTCAATAATACTAGGAACAAAGGCTGAAGAGAGAAACTGGAGTTAAGGGACTTTATTTGAGAACAGAAAATACTAGTGATTTCTTGGATGTCAATGAGAAGAAAGATGCCAAAAGAGAGAATAGTAAAGTAGCAAGCAAAGTCAAGGAAGAGATGCTCATGGAAGAGGAAAGAGACTGTAGCTGTGGCAGGAGTAAGATGGTTGAATGCACAGGAGTAGGAAAAGCTCCCTGACCCAGACTCGGAAGCATCTAGTGACATTACAGACAGCTCCTATGCATGAATGAAAGTGAGTGATATGTTCTGTTGTTTATTTAAATATGAAACATCTATAATAGCATTTCCTGGAGGCATTTTGCCTGCAGAGAGTTGGGATGTAGCAGCTACCTTCCCACAGTGACAGTCAGTGTAGAAAACTGTGAGAGGCCGTGTCTTGATCCCATCACTACTTCCCATCTGGTAACACTGAGATGATTTTTTCCTTCCCTACTTGACAACTCTGCAGCAAAAGGCAGCTGCAGTCAGATACTAGAGTGGTGCCTAAGGGAAGGGTCTCAGAGAAGCATTTCAGGAAGACGCACGACAGGAGCAGGGCCCCACTTGGAGGCTGAAGGAGCGAGTAGAACCTGAAGGCTTAATCTGACAAAGAGCAGGCACATGTGGTCCTGGTGGAGGGTGAGGTGGACACTTCTGTTACATTGAGTTTTCTAAAGCAAAAGTCACACATTTAGTGTGATCTTTTAGAGGAAGTGTAATATAATTATTTCTTTTGACCAACAATTTTTATGTGGACAGTTTGTGTTTTTAAGCTGTTGACAGCAATTCTAATGCTACTACTCCTCATAGAGCTGAATTTCAGAATAGAGGCTTAATTTTTATTCATCAAATAACACATTCTAAGTCTGCAGTGATTCTGAGTGAGACTGGGGAAAAATAAAAAATAAAAAAATGTGTGTGACCTGTTTTGATTGCTACATCTGTCACGTTTCTCCTTTAATCCAGATTTTTCTTTCCATTATTTTAATGTCTTTGAGTTTGATAAATTATTTCTAAGCATAGAAATGATGAAAACTACAAGAAGTGGCTGCACTTAGTGAGGGTAGTTTTCATTAAAACCCCACCATACTTACAAAATACTCAGAAGCTGGTTTGTTATGTCTCAAGCAATTCTCAATGGATATTCTCCTGAGCTCCTGTGAGTTCTGGAATTCTATTCTCATTTTAGCACATGAGAAATTGATGCACCAACCGGCTTGCTTAAGCTGATGAGAAAGTCTGTGTTAGAAGTAGGTGCTACCAGATTTCAAATCCCATACCAATATTTTAAACCCACATTTTAAACAAGTAGTTGCTTGGCTGGATCATCATAGTAATTTCAATTTGAATTCATCACATCAAGCTGACTAAAGTAATATTTTCAGTGAATCTATATTCTTAACTCACTCTATTGTCTTGTGTTTTTTGAGGTAGGAAAGGTGCTTATACTTTCATTTCTGAGTAGGCTTGCAAAGGAATTTAATCAACTTTTAGTCACGGAAGAGTATCTCCTGCTAAAGAGTTCACCTACTTACAGAAAGGTCAATAAAATCATAAGGGAACTGTCAACGTTTCCTTTCCATATCCATATCCATATCCATATCCATATCCATATCCATATCCATATCCATGGTGTAAAGACATGTACTTTATCTACTAGCAAGAACATTATCAGTATTTCTCAGAAGAAAAGGAGAGTCTTTTTCTCTGTTTATTGGAAGCATCTTTCAAGCTTTCATTTCAAGATTCAGACAAGTAGGCTTAGCTGTAGGCTTTTCTAAAGATCAGCTTCTCATGACCAGGTGTGCAAGTGAGGATTAGTTGTTAATAAGCAAGGTCACTCATGAAGGCTGTGTCCTTACCCTCTGTGAGGATATGACAATGGGATTTTTTTTTTTTCAGTTAAGAAGTGGACTGGAACCATTTTGGTTTTGAAACTTTCCAAGTAATTTTTTTTTTTTAAACATTCATATATTTTCAAAATGAAATGTACTTGCTGTGCCTTGGAGCTATTCTGTGAACCTGGAACATTTGCCTAATTTACGTTGGCCAGTAAAAACAATGTTGAATTCACTGAGCTTTGGTCTAAAATACCAGGGTTTGTGCTTTGGATAGAGGTAGGGATTTTGATTCTCAGCTTCACTGCTTGCTTCTGACTTTGGGAAGGTCCTGGGGACTTGCACATCTGGACCATCAAGGGCTCTTCATTCCACTGTGTTCCATATCCTAGAACACTCAGTGAACATTTGGCAGAAGCTTTTCAAGCCTGAGATGTTTTTAATAAAACAGTTTGTGCTCCACACGTTGGCATTTTCTGACAAGCATTCATCAGAAAATTTCCAGCAAGTTTAATTCCTGTGTAACAGGAGCCATAAGCAATCCTATAACAATGGGATATGTTTGGGTCAAACTACAGCATGCATCTTCAGTACCAAATTAATATCCTCTCTTCTATTGTTAGTCCAAACACAACAGAAGATGATATTAAAAATTACTGAGCAGTGGCTAAAACAGCCAGAGAAGTGGTAGTGTGTCTTCTAATTATCTTGACACTTGAAGAGGCACTGCTGCTACTGAATTCAAGTTATATTTTTTACATATATATATATAAAGCCATTGTACTATGACTTTGGACTGATTTAGTTGCCTTTGTCTAGTCAGCATTAAAAACAAATTTTATGAAAAAAAAAAAACCTTGAAATGTCCAACAAAAGTTATTCAGAATGTGCAAGTATCCAGAATACAGCTTATGAACAAGGATGATTCTCTATTAAATTAATAATAAGTGATGTGGGCAATAATCATGTTTCCTTGAGAAACCTGAAATCAGGTTTCCTTAAATACTTTTATGGTAGATAGCTGTAGGTTTTCTAAGGAATTAATCTCAAATTCCAAATTGTGTTATTGCTGCCATATGGATTATCGTTGCCTCACCCACCTAGGCACCACAAATTGTTGGTGACAACATCTATAGCTCCTGCTCTGATTCTGTGCTAGATTATTTTAAAACAGAGATAGCGATGTTTCAGAATTACTGTCTAGAGATGTGATTCTGCCTTGGGAGCATAGCCTGACATAATAGCATAGCTACTTAACTGCATTGCTAGAAGGATAAGATTTTAAACACCTGTTCAGATATGAGTGATACATTTACTTTCGATATCTCTACACTGAAAACTCATTTTGCTCCAAAGATAAAATAGTTACTCCTGCCAAATCCCTGAACACCCTCATTTCCACCCAGGAACCTATTTGACCCCTCAGAAGCAATCTGTTCCTCCCAAACTCAAATCAGCTGGTTCCAGATGGAAGAGGTCCATGCATTGGAGCAAGTTTTTGAGGAGGTGATTGGACTAAAACTACATACATGCCCTGTTTGTCACTCTTTCAAATTGCTCCCAACACATCAATCTGCTTAGAACAGATACTTACAGAGTAGTTGTAGCCCACCTGTGGGAAACAAAATGTATTCAATCTTTTATGAGAAGTATGTTAGCCCTATTAAGAGGCTATAGAACAGGATGGAAAAGGTTTATTTAGTATCCAAAAAGCAAGTCACAAGTATGATGGAGGCCAAATGCTAGGTGAAAAACCATCTGGCTTGAGTTCAACTTGGTTTTTACACTATGTGTCATATTTTCTATTGTGTGCTTGAGAGACTCCAGGTCTAGTACGTGGTAAAGCTGTGTCCTCTGGCAGGTCCATGTGAATATGGAGTTGTGATATAGATAGTGCTCAGAGGCCAGTTACAGGGAAGAGCATATAAAACCTAGACTAATGCAGCCTAGACTAATGAAAGTGTATTTCTTGAGCTTACACTGGAATAAGATCTGCATGTAGTAGGCCAGACCAAGTAATCTATAAATAGCATGGAACATGCCTGCTGGGGAGATATTCAGAATGTAGAAGTAATTCATACTCATAAGTCCAGGAAGCAGAATTTAAGAGGCTACAAGAATGTTTCATACTCCTAGCAATGTCTTTGCTGCTGTAAAATCAAACTCTTCATGTTGACACTCGAGTTTCTTTTGTGATTCTGTACTCTAAATGCAATTTTGAGTGAGGATTTTGTTTAGAAGTCAGAAAGCTCTGCAGAAGATAGGAAAAAAACGTCATTGGCAAGTTAGATATTGTTAAGCTAAATCACACTGTGCAAAAGACCTTCTGTGAAAAATTAGCTCCAGAACTTACTGTGCTGCTTAAATGAGGCCTGCAGTAAGAAGCAAAATTATTTGCACTGTGAGCAGATTAATTAATTTCCTATTCTGTGGGACATGCCCATAGTGGGAGTAATTCTTCAGTGTCAGTTTGGCAACAATATTTATATCAGTCTGTACACCTCTTCTGAGATAGAGCTAGTAATCCATCCATTAAAGGCTTAAATACTTCTTTGACACTAAAACATTTTTCTTTATGCCATAAATATCTGGTACCGCTTGTTTTAAACTGAAAAGAAGTGAGATATACTGCCTCTCCTGACATAGCAAGCTATGAGCGTGGAGCTAATGAGCAATGTTGAAGTGTGCCTTTTTCAAAGCAATTACTTTAATAAAACTTTCTATAGCACATTCTGTAGGCCTATAAAAAGACCTGTCAGTATTGCTATGTCTGGTGTAAGTTTTTCATTGCTGCAGTTGACTTTAACGGGTATAATGGCTAATTTTTAAAATTTTGTTTCAGAAACTATTAGCAGTGCTGATCCCAGCAGAACAATGAATATAGTGCTGTGTAGTACAAGCACTTCTCTCAGCATTTATCCATTCACTATTTCTGTCTTGACCCAAATCTCGGCTGCACTGAGCTCTGCAAGGACTGGGCCTTTAGGGTTGGTTACCTGAAGGGAATTAAAGACGAATAAGGAACTAGTGTCCACTTAACCATGGCTATTCTGAATAGAAATGGTGGAACCTTCTTTCGAGAGAATCTCACTAATTTCAGTGCATGTTGGTTCAAAGTCTTAAAGTACCTCATCTCTTTTTCCTCCCCGACCTGGACCAAGTCTTTTTCTTCCCTCCCTGTCCCAACACCCCAAAATCAGGGTAAGTAGTGCAGATGGGCAAACCGGCCTCCTTGATGTTTCCTGGGATAGGTTTTGTCTGACCAGGAGAAGCTACTTATGTCTCAGGCTTCTTAAGATAAAATATGGAGTGTCAGTAAAAGTAGCATCATTGTGGTAATTGTATTTACATGCTAATAAATGCATTGTGCACTTGCTTCACATTGAAATAGAAATTGCATTTTTATCTGATCTTCTCATTTAATTAATCTTCTGAATATTGGTCAGAGAAATAAAGGTGTCAGTTCTTCATCAAGCAGAAGTGCAACAGGAACAAAGGTAAATGGCATTTGAATGCTCTGACTTTGTATTTATCTCATAGGATTTTAGCTGAAGAAAAAGATCTATGGACAGTATAACTGTCAGATGCTGTTCTACCTAAGGCATGAGGACAAGCTGTATCAAGGTAATGTATGTAAAATACAAGACAAATGTTATTTCAAATGCATGCTGATATTTATTGAGACCTTGCAGAGTCATCATTAAATTTAATTTGATATAAAGGTCTTTGATAGAAACTGCAATGCTTGCAGTGCTGCTATTGCTGCTTTGGGGATTTTATCAATATTATTAAAAAAAATTATGAAATCTCCAGAACTATTGCCAAGGAAGAGACAAAGCTGGAGCACTCAAATTGTGGCATTGAACCAAAAGAAAATAAATAGAAATTGTCAACTTTTTACAAAGCGGTCTTATATTTCAGCTGGGGAAAACAAAAGAGCTAACATGTATCAGTGCTAAGCATGCTATGTAGAAGTCATTTTAACTTGTCATCCATTAAAGGTTAGTAGTAGAGCAAAATGAAGGGGAATTTACCATGTCTTCACATTAGAGGTTAGTGAAGTCTGAAACACTCCCTTTATCTGATCTATTTGGCACACTTTGTCTATAAATTTTATGGGGTGCGTGTGTTTTAAAGTTACTCACTCTATATCATCTGTATAGAATACAAGACATCACTTCAACCAGTGTAACTGTTTGACAGTTTCGGTATATTTCTGAATGAAAGCTCATGAAGCTCATTTCTTTTGGAAGCTGCAATCTTAGACTTTGTGAAAGACTGCAACTTCAGGTGTTATTTTTATGACACCAGTGTACTTTAAAACTTATACGGGTATGACATGAAGGATCTGTTACTGACTGTATACTTTCAAATGAATGAATGTGAACTCAGTACATATGGTGTGCCATTTTCCGGCAGGTAAGACAAATTTTGTGCTATTTAAATATTTAAATGCCACCAAGAGGTGGCAGCCTTCACCCAATTCCCTCTGGACTTGTCCTCTGATGCAGATTGACCAATGTGTGTCTGGCGTTTACACACATATGCAATGGTTGGTGGATAGCTAGAGATAAATCCTCAGACTGTCTGAACACTGTTGGTATTCTGTATTATTGATTTGAAAAGAAAATAACCAGAAAAAGTCAAACTGTATAGGAAATTAAGTTAGTTTTGACAAAGACTGGGCACTACTTCACCTTTGCTGCCATTCCCAGTCCCTGATGAAATCAGGATAGGAAAGTTTTTTCTATTCTACCCTACTTTCAGGAAGAAATGTTCATCTGGTTCGCACTGGAAGTTATGGACAGTATAGGTACTTGATGCATTCGTAAAAAAATGCATACAAAATAGTATTAAAACCAGATTCATGTGCCTTTGTTTTGTTACATATTCATTGTTTTTAATGCAATTAAAGTTATCAGAAAACACATCACATTATGATTTCCTCTCCTCTGGAGGAAGAAGTGTGATGGCTACTCTGTGCAGTTGTAATCGATGTGTCAGGTATCTGCATGCCAGACAGCTATCAAAACAGTCCAAATATGCCGTTCATTAATAAGATACTGATAATATGTTGGTGATAATGATTCTTAATTATTTCTTCTCTCTTGGTAGGTAGTATGGAAAATCTAATATAAAGAGTTTCGGAAGGATTTTTGTAGGTTAGTTTTCTGAGTCAGATATCTGACTCAAACTGGTCATTTGGGCTGTCATCATTCAAGATGTGAGAAAATATCTCAATACACTCTACCTTGCATCCTGAGAGGCTTTAGAATATATGAACTGAACAGCTGGCTAAACCTGCCCATCTCTCCCTGCAGACTGTGGAGGAAGCCTAAGTAGCTAGTTTAGATTGGATCTGAATTTGAAGAATTAAAGTGAGATGTCCTCAATCTTTGTGCCTTTAAATTCTATCTGAAGGTAGACATTTGTTTTCATGATTCTTCTAAGTCCTTGTGGACATGTGTGTGAATAAAGGACACATAATCAACATATTCCTGCTCATCTTTGTTGCTTCCTATTTACATTACAAAGAGATGGTGAGAAAAAGCACACCCCTTTTTCTGGAATATTTTGCACCTTTGAGAAGATGGCGTTTAATTATTTCATGAAGATTCTCTAAAATTTATAGCTAACTGAAGTTTCTAAAACATGATTAAGACCAAAAAGCATATGAGGTAGGACTGTATCTTGTGAGATTTTGATTCCTTATATTTTGCCTGGTGAAGCATGTAACAGCTTTGATTTTAGTTTTTCTGAACTATGAGGAATTCTGAGAGAAACCAGATTGAGATACAATTGAGATACAATGCTCTGTTTGAGATTTAATCTTCCATGCCTTTTGAAAGCAGATCAGTAATTTCCATCATTGTTTGCATTAATAAAATTCCTGAAAAACACATTAGAGAGTGATTTCTCTCTTGGTTATAAAAGTTCTTGATGTTTGAACAATCCCTTCAGTTACTGTAATGGAAACATCACAGATGAAGCAATGGAAGGGCAAAGGAGTCAGCACAGATAACCCAGAAGCAGAGGCTGTAAGAATAATGCAGCTGTGTGAGCATGCTGCCAGTGTCTCATTAGATCACAGAACTCATCCCCCGTTTCTGTGACCTAGACTGGCACTGTGCTTTTGCACATTGCTAGCTTTCATGTCACTGTGGAGGTCCTTAGAAAGGTAATTTAAAACACAGGGTACAGTCTCCGGTTTTTAAACTGTTCCACCATTCCCTGGTTTTAATACTAGCAGTTTTGAGGAAAGCAGATGTCTTTTATGTGATGAGGATACTTGTATTTTTCTTATTTCCAGGAATAAGATCTGCAGTATATGTTTGTACTAAAAAGCTCTGAAGGATGTCTATAATGCTCTTAGTCTTATTTGTGCACTTCAGAGGCTTCTTGTTCTGACTGGAGACAACATATGCATGTCTTAGCTATTTAAATAAATGAATGTCTGGGCTGGAATAATCTGTGCAGGGATGAAGAAGAGAGGAAGGTTAAAAGCGAAATGAGATCATTCAGAAGATTTACAATCAGCTGTGAAAGATGTTTCCCTGCACTAAGGCTAATCAAGACAATGAATTTTCATGTTTGTCTCGTACTACAGAGGAAATTGAATCAGATGTCTCCTGGGGATTCCTTCATTATTTGGTATTCACACACTGGCACCCACACTTTTTCAGCTGCTGGCAATGAGGTAACTTTGATGCACATACAGTAACTAGGCTTCTTGCAAGAAAGTCAAGAAGCAACATTTCCCAACAATCCCAACATCAGATATGTTATCTAACAAAAAGAGATCCTACACTTAGTTAAGGAGTGTGTTCATTTCCTAGCTGTAGGGTGGTCCAGCTATGTCAGCTGCATGGGACATATCTGGGTTTTAGGATCAGTCATGGGCTGAGTTTTGTTCTCATTGATGGTAGGGGGGGAACAGCTGTTGCCTGACACAAAGAGCTGGGTTGTGGATGGGGCAATGCTTGTGGCTTCCCGTCTGCAGCAGCAGCCCCATGGACCCCTGTGGCAAACCATGGCTGGTGCAAAACCAGGAGGAGGCACTGTTTGGGCTGAGGTCACTGAGTGGGCTGCTTCCCTTCTCCTTTGGGTAAGGGGAAACAAGCCAGGCTGCATAAGAATTATGTATTTAAATCAAGGAGAACTAAAAAACTTACATAACAGCAGTATGACTTTATTTTTTTTAGACATAAGGCTGTTATTCTTTTACTGATTGAGCTTTGGTTTTGGTTGGTTCTTTTTTTTTTTTGAGAGGGTTACAAAATGAAAAGGGACCCTCTAAGTGCCTTGCTTTGGGTAAAAAAGAGACACTACAAAGTAATAAGTCAGCTGAAACTATAATGTACAGATGTAACTAGAGTAAAATCTGGCTCAGGTGATCTATTTTAGAAGATTAATCTTGGTTGGATTAACCTGCCCTGGTGCTAGCACATCCTTGTTTTGTGGTTAAGACTTAGTCAATTCCTTTCTGGTATCTCAAGATTCATAAGCTATCAGCCAGTCTTTGACTTCAGGATCTGCAAAAGGCCTAAATCAGTAAAAGAAGACTATCCAGCAACTCCTGGCACGTTTAAATGTCACAGAATAACTGCTCTGTTTTTGTTAGGTCTAGAAGAGATAATTAGGATTTTTTTTTTTATCTGCAAAAAAGAATGTGAGATACAATTTGATTAAAGAAAATATGTTCCGGATTGCACAGAACTACAGTATTCACAGATAAATTAAGAGCAGCCTATAATCTCTCCAAACTTCCACTTCATAAAAGTCAACTATTCAAACCAAGCATTTTTTTTAAAAGCAATGCCATAAGCTTTCTCTAAATGAAACACCTCTGGAAATCTGGCAGGGTTTCACTAGAATTAGCAAAGTTACTGAGATTCCAGCTCTTTGTAAGCTCTCAAAGCCAACTGAAATGGCTCTGAACTCATTGCATATAAAGAACAATAAAGTCAGCTCTCCCTGCTGCCCCATGGACCATGTGTTCCCCAGCTGGCCCTGACAAGTGGCAGGTGAGGAGGCACCTGCACCTAGAAAATCAGAGAAGAAAGCCGTGCTACTGTTTGTGTGGCTTCCTGGGGGTTGTCTTGTGCTCTTTGACTCTCCTGCTGTAACAAAGGTAACTGAAGGATTGGTTTGTTGGCTCTGTTTTATTGAAGGGAAGTGCAGTGAGACGTAAGTTTCTGTCTGCTTGTTACCTGAATGTTGAAGGAAAAAAGGGTAAAGGCCCTTTTTTTCCAGGTGCTAGGGAAAAAAAGAGGGAGACAGAAGTCCCTCTAAGGCGGCTGTGGGTTTCTTATCAATAAAAGCTCTAGGAGGTAGGGCTAGGAAAAATAATTTAAAGGATGGGGGATCCTGAAGGCGTGGAAGTATTTGTGTTGTTTTAGTGTGCTTCAGCATATTCTGATTTTTTAGTGCTGGACATAGAAAAGATATCCCATGAATGTTCCTACCCCTGTATAAATTAAGAGGGAATGCATGACTCCATTAAGGGAAGTTGGGGCATCATGTACTTGTGTACAGCTACACAAGAAAAGCTACAGATAATCTGTAATAATGTAATAAAGTAAGTGAGGTCTACTGGCTTGTGACGAGGCATTACTCATGGAAATAAGAGGATGGAGGACAGTGAAAGGTTCCTGGGTAAAGTTTTCATAATTTCCCACTTGACATGAGCTCAGTCCATAATGCCCATCTTGTACAGGAATATTGCAAGGCTGCCCTAAAAAGGGAATAGGCAAAGACTGAGGAAGTGCTTTCCTGTATTTTAGCTTTTGTAAAGTGGCTATTATTATTAAAAAAGGTCACACAACAGCATTTCTGATACCTTTGTCAAGTGGCAGTGCTAGAGTTGCTGTGATGCAGAAAAAAGGAATCTATGTGGAAGTGTGCAGTTCAGTCTGAGAAGTATTTGTGGTTTTTCCCTTATGACAGCTGGAGCCCTAATACTGTAGTCATATTTGAACAGGCTCTCCTGTGGAGATGCTTTTTGCTAATGTGCATAATACTCTTCTTTAATGATTGGGAATGTGTGTAAATTGTGGGGTAGAGAACAATCTCCTCTATATGTACACCCCATGGACATGGTTTTGCTAGCATGGTGAGATGATCTTGGATGTCACTATTCCTTTCTGTAAGAAGGCTTTGTGTGTAAGTGAATTTGGCTCTGTATTATGCTCACAGCCTCTTTGCATGTGGCAGGAGAACAAATGGATCCTTGAGCAGCAGCAGAAGGAGAGGGAGAGTGGAGAAGACCTGCTTTGTTTGTTTTTAAGCCAATCAATGACCAGAGTTGTGTTGAGTGGCTAGTTATCCCACATCACTGTAGAAATGAAAAGGTTGTGTACATCTCTTTGGCTATTGTCTTTGACGTGTGTTTACTTTGTACTGAAGCCTAGTTTTCCTCTGAAGTAGGCATGGTGAACCCCTTCTTAGTGTGTGTGCTGTTGTCCTGTTTGCTCAGCCGTACATCGGTCTGAAGCTTATATCTGGTTCAGGGTGAATGAGCAGAGGTAGTGATTGCAGTTTTGCAATGGGGAATTGTGGCCAAAAAAAAAAAAAAGAAAACCCCCTCTTGTGAAGGAGATGCTTGCCTGTGAGGTACATGTGAGCTCGGAGGAAATAGTTGCTCCAAATCTGTGCAGAGAAGTCTCTTTAAACTGCTCCTTGATGGAAGGATAACTGGGGGTTTAGCAAACCCTGGAAGCCATCTATGAAAGTGTAATGGAAACACTAGCATTTGTGGCAGCAATATAGAATTTCAGGCGTTGCAAGGAGAACTTCCAGCTCCAGCAAGTCCCTTAGCTGCTTACATTGTGTATGAATGCCCATCCCTTTCCCATGCCTCCTCTATATCTGCAGAATTGCTTCATGTGGCGTACAGGTCTTGGAGTTGAGTGCTTGCTTTCTTGCTATAATGACTTTCAGGTGTCTGACATCTGCTCTTGCTGTAACAGGGTGTTTAATGTTATGAAGTGCATTGATATTAGCCAGGTGCTGATGCAAAAAGGTGCTGTTCCCAAATGCTCTGAATGTACCTGAGTGGAAGACAGAACAATTTCCCAATGAGAGATGTCATTGTTTAGGTGTCACCCTGTCTATAAGGATTAGATTATGCCAGAGCTGCCTTGTGTTAAATTGCATTTTGCTAAATTACCAAGAAAGCAAATGCAATTCTTTCCCTGAATTTGCAAAGCACTGAAATGCCACTTATGAAAGCTTCTTGTGGTACAAATAGTATGAACAGCCTCCTTAAAATAAAGGGTGAACCATACTTGCTACATCAGGGAATATACTGATCAGGACCTTTAATTGTGATGTATATTGATACTAAGGATAAAGAACTTTATATGTGAGTTTTCAGGGGAAACTGTACACTTTTGGAAGGTAATTAATATATAAAAAAAGTATTTAATAATGTGTTGTGTCCTGTCCTACCCCTCTCTCATTTGCCCCTGTCCCCATCCTGTCATTGAAATCTCGTATTATTTTTAAACTTCAGAATTAAGTAGAAAATGTTAGGCATGTTGGTCTACCCTGACCAAGAAAAAAACACCCCAAATTTATGTAGCTAGTTTATTTAGATTGATTTATTAAGGCAGGTGAAGTGAAAACTCTCTAACTAGTATCCTGCTGTAGCTACTCCTGTGATTTATTGTACTTCTAAGATACATAACTGGAAAGAAATGCTGCCTGGTCTAGAAAGAGAAATGAGAAATGAAATGAGCTTCATACTGTCAGTTTGTGTAGTTCTTCCTAAACTGACGCAAATTTGAGTAAAGCTAAACAAGTCTTCCATAACTGCGTATCTCATTATTCATAGGAAATTATTTAGTAACTTTATTTAGTAGTTTTATAAGTAGCTCTTATTTAGTATCCCTGGTGACAGAAGATACAGAGATGGCAGTTACTGAATGCCTTCTTTGTCTCTGTCTACTCTGCTGCAGGCAGTCCTGAAGAGCCCTGTACCCCTGAGACCTTAGATGAAGTCAGGTCGACGGAGCGGTTTGCCTTAGTCGATGAGGAATGGGTTAGAGATCAGTTGAGCAATCTGGACATCCATAAATCCATGGGTCCAGATGGGATGCACCCGCGGGTGCTGAGGGAACTGGCGGAAGTCATTGCTAGACCACTCTCCATCATCTTTACCAAGTCTTGGGAAACGGGAAAAGTGCCTGAGGACTGGAGGAAAGCAAATGTCACTCCAGTCTTCAAAAAGGGCAAGAAGGAGGACCCGGGTAACTATAGACCAGTCAGCCTCACCTCCATCCCTGGGAAAGTGATGGAACACCTTATCCTTGGTGCCATCTTAAGGCATATCCAGGATAAGAAGGTTATGAGGGGCAGTCAACATGGCTTCACCAGGGGGAAATCATGTTTGACCAATCTCTTAGCCTTTTATGAGGAAATAACACGGTGGATGGATGATGGCAGAGCGGTGGATGTGGTCTACCTTGACCTCAGCAAAGCATTTGACACAGTCTCCCACAGCATCCTCACGGCTAAAATGAGGAAGTGTGGACTGGATGATCAGGTAGTGAGGTGGACTGCGAACTGGCTGAAGGAGAGAAGCCAGAGAGTTGTGGTCTATGGGGCTGAGTCTAGTTGGAGGCCTGTAACTAGTGGAGTGCCTCAAGGGTCAGTACTGGGACCAGTATTATTTAATATATTCATCAATGATTTAGATGAGGGAATTGAGTGTACTATCAGCAAGTTTGCTGATGACACTAAGCTGGGAGGAGTGGCTGACATGCCAGAAGGCTGTGCTGCCATCCAGCGAGACCTGGACAGGCTGGAGAGTTGGGCAGGGAGTAACTTGATGAAATATAACAAGGGAAAGTGTAGAGTCCTGCATCTGGGCAGGAACAACCCCAGGTTCCAGTATAGGTTGGGGAACGACCTGTTAGAGAGCAGTGTAGGGGAGAGGGACCTGGGGGTCCTAGTGGACCACAGGATGACCATGAGCCAACACTGTGCCCTTGTGGCTAAGAAGGCCAATGGCATCCTGGGGTGTATTAGAAGGGCGGTGGTTAGTAGGTCGAGAGAGGTCCTCCTTCCCCTCTACTCTGCCCTGGTGAGACCCCATCTGGAATATTGTGTCCAGTTCTGGGCCCCTCAGTTCAAGAAGGACAGGGAGCTGATGGAGAGAGTCCAGCGCAGGGCAACAAAGATGATTAAGGGAGTGGAGCATCTCCCTTATGAGGAAAGACTGAGGGAGCTGGGTCTCTATAGTTTGGAGAAGAGGAGACTGAGGGGTGACCTTATAAGTGTCTATAAATATATAAAGGGGGAGTGTCACGAGGATGGAGCCAGGCTCTACTCGGTGGCAAACAATGATAGGACAAGGGGTAATGGGTACAAACTGGAACACAAGAGGTTCCACTTAAACTTGAGAAGAAACTTCTTCTCAGTGAGGGTGACGGAACACTGGAACAGGCTGCCCAGGGAGGTTGTGGAGTCTCCTTCCCTGGAGACATTCAAAACCCGCCTGGACACATTCCTGTGTAACATTATCTAGGTGTTCCTGCTCCGGCAGGGGGATTGGACTAGATGATCTTTCGAGGTCCCTTCCAATCTCTAGCATACTGTGTGTGATACTGTGTGATCTTTAGTTGATAAATTTGGATCTTGTCTGTGATGGCAGTTGATGCAGTAGTTGTATTAGACTTGAACAAGCAGGATATATCATCTTTGCAGTAGGCTTGAAGAAGCCGCCTGTGGAAAAATACATGAGTTAGTATCATCTTGATTTCTCTCATGTAAGTGCTCTAATGACCACTGACTGGTATGCAGTAGGAGTACAGAAATCATTGGCTCATCCCAAAACAAAGAATCTGGTTACTTGGATTGCTGTGGGAAAAAGATTTACGTTCTATGCGGGGAAGTACTCTTTAGACTGTGAGCATCTTGATAGAGAATTTTTTGGAACGCTCAAGCAAACTGTTTCTAAATTTTGATGCAAAGATGTATAATAGAGAAGCCTCTTTAATCACTGATGTGCTGTGGGAGCTGCATTGTGCTGGTTATGCAGTGACAAATTTTTATCAGTTTGAAGGCTTTCCACAAATGCTTAGAAAAATAATATTCCAAAACATTCCTGAGGCCTAATAATGGAGAAAATTGAAAGAGGAATTTCAGTAACATTGACCTTTGAAGAAAACTCAAATTTGATTTGAAGGGAAGCCTTCAGGTTTTTTTCCAGTCCATCGAACTTGACCTTTCATCATAGACTGTCTTGTTTTGAACACAGATTTTCACATGCTTACATATTAATGTTGAAATAAATGCTCCTGATGTTAGTTACTGAGTCAGGTGTTCAGAACAGAATAGCAAACACTTTTTGGTAGCTAGCAAGCATTTTGCACTTAATACAGGGTAAAAATCTCATTTTAGCATAATGCTTGTTTAGCATCATATAAATGGTAAGTAATGTACATGTTGGGATAGGTAGTTTTAAACATAGCTTTGGGAGTAGAATAAGCAGTTTTGACTTTTATTTTTGCTATGGGCCTAAGCTAGGAAAGTTTGCTTTATTTTTTGTTTCTGTAAGGCTGCTTTTAGAGGGCCAAGATGGTAGCCTATGAAATGTAGCATAGCTAGGGAGAAAACAGGCCCTTACCATAAGCAGCTAATCATGAAAATTTAAGGGCTGTATTAGTCTTGATAAAAATTTGCAAATAAATCTGGAATAACCATAGTGCTGATGGGTGTAATTATGCTGGTTCCAACATACTACCTTGTTTGCTAAATGGTGAATTAGCTAAGGCTAATTCACAAGCTACTCCTTGTCTTTAAAAAGGTGATTTTGTGCTTGCTGGAGTAAAGCAGGTGTGTGTGTACTTCTAGCAGTTAGAATCCTGACTTTGTGTACCTGGTGGTGTGCCAAGTTCAGTGATGGGAATTTACTGATTTTTTGAATAGTTTTGCATGCGTTAGATTTTTAGCAGGTAAGACTTAGCTTCTGGGTAGATAAATGAACATTTATTGTTAATTTGAGATGTAAATCAAGAGTGAAATCGACATGTTCTATAAAATGGACTCAAACAGCTGGAAAATTTGTATGTTTTATTTGATTTTTTACTTAGTTTTTTATGGTAAACTATTGAAGCTTGCAAGAAGATAACATGCATTTTGGACGATCCTCACACTTGTGTATTCTTTTGTGTGTCCATGTAAATTCTGTGCTCTGTTTCTTGATTTTTCACTAATACATTAAAACAAAACCATTTGCCCTTGCTGTGACTTAGT
Organism: Pezoporus flaviventris; assembly: GCF_033815535.1. Taxonomy (NCBI): domain Eukaryota; kingdom Metazoa; phylum Chordata; class Aves; order Psittaciformes; family Psittacidae; genus Pezoporus; species Pezoporus flaviventris. The sequence continues at coordinate 20,682,058 of NW_026892550.1, read as the reverse complement.
ATGCTGTGTTCTATGCTGCAAATCCAGAGTTTGTATTGCAAGAGATGTATTTTCTGTTGTTGGTAAGGAACAATGGAACTGTCAATTTTTTATACAGGTGTGTTCTTTCCTTATGGTACTAGTGGAATTCCCTCCAAGGCAATCAAACTTTCTATTTTCTTATAAAGAGATAGTTTATGTAAATCCTCTGAGAAGTGGAACTACCTGTGCCTCAAGTTGTCTGCCAGCCTGTTATCTGAAGGGTGAGCAGAGAATTAGATTTTTACCTTTCTGCTGACTTTTCTGAAACCTGAAGAAACTTCAGTTTCCTGAGGCAGCTCTCCCTTTCATATCGAAATTGGTTGGGGCACTAAAGCATACCTTTTCTATCTTCTAAGCCCTTGCAACAAGTGTTGAGAGCAAAATAGTTTTTCTTCCTCTTGGGAGATATGTTGGTTTTAGTCAAGAATGTGTTATGAATGAAAAAAACAGCTTCATGTTATACATGATAGTCCAATACCTGTAGGGTGAGCTGATCCTGAGTCTTAAAGCTGTGCATGTAAGGCCGGTTGTATATATGACAGATTCTGACTTGAATGTCAGCAGCTGATAATGCTGTCTGACAGGTATGCAGGCAGATTGTTTTCTTTGATGTCCTGAAGTCCCTAGAAGATTAATAGAAGATACTCCTGTCTGTAGGGAGCCCATGAGCTTAAATGAGACAGCTTTTGAGCTGAAGGGCTGCTGTATTTGATTCACTTTTAGGATTAAGACTGAAGAGAGGTGAATACCAAAGCATGTATGGTTTAGCAGTTGTGAACTGACACATCTATGTGAGAAATTAATTGGAAACAAGAACAGACTTGACAGAATTAGTCTTGTATGCAAAATGCTACCAGGCTTCCAGATAAGTCAAGGGAGATCTTGGGAGGTAGGATTTGAGAAGTCTTAGATTTTCTTAATCAGAAGCTGAATAGTAGTCCTCTCTGACCCTGGATTCCTTCCAAAGTACCTGAATGTGTGGTCTAGGAGAGCTGGAACTGCAATGGGGATTCATCATTCAGCACATTGGAAGTGGGAGACAAATAGCAGCCCAGTTCTGTCACACACAACTCTGGTAAGCTGACTTGTAGTACAAGGGTAGGCTTTGGAAGCCATGCTGAGCTCTGTGTTGCTAGTAGCTAGTTCAAAGCTGTCTACCATACTGATTGCATTTTATTAGGCGCATACCTATATTGTTTTGTCTGCCTCTGTCTGAAAAGCGATTGGTCTTGCGCAAGGCTTATGTGCGCATCAAATGCTAGGTCAGTATATAGTGACCTAGAGAGCTGAGCAGGAATAGAAGTAAGAAATAGGTGGTTTATGTACTTTGGGACAGAGCACATCTGGACAAGGATTCCTATTTTTGAACAGGATATCAATCAAGAAGTCATTTGTGTTGAATTGTTTGTGGGTAAGTCTGCCCATGAAAGAGGTGTAAAGAAGCAAGCTATGGATGTAGTCATACAGAGAACTTCATAGCATTTAAAATAAATGCAGATTCTGTGAAGATGAATGTTGCGCTTATTTAACTGATTAAAAAAAAAATCAATAAATTGGACAAGAAAGCATATAGAACTGGAAATCTTAACCCTGGAGATCAGTAGGAATGAAAGTGTTAAAGCTGTATTGCATGAGTTGTAATTTCACTGACTTTTTTTTGTTCAAGTGTTAAGAAGCTAGGAGAATTATTGATACGTACACTGGCTTTCCAAGAAGATACAAGCTCTACATAAAGACAATATAGCAGCAAACTTAAATGCAACTGCACAAAAGGAGAGCTATATTAGTCTCTTTTTGTTGGCAGTAAACACTTGTATAAACTGAAATACTTGTTAAAAAAGTGCTAATTAGCATTTCAGTTCCTCCTCATGAAAAGCAATCACTTATCACTTCCAGTATGTTATAATTAAACTGGTGATAAGTACTTATACTCTTACAGTGAAATGCACATTTTTGTCTTGTGTTTGTCCAATTGGCAGTTGCTGTATCACTGTAGTCAAGCATAGTCAGAAAGCTCTTTTTTTTTTTAAATAGCAGTAAAACTTAATAGATTAAGTGGAAAGAGATGTATCTTAAAAGCAAATAATAATTAAAAATATAATCTGAGCTAATTAAGATCACAACTAAATTTGTATTATGCTTATAAGCAGATGAGGGATCAGTTGGCAGGCTAGTCTCTTGTCCCTGCCAACATGCAACTAAAGTTACAGTAAAACTTCTGTATTACTTTTTCATCTTGCAATAGAAAATAGACTTGTAGACATGAAACAGGAGGTGTGGAAAAATGCAGCGTTTCTTGTACTGGAACTTTTTTTAATCACAGTAACATCTGAATAACATGCAAGCTTAATCTTTAGGCTGTCTGAGGTCAGGACTTGAATTCTGTATTTAAAATGGAAGTGTTTGAGGCAAGTTGGGTGGGGCTTTGAGCAGCCTGGTCTAGTGGAAGATGTCCCTGCCCATGGCAGGGGATTTGGAACTGGATGATCTTTAATGTCCCTTCCAAAACAAACCATTCTATGAAGATTCTATGAAAATAGCATCTAAGCAATTTAATCTCTTCCTGGTACTTTCTGCAGTTGTTGAAATGATATAAGAATTAGTTTAAAACAATGACACCTTAATTCTATGGAATGAAGGCAGTTCTGGACTGTCCTCAGTAGCTTCTGAATCAATCCCCAGGAAAGGCATTTAAAGAGTGTTTGGATTGTTTTCCCTCTATTTTTTTTTCTGTAAAATAAATCATCCTCCTCATAGACCTGTGAAGAATTGTACTCACACTATAGATATTTATGGTTGTTTATGCTCTTAAACTGGATCAGGAAATTATTTTCTTATTGGATTTATTGACAACTTTAACCTAAGAATTTGTTTTTCACAGATCACGTTATCTGCTGATGTGAACATCTAGGTTTATCCCTATAAAGGAAAGGAAGAACTACAATTCTGTAGTATTACTAAGAAGCGTATGACTAGAGATCACGAGCCTGATCCTTTATTACTAGGTAAATGACTACCACGTGCAAAGGAGTTAAAGTAGGTATTTGTCACTGCTGCCTTGATTTGGTAAGTTTGCAGTCTGCAGAGGCAGTAGTAGTACATGTGTTTATGTAAAGTGGTTTACACTGCATGTAAGTAAATCTAAATCAAGTTTTGTCATGACAATTCGGGAGTGTCTGTAGTCAAAACTGAGTGACAACATACCCCCACAAGTACTGCTAAGTTCCTCTTAGCTAGAAACTCTCTTCACTGTAGGTTAGCTAGAATCTCTCTTCACTGTAGGTTCCCTGCTGTGGTGAATTTATTTAATTTTGTGTCTGTACAGTACCCAGCACGGCTATGTCCTGAATCATGGTGAGGACTAATAAAATTAAGTAGCGATGACTAGCTCCTTCAGAATGAGGCATTAGTTCTCTTTGCCTGTACTGTATCTGTGGCATTGTGCAACGTTTTTCTAAGAACTTATTTCTGACTCAGCTGTGGTGAGCTCATGACCTAATTTTAGATATGGTTAGCTCTTTATAACAATAGCAGCTGCAGTTATACTAATGATATTTGTGTAAGTTCTTGAAGCAGCTTTGTTGCTGCTGGATACACTGTGTTCTTGGGAGGTTATGGCTTTAGAGGGCTAGAAGACCATATGAGTATGTGTATGTTTGGAAAACAATCAGAATTCTCAAATGTGCTTCCAGATAACCTAACTGCATTTGCTTTGAGTAAATTAAGTGGTAAAAAAATCCAGTTAATTCAATGACAGCAGACTTGGAGGCATTTTAAAAAATGGTTAGAATATTTGGTAGATCAACGGCAGTGTGCTGTAAGAGCCCTGGAGAAAACGGAAAGTGGGATAAGGATCAGTAGTATAAAAAATGTAGTCAGAACTGTCAAATATTGGTCAATGTATGTCCTATTTGTGGTATTTGAGATCTCAAAATGGGAAAATATTTTTCAAAGTAAGTGTAATTGATGCCTGTAAGGAAGCTGAATTTGCAGAAAATGTAAATTGCAAAGTTCCCATTTGAATGCAGGTTTTCATGCACCTGATACTAATAAAGGGGTGTGAAGTTAGTATCCCCATTAGTATCAGGCAACAAGAACACCATCCTGCTGTTCAGAAACTTGGGAGCAAAATCCCAGTGTCAAGGTACTTTTTAACCTAATGATATCAGGGCAGGGTTGTCTCAAACGTAGTTGCGTATGTGGCTTGACATAGAAGTGGATGAAGGTACAAACCTTAGCTGTGTGAAAGTGGAGCCAGATGGATGAACAGATTTTTAGAAGCAATAAAATACTGAATTACCCAAAAGCAGTAGCCTTGACTTTCCTGTTATTCTTTTTACTGTAGAAAAAACATTGCTGCTGTGCTTGAGTCAGGAGTTTGAGTTGCTTATAGGTTCAACTTTTAGTCTAGCAAAGGGGTATTATTGTAAGAGTTTAAGCCAGAGGAAACTTGTCTGTTTTCAGCTGTTTTTAAGATACACTGCTTTAAGTCTCCATAAATGCATGAGTAAAGGTGGTGAGAAGGTGAAACAATCTGTCTTTTCTCATGACCTGTGTATTTGTAGGAGTTTTGCACTTTTTTAGTTTTTATTAACTCTCAAAACAACCAGCAAACAAAATAAAACCAAACAATTTGAAGATGACAAAACAAAAATTCACAAAACCTTTTTGTACCCAAAGTGCTTTTTTACCTTCTGCGAGTAGTTCCCCCCTTGGAATGGCTGGGGCTGGGGGCAGAAATGGGAGGGTGTGCCATGGAAAAAAGTCATAAAGTTTGTGTTCCATAATTTATTTATTTTTAAATCTTTCGTGTTAGCCTTTTTAAAAGGTGTAAAAATCCATGAAATTCCCTAGAAGTTATTTCACCCTGCATTCTAGAAAAAAAGCAAGTCAGGCCACGTGTGAGGTAGCAGCTACTGGCCAGCTCAGTCTCCTAGCTGGTGTATGCATAGGATGTGGTAACTGTAGTTCCTGCTATATCTGCCTTCTACCTGCCTCCCTTTCCTGTAGGGTCAGTAAAATTAGAGGACCTCCAAAGGGGTTGGAATTATTGCTATAAGATCTGGAAGCAAAGATAGCAAATCCATTTTCTCATTCCATTGCTTCTGAATTTTTCTCATTGTGCATGTTCACAAGGTTTTTCATCTGTATTAAATGAATTTTGCAGGGAACTTCATGCTTTGGTAGCATAACTTCTTGATTTGTTGTGTTTAAAGAGTATTAAAAAACACTGGGGGGAGGGTGGGGAATTAGGAGGTTCAAGTGTTTAAGGACTTTAGGAATAAAACCTCCTTGATATATTTAGGATAAAAGCTCCTTGACTGTTGAAAACCACGCAGGCTGTGGGTCCTGTTAAAGCCCTTATAACTGTTCTAGCCTGAAGGTAAACAGACATTATTTTGAAACACTGGAGTTGTGCCATCAGTTTAACTGAAATGTCAAAGGAGGCATCAATGGAACGTTTTAAAATATTTAGTTTGTAACCTGTCACTGACTGCATTGCAACAACTTGCTGTGAGGTGACACAAATAACTGTAGTGAAGTTGGTATCAAAACATGTTGCAGGCTCATCATGAGGCGCAGATGGAAAACCAGTTCTGACTAATGGGAGGCACCGGTACCTGAGAATCTAATTGGCATCTGAGCCTTTGAAGTGTGACAGGATTATAACTCCAGACTGCATGCTGAATCTCAAAAGCTGATAACATTATATATATAAAAAATCTTGTTGTTCTTTGAGTTGGTTTTGTCTGGGTACCACATTTTAAAAACAATTATGTATTGTAACTGTAATATTTTACTTATTGACAAATCTGTCAATGTGAATACAACTGGAATTCTCTTTATTCTGTACTTCTGACCTCTGCTTTGGCCTTTTTCTAATAGTATAATATTGCCTTTAAAGATAGAATTAATTCTTAATATTTTTTTTCAAGGAAGTCAGAATCAGGCTCAGAACTGTAATTGTCTGCACTAGTAATTTTTTTTTTTTTTAAGGGGTTAGTGCAATTATACAAACTTCATAAAATCTCTTAACATAGAAATTTGACAGTTTATTACTGTCTTGATACTGAGAAAATGACATGCATCTCCTTTCATTAATCCTTTTCCAGCCAGAGCTCACAAAGTTTTATCAGAAGCTGCTTTGTGGCTGTGGGATGAAGTTTAGTGTTTTTACCTCAAGAGTTACTATGCAGTCCTGGAAGTCCACCACCTTTTATGGGTGCTCAGATTCTTTATTAATATTCAATTAGAAAATTGTCTCAGAAGAAATATGGTGCACAGTTTGTATTAAAGAACCGAGTAATAACATAAACCATAATTTCAAGTTCACTTAAACAGCCTGTTTGGTTTGATGTTTCCTGTTCTCTACAGAATTTTATACTGAGCTGAGAGAAAAAAAAAAAACCAACCTAAAAACTGAAATGCAAAGCCCGCAGTGTTTATAGATTAACTATTTTTTTTTTTTGTAAATTACATTTCTTAATTTGCCATTGCTCTCAAACAGTAGGTTGACTCAAAGTAATATTTTGAAAGTAAATACGGAGCAAGAGGCTAGTAGTAGTTGCATTGCACAGCGAGAGACATCTTGGCAAAGTAGATAACTTTGTTAATGAGGGAAAGATAGTATTTCCTGCAAGAGAAAAAGGTGACATTTTGTTGCACGAATGCACTCCAGGGTTCCTGATGACATTTGCTACTTTCCTGCCTGTCTCAATAATTTAAGATCAGGCAATGAGTGATGGTGCTGTATTTATCAACCCTCTTTAGATTAATAAACAAGAAATCACCTGGAGTTGAGGGAAATAGTTCAAGTTGATCAAAAGCAATGCAAGTCCAGTTCAAATGTAAGCATATGCAGGTCTTAACTGTGAGAGTATCTGGGCTGTTAGGTTAAGCTTCAAATTCCTTTCAATTTGCAGTGGTGGTAAGAACTCTATACTTGCCAAGTAAGGACTTGCTTCTCTGAAAGTCTGTTCTTAATAAAGAAAGAGACCTTTGGTCAAAGATGCGCAGGGTAACAGTTGAGTTGTTTGTGTAACTAACCTTGAATGCTGCAATTCATTCCAGCCTGTTGTAAATTTGCACTCTTTAGATGCTGACATGTTAATTCGTCTTTCCAGGATTGTCAGCTGGGCCTGGAAGTCTATTCTACCGTAATTCATGTCACCTACAGTATCCAAACTAACAGGAACCAGCAGACCCAAAGGAAAAAGTTAAACTAAAAATGTCAGTCCGGCCTCCGAGCATGTTGCAGACTTTTAACTTCACATCAGCAGGCTTTCTTATAAGAGGAAATAGGTACACAATTGACACCGGAGTATCATTCTCATTCCCCAAGTCTCTCTTGTATCACTCTTCTTCATACTACTAGTGAGGTTTGGCTGAAAATTTTACTTTTGCAACTGTCAATAAGGGTAATCTAGCCTTAAGAACATTTTTGGAGAGCAGCAGCTTTCAAGTTTCTGGCAGTCAGAATTGCACTGTTTCCTAGAGCACTGGTGCTCTGGATGTGTGTGTTGTAAGGTGTTCCGTGTGTTAGAGCTACTCTATAGCAGTAGAAGCTGACTAGAGAAATACAGAGAGTGGATTTCTTCCATGTAATTAACCCAGAATTATTGACTTCCGTTTCATTTGACTCCCTTAATGAATGATTGCATTGATCCAAAGACTTGAATGAATCCTGCTTTAAGTATAATCTAGTCTTAAATGTAGACCAAGTAAGACTTAATTTAGAGATCAAGAAACCTAAAATGATTTGAAATGTGCTAGTACTTCACTGGAGTCATTGCATTTCAGGATTTCTTTACATTTAAAACCTGAGTGCATGTATACTTCAGAATCTGTTTCTGGATTCAAACTGTTCTCTACAGCATGCTCTATTAATTGTAGAGGCTAGAGTGACCAAAGCTAAGTTTTGAAAGGAATTCATGACACCTGTTTCAAAGAGGATAAAAAGTTTTTGAAGATGGTTTGTTGGGAAGTTTCTTTCAAGCTCTTGAAGTCAAATTTGAAAGTCAGCTGCCCAGACAAAAGTGCTAGAAAGCATGCTTACAGTCAAAATAGCATGCACTTGACTAATTTTCTGCTAAGAAAGATATATGATATCAAGTGCACTTGAAACTACTGGGATTTGCACTGTAAATGTCTTGGAGATTGACGGTTTACTACTATAACCACTGCATTAGTCAAAGAGAAAAAAAGCTGCTCAGGAAGCTCAGAACTAGTGTGTGAGGATGCTGTACTTAGAATTTTTACCAAGCCAGAAGTGTACCTTTCATGGAATCATGGAAGGCTTGTTTAAAGGGACCTGGGTACACCAACTAGTCCAAGCTTGTGCTCAGTGCAGGGCTGTTGGCAGTGTTAGGTCAACTCAGTTGTGGTTTGTCTACCCAAATCTTGAGAGCCTTCGCAGCTGAAAATTCTATGATATTTCTGGGTAACCTGTTCTAGTGCTGCAGCAATGTTAATCATGAAGCTGTGTCTAATGTCCAGACTGATCCTTCAGAAGCTGACAAATGATCCAAGTGATCTATGTGAGTTGCATCCAGTGAACTGTTTGCTTACAAAATATGTTGTTTGGTTTGGTTTTCTTAGCCAGGCTTGTAATGATGCACACTGGAACTGAAAGATGCTTCCAGCTGCTTGTTTCAGATGCTCACACCAAGTGTGAATATCAAATCATGAAACAGCCTCTTGTCTCAGTTAGAAAATGTTTTCTATCTATCATATATTATGGTTTCAGAAGGTATGTATTAAATTTGCTATTCACTGAAGTTGCTGGAGTTGAAGTGAGCTTTTCCCTATTACAGGAGTCTTGCACCATGTAAGCATTGCTAAATTTCTTGATTTTTGGATCATTCTGTGTTATCAAGCTCAGTTCAATGGTTTTGAGCTAATTTACAGACAGGGACAGATGTTAGGTAGGTTGTCGCATGAGCTTGGCCAAAGGAGCCTGTAAGGAAATACAATGTAGCATGACTGTCAATAACAGTGATATCTTAAATACACTGTTTGTATATTATATATATAGATAAAAATATTATATTTGAATGTACTCCTTATTTTCTTGCTGTTTATGGAATGCTATGCGTAGTATCTTAGCTTCTGGATTTTGGCAGTTGTTCTGCTTTTGAATGGTTCATCACTAAGGACCTTACAGTTTCTGTAATTTTATGGCTAGGAAAAATCATTAGTTATTTTCTGTATATTTGTATTTGCTGTACAGATAATAATAAAATTTGCTAATTACTGTGGCTATTGTGAAGAATAGAGACTGTAGCCCTGTTTAATCCTTGCAACTTTCCTGAAAAGCAGCAGATTCCAGCCTAAACCCACTTGTATTCGTTTAACAAAAGAAACCCAGTGGATGAAGCTGCTTTTCTGCCATTTTACAAATGCCTGTAATGTGTTATCTTGTTCTAGATGCTAACATTTAGGCTATATCTACATAACATAATGCACTGCCCCTGTAGAGCTTTGAATAAGGGTGCTTAGATTATCAAACTGTTACAGATGCATCACAGCAGCATAACATTTGAGATAAATAGCCCTGTTGAGAAGCAGAAGGTATTATTCAGAGGAGTGCTGTGCCAATTTTGGTTTCTTGTTCTGCAGATATTCCCTAAACTCTTCTTTCTTCTGAATAATATTTAAAATAGATTTCTTTTTCACTCATTTTTCTGGCAATTTCCCTGAATCTTACAATGAAATTCTGTTCCAACAGAAGAATGCTTGAGTCCAGTTTAGCCCAGGAGAACACCAACTTCATGAGTTGCTTTGGTGTCACTTTTAAATAAGAAAAAACTGGCAACTGTTTATATATGAATAAAGGCCCTCTTCTGCTTTTTCAGAGCTGAGAACTTTTCTGTTCTTTTTGAGAAAGGTGGTGAGAATATATGGACCAGGGAGGTTCTTTCTCTTGGTGATTAAATCCTCACTTGGTTTTATTCTGTGCAATTACTTGATATTATGAGATGCAATAGTAAAGTAGTAAAACTTTGCTTGTACTTGCATTAAATACAGTGAATGGATTAGTTTTATGTGCAAATGGGGCTTACAAGGGTCACTTCTCTCTGCTGTCCTCAGATGCATATAGATCTAAAATACATTTTGAATTAAACAAATCTTAGCAAAATTGTAAGGAAAGTTCATTACCTTCAAGATGTTATGTTATTGGTAGCAGTGTTCTGGAAATGGTGTTGGTTGCAATGTGAAAATAAAAAAAATCGGGCATTTCTGAGGGCTGCAAATAAATTCTTTCAACAAGGTTTGATTTTTAACATTTAAATGGATTCCTGTAACTAGAGCTCTGCTGGCTTTACCTAAACTAGGTTATATAAACATAGATGTTCAATATTAATGCAGAACTCCTTAATGCAGTGTTAAGACTGAAAATGAACTTTGGATAATCTAATGTTAAGGTGAAATACACATCTACTCCTCAGAGTATGCTGCTTCATAGCTTTAGAAATTCATAAACAATATGCTCTTACAATAATAAACAATATTATTTTTCAAACTTGGTTTGACTTCAAGTTTAAAAGAAGTCACAAAATGAATGCTTGTCCCTTTCAAGGAGAAGAGCCTTCAACTTGACTCTTGTGTAGGAAAATGTCAACTCTAAAACCCATTTCTCTTGTTACTGGTAATGAAGTAGACTTTAAATTTTTTCATGCATCACACGAGCATGGATATTTTGGTTTTATTTGGTTTTATTGGTAACCAAAGAGTAATGTTGGTTAAGCTTTGTTTTATTTACAAATAATTTTGGGTGTGTTCATTCAGGGCTTGTCTTTATTCTGCAAGTCTTGAATGTTCCTGTCTGGAATCTGACAGCTGTGGTTAAATCCATGTGAGTCTGGGACTACTCGGACAGTCTTTGTCCAACACAAAGCTGGAGGACTGTAATATACTGTGGGTGGCTGTAAATTTCTTTTGAATTTAGAATTCAAATGTGTATTTAGACAGATTAATGTTTATAAGCCAGCAGACTACTGCTTCTCAAAATAGAAACAAATATTTTGGATGGGTAAATGACAATGTGTTTAGTGTAAGAAGACCACTGTACCCTGGCAACTTCAGTGAAAAGCTCTTCATAGATAACTGCATCCAAATAATTTTGTACAGATTTTAATTCAAAGGCTTAAAAGTCTACTTTACTTGTTAGGTATATACTAAAGTCCAGTCTTTAACATAATGGCAATGAGAGTAGCATGTGGTAGAATTTACTTCATGTGCTCATTTGATAGAAAATCATGATCTAATGGAGTTTCTAAAGTGATTTAGAACGTTTGATTCTGGTCCATGTCTTTAAGTTAAATATCTGCAAAATGAAAATCAAAGTGTTTGTTGTAACACTTTCCTCTGTAAAAAGACATACTTTATTCTCCCTTAGGATATGTTTTTAGGCTTGTTTGCTTAGGTGATATTATGATTTAAAAACATATAAACTGCTGAAATCAGACAGTGTTGTTAGATGCAGGTTGCCTTAGAACTTTTTCTTGTGGAATTAACAGAAAGTGAGGGAACAATTTAAAACCCTGAGCCTAAATATAGGCTGAAATTAGTGATTCCTGTTTTATGGTCTAAAGATTTCAAGGTACTCAAATTTGGAGGTACTTGAAATACTCTGGCCCTCCCTCCTACCCCACCCTCTCACTCCCCCCAAGATTAGGTTCTTTATCATCAGCATTATACATACAGAATTATTATTTGAAAAGCAAAAAAGCATTCACTTCAAAATGAGAAATGAGTTAACATATTACCAGAGCTTTCAGAAGTGCATGCCCGAGTCAGTTACAGTAAATTCATTTTATATTTGAACATTTAATCTATCTAAATGTTTTCTGTTAATGTTCCAGAAGTTGGTAATGCAAAATACTTTTTGGCTTTGTGCAGATTTGCAATTAGTGATATTAAAATAAAGGGAAGAGACAAAAAATCCAGCACAACCAGAATACTCCAGAAGAAAAATGAACTTGTAGGTGGTCCAGGAGGTAAGACAGAAAAGTGGATCTCCAGTTACTCAAGAAATTGCTCTTTATGCACAAGACTTGAGAAGAAGTACCTATGTATATATCTGTTTATTGCCTTAAATTGAAGCAGTCATCTCTGTAATTACTGCTGCACGTGCCTTGTACTCTTAGCTTGAGTTCACTGGTCATGCATTGCATCAAGCTTGTGTTGTCTGCACATGGACCTTTGGTCTGGCTTTAACTTAGAGCCAACTGGCTGTGTTAACAATACTGTTGCAGCAAAAGCCAGTGAGGGGAGAGCTAGCTTGCTCACAAGCTCCATTTCTATGGCAATATGAAAGAACCTGGCTCAAAATGTTGACTCTTGAACAGCTCTGGTTGCAGTTCTGTGAAAAATATTAGAAGGGACTTGGAAGTAAAATTGTGCAATTGTGCGTGTGGAGTAGTTCAGTAACAGTGCTTTGTCTCTTAAATTCATTCAACTTCCAAAATATTTCTTCACAGAATGCTGAGAAAATGTTTCTGTAACCTTTTTTTTTTCCCAATGTGTTAGTTTTTGAATGGGATATAATGTTGAGTATTGGAAAGTGGTGAAAACTTTTGTTAGAGTGAGTGCATTAAGAATTTCTGAGTTTCAGATTAACTGAAACCCAAGCAACTTCTTGGAGTTACCTGTTGCTAACAGTAACCATACTGTGTTGTGCTCTGCCAATTGAATTCTCGTTCTCAGCATGAGCAGAAGGTAATGATAAAATGTTCTTCCTCTTTTGTTTTCAGAGATTATAAAATTTTTCAGTGCAATTTAGCTACCAACATATACTAGTATGCTAGAGACAGTGCTCCCTGTGAACTTGGTGCACATTCTGTTATGTGTGCACTTCTGTAGCTCATAATTTCTCTCCTTCATAGGATATAAACCTCCATGGTTTACATCAGCTAGGGAGCTAGTCTTGCATGTGCTCTTTAATAAACTCGTGCAATGCAAAGTGCATTGTTAGCATGGGAATAGCTGTGAAATTGGAACAGGGAAGTTCCCTGGTAGGAAAACCTGTATCATGTATCACTTTGAAATGATTTGCAGCATACATGAGGTAATAGAGAAGCTGTATTGATAATGTTGATGCCGGGTACTCTTGCTGCAGTGGTGAAAGGCCAGTTAAAAGATTTATGAAGTCATGGTTACAATTCATTTATACAAAATGAAGCTGAAGGCAAGATTCTTTTTACAGCTGTGTATTGGGCTTGAAGGAATGGATCAAAGTCATTTAAGTTTAAACTGTATGGATAATCCTTCTGACAGAAGAGACCCACTGCAGCATCATGCAGCATTTGTTTGTGTGATGTGAGCTGTGGCAGTTGTCTGACAACTTGGTTTTTGCTTTTACTCGTATTCCAGCAGTTACAGGATGTGACTGTAGGCATGTGATAGATTTTGCTGTCTTTGTTGCCATGAGCGATGTTATACAATGCCTTTGTATAAACGGCAATCTGTAACATCGGCAGTGTAACCGTGGTATGTCACTGCTGCTGACTGCTGTCCTCCAGCGTGCGCATAGCTAATGGCCTAAATCATTGTAGAGAAGAGTAAACAACAGTACAATTAATTTTATTAATAAACTTCATTATTTCAAGTGCAAGCTCCTGTGGAAGCCTGGTCCATCTTTGTTAATGAACTCTTCTCAAGATCAAATTACTTTGGCTAGAGAGATGTCCACTAAGAGTTCATGGGTATGTTCTGATGTCCCCACCCTGGAGCTAAAGGCAAACAAATCATGTCATGTGGGTCAGGCAGCGTGCAGTAATTTCTTTAGCCCATGGTGAATCGCCACAAGTCCTAACCCTCCCCAGAGACATTGATAATCAGTGTTCTAAATGGTTTATACTGTATTTTCTGTCTGAACCTGCTGCCCTGCATGTAATCATAATTTCCAAGGAATAATGGTGGAAACAGGGCTGTAGCTCTACCTTCCTTTGTCTCTTCCCTAACAGCACTGAAGTTGAAGTACCTGAGTAGCTATACAGCCTCTCTGGGTTTAAGTTGTCTGGCTTTGATCGCAATAATAGATTTGTTGTTCTAATGTCTTAGGTTCAAAATCACAGTGTTTTTTCATTTAGCATTACTGCATGTTGGGAGGAGGAAGATCATCAGGTCATTTTGACTCCACTGTGTGCTGCTTTCAGGTCCTGTTCAGAGCCTGTCAGCCTCATGGAAAACTCCATGCTGAGTCTTTAAAATAAATAGCAAACAGCTGCTTGCGCTTTTTAAATTAAAAAGCATAAGAAGTGCCTGTTCACTGTAAGCTCATGTAAGCAGCAATGTGCAATTTTTGTAACAGACTCTTGAAGTTCCTGCTGTCTTAGTTATACCTTTATGGTGGTCCTGGTCATGGAGCTGTACTGTCTCCCTCTGCAGATAACTTATTTTACTGGAATATCTAATCAGGATTATGGACATTTCCCATGATTTTCAGAGGTGTCTCAGACCTGCTCAGGAAGAGGGTCAATAGGTGTAAATGAATCATTCTGACAGTTTTCCTGACACTTCTATTTTGCAAGCATCTTGTAGTTTTATCACACCACTTTGAGGGGATTTATGAGGTGGGTATCTTAGAAGCGGCAGGCACTTTCATTTTGATGCTTAAAGACCAACAGGGAAAATGTGTTTTGCATATCTCCATAAGAAATTATATACATCAGTCAAATGCTTATACATACCTAATATGTATAAGGTATATATGTATAAGGACTATATATGAAAATGAAATGAAGCCAAATCCCATTTTGTATCAGTTTTTAGAATAGCTTTGTTGCTTCTGTGTGGGTATTTTTATTTTTTTAGTGGAAATGGTTAATATGTGGATTGAATCCATGTGTTCTTCATAATGATCTCTTAAAAGCAGTCCATTGGCTGTAGAAAATGGAAATGTTTTCCTTTGTATTAACTCTACTCACAGGGAATATCAGCTTAATAGCTGTGATGAGATGTTTTCTGAGTATAAACACATTTTTTTAGCTGTATTGTGAGATGCTGTTCAAATGACAGTTTTAGAAGTGAAGGAAAACATTCAGAAGCCATTTTTGAAAGGTGATATCCAATGCTGTTGATTCAGTTCTGTTACACTTGTCTTCATTGCAAAATTTTAGTGATACATGTGAACAATTCCCCTAAATTCTTCTCATCAGCTCTTCTGAGCTAAAAACCAGGAGTACTGAACTAATAGCATTTATTTTTAGTGAACATCAAAGAAAAATATAGACAAAGCTTTTCTGAAGTCAGCATGTGAAATTGGGGAAATCCTTTGGAACGCAGTCTGGTCTGTATTAAACTCTAGTGGGGTGTCCATCCAAGAGGGAGAAGTAGAGTGTGCTCATGGGGAAGCCCTATCTATACCTCTCTAGGGAGCTTGTTGGAGGACTGAAGTAATTCACGCTAATTTTTCTTGCTGAGGTTAAGCAGAAAAGTAGTTTCTAACAAGTTTTAATTAAGAAATTTATAGAAAGATCTTCCAGAAACAGTGGACTTAACTGCTGGATTTTAGTTGTAACATGTAATAAGACTTCCTGTTTTAAAACTGGTTCTAAGTTGTCACTTGAGTAACACTTCAGACTTGCTTCTCTGAAGCATTGCAGTGACAGCAGGCACTGAATTTGCTGCAGCAAGGAAATCTGTTCTGAATTGCTATATCAGGTTTGCTCTTGGTGTTGGCTGTGGGAGTAGGCTGTGTGCATTTACAATGCAAATGAGAAAGGACTTCTTTCACTTTGCTCTTAGTAGATGTAAGCAGCTTTTACACTGGAAAACTGAAAAAGCTAACAGCCTAAATGTTGCAGTCCAGTGGTGTATCTTACTTCTCACTGATCAGCTCACTGTTTACTAAAATATTTTGTTCCTATAAAAAACTAAACATACAATTACTTAATCTAAACACACTGCCTACCTTTTATTGAAGAAACATTTGCTTGTTTCTGTTAATCTTTCTGGAATACTCCTGGGCCTAATTTCTAAAAAGCATCTGCCTCCACAGGTGGGAACCTAATTTGATTTGTCTCTTGAATTGTTTCTTATTGATTATGTAATAGGTATTTGGCTATTGCAAAAGAAAGTTTAACTATACACTGCAAAAATGGAGAGGAAAAAGGAAGACATGTTTGAATTCGAATGCATGTTCTATCTCCTTAATCCCTACACAAGTAGAGAATTGTCTCTGGTTTTGAGAACTTTCAGTACTAGTAGTGGGAGTGAGCTCTATAACAATTTAATGAGCTTACAAATCGGTTTTGAGACAGAATAAGCAGCATGACATAAGTATATCTTCTAGAGAGATTTACATATTGGCAAAGTAGTGACTGCACAGAAGAGGTGAGAATTGCATCATTTGCAGAGGACATGAGGATGGAGCAGTAAATTTGAGAAGCTGACTACAAAGAGAAACTGCGGCAGAATGGAAATAGGAGCGTATCTGTAGCTAAGTTTTGCCTTAAGATCTTCATTACCCTTGCAGCTAAATATTAGGGTTGATGAAATGTGACTTTTACTTAAGATTCACCAAAAATAAGTCTCAGGAGGAATTTGAATGAGAATGCGTGTGTGGGAGAGGGGTGGCATTTTGGAGTGAGAAGGCTTTTTCTTTTTAGAGTGGGCAGAATGGAGGAAGTGTGAAAAAGTAGCAGGAGGAGACAAATAGATATTTCTGACTAAGTTGTTATGACAGGAGGCAAGGTCCAAGAAATAATTTGGGATTGTAAGCCTTTAAGATCAGACCTAATCTGATCCGGTGATGTGGAGGACAGTACTGTAAAGATCTGAAGGAAAGATGCAACATGAATTAAGAGCATGATTGAGCAGAGGTTTATGAGATTTACCAGAAAGCAATTATAAGTACTGGGATGAAGTTTTAATGTATAGAGCACTAGATAACCATTCTGCTGGTGAAAGTTTTGTGAATGAGATATGAATAGAAGTATAAGACTTTGTTGTGCTGCAGGAGTAAACAGTGGGGAAAATAGAGGGTTTGCCAAAAGGAATGAAAAAAATGCAGAAGGGACTGATGCAAGAGGAACAAGAGTTCTGTATTGTCTGTACTAATAGCCTACCATCTAATTTAGCCTGCCATCACTCGTTCAAGAGTGCTAGCTGATAAAGGAGAGAACAGATGAACTAATAGGTGAAAGCATCAAAAATCTGAGGAGTAAAGCAGATGGGAGAATACAATAGGTGTGAAACAGCAAATGTGAAAGCTCTTGGTACAGAGATATAGCAAAAGTTAAATCTCAAATGTTCTGCTACTCAGTAGCCATTGTCACCTACCTCTTTATGTCACAGTTCAGGTTGTTCTTTCCTTGTCCTATATATGATATTGTGAATCCCTCATTTGACAAGTGTCATTCCTCAGGGGCTGATGCTTTTTAACATCTTTGTTGATGACATGGTCAGTGAGATTGGGTGCACCCTCAGGAAGTTTGTGGTGTGGTCTACATGCTGAAGGGAAAGGATGCCACCCACAGGTCCTGGGGAGACCTTAGTGGGCAGCCTTCGAGTACCTAAAGGAGGTCTACAAGAAAGCTGGAGAGGGACTTTTTACAAGGGCATGGAGGAATAGGACAAGGGATAATGGCTTTAAGCTGAAAGAGGATAGGTTTAGATTAGATATTAGGAAGAAATTCTTTACTGTAAGGGTGGTGTGAGACACTGGAACAGGTTGCCAGAGAAATTATAGATTACTTCCTGTTCCTGGAAGCATTCAAGGCTGGATGGTGCTTTGAGCAACCTAGTCTAGTGAAAGGTGTTCCTACCTGTGGCAAGCGGATTGGAACTGGGGGGATCTTTAATGTCCCTTCCAACTGAAACCATTCAGTCATTCTCATGTATAGGAGATGAATCTGTCTTGTGTTATATTAAGTTAAATACTGTGCTTCAAATGCAATTTCAATGGAATCATCTAAAACTGAACTGCTGTAGCTGTTAGAACAGTGAAGATGCGAAAAATGTATTGCATTTTATTACATTCATTGTTACATGCATTGTATTACCTTCAAAATCTGTAGGTAACTTTAAGCATCATAGGCTCATATTTATCTATGGTATAGGAAAATTCTCTGACCTAGTTTTTTGTTTTTTTTTTTGTTTTTTTTTTTACAAGATTAGTCCTTTCTATGGAGAGGTTTGTAGACACCTTTGATCCACTGTAATTGCACAGAAGACCTATGTAGGAGTCTAGTTCTTCCTACAATATCTAACTGCACCAGAACTGTGCTGTCGTGACTTTTTGTGGTGCTTGTGACCAGGCACATCCCTGCGTGGTATCAGTGGTTACACAGTACTTGCTTAAAGCAGATCTGGCTCTGACTCTTCCAGAAGATCTATCTTCAATATCAATAAAAAATGAAGGGTTCTTGGAAGAAAAATTGTAAGTGAAGATGGATGAACCTGAGCACACTGCAATTGAGGCAGTTCTTGATGCAGCTAACTCTGTTGCTTCTTTTTTTGTTATACCTGATTATCTATATTTCACAATTTGGGTTTTACATACTTTTCCTTTTTTGTTCTGTATTTTTTTTTGTTTGTTTGTTTGATTATTCCCCCCCCCCCCCCCTCCCCCCCAAAGATCTTTGAAGTTAACAACAGCCTGTATTTGTTTCCTTGAGCCAGGCATTTCTGCCATTTAATTTGAATACAAAAAGCTTTGTTTATCTCATTCAATTCCTTAACGGAAAGCTGATGCAATCTTAAATAAATATGGTTTAAATGGAAAGGAACTGAAGGCAGTCAAACTTGAAAAGCATATCTATCTCCATTTTCTGGGAAAACATCAAGCTTACCAAAGGCTTTTAGCAAACCTTAAGAGATGCCTGTTATAAGATTATGTACTTTAATATTTTATTAAAACATCTTAAAATAGTACTAGGAAACCATTAAATCTTATTAGACAGTTTTTGTTTGGACTTTTGTGTATATGGGTTTCTAGAGTGAACTTAGACTGGCAAAAGTTTCGTAAGGCAGCACAATGTTTTGGTGGTACCCTGTTAGTTTTGTACCACAGGGACACTTGACATCAGATGAGGGCCAGGAAAGGCCAGCTGCTGTGTCCTGTGATAACATATGAATAATGGCTGTGACAATGCACATGGCCTTTGAATTCTTGGACACTGCACAGATAATGGTGGTAGATCTGTGCCTTGTGCTATATATTCCTTTGAAATCAATGAAAACTGGATGTCCTCAGTAACAGCGTTGTACACATACTTCGCTCATGTATGCCCTATCTTATTTATAAGAGTTACTGATGGAAAAGAAAAATCTAAACTATTTGTTCTGTCTGAGTCTGGCAATGAGATGCTTTGTCAAATGGCTTGGAGAGTGCTGTGGCACAGAAAAATTGGCTTTGAATTTCATAGATGCTTCAGAAAAGCCTCTCAACAGATGGGAAATTAAAACAACTTCTGCCCCCTTACAAGGTGGGATGGCTTTAAGTCACTGACCTGAATGTTAAATAAATAAATAAAATAAATAATAAAGTTGTCAGTTACCAAGTCTGAATTCATATTTCATTGTAGCACAGTTTGCAGTTTCTGGGCAGAACTTGTGTTAGCTCTGAGGTGACCAACACAAAAAACAGCTCCGGAAGTTTGCCTGGGCTATGATCAGAATGAACTAATTAGTTGAAATATTTTGTAATTTTCATTTCTGTACTTGTTCTGGTGTGACACTTGAGACAGGTAAAATGTAGAATCATAGAATCACAGAATAGTTAGGGTTGGAAAGGACCTTAAGATCATCTAGTTCCAACCCCCCTGCCATGGGCAGGGACACCTCACACTAAACCATCTCACCCAAGGCTTCGTCCAACCTGGCCTTGAACACTGCCAGGGATGGAGCATGTATTTTATTTTGTTTTTCCAAACAGAAGCACATCAATTTTCATGGAGATTAGAAGTACATATTGTAAGTGTCTGTTATCAGACAGGAAGGAGACTATTCTATCTGCTTGATGGAAGTCCTTCCTCTTATGTTATATGATTTCTTGTTTTGTATCATTACTGCTTGCCATATTCAATAGCTTACTTATGTAATAATTGCTGGACTATAGAGAGCTAGTGTTTTTTGTTTGTGTTTTAAGTGCCTGTGTGAAACACACAAGTTGGGAAGTTAGGTATGTTTCCTACTTTTTTCATAATCCACGGTCATTGTCTTATGAAAAAGCAATGAGACATCTGAGAATATCAAGGCAATTGTGGGAGACAGCATCTGGATGCTGTAGGGTAACTAGGAACAGGAGACATGACCTTATATAACCCTGAATACAGGATGATTTTTGAGACTTTGCTGTGGTTCAAAAATTTGTAGTTAAAAGCCAGAAGCTGTCAACTATTTCTACTAATAATACTATATAGTTACTGATTCATTCCAAAACACAGTGTAAACATTTATGTTTTGTTCTATATTCAGCCACTGTCCAAATGTTAATAAGTTTGGATTAGAGACTGAATGTGACTTTTGAGATAATAGCTAAGGTGGTATAAGATAAATGGTCCCAGTTTTAACACACCACCCCATATTGTGCATACAACTTCTATCAGATATTGAATCATGAATGTATGGTAAGAAAATTAAGAACCTGGCAGTGGCATGGCAGATGCTTAAGTTATCTACATTTCTTAAAAAATTACATACCAGAATGAAGGAAAAACTTGGAAAGGCAGGAGTTTTTCCTGTCTGGAACATCAGCTCTCTCAGGCATTAGCACAACAGCTGTTGTGAGACGCTGCTGGAGGTGTTGAGTGGGCTGTGGTGTCATGCAGTGACCTATTACAAGGGAAACATGAATAAAAATAAACATAAATGTCAGTGCTGATGAATAGAATTAACGTGTTTTTGCAGACCACATAAGGATATTTTTACATATACTTCAGTATGTTTAAAAATATTTGCACATGGAGAGGCATATTTGATACAGAAGGGAACGTAAAGACCTCTGTGAAGAAGCATAAAGTATTGTACAAAGGACCTTGATTAATGAATAGGAGATATGGTAAAGTAGTATAAAATGTTTAGATTATTCAGCTAAAGGAAGAAACCATAGAGTCATATGGTGTTTTGTTTGGAAGGGACCTTCCAAGATCATGTAGTCCAATCCCTCCTTCCATGGGCTGGGACAGAGGTGATGAGGAATGATTGAGTATGTTGCTGAGTAGTGCAACTTATTTTTAGCTTTAGTTGGTAATACAAAAATAGTACTTGATGGAAAATCTCTAACTCACTGCCTTGTTTTGTTTTTTTTTGCTAAAACACTTTTTGCAGTAGGTAGGAAAGACTGTGAAAGCTGGTTAGAAGTGACTTAAAGTCAAGTCTGTCTGGGTGTATTCCTTTAAGCCTTTATGTTTTCCAAGCTCTCATCTTCTTCTGCACTTTCATTTGAATTATTGAAAGAGAAAAGGCTTTTATGATACAAACCTTTTTTTCTAAAATATTGATAGTCTATTACATTTCTCTGAACTCTGTTTTAGAAAAGCATTTTGTTTGAAGACATAAAGGTGCTTTTAAAGCATTATTATATTTCTTCCTAGCTCCTATACAAGTTTTCTTTGCCTACAGCTGTAATGAGGACTTAGAGAAAATAACCTTAGGTGGTGAATATATACTCATTATTCTGAGTACATATTAATTATTCTGTGATACATGATCTAAATTCTGATCTTGTCTAGAGAGGTCCTGCTAAAAGCAGAAAGCTTTTGGAAAGCTGATGGGAGGCTGTCCTGGGCTTAAACCACAACAGAGGCCATACAAAATCCCACTACTCTAAGAAGTAAACATGTCTGGATCATTTTATCATGGTTTCTAGAATGTTGTGCTGATATTTACCTGAATATTTGTGCTGTTTTTAATAAAAAAAAAATCTATTCTGCAGCCAGATATGTAGATGTCTTAATTTTAGCAATGTAGGTATATTAATAATTCATTAATACATTTAGTTTGGATATCACTAATGTTATGAAGGAGGAAAACTTGCATGTGCAAATGTACCAGCTATTCTGACAGTGTGCATTTCAGTAACACAACTTTTTTAAACTTATTAATATTCACAGTGCAAATTTTTCATATTACTTAAATTGTTTGATAGAGAAATTATTGCGATTTTATAATAACTTGTTTAGCACATGTTGATTCTTTTTTTCCTGTGCTGCTGCAAATTGTACTTCAGACTTGTGGCCATAGAAACTCTTATA
Organism: Pezoporus flaviventris; assembly: GCF_033815535.1. Taxonomy (NCBI): domain Eukaryota; kingdom Metazoa; phylum Chordata; class Aves; order Psittaciformes; family Psittacidae; genus Pezoporus; species Pezoporus flaviventris. The sequence goes on along the minus strand of NW_026892550.1, from coordinate 20,659,835 downwards.
GCTTATTTTTACAAAACAAACAAATTTAAAAAGCTGAATCCAAGAATGTCACATGAGGAATTTGGTCCCTACTAGCAAAGTATCTTCTTTTGCTGCAATATGAAAAGAACAATGCTACTGACACCTGAATTCTGCCTTTTGCAAACCTTTCTTTACCCTTTTATTGCAGAACACCTGCAATTTACTGGGACTGGAATTAGATTACTACATATAACCCTGCATCACTGCAGAAACAACTGAAAATTGAAGTACCTGCACAATGCTTTAGAATAGGTGTCAAGAAAAAAAAGGCTTAGAATAAAGAAGTCTTCAATCAGTTTTCAAAACACATAGAAAAACAAATGGTAAGATCTCTTTACCTTGAGAAATATTAATTTGTATTGGAAACTGTGAGGATTATGAGCTCACCAGAGCATTTTGCTTTTACATTAGGCAGAAAAGTGGTTCTCACACAAAGGAACAATAGAAGATGAAAAGAGGAAATAACAAATAATATCAATAGGGATTAGATTTTAGTCATTTTTTCTACTCTGTTCCCAACTTTGGTCATCTTGAGAATTTTTAGTCTCATAGGTATGCCCATTCCTCATCTATAAAAATGTACTGTTTTTATAAGTACTCAGTTTCTTTCTAGTATGAAAAGCAGGGTTTTATATGTGTGTATAAATAGGTAAAAAATTGGATACATCACCTTTGTGCAAGTCTGAAAAGAAATTACTGTGATGGTTCTTATGTTGAGGGAGCTTAACCACCACCCACAGAGCATCTGAAATTTTGCTGAATATTTTTCTGTCTCTGTATTGGCATGATGCTGTGAAAATAAGTTTTCACAAGTGATAACACACAAAAACTTGGTAAAACCTGAAGAAAGTTCTGTATATATACATACAGGGGTATAAATGGGTGCAGTTACTATTAATTGCATTAGAGGTCTCATGTGCTGATGTGCCATTACAGTGTTGAAGTTTCCCCTGACTACCTTCAAGCTCACAGAGATAGGTATACAACAGCTTGGTTTGAACGTGAAAAGAGGTTCATGGAAGAAAATTACAGAAGTTTTTGCAATGTAATGGAGAATTTTCTGGTTTTGACTATAAAACAATTACATAGTTTTGTCCTGTTAGTATTAATAAGGAATAGTCAATCTTGTTGTTTTGTATTGTAATCTTTGCTTAAATTTCTTGTGTGTGTGCAAAACTTTGTGCTGAAAACACCACTAGCTTAAGAAGTCAGAGTTGCTATTGACTTGGTTCTCGGATAACATGGAGTGGCTTGTGTATGACTAAACCTCAGGTTAAGGTTAAGAGAGTAAGCCCAGAGCTACAACTGTGGTTGAGATTGGAAAGGGACTGCCAAAACAAGCTGATGGCTGCAGAAAGAATCCATCTCTGAGGACTCTTTTGTTTTGGGAAGGGTTGGGTTTCCTTGTCTAGCCTGTGGACTGTGAGAAAGGAAACCCAGAGTGACAGTTGTAGGGGAGCTTGAAAGCAATTTCTGGGGTGACCTGAGGGCTGGTGCTGAAATGCTCCTTTGGCTGTGAATAGTGGGAACTGGAGATTGATACTCAGGCAAGGTTTGGTGTTGAGAAGGGAAAAATGAATAAGGCTGGGCTGGGCTGGAATGTGGCTTTTCATGGGTTAGGCAGAGTAAACTTACAGTGGATCTAAACATCAGGGTTTATCTAAGCGCCGATGAGAGGTTTTATCCTGCTTGACTAGCTCCCGCATAAGCTTGCTCGCTTTCATGCAGTACTATGTTCCTTATTGCTCGTCCAGGGAGGTTGGGCAGAATGTTGTTTTGTTTCCTGCTCTGCGGCTGCAGTTAGTCTCTGGGATTGCTGACTAAGGTCACTGGCTACCTCTCACATGTTGTCTCCATGCACCCTTCTTCATCTCCATTTTTTTTCTGTTGCACAGAGCATTTTCTCCTAGCTCTCCTCTTGTTTTCTAGACAAACTTTTTGGGAACTCTTCCTTTTTGCATTAGCTGCTCTTTACAGAACCTCACTGATTGGTTTTTTACAAAACCAAACTGCTTGGTTTTTCCTATCCAAGCAATATATATGCAGGAGCTCAATGTATGATCAGCTTTCTAACCTGTGGTTTATGTCTCTAATATGTGGTTTATTTTTTTTTTTTAATGAATTGGAGAATTCAGGATGTGCTGCATTTGTTTAGATGTTATCAAAATATGCAATCAGCCCCTACTGATTGCAGCTAGCAACTAGGTTTCTGCTTCAGACTTCGAAAGTTGTTTTGAATGTTCACTCCTGCCTTACACAGCTCCTCATTTATCTTCTTGTGTCTGCATTCACAACTTAAGCTACATGTTGCCTGTGACAGGCAGCTGTAATTCTTCCCTGGAGAAAATTGAGTCTTATTGCGGAGCGTGAGTTCAAAGCTGCCTGGTCAGTTTTGAATAGAGACCAGGGCTGAGGGTCTGCTGCTACAGCTAGAATGGAGACAGTATGTGTTTCCCTTATTTTGAGTATGCAAATATCCATTGCTTTTCAGTCAAGGGAAGAAGACTTGTGATGCCATTGCCCATTCCAGTTGTACCTACCTTTCTAAACTGTAGGTATAGGACCTCGATTTAGTGCTGGTTTCAACACTATCAGCTGTACTGTAGGTGAATGTAAAAGTCTGGCTGGAGTTAAAGTGAGTTCAAGTGGAGCTGGTGATGTTTTTGCTTTGAAGTCAGATTTACTGGTATAAAGGAATCTTTTTTTTTTTTTTCATTCTTAAAATATCAGGTTTTGCTTTTACAGCTTGAGGTTGATATTCAACAGCTCTGAATTTCCAGGTAATTAGCATAACTCTCTCAGCAGGAAGGTTATCCTTCCTGACAAAGATGTCACTGTGAGTGATATTTTCCTTGACTTTCACCTGCTACAACTGCTGTGTTTTATTCCGACAGGTCAAACAGGTGGATATAAGCTGTTTCCCAAGGTGGTTTCAGATGAGATTCTAGGAGCAAGTAAAATTGGTAGCATTTTCTTGCTTGCTTAATTTCTCTGAGTATTGTGTGCAGAGCTCAGTGTCACATTCTCCAGTTATAGTGTCTTCCTGAAAACTATTGTGCTTATGGTTTCAGAAGTATGCTTTCATAGCATGTACAATCTATTGAGTGCCCATTTAAGTTAAGTAAATAAATACTACTTTTCTTTGTAGATTAACTGAGAATGATTTGAAATGACCACTTCTGCAGAAAGCACAGAGCTTCCTGCTGTCCTGTTATGGATTCAGATTGATGGTCCTTAAAGCTAAATATTACTTGAATCCAAAGCAGACACAGCCTATTTGATAGTATTGATTTTCCAACATGAATTAGCCTGGGAAGATGATGAACAAATTTCCATGATCTCCTTGTAGAGTCCTCAAATTAGGTTCAAATTAATGTGAGGGTAGCTTTAGAAATAAGCGCCTAAAGAAGTGCACCTGGTCCATCAGACTGTTAGATGTTGATGATTTCAATTAAAACTAGTTAAGAAGGGATCTAGATGTGCAAGTTTCTACGTCTTTCAGAACTTATTTCTGCCTCCAGGTCTTAGGAAATGGGGAATTTATAAATGCTGTGAAATTATCATTAGTGAAATTATCATTAGTACTCTAAGTGTAGGAGGAAGAGAGCAACAGGAGTTTTTAAGGACCTAACAATCTCATGAGGTAAAGTTAGGATGTTAAATTAGTAGAAGGTATCAGTAGACTATATTAGAGAAGTTTAAACATTCCCCATTACTGAAATGATTTGCATTTTACTTCCATTACAATTGGCAAGGTCTATTTCAATAATAGATTTTTTTAAATTTTTCTATTTCATTTAAAAAAAGAACCTAAACCTGGATGTAAGGGTTTCAGTTGCAGTTGTCACCACTTGAGTAGTTAGACAATTAAAGAAGGAAAGCTTTTTGGTTGAGCCAAGAAACAAAAGTGCTTTTTAAAGATGGACTAGGTTCTTAGGTATACATGTGACTGGCAAAGATTTTTTTTTTAAATATTTCTTGAAAATACTGTTTATGCAGATGACAGGAGTTGTTTTGAACATTTTGGTCAGTTCTGCAGTTAGTTTTCAGAGATGCAATCTACGTACTTATAACAGTCCCTTCAAAAATAACCAAAACCCACAACATAACCCAAGCCCCAAAGAAAAATGCACTGTATATATTCAGAAGACAAGATTTAAACCAAATAATTTTGGATGTTTTTCACATAAAAATAACTGCTGTTTCTTAGAACGTACAGTGCAGCTGTTCAGCATGCTTCATTCTTTCCAATACCAGTATCTGCCTGCGTAATTCAGGTATCTAATTTTAATGTACTGGTTCTTAGTGTTTAAACTGTACTCTAGGTAACTTTTGTCCTTTTTGAGTGGATTTCTTTGGAAGCAGGCCTTACTGTCTTCATTTCTCTTTGGGTGATACTGCCAGGTGTAAGACCCTGTAGCTGGACATGTGTGGCAGTCCTCCCTTTCCCAGCTGTGATAAGTCTGTTGGCTGATTCCACCATTTCCCACTGCAAATCTGACCAAAATCAGTGGTTTTGAAGCAAAATGTTAGTCTGTCTTACATGTAAACTGAGAGTGTTACAGAATCACAGCCAGAGAATGGTTGAGGTTGGAAGGAACCTCTGGAAGTCATTTTGTCCAGTGCCCTCGCTCAAGCAGTGCAACCTAGAGTCTGTTTGCCAGATGTGTCCAGATGGCTTTTGAATGTCTCCAAGGATGGAGACTTCACAGTCTGCCTGGGGAACCTGTGCCAGTGCTCAGTCACCCTCACAGTGAAAAAGTGTTTCCTGATGTTAAGAGGGAACTTCCTGCATTTCAGTCTGTTCCTGTTATGTTTAGTCCTGTCACAGGGTTCCACTGAAAAAAAACTGGCTCTGTCCTTTACATAACCTCTCTTCAGCCATATATATGTTTGTATGTTAATAATACAAATTATTATAACTATCTATGTGTTAATAAGTCTGGATTTTCAGATGAGTGATCACATCATTAATCTACTCATCTTGTCGTTAGGGAAGAGCTGAATGGGAAGGATTGAGGATTCTTTCTTGTGAATTTTGAAGAGTGGCTCTGATTTACATTTAATTAAACTTTCCAGCTACTTGCAGGTACTTGGACAGATATTTGCCAATATCTAAATTTCCTAGTAAGCATAAGCATGAGTCTAACCCCCCCCCCCCCCCCCCCCAATTAGTTAATATAAACATGCTCTTTCTGCCAAGATGACAGAAAACACCACTGCTGCACTTCCAGAATTATTCCTGTTTGACTTGAGGATAACAAACTTTGAATTATATCTGAATATAATATTTTGTTGGTACTGCATCTTGATTCTACTTCTAATCACAGAGTGGTTGAGGTTGGAAGGAACCTCTGGAGGTCATCTGATCCAGCCCTCTCTTAAAGCAGGGTAAGATAGATCCAGTTGCTCAGAATGGTGTCCAGATTTTTTTTGTGAATATCTCCAGGAGGGAGATTTCACAACCTCCCTCAGCAACCTGTGCCAGTGTTCAGCCAGCCTTACAGTGAAAAAGTGTTTCCTGATATTCATCTGGAGCTTTCTGTGTTTCAGCTGGTGTTCATTGCCTCTTGTTCTGTTACTGAGCACCACTGAAAAAAAAGCCTGGCTCCATCCTTTTTGCACCCTCTCTTCAGAGCTGATCACCATCCTCTGGGACTAGTGGTTCAGCCAGTATTCAGTCCACTCTCTGCTCATCCAGCCCATACTTCACCAGCTTCTCTGAGGACACTATGGCAGGCAATGTCAAAAGCCTTACTGAAGTCAAGGTAGACAATGTCTTTGGTAGTGGGGAGAGAAGCCTCATCTAGTAAGCCAGGCATTGTAGAAGGGTTATTAAGTTGGTCAGGCATGACTTGCCTTCTGTGAGGCAGAAAAGCATAATGTTATGTGTGAAACATCATTGTCCTTAAGGTGAACATACCATCTCAGCCTCTCAAGATTAAACTTTTGGGAGGTTGCAGATCAGATGTCAAGAGTGATAAAGAAGGAAGAAAACTATATCCTCTATTGGTTTTATATGCTATTTGTTGCAGATTTCCCTTTTGGTATGGAAGTGTGTTGGCTATTGTGATGAAGTTCAGAATGTGGTATTTAGATTTTTAGTGTCTCTTGACTTCCATCCCACCAGCAAAAGAATGTGCAGAAAACAATGCTAAACTAGAAAAATCCCACAGCATTAGGTTTAAAAGACTTAATGCATAATTCTATAATTAGATGAAACATTGAATGGTGCTGAACTTTCTCTCCCATGCTTCTGCAAACTTAGCCAGTTTGATATTTGGTACTTTCCTGTTGCCATTTCTTTAATGGAGCTCTATGTAAGAAATATTCTTTCCTTTTGCACTGAAGAATTGCTTGTACAACCTGTAGTGCCAGTGTTGTCTCTAAAGTTACATTCCTTGGATTTTTTACATTAGCTGAGGTGCTAGGGTTAATCAATTTATGCTCAATGACTGATTCATCCCCATGACAATGTGTAAAATCTGTCTGTGTTCATTTAGAGCTCTGACATGAAAGCTTGAAGAGAAAAGACAGGTATAAATTAGAAAAAGGCTAAATACAAGAGGAATCAAAATACTATAATTGAGCATGTTCACAAAATTAATACAGGAGAAATTTTCCCAATGTCATGTATACATATGCCTATTTGAAATGGAACCATTCCCTTGCTGCATTATAAACTCTGTAATATACAGGAGAGTCATTTTGAGTGATTTAGTACCATTCTGAAAAGGGAGAAGGGTGAGGAAAAACCTTAGGCAATAACAATCATAAATCCTAAAAGGTGACCTTTTATGTAGCACCCACAAACAGGATACTTTTCACTGCATTTTTCTGACAACTTGCACTGGAACTGGTGTTTATGCACCAGAGAAGTACCTCAAAGCAAAATTTTTGTTGCGTATGCTTGCTCTGCTTCTGTATGAGCAGCAAGTTTGTTAATGGATATGTATTTGTGTGCATATACGTACTCTTAAAAGCAAGCATTTAAAAATATTTTTCTGAATTCCAGTAATGTGAAGAAAATTATGTAGATACAAGCCGTACAAAACCATTCTGCTGATTAGCCATGTTGGAGTAATGTAAAAGCAGTAAGCTTCTAATTCCTAAATAACATTCTAGTCAAATGAAAACAAGTAATAGCAGCTCTGCCTAAGATATGCAGTGTCAGACTACAGTGGGTGTGAGATCAGCAAGCACCAGGATACTGCTGTTAATCACAGGTGGGGTTTCTGTTTCCAGTATGTTATAAAACCAACACAAATAAGAGCTTTAAAATATTTCTTCTTATCACTGTAATATTTCTATGACATGATCAAGTGGTGGAATTTGTGGTGGAATTTATGATGTGTCTTGCTGGGGTTTTCTGGTTGGTTTGGGTTTGTTTTTTTTTTTTTGGCACATCTTCACAAGAAGGTGGTGTGCTTGGGTCAGAGCTCTCAAACTGACTAGGTATACAATCTAATGCTCTATCTTTTGCTTTTTGGAGATCCAAGTTTTATAGTATTTTTTTTAAATATACATTCCAGACTCTCCTTATTGAAAATCACTTCTGGCAGCATGAAGTCATGTTGTTTTGAGGCTAGGAAAGTCTCAGCTGAAGTATATATGAACTGTTTTGCATGGCAAAAATCTAATGGATATCTGTGATTTCACAACAGAATGCTTGTGTCCTTTAGGAAAAAAAAACATAACATCAGCTGTTTCACTCGGGTATCTTCTTTGAGACAAGATGCATGCAAGGCTTATTTGGTTGAACAAGCATAAGTAAATAGCATGCAATTATTTTATTAAGTCCATGAACCCTTCAGAATACAGTTAAGGAGTAAATTCCTTCACTTAGATTTATGAAGAGATGTTTTCTTCATGAGTTGGAACCTTTCAAAAATCTCTATTGCTGATAGAGAAACTGAGCTGTGAGCTGAAGAAATTACTGGCACTACTCTTGGGATAAGTTACTAGTGATTATGAAAACATCTGGACTTAAAATGGGGTAATCACTGAGTAACTTGCATCTCAAAGTAGTTTAAGAAGTACTCTTAATGTAGAAGAAGTATTCAGTCTTTAATATAGATACGTCTGTACGTGTTTTTGAAATGGGTGAATAAACAGTTTAGTATTCACAAATCCAGTAGAATTAGAAAAAGAATGTAGAGTTTTGGATTCCTTTGTTGTTTTTTTTTCCCGATTGTTAACCCTATGGCAATATTCTAATTGCTCTTTGGATTGATATCAAGAATGTTCTGCTACTGAACCTTTGAAAACATCTACTTTAACTTGGCCATATGGATAGTTTTCAATGTCTTTGGCCAATGATGTATACAGCTTGAACTGACACTTGCTGAACCAGCACCAATGCTTCCAGAAGTACTTTTTCTGTCCATGCCCTGAACTGTCTAGAAACAAGTCTGGAATCCAAAGATAATTCTGCTATAATAGTGATCCTCAATTAAAAAACACTCTTTTTCATGATCAGCATGTTGATAATACAGACACTGCTCCAATATGCAAAATGCATCCAGTCAGTTGAGAGTGGGGAGAGCATGGGTATGAGAGCCCACACAGGTAACACCTTCCTGTTCTGTCGGGGTTGCTCTCCTGTGGTGAATGCTAAAACACTATCAGTGCATTATGACAGCATTGTGGCCATAACATTTTTTTCAGGTTGAGAATTAGCATGCAAATGATGTCATTTTGCAGATGTTATAATGGAGATGAAATTTTTCAAGCCATGAGCAGATACAGTGAACTAGAAGAATAGACCCAGAATTCTGGATACTTTTTTGTTGCTTACACTTGCAATGTCTTAAATGTGCATGCATATTTGTGCAATACAAGTATATATATTCTGAAACAAGATTTTATATCCAGATTGATTCAAAGTAGGTTTCCTAAAGAAGCTAAGTGCAGTTCCAACTGTTAAGGTTAAAGTTCAGAATATTGGATCATTAATGTAAGAGTTTATTTGTATGATGGAGTTGTGAGTCTGTTGTTTAGTGCCCTGGGAACATTCATTAGCTTAATTTGGAGGTTCAATTTTGAAAGATAGAGTAGCCAGTGCTGAGCCCACTAGCTTAAAGCAACTTTTCCTGTTGGTATAGTAAAGCCATTATTCTGTGTGTGATTTATGATACAATGGCTTCTTTGAAAATCTCTCTCCTGTCCTTTCCCTGACCTCATTCTCCCATCATAAACATAAGTTCACACTAAGGTGTCTAATCTGCTTTGTTGTGTTAAAAGGACTTCAATTTCAATAAATGTAAATGAAAGCTAAAGGGAAAAAAAGCATAATAAACCAGAAAATAATGATCATGCTACTATTGTCACTTGTATCGCTATGAAAATAATGATATTATGGTATTAACTGACTTGACATTGATGAGTTAACTGACCATTAGTTAGAATTGAACAGAGTGAACAGGTAGTTAGTTTTTTAGTCTTTTCTATCTATATTAAAAAAGAATGTTTAAAAAGTCCAAGTAGTTTATATTATGTATATATTATTTATAAGCATTGTGATATGGGCCTTGAGACCAAAAAGGCAGATCCTTGCCTATAGCTGTAGTTGTACCATTTCAAGTTAATGGCCAGCTGTTTTATTGCTGATGTGTGTAATTGTGTGCCCCCCCAAACCACTTCCTGAAATTGTTTTGGAAGTAGCGATGGAGATAGATGCAGATAGAATAACAGGTGGCAAGACTTTCAAAATGCAGGAGTAATAACTCAGTGTCATAGTTGCATGTACATCGATAATGTTGCATCTTGTTTTAGTGGATTGGTAGAATAAATGATTTGTGTCTATCTCTTCGGCATGTATTTTCTATTGACTAGTATGGCTCTTACTGTCTTGTTCAGCTGCAAGCCAATCCAGCGCAGTTTATAATTGCTTGATGGACAGCTCAGAATTTCTTTTTTTTCTGTCAGTAATATTATGAAATGTGAACAGGAAATGCCCAGGGTTCTAGAGGACCAATGTGGGTATGATAAGCTGGCAGTTAATCTGCAAAAAGTAGATGTTGGAACACTAGGGAACTTGATCTTGCTCTGTGCTGAATGAGAAGTCTAAATTCTTAAAATCCTAGGTAGTCTTGAATTTTTCGTATCAGCAAAGTATTTTTTCTTTAAGCCCCAGCATCAATTTTCTAAATAGAAAGTTTTAACCTTACTTTTTTATTACCGTTTTAGTGACTCCTGATTCAGCCTCATATGACTGCATCAAAAACTATTATTCATTTAATTCTTCAAAACTGAACAAGGAAACTGGTGGGGGGGGGTTTGGGTTTGTGGTTTTTTTTTCCTTTCCTTTTTTTTTTTTTTTTTTTACTTTTTTAAGCCATGACTGATCAGCTACTGAGAAATACTGCCTTCACAATCATGGCTACCTGTAAGTGAATTTGAAATCTAAAAACTGGAGAACATGCACCCTCAATCAACCTGCACAGTGTTTCACAGTCTTTCTTACGTCATCACAACTTCATCTAAGTTATGCAGGGAAGACTGAGGAAGGCTGTGGATCTTCCTGTAAATGTTTCTCCTCATCTTCCCATGGTTTTGTCTTTTCCTCGACAAATGTCTCTTAAATAGATCTGAGTACTAAGGCTGCTGCAGAGGTCCAGATATACAATTATTTTTCATCTAGGTTGCACATCTTCCTTGAGTATGGCTAACTGGAAATATTTTCTGAAGTTTGCCTGTCTACCATTTCTTTATGTGGTAGATAGAATGTCCATGGTGAGAGAATATATACATACATTTAAGAATGCAAGACAATAGGATAACCACACTGTGGTTTTTATAAGATTCTAGAAAATTTCACTGAGAAATTTTCAAGTCAGGAACTACTGAGACAATGTACTTGCCTTGAAGGTAACATAAATGAAAGCCCTCAAGTACTGAGTTCTTGGTTACTAAAAAACGCTAATGCTTTAGTTTACCTTCAGTTTTTGGCAGAAAGGTGAGTTTAGAAGGTTCTTCTAGTAGAACAAATTCTACAGAAAATCTACCTCAAGTTACAAGAACAAGCTAGTAATAGATGTTCTCTGAATGATTAGTTTCAGATTTTTTGTTTATTTGCTTTGTAAAGTGTTGTAGAACACATATGATGGAATGCTTTCGAAGATGTTTATTTTGAAGCAACTTTGAAGTTGCTTAAAATCTGTCTTGGGGAATAGGGATGGAAAATTAATGAGTTCTGTATCCCCAGCATGGGGCAAAAGGTTTAGAATATTAGGTATTTCTTCCCCTCCCCCCCCCCCCCCATTTTTCTGATATGTGAGCAGGTGGGACTTTGAAATCAAACATAAGCCAAATGATAAAAGATTGGAAATTGCACCATTAATAAATTATAAGCAGTAGGTTATAAATTTTTATCACTTACTATTGTTAATTAACCTTTAAAAGCTGATCATGTAGAGAAAGCCTGGGGTTTGGTTTCTGTGGGAACTCTTTTTAGTAGTAATGAGCGCCTGAGGACTTTCCTCTCCCAGAGTGAACATGACATTTGAAAGATGTGTGTGTGATGCCAGCACTCTTCAGTATTTTAAGCATAGCAAGAAAGCTTGGTATTTTCCATAAAGATGCAGAAAGGGCAGTGATTTTCTTCTGCTTAGGCTGGATGTGATTCCAGATTTTCTACTTACACATTCAAGAATTAGTCCCACAAATAACACTTGTTTTCAAAAGCGTTGCTGGGAGCCTTTTGCCGGCATTTTGCCATGAGCAGGAGCAAAAATGAAGGCTTGTAATGACTTCATCTTATCCAACTAGATATGCTTCTATTTTTGAAGCCATGTAAAAATATTTTTCTTTCCAATAAATTTAATTGCACTAAAATAGGCATTAAGAATAATGCAAAAGAATGCTGTTTTATCAAGTTGCTTCAGATGGTGCAGAAATATCATTTGATTATTCCAGTTATATATGTTGCATGACCAGGATCTTGCAAATGCTTTGCATGAACTTGACCTTTCATTTTTAAAAAAAGAAAAACCTTCAGAATGAAAGTACCCGGGAGGAATATCTGTAACTTGTTTTATGTACATAGGCTCCTCCGTGCAGGTGAAAAGAGCCTTGCTAATCTCCTACTGCCACCCACAGCCCCAGATCACAGTTTGACAGTGGGTCAAGCTGTTCCAAGCAACATAGATGCTTTAAGTATTTAGCAAATAACTGATGTTGACTGCAGATGTTAAACATGTGAAAGCGGAGAGCCACCTTGTGTGTAATATATAAACACATATATTTGATTCTGCTTTTTTTCCTTTGATGCTTATGAATTTTCTGATCTCATTCATCTTTCATCTAGAACTGCAAAGGTAGACAACACAGTGAACCAAAAGCTTGAAAAGTTTTGAAATACCTTTTCAGGTGAAATGCTTACAGTTTAAGAAAGTTGTGTGTGACTATAAACGTAGTGCTCAACAGAAAAGTATAAGAAAATGTTGCAAATTTTATTAGTGAAAGGAATAAAATTCTGTATCAATAAGATATTGGGTTTTAGTATTTTTCTCATTATTATAATTTAAAAATTCATTTTTCTTTTCCATGGGAAACCACAATCTGATATAGCTATCATGTTAAGAATTAAAAGTTGTCTGGAAGTGAGTTTAGTATCTTAATCTATATGGCTATTCTGTGGTGCCTTCGCTTCTCTTAAACTTTGCTTTAGGGTGGAGAGTTTTCTGATATTTCCAGATGCATGAATGTATTCTTTATTTTATTTTTTTAAAAATCACAATATGTATAACAATTGGAACTGTTTTCTGACTTTCATTCACTCTAGTAAATACTGTAATCTTGCTGTTTGGTTTTACAAGTTTATTACTTCTACCTATTTCAGAATGAGATTAGTTGGAAATAATGGCATGGCTGCTTGCTTTGTATTAAAAAAAAAATCTCATTGGCTTTGGTTCCTTGTACTTGTATTGACAGATGTAAATGGTCACATATGTTGTGGTACAGATATGGGTTCGAGTCTACCTGTTTGGAACATCTGATCTTTTAATAGATATATAAGCAGCATGAGGGAAAGGTTGTCCCCAAGAAGACGACATAATCCACTAATGTATGACCAGCAGTGTGTATTCTATACCCACATACTCTCTCTAATGTTTAGTATTGCCTTTCATTATTTCTTCTAGTACTTGAAATTGTGTACTTCAGAATAAGACAGTGAGGGTTTATGTTTTATTTTGTAGATACAGAAGCTTAGCTACAGCATTTATATGTAACACATGTTCATGTTGTGATTTACATTTATATAAACCATAAGAAATATAATCCAGAAAAAATCAAACTATGAAAAGTAAATTATAACCTTAAGGAATGTGTATCTAGAATTTAATTCTGCTTTATGATCTATTGAATCCTAATGGCTTAGGTACTGGAAAATTTTTCAAGTAGTGCAAGAGTTTTAGGCTAGTGAAACCCCTGCTTTATTGAAATTAGATGTAAAACTTTTTTATTTTATTGGAGACATATTCTCCTTCTGTAATTTGGATCTGAGTTTTGGGATTCCAGCACTTCATGTTTCTTCCCACTGTGCCAGTCTTTCTTTCAAAATGCTGAATCCTATCTGGGGCTAAAAGAATTAAATAATGGTAGCAGCTTCTGCATAGCAGCCAAAATATTCTCTGCAGTCAGAGTTTTTTTATGCACCTGGTTTCTTCACTGTTTAAAAACACCTACTCTTTCTTAGCTTTTAAATTAACAGTAGCAAAAGCTGAACCTGAAGGAGTCTGAGAGGTTGCAGAAGCTTCTGGTGTCTGAAGTAGTTCTAATATTGTCAACTACACTTTTCTAACTTTCTGTAAGGAAGTGTGTTGAAAGAAGGAATCTTTATGGCAAAACCCAGAGGAAGGTCCCTCAGACAGATTTATCCTGAAGTAAAAAGCAAATAAAATATATTGATGATGGAGGGTGTAAACCTCTCTTCTTGCTTCTGCAAATGCTACCTGAGGAAAGACTAAGAGGGTGACAGGCAGATGTGCGCCTTAGGTAGCTGCGATAGGTACAAATAGCTGACAGGGCAATGTAACAGACTGGCCATGCTTTGCAAATGTAATTGTTAGTGCCACAAGAGCTGAGCTAATGACAGGGCTATCAATACTGGCAATAGCCTAGATGAAATTAGTATTAAATAAAATTAAGTTTACTCTTCTCAAGAATTGCTGCTTTCTGCTCTAGTGATCCTGCAATAGTACCCACACTTATTTTTAGATTGTTTGTCATTAGGATATTTCACAATCTGGAACATTCTATTCAGCAAGTAGAAACAAGCAGCATAAGAATAAATAGGTAAATCCTCTTTCTCTACTTGTTTTAGGTTAGTTTCTTATGTACATATTGTAATTGGAAAGCTTGCTTTCTGCTGGATGTGTGCAGTTACTTTAAGCTGAAGATATGTGTAGGAGGCCCTTTGGTTCATGAAGGCAGCTTTTTTGTGCAGCAACTCAGTGATATATCTGTGCAGCAACTTATTTAGTATATTGGCAGGAATGATTTTTTGCATTTGGGGAATTGGGTCACATGATTTTTCTGAAATTTATGTAAAGCAAAGTTTGTTTTACGAGGTCTGGGCTTGCACTGTTTGCATATTGATTCACTTTAGGTTTCTGAGGGAATTGATACTTCTAAGTACAAGGCTATTTTCTCAGGTTAATAAATGCAGAAGATGAGAAACTTATCTGACAACTTTTTAGAGTGCTTTTAAGGGAAAAATGCCAGAGAAGAAACACTCTAGACAAGGAACAAAGATTTTTCTTCAGAAGCCCTTAGACACTTTTACAGCACCAAGGAATGTAGTAATCTGTAATCTTTCTGATGCTGATTTTATCAGTTAGTGGTTGACAAATGACAGGGCCAATAAAAATGTTCATTAGTTTCCATCTATATGTCTGTGCATTCATCTGTAATTTGCAGGGTATGCATTTTCTCCACTGAAGTTTCCATGTCAGAAGCTATTTCATACTGTATTTCAGATCCTGCTTAAGAAGCTGATGCTTGAAGTTGCCTTTTAAATGGTATGGGAAAGGGCTTTGGGGATGAAGTGATGTGCTTTTTCCCCTTAAGCTTTGTTATATTAATATATTGCCTGTAATCATATAGCTATTCATAGTAGTAGAGAATACTTGCAAAATTTTTGAAGTAGTGAGAATTTTGCGGTTCCCACTGCAGTTGCAGAGCTATACCTCACCGGTGTTGAAAATGTAGTACCTTACTGGTTTATTATTGCAGACTATAATCTTCCCTTGTCTCTAACTTGCAACAGCCTTGGGTTATACATTTTCTACTACTGAACTGTCACTTTTAGTTGGGGGAGTAGAAATAGGCAGATACCCAGGAATACTACAAGTTCTGTTACTGCTTCAACGTTGTGTCAGGGTGAGTTTCCTGCTTGCTGCCTCAGAAGTGATTAGCTAGGTAGGATTTTCTTAACCTTATTCTGTTCCTTCCCCCTACCCCAGATTTCCAGGAAATCTTTCTATGTATAGAGCAGGTCAAAAAGATTGTCCTCCTAAATAGAACAAGATAGTTCTATTTGATCCAGCAGGGTGTATTCTCTTATTCACAACATATACAGTATCTGTGAGACTACTTGTTCCTTTATCCTATTATGCCTGAGTTAGCATAGCATATGTAAAGTTTTGATGTAAAGTTTTGCTCCAGGATATCTAAATAGTGCCTGTTTCAGTGTATGTATAAAGCTGTGTAAAGAATGATGGAAGATCTCATGGCACCACCCTCTTTTCTGCTTCATGGTAGTTGTAGAGGGTGATAAAGTTCCCCTTAAGGCTTCTCTTCTCCAGACTAAACAACCCAAGTTCCCTTAGCTGTTCCTCATAGACCTACTCTCCAGACCCTTCACCAGCTTTGCTGCCCTCTTCTGGATGGGCTCCAGCACCTCAGTATCTGTCTTGTAGTGAGGGGCCCAGAACTGAACACAGTATTGGAGGTATGGTCTCACCAGTTTTTTCTTCCAAGTATTCCTCTTGTCTGTCAACTAGTATTTTGTCTTGATGGTACAAGATTTGTTGGTTTTGAGTTTCTTCTCAATAGTCTTGTGTGATTTTAATTATGGTGCTTTCATTTTTCAGGTTTTAGCTCTTTTCACATATCTCTGTGTTCATTAAAAAATATTTTTGTGAAAGACTGACTTTACTTTCCATATGTTCTTTTTGCATAGCTCAAGACTTCTGTAATAGGTTAAAATAGTTAGATGAGACCATACTTGTTTCTTAAAGCTGAGACCATACTTGTTTCTTAAAGCTTCATCCTGGTGCATCTGTGGAAGTGCACTTGCTTCACACTAACCTTTGTTTTCATTCTGCTGGAAAACAGAACTGTGTTTAAAACTAGTGTTATTTAAATACCATGTTCTTTTTTTTTCTTTTTTTTTTTTTTAATTAGAGATTGCAGACGTCTGAGTTTGGCTTTTGTTGTACTGCCAGCTGTAGGAACATAAACAGTCTTGGGCACCATGGTGAATGTTTTAGTATAGTCTATAAGGGAGGAGAGGAAAAAAATAAATCAACCTCTCCCAAACTGTGCACTCTTGGATATAATAACACAATAAATGTCAATATGACTACTTAAAAGTCAGTAAAATTATGCTGATTATTTGCTGTTCCATGAATGGTTTCAGTGTAAACAGGTGGTGTTTGTATAGTCTCTGGAACAGAGGATGCATGTTATATACAAAACCGAAGTGCAAATTATATCTGGGTACATAATCCCCTCTGGGTTTTGGCATTATTTGAAAAATTAGCAGGGCACACTTCTAATGAAACTTTATCATTTCAGTTTAGAGTTGCAACTAAGTCTGCTCAGGTTCTGATTTAAGAATACAAAGTGTCATTCATCAAAGTGTTCAGGCAAATCATCCATGTTATAGTACTCAGTAGCATCCCCCTGAAGAGATCTGACAGCTGCTGAAAGAACTGACTTTTAGTTGCTCTCTAACATTTCAAGACCATTTTTAGAACAAATATACAGACCTTGGGATTCCTCTCAGTTACATTCAGCTCAATTGCAACAGTGCTGCAAAATGAATGAGAGAACTGAGCTTTGTGCTTGTAAATCCATATTCTGTATTTTCAGGGTTATGTTTGAATTGTGTAGAGTTAGACATTTCTACTATAAACACCTTATTTGGAAGACAATGACATAGATTAATCAACTTAATAGCAGAAATATTCTGACATTTGACCTGGGAGAAATTGAGGATGATCAGCCTCATACTAGACTGATTACCCTAATAGTTATAAAATGGGCCTAGATATTGAATAGTTTTGATTGGCCTGCAATAGTTTCAAACAGTGATATTAATCTGACGTAACTACCAGTTTTTGTTCTTCACAACTTGTTAGTTTCATCAGATTAATGTAGCATGGAGAAGGCAGAAAAAAATATTTTTTGAATGTTTTTATGACCTTGAACAGTAGTGTCAGGGAATTTACTGTATCTGAATAACATAGGAGTTTTCCTGAACATGTGCTAGAATATACTGACTCAGATAAATTTTGTTCAACTTTTTATAAAGTAAGGGACAAGAAAGATTACTGAAGGTCAGAAGACAAAAGTAACAGAAATTAAATGACCCAAAAATCAAGACACAAAGATTTCATTCTCTTCTATCTTAAATAAATAAGCACAGTAGCTAGGCTCAGGTTTTTGCTCTGAAGAGTCACCCTGCATTTCTGTCTTCAGTGAGCAGCTTATAAGTGTTAGATAATGACAACTTTGACCCCTTTTCAATGGAAATGGAGAATACAGGGTTCTGTGTTACACTAGGAAAGGAAGAGAATAATTACAACTTATTAGAGGAAGGCTTAAGGAATTCTGGGAATCCAATTAGCCTTCAAGTGATCATCTGTCTTTAAGCAGTAGGCTCTCTTTTTCAAGGAGAGCATTAGTCCATCTGACTACAACAAAGGATGTGAAGCAAGTGCTGAAAGAGCCAGAGAAGACCTATTTTTGTTGAAGGTGTGTAAATTGAGGATACAAGTGAAGTTATAGCTGTATAGTGAGGGTGTCCATTGAAGACAAAAACCTGTTGTTTGATTTTGTCTTAGTTTTTCTCAGAACACCCAAACAATTTATGCTCATAAAATGAGCCCTGAATAAAAGAGGTTGTTGCATTCTTAATAAATGGGTTGTGCAAAACTCAAAATACAGATGTACTCATCTGTTCTACACTAGCAAAGCTTCAAAATATTTCTGCCTGGGACAGTAGAGTGCAATACCTTAAATTGCCAGATGGAGTTGTTCTTGATGTACATTATTACACTTAAAACAAATATCTGAAAAACTCATTTCCTATAATTTTTGTTGATCATCCCTGAAATGTCATGGTGGAAGCTCTAAGAATTTTTACCCTTTTAATCATACTAAAGGTGGAAATACACTGAGAGGTATGTTTTACGTGTATTCGCATAACCTCTTTCAGTATTATCACAGTATCACAGTATGTTAGAGATTGGAAGGGACCTTGAAAGATCATCTAGTCCAATCCCCCTGCCAGAGCAGGAACACCTAGATAATGTTACACAGGAATGCGTCCAGGCGGGTTTTGAATGTCTCCAGGGAAGGAGACTCCACAACCTCCCTGGGCAGCCTGTTCCAGTGTTCCGTCACCCTCACTGAGAAGAAGTTTCTTCTCAAGTTTAAGTGGAACCTCTTGTGTTCCAGTTTGTACCCATTACCCCTTGTCCTATCATTGTTTGCCACCGAGTAGAGCCTGGCTCCGTCCTCGTGACACTCCCCCTTTATATATTTATAGACACTGATAAGGTCACCCCTCAGTCTCCTCTTCTCCAAACTATAGAGACCCAGCTCCCTCAGTCTTTCCTCATAAGGGAGATGTTCCACTCCCTTAATCATCTTTGTTGCCCTGCGCTGGACTCTCTCCAGCAGCTCCCTGTCCTTCTTGAACTGAGGGGCCCAGAACTGGACACAATACTCCAGATGCGGTCTCACCAGGGCAGAGTAGAGGGGAAGGAGGACCTCTCTCGACCTACTAACCACCGCCCTTCTAATACACCCCAGGATGCCATTGGCCTTCTTAGCCACAAGGGCACAGTGTTGGCTCATGGTCATCCTGTTGTCCACTAGGACCCCCAGGTCCCTCTCCCCTACACTGCTTTCTAATAGGTCGTTCCCCAACCTATACTGGAACCTGGGGTTGTTCCTGCCCAGATGCAGGACTCTACACTTTCCCTTGTTATATTTCATCAAGTTATTCCCTGCCCAACTCTCCAGCCTATCCAGGTCTCGCTGGATGGCAGCACAGCCTTCTGGCGTATCAGCCACTCCTCCCAGCTTAGTGTCATCAGCAAACTTGCTGATAGTACACTCAATTCCCTCATCTAAATCATTGATGAATATATTAAATAATACCGGTCCCAGTACTGACCCTTGAGGCACTCCACTAGTCACAGGCCTCCAACTAGACTCAGCCCCATAGACTACAACTCTCTGGCTTCTCTCCTTCAGCCAGTTCGCAGTCCACCTCACTACCTGATCATCCAGTCCACACTTCCTCATTTTAGCCGTGAGGATGCTGTGGGAGACTGTGTCAAATGCTTTGCTGAGGTCAAGGTAGACCACATCCACCGCTCTGCCATCATCCATCCACTGTGTTATTTCCTCATAAAAGGCTAAGAGATTGGTCAAACATGATTTCCCCCTGGTGAAGCCATGTTGACTGCCCCTCATAACCTTCTTATCCTTGATATGCCTTAAGATGGTACCAAGGATAAGGTGTTCCATCACTTTCCCAGGGATGGAGGTGAGGCTGACCGGTCTGTAGTTAGCCGGGTCCTCCTTCTAGCCCTTTTTGAAGACTGGAGTGACATTTGCTTTCCTCCAGTCCTCAGGCACCTCTCCCGTTTCCCAAGACTTGGTAAAGATGATGGAGAGTGGTCTAGCAATGACTTCCGCCAGTTCCCTCAGCACCCGCGGGTGCATCCCATCTGGACCCATGGATTTATGGATGTCCAGATTGCTCAACTGGTCTCTAACCCATTCCTCATCGACTAAGGCAAACCGCTCCGTCGACCTGACTTCATCTAAGGTCTCAGGGGTACAGGGCTCTTCAGGACTGCCCGCAGCAGAGTCGACAGAGACAAAGAAGGCATTCAGTAACTCTGCCATCTCTTTATCTTCTGTCACCAGGGCACCCATCCCGTTCATCAGTGGGCCTACATTGCCTCTGGTGTTAGTTTTGTCTGCCATGTATTTAAAAAAGCTCTTTTTGCTGTCCTTGACCCTTCTTGCCAGGTTTAATTCTAAGGATGCCTTAGTCCTCCTAGCTGCCTTCCTACATCTTCTAGCAGCAGCCTTATATTCCTCCCAAGTGGCCAGCCCCTCCTTCCATGACCTGTAAACTCTCCTCTTCCACTTGAGCATACCCAGCAATTCCCTATTTAGCCACGCAGGTCTCTTGGCCCTCTTCCTTGACTTCCTACGTGTCGGGATGCTCCGATCTTGAGCTCGGAAAAAGCAGTCCTTGAATGTCAACCAACTATCTTGGGCCCCTTTACCTTCAAGCAGCCCTGCCCATGGGATTTCCCCTAGCAATTGCTTGAAAAGGCCAAAGTTTGCCCTGCTAAAGTCCAGGGTTGCAATTCTACTTGGTATTCTACTAGTCCTGCCACACAAGATCCTGAACTCCACCATCTCGTGGTCGCTGCAACCAAGGCAGCCCTCAACCCTTACTGCTTCGACCAGATCCTCCTTGTTAGTGAGGATGAGATCCAGCAGCGCTCCTCTCCTGGTCGGCTCATCCACCATTTGCAGGAGGAAGTTATCATCCATACACTGGAGGAACCTCCTGGACTGTGGCTGGGTTGCCGAGTGCTCCTTCTAGCAAACATCAGGGAAGTTAAAATCCCCCACGACGACCACGGCCTGTGACTGTGAGGCCGCTCTCAGCTGCCTGTAGAAGGTCTCGTCAACTTCCTCACCCTGATCTGGTGGTCTGTAACAGACACCCACAACAGTATCCCCCCTGCCAGCCTGCCCCTTAATTCTCACCCACAGACTCTCAACTCGCTCATCATCTGTCCCTGGACAGAACTCTGTGCACTGTAGTTCCTCCCGCACATAAAGAGCAACCCCACCACCCCGCCTGGCTGGCCTGTCTTTCCTGAAAAGGACATAGCCTTCCATGACTATATTCCAGTCATGTGAGCTGTCCCACCACGTCTCTGTAATTGCCACCAGATCATAATCTCCTGACTTAACACAGGTTTCCAACTCCTCCTGCTTATTTCCCATGCTGCGCGCATTGGTGTACAGGCATTTCAGGGAGCGAGCTGAGCACACCGATTTCACCCTAGGATTGTAGGAGGCCTCCCAGTCTTCATTAATTCTGGAGCGCTGCCCCACTGGGGCAAGCCCAGCTACAAGCCCATCCCCCTTCGAATCTAGTTTAAAGCTCTCCAAATGAGCCCTGCTAATTCGTGCCCCAGCATCCTTTTCCCTCTGTGAGACAAACCTTTCTCACTTGTCATTGTCCAGACTGGTGCCCTATAAAACCAGCCGTTATCAAAGAATCCAAAGCCCTGCCTGTAGCACCAGTCTCGAAGCCAATTGTTCATGAACTGAATCTTCCCATTCCTTCCCACATCAGTGGAAGATGGAAGGAGAGAGGAGAAGATCACTTGAGCCCCAGACTCTTTCACCATCCGCCCCAAGGCCCTGTAGTCTTTCTTCATGCCCCTCAGACTGCGGGAAGCAGCTTCCTCCCCACCTGTCTGGAAGACCAGCAGCGGGTAGTAGTCTGTTGGGTGCACCAGGTTGGGGAGCGCCCTGGTGATATCCCTGATCCGGGCTCCAGGCAGACTACACACTTCCCTATGATGAGGGTCAACTCTGCATATCGGGCCCTCTGTTCCTTTCAGAAGGGAATCCCCTACTACAATGACCCTTCTTTCTTTCTTAACAGAGGCAGTCTTGAGGTGCAAAGTCGACTCCCTTTTCCTATGTGGCCTTGTGGGCTGGCCTTGCCCCACATTCTCACCTACCTCTCCTTCAAGATCCAGGGCCTCAAACCTATTACGGAGGGACACCTGGGGAAGCAGGGCAGGAAGGGGGGAGGGTTTCCCACAACGTCGAACTGGAACTCGCTTCCAACCCTCGTCGTCTTTTTGGTCCCCTACCTCTGCGCAACAGCTACAGGGCAGGGGCTGCCTCGGGCCATCCCCCTCTGTGTGAGAAGGCAGGGGGTCCTTCCCCTTTTGGGGGGTATCTCCCTGGAACCGTTCCGACTGGCCCGCCAGGGAGTTACTCCACCAGTCGATCTCCCTTTCACACTCCCTGATGGTCCTCAGTGTCTCAACCTCCTCCTTAAGTCTTGCCACCAGGCTAAGCAGATCTTCTACCTGCTCACACCTCACACAGGTGGAATGCTGTCCTCCCTCCCCCACCAGCAGCAGGCTCTGGCACTCCCTGCACCCAGAGACCTGAACAGCCACGGTCTGGGACGGGGTCTCTGTCTGAGTTGCTGTAGTCACCTTACTGCAAGCTCTCTTTCTGGAGGCAACCATATTGGTGCGCAGTCTGGGACACCAGCAACACGACCTGCTTGTTCCTCCCTGTGCCCGGTGGGCACCGACCCGTCGCTGCCCTCTCAAAGGCTTTTTCAAGGCAAGCAGCAGGGGAGTGGTCGCCGTCACCGTGGGAACGCCCCCCGCCACGTCAGCCTCTCTCTCGCAAGGGCTGCTGGGGCTTCGGGGATCGGGAGATGTCGGGAATCGCGATGTCTCTGCGCTGTCCCCTCTGATTTTCCTAATCTCCGTTGACCCTCGCGGTCGCTGAAGCGTGCCGGCTGTGGCTCTAGCTAGGCTAGCTCCGATCAGCTGACAGCCTCTTTATTAGCCAAGTCCATTAAATACTCTTTTCCCAATGGCAATAAGCAGACTTTCCAATAAACCTGTGTAACCTAGTTTACTTCATAGCTCAGAGTGTGATGCTGAGATCTCATGAGGAGAGATGTGCCACTTTCTTGCTATTTTGGGAAGCTGTAACTGGAGCATTTACCAGTTTGTAAAACAAACATGCTAACATTTATGCTGCTCCTTAAAATCATTCATTTATCCACAGTAGCTGTGTGGGTGGCCTACTTAGATGGGCTTTTGCCTTTGTCCCTGTGGTCTTAATACATTTTATAGAATCATAGAATGGTTTGGGTTGGAAGGGACCTTTAAGATCACCTAGTTCCAACCCCTCCACCATGGGCAGGGGCACCTTTCACTAGACCAGGTTGCTCCAAACCCCATCCAGCCTGGCCTTCATCACTGCCAGGGGCAGCCACAACTTCTCTGGACAGCTTCTTTAAGTGTCTCACCACTTTCATAATGATTTTTTTCCTAACATCTAATCTAAACCTACTCTGTTTAAAGCCATTCCCCCTTGTCCTATCACTACAGGCCCTTGTAAAAGTCCCTATCCAGTGTTCTTGTACCCTTTAGGCACTGGAAGCTGCCCTAAGGTCTTCGCAGAGCTTTTTCTTCTCCAGGCTGAACAAGCCCAACTCTCAGCCTGTCTTGACAGGAGATGTGCTCCAGCCCTCTGATCATCTTTGTGGCCCTCCCGGACTCACTCAAGCCAGGTCCACGTTTCTTCTGTGTTGGGGCCTCCACAGCTCAGAGCAGTATTGCAGGTGGGGCTCTTGGCAGAGCAGAGTAGAGGGGGAGAATTGCCTCCCTTGACCTGCTGGTCATGTTTCTTTTGATGCAGCCCAGCACACAGTTGGCTTTCTGGGCTGTGAGCACACACTGAAGCCTGCTCATGTTGAGCTTCTCATCAGCCAATGCCCCAAGTCCTTCTCAGGGCTGCTTTCAATCCTTAGTGGCTTAGTCTTTATCCATTCTACTTCTTTGCTCTCTTATCTCTTGCTTTTAATTTTCTCTCTCTTAGGGTATGTATTTATATTGCATTGTCTGTTGTATGTCTTTGATCAAGTAGGCAATCAAACGAACAATACAGGCTGTATGGGTGGAGAGGCTGTATTAATAAGTCCCAAGGAATTACTAGGATTTATGACTAATTCTATTAGCACTGGAATAATTATTAAATACTGAGCAGTCAAGAAAATTAGAATTCTGTAACTTGTCTAGAATGACCCATTTTTTGACTATAGCCTAAACTTTTATTGAAGGAAAAAATTTCTCAATCTTTGTGTGCCTTTGCACATGTGCAAAAAAAAAAAAATTCAGGTTTCAGATATATGGTACTGTACACATATATATGTGTATATAACAAAAGCTTGGACAGTTTTGAGAGTATTTCTCAAAAAGTGCTGAGATGTTATACTTCAGAGTATAGGCCATAATAAATAGAATACCACAAGAGGCTTAGTTGTCCAACTTGCTGTAGCTGCAAAATTATTTTACTTCATTAATAGAGGATTCAGGTACAAATATTATAAATCTATTCAATGAACTGGTAAGATTGTGCAATTGACTACACAAGGGATTATTGGTTATGTAAGGATATTGCTAGTCTTTTATTAGTCAGATGTCAAGTGACTTTTCAGTGATGGTTTTTTCCGTGTTCAGAGTTGGGCACATCGTTGTGTTGACCTAGTCAGAATAGCGTATGGTGTTGCTATATTATAACAAAACTTTTTGTTATTTGAACATAATGCATGGGTAAAATACAAGAATACAGAGTCAGAACATAAAAAATGATCAGTTATTTAAGTTATTAAAAGATGCTTCCCTAGCTTAATAGTATTATTTTAATAACTATTCTGAATATTGCTTTTACCCCCACAATATTGATGTGAATCAAGACTTTCAAGAGAGCAGGATTCTAGATAAGGGGCCAGTTTTCCTGCCCCAAATTTTTAAAATTTGATAAAGCTTTGTTTGTGATTTATCCCATCAAATTTAACCTGGGTGTCTAATGTAGCTAGATTAAACACAGGTATTTCTGCTGGAGGCAAGGGGATGAATCAATGGGGGTGAATCTATAGTTTTCTATTCACTGATAAGGCTAGATGCTAGAGTCTAGGCACCTAACTGTCAGATGTTTAAACTTAGGTAAGGAGGATTCTACTATAATTATTTTCTTTTGCTTCTCAAGAACAGTAATTCCGTAACTCAGGGAAAATAATTTCTAGAAACCGAGTTGCTGGTGACAGTTTCATGTTCTGGGAACAGAGTATGCTGCTTCAGTCTTTCAACAGCTCTCTTTCTGTTGTTTGTTTGTTGTGGGGGACATAATGGCTAGGCTGAATTTTTTGAGGCATGGGGAAAAAACTTTGTTAAACTATAGCTATTGAATAGAGTTGTTGAAATTCTATTCAGCTCTGAAGCTCCATCTTTTTTCAGCTGTGAGAAATCATGGGCATGCAAACAAGGCTTTGTTTCTTTTAGCTTTGAGACACACGTGAATTAATAGCTATGACAAGCTAATATCAAGCCAAAGCACCTGTGTGTCTTTCCAGAGATATACTATAACGATAATGGGCTGTGTAGTCTTGATATTGTAGCTCATAACATGTCTGTTTTCCTCCAGGACAATCCCTTTTACATCGCAAAGGGGTCAGCAGATAATCTCTTTCCTGACACTCTTGTCCAAAAGATTTTTTTTGTACTGCTGAGTTGTGATAACAGCCTCATTGAGAAGGAGTTGGTTGGGTTTTGTTGTTGTTCTTGTGTCTTTCAAACACGTGCCCAGGAAAGGCAGAATTTTCCTGAAAGTGGCTGTTATCTTCATAAATCTGTGCCTACTTCAGAAAACCTGATAGAAAATGATTAGGGTTGTTAGTCTTCCAAGCAGAAATGTCTTCAGGGCAATGCGTATTAAATGGATGGAAAGATAAAACAGTGAGTCAAGGAGAGGAAATGGTATGTAAGTGGAATATGGCTTGAGCATAATTTGGGGGGGGAGGAAGGGGGAATAGAAAAGAAATGAAGAGATGATCTAGTTATGCTGAAATGCAGCAGGACTAAGACAGAAACGCAACATGTGACTCCCTATAGCCAGATTTTTAAGTAGGTTGGATGCCCTCCAGTAGTTTAAATGAATCTTTAGCATGACTCATGACCAGGCTGAGCTTTGCCAATTTCACTGCGGGGAATTCCTCCTATGTGAAGGTGACTCTTTGTGGCCTGTATGTTTTTTGATGTTGTGTCTTCTTGCTATCTAATCATTTTAATAAAAATATGTTAGTACTTTAATATCACATCTTTGCTTTATGTAAAATTATAGCAATCATCAAAATGGTTAAGGGATGAAAAGAGAAAGTACTGAATTCTTAAAATTTTGCTGTTGTGATGAAATCATAGTGCAGTGTACAGGCAAAAAAGTGAAATGTGAGCTACTATTCAGAAGAAAATTCTCTAATTATATTTACTCCAGTTACTGCTAGTATTTATTCATTTTGTGAGTGTTTTCCTTAATTTAGCCATAAGAATTTTGATACAAGAATTTTTTTTTTTTTGTTTATTGCAAATTATGTCTCTATCTAGAATCCCCTCTTTTGTAACTCCAGAAAAACAAATAGATAATTGGTTTTGGACAAACTCTGAGAAAAACTGTGAATCACTTTTTCATTTTGAAATGTGTTTATCTTAAAAAAAAAAAACCTGCCTAAATAAAAAAATAGAAAAAAACGAAACAACAACACACAAAAAAAAAACAAAACCCAAACCAACACCCCCCAAGAAAAAAATCCGAAAATCCCTCCCCCAAAAACCCAAGCGAAACCCAATCCAAATCCTAAACTATGTTTCTGAATGTGCTTCTCCTTTTTCTGTATGCTGATCATGTACCAGTTATCAGGGTGAATTATGTTTGATGATATAATGCATAGCCAGAAACACTCTTCCCTATCTCAAATATTGCCTAGATTGCAAAGTGAGGACACGATTAGAATGGCATCAACTCCTGGTCAAGAAGAGTAGATCTATCTTTATCGGGGCCCGTGGGGGACCAAGCCCCGAGTGCCTTGTGATGGTGAGCTCTCCGTGGTGCTGGAATTCGTCTCAAGACCACAAGGTGCAACAGAGAAAGTCAAGTTTACAGTTTTCTGCCTATTTGAATTAGCTTAAATAAAACCTGACCAAACTTAGACTGTAACTTTGATTTTTCCATAGGTCTAAACTTGTGTAGTTCCTTTCAGTTATTGCTAAAAAGGAAACATTATTGATATGCATGCGCAATCAGAAGCTCTTTCAATGACTTAAACCAGCAGGAGAGACCAACTAAAATCCACCAGCTATGCTACATGATAAAGCCTTTTTAATTCCTTAAATAATAAGATTCTCAAATAGCAACATTGCCACTTTGTTAGTGGGGGCTACAATACTTTCAATCGGTGTGGACAACGGGTAATTCCCCAAACAGGACAGATATATCTAGAGTGAACTAACCTATGTTTCTGGTGCTATATCCCTACCTTTCTTTTGTAGACAGACTTAAATTTACAACTGGTCATGTTCAGGCAGGTCAAGTTGAGTCATGCTTTACTTCTGGTAAGGAATATCATAGGCATGTTAGAATAATTTGCTACGTTAAAATAATTGGCTGAGCCAATCTACCCTTTTGACAGTGAGCTTATTCAGTCAAGCATGATATCAAAACCATATGGTTACATGACTCCTTTCCTGGAAGTGGTTGCCAGTGACAAGATGGTTTGCAGCCAGGATGAGTGTGGATATATCTGCAAAACACTGTAAAGATGACTTAGGGCTTAAAAATCATGGGATTTCTTGGTCTGTGGTTATCTCTGTTGATTCAGTTCCATTTACTGTACGCCAGTATGCTTGGCTGTCAGGTTTCTATTCTGTATGTTCCATTAGGCTTGAATCGCTTAATGTTACATTGTCCATCACAAGACCTTCTCTGCAGCGTAGTGCTCTGTTATCATTCAGAAATTGATGATAGCACTGAATTTTGGAGTCTGAGTTTGATAATTTCAATCCTATAAAATGCAACCATTATTTTAAAATTTAGTAATTTTTCTATATATTAATTTCTAGTTGAAGCTTAGAACCTCTAAGAACAAGTAGAGGATTGTTGTCCTTTATATATACATAAAAGCATATATACATCTATATTGACAGTTGTGGTTACCTGAGCTGTAATTTTGTTAGTTTGGTTATTCAGTGGTTTGGGGTTTTTTCTTTGTTTTTTTTTTTTTGTGTTTGTGGGTTTTTTTTTTGGTTTTTTTTTTAGCATCAATTTTTCATAAAGGTCAATTGGTTAGTACCTCCCCGTGCTCGGTTAATAGATTTTTGGTTCAGAAATTGGCTTGAATTTCTAAATCTAAGATTTAATGGTATAAAAGACATACCTGAATTTTCATTGAACTTTTGGGTTGAGCAGAGGTTTTCATGATGGATATGCTTGAGGTTTTTTGTTGTTTTGTTTTTGGCTTTTTTTTTTTTTTTGTTGGTTAGGTGGTGGTTTGTTTTTTTTTTTTACAGCATGAAGTTCTTAGAACATCTGTTCCCTTCAAAGCATACTTTTATATTTTGTTAAAAGTTCACTCTTTCTATGTCTATGTCCACTGAAATTTTGATAATGAAAAAAAAAATATATGCACAATAACTGTTTTTAAGATAAATCTAACGGGGGCCAAAAGCTATTATAACATCTGCAGTAAGTCAAATCATACTCATCCAGTAACTAAAGTCTATTCATCTTAGACAGCTGCAGGAAGCAAAGTGCAAGGAGCCACACAGGAGGTTCTTTTGAATTAAGCCAGCATTCTAATAATAGAAGATTGCCCAAAGTAAGCTTGCCAAAGAACGGGGGAATTGACCACATCCTTCCAGCATCTATGGCCTTAACATAGCAAGATGTTAATATGAATTTTTTTTGGATACAATGACTATTTGACTATATTGTTTTGTAGTTAATTTATAAAATTTAAGAAAAACATGAAAAGCTAGTTTTTAATTGGTAGATGAAACCAACAGTCACACATCAGTTACAAACCAAAACAAAGCAACAATAGCCAATCTTCTGTCTTGGCAGAATTCTGTAGATTTAGATGAGTATAATTTGCTGTATTTTTGCATGTTACTATTGATTGGGCTCTTTCATGGACACCCCGTTGTTGTGGGAAAAGAGCTTACGTGGACTGATTATGTGTCAAATGTTACTGTCCTTGAACAGGCAGGGGTCACCAGTATCGAGGCCATATTGCTGAAATAGCAGCTGTGCTGGGCAGGGCACATCTCCAGGATGGAGGATCACTTCCTCCCTCAGATTGTGCTTCATGGTGAACTCGCCACCAGCTGCTGCAAGAGAAGTGCCCCAAAGAGGAGATTTAAGGACTCCCTGAAACAATACCTCAGCCTTGGCCATATTGACTACCACCAGTGGTCCACCTTGGCCTCCAATTGGGAGACTTGGAGACACACCACACATAACGCTGTTGTCTCCTTTGAGAACACACACAGAATTAGTCTCGAGGAGAAAAGACAATGTAGACAGAATCGTGCCTCGTCTATACCACCAAAGGAGACCTTTTCCTGTGCTTTTTGCAACCGGATTTGCCTATCCCACATTGGCCTTTTTAGTCATCAGCACACTTGTAGTAAGCGTGGGTAAAGCCCTTCCCAAATCTTCGTTTGTGAAGTCAAGCCATCAATCAATCAAATGGTTGGGATGGAAGTGCCTTCCTTGTTTGGGTTATTTCACATAGCTAATATTAACTTTCTTTTTAGACATTTTCTAGTATTTTAGACTTATGAGAACAGTCAAAGATTATTCCAAAGTTATCTATACCAAGATGATATTATATAGGTCTTGCTATGCAGAGCTTAAACCGAACTTGCCTATAAGCTTCATTATACTCTGAAACTGAACTGGGAGCAATAATAGCTTCTATACCAGTAACTTTATTAGAAAACTGTAATCAAAGAAGTTGATGTCTGCAATTAAAATTACAGATTTTTTTTTCTTGGGTGGCTGACTGTATTTCGTATTTCACAGTACATTTTATAGTCATTGCATGCAACGTTTTGTAACTGCTCTTAGAATATCTACTAGGGTATTGGGAATTAGAGTTGAAATTGGATCAACTATGATACTGATATGATGAAAACTTTATATGGCTCTCTTATAAGTTCCTGAGGGTAGACTTTTCATCCATAAAGGTTGGATGAAAACTATTTAAGCTTCTTCAAGTCAGTGGAACACCTATGTGAAATGCTTGCCCTCTGGTGTTTTCTTGTTTCAGATGGACTGAATTGATCCTAATACAGGTTTAAAATAAATATTTAGAATGTATGATAAAATCAGATTGTCCTGGTGAAACTTATGTGACTTGCTTAACCTTGATGATTTTCTTTAACACAGCTGAAGATTTGAGTTGAGTCCTGATCTCGGACCCTGGGAAACAGGCTGGATTCATAATATTAAGCTTCAGACAATATTCATGTGTAACCAGTAAAGGCAAAACAATGCTGTCAGTGTCATGAAAGCTGAATAAACTTGTAGTCCTGAGCAAAAAAGACACAGCTAAAAGATGTATGCATTGTAGATTTTTATAATCCTTAGTTCTCTGTTTTAAAAGAGAGAAAAATATGGTTTACCTTGTTCAGGTCACTTAAAACACCTTTAAAGTTCAACATTTATCAATAAATCTTGGATTCCTCACTACACAGACAACAATTAAGGTGGTAAACTTTTTTTGTTCAAACATGCAGTAATTTCCTAGGTGAATCTAGACTAGGCATTTATGATTGCAATCTTTGAGACTTAACGTAATATATTTGTGTGTAAATGTGTTTGACCTGACGTAAGGTTACTATCTGAAAATATTTAATATTAGATGAGACATTGAAAGAATTGGTTTGACATATGTGCAGTACACTTACATCTATGAACCCAAGTCGTCATGCCAAAAGAAATAGAGTGATATATAAAGGTTAAATAGCGTACTTGCAGGAAAATGTGGAGACTGTCTAACAAGGTATTTCTAACAGCTAACCATATGTTCAGGCTTAATACAGTCTTTTTGAAGGTTCTTTCTAAATTTTCTTTGAGACCTGATTTGGAGAAACGCACAAGTCTCACTATTACTCAGTATGTTAACCCAATACATACGCTATTATTGAAAATACAGCAAGTATACCATGCATCATACCTGGTCCTTAATTATTTTTACCGGACTGTGTGTTTCTTCCTAGTAGCTAAACAGCAAAATCTCTTGATGACCATCGAGGCATTTATCAAGTTATTTTAAAAGGATAACTTGCTCTCTGGAAAAACCTATGTATCTCTTGATGGAGGAAAGCCAAACCATTACTTTGTTAAATTATTTCCTTCAGCTGCTGAGAGAGGATAGTTGATTCTTATTTTAAAAGCCTGGTGGATGTTGCCTTATCCTAAGGCATGTTGATATGTCACAGTAATATCCAACAGATGGAAGGTGTAAATTATAGAGAAATAAAGTATGGAGACTACATTGCTTATTAGCAAGTCCATAATTAGACTCCTACTGTATTCCTTTTGGGTTATAATTTTTAATATGCTACTAAAACATATTCTAGCTACTCATAAAAATATTTGGTATATTCTGGAGTATTTTCAATCAGGCTTTACACTAAGCATCTGTTTCTGAAACAAGCTGCTCAGAAGTTATTTAATACTGCTAAAGAAAGCAAGCAAAATCCCTTTTCAGATGGAAAATTATATTGAAAAAAGATGTCTCTGTGTCTGCTCTAATGCCTGACAGAATTTTAGATAACACATACAGATCCATGACAGACCACTTGGAAGTGTTATTCCCTACAAGCAACAAAATTTTTGGGTTACTAAATGGTAGAACAAAATGCATCATACCATAGACACACATATTCCCAGTGGAAGTCAGTGCAGACCAGGGTTGTAGCTTTAAAGAGTATGAGGGGGAAAACGCTAACTGGTTTAAGTCAATATTTAACAGCTTACATATACAGCCTCCTCTTGAAAGCAATGATGTTCAACAGCTAAAGATACAGTGATGTGTTTAGTTGTCTCAGTATGGATTTATGTGCTCAATTTTTAGTGTCCAAAGTTCATAGCTATTGGCCTTCAGGCTGCGGCAAGTGCAGTTCTTGACTGCTTGAGGGAAGCTGTTCTCAGCATTCTGTTCAAGACGTCTGTATTTTTCTTCTCAGTTTGCTATAATATTTTTCTTCATTTCTCAACTGTTCTGTATAAATGCCTACTATAAAGCAGATGGCTGCGCTTCAGTGGTGGATAAAGTGCTGCCTTAGATATCTAATTTGTAACCTTAAATGAACAAAAGCTATTTATTAAATTGATGATTTTCATGAAAACAACCCAAACCAGTTCACTTTACTGATCAGTTTTACTTTACCAAATCAGTTTTCTTTTCATAACAGTAACCATGGCTTGAACTAAAATGGAAAGTCCTTAGTTAAAAAACAAAACCAAACAGACAAACCCCCCCCAAAACCCACCCCCGCCCCAAAAAAGAAAGAAACAAACCACATCCCCTCCCCAAAACTCTCAAACCACAAAAAAACCAAAACAACCAACAAAGCAACCTAAATATTGTATCATTCATGTAGCCTTCTTTTGTATCAAGGGTTGGAACTATTTGTATGAACCCTCTTCTAAACTTTTAATCAACTTTTTAGTGGCTATTTCTCCTACCTTCAGAAAGAAATCCCATCAATTTTCCCGTTGTTGATGTGAGAAATTACATTAGTAAGCAAGTTGTTTAACAGTGTAACAACTGCAGAGAAGTTACCTGAATATGTCCTACTTTCTAAGAGTTATTCAAACTACTTATGGCCCATGTAGTACTGAAGAACCATGGGAGATAAAAAGGTTAATTTTCTGTAGTCCATGTGTCCGTTTTCCATAACTCAAATTCGGTTCAGTTCAGCTTCTTAGCAGGTGAAGTATCAGATCATAATGCAAATGAGATACGAATGTGAGAAATCATTAACTTCTGTGTTCTGGTTAAAAAGTACTGACTATTAGGATGGACACAAGTATTGTACATTCTCATTCTATGGACAACTTACTCTTCCCTCAGCAATCTGAGATTTTCTTGCAACTTGTGTTCATAATCAAAAGGCTTATAATTTACATTATAGTTTATATGTATATATGCACATACACAGTGCAAAATATGTGTATATATGCACTTACACATATGTATGTTGGTTCTATGTTCTTGTCTCATAGAAGGAAGGTATTTTTTAAAATGTACCTATTGCTGGTTTAAAACTTCCTACATTCTTTAAGGAGAGCTAGAAAATTCTAGTAAAGATAAGATTAAAGTAAGAAAAAGTAAGTATGCCTCCAGCATGGCAGATCTTGTGTCAGGTAGTTATGTCAACAGGGAACTGAATTTAAAGTATGGAGCTACAGAAGTTAATGGCAAAAAGTGGATCACAAGAACTCCACAGATTTGGTCCTAATGAATTCAAACTTTGATGCATGCAGCCAGACTTAGGTGGAACTGAAGAACTTATGTTTTAAAGGCTTGTTCAGTTCCTTCTGTTCTTGCTTGTTTGCTTATCCCATCTAAATGTAAGGAGAATTATGCATTTGTCTTACTTTGAGGAACAGAAACAGGTTTGCCTGTTTAACCTAAAAATAACCTCCATTTTACATGGAGGTTTAGTCAAAATGGGTACTAAATGAAGTTTGTGAAATATGCTAAAGCTTCTGTAGATTTTTAGATTCTGCAAAGTCTACTTCATTCTCACTATAAAGCCTTAAAAATGGTTTGTGGCTGTCTACTTAAGTGCAAAATTGATAAGGGGAAACGTTTTTATATCAGATTAAAAAGACTTCACACCAATAATTTGTTATAAAAAATACTGTTAAAAAATGCAGGGTTTCCTCTTGTTTCTTCTGTTTAATGAGTTCTTAATCTGAGCAGGGAAACTTCCAGTGCTTCCAGGGAAGAATTATAACTGTGTAATAGCTGAGCTGTAGAAGATAGGAAAGCAGGTGCTTGCAGGGCCCTGATAAGCCACTGGTTTTATATGATTTAAACAACCCCAAACTTAGAGCTCATTGCTTCGTTTATTGCTAAGGATATTACTGCTGTTGCTGTAGTTACAGGCAAAGGTTACAAAAAGGTGGCTACCAGAGAACACTTGTCACTAATAACTTCCTAACTCTCTGTGTTCTGAAGAAAACAAGGTTGACTTGTAAATATTGCCTTATAAATAATAACTTGGGTGAGGTTTAGCATTGCTTCCATCAGTGTATCTCTAAATTACCTGAGACTTTGGGAATCTCTAAAGAGTAATGTCACAGGGGTTAGGCTGAAATCTTGGAAGTAAGGATCAGTCTTAAATGTTTTGTATTGTATCATGCTTATAGCTTTCCATCTGCTGATCATAATAAAACATGGAGTAAAAATGAAAGGATTATTTTATGTTGACATGGATTATTAGATGTGTTAAATTTTCATTCTTTGTGTTTCCCACCCAGTAGGACATCTCTACAGAGAATGAAAGTATTTCAAAGTCTGACGAATCTGTGAATGATCTTGGTTTCTATTTTCAATATTTATTATTCCTAAGGTGTTTGTAAATGGTACAGTTTAGCATGTCACACAATCAACTTTTTCAAAGCCCTTTTCCAGGAAATTGCTAAAATGGTCCTCTGAACTGTCATCATTCCTTGCATGTTGAATTGTTCCCAATTTCTTAGCTAATTGCTAATCTATTACAACATTCTTCTTGGCAGAGGATGGAGTATATTCACTATTAATTGCCTATGCTAAAGTAAATAATATCAGAAGATACAGCTGATAAATATGCCTTCAGAAGTTAAGATCTAATAATAATTATGTTTAAAAAAGTTAATTCTGCTTGGATAAATATTAGCCTTTTATTGTTATATGAGCTCATTAGAATGATGGAAAATACACACTACCGATATAAGGGTAAATCCATTTCCAAAATTAAAATTCACTTCTTGAGCTGCTATTTTCTATAAGCAGCTACTTTGGTCAGCATCAAAGAAGGTATATTGGTAAAGGAAAGACTTTTCATCTTCTTATATGGCCTTTTTTATCGTCTTTATAATAATTAGACCAGAATTCAAGAGTAGTTTTGTTATTTTTGGAAGAATAAAATAACTGCAGTGCAATCTTCCTGTGGAAACTGCCTTCATGAAGACGCATCATGGAGGGAACAGTTATCTTGGAAGTCTAGTTTTTGATCTGCTGTATTGTAGTGAAACTTAGGTTGGTAGTTCATTTTAAGGTAATATTGAAATTTCACTGGAGCAGAAGAACTTTTTTGATTGTTTTGGTCACAAGAGGAAAGTTGATGTGTGTGTGTGTGTCTGTGTGTAGAAGAAGGTGAATGGAGAAGGAATTACAGTGTCCTTTGACACTGAGGAAGAGAAGAGGGTAGAAAATGGTGCATGCACTAAAGCAAGCCTGTATAGGCTGAGTGTTTTACACCTACTTTTTGCTTGAATGTGGAGCATGTGTTACTCTCTCTTTGCAAATACACACTGTATGTGTTTTCTCCCAAAGCTGATTGGGCCACCAGGCCTACAAGGAGACCAAAATATTTCTTAATAAAAATCTTATACATAATTTCTATTAATTCATGAGTATATGATAGTTTTCAGAATTTTATTATAATGCTTGAAGTTATCCTTTAAGACCTTGTAGACTTGTGCTACATAAGTTGAGCAATTTCAGAAGCTCTTGGCAAGTAAGGTATCCTTACTCTTTGGTGTTCAGCCAGAAGAATAGGTGAATAGTAGTTAAGCAGAGGTTTTAGATTTCTGAGAATGTGTCCTATGTTTTTAGTAAAGTAAACTATACTCAGCCTAGAGACTATATTACTGGAACTATATTAACTATATTAAGGATCATAAATTTGAAAATTCTGTTGTTACTAACTCAAAATTAATTTTGGTAGCGGTGTTTTCTAAAGGTTTTCTGTCTTTCACAGATGTTTGTGTAGAAGGTTTTTTCCATTCTATGTGTAATATGTGAAATAAGCAGGGTGCCCAGACAGACTGAAAACTATGTTTGAATTTGAAGTTATCTTTGTGTTTGTTTTTTCTTTTTTTTCCTTTTGTTTCCTCAAATGCCTTTCAGGTTGTGGCAAATTTGCCTTTTTTGTGGAGTGGGCAATATATACTATGCTAACCTTATCAAGGCTTTGAACGCCTGAGGGTTACTTGAATATGATTCATAGGGCCTTTCTTTCCATTCCCTTTCAAGGTGATGTAGGAAGAAAAGGCAAGTAGTAAGAACAGAAAAAAAAGAAAGGAGGGGTGAAGGGATGTGGGGAGATGGAGAAATTCTGCTTTCTGTGATTATTTTGTAGTCTCATGATAACAGAGGTGGAATTTAGACTTTAAAACCTTTTCTTTAGACGCAAACACACACATACGTATACATATGAAATGTTTCTGGTGTAGTATTTTCTTTTTAAAGTATTGGAAAGTTTTTGTATGTGTATAACTTTTGGAAAAGATTGCATTGAGTTTTTCTTTTAGGTACCATACATTTATCATTACTTTCTGATGAAACATTCCTTTCAAATGAGTCACGTTTGTTACATAGCAGTGCCAAAGCCCATAGTGGCCAAGTCTCAAAAGTGTATTTCGTCTTTGTAACTCTGGTCTTTTTATGCAACTGTAAAAGACTAAGATGTAAAACTCTACCAGACAAAAGGATGAGCCTTGCACTGATTATCATGATTTGATAATCAAGGAACTGGTTGCTTGAAAAGTGGCACATGATGTGTCATAGGGCAATTTCAATTATTTATGCTATTGTGGGAGGCATATTAACATGTCTACTGCTGGGGCTTGTACAATGTCAAATCTCTGCTCCTTACTTGAGGTCATACTCTGTTTCATAGAAGTAACTTTGAGAATAAAAGTCAAGTCATACATACATAACTAAATTAGCATTTAACTAGGGGGTTATGTTCATTAAAAAAAAATACACTGATCTTTGAGGTATTGTTGGAGAACTTTGCAATGACTGCTCATCACATGAGAGTGTCTCAGAAACCCATGCACAGTGAGCCAGTTAACAGTATTATCTCACCTAGGCTGTGCTGTGGTCCAGTACTTAAGACAGCATGGTGATGTGTGGGTGCATGTCTCAATTCTTCCATCCTCAAGACCACAGGCTCTATAAAGTGTGCAGGTCATCTGAGTAGTTATCTGTCATTAACAACTCCATTGTTGCTGATCTTGCAAAAACACAGAAGCCATCATAAATTGACAGATACTCATTAGATGAGACCATTTAAATCTTTAAGAGTAAAGCCCTGTTTGAACTTAGCAGTATATATTAGGGAATTTAGGAGCCTGATAGATTTCAGGACAAACTGTAGCTGTCTGCTCACATTTCAGCAGTCTTATTCTCCTTTCACTTCAACTGTTTCTTTTAAAATATGGTGTGGGAAGAAGGGAGCCAAACCATATTTTGATGGGTCTCACAGTCCAGGTAAGCAGGTGAAAATGACTGAAAATCCTGATATGTAAAAAACCTTCTATTCAAGTTTTACCTTCTTGTCTGTTCTCTTGTAATAATAGCAGATGTATTGAGCTTGAATGCTTCTCAAAGTTAAATAAGTTGTCACTGCTTTGTGCATTTCTCCTTCTCTGTTGTATCTTATTTCTTTATCTTCTTCTAACAGGCTAGTCTATTAGCTTTTTAATGAATACTTCTTCAGGCTCCCTTGCTTCTTCCGTTTTGTTGACTTTGATTTTCCTGCTGGGATGTGTTTTATTTCTGGCTTTTGTGACACTCTTAGTGGTCTGTACCAAAAGTTTGAAATACTGAATTTGATTAAATTTAAGTTTTAAGCTCCTTGGAAAATGGATTGTCTTTCATGCACAGCTGTCATCTCTGTTTGGAGCTTCTAAATGTTACAGACCAACAAATAATAATAGTGAATGCTACACAATAGATAACATGAGAGCATGAAATTTTATGATATGTTTTCCTGGGCTAGTTTTAAAAGTAGGGATTTTAGTTACTGTAATCTGGAAAATCTTAGAGAAAACAGTGGTGTATGAAGTCAACTCACTTTAGTAAAGATCAAATATGTCCAAGTTTTTCAGGTAAATCAGAATGCCAGATAATAACTCTGTTTCCTCAAAAGATCTAGACAAAAGACCTAACATGGTCCCCATACAATTACAATAATGAAAAAAAAAGAAAAATATCAAATGTTGCTGCCTTAAAGGAAAAAGCCAGTAAAAATATTTATCAATTTAAACTTCCTTTAGGAGAAGAGAAATGTTGTAATTCAGTAAGAAAATAGTATTTCGTAATCAGGAAGGGCAGACAAGTCGACATGCCTGTAAGTCTGATTAGGCTGTAAGCTTGCAATTTAGACTAGGTGATGGTAGGCATTGATCACAAGAGTAGAGTTCTCTTTGGTTTTTAAGAATAATTGCAGGAGTCATGTTTGATTTTTTAAATTTCTACAGAAGTAGCTTGCAAGAGAACTGTTTTTGACTTTTATTTGACATGCAAAGAGGTATTGGTACTAAAAGATTAAAAAAATATATTACCATAGGGCAAATTTATTTATTTTTTTTTAATTTAACCACTGCAATAGTAATTTCTTTTACTATCTTGCCCTGATTATTGCATGCTGCATGAAATGAAACTTCTAAAAACAGAGGAGGAGTTTTTTACTGACAGCAAACAGGCATACAGTCAGTGCAGCCTGGTCAGAGAAACCTAAGGGCAGCATGCAGCATCAGCAGATCTGAAGCCAGACCTTTTGGTATTTTTGGGTTCATGAAGGAAATTAAGCAATTTATGAATGAAGGTCCATCTCAGAGTCTCATCAAACACCTGCTTGCTCTTCTAAAAGTTGCTCTTTCACCCTGAAATGCTATTTATCTGCTTGGGGAGGAGGGGGGGAAGGAGAAAGAGAGTGAGAGGGAAGGGGACATTTGCTACTACAAGCTTGCTGTTTATTGTTTTTAAATTTTAGTGAAGATCACTAAGGGATATCAGGAAATAAATAAATAGAGAGAGAAGATCAGGAACTCCAGAAGTCTTCTAGTTTGAATGGAAATTGTTATTAAAATGAAAGAAAAAAGAGGCTAGTGATTTGCACGTGGGATTAGGAATTAATCACAGCAACATACAGGAACATATAATTTGGCTTTGGTATTTTCCAAGTACAAAATACAAACTTATTTTTCTATATGTTAAGTAGTGGTGAAAATTCAAAATCCCAAATGATTCAAATAATGAAAATCCAGTGAGCAATAGCCACAGAAGCTGCATTTTTACCTTCATGTTCTGCTTTGTTTGGAACAGCTTCTCTCTCGTCTGTTTATGAAGGGGGTTTACTATTTTAAGAACTTTAAACAGTTAACATGATATTGGGGGGGGGGGGGGGGGGGGAAGGACAAGAATAATAGCACTCATGTATTTTTCTCATCTTTATTAGTACTATCATGTTCTTCTGTTTTGATCTGTTTCATACTTACAATGTATTGAAACTATTGTTTGATTTCAGAACAGCTGAAATCAATACCGAGCATATAGAAGATGTGATTGTGTGAGATTTCTGGGGGAGTGAAGCTTTTCTGGTTATTAATAGAAGTGCTTTAGCACTGCAGCGTAGCTGGTAATTACCTTTTAAAGAGTTGTGATTTTCTCTGTTTGAGTCCGAGCTTTTCTTTGGCATAAGGCCTTTTGGCCATCACAGTCATTCCTATCCTAGTAGAGAAATGATTAGCTGACTTAAATTTGGAGGAATATTTGGAATCATTTTCTACAAATTATGCAAATATCTGGAAGGATTTTACTAGGTGGAGTTGGCTTGTAAACTAGGTTGTCTTTCTCAATTTGTACATTATGGACTGCTGGCCATCATAGACTCTTGGAAATGATCATATCTGGCAATTGCTATTTGATGATGGAAGGTTACAAATCAGTGAAAGAGGGGAGTAATAAGAGCATGCTTTTGTAAACCCAGCTCTTCTGGTACCAAGAGAAAATTGTTGGAATGTAAATTAACTTCAAAATTGTTGTTATCTAAGGCAGAGTAACAGTAGATTGGATGTCCTTTGGATTTTTTAAGCTTTTTTTTTTTTTTTCCTTGATGAATTTACTGAAATAGAATAGTTATAGTGTTTAAAAGTGATTAGGTAGACATAAAAGAGGCTTTTACCTTATTAAATCTCCAAGTAGCTGAGGAAGCCCATATGCCTAGAATTCTACACATTTGTTAAATCCAGGCTAACATGTGAACTGGTACATTAACATGGTGGCAGCTCCCATGTTAGAGGCTGTAAATTAACTTCTAAATTAATTCATGTGATTAAGAGTATTCACAGAAAAGCAGTACTGTTTTTTTTCTAGATGGAGAAGAACACTCCATGTGTTTAAGAGAAGGTGGGTTTTGGTCATGTAAAAGAAGATGGCAGAAAATTATGTCTCTCAAATTCTTCATAATCAAATGTTAATCAGAGCAATAGTGTGTTAGAAATAGATGTATCTTATTGAAGCAAAAGTTTCATTTTATCATAAAAGGGTAACGGATAAAATGCTTTTGAGATCTCATCTAAAACAGCCATGTATAAAATTCAGGCAAATTTTGTTCATCTGTTTTGGGAAAACGAGAGGTTGATTGCATTTTTAACAGCTACATTCCCTAGTAACCCAAATTCCATTCAGGTTCTTGCATGGTAAATGCTGAACTACTATCTCTTCCT
The DNA here is from genome assembly GCF_033815535.1 of Pezoporus flaviventris. Classification (NCBI taxonomy): domain Eukaryota; kingdom Metazoa; phylum Chordata; class Aves; order Psittaciformes; family Psittacidae; genus Pezoporus; species Pezoporus flaviventris. Next base: position 20,619,137 of record NW_026892550.1, on the reverse strand, counting down.
TCTGCAAAAATGAGTGTGTTGGTTTTTCATTGCTTATCACATTATTTTAGCACTGATTAGAATTCATGATGACAGATTTATTTCCTGATTTTAGAGATGTCTAGCACTTTTTTCTTTTATTTGTCAAAATATAATTTAGTTATAATTCAGCAATAAAACAGTGTTTTAAAGAGCAGTCTAACTGAAGTAATATTTAAAGTTACCTCAGGTTTCAAATCTTTCACCCTCCTTTCCATTCTGTTTGTTAGGTTTAAAGTATTTTACTCTCTGGGTTTGGTTACTTTTTTTATATCTTGGGGTTTTTTTTTGTTCTGTTTTGGCTCCGATTCTCATGTCTCTTGGGTCACGACAGACAGAAAGTTAAGGAAATTGTTCTTAAGCTGTGTGTGTTTCTGATGAAATCTGTTGTATTTGGAACGTGAGAGTATCTGCTTCATTAAGTTAGGAATAACAAACAGGGAAGAGATAAACATACTGATACAGAAACTGAACAAACAGATACTAATGGAGGAAATAAGAAGGACCAAAACTTTTTAGCTAATAACTAACGAGCCATTAAAGAAATTATAAAATGCTGGTATCTGAACAAGACTGAATTTTGCAAGATGAATTGTACCTTCATGTCAAAGATTGGACTGGTATCCTTAAAACCTCAGTGCATGCAAGCAGCTCACAAGGAAAATTTAAAGGGTGTAAAGGACCAAAAGAAATGGAGGTGCACAGGTCAGTGACAGTATCAAATGCATGGCCACTTATGCATCCCAAAGGATTAGATTTTCTCCATTTTTGTAACATGAGTAAATGGGATGAACAGGATCTTGTGGTAATATGGAATATTTCAAGGACATAATACATTTTATGGGGGTGCTATTTTTTTCACTTGTCAACCGCAGCTGTAAATGGTGGGGCAAGGAAGTATAGTTTGTCTGTGAGGGTGCTGGTCCCTTGTGTACTGTGAGGGTGAGTGACTGCTGGCACAGGTTGCCCAGGGAGGTTGTGGAGTGACCCTTCTTGGATATACTTGAGCACCATCTGGCCATGGTTCTGAGCAACAAGCTGTAGGTGGCTCTGCTTGAGCAGGGTGTTTGGGCCAGATAACTTTTTTTATTCTTCTTTTGCAGAGGAAAAAAATAGTTTTTTACTTAAATTTGTTACATTATTTTATACTCTCTGTGGCCTGTAGGCTTAAAGGTATACCCGAAGGAATGTGCCTTTTGCTATGGAAAATAGTGAGTTTTTTAAACTGAACAACTTTTCTTTAAAGGCAGTGTCTGTAGTTTCTAATTCTTTTCCTTATTCTATTGAAGCCATCTTTTCCTTCTTCCCACTTGTAGGGACAATTTGCTTCCTTCAGAAATGAGATTTATACTAATACTTACTTGAGGGGTTACTTTTGAACCCCTTTAATTTGCTTTAATTTGCCTCCCCTTTTGAGTTTAGTCTAATTAGTAAAGAGAAACTAATCTGCAGCAAAATTATAATACTTAATTTCAACAGCAAGGCATTAAACATTAGCTTTCTATTTTTGTGGGTTTGTTTTGTTAATATTTTTTCATTTTGTATCTTCATAGTTAGCAATGTGATATATGACATTTCTATGTACTGGATGGAGCAATATTTTATATTACTATTAAGAATGTATGAAAAAGAATTATTTTCCAAGCTTTTACATTAGTTTTTCCAGGTGTGTGAAATTACTTTCCACTATTTTCAAAAGACCTTTTCTTACAGTTCCAATGCTTAAATAATTAATAAAAAAAATTGGCCTTTTAGGCATGCATTGCATGCATAATGTAGAAGGGCTTTTGCGCAAGATTTTTCTGAAGCTTTGAGCATTGATATATGAAAATGAAATCAAAGGGCTTTTCCAATTTTAACCTGATAATGATCAGCTAGCTTCTATCCACATACAACCACCTATATTTTGACAATCCTAAATTTCAGGAATTAAATGAAATTGCGAAATTGTATGGGGTTTTCTCTATTAAAATATTGCTTATGCAAGTTTTCTAAGGAATATGATCTTGGTGACATTATAAACAGTTATGTCCATTTTCTCTCTTTAAATGGATTATCTCTTGTCTTGTCAGGAAATTGTTTACATACCCGGTGAATGTTTGAAACTTGTTCCTGAAGGTGCTGACAATAAAATTGGTAGATACCATAAACAACAAAAGTCTGCAGGCTGTGGTTCTAGGGTAGTCACTGACTGGAAGAAACTACTAAGGAACAAGAAATACCTCAGAGCATGTCAATCTGGGAGCAGCAGTTATGTGTCCTCCTCTCCTGAAGAATGAAAAAAAGACAAACCAGGCAGCCAAAGGCTATATTGACATGAGGAAAAGACAGAGGTAAAAATAATGCTCCTGATTAAGAAGTATGGCATCCTGTCTTCACCTTAGCACTGTGTTGGCATGGTTACATAGTTTCTGGATTAGAGCTGACTTATACCTGATGGGCTCAAGGACTGGACAGAAAGAGGATATCAGTCTTTCTGCAGTCTCCCTGTGGAGACTGTCATTGAGATTTAAAGGTGGTAGATCTTGACAATATTCTGCAGACAGCTGAATAGTCACGATTGCTGCTGGGGACATAATTTGTTTTTCCTACTCTCAGTTCTAGACAGTCACAGTATTTTTTTTTATTGAAATAATTAATCTATAGGTTGCTTGGATTTGCACTAGACCTCCTTGTTTGTTAAATCAAAAATACAAGGGGGAGAGGGGCTATAAGAAAAGGCTTCAAGGAAAAGAATTATGAATCCAAGTGTCATGTATTAGCATTTGCTAAAATATTAGTCTTTGTCATAAGCAAGGGTCTGAGAAATAAAACCTACCCTCTCCATTGCATTCATTTATCACATAGTTCTCCCAGTTTCCACTGTTACCTCTTGTGGAAAATGGAAATTATTTTCAATTTTGAGGGCAGCGGTTTCCTAGCTTGCTTGCTTTTTCTAAACACTGTAATATAGGGGGGTATGCCCTGTTTAACATAGTAACCTGAAACACATAGAGGCAGATTACTTCAGAAATACAGTCTAAATTCTCAGGAACTCACACATAAGCTCTGAGTTCAGGGGTCAAATACTTTTACAGGGAGATTCGGCACCCTATCTATTGCCTTTTAATGTGATTTAGTATAGTGTGTTTGTCTGATAATCTGATACAACCACCTCTGCAACAGAGCACCAAAGATGAGCAGTGTGTGACTGGGCAATGAATCCAGATGGTCTGGAAGGGGTTGGGTCTGTTGTGAATGCTCAAGGCATGTAGCTGGTGGATCAGCACAGATCCATAGATGAACTGAGGCCGTAGCATATGAGTAACAGATTTTGCTCTGTAATCCAATGCATTTTGGCTGTGTCAGGTTTCCAGAGATGGGTATGGAAAACTGAAGCATGTATTCAGGATAGGGTTAGTTCTGCTTCCAGACTTTTCTGGGGAGGCTGGGAGGTTCTAGAGCTGATAAGGAAAATTTTCCATCTCATCCTTATTGGAGAGATGAACAACTCATTTATTTTGTTCTTCAGTGCTGCAAAGTTTCTGGTCAGAACTCTTGAAACAGCTTTAACTCTCAAAGTAAAGCATCAGTGGCTCTGTTGTGCTCATTACAGAAAGCACTTAAACTCTCTGTCAAACCACCTGCATTGTTCTGTGAAGGCAGACAGGTATTGATTTGTACATTCAGTAATTCTTCTGAGCTACATGTTACTTACGAGTGCTGTGTGTTGCTATGGTCTCTCTTATTTTCTTTATTTAAAACATGATGCTGGTCAAGCGAGTCTTTTAAAATGTATTCTGCTTTTTTGCTTTTCTTCCTTCTGATAATTTGGCTATGGGATTCTTTTCTCGCAGCTTCTGGTTTCTGTAAAATCACTGGCATACATGGCAGTAAGCTAGACAATGGTTTCTCTTTTGTTACTATTCTAGCTCTTTTGTTACTATTCTAGCTCTTTTGTTAATAGGTTGCAAAGCAAATGCTGTCTTCCAGGTAGGCTGAGCCATGCCTGTTTCCATTGGCTATATTTGCAGCTATTGTAAGGATAGCAACGTGACATTGAGCTTCCTTTTTATGTATTTTTCAGTAATTTGCAATTGCTCCTTGCTGAAAGATTCCTCTTATAAGAGAGCATCTGTTACCTTCCTGACATAAGGACTTGTTTCAGCCATTATCTTTCTGTAAATACACATAACCCCCTTTTCAGTAAACACTTAGTAGATTTAAACCTTTGTAAAACCATATCCTAACTGATGAAGTTAGCAGGTTTCACTTAATGGGATTAACACAGGTACCTGAGATCAGAGTATTGTACAGAGGATACTGAGCAAGTTAGTCTCCCTTCTGAGAAGAGATGCAAACTAAAATCCAGTAATGAACCCCATAACTCAGGTGACTTCCTTGATGTGCTAGATTTTTTGTGTAAATCCTGGTGAAATTTGAATTCTTACTTTAATTTAGTTGCAGTACATACTTATAGTATTGTCTTTTTCTAACTTATGCATATGTAACACAAATGTACTCAGGTCAGAAGACATAGAAGTAAAATGATGAAGTAGCTTATGCCACAGCATATTTAGAAGTTAATTTCTCTCATTCTTTTCTCTTTTGGCTTATAATTGTTGTATTTACACTTTAAAAAAGGGCAGTCTATTTATTATTGACTGACTTATTGTTGTTCCCTAAGCTCTGGAAAAAATTCTTTTCCAAATTCATAGTAGGTATAGCATGAGGCTCTTGGGTGTCAATCCTGCAAAGACTTAAAACCAGTTTTTAAGTTCTTGAATTGCTGCCATTGAAATACCTGAATAAGTAAAGTTATTTCCATGGGCAAACCTACAGAGATTGTAGTGTAATCTGCAATCGCATTTAGCTATGTAGAAATGTATAGAACAGTGCGATAATAGTGTTATAATCTCTAATTCTTATGAAATTGCATGTAGCTGTACTAGTCTACCTCAGCAGCTACGCTATAACCTGTTTTTAATATGAGAGCAGAAGGGCTCCACCACAGGCAGTCATTAATATTTTTATAAAAGCAGTTCATGGGGCACGAGAGAAATTAATTCTATTGATTACCAAAGCGATTAGAAGGTCTAATCATCCTCCAAGTGTATCAGTGAACAATAAAGTAATTAGTGTCAGGGGGTGGCCTGCTTCAGAGTAGCCATAATTTACAAAATGTTGGCCTTCAAAGTTCCTGAGAAGTTTTTATTAGGAGAGTTTTGTCATTATTTACAGTACTTGCTCTTTCTCCCTTTCCTGGATGAAAATATAAGAATAGCTGAGTCCAGTGTAATTAAAATTCTTCTGTCTTAGCACAGTGTGTCTTTGCTGAATGATGGTTGTGGCTAGTCAGAGTGTTATGTACCACAGCTCTTCACAGAGCAAAAAAGCTTCTTATACAATGAATGAACTTTTTTTCTAAATGATAGCTTTTGATGAACGTCCCAGGTTGGCAATTGCTATCTGTTCAAACTCCCACATCAATCAGGTCCCAAGCACTTACTTTAGTCAAAAGCAGAATATGTTGCCCAAATGAGCCAAAGCTATTTCTAGAGGTAAAAGTAGCAACACTAAGCACAGAGTGTACAATAAATTACCTTATATTATTTGATGGATTATGATTATAGATTAGCTGCAGCAGCTGAACAGTAGCTGCTAGCAGCATGGTCTCAGGGATTTTCTAATAAATGTGACAGTGTGGGAAACAGAACAATTAGGATTGGAGAAGTATCCCCTCAGTTTCACCCACTGTTTTACATCTATTTTTGTTTTAAGACTTATTCCTTTACCATTAGTTATCCAATTTCTCTTTTTTTCCTCTCAGGGAGACCTATGTTGTGAGACGCCAGAAAGATTTTGTTTTTTTTTTTGATATCCTTGATTGCTCACCAGTCTGGGATACATGCCAACGTACTGGCCTTCTTTATGTCAGGTGTGAACTCTGATAGTTGATAGTGATGGATCCAGCCCTGTACAAGTCACACTAATGTTTTTTGCCAGGTTCTCTGAATTGTTCATTTTTCTTAAGTTTTATTCTTCTCACTATTGCCTAAGGCACTGTGAGCAGAGTGACAAAACAGGCAGTGCAGCTCTATTAATGAGCTACCTGGGCTGTTTATGTGGGAGAGCAATCAGCCTTCTCTTACTTCCCTAGGACATTAAATTAAGGTTGACAATGCATAACTGCTGCTGAGGCCTGATGACTAGGCTTAGTCCACAATCCCCTTAATTGCATCTATACTTGTAAGCTTATAAAATAGCCTGCTTAGACCTGCTGAAGACCTAGTCAGACCAATTTGGAACCTCACAGGTACAAAAGCAATGTTTAGTGTAACTTATGTGCTTTGCAGAACATAAATACGCAAGTTGAGTGGTTCAGCTGATAGGCTGAAGGAATGGGATGACATCCAGAGGGACCTTCACAGGCTGGAGAAGTGGACCCATGTAAAAAACTCATGAAGTTCAACAAGGTCACATGCAACGTCCTGCACATGGGTTGGGGCAATTCCCAGTGTCAGCATAAACTGGGTGATGAATGGATAGAGTGCAGCCCTGAGGAGAAGGACTTTGTGGATACTAGTGGATGAAAAATTGGACGTGAGTTGGAAATGTGCTTTTGCAGCCCAGAAAGCAAATCATATCCTGGGCTGCATCCAAAGAAGCATGGCCAGCAGGTCAAGGGAGATAATTCTCCCTCTCTAGTCTGCTCTTGTGAGACTCTACCTAGAGTACTGCATCCAGCTCTTGGGCCTCCAGTACAAGACAGACATGGATCTGTTAGAGTGGGTACAGAGGAGGGCCATGAAAATGATGAGAGGGCTCAAGCACCTGGGATTTGTTTAGTCTGGTGAAGAGGCCTTATTGCATCTTTTCAATATATAAAGGGCGTTTATAAAAAAGATGGAGCAAGATTTTTTATCAGGGCCTGTAGTGACAGGACAAGAGGCAACAGTTTTAAACTAAAAGAGGGAAGATTTAGATTTTATATAAGGAAGAAATTCTTTATGGTGAGGGTGCTGAAACACTGGAACAGGTTGCCCAGAGAGGTGTTAGATGCACCATCACTGGAAATATTTGGTGTCAGGTTGGATGGGGCTCTGAGCAATCTGATGTAGTTGGAGAGGTCTATGGCAGAGGGGTTTGGACTTGAATTTTAAAGGTTCCTTCCAACCCATTCTTTGATTTTATTACCTCTTTTTCCACATTCAAAGGAAGTGGTTTTTTTCCTGTTCTGTTACTCTCTTGACTAGGCATCTTATACAGCTAGTTTTACTTAGCAGCTTCTTTGCAGTGGCAAATTTAAGCTTTCAGACCTATGAGACAAACTGAAGAAGTGAAGAGGAAGGCAATGATAAACTTAGATAGGGTGTTCAGGGAGATTGCAGTATTTTGTCTGCATTAAATTACCTTTCAAAGAACCTCATTGCATCAGTCTCTGCTTTCATGTAACACAAAATCATTTGCTCTAAGGAGCACATGAAGCCTCCATGCAGCGGATGCAGAGCTGTTGGAGCTAAAGTGGGTGCGAGCCAGTCCAGGACCATGTGCAGTCTACCTGCATTCCCCTGATCCTGTCTGAGTTAACAAACCATGGCTAGTTATAACCCATTAGATGTGTGTTGCAAAGCTGAATTAACATGATTAAGCTGCATCCAGAACCAAGCTTCAAATCTTGCGCCATGCTGCATTCTGTGAACTGTTACCTTGCCTATCTCTGTTCTGCTCTCAGCTGGGCAGAGAACTACACTCTGCAAACGACTTCCTGAGGGCTCCATGAGAAGTTATTAATTTAAAAAAGCCACGTTTCTCTGGAGATTACCACACCAGTGTGTTTTAGTCTCTGAGAAACTTTTAGTACATGTTCTGTATTCCCCTATTCTTTCAAAGGGATTAATGTCTTTTAGATGGTATTACATCCTAATACTGATGATATTGTAGTTTTCTTTAGGGATAGAAATGTTGGAAATACCATTTCTCAACAAAATCCACACTCTTGCCATGCTTCTTATTCTTGTGTCTGAAAATACAGGTGTTCTCACCTAATGTTAGACTTCTACCTACAGAACTTTCTTTACTGTTTTATCTTTTCAGTTTTGTGTGTTACCAATATTGTTCAGTTATGGAATTTTAGGCTCCTTTTTTTTTTTCTTTTCCTTGAATCAGGAATGCTTGAACCAGTAAGGGACAGATCTGTGCACAACTCACACATGCAGAACAACATCTAAATTATTTCATGTATGAAAAAGAGCTTTGCTGTAAGGAACTAAATTATGCATAGTAAGGGTGTCTCTATAACTGAAGTGCTTTCATAGGCATTTCAGTTCAATTCCCCAGCCCCGGAATGTTTCATAAGCTATTATATTGAAGCTTTTTTTAATGGATAAATCTAGATATACAAATGGTACTTTCTGCTCCCACTGTGGAATGTTTCTTTCGTTTGTAAGAATAAGGAAACACAGAAAGAAAATTACTGTGATCTCTGGATGTATGAGTCAGACTAGGTAGCTTCCCCATTAACCATCTGTCTGTTGAAGTGCAGAAATGGAAGAACAAGTTACAACACCAGCAGCAACATGTTACATTCAGAGGTCTCCAACTCGTATCTCAAGTCAGCTGTGTGTGTGTGAATCCTGTTTCTTCCCTTCTCCTCTTGTTTCTTGACATCTGTCATGGCTGCTGTTACCTGCTGGGTGAAGTAACGGGATGATTCAGGTAGACAGCATGAGTAGTCATCTATGTACACTGCTCCACCCAGTTCTGATAGAAATGGATCACTTCATGTTTTCAGTGGCATCTGTGGAGCTTCTTGGTAGACAAAAAAGGGAAAAGAAGAGAGGGTAGTCACCCCACTGTTTTGTGAAGGAATATTCTCATCTAAATTACTTAGGTGCTGACTCTTAGACACATTCTGTTTTCTTTTAACATAGATGGGAAACAAACATATTTTAAGATGTGCTTTTGGTTATTTAGTAAACCACCTGGAAAAATGACAGCAGCATATTTTAACAAGTTGGATGAAAAGGATGATCTATTCAGGGTCTTCTGGGAGGCTGGAAGAACTGTGGTGGGGAAGTAATACAGTTGCAATCTTTTTTGTTTTGGTTGTTCCCCCTTCCTTTTTTCTCCCTTGGCAAGAAGCAGATAAGGCCTGTCTTTGAGAAAATGGTTTATGGTAGATATGATAGTATAGTTGTGCAAGAAAGGGGAATGTGGGGGGCATCAAGAGATGTTACAGTCACTTCTGGTGTGTTTAAATAAGCTTTCTGAAGAAAATCCTCCTTTATCAGTGGAAGATGATTTTTTTTGGGACAAAGTAGTTGAGTAGGGCAATCTCAAAGTCATGTAAGAACCTACATCTTGGATACTGCCCTATAAATTTTATAACAATAGTCATTTGGTTCTGTCATTTTGTATGAGTGAATTGGCATTGTTAGCAGCTGCCATGCGTGGTTTTTTGATAGGCGGTCCTCCACCAAAAGAACACATGGCTTTGTAAAGATGTCAATGTAACAGCAGTTGCAAACGTGACTGATTCCTATCAAGATCATCTGATCTTGATATTTTGTGTTTATTTCGCTTAAAATTCTGTGGCAAGAAAGCTCAGAGTTAAATAACAGATCTGCCCTAATTATGGCTGTAGTGCCCGTTTTTACAGAGAAACCCATAGGAGATTCACAGCTGTTTGCGCCAGCTTCATCCTTCTTTGACATACTTCAAGCATGAATTGTTGTACATTTTCATGCCTCTGAAGTAAACAAAGATGCACTGTGTAGTGGACGATCTGATTACTTCCCCCCTGTGACTCTGCAGAAAGCTCTTGCTTTGCTTTATTTATATCGGTAGTCCAGCATAAGGTGGTGGTGAATTAAAAAACCAACCAACCAAGCAGATAAGGAGTATGTATTTCTGTAAATAAAAGATACTGGACTCACTAGATTGACTTTTGAAGCATACGAGTGAAATGTGGATGGACTTTATGTTGTTTGGCTATAGCTGTATGCTGTTACAATGTTTGCTTATTTTTAGCCTAGCTACACTGATTATACATTGGCAGAATCATCCACTGCCTCTTGTGTAAAATGTAATATTGCCTTGTGCCTAGGATTTATGATCTGAATTTGTACTCACATAAGTATAGAGGAAGTAATAGTATCTTGGGTATAACTTGCATGCTGAACAGTTCTGGAAGCTTTTGTCATTAATCAGCCTTTTCCTTGTCTCAGCTTTCAATAAAGAATATTTTTAGCTGCACATGCTCACAGGATGACTCTTAGTAGCTATGATTCTACAAAGTATGATTCAAAGCTTATAGAACTCTCCTTGCTCACAGAATTGTGCAGTGCATTAGTTTTAATTTGCACTTATATCCATACACTGATAGAAGACCTGCAAGTTCTGTTGAATCAAGCCTATAGATCTATGTTCTTTGCTGATTATAATTAAAGCCAGGGCTTCCCTAGTATAGAAATGCTTAATGAATAATTGTAATTCTTTCCCTCTTATTTTAATATGTATTCAAAACTCACTGCATCTTATTTTCTTCCGTAGAAATTAGTACAAGAACAGTATTCAAAGTAGTTGACTTATTTTGCATAACATTTAGAACTGTTAGATCATGCTTCCTTGAGAATATTCTAGCTTTATTAACAAAAAAAACCTAAAACCAAAAAACCCCTAAGTTACATCAGTGTATTTTATTTTCCTAAAATATCTTTGACTAATTACTTAATAGCACTTCCTCAAAAATTACTAGTGCTCAGGAGAAAATTGCTTCTGTAAATCAGAGTGAACTCTGAGATTTATGAATAATATGATAATCTCACTTCCCTTTTCACAACTTTGAGAAATTAGGTGTATCTGCAGCCACCCAATTTGATGTGATTGCCACAGTTTAAATACTTTTCATCTGATTACTAATTTGTGTTGTCAGGATTTTGGCCGTTGGTCCAGTTTCATTTCCTTGGGCACTCATGTGCTTTCATTAAATAAAACAAACAAAAATTGTGGTCAAATGAACCCATTCATACCAAAACCAATGTTCAAAAGTCTCTGCAGCCCTGTTTACAAGATTCCTCTTCAACTTTCCAGTGTCCTAATTTTGAAGGTGACCTTCACAGACATTTAGCCTGGGACTTAGTGGAAGAAAAAACTCATGCTTGCAAGGAAACGAGAAAACTGGCTGAAAAGTGCAGCATGGCTCATCATCTGTAAGATATACCCTGCTCTGCTTGTCAGAATTGTGCTCTGAGCACTTCTGCAAGAGTCTGATGAGACTTGACAAGTGTAATTCTGGTAGGAGACTGGAATTTTAGCCTTTATATTAGGCTGTAAAATATTTTGGATGTTTAAGAAAATATTTGTGAAACTTAGTAGCTAATTTAAATCATTATGGTTATGTGAATTGCCACAGAACTGTGTTAATTTAAAACAGCTAGAAGTCAGGACCTAATAAGATCTAACATGTTTATTGTGCACTTGTTTATTCTCTTTAGTATTTCAGCATAGTGAAACAAAGCTGTGCACTGTACATATAAGAAATATACCAAGAAAAAGATATCGCAACAGCTCTAATGTAGCAGAAAATTCACTGAAAAAGAATAGTGGTGTTACTTGATGTATTGTGCTGTAGAAAAATAGTATCAAATGAATACAAAGGAAATAAGGGCAGCAATTTAATTAAACATTTTACAATAAAGGAGTTTTGGTTCTGAATATGAGCTGCAAGCATTTAATTTTTTCAACTTTTAGATGACACAAAACAATAAAAATTAAATTCCAGATACATTTTGTGGAGTCCCTTGTGTCACACATTGTGTAATGCACTTAAAATAGACTAAAAGCAACAAAGGCATAAAGTGGCAGTTACAGCCGAGAGTCTGAGGTTTAACTCTTTTTTAATATTGCCAGTGGAAGAATTGTCAATAACCTGTATGCAGCTGAAGCCTCAGAGCAATTTCCAATATAAAGGTTATAAGAGGCAGGAAGCCTTCTGTTTGTTTTTTTTTCTTTTTCACCAACACAAGATAGGATTTTTCTCTAGTTTAAATTCAGCCACACTTATTTAGTGTCCCAGATTTCTATTTTATTTCTTCAGCTTCCTATTCAGTTATGTGGCCTTTAACATGGACATAAATGGGACATGAGGTAATTAAAAGGAGCATGGAAAATTAAAGGAATGTGAATAGGGTGGGTTCCCACTTCAGTTGTCAGCTTGTCAAAGACTATTTCTCTCACAGGAAAATTTGCTCACATACTTTTTCAGGTAGAAAATGAAGGCCAGGAAGCCAAATTGGTTGCCTTAGGTCCTTTTTGCCTAAAGGCTGTAATGATTTAGCAATTGACTTTATTGGCAACAATGTCACCTGCATGGTTTTCACTTGTCCTGTTTTGGTCTAATCTCAAGAAGATCGTAATGGAGTTTTGACTTCTTTCTATGCTATCACAGCCTCTTGGGCTACTCTGTGCAAAGGCAGTGAAGTTACACAGACAGGGAAGAAGTACAGAGACCGAGTACAGTCTCTGCTCTTGGAAAGAACAGACTGTGGAGCTTGCTGCAGACTGTACTAATCATGTAGTGTAACTTTTGCAACCTGCCCGTGACCTACCCAGGGTTGCCTGCCTTGCTTGGATCATATTGCCACCTTTTGAAAGACTGTTATAGGTAAAGGTTGAGGTTGAGAGGTATGGAGGAAAAGACGGGCAGCTACCTTTTTCTTATTTTACTTATCTTAGAAGAGGTATGGCAGAAACTATTGGGATGGTTGGTAAGGGATTTCTTGAGGAAGCAGAGAGCACTGCAGTGTTTCTGCTGAGGATATAAAGATGCTGTCTTTCCCCAATAATATGGGTAGGTGCTCTTGTCATCCCTTGCCTAGTCAAATAGCCCCACTTCCTCTACACTTGCACATCACATCTAATCTGGGTTTGCATCTTCCCCTGACAACTGCACCAGGCCAAAACCCAATAAGAAACTATCTTGCCTCTAGCAGTGGTTGATAATGCATGTATACAGGAAAAAAAAAAAAAGAAAAAAAAGTGTAAGATAATAATTCTTAACACATTTTCCCATACTTAAGTAATTAGTGTATTAGAAGTGTATTTATTAACTATTGCTGAATTTGGAGCTAATGCTTTCAGAAAATTATTACCAATGTTTCTATGTCTCCTTTTTGAGGAGGATAAAAACCCCAAATGTGTTAGAGGTATTTCTTTCTCTCTCTCTTTTCCATTTCTTATGCTATACTCAGGATTGCCAGATGCTGTTGCAGCTCTTTCCAGACATAGCGTTAAAATATATTTTATTATTTGCAAAATTTCTTAAGAAAATTACTCACAGTCTTTCACAAATCATTTATGATTGCTAAAGATCTGATCCTGGGGGTACTTTCCTCAGTAAAATAACTATGAGAGAGTCAAAGGGTGTAAATTATTAAGGAATAGTTGGAAGAAAATGGAATACAAAGGGGAATGTAGCACTAGATGCTGGACATATCTGTCTTGCTCATATCTTCTGTCTGTAAGATGAAAGAATGGGAATGAGTAAGACTTCCCTCAGCCCCAAATCATTTGAGAAAAGAATGATCATCCATACGGGAGGTTCCCACTGATAATGTTTCCCATATGATCAAAGTTTTTTTCCTTCAGGAGATTTCAAGTTATCTGCCTGGTGCTTTCTCACCACAAAGTGGCCAACGAGCAGTTCTGCTGGCATTTGTGTGGTGCATATGTTCCATTGTCAGTCAAATGTAAGAGCATGTTAGCACAACAATTTTGGCCCTGCATACTAGTCACGTGGTATATAGCATTTTGATTGTTAGCGGTGTTAGTTTTGGTCCCTTCATTACAAGAAAGGTGTTGGAGTGTGCCTAAAGAAGGGCAAGGAAGCTGGTGAAGGGTCTAGAAAACAAGTCTTATGAGGAGCAGCTGAGGGAACTGAGGCTGTTTAGTCCAGAGAAAAGGAAGCTCAGGGGAGGCGTTCTCTACAACTACCTGGAAGGAGGATGGAGAGAGGAGCTGCCTGTTTTTTTTTCCCAAGTAACAAGTGACAGGACAAGAGGTAACAGCCTCAAGATGTGTCAGGGGAGGTTGAAATTAGATATTAGGAAAATTTTATTCACCAAGATGGTTGTCAAGTATTGGAACAGGCTGCTCAGGAACTGTTGTTAATGAAAGATGGAGTTAGGACAATTCTTGTTTCTCTAAGTCTTGGCAAAGAATAAAACTGATTCCTAGCAGCCCATGAAGAAATAAAGCGAGCACTGTCTCTGTTTCAGTATTTTGCTGTCACACAGGCCACAGAATGATGTTTCTGGAAATGGAGGTTCATCTGCGAATTGCAAGATGAAGCTCTGTGTGAGAAGACTGCAGATGAAGAATCTGAAAAATTATTCTCTTCAGGAGAATGATATGGATGAAGAGGGAGAAAAAAAGAACTCTGACTAACGTAAGATTTCCTCTGAGGCAGTGTACAAAAATAAAGACAGTAAATTCAGTCTTCTTATCTTCAGCCTGTCTGTGGTGTTTCCTTGAATCAATTGCTTCTTTAACTTAAAACTGTGAAGTCCAAACCAAAACAAGTTCTAAATATATTACAAGAAGGCCAGTGATTTATTCTAACGCAGAACATGACCCTACAGAGAACACCATTGGAGAATCACTGTGGTAGAGTTGCTGCCTCATCAAGAAATTGCTATCTGGCCTCAATGAAGCCTTCTAAATTTACCTGTGAATTGCTAAAAGATACTGTTCAGCTTGGGTCATTGGTCTTGAGGGACCCCTACATCCTTATCTTCCAGCATTACATATTATGGTAAATCTGCCTCTGGGATAAATCAGAACAGAATTGGCTTCCTGAAGTGCGAGGCTTTTGTGGGTGTTTTTTGGGGTTTCCTTTTTTTTTTTTTTTCATCTTCCTTTTTACAAAAACTTTTGCAAACCCTGCTACCCTGCTTGTCAGGAGAAGCTAGAGCTTTTGTACAGGTGCATTGTGGATAGGTAGCTACTGGCAATCAGGTCATAGCTGATCTTTTATTTTTTCCCATCAAGAATAGTGTAGCAAACTCATAATAGCAATAAATACAGTAAATGATTTATTTTCATTGCAGATAAAACTCTAAAAAACAGTAACTTTGATGTGTTTGTATAAGGAAGGCTAGAAAGGAATGTTTGAATCATTCATCATGAAATATTCTAAAGCCAAAAGGTCAAAGGATTCTCACATCTGTCAGAAAACAGTTTCCAAAGCCAGAAGATGACTGCAGGAAACATGCTCAGCCAAACTTGATTTTGGCCATTGGGAAGTGCTGAAATTAAGGCAAATAAAGTAAAAGAAAGCAGCCTTCAAAGCTAAAGGGGAAAAAATATTTTTTCAGCTGGATGTTTCTTAAGAAAGAGTCATTAAACTGTGACCCCCCAAAATATGTGGAACACTGAAAAAATAAGAATCTTCTTGCAGCCTGCATGTTGCCTTTTTTGTGTGCTTTATGAGGTGAAAAAGTTATGTTAATAAAAGAATGACTCGAAGGGCTTGTGAGTGACTCATGGTGACAATTCAATGTGTCTTTCTATATTACTACTGAAAACATGAGAGAAAGATGGGGCTGGAAGATTTTACATAATGAGAAACATAATCTAGGCTTGCAAGAATAACTGGGGCAGTTGTAGCATTTGGAAAGAGAAGATTTTTAAGTGATATTTTACCTTATAGCAAACTGCCCTGGAGAATTTTTGTTACCTGCAGACATTTCTGCCACTCATTCTTCCTCTCTGCCCCCTGCATGTTTTTCACCTACAAATGCTCCGTGATATACCTCCCTTGCCTTTTCCAAAGACAAGCACTTCTCATTTCTTTGTAGGGTAATTTTTTACTTTCATTTCTGTGCTGCTTTACTTGAACAGGAAAATCCTTCTCAAAAATATAGATTTTATCTGTCTTTTATAAAACTATGTGTAAAAGCATATGACTGAGAACAGGGAAGATGCTGTGGGAGAAGAAGGAACAAACTGAAAATGAACAACTTGCCTAAGCTCCCTGATTGCCTCAGTATCTACTCTCGATATGGTTTGTATTACTTGTGCTTGCTGATTTGTTATGAACCTTATCCTACAATGAGTTATCAAGATTGCTGCAACCTATGTTTCTGTAATTTAAGTTGTAATGCGCATTCTGAATACTTTGCCTAGGAAACCCAAAAATATTTTAATTGTTTTATTGGGGGAAAACATACAGGCTGAAATTTTGGCTATTTGTGAAGCCTGAAGTTAGACCTTGAAAATTACTAGCTGCATTTTAAAGTATGGGTTGTTGGAAACGTAAATCAATAAATTTACCAAAACAACATATTTTAATCTACTCACACATAGATATGTATGCAAAAGGGATATTTTTCTTGGCAAACCAACAGAAGTGCCTTATACTCACCTGTTTATCTCTGCTTAGAGCTTAGATTTAGTGTAGGGAATTAATCACGTAGGTGAAATGTAAAGGCAAATGGCCTGTAATACAAATCTGAATTGAATAGGAAAAATAATAGGATGCATGAAAAACATGAAAAGACTTTCACATAAAAAGGAGATGGAGAGAAAATTTAGGCCTGCTTGTTTTTAGAGGACAAACTGGACATCAGGGAAATAGGAGTCAGCTACATTTCATGTGATATGTGTTCTAGAAAAAGTAATTAAGTGATTAATTGAACTACTTAGTGTAGGTGATTAGTCTGTGGGGCTTTCTACAGCATAGTGAAGGTGTAAAGAAACAGCCATGCATATCTTCATTTCTATTTGAATATGGATGTTTGCAATGCAGGAATATGTAACCATGTCATCTTTTTAGAGGCATTTTTAATTTTAGGGCAAGATTCTTTTAATCTGTTTCAGTTGTTGACTTTAGGAAGAGGATAGTATGTTGCTGTAATTACCCTTTTTCTCTGTTGGCTATACAAGAGGTGTAAATTGATTTTATCAGAGATGTACTGCAAATATTCTTTCTTATTGTACCCGTGAAGGGAAGAATCCCCAAGGGCAGTAGTGCTCTTTCTTGCTCCACATATTTTAAAGGCATTAAATACCTTACAACAAATTTCTCTGTGGTGATCAGTAAGATCCATACTGATCCATCTGGGCTGGGATGCACCACTGCAGACAAATGTTTCTGAACAGCGCTCAATTTCAGGTGTTTTGTCAGGCTGACTTTGTCACTCTGTGCAGACTTTTTTTTTTGGTTTTTTTTTTTTTTTTTATTTAGGGTTGTTGTTTTTTTTTTTCCTCCTTTGTTCTCTAATCTCTTAAGGTTTTTCTTATTAGAATGTCTGAGCTCTTTATCTCATGGAGGGCAATATGAAAGCTCCTACATTTTAAAACCACAATGAAGAGTGGTACCGGCAATCTTACAAGAGTCTGCTTCTTAGAGCATGATTATGAACTGCTGAATCCAGGACCATGCTTGTAAATTATTACAGATTTGTTAAATTCATATGTTCATGAAGCAAACCTTGTTGCAGAAAGCACTACCAATCTCAAATTGAAGTATTTTTTCACTGTCTTCTGTTAAAGAAATGAGTTCTGATCAAAATGCCTGGATTTCTGCAGTTTCTCTGTGTAGCAAAATTAAGTCCTGAAGTCTTGCACAAGTATCTTAAGTAACAGCTAACAGTAAACATTAAGTCATTCTTACAAATTCTTCTACTTTTATGGTATCATATTTCAAATATATGAAACAATGTTTCTATTTCGAAGTGATCATGTATATGTATATGTTTATAAATATATATATATACAGTTAAAAATATTTCTTTTTCTGATAGAAATATATTACTAACAGATAAGACAGTATATTTGGTTTCATATTTATTTTTCTATTTTAGTTTATTTCATTTTTTTTGATTAAATTCCAGTCTTATTTTGGATTTCTTCTGATTTATTTGGTTTGTTGTCTGGTGGGTTTTTTTGTTTGTTTGTTTTTTTGCTCTCAAATTATGCATTTCTTTTTAATTTTTCCTACACTGATAAATGCTAACATGGGGAAGACAGTCAGTTCTGACCTCTTACATCACCTTACAAACCCCCCAGGGACTTGCTGTGCTGTTTCCATCTTTGACATCTACTTCCAAATCTTTCATGAGTGATCTTAAGTTATGTGCAAACTTCACTTCCAGTAGGGTTTCTGCTGATCAATTTATGCATACCCTATATATGTACATATAGGGATATATATTATTTTAATCTATTTCTTCATTGCTTAGGTTTTCTGATTTCATGATTATTTATCTTTTTTTTTACTCCATCACATTTCTCTCCAACCCCCCTTTTGAGCTTATAGCTTTCTCTTTTCCCTTTGAGCTTCTTCCTCATGCCGATATACATAGATGCATAATATCTTGTGTTCCTGAAAAACATCCGTTGCAATTTCCCTTGTTGATCTTTCTCTCTACTTCTTGCCCTTGTAATGACAAATCATGACATCAACTCCATCAGACTCTGCCTCTTGTCTTTGCTGTACCTTTAAGGCTCCTAATTGTGTAACACAGTGATGACCTTTATCTTTGGCTGCAAACATTCTACGTAAATAAGCAGCCTTTCATCCTACCTGCAAACTGCAGTTTTATACCTAAATCCTGTACTATCCTGCACTTGAAATTTGCAGCCCCAGACTTGCCTTTGTGGTGGAGCCTGTAAACATTTAGGTATCTGACAGAAGCCTCTCTAGGTTTCTGGGACCAACGGCTAATTCAAAACAGCTTAACAACTCCCTCCCCTCCCCTTATTCACTCAGAGGTATTACATCCCAGGGAAACAATGCCCAGTCTATTCACCTAGTCCCTTTCATTCTTTCAAATGTTGGATTTGTCTTGCTTTCCCAGATGTATCCCTCAGGCCTTTCAACCGCTCTGTGTGAGAGGCACTGTGAGGACTGAATCACCACCTTCTCAGAAACTGTTTAATTTTTTTCATATATATATATTTATTTTTTTTTCCTCTCTAAGATTTAGGAAATCACAGAGTTTCTGAGCAGTTGTTGCTGTTTTAGCTGTCATTATCTTGATACATTCAATTTCTCACCTTTGGCTAGTGTTGTATTTCCTCATTTCCTTTTTCCATAGCTTCAGGCAGCCTAGGATACACAAGTCCTAAAAATGCAGATAACTCTTCTTGGCTGTATAGGAAAGAGCTTTACGCTCTTAGTTCTTGGCAATACCAGCTCTCTAAATGTGATGAGGTGGCTGAAGAATGTTTCTCATAGCACAAGCAAAGCCCGTCAGAGTGCTCTAAATAGAAACTGAGTTACAGAATAATTAAGAAATGGCTATTATAACTCAAATTGTGTATCTGGTGAGGCAGGATTACAGTGTGGGGAGTGCTATAACTTTGCTGTGCAAGTTCTCATAATTGCCAGGTGTTTTCAGAAATAGTAGTCAATGCTGAATTCTAGAATTCTGGCTGGCAACTGATAAGTGCTCAGATTATTTTTCCTCCTGCTAATTCTTCTTTTTCTATCAGCTGGAACTTAATGTTATGCAACAAGTAAAACTTTAGAATGTTTTTAAGGACTTTTTTTTTTTTTTTCCTGCGTGCTTCCGTAATCTGTGCTTCCTTGCAGGGGGTAAGAATATTTTATTTCATGCTTTTGAGTTGGTGTAGGAATACTGGAGGGAAAAATAATTAAAAATGTATTTATTATTTAAATTCTGCAGAATTTTCAGTGTATGTGTTTCTGGGGCAAACCACCAAGAAACTTCTGCTTTCGGGAAGGATTCTGTAAAACTTGAAAACTATCAAGTCTGTGATAAAAGCTGCATTTATACTGTGCATAGCAACCTGTAGGAATATGATCTCTACACATGGATTTTTGTACCTAAATCTGTTTCTCTGTTTTCAAAAACTGGGACTCATTTGATTTTCTGATACCAATTTTTACTTTATTTTCCTCTCTGAATTTTTAGAAGAAAGCATTTCAATCAGATATGTTTAGTCAGATTGCCATGCCTATAATATAGTTACCTTTACTTGTGGAATCAAAGCACATATTTGTGCTTTGAATTAATAAGAGATATTGTTACTATTTTGAATCCCTTGGCTAGGATAGACTTGCTGGGTTAATTGAAGCAGGCGCCGAAGGGTGAACCTGACAGCTGGCATATCTACTGACTGTTAGTGTAGCAAAACGTTCTCCTGTGAAGCATTTTTTAGTAAATACATGTGAACACTTCAACATTTTGAGAAAGATATACAGAATATTTAGAGGTTGTCAGAGCTAGAATACTATGGCTGTCCATCTGTCAGTGTAATGATTCATAAAGGATGTAAGCGAAAATACTAATGCATTTTGTGACAAAAATAGCAATTTCTAGTAACAAGAATTGAATATAAGTAGAGACTGTCAAATTCACCAACTTACTACTCTAAAACCATGAGTTGTACAGAAAGATACAGACACAAATTACACAGAACAAAAATATTTATACCATTGACAGCACGAAATTACTCATTACCTGACTTACAGAATGCTCAAACTCCCCACGCTGGTTCATGTTGTGCCTGATACCCTTCCACACTAACTAGCAGATATTGCTAGTTTCCAATACGTTATTCTTATTGTAATGTTTCTCTCTGTACAAAATATTTAAAAGAACAAAGATTTTATCTGGCAGATGGGTCAAAATAGCAAGAACAAAAAAGATATTCTTATACTCATTTTGCTGAATAGCTGAACTCAACTTGCGGTCATTTCCGTCATATAACAAAGGCTTCTGAGACCATGTTACTTAAGCATTAAGATAATGTTTAATATTTCAGGGCTTTTTGCCATACACTGTAGAAGCCACTCCCACACAGCACTGCTGGAAATGATAAATCCATTTCTATTAGCACTTCCATTATAATATTGAGAATTTTGGTAACCTGACTTAGTTGCAAAGATTTCTGAATAGCTGTTGATAAGCACATTGATAGACAATATAGAACAGGAATCTTAGAAAAGGAAAGGTGAGGACTTTCCTCTGAAGTTTTGCTGAAATTTAAATAAGAATAAATGTTTTGCTGACTGCTGTTCCTAAGCAAACAAGGATTTATCCTAGTATGGAAGGTTTGCATTAAGCATATGGAGTAGAGACAGACAAGTTGGTTCTTGTATATTTGGTGCAGAATCACTGACCTTCCAGGACTGCAATGTAGAAGTATGCAGAAACTAATCTTCTGATACAGTTTCAGTAAGTGGTGACGCAGCAAAGGGAACGGAGTCCAAAATTACCGCCATGATGAGCCAGGGAGCTGAGACAGATGAGTGCAGTCAGCATCCAGTTAGCCTTTGCTCAGTCACTGGGCTGGAGTAACCAAGGTATTATCAAGACTTGTGAAAACTGGAGTCAAACTCAAGAGTGCATCCCTCTCATACCCCCCCCCCCCCCAAATCAATGTGGAGATGATTTTTTTTTATTTATTTATTTATTAAACTGTGTGAAAGAGGTGCCTTTTTATACCTAGTACGGTAGTGACTGTAGAAGTTCCTTCACCAGAGGGGATTTCTACTCCTTTCTTCCTCCCAAGTGTTGTATTTTAATATTAGGCAGCACTGGCTGTGTTATGGAGATGAACCATGAGCCAGAGTGAGGAGGCAGGGTACCCTACATTTCCTCTTTCCTCCAGGTTATATAGTACGTGCAAGCACGGACTGCCTTCTGCCCTGGCTGCAGGAAAGCATCAGCCTCCTGTAAACAGCCATTTAGGTAGTTATTTGAGTCCTGTACAGTGGAGAGGAGGCTGGACTCTCTCAGGCTGCAGGGGGCAGGGAAGGGTCAAGTCCCAGAGCAGTACATTTTGGACAAAATGGAGTTTGCTGTTGGCATCTACTTTTTACAAGAAAGTGGTCACCAGCAATGTAATTTGCGTGGTGTGGAGGTCCTCTAGAGCTCTGGTCCATGGAGCTGGAGATGATGAAAAGCCTAGGTTTGTGGATGTGAGAGGTGCTGTTGTACAGGGGAGTGATAAACATGTAGTCATGTCTGACGGGGGAATATCCGACCTGGTCCATCACTTCAACTGTCTACGCCTTTCGGACATCAGAGCAGTTCTTGAATTTCTTTATGGCAAGGCAGTAATTCATTGAGGTGTAGGAAAGGGGGTAATGTCCAGGTTCATGCTCCTGGCCTTCAGCACTTTGTCCTGCCCGCTTGCAGATATAGTGCTATGATTCTCTCCAGCGCCTCACCAAAGTCTGTGCTGGTCCTAAGCCAGAATGGGTCTTCCTTAAGTAGCTTTTATTTCTGTGGGGTAAAAACTAGTTGAAAAGTTAATTTCTTTCAACTGCAAAATAGTAAGTGGCTACTGTGTGAGAGTTATTTAAATGCTCCCTTGTATCCTGTTGTACTTACTAACAGAGAATACTGCTGCTTTCTGTCACCAATGTTTACTGAAGTAGGGCACTTCAGAAGTGTGAAACAGTGCTTGTGAGCTTTTGAGTTCTATTGCTAGCATCCAGTCTGTATTCTAAAACACTATATTTTTTTTTGTCTATTTCTGTTGACTGCTGCTTTTCTGTTTAAATCATATAATGTTTCACCAAGACTTTAAAAAAAGTTGAGTGCGGTGGATGCACTGAGGCAATACACAAAAAATTTCTTAATCCACATGGTACTACTAATAGTGGTTTTCCAGGAGGTCTGTCTTGAAACTCTTGCACAAGATCTTCCTCTATCTGGGTCTGAGACCTCAGAGATTGTTCAGAAAGTCTGTGAAAAACTAATTGAAGTTTTAAAATTAAAACACCAAACCATTCAAAGAATCCTTCAACATTAATTTAAACAAAGGTAAATTAGGTTGGTTGTGTGGCACATACTTTATATTTATGTCTCGGGTTGCTCCATCCCTGTCCTGGGTTCAGCTGTAACAGTTATTTTTGTCCTTAGTAGCTGGTGCAGTGTTGTGTTTTACACTTTAGCCTGAGAACACTGCTGATAACACACTGTTTTAGTTGTTGCTAGGAAGCGCTTACCCTAATCAAGGACTTTTCAGTCTCTCATGCTCTGCCACTGAGGAGGGGCACAAGAAGCTGGGAGAGAGCAGAGACAGGACAGCTGACCCAAACTTTCCAAAGCGGTATTCCATACCACAGCATGTCATGCCCAGTATATAAACTGGGGGTAGTTACCCAGACGGCCCAGATCACTGCTTGAGTCAGGCTGGTTATCGGTCGGCAGGTGGTGAACAATTGTATTGTGCATCACTTGTGTTTATTGTTGTCTTTTTCCCCTTTTAGTTCATATTCTCTCCCCTTGTTATTTCCCTGATCATTGTTATTATTGGTGGTGATAGTAGTAGTTTTGTGTTATACCTTAGTTACTGGACTGTTCTTATCTCAACCCATGGGATTTACATTCTTTCAGTTCTCCTCCCCATCTCCCTGGAAGCAAGGAGGGAAGAAGGAGCAGAGTGAGTGAGCAGCTGTGTGGTTCTGAGTTACTAGCTGGGCTTAAACCATGACAGTCCCATACTGGACTATATGTAGAATTGGGCATGCTTGTTCTAGCCCCTTCTACTGTGTGGGTTTTCTGCCAAATTGAGGCTTCTGACTACAGCTACTAAACACAGACTTTTATAATAAATTATTATTCTTCTACAGCTCTTGTGATCAAAACAGTGGCATTAGTTAGTCTTCAGCTACCTGCCAACAAAACCAAACTAATTTACCATTTCATCTTTTGGCAGTACACATGACTTATGTTTTACAGGGTGTCTGCCATCAAACTGATCTTAAACCTCTTGCAGCTTTTTGCTAGGAGTGGAAAATATTATGTAATAAAAATAAATTAAGACAAAGAGAGTTGATAATTTAAATGTTTAGAACTGGAAAGTAGTCCAGATTGTGACATGACCTTGTCCAGTGCCAAGCAGGCAAAAGTGAGTAACTAGAATGTAACATGAGTACAGCTAGCAGGGTAAGAAAGTTCTTTATCCTCTTTATTCATCAGTTGTGAGGCTGCAGTACTGTGTGCAAGTGCTTTTGGATTCCGAGTGCAAGGAAGATGTTAATGCAGTGGAGCAAGTCTACCAGATGGTGCTAAAATTAATGGAGTATATAACATACAAGGGAAAAGAGAGAGAGATGGGTTTGTTCAGTCATAAGCAAACTAAAAGATATTACTACTGTTGTCAGCCACCTAATGGAAAACTGCAGAGAAGATGGCGCTGGACCTTTCCTGGAGGTGCACCATTAACAGAAGAAAAAGGACACAAGGTCCAACAACAGAAAATCCAGTTGGATTTAAAATATATTTTTACCATTACGGGGATCAAAAAATATTTTGTCACCATGAAAGTGGTTAAATAGGAAAATGTTTCCCAGACAGTCTCCATGTGGAATCCCCCATGTTGAATTTCCTGAAAACTCAAATGGACAATTCTTTCAAGAAACTGATCCAGTTGGAATTGATATGAATTAAGGATTGGCGTATACACTCTCCAGAGCATCCTTCTGGGACCTAGCCATGATTCTATGAACAGAGTTATTACAACTATTGTCTAAGAAAAAGAGGCAATAGCTGCTTTGACAGGATAACATTTGTATACATTTCTGAATAGTGCTAAGTAGATATTACCTAAATAAGTAAGGACAAATCAACACAAGAGCTGAACCCTGTGATTCTTCTCTAAAGACAGCTGGATTTAGACCTTTCGGATGTTCTAGTGTTCTTTCTGTACATACTCAAACATTAACGCAACCATATCACTTCAGTGAGACAACCAGCAGCTCTAAAGTTGCCAGTTCTAAAGTTGCTCTAGTCAGGTTAGTTTTTCCAGTGCAGACTTTTCTGCTAGATAAATCAGAACTACCTCAGAAGCTACGGTTGTAAATGATTGCACTGATTATTGATTAAATAGGGAACTGCATAATCGCTTTACCACAGAATATGATTAATTTGATGTTACTGGTTGATTACTGCCACAGAAGCATTTAATACATGGGTTATGACTTCCGGGTTGATTAGCACTCGGAATTCTTTGTTGCACTGAAGCTATAAACACACACAATTCTGAATAATTTAATTCCATTGTACCTATATATTTATAAGGAGGCTTTTAAAAATGAAGACATAAAAGGGAAGCATACAGGACGTAGAAGCAGGGATAAGTGATCTTGGAAAAATATGAAGACACTGTCCAAGCATGGATAAAGACATGGTTAGGAAAGCCAAAGCTCGCCTGGAGTTGAATCTGGCAGGGAACAGGAAAGGCAATAAGAAAGGCTTCTACAGGTTTATCATCAGCAGAAGGAATATCAGAGAAAATGTGGGCCTGCTGCTGAAGGTATCTAGTGGCATAGTGAACAAGGATATGGAAAGGCCTGTGAGGTACGCAGTGTTATCCCATGTCCCTGAGATCAGTGGGGAAGTTGAGAGCAAGAAAGCCCCTGAGTGGAGGGGCTTTCAGGTTAGAGAACATCTAAACAGATTGAGTTTGTATCAGTCCGATGGATTCACTAGTGCTGAGGTAGCTGGACAATGTCATCAAGAGGCCACTCTTGATTAAATTTGAAAGGTTGTAGTTACTGGGAGAGGATTCTGAGGGGTGGAAGAAAGCAAATGACAGCCTTCTATGGTGAGATGACTAGTTTGGTGGATGAAGACAGTGTAGTAGATATTGTTTGTATTGGCATTAACAAGGCTTTCTAATACTTTAGATCCCCACAGACAAGCTGAAGAAGTCTGGGCTAGGTAAGCAGACACTGAAATGGATTGAAAAGCGGCTGGACTACAAGTTTCAAGAGGTTGTGACCAGCAGCCTGAAGTCTAGCTGAAGACTAGTCACTCGTGATATACCTGAAAGGTAGATACTGGGTCCCGTACTGTTTAATATCACCATTAATGACCTGGATAAGTTTGGCACAGAACTAGGAGGAGTGTTTGGTAGATCAGACGGATGTTCTCTCATTCAGATGGATCTCAGCAGGCTGGAAAAAATGGGACAGTGGGAACCTCAAGAAGTTCAAGAAAAGGAGATGCAAGCCCTGCATGTGGGGAGGAATAATCCCAGGCACCAATACATGTTGGCACCAAATGGATGGAAAGCACCTTTGCATAAAAGGACCTGTGGGTCTTGTCAACAAACTGAATGTGAATCAACAATGTGTTCCAGTGGCAAAGGTGGCCAACAGCCTCCTGGACTGCATCAGGAGGAAGAGCACTATTCTATGATTCTATGACCACAAATTCTTTAACTTTTATGCTTTGTTTTTATCACCCTTGAAGTGATTTTGAGGTCCTTTATAGAATGAGAAGCAACTGAAGTGATACATTGCCCTTCTTTCTTGGCCTCTGAATCTTCAGTGTGCATCACCTTTCAAAAAGAGTCTCATTTTAAGTTAGACTTGCTCAGATTACAACTTCAATTACGATACCTGTTAGTCTGTGATAATTTAGTTGACACTGTATGCAATTAAATATTTCTGTTGCATGGTTATAATAATGCCTCCACCAAATAAAAGGGCTGAAATGTCATGTATAAAACACATGGAGTAACAACTTTTTTTCTGTATTTACTTTTATTATAATAAATCTCTTGGTAGTCAACAAGTCCAAACTTCCTTGTTGGCATTTTGTTTCATGATACAAAGGATAATTATGTGTGTGGTTTTTTTAGTTTCTCAGCTGTCACACAGTTAAATAACTGCTGGAAAACTTAGCTGGAAGGAGGATTATTTGCTCTTATTTAGTATCCATTGTATGGTTACTATAATATGTGACTTAAATATTTAGAAAATTACTCTCCTGCTTTATACCTGGCTCTTTAGAGTGGCAGAAACCTTTTTTAATCAGGTGCTTTAGCTGTCATATGACTCCTTTGTTTCTTACCTGCTGCTTGTTGTCTATCAGTTTCAAGAATGCTGTAAGTTTTCCCAGTGTATTTCAGTCTGCAAGGAAATAATTAGAGTGCATCAAGAGAAGCGTGACCAGCAGGTTGAAGGAGGTGATCCTGCCCCTTTACTCTGCTCTTGTGAGACCTCACCTGGAGTATTGTGTGCAGTACAGGTTCCTCAACATAAAAAGGACATGGAACTGTTGGAATAAATCCAGAGAACAGCCACGAGGATGATCAGGGGACTGGAGCACCTCCCTTATGAAGATAGGCTGAGAAAGTTGGGGCTGTTCAGCCTGGAGAAGAGAAGGCTGCATGGAGACCTCCTAGCAGCCTTCCAGTATCTGAAGGGGGTCTATAGGGATGCTGGAGAGGGACTCTTCATTAGAGACTGTAGTGATAGGACAAGGGGTAATGGGTTAAACAGGGAAGTTTAGATTGGATATAAGAAGGAAATTCTTTCCTGTTAGGGTGGTGAGGCACTGGAATGGGTTGCCCAAGGAGGTTGTGAATGCTCCATCCCTGGCAGTGTTCAAGGCCAGGTTAGACAGAGCCTTGGGTGACATGGTTTAATGTGAGGTATCCCTGCCCATGGCAGGGGAGTTGGAACTAGATGATCTTAAGGTCCTTTCCAACCCTAACTGTTCCATGATTCTATGATTTTATATAAATGTGTTTAGAATATTGCATTTGTACACAGAATTTGTAAGCTTCACTGCAGTTATAGCAGATAGCCCAGTGAGTACATTGGGAATTAATAGAGTTCAGGAATTTCTTTAGTGGAAAATTTCCCAACATTGCATGATTCACAGTAAAGATTTCTTATAGGAATGAAATTATGAAAACTTCTCTTTTAATGCTGCTTTTCTTTTATTTTTGGATAGCGATACTGGGAATCACCAGATGACTTTGCTAGAGGTAGTCTAACAACATTGGCTACAGTAAATGAGCGTGTTGTTGCACCTCAGTAGACCTTAGAGTATGTGATACAAGGCAGATTTTTCATTCTGCCTCTGCTATTGACCTTATTTTAGTATACAGTCTAAAATAACTTACAGTTCTAGATATCTCTGACAATCTTTTTCAGTATATAAAAACTATAAGCAGACAGCTCCCACCTCTCTAATCCATGCACCCTCACTCCAAAAGAATAAATCCTAGTCATTTAAACCATCTTCCAGTTATCCCAGAATTTTATTTATGAGAGTGAGATGAAACTATGCGATTAATAATAGATGGAAAACAGCACATGCTATTGTATCCTCAGGTGGAAACCTGTTTGGGAGCTGAAAGTTACTTGTGCAAAGTTGGATGTAACATTACTTTGGAATCTCAGATTTAGGCCTGTTTGGACAGTCATCCAAAAATGATTGTTATGTTTATTTATGAGCATAACTGAACTTTCCAGCATTTTTTGTGTTTTTCTTTTTTCAGATGTCATTCTGTCACAAGGATTTTGTTTCAGAAACCTAAATCATGCAAAGGGTAGCTCCAGAGGTCAGCTTTAATCCATAGTGAGTATGACTTTCCAGAAAGCATTTAAAGATTCCTGTTTAAAAAATTTTTGTCTTCTGTGAATTGTGAGAATGTGATCCTACTATAAACAAAACATTAAACTAAATGGCTTTCAAAACTTAAAGCTAAGGCATTATTTGAAGTTACAGCACCAATTTGCAGTTGTGGCTTTGCTATTGTCAATAGGAAACAATGTTGTAGGATTCCAAACCATGCAATTTAGAGTCAAATATTGTTGTCT
Source organism: Pezoporus flaviventris (assembly GCF_033815535.1). NCBI lineage: Eukaryota > Metazoa > Chordata > Aves > Psittaciformes > Psittacidae > Pezoporus > Pezoporus flaviventris. The sequence continues at coordinate 20,590,534 of NW_026892550.1, read as the reverse complement.
GCCCTTATAGAATATGGATGTTGGAACAGAGAATTTTCAAGAGATTGAAGTGTATGGCTTTTCATGCTTTGCAAGTGATAGGAATACTCATTGTGTATAACCCAAAGATATATTCAGTGGAAAGTTGTTCTTATATACTTTAATTATATGTAATCATGTAACTACATGGTGCTTTTGAATACTTGTTACAGATAAAACAATGACACCTTCCAACTTAACTAATCCTGTTAGTGACATTTATTACATATATTAATAACTTGGCAGAGAATAAACAAGAGCAATGTACACAGTTGCTCAGACTGTACATTAAACACAGTTTAGTATTTGGTGACAGACCAGAAGCACAGGTCTTTAAAACCATTACATGTGTCAGTATTTCACAGCAGGAAGAACTGCTGTGACCATGTCCTGAGCTACCAGAGCCCTGTGAAAATGACAGCGAGTAGCACAGACCTGAGCACAGCCAGTAAGTCAGGGCAAAGGAGATGTCTCTGCTGTATGGTGGTGCAAGGAGATGAGGTTTGTTTGTCTTTACCAAGGAGCTAATGGTGGTTATGGTGCTATTCTGAAAGGCTGGAAGAGAGGCTTTAAATGCTGAGCTTGAGTTTCTGTGAACATCCCTGTATTTTTGTGCTGAATGTACTCTGCACAACATGATTAAAGACTGTCCTTCTCAGACCAGACCTCTCAGGAGATACAGGGTGGGCAACAGTGAATAGTGGCTTTTAGTCCTTGGTCTGAGACAGGAACCAGGTTGTTTTGCTTTCCTCTGTGGCCACACCTGTGGACTTGCTCTGAAGTGCCATTCAGATGGCAAGAAAAAACATGTGTCAACAAGCTTGGCAGCAGTTTAAGAATTGCAGTTTTTTGTTTAAGGTTTGGAATCTTTTCTGGGCCCTTGTGTATGGGTTGTTCAGTCTGGAGAAATGAAGGCTCCAGGGAGACCTTGGAGCTGCCTTCCACTACTTAAAGGTGGCCTACAAGAACACTGGAGAGGGACGTTTTAGAAGGACATGTAGTGATAGGACAAGGGGGGACGGCTGTAAACTGGACGAGGGTAGATTTAGATTAGATGTTAGAAAGAAATACTTCACTACGAGGGTGGTGAGACACTGGCACAGGTTACCCAGAGAAGTTGTGGGTGCCCCATCCCTGGCAGTGTTCAGGACCAGGTTGGATTGGACTTCGAGCAGCCTGGTCTAGTGGAAGATGTCCCTGCCTGTGGCAATGGGGTTGGAGCTTTATGATCCTTAAGGTCCTTTTCAACCCAAACCATTGTATGATACTCTCACTATGCTCCTGGGTCCTGACAGAGCTGACCCAGCAGCTGAATACTTGTCTGCTTGGTGCTTGCAAGATGGAGATGATTCTGGGCTTTCCCACCTGGAAAACCATAAGCATTGGTGGAAATTTCATGCTGAAATATAAAATGTCTATGGTGTTAGGAAACAACTGAGATAGTGGACGACTGCAGTTCTGGTTTCAAGAATGAGTTCAGTGAGATTTAGACTCCCAAATGTTTTTCTTGCTTTCTCCCTGAGTCCGTAAGCCCATGATATACGTCTGTCTGTTAAAAATGCAACTATTTAATGAATAGCTGTTATGCTGTAAGAAGGGAATTGAAAATCCTAAATTATTCATTGAAGAATTTTAGAGCCTTAGTAATTCTGAGGTTAAAATCCATATCTGATCAGGCATGTTATTAAGTGTCTATTGTGGAGTACTGATAAGGTGCAAAAGATTACCTTTTAAATTACTGCATTTTAACTTATGAATACAACTAACACCTGGGGATGACTTCACTTTCTGTAAGAATGAAAAAGCCTGCCAATGAAATGATTGGTATTACGAGCTAAACTGTGCAGAATTAATGCTTTCAATTTAATGAGGATATGTATAGAAAAAAAGTGTTTAAGTAATTTGTTTCAGTGTGGTTCAACTGAAACAATGATATTATACTCCTGAAGTTTTTCTGTTTCTCCTTTTTTCAAGAAAAGGCTGATGAGCAAGGCTTGCAGTTTTGGCTATTTCCCTTACAAACTTTGATTTGACAAATGAAGTCAGCAGAGTAGCACTTAGCATCGTTTATGCTACAAAAAGCTGGTATTAAGGCTGCATAAGTCATCAGCTTCTTTCTAAGGGAAGACAGTTTCTTTCAATCTCAGATCCAATCTCATGTACTATTATTTTATTTTTTTTAATCCTGATTTTTTAAAAAAAAAGGTATAGGATCTGTAAAGCTGTTTCATCCTTTGTACAGAAATTAAGCTTGATTTTCACTCATTTGAGGCTGTTACTAGTAGCCAGGGCTCTTGACAGTAGATGAAAAACTTCTTTCCTTTTTCTTGGGGAAAGAACTCTGAATACACTGACAGAAATGACAAAACAGCAATGAAATTGCAGTCTAAGCCCTCTCACTGCTTCTGGATTTGGCTTTCTGCAGTGTAAAAAGTATAATTGACTGCTGAATTCAGACTTTCCCCACAACACCTTGCAGAAGAGTTAGTCTCTATAACGGTTTGATTGCTTGCTGAGCACCTCTGTCCCTGCTGCTATGTTTGTTGTTTTCTAAAGATGGAGCACATTCACTGGCAGTAGCAGGGCTCTCAACAATCCTTGCACCTGAACCACCACCATTACTGTCTCTCTGCCTGAGTCATCATTGTTAAATTCTATACTTTTCTCTGGCACTCTGAGGAATGGCATGTTTTAGATTAGAATTAACCAGGCATGCTTACTTAGTAAGCCTTGTTACTAGCTGAAAGCACAACTTTGTTCTCCTGATTTGTCCCTGATCACAGCTGCTGACTACAGAGATCTTTGCCCCATGGTACCAGAAAAAGCAGGAGCCTGAAGAGCACCTCTTGTGCAATATTCTACAAGAAATTTGAAATTCTCATGCTCGGTTTGAATGTTAATTTTATTATGACATATATTTCATTTTCTGCCATTAGAGTACTTCTTATTTTACTTTTAATTTTGTTTTATTTTACTGCATTTCTTCTAATATTTGAACTGTGCTGCCAGTCACATTTTAGTCTTTTCTTTATGTCTTTAGCTATTTTATGTTCCACTTTTTTTTTATTAGAAAGTATATTTATAACATGTAATTTCAGTGACTTTTTTTTTTTGGCTACCCTGTAGATTGTCATGTTATTACTAGTTATGGCATGTTATTATTAGTTATTCTGACAATTCAGTGACATGAAATTCATCTACAAATAGCTTTGGGAGATACTCTGCAGGTAAGCTGGTAGGCAGATAAATACACCTTATTGTTGTTAAATGATTGTTTAGAACATTTTGAAAGAACATCCTAACAGTAATGGAACAAAATAAAGGATGCTGTACAAAAAACTGGCAAAGAGATCACCACTCTGAACAGACACAGCTTTAGAACTATAAACTAGACCAGCTCTCTATTGCAGCTGAAGTTATCTTGCATAAGCAAATCTCTGCCCATACCTGTTACCTACATATTCTGGCTGACTAGATGCTAGGGAAATGGCTATTACATGTGATCAGATTTTGCTGCCTAGAAACCATGACTGTGATTGACAGATGTAAGCCAGTAAAAACCATGATTGTTTTATCATACTCAACTGACCTGTCGCCTTGAGCTTCTCTCCTGCTTAGCCTCAGTGCTGTGCATAACTTAATTATCTGTTTCAGTCATCCAGAGGGTTTCTTCCCTACCTTTCAGAGGGCCATCCATAAGACTTTTGATCATGTGTTTAAGCCCCAGCACAGCTCTCTGGGAATTTTGTGTGTTTTATCATAGAGGAAAAATGCTGAGGTCTAAGCACAGCCATGTGGAAAGGAAAGGTATGGCCATCAGCTTCACCCTCCAATTCTCTTACTTTGAAAATGTGTAGTTTAATTCCTCATTCTGCAAATAATATCTCCCAGGGTTGGGTCCTGTTTTGCTGCAGCACAGTGAAGTGTACATAGTGTCCACTCTGCCATGGACCAGCAATGATCAAGACCTCCTTACTTCCTTTCTGCTACCGTTTTTCTCTTGAGATTGGTAACCCTATTTCACTATTCCAGCAATGTGAATTAGGTAGTTTTTTCATGCTTCCTTCATTCTACACCAAATAATTTGCTTAAGTATTGGCCAACTTTAAGATCTGTCTTGCTAGTGAAGGAAGAAAGAGGGGTGTGAAAGCCAAGTAAGAATATTGATCCAACAGTAAAAATATACAGGATTTGTCATCAAGTACAGCCCCACTTCCTCTATGCCCTAAGGAAAAAAAACAAACCCAAAAAGAAACAAAAACCCAAACACCAGCAGTTTAATATAGAATTTGTGTGTGTGTAATGATCTTTGTGTAGTATGAAAATAAGGTAGGGATTTAACGGACTTTGTGAATGAATCTTTTCAGTCTGCATCTTTGCCTGAATATTGTAATGACTTCATTCTACAGCAGTCTGCTGCTTCTCTGTAAGGTTTCATTAGAGTTTTATTTTTTTGTTTTGGTTTTTGTTTGTTTTTTTTTTTGTGTGTGTTTTGTTTTGTTTTTTTTTTCAAGAAACTGGGAGGCAAAAGCATATTAGATTTCAGAAATTGAATTTAGATGAACCCAGATTTCAGAAAGCTGGGTATTTAATGCAATTTCCAGACTGCCTGTTTGACTATGAGCCAAAGACATTGTGTTTTGTGGACATTAAACAGAAAGTTTAGGAACAGAAAAAAGGAATCTGTAGCCAAATCACTCAGTTCACCTTCATAGCCTAAGAAATGACATATGCAAATTGTTAGGATCAAAAACCTAAGCAGCCAAACTTTGGAAAATGACAACAGAAAATTTGTTTATGCAAACTTCTTTTGGTCTAGTTGCTAAGATGGGCCAAATAAAATTCATTGCAATGTGTTTGCAAAAGCTAATAAATGATGCAGTATTTTTCCTGCCAGACATAGGTTTTAGTATTTCATGTCTAGGCTGCTTTAAAAATAATGTATGAGGTGGTAGAAAAAAAATAGGGAGAATTAAAAGAAGAAATACATAATGTATAACAAGTTCAGAAATTATGCCCATGGCACACAGATGTTACTTTCTATTAGAAAAAAAAAAAGCAGTAAGCCCCTAGAGGAGATGTAGCATATTCTTCTACTGTTTACTATCAGTTGACAAATAGACTTTTTCAGGAACTTTCAATTCAAACTCTGTTCAAAATTGGTACCGAGTATATAGCTACAGATGGCTTTACTATTGTGCATTTGTTTGTCTCATTTTCCACCTTTTATATTTCCCTCATTTTCCCTCTTCTCTCTTAGTTCACTATTTGCTTTTTCTATAGTCCTTGTTCTTCAATACTTGCAATGATTAATCCTTCTGCACTCTTCTGCCTCACCCTTTATACACAGACTCCTCTTGCGTGCAGCCTGAGCATCACAAAAGCAACTATGGAAAGTGCATCTTTTTTCTGATGTCCAGTGCTAGAGTTCAGTGCTTGGCATCATCAAAGACCACTGATGAGGGTCTCCATTGAGCTGAGGCAACCATTGACAAGGGCATCCCTGGTTTCCACAACCCCGAGAACCCCGGGTTGGAACATTCTAAGATGGAGTGGGCATACTGTAGTAATATGCAGAGGAACTGGGCCATAATCTGAGGGAATAAAATCAGAGATTTCTTAATTTTAAAAAGTGTGAGCTGTGCACATGTGAGTGAGTGTGAGCCACCTTACAGGTTGCCTTACAGGTTTACAGGAGGGATAAAGACATAAATATGTCTCCATTTGTTACTTGCAAAATGTCTGTCTTTTTATTCACTTCGTAGAAGGCTAAAATCTTCATAGCAAAGAAGTTAGAAGCTCATTTTATTTATAGCCTAATTTTATCCAGTTTCTGATTTTAATAAGGCTCATACTGTCATATTGTTTTCCTACTATTTTTTTGATATTCAACATGATAGAAGAAAGAGGCCCAGTGGAAGTGTGGATGCAAACTCAAAAACAAGAGGTTGGAGTGTTTAAGTCTGAAAAGCAAAATGTTACCAGAGGTACAGGAAACTGCAAACCCAATCTTAGAGTGAGATTAGTTAGGCATTGTGATACAAGCACTCTACCTGGTAGACAACATAGAAACTGAGCATTTTTTGTACTACGCTATGCTATTCATCAATCTTGCTGCTTCCTTCATCTTGCATATTGTTCTCTGACTTTCTCTGAAGACTTTTTTTAATGATGGCTTTCCTTGATATAACTTTCTTGATGGTTTTCTCCTCTCTGCATTTTTCTTATTTCCCTCTCTCAGCCTCTTTTAGGGTTAAGTTTGACAATGGTCCAGTTAGTCTGTTCCAAGGAGAATGGTTATTTCTGAAAACTAATTTGTTGCGAGGGGTGGAGTTTGCCAAAGTACATATTCTGCTTAAGGAACAAATAGTTGATTTTCTGCCAGTCCCAAATGCATATTCAAGTAATTGTCCTAAACAAAGACAGGATATTGAGAAACTTCATGATGAGCTGAATACTGTACATTTCTTCTTTTTATTATGCCCCCAATATCCTAATGATCTCGAGTTATAGTTTAGTTAGCAATATAAAGCTTTCTAGATGGTTATGAGGATAGTATTTGATGTAAGAGACATTACAATCTGGGGAGGGGAGGGAAGGGCAATTATTCTTTTTCTTTTTGAGCATGCTCTTTGCCTCTGTACATGAATGAATTAATGACAAATAAATAGTCATGGAGTTTTCCTTGAATAGAATTCTCTAAATCTCTCTAGGCATTATCATAAATTGCACTGTCACAACCTTAATTTACCAGCTCTGTGAAGAATAAAAGCAGGCAAATAAAATACTATCACTACACATAGTACATAGCCACCCCCCCCTTACTGATAATGATTACAAGTGACAATTTCTTTCATGCTGTCCATAAGATGGGGTTTGAGCTTTTAGTAGTGTCAGATGTCATTATGCAAAATGATTGTGGTGAGGCAGAATAAAACAAACCAACCAACCAACCACATTCATCTAACATTGAAGAACACTCAGTTAAATAGAAATGTTTAACTTCAGTTCAGGAGTGTGGTGACCGCTACATCTTTAGATGTCTGATATAAAGCATATTTGTGTGAAAAGCCACCTAACACGAGTGTACATGTCAGGTGGGCTCACATGTAGGTAGCACCTACTTTTAGCATCTATAGCTTAAGAAACAGTAGAAGAAATATAGTCAAGAAAATCCAAACTATGTAGTCTCTCAAATAACCAAAGTTATTAATGGTTTCTCAAAACAACTAAACAGGAGAAATCAATTCCTCAGAAAAATGAATAAAAGCAAGTCTATTCTGCAGTTTAGTAAGATTCTGAAACCCAGCATCTAACATAGATAGTAAAATTCAAATGTCTTTCAATGAAAAAAATTAGACAATACCTTTTTTGACTTTCAATACTAGTAGAGTTTTCAGTAATGTGTCTAAACATGCTCGCTAGCTCTGAAATTAGTTATGTTTCCTGTGTGCTCTAGCTAGTACAGTGGGCTTGTTCTGGCTTACTTTCCATTTGATCTCAAGACTTTGTATCTGGCAGTATACCAGTTTGAGTTTAGGAAGAGTGCTCCACGTGTGGGCCTTAACTGATACTTGGCACTTGTGACCTCATTCTTCTGGCAGGTTTGCTCCTGGACCTTGTGTTTTTGTTATTGGAGGAAAAGTTTTTTGTCCTTTACATGGTCAGGCAAAAGATCAACATTTCCATGTGGTGAAAATACCTATTTCTTCATCTTCTTGAAGAAAGAAGAAAATTATGGATAATTTAGTGAGTTGGAGAGAAAAAATGAGGGAGGGAATCATCTCTTTCTATGGTCTTCATGTGAAGGCCCTCAGAAACACCCACTAAGCATCACTGGTTTTAGAGGGAAGGTGGAAGTTCAAGTTATTACACAGTGCCCTTTGTCAGGAGGCAAAGATTATTGCCTTCATTCATCTATACCAAATATATTTTGATTATTGAAGCAAAAGTGTGCCTTACTAGAACGCATCATGCAGTATTCATGTATACTGTGTTCCATGTATCAGTTAAAAATAGATTTTCATCTGCTGCTGACTGTCTAGAAAATTTTGAAATGTGTCCAAGCAATACAATTTCTTATCACATTCTGGATTCTAAGCCCCAACATTTATCCAAAGTGGTTACCTTAAAAGCAAGCAGGCAGGCTTAGAGATCCACCTTATTTCAAAATAATTTTTTGGTATTATCTACGGTGGTCATCAGCAAGAACTAGAGTTTACCATGGAATTTGCATGTCAGGCTAGGCTGTTGACAAAAAGTAAGGAATAAATAGCAATCTCACCATTTGCAGATATTGCAGTTACTCACCTCCTAGTTTATGGCATTTCTTGACTGAGATTTTCTATTTATCCTTCAATGCCATAAGGGAGAAATGCACTAGAACTAGCCTTGTGATTCTTGGAGTTCTTTAGTCTTGTGCATCTGTGTGTATACATATTTATAATGCAAAAGAAAAAAATAACACCAACATTCATGATATTGCACATACACTTGTCAGAAATGTCCAAGTATGTTGAAACCTTGATATAACAGAAATTTTGTATACTTCATAACTGTCTACTTCATAATAGAAAAACTTCATAATTCTCTATATGCAGAAATTGTTGCAGTTCTGGTTTACTGTTTTTTTTTCTCTCATTATTCACCATCCACAGATAAAAGTTGTTGCTAGAAATATCTTTGGGATGTCTTTCATCTGGTTTTGAAATTATTTCATAGACCTGAATGAGGACATTTGATGTGTTTAAAGTCTGTTAACATATTGCTCTTCTGAATTGGACATGAAACATGTTAAAAAGTTTCCTTCCTACATAAATATGTATAACTCAGTTAATTTTAAAACAGCGGGAATGAATATTATGTATATCACAAAGAACAGATTTTCATTGAAACTCAAGGTATAATACCATCAAACAGAGGAGGCCAGAGTCAGTAAGTCCAGACCCATTCCATCCTTGAGCCCCAGCTTCATACTGATGTTCAAACCCGAGGCTATCAGGCTTAGGATCTCAAAGTATAACTTAAACAGTCCCACACAGATGGCTCTCAGCATCTCGTGGGTTAAGGAGCAATTTGCAATTAATTGCTGGAGTTGACAAATTTGGCATGCCGCTGTCGGAATCTTTGCAAATAGTTATTAAATGTTTAATTATCAAGTGCCCTATGCACAATTAATTTCCCTTCCCATGATTTTGCATTATTGTGACTGTCATAGTTAATATTTTAAAGTACATTTAATTAAAGAAATACTCATAAGCTTTTCTAATGGATCCACTTTAAAGGCACAGTTATTTGTGATATTAAATATACTTCATAGGGTTTTTATATCTAGTGCATATGAATATTTTTCATTGGAAATTACGAGACAATATGTAATAAGATAAAATAAATCTTCTTAAAAGTAAACCAGTTGATGGCCGAAGTATGTCCTTGAAGGGTCTGGACATAAAATTCACACTTTTTCATATTGTCATTTTATTTGTCTATGAGACCACTGTTTGTTTTATTTTGTTTACAAATAGATCTGCTATCCCAAGTTGTTTCCTGAATTTTCAATCATTCCAGGATGCAAATTATATGTAAAATACTTGTTGTTAATATCCAGTATCTGAAAACTTAGCTCTTGGCATGGACTCACCAGTCAGTGCATGGGTTGGTTTCTTCTTCCTGGGACAATTCTTTATGCCAATTTCTTAACATTTGATGTCTATGTGTTGAATATTCCCTGCAATTGAATGCAATGTAGGAGACAGTGTCAGTTTGGCTCTGTGAGTAGCAAGAAGGGAATTGTGCTGGAGAAATACTGTACTTACAGTTGCGTTTGAATCCACCACTGCAGTCTTCTTGACTCAAATATCTTCCTTTATTGGAAAGAGCCATTCCTTGCCATCCCAAGTCAGCAGTATAGCACTAATCTCCTTCTTTCCTCCTCAGAAATGAGGCTTATGAATCCAGTTAGCCTGACTGGTATATTTTGCTTCTGGGAGTACTGTCAATAGAATAGAGCAAGGGCTTATCTCTCCCACTTACTCTTGGTGAGGAGCCTCTGTCTTCAGGGTAGTAGCAGACAGCAGTGGAATGGAGCTGGGAACACCAAGACATTCCTGCCTGCATCTTCCTTTCCAAGAATATCCTGCAACCTGCTACATGTGGCCAGCGGAAATCTTTGCTGCCTTCTAACACCTAGTGATACAAAATAATAGCAAAGAAACCCATTACAAAGGAGAATGGAGAAAAACATCAGCTGCCATATTGTGTGAAGTGAGTGCAATTAAAGAAACATTTCTCAGTAGATGAGTCTTGGGATAATACCTTCCACGGAGGTGAGTAACCAACTAGATTTCTGCTGAACTTCGGGAGTGCAATTCTGCCTTCATCTCTTTAGCTATAATAGTTATTCTTTTTATGTCTGTCTTGTCAGAGAGAAGGTTAAAGAAATTGTGAAATGCCAGGTTAGATTTATGTGGCCTTGTTCAACAACATGCAAGGTTCAGCTTTAATATCAATTCTGCAGCTAACTTCAGTGCTGACAGATGCGTTTTCAAAGGCTGAGAGCATCAAGAATTTCTTGGTGGTTCAGGAATTAGTGCGGTTATCAGGAAAGAGTTACAGACTGAAATTTGGAACCTTTTGCCTAATAATAATGCAGAAACTATGTAGTTCTGCAAAGCTCACAGGCACATGCTTAGTGTTAGAAATGCAGGTCTTATTGCTGAAAATAAAACTACCTCTTTAGATTAGAAGTCCAGACTAAGAAACTTAATTTTGAGAGGAATTTTTTTTTTTTTTTTTTTAGGTTTGTTTTGGTTTTTGTGGTTTTGGGTTGTATTTTTTCTTTTTGTTGTTGTTTTGTTTTTTAAGAAAATAAAGTCTAGTTTAGCCCTTTTTGTAAACATGTCTTCTACACTGACAGTATTAGTATATTAAATTAGGAACAAGAAGTTTAATTTTCTCTTGGATTATAGATTCCTGTTTCCAAATTATGAAGTGCACATGAATGGAGTATGCAGGATGCATGTTAGAAAATCTGAAGTAACCACGTAGTCATAAAAATGCTCACAGTTTTTCAAACAGCTTGTTTTAAGATGGCAGAAGCTATGCTTTGGATTTGAAATCTACTTGTGTTCCTTTACTTATCCCTAACTTTCCCTTTCACCTGACTCTCTCCCACCTGTGGATTTAGATGCTTTTACAGAAACACAGAGTGGTTGAGGGTTGGAAGGGACAGACCTTTGGAGGTCATCTTTGTCCTGGGTTCACCAGTAGCAGTCATTTTTCTCCTTCTTGGTAGCTGGCGCAGTGCTGTGTTTTGACTTTCGGCTTGGGAACAGAGCTGATAACAATGATGTTTTGGTTTGGCCAAGGACTTTGTGAGACTCATGCTCTGCCAGGGAGGAGGGGAAGCCAGGAGGAAGCAGAGACAGGACACCTGACCCAAACTGACCAAAGAGATATTCCATACCACAGCACATCATGCCCAGGATGTAACTGGGAGTTAGCCGGAAGGGCTGGGGGACTGTGGGGTTGGAGGAGGTATCGGTCAGTGCTTGGTCAGGATTTGGGGGACAAGTTATTGGTCGGCTGGTGGTGAGATGTTGTATTCTCTTCCCTTGTTATTTCCTTTATCATTATTATTATTGGTGGTAGCAGTAGTGATTTGTGTTATACCTTAGTTACTAAACTGTTCTTATCTCAACCTGTGGGAGTTGCATTCTTTTCGATTCTCCTCTCCGTTCCTCCAGGAGTAGGGGGAGGGAAAGAAGGGGGGGAGTGAGTGAACGAGTTGCATGACTGGGTTTAAACCTCAACAGTTCTTTTTGGCGCCCAACGTGGGGCACGAAGGGTTGAGATAACAACAGATCTGACTGGATTAATAGTTACTCATCACAATGCTGATTTATTGGCTCTCAGAGTTATTCCTCTTGATCTCACAGTTTCTGAATGTAGTACATTACTTAGAGCCGGTATTTGCTGTGATAGTGTTTATCAAGTGTGGGGCCTGGGCTAAGGTTCTTGTCTCACTGTGCTTTATGGCAACGGCTTGTAATACGGTGGGGGCTCCAGCAGCAGGGCGGGACGGACGTGGCCGTGGACTGGTACCTGGCCGTCCGGCTGCTCTTCACCGTCCTGGCCCTCGCCCTACTCTCCATCTTCGTGAGTTCGCGGGGAGCCGAGGGGGAGCGGCCCCGGGAGCCGGCGGCTGCTGAAGCGGCCCGGGAGAGCGGCCCCAGGGACCGAACGGCGGCGGGAGCGGGGCCGGAGGCCGCGAGGGGACGGCTGCTGGTGGAGGAGGTCGGGGCGGTCGAGGAGAGGAAGGAGGCGGCTGCCGAGCAGCGGGAGAAGGCGGCGGAGGAGCCGAGCGCCGCGGAGGAGCCGAGCCTCGCGGCCGAGCCCAGCCCCGCGACGGCCGAGAGCATCCCCCGGAAGCCGCCCGCCGAGCCCCAGGAGGATGCAGGAGACCAGGCAGCATTTCCCAGCAAGGCAGAGGAGGAAGAGCTGGGCTCAGGAAAAGAGAAGCTGGTGGTGGGGGAGCCGGCAAGCACAGCAGCTACACCAGCCCCAGTGACAAGTACAGCAGCATCAACTGAGAGTTCTGAAGGTTTCAGCCTTTGAAAACGCATCTGTCAGCACTGAAGTTAGCTGCAGAATTGATATTAAAGCTGAACCTTGCATGTTCTCTCATGTGTGAGATGCTCCAATACCTTCATCTTCTTAGCTGACCATTTGCTAGACTTTCTCCAGTAGCTTCATATCTTGAACTTGTATGTTTTTCACTGTACATACACAGATACCCTCCTTCATGATCAAGTTTGGTCACAGTGCTCCTTGCAAACTGCTACCAGGTAAAAGCCTAGCTATTAACTAAATTTATTGCTACTAGGCAGCTAAGACCATGATACAAAATAAATCAGTGGATACACATACAATGAGGAATTAAGTACCTGAGGTACCTGTGGTGTTGGAAGAAAATTAGACGGAGCAATAGTAAGCTCAGCTCGAGTTGCTAACTTGCATTTCAGCTATGCATTTTCTTCCTTTAACTCATTTATTTTTTTTTTCCTTGAAATTTCCCATCTATTGGGCTTTAAGAGTCTGTGGACCAGGACTGTCCTTTGTTACAACCTGCATTCTCTTACAAGAGTGATACCTTATCCTTCTGAGGCTCTTCAGTATCTCTGTAACACCTGCCTTTCAGTGTCAGGCAACATATTTGAGGGTTTCCCAGTACTAAGATGGCTACTTGAGCTTTCAGATTTTGTGTGCTTATCTGAACTAATCTTCTATTCCTTTGAAGAGTGGCCATTTCTAATATTAGTCCAAATAACAAATGATTTCAGATTTAATAATTACTAATGAGTGTATTAAATAATTTGATCTCTTACTAAGCTTAAGTGGAGGAAGGCGGAAGAATCCTTCTGCGCTAGCTTTTCATACCTCTCCATTAGAATATGGTCATAGAAGCAAAGAAAAATTAGATACAGGGTAACTTCTTGCTCTTGATTCTAAAGAGTGTTTCAAATACAGTCCTCTTCTGCATGAAAAAAGTAACCAAAATCAATCCAGGCAGTAAGTATTCCAGTTATATTTTTCAAAATGCATGATGTGATTTTGTGTGTCATTCAATTTCAAAGTCACACAAAAATGTGATTTTATTAATAAAGTGAGGATTTGAAAAGGCAACATCTATTCTGAAATTAAAATATGAGAACAGATGTTGAATGGCCTTAAAATTATGTTATTCTAGTGTCACAATATGCTATTAAATTTCCTTTCTCCTTCTAAAGTAGTTGGAAGACAAACTGGTAATGACTAGAATTTCTCCTTTCTTATTAACACAGACTATATTGCTATTAAACCCACAAGAATTTAAAATAAGTAGCAAAATAACACTCACTATGTTTGTAATATTGAACAATGAACATTAATGTAAATAAAAACTATAGTACAATGAATGCAGTGTAAAAACTGATTTCTGCAGCAAACCACTGAGGCAAACTAGAAAATTCATTAATCAGCTCCATATAACCTATTAAACATGCAAAACAAATTACAAAGGCAATGCTTTAACTTGAGTTACACTGTAGTTCAGATCATTAATGGGTATCTACTCTGTATTTTGAATGGACTAACTTAGCAAGTAGAAAGCAATTATAAGCCCATTCAAATGGAAGACAATTTAAACAGAAACAGGGTGACATTAATTGGGAGCAGTTTAAGAACATTTAATTAGATGCCCCCAAAGTCCCAGTTCCATAATAGGAAGGGAAAGACATGCTGTTTAAAAATGAAACTTGTTTGTAGAGGAAATAAAACTTATAAAACAAATCCTAGAGAAGAGGCCTAAGAAGAGACGGTAACTTGAAAGGAACCAGTATCTTCATAAACTGGCAATTTCATTTAGAACCTAGGAATTGTAGGAAAAATAACAGAAACAAACTGAAAGAAGTCCTTAGTGACTAGGCCAGCATCTTACTTTCTAATGTATAATAGCAAAAATAATATCCATTTGATACTACTGGTAGCTGCAATTCTTAGAAATTTCCAATGGCAGCTAGATACTTTTTAATTAGAATAGATTAGATGAGTTTTGCTTTCTTTTCTTTCTTTTTTTTTTTTTTGTCAGAGGAATAGTAAAGTTTCTAAATGATCCAATCTTTTTTGTCTTGCTAAATTTAGGGTAACTGTGATTGATAACACCTTAATATTAGTTTCTTGGTGTAAACCTTTCAAAATTCGAAATTAGATCACTGAACGACATATGGGGCTGCAGTACAGTATGACACATTTTCTGTCATTATTCTGATAATTATGGAAACCCAAAATTAAATCTGTTTTGTCAAAGTTTCCAAGAAATTTTCTTTAGAATTTGTAGTATAAGTTGTGATTGCTTGTTTTTCTGGGAAATCTTGAGAGACAGAGCAATGGAGTTGTCAGTGTTTTGGAAAGGTAGACAGAAAAGAGGAACTGTTAAGCTGGAAAAGGTCACATTTGGAAAGACTAAGTTTGAGACGTTGAGACTGCTTCTAAAATGCAAAGTCTGAGAGGAAGAAGGGGAAAACTCAAAGGCAAAGAAACACACGTGAAGATCATTCTTACAAGCCTAAATCTGAACAACAGAAGAAGAACCACTACTTACGTGATGAAAGGAAGCCATTTTTATACCTATATTATAGCTCAAGTAGCAGAAGTAAGAATTGTTCTGCTGTTTAAAAATAAGAATTGCCCTTGTAACCCTAATGATCATTTTATTTGGGAAAACTAGTTGGAGAAGCCTTGTGTTAAAAAGGCTCCCACACTCCTTTCTAGCCAATCCAGAATCTTTTCAGTATCAATGTAAAAAGGTTTAATAACCACTGCACAGGTGTGTCCTTTTGGCAACTTTGTAATTCATAGCCATTCTGATTCAGATTGTACTCTTAGTTGTCCTGACTGCTGTCCATTCTCTGAGAAAGTAGTGGGGCATGTTGCATTACCCTGGTTACAGTCAATTAGCACTCAAGCATTCTATAAAGCTTTCTACAAAGCTTTCTACAGCAGTAAACTTTTTGTAAAGATTTTCCTGGAGGATGAACCTATCGTATTAAATCTAGGGGTGTGCATGACATGCTCTCTTATTGCTGGAGTTAAAAATAATGATTTCTGAGGGGGTGTATTCAAAGCTTTTATCAGCATTTGAATGATGAAAGCAATCACTGATAGAAGTGCTTGCTCTATGTATGTCATGTATGTCATTTTTCCATATGACATCCAGGTCTCTAAATTTGAGGTACACGAATTTGATGAATGTATAACTCCCTGGATAAAAAATTGGCTGGATGGCCACACAGAGAGTCACAGTTGATGTTTTAATGTCCAAGTGGAGACCAGTAACGAGCAGTGTCTGTCAGGGATTGGTGTAAAGACCAGTCCTGTTCAACATCTTTGTCGACAACATGGACAGTGGGATTGAGTGTGTCCTCAGAAAATTTGCTGAAGCTGTGTGGTTTGGTTGATACGCTGGAGGGAAGGAATGCCATCCAGAGGGACCTTGACATGCTTGAGAAGATGGGTCAGCACCAGCCTCATGAAGTACAACAAGGACAAGTGCAAGGTCCTTCACCTAGGTCAGAGCAATCCCAGGCACAGCTACAGGTTGGGCAGAGAAGAGATTCAGAGCAGCCCTGCAGAGAAGGACTTGGGGGTATTGGTTGATGAGAAAATGAACATGAACTGGCTTCAGTAGATGCTCACAGCGCAGAAAGCCAACTGTATCCTGGGCGGCATCAAAATGAGTGCGATCAGGAGGTCAAAAGAGGTGATCCTGCCCCTCTACTCTGCTCTTGTGAGACCTCACTTGGAGTACTGTGTGCAGTTCAAGTGTCCTCAACATAAGAAGGACAGGAATCAACATGTTAGAACAAGTCCAGAGGAGGGTCCTGAGGATGATAAGGGGACTTGAGCACTTCTCGTATGAAGACAGGCTGAGAAAGTAGAAGCTGTTCAGTCTGCAGAAGGGAAGGCTGTGTGGAGACCTCATAGGGGCCAACAAGGGTGCTGGAGAGGGACTCTTCATCAGGGACTGCAGCAATAGTCCAAGGGGTAATGGGTTTAAACTTAAACAGGGGAAGTTCAGGTTAGATGTGAGGAATATGTTCTTTACTGTGAGAGTGGTAAGTCACTGGAACAGATTGCCCAGACAAGTGGTAAATGCTCCATCCCTGGCAGTGTTCAAGGCCAGGTTGGACAGAGCCTCGGGCAACATGGTCTAGTGTGAGGTGTTCCTGCCCATGGGAGGTGGGGTTGGAACTAGCTGATCTTAAGGTCCTTTCTGACCCTAACCATTCTGTAATGCTCTGATTCTATGTCTGATTACCCTGCATTACTTTCCTCAAACTTATGAGCTGTCCTAATTGGGCAATCTAGAGTGAAGAAGATGAAAGCCTTATGCAGCAAGTATTTAACAAACCACTCAGCTCTGACTAGGTAAAAATCTGCTTTGGGAAAGCTGTAGCTGCTGGTTTGACTAAGGAAAGTAATATGATAATTAACATAAGTTTGAGTAAAAGGCTATTATTTTCAATTTAAGGCTCTGGCAAGACCAATGTTTGTTTCAGTTTGCGTTAAAACTGGGCAAATTAATATTGAATTGGAAGTTGGTTTGGTTTTTTTTTTTTACTCTTGCTACTGAATCAGATACTAGTGTTTTGATTTTATAGACTTGTAGCATATAAAATCAGATGCCAGAATCTCTGCATGTGCTTGTACATTGTGCCTATTCACTCTTGACTGTTGTGTTTCCAACTTTATACAGTTGTTGACATAAAATTAAAAATTACATCTTCTAATTTTTTTTTTTTTTTTCAAAAATAGTATCTTCTATGCTGTGATTTCATGGTAAGGTAACAAGTATGAGGCTGTGGGTGTCGATCTTACAAATCGAAGAATTTACAACATCCAGATAAAGCTTGTAGCTTTAGCTAATAGGTGAAATAGGCCACTACTTAGAGTCTAAGAGATGTTGCTGGAAATTGCTGAGTGTGACCTCTGGTTTAGGCTCATTGAGTCAGACAGTGCCTGAGAGGCCTTACTACCTATGACACAGTAGGCTCAGGGTAGGCAAGATCAAACACTTCTGTCATGGAGATATAGGTGAAGCTGACTGCTGCCAGTATCAGGTCTTTTATCCCCACCAGCCTTTAGCCTCGCAGAAGCAAGCATAGCTTTCCAAAGCCTTCTAGATCACTCCCTGACTTTCTAGACTATTTCTGTTGTCAGGTTGCTCCTCCTGTCCTTCCTCACTCAGATGACAGCAGCTGTGGTATAAGATAAGATGTAAGACTGATGCAAGGAAAAGAAAGACCCATGTGTGGGGATGGAGAGAGGGAGAGACTGGAGTTGCAAAATGATGCTAGAGGTAGAGATGGACTTGCCAACACAGAAAGGTAAGCAGGAAAGTCTCAGGGTAGGTCAGCTGGACCCAGTCTTTACTGGTGCTTTTGTTTCTAAACACAATTGTGTATTCATCTTTGTCTTTTTTCTTTTGTTTACTTTTTTCTTTTGCGTTGTTTGTTTTATCATTTAACAACTTGACTACTTCTATTTGTTGTTAGTATGTCATCCTGAGTGGTTTTCTCTGGGGAAGAGTCCTCACAGTATCCTACGTGGGTTGTTTTTAAAAGCTGTATTGTTTTCAGGCTCTGTGTGAATAACTCCTTCTTGACATATTTACCTTGATAAACAAGCTTTCTTGAGTCCTGAAGAATATTTCCCAGTAGAGCAGACAAGAGCTCAGATGTTCCCTGAAGATTGTGTTTAATGTCAACTTCTCTTCAGCTATATATCTTCATTTACGAATTAATCAAGGGGCACATTTTTTACATCCTTATCTACCCAAAATCATGGTTTGTTAACACCAACTTCGGGACTTTGGGTATTGTTTCAAGCTGATGAATGTAATAGCTTTAATACTAAAGAGCAAATTCAAGCATACTTTTCATAAGACAAGTAGTCCTGAAGAAAGATATAATATTGCCTCAAATGGAGTCTACTTTAGAATAGTAGAAACTGGTAATAAGCACCTTAATAACACTCTGATATCGTTAGAAGGGAAAAAAAAGAAAGGCATATAGAGCTGGTGACTATCCTAAATAGACTGAAGCTCACCTATTAATTGCTCTGTGAAGTGGGCAGGTCCTTCATTTGGGTTACTCAGAGATTAAAGAAAACCAGAGCATTATGTCTGTGCTGTTCTGTGTTGTTTTCCCCTATCTGCCATGTAAATGCTCAGCTTGCGGGGTTTTCAAACCTGGTGCTATCTGATGCAGGAGGGTAGAGGTGGCAAAAAAATTAAGAGAACACTCTTGCCCTGAAGACCATGTGTTAGAGATGAGAGCTGTCTGCAGATTGTAATACATTTTGGCCAACAGTAGGAGAAAACTTCTCAGGCTTCCTACACACAGACAAATGGCTCTCAATATTAGAACATCATCTTGTTTTATTTATATTATGGTCTTTCAAACTAGGCCTGTTAATGGGGAAGGACAGCTAGACTGAAAGACAAGATAAAAGAAAGGAAAGAAAGGGATAAAGAAAGAGTGGGTTGCTGGAGGCCTAAGGTTCATGTTTTCTGGATATTCTTTTTTCTAGAAGTTTTCAATTTGTTTGTTCAGTTTGGTTTTGTACATTTTAATTCTGGGTGTATTGTGTCTTCCTTGGTGATGGTAATAAAACAGCTCTGCCTTTGCAGAGAGAGCGAGGTGATCCTGCCCCTTTACTCTGCTCTTGTGAGACCTCACCTGGAGTATTGTGTGCAGTTCTGGTGTCCTCAACATAAAAAGGACATGGAACTGTTGGAACAAGTCCAGAGAATGGCCACGAGGATGATCAGGGGACTGGAGCACCTCCCTTATGAAGACAGAACTGAGAAAGTTTGGGCTGTTCAGCCTGGAGAAGAGAAGGCTGCTTGGAGACCTCCTAGCAGCCTTCCAGTATCTGAAGGGGGCCTATAGGGATGCTGGGAAGGGACTCTTCATTAGGGGCTGTAGTGACAGGACAAGGGGTAACAGGTTAAAACTTAAACAGGGAAGTTTAGATTGGATATAAGAAGGAAATTCTTTCCTGTTAGGGTGGTGAGGCACTGGAATGGGTTGCCCAGGGAGGTTGTGAATGCTCCATCCCTGGCAGTGTTCAAGCCCAGGTTGGACGAGGCCTTGGGTGATATGGTTTAGTGTGAGGTGTCCCTGCCCATGGCAGGGGGGTTGGAAGTAGATGATCTTAAGGTCCTTTCCAACCCTAACTGTTCTATGATCCTGTGATGCAGGAATCACTGTCTGGGGTAGGGGCATGGCAGGGCAATGAAAGAGGAAATGAAAAAGTAATGGCATCTCTAAGGAGAGCACTGTATATTACATTCTTGGCTGAGATCTGGGAAGGGAATGTTTAGGATGGACACAGCACTGAGTAGAGTGTCACATTGTAAATTGTGGAAAGAGTTACGGTAACATCCTAACAGCCTGGTTCCTGAGAAATGCTGTTGATCCTTTTCTAAATACCAGTTCTCCAGTTTCTGTTCTGTGGACATACTTTTTCTTTAAATACATAAAAAACAGCTTGTTTTTTGTATTTTTTTTTAATTATTATTTGTTGTTTGATTGATTGTTTGGTTTTTGTTTGTTGTCTGGGTTTTTTGTGGGGGATTTTGTTTTGTTTGGTTTTTTTTTTTTGTTTTGGCTGGTTTTTTTTTTGGTTTGTTGGTTTTTGTGGGTTTTTTTTTTTATTATTTTTTTTAATAAGGGTATATACTTACTTGCTACCAAACACATTTTATCTTTTTCTTCCATATTTATTCTTTGTGGTTTTCTTTTGAGGGTGTTTGATAATTGATAAAACTGTTGAAAGTGAGTCTCATTATTTATTATTAGTTTTGCTTTGCCCATTAGATCATATTTCATGCCAAAATTATTGTTTTTTGTAATTAGATGTTTTGTTAACTCACAATAAATGATTTCACAGTTAATGCTTCAGGCATTCTTTGCCTGCTTTTACAGTGAACACTGATCAATAGATTAATCTGTTATTTCCAGTATCTGCATAACCGTCCAGATATGCCACCGTTTACAGAGACAGAACAGAAAACAAAGTGATCGTTGTAGAAGAAAATGGATAGGCCCTAAATTGTGTCTCTCTTGTGCATAATTGCAGGAGTGGGTGCTGCCACCAAGGTCCAGCAAAGCAAGTACCTTGGCTGACTGATCATGAATGGGAGGTTGCAGAGAGGAGGAAGCTTCACAAATCTATGTTCAGGAAACTGATTTCTCTCTCTGTCATAGATGGGCTTCTTAACTGTTAGTTTAAATAGATCATTGTAACTTGATAGGAGTAAGACAATTTAATTGTCAGGCATACAGTATGGTCTTTCATCTTTGTCTTCAACTATTGTGCCTACAAAGGTATGAGAGCTAAAATGTTGAAGTTTAAACATAATATAACAGTGTTGGTATTTTGTCACATATTCCTTTGAGCTTTTGAACAAAATTATGAGCAGTAATTTGCTTAATAGCTATGTGCAAAGCATAAAACTATTTTAGTTCTCATTTATCATTTCATCTCTGTAAGCCTTTTTCTGTTCTGCTATTCCACCTATGTGTTTTGAATAGGAGGCTTGAGACTGGTGAAGAACAGGGAGGCAATGCTGAGGAGACCAAAGGCATCCTTTCCTTGTCTTCCTTTATCAGCAGAAGAGACCTGGAATCTGATTTGTTCTGTGCCTCTCTTATATTTTTCAGATATTCATTTTGAATGCTCTGAGCAGGGGAGATTAGCTGCTGCATCATAATGTGAAGCTTTGCAGCCCCAGGGCACTCTTATAAGCTCAATAGCTTTTGTCCGTAAAATTGCCAGAGTAGATGTTAAATACTGGACTTTCCACTGTTGACCTATATGAGGACAAGCTCCTATGCTAGTGATACAGCAGCTATATAACAGCCAGGGTACTCTCAGCAATCTTTCTGCAATACATTTATTTCTTCTCTTGCAACGGGATACTCAGCATAGCCCACCCTAGCACAGGGTCTGCTAAAGGAAAACACTAGCGCTATTTATTGTGCTTCAGGACATGAAAAAAACAGGTGCGTGAAATTTGGATTGCAGTTTCACATGCAACCTCACAGCCCTCCCTCTTCCAGCAAAAGTCTGCTTTTGCTTGTCTTACAGGCTCTGCTTTAAGCACTTGTGCCAATGTTTTGTAAGGATCCAGATGAGTCAATTTTTCAGCTGTTCTCTGAACTGATCCTTATGTGATTTTGATTGACTGTACTTCGGAACTGCACTTATTTAAGATTGAGGTAACTTGTACAGAGTTTAACCTATCAGAGCAGCTTTGAAAAAGGGAGGATTTAATCCAGGATGCTCAAGAATAATCTTCTTTAGTAGCTCTTTTCATTCCTAAGGCCACTGAGTGTTTTAATTACAGTTGAAATTAGTTTTAGCTGGGTTTTATATGTTAAGCTGGGTACCAGGCATGCTGAATTGGCCCTGTGCTGGTAGTCACTATGTTCCCTGGAGTTCAAGAAAGTAGCACAAGGGCTCTAGAGTCAACTTTGTCTTAGTCACTTTGATTTAGCACAGGATTATACATGATATGCATTACTTCATTTCGAGATGCAGGATGGCTTTCAGTGGAACCAACTCGTGAGTCTGCAGCAAAGCACAATTAATTCCTACCTGGATGCAGCACCCAGAGCTTATGGAGAAGGCTTGTATAGTCCGTGTCTTATTGAGACGGTCTCTCACAGAGCTACATCTTCTAGTGGAACTTACTATTAAAATATAATTCTATGGTCACACTATTAAGATGCTGCCCTATAAGATCTAAACTTCAGAAAATTACCTTCATGGTAACACCAAGATAAGTAAAATTATTTTCCTATAATAGATACTTAACTGCATCTGAATGAAAATTTTTTCAGACTTTAACCATCAGTGCCAAGTAGGTGAATTTCAAACAGCTATACTATCAGGTAACACATTCAAAACTGTAAGTTCATGGACAAAAAAGATGAGGCAGATGAACTGTAAGGAACTATCAATGGGTTGTGGCCAGTGGTATGAGGTTCAACAAGGCAAAGTTCTGGGTCCTGCACTTGGGCCACAACAACGCCGCACAACGCTATAGGCTTGGCAAAGAGTGGCTGGAAAGCTGCTCAGCAGGAAACCTGGCAGTGCTGATTGAAGGCCACTGAACATGAGCCAGCTTGTGCCCAGGCAGGCAAGAAGGCCAATGGCATCCTGGCCTGTGTTGGAAATAGTGCAGCCAGCAGGGCCAGGGCAGTGATCATCCCCCTGTAGCGGGCACTGCTGAGGCTGCACCTCAAATCCTGTGCTCAGTTCTGGGCCCCTCACTGCAAGAAAAAGATTGAGGGGCTGGAGTGGGTCCAGAGAAGAGCAACAGAACTGATGAAGGATCTGGAGCACAAGTCTTAAGAGGAATGGCTGGGGAACTGGGGTGTTCAGTCTGGAGAAAAGAAGGCTCAGGAGGGACCTTATCAATCTCTATAACTACTGGAAAGGAGGTTATAGTAAGGTGGTGGTCGGTCTGTTCTCCCAAGTAACAAGAGATAGGACAAGATGTAATGGCCTCAAGCTGCACCAGGGGAGGCTTAGGTTGGATATTAGGAAAAAACTCTTCACTGAGTGGGTGGCCAGGCATTGGAACAGGCTGCCCAGGGAAGTGGTGGAATCACCATCCCTGGGTGTTCAAAAACTGTGTAGATGAGGCCTCTTTGATACAGTTTAGTGGTGCTCTTGGCAGTCCTGGGGTAATGGCTGGATTTAATGATATTTTGATTAATGATGTTGATTCCATGATTCCCTCTGTTGCCTCTGTAAGAACTGTTTGTAACATGTTCACTGACATATGTTGAGCATGCAAGTGAATACTGCTGCCCTTGGTTTGGCATAAGAGACATTATGGAATTAGATGTTGTTGCAGCAAAAGAATGGTCTCTGTTTCATCCTCATTCATAATTGCTGAAAAGAACAGCATCATCAGTGAAAAAAGAAAGCAGTTCCATATTTAATTTATCAGTCTTAAATAACTTTTCCATTTCATAGGAACCACCTGTTTATCACTAAGGTCCTTTCTCAGAAGATTTTGATATTCAAAACAATTCCTATGCAATAAAATTTCACCATTAAACAAAAAAAAAGTCATAAAAAATTATTTTGGTCTTGTATTGTTTTCTCATTACAGTTTTTTTCAGGTCTTGAACTGCAAACTTAAACTTACATATTTTATTTCTTTGAAGAGCTTTCCTGGGTTCCTTGCATTCCCCCTAGGAAAGCTTTTATTGCTCTTGATTTGATATGCGAACACTCACGCTCTTTTATAATGGCTAAACCTAAATCTTTCTCAGTAGAACAGATAGGCAGGTTTGAGGTCCTTTCTTATTTCTATTGTATTTTTCTGAAGTTATTACTTGCTGCACCCTAGAAATGCAAATGAACTGAGCTTAAATGGAATATCTGAAAATTCCAGACCATTTCAGAAGGGCCTGAAAGGGCAAGTTGCCATCTAATACAAAATGAAAATGCATTTTGTGAATAATACACCTTACTTATTAGCGCCAGCAGGACAAAGTTCTTTACTGTGAGGGTGATGAGGCACTGGAACAGGTTGCCCAAAGAAGTGGTAAATTCTTCATCCCTGGCAGTGTTCAAAGCCAGGTAGGACAGAACATGGTCTCTTGTGAGGTGTCCCTGCCCATGGCAGTGGTATTACGACTAGATGATCTTAAGGTCCTTTCCAACCCAAGCCATTCTATGATTCTATAAGTGCAATTGAAAGCAAGTAAACAGGCTGTGGAAGTCTTCTGCCTTCACCTCAAGATCAACCTGTGCAGGCTAGTTAGGGAATAATTAAGGAAAATGATGTTCTCCAGTACATTCTCTGGGGTGCCTGTTTTCTGTAACTATCTACTAATGAATCCCCAGAGAATTCCAACAGAGCAGAGAAACAAAATGTGATCCAATTTATTCTCCACAAGTCTCGCTTCTTTCACAGTATTATACTGCAGAATTAGCAAACTTGCTGTTCTGGGACTTTATAACATTTTGAATGGAAAATCCAAACTAGTTTTACAGTATCCTTGATAATATTTTAATGTAAGATATTGAAAAAATATTTGATTTCTGTAAAACATAGGGGAGAGGTACTTTTGGAAGTGGACTGCTACACTAGTCTTATGACCACTGACAAATGCTGGCAGTATGAAAATAACACTCCTGTGAATTCCCCCAGTCTCTTGGACAGTCTTGAGCACAGCCTTCAATAGATACCCTAAGGCATAATGCCATGCAGGATCCCAGGACTCATAATCCCAAAATTACATTAAAGTTCCAAACCAGTAATGACATCTTTTAAATGAATCCTTTAGTCCATTGAAACATTCCAAAAAAGGGTGAGAATCTGGGGAATAATGCATAAAATAAGTTGTATTTCAAGCATTTAAATTTCCTTAAAGACTAAGTACTTTAAGCAAACTGTTAATTGTCTAAAGTGCAAATACTTTTATAGGACTCATTTCTATACCCATGTGTTACGCAAATCTGACTGGAATTAGAGTCTCAACTTGCAAAGCTACTGTGCTTTTTACGCTAAACAATTGAGTGAAAAACACACCCAAGAGTACATGATGAAAATTGTATGTTTGTGATGATAACTCATAAAATTGTAAATCAAAAACTAGCTGCATAGATACCACAGCTGTGGTAAAGTAGTAAATGAAGGCATGCTTTATGTTCCATTTGACACAGTCATCAGAGTAACAAGATAAGTGATCCTCAGGTAAATACTGCTTAGACTTTCTCTGTATGAGCTGGTATCTAGTGATATTATTAACATCTCTCATATATATGTCCAGCACCTCTTCCCAGAAATCCACTGCTTCTATTTCTTCTCATCTTTAGTTGAAGGGATGATTAGTGTGGTCTGGTGTTTACAAGCTGTCCAATAGCTTAATGCAACTTCCCCTCACAAGAAGTATTTATTTTTATTTAGTTGGTTATTTTTGCTTTATATCTTACACTCTTTTGGGATTAACAATGTCATATTAAATAGACACTGCAAACATGCTTTTCTATCAAAACTGGCTGTTTTATAAATCTACTTCTCTGATAGAGCACCACATAATTAACATTTTCTAAAGTACATTAAGTGCCACTCATCGTTATATAGCAGTGCTGAATTTTGCCCTCAAAACACACAATAGTTACATATGAAGTGTACAGTGATTTTTTTTTTTTTTTATTCTAGAATGACTTTTCAGAGATTTAACAGGTATAATTTATGAGAGATATTTGTGTTTTTCTGTTCCATCATGGGTGAGTCAGAAACCACAACAGATATGCTCATGACTGCCATTTTCTTTCCATGACACTAATTTTATGTAGATTCTGGAACACTGTTAAGAAAAAATAATTTTTATCTAAAATCTGGCTTCTGGATGCATAGCTTCTGTCATAGGGTCCACAGATGTGTTGCTTATTTTCATTTTGTTACTGTATGACAAGACTAATGTTGGTATGTGACTTACCAGATGCAATAAATTTCTTATTCAGACAGTGAAAAGAGCAGTTTCCATCTCTCATGTGGAATATCATTGTCTCAGAGGGGAACAAGCTGTATTGTGAAGACCACTGCTCAGAAGCATTCTGGTGCCTGTATCAGTTAACCATTTCTAATACTCTAAACCAGGTGCTCCTCCATTGGGAAAAAGTTGGAGGTCTCTGTCTTCTAGGTACTTTGATTAAGTTGCCTAGGAGAAGCTCAGAAAAGCCAGGTTTCAGTCCCCACTTAATTTGGACGTCCAAATTAAGATTCCTGAATAAGAAACAAATTTTACTCAAGGAAAGGATCTTGAACAGGGAGCAGTGTGTAGCTTGAGTGTGTAGATGCTTTGTCAGACAGGCGCACCAGATTAGGTGCTTAAGACCCAGTCCTTTCTCAGAGTCTGTCTTTTGTATTTTATCTTTCTGATGTGTAATGATCAGCTCATGAGCATCTCTGTTTATCTACTTGTGATCTCTGTGGGGAGCCGAGTGGCTAGCACAAGGCCTCTGGATTTCATTTGACAATAAGCTGCCAGGCAGTTACTTGTTGTAAAACTAAAATGTGAATGAAACCTCATTTATTTCTCATGCACAAGTTTAATTTAGAAAGTATGTGGTAATTAAACTAATGCATCAAGGACTGTTTTTTCATGTTATCATAGTTTTTATCCAGGCACCTGGAATTAGCTAAGAATTGTAATGTCGAATAGGCAAAGATGATAAACAGTTTGTAGCTGCCTAAGCAAAACTAATCAGTCTGCCTGCATTTCAGAAGTTTAGATATTACACCCAGATAATTTTCTGTATATGTGTCTTGTGGATATGAAGGGATTTTCCTGCAGTTTTGCAGTAGATGCTCTGCTACTAGCCAAATTGTAAAGGTACTTCTGCTGACAATGTTCCTGTAATCAATATTGTGACAGTAGAACTTTGTAAGGAAGTCAGTTAAAGGCAGTGATATTTACTATTTAACATTGTTGGTGACATGGACAGTGGGATTGAGGTGCCCTCTGCAAGTTTGCTGACAACAAGCTGTGTGGTCTGATTGACACACTGGAGGGAAGGGGAACCATCCAGAGGCACCTAGACACTCTTAAGAACTGGGCCAGTGCCAGTCTTATGAAGCATTCTGATGATTAGCATGATACACATGCCTGAACATAATTACCAAAATATATAGCCTTTTATCCTAAAATGATTTACATTGTTACATGGAAGTTTTTGATTGGTTTAATTACAGTTGTTCAAGCAGCTGTCCAGGCAGATTTTTAAAATCTCCAAGGGTTTCTCACCCCGTCACCTGTTCCAATGACAGAAAACTGACTGAGAAGACAGAGGAATCTTGTGAGATTATAGTTTTTAAGAGTCAATTAGAAAAGCATTGTTTAAGGTTCTTGTGAGTGTTGTGATCCTGCCACCTAGTGAGGAATGGACTTTGACCTCTTGGTATTTTCTTTAGCCCTATGATTTTATGAGAGGCAGCTAGATACTTAAATATCCAACATCAGATATTAAGGCATATGCGTTTTAGAACATGAACACTTAACATTGGATGTAATAAAGGAAATAAAAATAGATTTCTAAATCCAGTCACTTCCAAAAAGCTTAGTTTAAGAGCAATGGAAGGCCATTTGTAACTGGGGACTATAGCTGTTGCTTTTTTAGAGTCAGGCCTTCTAAAGTTCATTTCTCAGCAAATTTTGCAGCAGTATTAACCTGAGATAATTTAGCTTTTTAGTTGTTTTCCCTGTGCTAAAAAAATGTTTTCTCTGTAAAGATGTTTGTTTCCATTCTATTTTTTTTGACTGATTGTGTTAAAGTGCTTTTTCTTAGAGTATTTCATATCGTAACGAAAATTCAAGCAATTTTCTAAGTCTAGTAGCAAAAAAAACCCAAACATTTCTCTAATTTTGTACTTTGTCCTATTTGTAGCAAAAAAGGACTGAAATTGGTGTTTTTTTTTTTTTTTGTGTGTAATAATTGCACAGTATGGCCCAAGAAGGGAACTTCTGGGGGGCAAAAGAAGGGAATTAGGCTTCTAGTTCCCATCGACTTTCAGATGATCTGCAGAGAAATCGATGAGCAATCACATGGCAATAGAGAAAATACTTTGTTTATTGCTCAAGGCTTGTTTGAAGATGCTGATTTCTGAAATGCTCTGTCTTCCTGCTTCCTCTGGTCCCTGAAGAATGGAAAACAGCTGATCTCAGCCAACCCCCTCTGTATATGGCATGAGGTGTGAAAGGCTGTGCAGCCATGCGACCTCAGCTGTATCAGGTTTTCTAGTTTCCTCTCTCTCTTCCTGAAAGTCCATTTCTGCAGTTCAAGCACTTCTGAAGTAGAAGTTCTTAATAGTGTATTCTAATTTGCTCAGAATTCCGCTATTTTCTTCTGGATTTAATAAACAATGCTGAAACTATTCTGTGATCCTATGATTTGTTGCATGATGACAGGATCCCCTTCTTTATACCTCTGAAGTTTTAGGATCCCCAGCCCACCGCATTTTCTTTGGTAGTTTTTGGTAGAGATGAACTCCAATGTATTGAGATGCTTTGTAGATACCAACGCTGAAGCTAGCATGTGGCTACGGAATGAGCATGTTGACAGATGGGGCCGTTAATCTTTCAACAATATCTTCAGATAGTGTTACCATCTGTACTTTGCTTGACAGAGGGAACAAAGTGTTGAAAAAGGATAAAAGAAGCTGCGTGCTAAGTTCTGTGTTTTCCTAGCTACAGTGAGACTGATTAAAAATATTATAATAAAAATTTACCTGAATTCATATTTTTTAGTAGAAAAGTCTAAGAATTTTCAGGACTATATTTACAGGCAGTGAAATGAAAGTGAATTCTGGGAGTAGTGAGAAAATACTTACAATAAAAGAAGAAGAAAAGAGTATTTCCCTGGCTACTAACACAACTTAAAACCTTTTCAAGCATCCTGTCAAAATACTTTTTCTGCTGTGAGGTTTTGCTTCACTCTTCTTTAGCATAATGCTAAAGATCCATCAGTCTGTCAGAATAAAATTATGATTTCAACCAGAAAACATATAAAGAACAAAGTTGTGTGTTTCCAAGTGTTGAATAGGAGATGATATTCTGCCTTTACTTGTGAGCGCTGTGTTGAAGGATTTAATTTTCTAGTATAACTGAAATCACAGTTGTCACAGGATGTAAGATGTATTATGATTCTCTTGGTACAGTTGTTTCTTATAAAGAATCTGGTCTGAGAACAGGAGTCCTTATGAAAAGAATACAGAAGTAGCTTTTCAGATACTAACCCCAATCAAACCAGAAGCAATATGCTTCACAGAGAATACTCTACATCATGTTAGATGTCACCCACAAAGAACATGGCACTGAGTAGAATAATGGGTAAATATCAGCTGTCTCCAACAGTGAACATGCCCCAAGATGACACTGTCATTATTGAAGATCACAGTATCACAGTATGTTAGAGATTGGAAGGGACCTCGAAAGATCATCTAGTCCAATCCCCCTGCCAGAGCAGGAACACCTAGATAATGTTACACAGGAATGCGTCCAGGCGGGTTTTGAATGTCTCCAGGGAAGGAGACTCCACAACCTCCCTGGGCAGCCTGTTCCAGTGTTCCGTCACCCTCACTGAGAAGAAGTTTCTTCTCAAGTTTAAGTGGAACCTCTTGTGTTCCAGTTTGTACCCATTACCCCTTGTCCTATCATTGTTTGCCACTGAGTAGAGCCTGGCTCCATCCTCGTGACACTCCCCCTTTATATATTTATAGACACTGATAAGGTCACCCCTCAGTCTCCTCTTCTCCAAACTATAGAGACCCAGCTCCCTCAGTCTTTCCTCATAAGGGAGATGTTCCACTCCCTTAATCATCTTTGTTGCCCTGCGCTGGACTCTCTCCAGCAGCTCCCTGTCCTTCTTGAACTGAGGGGCCCAGAACTGGACACAATACTCCAGATGCGGTCTCACCAGGGCAGAGTAGAGGGGAAGGAGGACCTCTCTCGACCTACTAACCACCCCCCTTCTAATACACCCCAGGATGCCATTGGCCTTCTTAGCCACAAGGGCACAGTGTTGGCTCATGGTCATCCTGTTGTCCACTAGGACCCCCAGGTCCCTCTCCCCTACACTGCTCTCTAACAGGTCGTTCCCCAACCTATACTGGAACCTGGGGTTGTTCCTGCCCAGATGCAGGACTCTACACTTTCCCTTGTTATATTTCATCAAGTTACTCCCTGCCCAACTCTCCAGCCTATCCAGGTCTCGCTGGATGGCAGCACAGCCTTCTGGCATGTCAGCCACTCCTCCCAGCTTAGTGTCATCAGCAAACTTGCTGATAGTACACTCAATTCCCTCATCTAAATCATTGATGAATATATTAAATAATACCGGTCCCAGTACTGACCCTTGAGGCACTCCACTAGTTACAGGCCTCCAACTAGACTCAGCCCCATAGACTACAACTCTCTGGCTTCTCTCCTTCAGCCAGTTCGCAGTCCACCTCACTACCTGATCATCCAGTCCACACTTCCTCATTTTAGCCGTGAGGATGCTGTGGGAGACTGTGTCAAATGCTTTGCTGAGGTCAAGGTAGACCACATCCACGGCTCTGCCATCATCCATCCACCGTGTTATTTCCTCATAAAAGGCTAAGAGATTGGTCAAACATGATTTCCCCCTGGTGAAGCCATGTTGACTGCCCCTCATAACCTTCTTATCCTTGATATGCCTTAAGATGGTACCAAGGATAAGGTGTTCCATCACTTTCCCAGGGATGGAGGTGAGGCTGACCGGTCTGTAGTTAGCCGGGTCCTCCTTCTTGCCCTTTTTGAAGACTGGAGTGACATTTGCTTTCCTCCAGTCCTCAGGCACCTCTCCCGTTTCCCAAGACTTGGTAAAGATGATGGAGAGTGGTCTAGCAATGACTTCCGCCAGTTCCCTCAGCACCCGCGGGTGCATCCCATCTGGACCCATGGATTTATGGATGTCCAGATTGCTCAACTGGTCTCTAACCCATTCCTCATCGACTAAGGCAAACCGCTCCGTCGACCTGACTTCATCTAAGGTCTCAGGGGTACAGGGCTCTTCAGACCTGCCCACAGCAGAGTAGACAGAGACAAAGAAGGCATTCAGTAACTCTGCCATCTCTTTATCTTCTGTCACCAGGGCACCCATCCCGTTCATCAGTGGGCCTACATTGCCTCTGGTGTTAGTTTTGTCTGCCATGTATTTAAAAAAGCTCTTTTTGCTGTCCTTGACCCTTCTTGCCAGGTTTAATTCTAAGGATGCCTTAGTCCTCCTAGCTGCCTTCCTACATCCTCTAGCAGCAGCCTTATATTCCTCCCAAGTGGCCAGCCCCTCCTTCCATGACCTGTAAACTCTCCTCTTCCACTTGAGCATACCCAGCAATTCCCTATTTAGCCACGCAGGTCTCTTGGCCCTCTTCCTTGACTTCCTACGTGTCGGGATGCTCCGATCTTGAGCTCGGAAAAAGCAGTCCTTGAATGTCAACCAACTATCTTGGGCCCCTTTACCTTCAAGCAGCCCTGCCCATGGGATTTCCCCTAGCAATTGCTTGAAAAGGCCAAAGTTTGCCCTGCTAAAGTCCAGGGTTGCAATTCTACTTGGTATTCTACTAGTCCTACCACACAAGATCCTGAACTCCACCATCTCGTGGTCGCTGCAACGAAGGCAGCCCTCAACCCTTACTGCTTCGACCAGATCCTCCTTGTTAGTGAGGATGAGATCCAGCAGCGCTCCTCTCCTGGTCGGCTCATCCACCATTTGCAGGAGGAAGTTATCATCCATACACTGGAGGAACCTCCTGGACTGTGGCTGGGTTGCCGAGTGGTCCTTCCAGCAAACATCAGGGAAGTTAATATCCCCCACGACGACCACGGCCTGTGACTGTGAGGCCGCTCTCAGCTGCCTGTAGAAGGCCTCGTCAACTTCCTCACCCTGATCCGGTGGTCTGTAACAGACACCTACAACAGTATCCCCCCTGCCAGCCTGCCCCTTAATTCTCACCCACAGACTCTCAACTCGCTCGCCATCTGTCCCTGGACAGAACTCAGTGCACTGTAGTTCCTCCCGCACATAAAGAGCAACCCCACCACCCCGCCTGGCTGGCCTGTCTTTCCTGAAAAGGACATAGCCTTCCATGACTATATTCCAGTCATGTGAGCTGTCCCACCACGTCTCTGTAATTGCCACCAGATCATAATCTCCTGACTTAATACAGGTTTCCAACTCCTCCTGCTTATTTCCCATGCTGCGCGCATTGGTGTACAGGCATTTCAGGGAGCGAGCTGAGCACACCGATTTCACCCTAGGATTGTAGGAGGCCTCCCAGTCTTCATTAATTCTGGAGCGCTGCCCCACTGGGGCAAGCCCAGCTACAAGCCCATCCCCCTTCGAATCTAGTTTAAAGCTCTCCAAATGAGCCCTGCTAATTCGTGCCCCAGCATCCTTTTCCCTCTGTGAGACAAACCTTTCTCACTTGTCATTGTCCAGACTGGTGCCCTATAAAACCAGCCGTTATCAAAGAATCCAAAGCCCTGCCTGTAGCACCAGTCTCGAAGCCAATTGTTCATGAACTGAATCTTCCCATTCCTTCCCACATCAGTGGAAGATGGAAGGAGAGAGGAGAAGATCACTTGAGCCCCAGACTCTTTCACCATCCGCCCCAAGGCCCTGTAGTCTTTCTTCATTCCCCTCAGACTGCGGGAAGCAGCTTCCTCCCCACCTGTCTGGAAGACCAGCAGCGGGTAGTAGTCTGTTGGGTGCACCAGGTTGGGGAGCGCCCTGGTGATATCCCTGATCCGGGCTCCAGGCAGACTACACACTTCCCTATGATGAGGGTCAACTCTGCATATCGGGCCCTCTGTTCCTTTCAGAAGGGAATCCCCTACTACAATGACCCTTCTTTCTTTCTTAACAGAGGCAGTCTTGAGGTGCAAAGTCGACTCCCTTTTCCTATGTGGCCTTGTGGGCTGGCCTTGCCCCACATTCTCACCTACCTCTCCTTCAAGATCCAGGGCCTCGAACCTATTACGGAGGGACACCTGGGGAAGCAGGGCAGGAAGGGGGGAGGGTTTCCCACGACGTCGAACTGGAACTCGCTTCCAACCCCCGTCGTCTTTTTGGTCCCCTACCTCTGCGCAACAGCTACAGGGCAGGGGCTGTCTCGGGCCATCCCCCTCTGTGTGAGAAGGCAGGGGGTCCTTCCCCTTTTGGGGGGTATCTCCCTGGAACCGTTTCGACTGGCCCGCCAGGGAGTTACTCCACCAGTCAATCTCCCTTTCACACTCCCTGATGGTCCTCAGTGTCTCAACCTCCTCCTTAAGTCTTGCCACCAGGCTAAGCAGATCTTCTACCTGCTCACACCTCACGCAGGTGGAATGCTGTCCTCCCTCCCCCGGCAGCAGCAGGCTCTGGCACTCCCTGCACCCAGAGACCTGAACAGCCACGGTCTGGGACGGGGTCTCTGTCTGAGTTGCTGTAGTCACCTTACTGCAAGCTCTCTTTCTGGAGGCAACCATATTGGCGCGCAGTCTGGGACACCAGCAACACGACCTGCTCGTTCCTCCCTGTGCCCGGTGGGCAGCGACCTGTCGCGGCCCTCTCAAAGGCTTTTTCAAGGCAAGCAGCAGGGGAGTGGTCGCCGTCACCGTGGGAACGCCCCCCGCCACGTCAGCCTCTCTCTCGCAAGGGCTGCTGGGGCTTCGGGGATCGGGAGATGTCGGGAATCGCGATGTCTCTGCGCTATCCCCTCTGATTTTCCTAATCTCCGTTGTCCCTCGCGTCGCTGAAGCGTGCCGGCTGTGGCTCTAGCTAGGCTAGCTCCGATCAGCTGACTGAATGATGAAGATGACAGACTGTCAGTCCTCCCTCCTCATCTCTCTGACCAGTCGTCATCCAGTTCCCATGATGATGTTGGCTTTGGCACTGTTGATGCTGGTGGATGGCCTAAAGCTGCAATTAATGAGTCAACAGACTGCACTCTTAGTCCAGATGTTGATCCAGTGCTTGCCTTCCAGCGAGAGGGTTTTGGACGCCAGAGCATGTCAGAAAAGCGTACAAAGCAATTTTCAGATGCCAGTCAGTTGGAGTTTGTTAAAACACGAAAATCCAAAAGCATGGATCTAGTAGCTGACGAGACTAAGCTCAGTACACTGGATGACCAGAAAACAGGTTCCCCAACCAGAGATGTGGGGCCTTCATTAGGTCTGAAGAAATCCAGCTCATTAGAAAGTCTGCAGACAGCCATTGCTGAGGTGACTCTGAATGGTGATATTCCCTTCCACCGCCCACGCCCACGAATTATCCGAGGACGAGGCTGCAATGAAAGCTTCAGAGCTGCCATAGACAAATCATATGACAAACCTGTAGCAGATGATGATGACGAAAGCATGGAAACTTTGGAGGAAGACACAGAGGAGAGCTCAAGATCGGGTAGAGAATCTGTGTCCACAGCAAGTGACCAGCCATCCCACTCGTTGGAGAGACAGATGAATGGAAGCCAAGATAAAGGCGACAGAAAAAAGGCTGGAAAGGAAAAGAAGAAAGATCGGGATAAAGAGAAGGATAAAATTAAGGCAAAGAAAGGAATGCTGAAAGGCTTAGGGGACATGTTCAGGTTTGGCAAACATCGCAAAGATGACAAGAGTGAGAAAACTGGTAAAATACAAGTGCAGGAAGCTCTTACTTCAGAAGAGGAGAGAATACGAATGAAGCAAGAACAGGAGAGGTAGACTTCAGTATTTGCTTAAACCTTGATAGAGAGAGTTTGTTTTTTTAAATTGAATAACTCAAGTTCAATTTTCATTGATGAAAATTCCCAAATGTTTATATACTTTAAATAACAAGACGAAGCTGGTTTTGCCATAAAACGGAGTAAGGTCAAGGGACCTGCACAGGAGATTCAATTTTTGGGAATAAAATGGCAAGATGGACGTAGACAGATCCCCACAGATGTGATCAACAAGATAACGGCAATGTCTCCACCAACTAATAAGAAAGAAACGCAAGCTTTCTTGGGTGCTGTGGGGTTCTGGAGAATGCACATCCCAAATTACAGTTCGATTGCAAGCCCTCTCTATCATGTGACCCAGAAGAAGAATGATTTTAAATGGGGCCCTGAGCAGCAACAAGCCTTTGAGCAAATTAAACGCGAGATAGTTCATGCAGTAGCCCTTGGACCAGTCTGGACCGGGACAGATGTAAAAAATGTACTGTACACTGCAGCTGGGGAGAACGGTCCTACCTGGAGCCTCTGGCAGAAAGCTCCAGGGGAGACTCGAGGTCAACCCCTTGGCTTTTGGAGTCGGGGATATAAAGGATCTGAGGCCAGCTATACCCCAACTGAGAAAGAGATACTGGCAGCCTATGAAGGGGTTCGAGCTGCTTCGGAAGTGATTGGCACTAAAGCACAGCTCCTTCTGGCACCCCGGTTGCCCGTGCTGGGCTGGATGTTCAAAGGCAGGGTCTCCTCTACACATCATGCAACTGATGCTACATGGAGTAAATGGGCTGCACTAATTACACAACGAACTCGAATAGGAAATCTCAGTCGTCCAGGCATTCTAGAAGTCATCATGGACTGGCCAGAGGGCAAAGATTTTGGAATGTCACCAAAGGAGGAGGTGGTGCACGCTGAAGAGGCCCCACCATATAATAAACTGTCAGAAAGTGAAAAGCAGTATGCCTTGTTTACTGATGGCTCTTGCCGTATTGTGGGAAAGCATCGGAGATGGAAGGCAGCTGTATGGAGTCCTGGACGACAAGTTGCAGAAAGTGCTGAAGGGGAGAGGGTGAATCGAGTCAGTTTGCCAAGGTGAAAGCCATCCAGCTGGCCCTGGACATTGCTGAACGAGAAAAGTGGCCAGTACTTTATCTCTATACTGACTCATGGATGGTGGCAAATGCCCTGTGGGGGTGGTTGAAGCAATGGAAGCAGAGCAACTGGCAACGCAGAGGTAAACCCATCTGGGCTGCTGCACTGTGGAAAGATATTGCTGCCCGGGTGCAGAACCTGGTGGTGAAGGTACGTCATGTAGATGCCCATGTACCCAAGAGTCGGGCCACTGAGGAACACCAGAACAACCAACAAGTGGATAAAGCGGCTAAGATTGAAGTGGCTCAGATGGACTTAGATTGGCAACATAAAGGTGAATTATTTTTGGCCCGGTGGGCCCATGACACTTCAGGCCATCAAGGCAGGGATGCAACATATAGATGGGCCCGTGATCGAGGGGTGGACTTAACAATGGACACTATTGCCCAGGTTATTCATGAGTGTGAAAGATGTGCTGCAATTAAACAAGCCAAGCGGTTAAAGCCTCTTTGGTATGGAGGACGATGGTTGAAGTATAAATATGGGGAGGCCTGGCAGATTGACTATATCACACTGCCACCAACCCGCCAAGGCAAGCGCCATGTGCTTACCATGGTGGAAGCAACCACCGGGTGGCTGGAAACATACGCTGTGCCCCATGCCACTGCCCGGAACACTATCCTGGGCCTTGAGAAGCAGATTTTGTGGCGACACAGCACCCCAGAGAGAATTGAGTCAGACAATGGGACTCATTTCCGGAATAACCTTATAGATATTTGGGCCAAAGAGCATGGCATTGAGTGGGTATATCACATCCCCTACCATGCACCAGCCTCTGGGAAAATCGAACGGTACAATGGGCTGTTAAAAACTACACTGAGAGCAATGGGTGGGGGAACTTTCAAGCATTGGGATACACACTTACCAAAGGCCACCTGGTTGGTCAACACCAGAGGATCTGCCAACAGGGCCGGCCCAGCCCAGTCAGAACTTTTACATATTGTAGAGGGGGACAAAGTTCCCGTGGTGCATATGAAGAATCTGCTGGGGAAGACAGTCTGGGTAATTCCTGCTTCAGGTAAAGGCAAACCCACTCGTGGGATTGCTTTTGCTCAGGGACCTGGATATACTTGGTGGGTAATGCGGGAAGATGGGGAAGTCCGATGTATACCTCAAGGGGATTTGATTTTAGGGGAAAACAGCCAGTGAACTCAATTGTATGCTGTTGCCTGCTGTGTAATGCTTTTATAGCCCATCAACTAGATGTCTCCAGGTCACCAGCGACTGGCCCTGACTTCCCTCCAGCCATCATCCCAACAGAGAATGAATTTTGAACATCATGGACCGAATGGACTCGGCAGCATTATAGGGATTGGTCCATGCACTAAGAAAATGATCTTTTCCTCTTGGTCTGTATGTATATGGATGTATATATATGGGAGAGCGATGGTGTATTGAAAATGTGGGATCTGAGCACGACGTGAATGGTATGGAATAAGGGGTGGATAATGTCCTGGGTTCAGCAGTAGCAGTTTTTTTCTTTTGTGGTAGCTGGTGCAGTGCTGTGTTTTGACTTCCAGCCTGAGAACAGTGTTGGTGAAGTCGATGTTTTCGGTTGTTGCTAAGTGATGTTTACCCTGACCAAGGACTTTGTGAGCCTCATGCTCTGCCAGGGAGGAGGGGAAGCCGGGAGGAAGCAGAGACAGGGCGCCTGACCCAGGCTAGCCAGGGAGGTATTCCATGCCACAGCACATCATGGCCGGGGTGGGGGGTGATTGGGAGTTACCCGGAAGGACACGGGTTTCCGGGTGGAACTCGTTTTTCTTGGCTGGTGGTATCGTATTCTCTTCCCTTGTTATTTTCCCTTATCATTGTTGTAGTTGATAGTAGCGGTGGTGATTTGTGTACATTGGTTGCTGGACTGTTCTTGTCTCAACCCGTGGGAGTTGCACTTTTTCTATCCTCCTCCCTGTTCCTCCGGGAGTGGGGAAGGGGAGAACCCCGGTGGGGGGGGGGGAACACGGACCTCGATTGTTGTCAGCTCGGCACCACTCACTGGGAGTGAGTGAACAAGTTACTTGACTGGGTTTAAACCACGACATAGCATTACAGTCCCAAGCATTTGGTGGTTTCCTATGGAGCAGTTGCTTTGCAAATTTGCACACTTTGGAAAAGGTTATTCATAGTTTCCTAATATCTTCTAGAAGAAGCTTTTCCAAGCTCTTTATGGATTCCCTATACTTTTGCTGTAGGAGGAAAAATGGTGCTGTTGCATAGGATGAGGTTTGCCTTATTCTGAGTAAAACTGATTGGTTTAAGAGATCAGTATTGAAACACATGCTAGGTTCAAAACTATTGACTGAACTGTACTTGTTAGCAAGGTAATGTTTTTTAGTCTAGTGGAAAGGCTATTTGCAGTAATTAAAAATATATTCTACATTCACACAGGAGATTACTGCTGCTTGATATCAAACAGAAAATGAAAGATATTTATGTGCACAAAAGATCCATTAAAGGTAGTACAGATTCAAAAACCGTGAAAGCCCACACATGGGCTCTGGGGACACAGTAGTTCAGCTTGCATGTTCCCTAATGTTCTTCTTTATATGCGTAGGTGTTCATCTTCCTTATAGAAGCAGGTGCATGCTGTCAATTATTCTTGTCTATATTTCCCCATGGGATGCTTTCTGTCTTATTAAGACTAATTGGTGGGTTGCTGAAAGCAACTGCAGGGCTTCACAATCATGAGCTGAGATACTAAACCTTCTGTTTTCTAGACATTTTCATCCATCCCCATGACTTCCTACATGCTTGTGAATTCCATGTTCTGTACAAAATATGGCTTTGTACAAAAACTTCTTGAAGCGTCTCTCCTGTCATTCTGACTTTCCAAAGGAATGGAAGGAAATTCAACAGAATGGAGATCCTTTTTTATGTCAGTGTTCTTCAAAATATTCTCTGGAATTTACTGAAGGTGACTTTCTTTTTGAATGCATTGTTTTTCACTAAAAAGATAAAGTTTGGGGTTTTTATTTAAATTTTTTTTTTAATTTAAAAAATAAAGTAGAATAAACTTTATTTACACTTCATGCAGTGCTACAAATCCTGTGGTTAAGGTAGACAATTACCATAATATGGTTTCTTTATTTTCTTTAAGGTGGTTTTACATTTTCACCTTGGAGAAATGGAACTTTCTTTAGATGTTGCTATTTTTGTAGTCTATAGATATTTAGGACTTTCTTCTTAAGTGCATTATGGATTTTGTTTAATAAGTTTCTCAGGGATGACAAAAGGTTGCCAAGAGAGGTTGTGAAATCTCTGTTCTTGGTGAAGTACAAAACTCAACAGGAGAAAGCCCAGGGCAGCCTTCTGGAGTCGGTATTGTTTGAGCAGGAGGTTGGATAGGATGATCTCCAGAGGTCCTTTCCAAGCTAAATTACCCTGTAATTCTATTAGCCAAGCAGAACCTATTACTCACGGTATTTGAACTATACGTTAACAATATTTTATCATGTATTTTCCTCTACAGAAGTAGGAATAACTGTTGATGACTACAGGACTATAGGCTCAGGGGAGACCTTATTACTCTGTACAGCTATGTGAAAACAGGTTATAGGGAGGTGAGTGTTGGTCTCTTCTACCAAGTAAAAAGCAGCAGGATAAGTGGAAATGTCCTCAGGTTGCACTAGGGGAGGTTTGGAATGGATATTAGGTAAAGTTTTTTCACTGAAAGGTCTGTCAAGCACTGGAGGAACAGGCTGCCCAGGGAAGTGGTTGAATAGTGGAAGTGTACACATGGCACTTGGAGATATGGCTTAGTGGTGGACGTGGCAGTGTTGGGTTTGTGATTGAAGTTAATGGCTTTAAAGGTCCTTTCTAACCTAAATGATTCCTAAATGACTGTGACATTCCATGTCAGTATATGACTTAGAAAAAACTTAAAGATATTAAAAGAGTGTAAACGATTCTCCATGTAATTTAATGTTAAAGATTTTTATTATTGTTTTCACGGTTTTCTTTCCTTAAACTAGAAACAGAGTGCTACCATTGCTCCAGTGTCATTGAAAAGAGGTGGATGTGTTGCTGTTTTGCACTCAGGCTCATCATACTGGACTCCGACATGATAACAGATGTGCATCCACCCAGGAAATTACCATTTTCAATAAGAAGCAGAGCAGCAAATGGATTTTCATGCATGGAAAAATAATGTAATAAACAGAGCAAGGCCCTGGCTTGATAAATTATATGGTTGTTGAAGGGAAAACATACAACTTGTTTAAATTTCTGTGCCTTTGATAGAGCTATAAAACAGCAACACTATCTACTCCCAGAAATAAAATAAGAAGCAGAAGCTTTCCAGGTGAATATGTTTAAAAGTCTGAAGTTGCACGCAGTTTTTATGAATTTCCCTATAGACAATTTTATCTTTTAGTGTCAAATAGTGAAAATAGTTAGGAAATATTGGGTGTGCTTATTTATTCATTTATTTTTATAGTACAGTGCTCTTTCTCAGGAGACTCAAAGTGGTAGGAAGACGGAAAATCACTTTCATTCATTTGTAAATCTTTCTATTCCTTAATTCCTTGCTGAAGTAAATGAAAAACTCTTCACTAAACTCTAAGGATGTCATACGTACCTCGGGGACTGAAAAGAAACAGGAGACTTGTGAGTGAAAAGTGGTCTAAGTCTGAACAAAGAAAACACCCAACCTAAAA
Organism: Pezoporus flaviventris; assembly: GCF_033815535.1. NCBI lineage: Eukaryota > Metazoa > Chordata > Aves > Psittaciformes > Psittacidae > Pezoporus > Pezoporus flaviventris. The sequence continues at coordinate 20,549,887 of NW_026892550.1, read as the reverse complement.
ATTATTTTAAATGCTTTAAAATTAATTCAATTTACTTTAATTTAAGCTGATGAATGACTATTCAGAGAAGGATATGAGTTAGAATCCTATTAGAATAAAATAGAATACAATATTCTATGTTAGAATATAAAAACCTCAATATCTTAATTAGAGTAGCATTAACAAGAATTAGAATTGCAATTATTCTGGAATATCATATATGTAATATGAAATAATATTTTATATGTTTATGTTCATTATTTTTTTCTTGAAACTATTTTCTAGCTTACTTGTGTGGCTTGCACTATCACTTTTGCTATGGTTGTTCCCTGCTCTTTCTTAGGTCCCTTGAAAAATTCAGTTGGAAAAATGCAATTGATCACGTATAGCTCCATTTTAAATCTTGAGTCTCCAGTGACTCCTAAATAAAATTGTTTTGCTTGCTTGCTTGCTTTAGGAATCACAAAACACCCTTCTCCTTTTTTCAGCTGTGCTATTATATTTTCTCCTAAAACCTTCTTTACGTGCATACCAAGTGATATCTTTTCCTATATCTGTCTCGGAACTCACATGCATTCTTGTCCTTAGGCCTGGATCTCCTTTCTTGGTTCTCTTCTCCTATACTTCCTCCTTAAAGACAGCAAGAAGTTTACAAAGAAAGAGCATTTAATTAAAGCTTTTTAAAAAAAGCTTTAAAATCTACTTCCTGAATCTAATAATTTCTCTTGCATCCCCCTTGCTGAAATTTTCTCATGTTTAAGACTGATCATTACCTAGACAATGTATGGAATCCCATTCTTTCCTGTACCACATTGACATTTCTGCACTGGTGGATGGTAAAGAGTCATATTAACCATTTGCAAGTCATCCCACCACTAGAATTACAGTTCCAGGGCTGTTATCCTGACCTAATGTAAGAACACTACTTCATGCTATTGTTTTGAGCAAGGAAGCATAGGTAACGAAAACATGGTCAGTTACTTTTATGTCATCATAAACAGTGAAATGCTTTGAATTGCTGTCATAAAAGTGTAATAATTGTACTTTCTGAAAGTACTATTGTCTACATTTATACAATTAAGATCCTTTCCTGTCTTTGTCATAGAGCTGCTTCTGCTTGTGTGGAAAATGAAGGGGGTTTAAAAATTCGTATTTGATGTAAATAGACTCAAGTCAGATATAATCTTAACTTCAGGCATATTTGTACATTATATAATTTTAAACTCTTCACTGATTTTCAATACCATTTCAATACTGTAGTTTGCATTTTGCACTGCATTAACCATTCTGGCCCTAACTTTGTCTCAATTTGTTATTGTCCCAGTAAGGGCAAAATGGCAGAATCAGACTCTGTGATGAATCTCACTGAGCTGACCTACAGTTATGGTCCCCAGCCAAGCAGGGGACAGTATATTAAGAAAAATCTTTCAAGCATCACAAATGAGACAGAATAAGTAGTTACTTTTAAAAAAACCTTGCATTGCTGTTTCAGCATCTTACAATCAATTCCTGAATTAGCTGACTCATGCAGGCAGTCCATTATGCTGAGTTTATTTATTAGAAGCTACTACACCTAAACTGATCACTCTCATGCCTTTGCAATCATTTAAAAGTAAGTATTAAAGCAAAATGCATTAAAACAATTTATTATTCTGCTTAATCAATCACACTTTGGAGCTGTCTGCAGGATACCAATTCATGCAATTGCAGTGCTACTAAAAATTAATTGCAAGATAGAACACACATTTTATGAAAGCAGCCTTTAATGTGTTTGCCAAAGTAATAACTCTAATGGAAGTCAGAAGTTCGGACATTGCTTTAAAAACTTGATCTCTATTTACTTTAACTTAATTGGAATGAAAAATTCAATGACCTAATGGGTATTGCATAAATAAAAATGAAATTAAACATAATGTATCTCTCAGAATTTGCTCAGAAACTTGCAGAATTTAGAACTGTCACATGGCTAGAGGGAGAAAAAAGGCTGAAAAACTTTGGTAGTAAAAATACCAAAACTATTGAAAAAAAGCCTAAAATAACCTAGTTAATTTAAACTCAAGAAAAGGTACACATAGTAGATTCATAAATTTGCAAAAAATTGACAAAGAGAAAAAAAAATAAAGCAGATATCTTAAAAATTGAGTCTTCTTCAAAGAAATTGAAGAAAAAACCTTTGCTATTTAAAAAAATGTATTTATTAAACGTAACCAGATAAAAAAATGCTAGCATGAAATATAAATGCGCATGGTGCTGCAAAGCAGTTTCAAATGAATGAATCGTTGACAGAAAGCAGTCTATCTTTGATAAAGATACTGAAAAATTAATAAATGTTATACCAACGTTAAACTTGAAACAAATGAGGAAGCCATTACATTAGATAAAGTCAGTGATTCTTTTCTGAAAATCCTTACAAGATAATGTCTGTGTTGTATCCTGCCTCAGAAAAGCAAGATTTACAAATGGTAGTGTATGAAGTTGATTGTCTCATAAATATCTTTTTAATATTATCTTATGTCTCATAACATGAATGATTCTAAAGAATTTTGAACTTAGATTAAAATCAGCTTAAAGGATATTAGATATTCAATTAATTTTGTCAACCTTTGTAACTTTGTATCATTCTATTTGCTTTCCTAGCTTTTGCAGTCTTCGCAAAAGCTGCCTCTATGTTTTCACAGTCAACACTTGATCCCTTCATTAATATTAAATGGGTCAGAGTTAAATAATTTCTATGCATTTCTACTTAAAATACTGTTTTTAATACAAAAAAAAGATACACCTACATGTAAAACATACTCCAGAATTTAGTTTGTTACTGCTGTGCCCAGACCATCTATTTTTTGGTCATGATCAAGCAAAAACATCTTGCTGTTTACATGAAGTGAAATCATTAGATAATTTAGTCTTTCTTTAACACCTTGAAGAGGGGTAGCTGTGCAAATAAAAATGAAAGTTTTAAAGGATTTCTGTTTTAATGAACATAGTTATTTAAATGGGCCTTTCTTAGACCTGTGTTAAAAAGACACAGTGCTTGCCTTCCTCAAAGTCAGTTTTATGGACACTTCAAACAGACTATCCCTGTTTTACAGCATGTCAGCACCTGTGTTGCTATGGTGATTGAATATTGCTTATTGCTTAAGGACAAAAATTTAGGGTGCTCTAAAATCCATTGGATTTTATTGGAAGTTCTCTTAAACATATAGTAAACAAGTAAAGAGGTGGAAGGTACAGACGTGATGCATGGGCATCTGCTCTTTCTTTATCTGGCTTATTCCAGGGAGCAAGAGGCAATAGAGGAAGGTCAAACACTGAAGAAATGTTCCAAACTGTGATGTTTTTCCTGCTGTAGGAAAGGTTCAGCCCTTCACATCCTGAAAGAGGGAGGGTGCTGCCTTTCACCTGCATTCCCACTTGTGCTGCTGTGCTGTGTTTTATCAGCATCAGTTCTGGGCAGGGGAACCCAGGCAAGTGGTGTTTAACCTGCTTTTTTATACACTCTCTACAATTGCTGTGTTTCAGACTATGAAGGAATTCTGATAAATTTTTATATGTCTTGCTGATACCACGGATCAGTCCAAACTCTGGTAGTGATTGTAGCTTTGCAGCTAGAATACATTGTGCACAGATTGCTAGGTGACACCTGTCAATGTCTCAAATTATAGCATATCTTTTCCATATTTAATTTCAAATGGTAGTATATTAATAATGAAGTTTTGCAAGAATGGCAACAGATCCTGCCAATAAATGCCAATGAATGATGTCGCTTGAGTTGGTGCTGTTCCTGTCCCCAGATCTGTTAGTTCGACGCCTACCTGTATAAGCTCTGAGAGTGTGTGCTAGCTTTACATGCTTGAGTTTAGATATAATCAGTTTCTATTGTCCTTAATCTGTTTTGAAAAGTGTCCTAATTTTATCTTGAATTCCCTCTAAGATCTTCAACACTCAGCAACAAATGATGGAACAATAGGTATGGTCCATCTTATTTGAACTCTACCCTATTTGTTTTGTTCTTTTTCTGACCTTAAAAGGGTGAGTGAAAGCATTTTGCACTGAAGTACCTATTACTGTGCTACTATAGTGTAGCACAGAGTGTTGTTAGGGAAAAGCACTTGAAACTGATGAACTGTAGGTGAGGTGTTATACTTGTTTAAATGTTTGTTGAATTTTATAAAATAAATTGATGATTAATAGCAGCTCAGCTTTCTGCTTAACAAGTTGAATTTGATACCTTTTCCACAGCCTTTGTGTCCCCCATTCTCCTCATTTTTTGTGGTATCTGAAAATTTTCTATCTGAAATTCTCTGTGCGTTCACACATGCCTGTCAGCAATCTTTTATCCAATAAATATTTTGAATAAAGATAGATGGAGATGCACACTGAAAAGCAGTTTCATTTTTGTACTCTAACTAAAAACACGTTTGAACTAGGTCATGTCAATTTGCTGCACCTGAGCCCAGGCACAATGCAACAAACAGAGTTAAAACAATGAAATATTTAAGTTTAAAAGACCCATGAAATAAAAGACTTCCCATCTTAAAAATAATGATTTGGGTGATGTGGAAATTGATCCCTGAAGGCAGGTCTGTTGTTTGTTTTCACAGTTTACAAAAGGTCTTTTCTGTAGATGTGAATACTGCTAGAGCATTTGTTGGGCTTGGGAAAACCCAATACAGACTTAAATTTAAATGAATGATTGAGAAATTCTTTGTTTATATATTGAAAAAAACCCAACCAATTATTTTAAATTTCAGGAAAGTGTATTTTATTTAAGGGAATTTCTTTAAGGGAAGTGCAAAGTCCTGCACCTGTGGAGAGCAACCCCATGAGCCAGAACATGCCAGGGGCCAAGCGGGCGGAAACCAGCTTTGCAGAAAAGGATATGGTGGTCCTAGAAGTTAAAATATGAGCAATCAGTCTGCCCTTGTGGCAAGGACAGCATCTTGGGCTGTGTTAGAAAGGGAGCTGTCTGCAGGTCAAGGAAGATGACCCTTCTCCACTATTCAGCAGTGGTGAGGCCACACCTGGAGTGCTATGTCCAGTTCTGGGCTCTCCAGTACAAGTGAGACGTGGACGTACTGGGGAAAGTGTCCAGCAAAGGACTGCTAAAATGATGAAGGGCTTGTAGCATCTCTCAGATGAGGAAAGGAGGAAAGAAGAGAGCCTAGAGAAGGGAAGGTTCTGGGGATATCTTGTCAATATCTACAAATATCTGAAGGGAGGATGAAAAGAAGATGGAGCCAGGCTCTTTTGAGTGGTCCCAGTGATGAGACCAGAGGCAATGGGCACCAAGTGAAACACAGGAGGTTCCCTGTGAACACCAGGAAACACTTTTTCACTGCAAGGGGGACTGAACACTGGCATAGGTTGCTCAAGGAGGTTTTGGAATCTCCATTCTTTGAGACACTCAAGAGTTGTCTGGGCATGGTCATGAGCAAATGGCTCTAGGTGACCCTGCTTGAGCAGGAGCGTTGGACCAGATGACCTCCAGGGATGCCTTTTAACCCTCAAGCATTCTTCAATTCTGTGAAATTCAATTCAATTCTGTGAAAAAAAATTGTAAAAATTAATGTCATAGTAAAAGAAATGGGACAGAATATCCATCAATAGCAATGCACCTAGATTAGCCCTAGTTCTTTCTTTTTTTCTTCTTTTTTTTTTTTTTCCTAATTTCTGATTTATGGTGGAGACTTGAAATTGTTCATGTTTCTAAAAGGCAAAATAAAGTTATATTCAAAGACATTTTGTTGGTATATTCCCAACATGTTGCTATTAGAAGTATTGACATCTAAGGCTGCTTCTGAAGATGCTCATTGTTATTTTGCTCTGTGTAAAACAGAAACAGGATCACCACAGTGCCCTTTGAATACTTAGGTTGGCAAATTTCAGTGATGCTCCCTGTACTTAAAATGGATCACCCCAGCTCTTACAAGCACTCTAGTATGGGCTTTCTGGAAGAGATGACTCAGCTACTCTTCTAAGTTTGAAAAAAAAAACCCACTGAGTATCTGGAATCCAGTTTGAGAACAGATTTTGATGAAAAATACCCACATAGATAATGGATTTTCTGTCACTAACCATTGAACAGTTGGTAGTCTTGATTACAGTAATGTAGCTTAAAACATTTCTTAAGGGCAAAAAGTGACCTCTTTTATGTTTTCTTGGTGGCAAGATTAAGGTGCCATCTTAATTGCTCCTTTCAACCAACCCTTCAACTTTTTTATTGGTTAATCTATGTCCATGATTTTAATCAACTGTCTCTCACCAGCAGTGCTTGACCCTGTGTTAGCTATGAACCGTATTGTAACTGAAGAGGAGGCAAGACCAAAGAAAGTATCTGAAGTAAAATGGAGTAATGAAATAACAGTGAAATTAATACATACAGTTCTGTAGAGTACCTGAAGAGGTTCACTGTGTAGAAATTATAATTGTTTATTGAGGATTGAACTTAACTGCTGTAATTGTTCATAATCAACATTCATTTCTGCTTTTATAAAACACTAAGGAAGACATAATGGAGGTAAACAATTCTGTTATAAGTGATGGGGATTTGTGTAATCAGGATGGTGTCCAAGAGTATTTTAGCAGAAGGTTCGAAGCCAGAGCATGTACGTATTTATTAGTGCACTTAGAGTGATGAAGATAAATATTTTCCAAGGACAAAGAGTGGCACTCAACATCTCACACTTTTTAGTTTATACAGGAAAAGCTCTAGTATCTCATATATTATTGTGTGTGATATTTTGTGACAAGTGCTGATGCTAGTTATAAGGTCTATTACTGCATCAAGTCATGTTCTAATGACAGCACAAGTCTTGGTGCTTCCAGGCCCTACTGCTTTTTATGCTTAAAAATGTATTTTATCATGTGAACAAGAGAATTATGCAATATAGAAATCCATACTCTGTGGAACAGTATCTGATAAGGTTAGTGCAGTTGTCTATGTGGTGCTGAAGGTTCAGATTCTAAGGGGGGGTTTGTCAATGGACATATCTAAAGAGGAAAACACAGTATTTTTATCTTTATTTTTTTACTTCTTTTTCAAATATGCACTTCGAAACTTATCTAAAATGTATAAAGACAGGATAGCATAAATACTGACAGTTTGTTCTTCTCTTGAAGACAATTCAAAGACTCGAGTGCTGTGATGACAATCTCACTTTCTGATTGACTAAGTGTTTAATATAGATATTAAAAAAAAATCCTGGAAAAATCTAAACATAATTACAGATAGGTGCATATATGATATGATAGGTGTATATATGAATCCAGCCTTAATAAGACTACTACCAAGGAACACGAAATGCTTCTGTTGAACTAAAGAAAGGATTGTGTCATTTTTGACAAAATAAAGCTGCAATTTTTTTTTTTTTATATATGTGAAGTCAAAGAGTAGTGATAATATATGTGGCTTGATCTGAAGGTGAACTGTTTGGTTACAATAGCACATGATTAAATTACTTTGATATTTGCAGTGATGAGTTTTATGTAATTGATATTTGTTACATAAATTATAGGATACTTTTTTGAGTTAGTGTTAAAGACAGATTCATCAGCTTAAATTCTCCAGGTCTGAGGTGACTGATCACTGTAATTTATCTGTATGATGATTGCCGCAGAGGATAGAGCCTGAAATGTTCCTGGATCTACCAGGTAAAGATAATGAAGAGTGTCTGGGAAACAGCCAACTGTAGAATCAGTAAATTCTGCAGGAACTGAGAAACCACAGAATAGCTTGGAACAGAACACTGTACATCTGCCAAGTGATGGACTGATAGGAGAGCAGACTTAACTAATTAGTAAAGCCTCCATCCTTCCCATCTGGAGATTTAGCTCTGGTGTGTGTGCACGGGCTGAACATTATTCATCAGGAATTGAATGAGGATGCCTAGAAGCTCTAGGCAGCATTTCTGAGGTGAGGCAAAACAGTTTCCTTTTGGTTAGATGAAGTGTAACAATGTTGTATAGTGACTCAGGGTTCATTTTTGTCTATTCTGGGTATGCTGAATTAAGAAACAAAGGAGAAAATGCAGACTTTTCATTGCAATGCATACATACTTTACAGCTGTTTTTAAAACTTAAAATATATTTCTGGTGTGGTAGGTGTCTCAAGTGGCTCCTTCATCAGTGGTCATTTTGGTGTCTGTATCCAGAACTGTGGCTAGTTAGTTGCTAGCTAGTCTGCAGATGCTCAGTTTATGTCTAGAATTCCTTAGTAATTGAGGTGGATTTTTTTTCTGGACATGTAAAGAAGCAACTCCATTTTGACAGGGTTAAACATCTGCTTCAAACCTAACCAAGGCATTTTCTGCATAGGGTCCAGTAGATCAAAGCCCCACAAAACAGCTACAGGAGGGAGGGTATTTTATTTCTTAAGAAGTAATTCAGAAGATTGTATAAGAGACTCTTTTCCTCAGGAGGACTCAGACCCATAGCTTTCATCCTTCAGGTGACATTTATTATCAAATGCTGAAGCATTCATCATGCCAAGGAAAAAGATCAAGGCAAAGTGATGAGAATAGCCACCTGATGAAGGAAAGCTAAGGCTTCAGCCCTTGCAAAATATTTCCATAATTTATGTATTTTTTGTAGTTAATATTAGCAAGCCGTTAATTAAAATATAAACAATTATATGAAGAGGGACTGACAATCCCGAGCCATCCATCTTCAATTTTTTCCCCTTTTTTAATAAAACACTTTGACAAGCCTTCTTAGGCTTTTTGATTAGAGAAGCCCCCAACAAGATAAGATGCTTGAATCCAGAAAGCAGGAAGGGAATTATAATTATTTCCACAGCTGCAATAGGTACCACAAAACATTAATTCATATGTGGTTTGTATAACAGCTTCTAACAGTGCTATATATTTCACAGTCTTGCAGAAGTCTTCTTAAATTAGGCTTTCCAGTGATACAAAAATAGGTGGTGATAACAAAGGATGAAGGGTTCTAGGAGAGGACCAATTAAGAATTTAAAGTGTTAAGTGATCATTTAAGAAAGAAAATACTAGACTTTAGATCATCCATATCAAGAAAATAGTGTATTATAACTTAAAAATGTAGTTTTTTTCCATTTACCTACTTTCAAAAGTAGCAGGGTTGTTGTTGCTAAAGAATGAAACTGGAATATAAGGGTGACATTTTAGACCTCTGTTTTCCAGAAGAATAAATAGAAATTCAACATCTCGCTAATGGTTTTCTTTGAAGTGCTTGGTCAGAACAATGTGACTGCTCTGTTTTGATAGGCTGGTAATAAAAATGACAAAAATCAAATTGAAGCACAGAAAATCACATTTCTAGATCAAATCTAAAAAAAAGTAAAAACAGGATCTAAAAGCCCAGCATCAGCCAATAGAAGATGCAATTATGCACAGAGTGAAAGGTATTGCATTAATGAAACCTTATATTGTAAAGTTACAGAATAACGTTTCTCACTCTGACATTGTACTTTCTGAATATAGTACTTTCTGTTTGATGAAGATAAACTTTTCAATTTGAAGAGGGCAGTCTGACTTGGATACTGAAGTCTGGTCTTTAAAAGGAGCTTGTGATTGCTTAGTCTTTTTTTGATATCCTGTGGAGGAACATATTTTCACTCTTGGGTCACATATCTAGTTCTATTCATAGTTTCTCAGGTGATACTCTTGCCTCACATCTTATAAATGTTCATAAATCAATTTATAACATATTACCTCTGTAGAATGGAATTTCCTATTTTTCTCTTGAACTCTTTGCCATGCTTTATTCCAGAATAGGCAATGTAAGAAACATTTCTTATTTGCTTGAGTCTGTGATTTGTATTCCAGATGTCTATCTTTTCTACTTTTCAGCTGTTCAAACCACGTCCAAATTTGTTTTACTTGCTTCTGATGATCACTTGGTTCTTGTCATCACAGTTATTGCTAAAGCTTGTCTCTTGAATTTAGTTCTCTCTGTGACTTCACTACTCTTCAGATCCCAAAGTAAAAACTTTCTGATTCCAGGTGAATTCTGCTAACATAGCAAACAGAATCGCAGTTCTCTTCCCATATTTACTCATCATAAAACAACCTTTATCCTGGAAAGCAGGACATTGTCCTTGAGGGTGAAAGGTGAGTTGAATCTTTCATGTGATTTTTGCAGATCGTAATTATGTGGACAGGCATTTATTCACACAAAGATTTATTGATCATCTCCCCATGCCACTGATCGTCTGTAGTTACTTCTTTTTCCTGCACCTTCCCTTCTTTTTTTCTTGTATTGCTGAAATGCTGTCCTTTGTTGATCTTTCTTCCAAACAGTCATATAAGTTTGCACCTCCAATTTTCTACATAGCTCTATTTCTTCATATTCTACTGTACATACTGCAAAATATGTCTTTCCCATCAATTCATTCTTTATGCCTGATTACAGCCATCTCCAGGAATTCTTTTGTCCTCATGTTTCAAAATCTTTTTCTGAGGTTGCTCAAAAGGCCATTCCCTCTGTAGGAATTTTACAACATATCTGTGACTCTCAGAAATACAGATCAACTTTTCTACTCTTTGAACAACTTCCACACTTTTTTTTTCAGTTCTCTTATTCAGGATACATGCTGTTTAGAAGCAGAAGAATTAAGCCTTACTTTAATATGTGGAATGTACACTCTAAACATGTGTAGCTTAGTCTTAAATAGCCATTACATTCTGTCCCACGGCAAGCAGCATTTTATTAATGATATCTAATTCCTTGCATGTCAGTTATGCATGGAAACCTTTTTTCTGGGAAAAAAAAAAAAAGTCCCATGCAAAGAAAACAAAGGAAATAGACAAAGCAAATTGAATATGTTAAGCTCAAATTTCGACTAACCTCAGCTCAGAAAATTCAGGGTGTGAAACAGTCATCTGATATTCAGCGAGGACACAGGGCTCTCAAGTGCTTCCTTGCAGAAAGGTCCTTTGAGTATTTGACCATTTACTTAGGGGCTAGAAAGTGATTGACCTGTTTAAGGAATGATGGGTTCAGTTGGGCAAATTACTTCTCTGGGTCTCTTTGTCATTGCACCTTTTATCTTGCCTTTGTAAGACCTTTTGAACATTGTTTGTCTAATAGTATGTGTGTGCCAGACTTTGCCAATGCTGCTTCTACCTCAGCTGTGATTTTGTCATGGGAGATACCGTGAACTGTAAGAGCTATATGTACTGATGTAGATCACTCATGTTCGTTGGATCCTGAAACCTCATGACATATGCAAACTAGAAAAATCTCTGATCTGGCATGGTTTAGTGGATATTCCTTGTCCTGTTTCTTCTTCCTCTTTCAATTTGAAAGCCATGGAAGTTCATTTAATAATAAGCAACTTTCAAGTCTTCTAATCCAAGTTCAAATTATGAGACTTTTGAGTAAAATCCAAGAATAGCATATGCTGACAGTTGTCAATTTAACAGTAGTTAGTAGTGAAGTAATAAACAAGGGGCACATTTAAATCGTATCTGTACTGGTTGTCAGCATGAAAATAAAATTGTAATGTGTTTTATCCATTCTATGTAAGCAATTACTTTAGAAATCTTGGGATTGATTTTAGGATATTAGCTTATTGTTGTTTTATTTATCATTTGCTACAAATCTGTCTGCTTTTACTGACGAGATCTGGTATATGACTCATTTATTTCTGGAGATGTTTCTTCAGTGTACACAGATGGTGTTTATAGATCCAGTGTGAGAGTGGAGTGGTTCAAGAATAAGAGATCTGCAATGTCAAAGACGCATCCTATATATTGTTCTCTTTATTGAACTGTCCTTTTTTTAGTCTGGTTCTGGGGTGTTTGCAGTCATGAAGCTCAGAAGACAGAGGCCATTTACTACTCTTTTGTCTGTACTAACACATAACTCATCCCTTACATGAAATGCAGAATTCTCTTTTGTCGATAACTCTTGCCTCAGCTGTTGTCATGGCAACAAGTGTCATCTTTGCTGAAATTCAGCTGAAGTATAATGTGGACATGGAGTGAAGAAATACGTTATTAAAATTTTAACTGGCCCAACATCCTTTTTAGTTGAGTTTTGTCTTGGAAATAAGCATGTTCTCTTCTTGCGTCTAAGTAGCCCATGGAAACTACTCAGGTGTACGTTGCTTGTAAAAACAACAAAGGCCATCACAGATGTTAATTAAAGGAAACCTGTGATTCCAGAAGCATAGCAGTGTTTTGCTAAAGCTTGATATTTACATTTTACTGCATTCAGTGGCTGTGATTCAGTGCATAAAAGTTTCTAAGTCTTCTCTGTCATGCATTATTCTACTTTTTAGCCATCTATTCTTTTCTTACAAATATATGTGCTTTTATATATATATATTATGCTGATATACATAATGTCCAGGTTACAGGAAAATGATGTAGTTTTCAAACTGAGAAAGTGTACAACATTACATACTTTCTTCAGACTTTAGAAATCAAAATGTGTTGTTTAATTCATGATTCTTTGCTGCTTGTGCATTTTTTACTGAGCAGGCTTTCTGACAGAACACTGTTTACAAGTAGAAATAAATTCCAGATAAACATTTATTGCTCTGAAAATCAATCTCAAGACATATCATAGAACAGCAATAGTGTCAATGGTGAATTTGGTTTTTTTTTTTGGTTGAGAGATCATTAAATGATTCTGCTATTTCAGGGTTCACTTAATTCAATTTAGAATTATGAAGATGCAGCTCTAGTTTGCAATATACGTTGGCTTGACCACTGCAGATAAAAATGTTTGAAAATGTAAAATGGAAGGAACAAGTTACATGTTTATGAAGTTTTTGTGGCTTTTGCTACTGTTCTTTGTCTGATATAAGGAAACTAAATTGATCCGATTCATACCATTTTAGTCTTCTCTACTGTCTATCTAAATGGAATGGTAGGAAAGCTAGGACAGATTAATTCCGAGTTTCAGGAAAAATTTTGACAACTGCCTACTGTGCCTCATAATAATACGGTCCAAATAAAATAAATTTTTCTGCTTTAGGACAAGGTTGCACAACATAGCTTCATGGCATAGGCTGAAATAACAGAATTAAAAGAGAGCTTTTATTCTTTCCCTGCTGTCTCCGTTTCTCTTCTGACTTCCAGGAGCAGATTCCCCTTCTTTTCTTGTGCTGATTGCATGGTAAATCAGTTAAGACATTCAATTTCTTTTTTAACTACCAAATTAGTTTGTCAGTTTAATACCATTTTCCTGAAACTGATCTAGAAGCAAGAGTATGTGAGAAGGGTGATGGGAGAGGAGCAGAACCTCCTCTTTCAGAGGCAACAGGCTGTTAATCCAGCTAAGGTGAAATGTCTGATGTTATCTCTAATGAGCCCAGCTACTTCTTAGCACGTAGGAAGTGAAAGAAACGTGGTTAGAAGACGCCTTGGAGGACTATTTCATTGTTGCTGAGAAGGACTTATTTATTTAGAAATTTTGCGTGGAGTATAAGAATGAAAATTAACTAATCCTTAAATATGCAGAGATACTCTCTTCCTGGATCAAATTGTGCAGAACTTCCTGCTATAGACTATGCAAGCTCAGGCCTGTACCTAATGGAGCTAAAACCATTAGTGACATCTAAATTTGAGCAGCAGCCAAAGAGGGAGATGTCCAGGATGTTACTAAAATGCAGGCAGAGTTGGATGTGGCCCTGAGCAAGTTTATTAAAAAATTTGCACAGGAATAACTGTTACAGAATGTGCTAAGAAATGGATTATACTGGGAGAAAACATCCAATTGAGAGCAGGAAGGAAATAAGGGAAGTGGTTTAACTCTGCTTTTCCTAGTTATTATTTTGGTGAAACCGTGGTCAAATCCCCACACATTTCAGAGAAAGACTTCTTCAAATGGGATTTTATCAAATATCTACCTACTTACAGAAAAGAGTTCCTTTAAGAACAAGGAGGACATTCATATCTAACAGATGAGATGATAGAAGTAGTTGGACTGCTGGAAAAAACTGATCAGATATCATCAAGCTCTAAAATGCAGATATGAGTGTGAAGTCACTTTCATCTTTTAGGATTTTTCTTACATAAGGCTAGTCTTATACTTGACCATAAATATTCTTTGAAACATTTTTTTTTTGTTTAAGTTCTATGGTTGATGGTTACAACACTGGAGATTAACATTAAAACAGCAATTATTTCTCAGTTATGCCTGAGGATATTTCACAGTCCTTTTTGAGCATTTGTAAGTATTCTTTGAGAAGACAGAAACAGTGATATTTTCTCTAGCACTACTCTAATTAATCCTTTCCAACCATAGAGGTGTGCTTGAAATGCCCACCTCTGCCAGAAAATATAAATATTTCTTTCTTTTAATTTATTTTCTATTTTCTACTGTAATTAAACAACCTGAGTTTTCATGTTAAAAATTTTTTTTAATCTAACTGTAATTGTAATTATGCTCTTGAAGTTCTTTACAAAACAGTGGTATTTCTCCTTGGAGATTGTTTGGGATTAGGAGGTGTTGAATCACACCAAAAAGCACTCTGTGCAAGTGTGGCTTTCAGGTTTCACCTTTTAACATCATTTACATTTCTATTAGTTAAAGTAAGAAGTGACAGATGACAGAAAGGGGAAGGAAAGCCACATATTCTTCATAGCCCATAAAATGGGGTTGCTAGAAAGTACATGTTTTTTTTTTTTTTTTAAAGATGAGTTGTTATCCTGATAGACTCTCTTGTATATATGCATAGGGATGAAATAGAAACCTTGCTTCTTTAAGAAGATGGTAGGAAAAAAAAAAGAAAATATTTCAGTTATTTGTGAAATGGCAGCCATGGTAAACTGCTTAGTTATTACTTTCAACAAAGTGCTATTTTTTTCTCTTGATTAACGTTATTAGATTTGTTTTGTCAGTTAACCTAGAAGCTATGTTGAAAGCAAAGCTATTACCATTGTTAAGCAATGGGACTTCAGCCAAGATATTTTTATAGTGACTGATATAAGCCTGACTGCAATATATCCCTCCATTTCTTTAATTAAATGGTAAAGTACTGTCCTCTAATGGAATACAGAATAGTGCTGCCTACCACTAGATGGTCTAATTGTGCCTCGAGCTTACACACAATGGTGAAGAGGTAAAGAAAGGACATACTAGCTTTGAGTCTGGCTCTGCTGAAGCCTTTTGGTGATTGATTGGGGTCTTGGTTCAGCCTTAGTAATGTGAAGGCATGACAGCACTGGAATAATGCATCTTTACTAAGTTGGGCAATGGCTGAGGACCTCAGGCCGCAGCCAAAGCTCTCTTTCATCCACTCACTGTGTAGGCAGATTCTGAGGTTTCTCAGAACAGGGCCTGGTGGAGTTTTAGCACTAAGATAGGTAATGATGATGAGTAGCCAGTGAGACAGGCTGACTATCCTGATGGGTCCCAGACTCTGCTTTTGTTCTCAGATGCACTACTCATGGTTGCAAGTTGAGGCCTCTTCTAATTTTTCAAATAACTGACAAAGTTCACTTCTTGAGTTTAGCCCTGTAATTGCCAAAAGGTGTGGAAGATGAATATTTGGTGCCTTCCCTGACTGAGGTAAACCTCACATTTTCAGGAGAGTAACCTAACCTGGAAAAGTTGAACTATTCTGGCTGGACTGAGCCTTTTGCAACAAATAATATGGTATCTCAGAGACAGGGAACATGGCACTAAAACCTAATCATCAGCCCAATTTCTAGAAAGACAGACTACCTAGGTTCTGATCATCAAGGAGACAGTGTCTAATCTCTGCTATGACTGCATGCTAAGCATTGGTGACATTCATGAACAGGGGCTTTCAGACCACAACTTCAGTTTAAGAGCGTTCTGCCAAAACTAGGCTTCAAGCAGCTGTACTTCTTTTTGTATACCTAGATGTCATGGTTGACATTCCAGTACTCCTGATGAAAAAGGTCATCTTTTGTGCCTTTTCTGCACTGCTCATGGCAGACTCTGTTAAAGAAGAAGCTGACAATGGCATGCTGAATGAACTGGCGTCATCTCCCTTGCTGTGCGTGTCACTGAGCCCTTCTAGAAAGGCCTTTCAAAATTAAGAAGTCAGTTTAGTAAGGGAGAACTTAAGGAACTGCAGTTTAAGAAATGCTGGATGTTCTTAATTTTTAATTGTTTTATTTTTTCTTTTTATTTTTAAATTATTTTGTGAATTATTGTGGTAAAGACCAGGTCTTTTCCATTGTAATTAGTAGCTGAATTTCTAATTAATGCATTCTATTCCTTAGCAACCAAAACATTCCTAGACACAAATGAGACCAACACTAATGGCACCATCCAGAAAGAAAATGATTCAGAGTCCTCACTAATGATGATTACAGCAACTGATTTTATTTATGATTGCATAAAATGAGAAGAATTGAAAAGGCTGTCAGTTATTAATACTACCAAGAAGATGCAAAGAGTAGTCAAATATATCTGGTGTCTGATCTTTCTTTCTCTCTCATACCCAGAAAGTTTTAGCTTGTCTCACTTTCCCATGTTTTATTTTATGTTGTCTTATAGGTAGTATGATGTTAAAGGATTCAGAATTCCATTCAGTATTCCCTGGGGTTTCATTTGGCACTTCCATACACATGTGCCCCTTGCTACCTGAAGGCTCACTCTTTGTTGGTTCACATTTTTTAGTCTGCAGTATCTGGTACTTCCTACTGGGTTCAGTAATGATATATCAGCCTTTTGTCAATGAGAAGTGAAACTGAAAAATTGTCTGTTCTAGAAGAGCTTGTAACATGTTCTTGATTTTAACAGAACTCTCAGCCACTGTAATGTGTTATTCTTAATTTTATATTTTGAAGCTTCTGATAGGGTTTAAACTTGAGCTTGTTTCTCACAAAGAGAAGAGCTGTTATAGAACATTTATTTACAGGCCTACCAAGCAACGGTATCATGAGAAAAACATATTTAGAGTTGCTAAAAGCAGTATCTTGATCTTTTTTGACTAGTACACATAAAAGTTGCAAAATAGATAAAGGTATCTCTTGGAAGAAAGCTTACAAAATTTTTTTTTTAATAGCAAAAAATTAAATCTCTCATTATATACAGTCAATTAAGACCCAATATTATCATATTCATAGCTAATAGTGTTGCAAGTAACTCTGTTGGGCTTTGCTGAGTTTGGGGTTACACTGCTCAATGCGCCATGTAAGTGAATATCATGGCTCAGCCTAAGTAAAAAAGCATGGAACAAAAGCGGAGGTATATTATGCTCATCTTGGGATTTCAGCACAGAAAGCTGAGACATGTCCACAAATAAACTGTGTTTTAGAAAAGTAAGTACTTTGTAGTGATTTTCTAACAGAAAATAAGGCTTGAAATAAACTTCTGCTGCTTTTACTCTGCACTAGCAAATAGTGCCAAGAGTTATCTAGGTCTGCTATATGGCTTTCCACACAGTTAAATTGTTAGAAATTTAACATGGTCCTGGCCTTAGCATAGTCTCAGCCTCTGACCACCAGCACTTGAATGAACTCTTCAAGTGTTACCAGAAGCTTTGACCTTTGTGGTCATTCAACCTATTGTAGGGTTTTATGTATTCCAATAATACCTTCTCTGCTGTGTTTAATTTACAGGACAAAGGGGAATGACATATGGCTCTAGATAACCCTTGTTTACCATTGGCAAGGATGTCTTCTTCATTTTCCTCATTGTGAAAAGAGGTTGTTTATTTTGTAAAACAAAGCTTCCTAATTTGTAACCTCATGTAAGGAGTGAGTGAGCGAGTAGCTGGCTGGTATAACAAAGGTTTAGCTAGAGGTCTTTAAGTTCCTGGTGAGTATGAAAACCACAGTAGTATGTAGGTGCATGCACAGTAAACATCCTCTGTGGTGTGACTTGCCCATTGGGCAACTGTGGCAGTCCTCCATGGGGTAGTCCTCCAGGTATGGAAACATGTGTCATACCTGTTTCCCATGATGAAGCAGCCTGGTGTAAGAAAGATATCCTGCGTCCTCACCTGTATATCCCTTTTTTCCATCTGTAAAGCAAGAGCAACAATAATGATATTTAGCGATAATATCCACTATTGTAGTAAAGCAGCTTGAGATTGATTGATGCTGTAGAAGAATGATATTAATAACAATTATGCCACAGCCATAAATGTGGATGAAAAGTATCATGCTGAACAATTTTGACAAAACTGCTTTTTTCTAAAGAAAACTGAACTATCTTGTGGGACTGAATCAATTCTAAAGCCATTTTTGACAGGAATGTGTCAGAATGAATTGTTTTACCTTTTTATTTCATTTCAGTGATGTCAAAGTGTTTAGCATCGAATCATTCATTTTCCACTCATTTTTGGTTTTGTCTGCTTTTCCTTGGGAGAAGAGTTCCAAAGACACTTTTCTTTGGGAACCATGGGAACATGACTAGTTATGGGGACACAGAATAATGCCTTTAAATTTATGTACTATTTGTTAATCCAGAAGTATATAGGCTGCATACAGCCTGGGGTGCACCTATTACAACACTTAGTTGAGATCTGAAGTCTTGGAAACGACCTTGGCTCTACACCACAGCACTACAATGGCTTGTATCTAACTTGGCACAGGGAACCAGACTTTCCACCTCATGAATACTGTGACTCTTTCTGCTGCACATACCCCTCTATTTTCCTCCAGGCCATGGTCCTTAACAGTTCAGTGGTCTTTTTAACCTTGAGAAATGGGCTGGTGAAAAATATTTCTTCCTGACTGGTTCACCAATTATTTTCCCTGAGGACTTCTAGTATTCTGACTGAAGAGATCCTAATGATGACATTTCTTTATTTTCTGCTTGCTATGGCTAGGAGCCCTTTTTAATTTCACTTCACACAGCCAACCAAAATAATGTCAATCAGGTAAAAGGAGGTATATCAAACCCTCAGACATAAAATAAGGAAAAAAACACACTTCCACACTTACAAAAACCTAAATGTATATAAAATTTTTTAAGGTTATAAGAACATATTTTCACACCTCAAATTTATTCATGAAATTACATTTCAGCTAGGGTAGTGTCCTGGGTTCAGCAGTAGCAGTCATTTTTCTCCTTCTTGGTAGCTGGTGCAGTGCAGTGTTTTGACTTTCAGCTCGGGAACAGAGCTGATAACAAGGATGTTTTGGTTTGGCCAAGGACTTTGTGAGCCTCATGCTCTGCCAGGGGGGAGGGGAAGCCAGGAGGAAGCAGAGACAGGACACCTGACCCAAACTGACCAAAGAGCTATTCCATACCTCAACACGTCATGCCCAGGATGTAACTGGGAGTTAGCCGGAAGGGCTGGGAGACTGCAGGGTTGGAGGAGGTATCGGTCGGAGCTTGGTCGGGCTTGGGGGGCGAGTTATCGGTCAGCGGGTGCTGAGGTGTTGTATTCTCTTCCCTTGTTATTTCCTTTATCATTATTATCATTGGTGGTAGCAGTAGTGATTTGTGTTATACCTTAGTTACTAAACTGTTCTTATCTCAACCCGTGGGAGTTGCATTCTTTTGATTCTCCTCTCCGTCCCTCTGAGAGCAGGGGGAGGGCAAGAAAGGGGGGGAAGTGAGCGAACGAATTACCTGACTGGGTTTAAACCACAACAGTTCTTTTTGGCGCCCAACGTGGGGCTCGAAGGGTTGAGATAACGACAGATCTGACCAGATTAATAGTCACTCATCACAATGATGATTTATTGGCTCTCAGAGTTGTTTCTCTTGATCTCACAGCTTCAGAATGTTATAACTTACGTAGAGCCGGTATTTGCTGTGTTAGTGTTTATCAAGTGTGGGGCTTGGGCTAAGGTTCTTGTCTCACTGTGCTTTATGGCAACGGCTTGTAATACGGGCGGGCTCCAGCAGCAGGGCGGGACGGACGTGGCCGTGGACTTGTACCTGGCCATCCGGCTGCTCTTCACCGTCCTGGCCCTCGCCCTACTCTCCATCTTCGTGAGGCTGCGGGGAACTGAGGGGGAGCGGCCCCGGGAGCCGGCGGCAGCCGAAGCGGCCCGGAAGAGCGGCCCCAGGGACCAAGCGGCGGCGGGAGCGGGGCCGGAGGCCGCGAGGGGACGGCTGCGGGTGGAGGAGGTCGGGGCGGTCGAGGAGAGGAAGGAGGCGGCTGCCGGGCAGCGGGAGAAGGCGGCGGAGGAGCCGAGCCCCACGGCCGAGCCGAGCCCCGCGACGGCCGAGAGCATCCCTCGGAAGCTGCCCGCCGAGCCCCAGGAGGATGCAGGAGACCACGCAGCATTTCCCAGCAAGGCAGAGGAGGAAGAGCTGGACTCAGGAAAAGAGAAGCTGGTGGTGGGAGAGCCGGCAAGCACAGCAGATACACCAGCCCCAGTGACAAGTACAGCAGCATCACCTGAGAGTTCTGAAGGTTTTGAATGGCCTTTGGGTATCCTTGGGACCTGCCTGCTGATTGTGATGCGGATCAGCATGTTGGCACACATACAGACTGTGTTCTACCCACAACCATTTAGTCTGATCTCAAAAGTTAAGCAGAGTCAGGTTTGGGTCTTGCCTGGGGTTAGACGACGATACAGGGGGGCCAAGAGGTTTTCCCCAAGGCTGGAGAGTCATGAGTGGCAGGGTGTGTGGGACAGTATGGGCAAGTATCTAGTCCACTGGGCCCCTCCAGTGCTTTGGAAGCGTCGGAGATGGAAGGCAGCTGTATGGAGTCTCCAGCAACAAGCTGCAGAAACTGCTGAAGGGGACAGTGAATTATTTTAAGCCTGGTGGGCCCATGGCACTTCAGGCCATCAGGGCAGAGATGCAACATACAGATGGACTCATGATCGAGGGGTGGACTTAGCAATGGACACTGTTGCCCAGGTTATTCACAAGTGTGAACACTGCACACAGTCTCTCCTG
Source organism: Pezoporus flaviventris (assembly GCF_033815535.1). NCBI lineage: Eukaryota > Metazoa > Chordata > Aves > Psittaciformes > Psittacidae > Pezoporus > Pezoporus flaviventris. Next base: position 20,529,133 of record NW_026892550.1, on the reverse strand, counting down.
CTCTGGAAGACTGTTACAAGAGGTGGAGCCTGACATCATGGACCAGATGGACTCAGCAGCTTTATAGGGACTGGTCCATGCACTAAGATAAGAGTGCACTGAGATAAGAGTGATGATATATTGAAAATGTGGGATCTGAGCATGATGTGTATGGTATGGAATAAGGGGTGGATAATGTCCTGGGTTCAGCAGTAGCAGTCATTTTTCTCCTTCTTGGTAGCTGGTGCAGTGCTGTGTTTTGACTTTCAGCTCGGGAACAGAGCTGATAACAAGGATGTTTTGGTTTGGCCAAGGACTTTGTGAGCCTCATGCTCTGCCAGGGGGGAGGGGAAGCCAGGAGGAAGCAGAGACAGGACACCTGACCCAAACTGACCAAAGAGGTATTCCATACCACAGCACGTCATGCCCAGGATGTAACTGGGAGTTAGCCGGAAGGGCTGGGAGACTGCAGGGTTGGAGGAGGTATCGGTCGGAGCTTGGTCGGGCTTGGGGGGCGAGTTATCGGTCAGCTGGTGCTGAGGTGTTGTATTCTCTTCCCTTGTTATTTCCTTTATCATTATTATCATTGGTGGTAGCAGTAGTGATTTGTGTTATACCTTAGTTACTAAACTGTTCTTATCTCAACCTGTGGGAGTTGCATTCTTTTCGATTCTCCTCTCCGTCCCTCCGAGAGCAGGGGGAGGGCAAGAAAGGGGGGGGAAGTGAGCGAACGAATTACCTGACTGGGTTTAAACCACAACAGGTAGGTAAAATGAGAATTTAAAATGCAAGAAAACATTTGTGTTAGATTTATTTTTTTTTTTTACTTTTATACTATCTTTGCTTAGTTTTTATTGTTTCCATTTTTATTTGTTTCCAGTGAAGTCTTTCAAGGATAGATCAGAAATAGGGATTTTACAGTGCCCAAAGGTAGGCTTACAGAGGACAGTCTGCTCTGTTAGGACAGTGAAAACCCACAGCATAACTGTAGTTACTTGGCAGTATCCCCACTCTACTGTTGCAGTAGCCATTGACTGGGAATGCAGGAAAATTAAGAAAACACAAGCATGAGTTTTAAAATAATCACTTTTTTCTTCTGAATTTCATGTATCTGTTGTGTTGGAAGGAGCTATTTCAACTTCCCAAATATAAGCATGTACTTGGGAGGTTGAAAGGCCACCTTGTCAGGCAGCATAACTGACTCTTAAGGAAAAAACTGAGGACCTGGAAAATGGCATATGGCAGAATATTCAACACATTTCCTTGATAAGGACAGCTAGGCAGAATTTACATGGTATATAGTATTACAAGTAGTAAAGTATATCCTGTAATGACACGTGGGGAAATACGGTAACTAGCTGAAAAACTATTAAATGAGTGAGGAGCTGAATAAAGAATAGATGGTAATAGATAGATAAAGGAAGTGTTGGGATAGGGGAAGTTGTATAGTTTTCCTGAAAGCCTAATTTTGAACAGATAATTTTTTAATTAACAGTGTAAATATGGAAACAAGGGAAAGGAACTTTAAAATTCTTATAAGAGCTATCCTCCTTTATTTTCTTTATTGGCTTATGCTCCACCTCCATACATTTCCTATTTCAAGTAAAATGCCTGTAAAGTCCATAATATGATATAAGAAGAAATAACTTCCTAGTATGCTCCATCCATGGCAGTGTTCAAGACCAGGCTGAACAAAGCCTTGGGTGAGCTGGTTAAATGTGAGGTGTCCCTGCCCATGGCAGGGTGGTTGGAACTAGATGGTCTAAAGGTCCTTTCCAACCCTAACCATTCCATGATTCTATGATTCACAGTTCTGTATCTCAGAGATTTCTTGCAGAAAATATTTATTTTTGTGATGCCTCAAACACTCCATCTTCTCACAAATCAATCAAACCACCTATCTCCATTATCAATCAACTCCTGTTTGTTTAGGTAAATTCTATCATTTCTGTACCTATCACTCACCGGAGGCCAAATGATGGATCCTGGCTGCTCAAGGGCAGTCTTTGTAATAGTTGTGTAATGTTGTTAAAGATTAAAAAAACGTTTGGTGATTTATTTGGTTGAGCAAGTGTTTGCATTGCTGGGATTTCTTTGATGTTTGTATCTATTTCCCCTGTGGCAAAGCCCGTGGGAGAGTAGTATATAGAAACACTTTAGAGCTAGAGAAAGATAAAAATCCTTCCTGGTTCACTTCAGATTGTAAGGCAAACAAACCATTTTGATAGTTTTCTGAAAAGACAAGCATACCTTAATTCTTAGTTTCTCAATTTTCTGGGAAGAATGGAAATTCTTTCTAGTGATTTGTGGCAGAATTTAGTAACTAAAGAAGAATCTGGCAAGATGAATTGTCTGCCTACTAGGACTGATTAATTTTTCCCCTATACCTTTCAAAAGCAATGTGATTTTGGCATATAGGTAGCAAAACCACAACTTAGACTAACTTCTCTGGTAAACCACCACATCTGGTTCCCATGTCAAATGCAATTAGTGAACTGCCCAAGCAGGTTTCTTACCAGACAAATGCATATTTTGTATGCCATAATTCAGGAATGAAATATTTTCACATTTGTGTTTTGGAATTACAGTACAAAAAGTGAATAATATAAGGGATTTAATTTTAATTGCACTGAAGAATCACAAATTTCCATGAAAATACTAATTAAAACTTTTATTAGAATCCATTAAGAAACAGTACAATAATGTAGGATATATTTAAAAAATAATATGCTAGATAATGATTCTTCCATTTTGTACTTATCATCAGTCAAGAATGGATAGCTAATAATAGTTTAGTAATTATTGCAACAGTAATGGACTTGACACATCTATTTTATTCTGTCAATTAGGTGTCCTGAATGCAAAGGTGTCTTTCGCTGTGTTGAATTACATTTTATTATTGTTATCTGTTAACTTCACTCATTTATTTACTGGGAATAAATCTTTTTACTTCTTTAAGCAGCCTGACATGGAAAGCAGAAAAAAGATATGTTTATGTTTTTTTTGTGCAAAAAGCTGTAACTCATAGGCATTCTAGTCATACATCTGTGTTTTGTTATGATAGGTGGTACTGAGTATGTATGTGTTGGTCCATGAAGTGGGACTGAAAATTGTCTTATATTGGCAGGTAAATGAGTTTTAATCTCCTGATGATCTATGCAAGCTTTTACACTGGTGTAAAAGGCATCTCACACTCGAAGGATGTATGATAGAATTTCAGTGTACTCACTGTATAATTCTGGAAGTTAATGGAAATACCCCAGATGTCCTTCCCCACAAGTTCTGGCAGAAAGTAGAACAATAAGAAGGCAAAATGACTACAGATTTTCCAAGACTGAGATGGTCTTTTGTCACTGTAAATTCTGTAACGGACATTCAAACCAGCAAAGAAAAATTTTTAAAAGGCTGAAAACCTTCATGTTTCATAATTTACATATCTCTTAGAATAAAGCTAATTTAAATATTGCTGTGAGGAGTGCACTCAAGTTTTGGGAACTCAGAAGCCAGGGCAAAATCAGATTGACCAATTTTGCGCAATGACTCAGTTTTTTTTTTCTAGGCTCATATATATCTCTTTGAACTCAGATAGAATAACCTAAAGTTGAAAAATTAGAATTCCCATTTTAACATTTGCTAGACAAAGGGAAATAAAAATTAAACCTAGATGAAGATTATTATCAAATGTGGTTTTGAATTTTTGTTAAAAAAAAATATTAAATGTCAGTTTGGAATAGCACTGTGTAATTTTCTAAATTGCTTCACAGATTGTCTGTTAGTAGGTGTTGCATTGTACAGTGCAAACAGTTGTTTCTATATAATATTATGGCAACATCTGGTGGACCTGAACATGTACGTGTTTTCTTAGGTGTCCTATAAACGTTGAAAAAAGGAAAAAATATCTTTGGATTCAACCCTAAGTCTGTATTGCATTAACTTTCCTATCAGTAAATTTTCTGCGAATACTGATACAGGAGTTGAAAGATGTAGCTTCAGAAATCCTCTAGTGCCACAGAATATCTTGCCTCTTCTCAGCAGAAGTGAAACTTTCTGATTTCGCTGTAATTCTTTGTTCCCTCTTTTACATGTGTATATGTGCACACATGTATCTGATATTCCATTTTACAAAAAGATGGAAGTTGTACAGCAGAAGTATTTTATTCACTTATTTCATTCTTCCCTATTTCTGTTTTGTTTCTTTGCAAGTATCTATTTATATGTACATTACAAACAGTAAAGAGTAAGGATGAAGCACAAAACCTTGCTGCTTTTACATGTCCATACAAAAAAATATATTTCTTTTTCTGGAGCCACCAAAATTGCCAGAATTGTTCCTTGAGCTGTGATACTGAGAAGACAACTCTCAGAACAGCATATCAAAGAGTTCTTCAAGCAGTGGTGTTAGATACCTGCCTGAGGAAAAGCAATTGAATGTACAAACTGAAAAAGTGATGACGAGAAAATAGAAATAGAACTAAATTTTGATATTTTTTTTTTTTTCTTACTCGTGTCCCACACTGGTTCTTCCAGACAGTTTATATCTTTGTGTAACCCAAATAACCGCTTTCTTTTATAAAACTATTAATTTTTCTCCCCTTTGAAGTGTTTGTGACAGAAAGTGGAAGCTTGAGGTCTTTGCATTGGTGATTTATTTCAACATATATTTTACACAACCCATTGCATTTTTCTGGCTTTATTATACCACATTTAGCAGTACAGGAAATACATTAGTAAATCTAGCAATTTCAGTCATGCTTTTGAGGCTCCGGAGACATTTATGTCAAGATGGACAATATAGCTAAGAGATAGAAATAAGTGAACTCTCACTTTAAACTTTTTGGAAGTATGTAGAAAATTAATATTAGCTTACTATTGTTACAAAAAAAAATCCCAAACCAATAAATTAGAATAGTCACTCTCATGTATCACTTCATAATTGTTTTACAGAATATGATTAAAAATAAGGGATATTTGATGCAATGGCAAAGGTCATATTGAACTATAAAGATATGTACGCAAGCAAGTGCTATAGTGCTTTGCCAAATCATAATCAAAATGAGCGCATGCAAAATATCAGGTGTGTAAACATAACCCCTTATCTCTAAGCAAAACTGTAACATAATTATGAACTGCCTGTGGACGAAGCCTTGGGTGAGATGGTTTAGTGTGAGGTGTCCCTTCCCATGGCAGGGGGGTTGGAACTAGATGATCTTAAGGTCCTTTGCAACCCTAACTGTTCTATGATTTTATGATTCTAAATAATAAGTTCAGTCTTGGGCATAACAGCTAGTTACTTTGTCGGAAATTTTGTGATGAAAGTGTGCAAAGGTTGGATATTTAAGTGATACTGTCATTGAAGTGTCTGTCTATACCAACTGATATTTTTGTTCCCCCAAATTATACTTAATAATCCTTTGGTTAGTTTTTTGTTGTTATTTTCTTTTTTTTTTTCTAAACAGACTTAGGGTATCACTTGCATCAAGGGCTGAAACTTAACAATGATAACAAATTTTCTGTCAAATGAATTGAACAAAAGATTATTATTATGATTCTACAGCAAATAAACTTGTGGAGCACTGAAGCAAAAGTGAGGAGAAATGGGTATTTGTTCTCTTTGCAGTGTGATATGACTGCACAGTATATGAAAAGCAGACTTTCAAAGCTTTCCAGGAAGCTTCTCTCTTTCTAGAAACTAGAAAATTATATCTTCTCATAAATATTGCCACCATTATAATGACTAGTATAGGTATGTTCTTGGTAGTGAAACATCAATGTTGGCTTTACAGCACAGAGTACTTAAAATATATCCTTTTATTCTAGAAATTAAATGATCAATTTTGATAATTTTCTGCAGGTAGCATGTAAATGTTCTTGAAATAGAGCAACATAAGAAAATGTGAAATTGAATTATTGTAGAAAATTACATAGAATCTTGCCTTTGCAAACCAGCAAATGGAATATTTTCTGGAGACCAGATTGTTGCAGCTGGCATAAAGAAATCAAGGTATCTAAACTACATCAGGATCTGAATAATCTCCAGGCTTATTTATATGTTTGACTTTATACCACATTCTCACTAATCATAGGATTCTGGAGAGAGCATAGATCAGTCAGAGGACCTTTCTGTTACTACTTTTAGAGTCAATAACAAATGAAATCTAGGAAAAAACATATTTTCCAGTAAAGTTCTAAATGCCTCAGATAGGAAGGATTGATTAATATGAAATGCGTTAAGCTATAAAAAATTCAGGGAAATACAAGCTCCAAGAGAATTTGTATGGTTAAATTTTCCTTGAGAATTAAGAAAAGAAACTCCCATTTATTTCAAAAAGCAGTAAATATTTTTTTCCAGGAGCAAATTTCAAAACATACCAACTTCCTTTTACTATTCCCAAAGACTAAACAAAATAATTTATAATTCAATGATAAAATTATAATTATATGAGATACTCTTTGTGCATTTGATGTTGTTACAATAGATCATTCTGATTTCATAACTTAATTTCTGTAATAATCATAAACTAATATTCCCTACTTGAGGAAAACAAGGAGACAGTTTTCTGCTTATGACTGCTCATGTTTTTCTGTGAACCAAGACTAGGTTAGCTTGTATTCTCTAGTTTATGAAAGCGAAGAAGGAGCTATCACATTGGTTGAACTGTAAGTTGTAGTTTCAAAAAGTGGACCTTTCTCCTCTGTTCAACAAGATCTTGAGAGGAAAATGATAAATCTCTCAAGACAGGTTCCTTCAGGCTCCATCAGTAGTACACTAATGAGATTTTAAAGCTGCCATCTTTTCAACACCTTTTGAAAAAAAGTAAGAGCACATGAGGTTGCGGGCAGAGGAATTTTGCCTATGTAGAGGCAGATAGTACAACTCATCTTTAATAACTAAATTATTATACCAGGGTAGCATTTATATATACTGCATATCATACTACTTATGGTAAATGAAAAAGGACTAGTGCTTCAGGACTTGCTCTCAAAGGGACAGTTAATGTCTAAATATTCTTATCCTCAGAAGGAAGAGTGGAACTTTTGCAGACTAAAGTTTAGGTTTTCTAACTCAGGTGCAGCAGCCAGTCTGATGGGGAGCCTTGTTTCTCTGCCTGTATGATTTTTGTGTGAACAGAGTATAATCAGGATGGCCGTCCAGTTTTGGAGTCTTTGGCTCTTGTTTGAATTCACACATCAGTATTGCTTGTGATACTGATTCTTAGGCTAGAGCTAAAGAACTTGAATAGAATTTTTAGAGAGTTGGAAGCATTTATGGATCCAGGCTGGCCCTTTTGGATTTCAGTCAAGCTGTCTGTCTAGCTATAAACAATTCCAAAGAAATAGGACTAAATCAAAGCAAAAAAAAAAAAAAAAAATGCCTGAAGCCTGTACTAGCTTGAGAGAACTCATAACTGCGTTCAATCCAGGTATAGGTTCTTGATGTAATATTTTACAAAAGTGTGATTAAGGGGAAATCAATCATGAGAGAGCTGCAAACCCCGTTTCCTTGTCTGGGTTCTTTCTGACATGTCTGACAAATGCAATGACACTGAGAGTTAATCATGATTTATTTATTCATTGAAGCCTAAGCCACAAATCGGACTTTGTTTTGCTGAAGAAGATGTAGCAGGGCAGCTGTAGTGAAATTCTTATTCAGCTAACTGCATGTAAATATTTCCACAAATAGCTTATAAATAATGCAAATTTGACTCACTGAAAATCATGAATGGCCCTAAGGTCAGTGTGGGATTTCTCGCAGCTTTTTCCAAGACCTACAAATAAATGATGGACAGTTTCAAAAATTAAAAACCGATATATTTAAGATTAAACCTAGATAGAATTTAGATGACTGAGCTCAAAACTATGCTACAAAACATCTGAGCTTTCAAGTGCTTGTCCCACAAGTGGATTCTGAGCTCAGAATGTCTTCTGGTCTATCTTTAGCTTGCAGCTTTTGTCAGGCACATGTACAAGCATGAAGCTTGGGAGCAGCCCTGCGCATTTCCTGCTGGCCAGTTGCAGGTGGGTCCCAGTAGCCTTTTTGTGCATTTTAGAGGGAGGCTCTGTTCAGGCTTTGAAACCCTCTCGAAGGATCTGACATGAAACATTTAGGATTTTCATCTCTGGACTTGGCAGCAATTGAATCCTTCCTGGAAGGGAGCCCAAAAAACTGGATGGTACTGTGGAGTTAATACAAATGTGTTTCTGACACAGAGTGTCGCTTTCCTTCTCATCTGTTCTAACATGTAAACCAGGGAGACAACACTACACGTAACCTTCTTAATTAGAGAGGACTGTGGAGAGTTTTAGCTCTAACATGGCATGGACTTTTAGCTGATTGAAGAAATGCATATGTATGTTAGCTGATTGAAGAAACGCATATGTATGTTAGTATATGCACTTGTGTGTGTTCAAGTAGCCTGATAATATACTTTAAAAATAGCCCATATGTTTTATAATTCAAAAGCAATGAAAATGTTCTGATAGTAGCTGGGGGTTTTGTTTAGGCAGTGATTACTTATGATCACAATTGTTTTCACATGTACAGTGAATTTGCTTAACAATTTTGTGTATTAGTTATGATAACTAGTATTAGACATGTTCTTGCCCCATTGTCTATGTAATAACAGTAGCAGTTAAATTATTATGATGAGGAAAGCAATTCATAAATATTGCAATAACAGATGCGACTGAGGAAATAGTTTGTAGTTCCAGGGCTATCACTTTCATTGATTGTAGTGACAGCAGAGTTGCTGGAGGTATTTCTTTTTAAATTAGACTTGAATTTAAAAATAGAATACTAAAACTCCCTGGTTTGGGTGAGATTCTGTCATTTCTCTATGTCAAAAAAGATTGTGATCTGGAAAGTAGACATTACTTAGACTTAAATCCATTATTTTTAAGAGCAGTCTATCTAGAAATAGTTCACATTAATTGACTTTATTGAATTTATAATGCTCCAGGTAATATGTCCTGAGGAACAGGGTGAAGCATTTATAGAACTGTGACGTAAAATGGTGTGTGTAATAGTTTCTATTTGTGCATCTGAGTAGTTCTGCTTCTCCCATTGTAGCAGAAGGCTATGCCAAAGTGTCATCCTGTGTGATGAACTGATTTCCAAAGACCTCATTTTCCTGAGACAGAACCCTCTTGGTCTAATGCTGGAGGAGGAGAGCAATAAGCATCTATCTTAGTAATACTTGTGCTGTTTCTGTGGGTAACTTCCCAGAGTTCAGCAACCTCTGGTCAGTAGAAACACTATAAACCATTTTTTGTTGTAATTCCTTTTGGGTTTTGAAAAGTCTTTGGAAATACTAAGCAATAAGTGATAATCTGATGTATAATTTATGTAAATATCGAATAAGGACAGTTTCATTTATATTTCCTTTTTTTTTAATCTTTTAATCTGCACAAAAATATTTTTACAGATACATAGTTACCTCCGTATATGGAGTTTATTTCAAGGTTATTGTTAATTTGATGCTGCTTTATCATCTGACATTTGTAACGTCCATCCTGTATTTCTTTTTTGTTTGACTTTGTCTTCGAGTGAGAAGTGCAACTTGGCAGTGAAATAGAGGTCACATAAAGCACGTACAAAACTTGGTGTCCTGCATACTGAACATGAAATGAATATACGTCAGTTTCAAAACAACAACCTGTGTAATGACTGGAAAAAATAAATACCTATTTTGGAAGAGAGACATATTAGAATAGTACTTAGATATGGGATTTTTAGCAAAGTAGTAACTCTTCCATTTTGCCGATGCCAATCCTTTAGGAATACAGGTTGTAGTTACTGTTGACCTGCACCTAGTAGGAGGCATTTTTAATTACTAGTGGCTGTTTCTATTTTGTACAGCAAATGCCAGAAACTGTGTCTTTCCAAAATGTGTAATATAAATGATATGTCACACATATTGTCCAGATCAAAGTAGAATTCAGCAGTGCTTATTGAAACAGTTGCTTCTTCATACTAAATTCATGCTCCTTTTGTGTCCTTTTACTGTCATGGATGAGTATTGACCATTTGCAGATGACACAAAATGGGGTGTAGTGGCTGATATGCCAGAGAGGCCTGCTGCCATCCAGAAGGACCTTGACAAGCTGGAGAAATGAGCTGACAGGAACCTCAAGAAGTTCAACAAGAGGAAGTGCAAAGTTCTGCATCTGGGGAGGAACAACCCCAGGCATTCCACATGCTGGGGGCAGACCAGCTGGGAAACAGCTTGGCAGAAAAGGACCTGAGAGTCCTGGTGGTTGCCAAATTGAATGTGAGCCACCAATCTACGCTTGTGATAAGGAAGGCTAATGGCATCCTAGGCTGCATTAGGAGGAGTGTTACCAGCAGGTTGAGGGAGGATCCTTCCCCTCTGCTCCGAACTGTGAGGCCACACCTGGAATGCTGTGTCTAGTTCTGGTCTCTCCAGTATAAGCAAGACATGGACATACTGGAGAAAATCCAGCAAAGGGCCATGAAGGTGATGAATAACCTGGAGCGTCTTTCTTATGAGGAAAGGACGAGAGAGGTTGGATCATTTAGCCTAGAGAAGGCTTGGGGATAGACTCATCAATATGTACAAATATCTGAAGGGAGGGTGCAAAGAAGACAGACAGGCTCTTTTCAGTGATGTCCAGTGACAGGGCAGGAGGTAGTGGGCACCAACTGAAACACAAGAGATTCCCTCTGAACATCAGGAAACACTTTTTCGCTGCAAGGGGGACTGACCATGGCACAGGTTCCCCAGGGAAGTTTTGGAGTCTTCCTCCTTAGAGATATACAATAGCTGTCTGGATGTGGTCCTGAGCAACCTGCTCCGAATAGCGCTGCTTGAGCAGGGGTTTTGGGCAAGAAGACTCTAGGTCTTTTCTAATCTCAACCATTCTGCATTTCTATGACCTCTCATATATTGCATGTCATATTGTTTTAATTTTATATCACCTTACATGTCCTGGTATGCAAGAAGCAAAAACAGCCAGAGAGACTATGGTAGGACTATAAGCATAGTAATTGCAAATGTTCAGATTAATTTTTCTGGATCTAGCACTTTATAGTTGTGAAAAACTTTGCTGGAATAGTGGCAAAATCTTAAAAAGGTAGAGTTTAATACATACTGTGACTTCATCAGTGGAACTTAGCCTGGCATTTTGTTCCTCTTGCACTGTGAACATTGCATATATTTTCACACTGCTTTTCTTCAACAAGCTGCTCCTAGTAGGCACATACTGATTTAATCAAATCTTACAGCTGTAGCTGAGAAGCGTTCTGAATCATAATAAGGTTTTTATAGTGAACATGACTTCATTTAGAAAATACTGCTGACGCAAGGTGACAGATTCATTAAACTGCATAATTGGTCAATGTGTTTGTACTTCAGATAATACTTTTTTTTTTTAAGTTGCACCACTTTGTTATCTAATAATATTTTATACACCTTGTTTTGCTTCACAGCTGTGTTTGAAGAATAGGTTTTGGGAACAAAAGAAAATAAGCCAATGATCTGGAATTAGCTTCAATAAACAAGTGAGACTTTCCAGTTTGGTACCTTTCTTTCCTTTCATGGAAACTGCATGAAAACACAAGATTTGTTCCTTAGGCAAGTTTGCCTTTGTATGTTGCAAAGCCTCATGGATGCTTACTTTTTATTAGGTTGAAAAGACCTTTTCTTTGGACTATGACCATCCAACTTGCTTGGTAGTATCTCTATTTCATGAGTGCAGACAGATGGAGTAGAAATAGTTTTCTCTTGCTTTCTTCAATAACTAGACAAGAAGAGAAAAAAAGGAACAGCTGAACATTAAAGTACATTTGATCTCTTTGTTGTACATTGAATTTACTTTAGTTTATTGGTACTTTTTGATGTTTAAATAACTTTACTTTTGAAACTACTGTTGTCTATTGATTGAGACAGAAGAACAACTGTTTCAGTCTTATGTTAGTAAAACTATAGTGCAACCTTGATACAGTGATTAAACTTCTTATTTGAAAGTAAAACTTGATCTAGTGATTAAACTTGTTTGAAAGTAAAACTTGATATAGTGATTAAACTTCTTGTTTGAAAGTAAAGCATGAAGACCGCTTTCTGTCACGTTCTTTTGAAGTTTTACTTTAGCCATTAGTATTAGCTGTTGAAGAAGGAAAAACGGAGACTACATTTAGTCTACAGTTCAGTTGTCTGTAATAAGGAATAACTATTTATTCTTCATTTAATGTTATGTTATGCACTGATCTCAAATTGAAAAAAAGATTAATCATGTTCACTTCTCCATCTCAGTAGACATTTGTCCCCTAAAATTCTCCTGTGCTTTATTCCAATTAAGACCCCACTTCATAATATCAATGAAATATTTTTGTTCATAACTAAGCCTGAGTAATAAAATATCTTTCCTATTAGTCTATAAAATGAACTTCACAATTTCTGTTAGTGGAAAACCTGAAAAAGTTTTCCATATATAGTGGGGAAATGACATCACACTGGTCAGCAATGTGCTAGAATTGGTTGAAAACTAGAAATAAGCAATAATAAATTGAAAATCTCTGTGGTCCCTGCATGCCTACTTCTTTAGAAGACCCTGAGTTAGGACATACCTTAAGGGAACAGTGCACAAGAGAACATTGTAGCTCAGGTGTAAAGGGTGGGGCCAGTTCTGCGCATGCTGCGCCTCACCTGAAAAATCCACTGCACAGGCTGGAACGGTTTACTTACACTTGTCTGCATGGATGGGCAAGGGTCGAAACGGCAGGTGAGAAGGTGCATTGGAAGCTGCAGATCCAACCTTACATATGGGTGGCTCAGGGCACTGGTCGCTTGAGATTGCCCCAGGAGATGACAGTCCTGGTCGGAAACTTCCTGATCGCCTAAGCAGACTTTTTCCAACCAGATTTGCCTATCCCACGTGCCCTTGGTCGTTGTGCTTGTAGTAAGCATGGGTAAACCCCTTCCCAAATCTTTGCTTGCGAAGCCAAGCCATCAGTCAATTTGGAGGTTATTCTATAGGCAGAATGAAACTTTGACCTGGAGCATTTACACTGCAGTAGGGACAAATGTCGTAGCTGCCATGATTATTTAATATAACGGTTGATTACTTACATAGATTGTATCTGGTCCTGCTTCTTGGGAAAATACTAATTGCATAAGCAGCCATTTCTGATAAATAAAAGCATCTATAAGAGAAGTGAACACTATCCTTTCTTCTCAGAAAGGGGCAGAAGAAAATTGTCACTGGGTATTGTGCATGATATCCCTGGGTGTTGTACCTGCTCCAGCAAGAAGCTGCTGGTAAAGGATATATGATGACTGTGTCCAGGCTGTGTTGAAGCATATTTAAATGGAAATCGCCCTAGCAGAACACAGAGAAAAAAGTTGAATAGGATGAAAATATTCTTTGATTTGCATCAACAAGTAATATCAGATTTTTTTTCAATTTTCCAATTTTTTTTTTTCTCCTGATAAAAATTTTAAGTTTTCATGGGGACAAATGCAAACTTCATAATACTAACATATATGTCTCCTTTTAGAAAAATTCTTACTGATATTTTGGTCATGGAAAACTATGACTCAAGTGGAGAACCTGTCAGAACTTTGTTGTCCTTCATCCAGCTATATATCTTGCCACAATTTTAGGAAACTGTCTTTACTCATGTTTAGAAGACAGTAGAAAGAAATTTTTAGATTTGCTTTAGTTGATTTTTTTCGTAACTTAAGAGCAGAAGTCTTTAAACATTTTTATTTAATGCTACATTATTTAACAAAAATAAATTATATAAGACTCAGGGTAGAATTGTCTAAAATATATTTCTGATGTTTGAGTTCTCTTGCCTCTTTCTCCATAATACCATTGTCTTAAAAAAAAAAAAAAGGCAAAAAAAAAAAAGCAAACAAAGGCAGGAACATCATACAGGGATATCACATGTAGGGAAATTTTAAGCATTCAACGCTTGTTGAAGAAATTAATTTATGAGGACTAATTCAATTTTAAAATGTATATTTTCACTAAATCATATTTCTGGAACACGTTGGGACTTTATTGAGCTGAAGGTTTTGTTGATGCAAAATAGGTAACACATCATCAACAGATCAAAGCCTGTCATTGACAGATAACTCTTTGCAGTACACCCAAATACAAAACTTACATTAGCTATTTAGTTGTCATTCATCCCAAAGCCTCAAAATTTAATTTGCAATCATTGTAACAAAGAAAATTGAAAATTAATATTGGTATGCACAACTTGTTCAAGTTCTATTTAATGTATCACAAAGAAAATCTGGTCAAAAGAAAAAGAGGTGTTTCGTGGCAGAGTGTAAAAATAATTTATACATAAGCCCTTTCAAAACTGAAGAAGAATGAAACCAATAGAATCAAGGTCAAATAATTAGTAAGCTTCTTTAGGAATTTTTCCAGACAGTGCCTGGAGTTTATTAGTAATTGTATGACTAAGCTTGCCTCATGCTTTCAGTATCATTCTTTATTGTCTGAACAATTCTATAATGTTAAGATGACTGAAATCAAGTAGTCTAAGACATTTACCAGTGGAGTCATCAGATAGAGCCACAAAGTAAAACAATCTAAGTCATCTGTTTATCTAAAAATCTGCCTTTTTCTTATTTAGCACTTTGTGGCTACAGGGACTGTGGTATACAGTACCTCTGAAATTGTTCCATATACCACTGTAATGAAATAGGGATGAGAAAGGTCCCATGCTGTCACTACAGGAATCATCTTCATTATTCAGTATTTACAAAGCTCTGATAGGATTGAGAATCAGCTGTTCTAGTCAGTATTTTCAATTTTCTTTCTTCTCCACCATTTAATCTGTGTAAATTGGCAGATACTATCCATATACTTGGGGTTTGAGTAATTACTCTTTTCTACTATTTTATGTTTGTAAGAGGTTCTGCAGTGTAAGTTGCAGGTAGCTGAGAGGTCAGATACATGGGCTTGTTTGTCTCAATATTGCTTCTTGAAATTTCAGTAACGTAATCTTTCTTACTTTTTAGCTGTAGCTATGGATAAGTTATTTGGTAACAGTCAATCACATCTGTAATATAGATGATTGCATTTAAAAGTATGTGGTAGCTGAGCATTTTATTCTGCTTTTCAGATTCTAAAATTCATAGTTCATTTTACATCTATTTGGCACATTATCTTAACAGCTGCCTTATTGAAGGTATGTATGCTTGCACAGTCCTTACATACGAGACATGTTTCTTTTCATAGTGATAATAAGACTTTGTACAGAAATTCAGAAAAACTGAAAAAAGCAAAGCATTTAAGTCAGAAGCTTGTGTAAAATCTGATTTTTGCTTACTTGAACATATGTAACTTTTGTGAATATAATCCACCCACCCCTTGAAGAGAGATGACACTGGAATTTTCAGAGATTTCACTCAAATCCTAATAAACACATCCATGTCTATTTTTGTCTATGTCAACATTGTGCAGTACAAAAAAGATACATTATTGCTGTTACATGGTAATTTAGGCAATAAGCTATGGACATTTCCATTTCTTAATAACACAGGAGATATTTCTGGTTTTCTCTTCTTAAGAGAAGTTTTCAGAGTAGCAAAGGTAATGAGAGTGGGGTTCTGGAGATTTGGACACTTTATTTAGGTGAACTGTGTTTGGATTTATTTTCAATTTCATGTATTATGCTTATAGGGCTCAGGGCTGTCAGCTTTAAAAATAAGGCCCTGTTTCAAAGGTGAGTGGTTGATTTTAACAAGTGGATGGCTGTTATCTTGTAACTTGTACTTTCTGCTTCAGAGGGGTGATTAGCTGTCTCCTACTTACGTAAACAGATTGCTCAAACCAGATTAATTAGCCTAGAAAAAATTCAAAAAATACTTTTTCTTATGAAAACCTTAATATATGCTCTTTTCCTTAAAATTGTTTACAGTTTTGTGTATAGCAGAATGCAAATTAATTGACCAAAGGTACTCTGGGGATTTAGTTCATTGTGCAAATACTAAAAAAAAAAATGTCTATTGGTTCATGATTGTTTTATAAACCTGTCATTAAATCTAATACACCTTGAATTCGAGGAGATTATTTTTTTCAGAATATTCAACAAACTGTGAACAGTAGAAAATGTAGGTGGAATCCCCTCATTACCTGCGGCCTCTAGGGAGTTGTTTTCTTTGAACATGCCTAATGAATCCTGTATTTTGAATTAGATTTAGGAAAAAGACCTACTGAGATTAAAAAAATGCAGACTTCATATTTTTTCACTTGTGTACTCTTAGGAAAAAAGCTTTTCCTTCTTGAGATTGCTAAAATTAAGCCTTCCAGATAATGCTGCACTAGATAAGAGATTATCATATCCTCTGAAGCATTATTATAAACATTCCCTTATAAATCATGATTAAAATGGACCAGTATCTGATCTTATTCTACTCTAGGAGATCTCTTAACATTAAATACATATCCTGGCACTTATAGAAATAATTTGGTGGAGTTAATTTATACCCAGTATTACGAATTTGCTGCAACTCCTGACTAGAAAAACAACAACCCTAATGAGACAGATGCTTGTCTTGGCATATAAATAATAAGAAAGGTTTCTTTGGAAGAGATACACCATTCTGAATTAGTTTCTTGTGCCATTTATGACCTGAATAGTATAAATTCCAATCATATGAGATTTCCTGTATATCTGGATTGAAGCCAAGCAAAGAGTAGAGTGAGAGGAATGAGAGAAACAGAATCTGAACACTGCTGGAGGATTTCTGAATCCAAGGTTCCCCTTTCCATTAGGCAACAAAGTATCGGTATTCTAGATAAAATGGACTGAAATTTTGGTTTCTCTCCCAAGAGCTTTCTAACCCTCAACTAGATCTCATTCTGTATGAAATGATCAGAAACTGCCTTCTTTTTGTTGCTATGTTGCATCCAAATGTCCCAGATTCGGTTCTGCTAAATTTAGCCATGTGAATGTAGGCATCTACCCTGGTCATCTAAATTACCTCAAAAGCATAGAAAGTCCTCTGAAGGTCTGTACTATACTCTCATGTGAAGGAAAGTAGCTGGGGACATACTGTATAATAGCAAATGCTGTAAAAGTGATTTTTGTTAACTCAGAAATAACCTTTCCTGAAAAAGGAGCTGCCCTTTATAATTCAGTTTTTCTTGCCCTTCTCCAAAACTGTGAAAAGTGGACACTGTTGGAGTCAGGGACTTTGGTACTCTTAACTCCACTTAACGTGTCCTCCTATGCTCAGAATTAGAATGATTTGCGAATTCACTGGCGCTTCTGCTTGAAATTTAATTTCCCTTGCATATATTCACACATACTAACCAATGTACACTTGATTGGATATTGAGCCATTGGCTTAACCATGCACTTCCGTGAGCTTTTTCAAAGGAAGTCAAGCATACACTTTTAAAAAGAACTCATACCAAATCAGTTCTCCTTAAGATTGAGTACACAAGATAGGCATTTTCAAATTTTCTTGACTTCATGGGAAATTGAGTTTATTTAATTTTAAATGTACTTATAACTAACAGGCAATTTTTTATGGTTATATAACATTGAAAATGTTGCAAATAAAAGGCAAATGGATGGTTTTCAAATGACCAAAACCTGATGTCTTTGTTGAAACTTGATTTGCCAAGCTATGCCATGCTTTATTCAAGTAAATGACTATTCTTAGTTCAGCTGCTAATGCGAATACCAACCAAAATATGTATATTACCCTTTTGCTACCAGATCAATTTTCACATTTAAAGCTTTCAATCAGTTACTTCAGTAAGATTTTTGAAGACAGCAAAAAAAGTAGAAATATTGCCACGTACTTTCATTTACAAAAGTTTTGTTAGCAAAGCAGATTAGCAACAGCAGGAGTTATTTATTCTCTTATTTACTTCTATTTCTGACTAAAATAAATAAAAAATATCCAATAAGACAGAACTAGAAGAAAGTATGAATTCACTTCAACAAACTGTGACACTACAAAAAGGACATTACAGGATAAGTAAGATACATGCTGAAGGTGAAGTTATCTGTTTATGTATTCTCCTACTGAGGTCTTCTAATTAGTAATTGTTGTAATACAAGAACTATGGCACTTCAGCTTGGGAGCAGATGCTTGAAAGGAGATATAATAAAGGACTCAGAAATTAAAAATGTTATGGAGAACGGTTTACACACACTGTGTGTTTATTGGTTCTTAAAATGGAAGAGCTGTTTCTGATCAAGGATAGTGCCAGGCAATAGAAACTGTTTTTGCAAAAAAATATACTGTGGAACTAATTTGAAAAGCTGTGGTAGTTAAAAGAATAAACAGAAATAGTACAGGGCTTAAGAAAACTCATCAGGGCAGGCCAGGTACTGCTTTAGTCTTATTTCTGGAACCTGGAAGGACACAGATGAAAAAATCTTTCTGTGTTTTTCCTATTTTATATATTCTACTTGCAATTATTTGCTATTTGCTTCCTTCAGAAACAAGACAAGGGTATCTTTTACATGATAACAGTTCTCGGACTACCTGGGAAATATCTAGAAGTGTCCGTCCAAACTTAAGCAGTTTTCATAAAGAGAAATTACAGGACTAGATTCCATCAACTTGTAAGGTAGAGGATGGGAGTGAAAATCATACATAAGTGTAATGCCATCGATGATATAGGAAAAACATGTTTTTCATCTGCTACAGTAAAAGATGGCACAATGAGTAAATTAGACTTTAGTTTTGATTCCTTGTGACAGCTATGAGATCACAGGTAATCCTTAAAGAAATAGAAATATTAAATCAGGCTTTCAGAAGTATAACAAAACATTCTGGAATCCCCTGCTAGGCATTTGTCTCTATTTTAGGACAAGGATTTGTTTTTTCCTTATGCAAACTCACACTGGACATTATGAGAATAGACTGGCTTAAAATAGTATTTTTTATTGAGAACATTGCAGTAACAAAATGATGTAGTAGAAAATACATAAATCTTTAAAGCAACTTTCTGGAAGAAATAATCTGGATCACATCAGAAAGCCCTGTATGAAAGAAACACACAAAAATTAAAGTAATTGTCTTTTTTTAAAGGAACAAAGCTTATTCTGGGAAACTCTCTGCTTCAAAAAGGATATGGATTATATAATTCATCTAGTATGGTCTCTAGTCGTATTAAGGATTTAGGTTTCTCATAATGAACATTTTCTTCTGGTGAGAACAGCCAAGCACCGAAATAGGACTACATAGAAATGTAAAATTTCAGCAACAGATGCACTTTAAAATCACATATGACAAATGTTTGGAATAGTGGATTTAGACTTGGTCCTGGTTTAATCTTTCCCATTCCCTTTCAACTCCGTTATAAAAAAATTCTATTATTCTATGAGTTACTGACATTTACTCAGATTCAGTATTACACAGAACCAGAAACCCAAAAAGGACTTGCTAAAGGTTAGATAACAGAACTGAGATCTCTCAATCCCAAGAAAATCCTGATTAATAGCTGCCAAGTCCTGCAGACATCTAAACACCACGACACTCTTGAGGATCCCACAGGAGAGTTTCTGAAGAACCATAAAATCCTCATCCACATGTGCTGCAGATTTATGCAGCTGTGCAGGCATTAACAGTACAGACATGCAAGTAACTGCAGTGTGGTAGAGAGATGCAGGAGCAAACTGTGAGTCAAAGCTAGAGCTCATCTAAATCACCGTTGGCAAAGTAGTTGCGAAATACGGGATTTTGCGCAGTTTACATTGTTTCTGAGACAATGCAAGACTATGTCAGGAATGTAAATAACAATGTTGTCAGACTCAACATGACAAAATATTGGTTTGCATCCTTGTAAGACAAATCTGTATCTGAAAGCTGAGTAGTTCTCAATCTCTGTTGAAAGACACAAAAGCAAATGTGCTCTGAAAATATCTATTCTACAGTCTCTGACTTGGGCTCACGATACACTGCAGGCATCTGACTTCGAGACCAGGTGAACAGAATGCCTCTTGCCTATTTATACACGCTTCAGATATCTGCAGAATCTAACTAAGAATAGCAGGCAAACTCAGGAAGTCTACACAGGCATTCCCTTTCTTAAAAAAGTAGAGAACGCAAACAATTATCCTTTTAGTCCAAACAACCCCTTAGCTTGCAGACCTGGGTAGACTATCATTTGCCCCAGAAAGACTGCAAACCTACATCTCTACCTCCCTAGATGATGTTGCAACTTCCAGATCATACAGTACCCTTAAGCAGTACTTACTCTCAAGCTTCCTTTATTGAAGTACTCCCACACTTCAACAGGGTGGGGAAGTGAAAAAAGTCCTGACTTTATTGAGTGGTTGGGGAATTCTATGTGCATGTGTGTGTTTCAAGGACAGGTTACATTGATCAGTGAAGAACTGAGAACAGAAATAAGTTTTAAATACCATTTCTCTGAGAAAGTGCCTGGCCCGGTGTTACAAGTGTTTCTCAATACAAGCTGATGATGCCTGTTTTTATTTTGAAGCACTAAGTCAGAAAGTCTTACAGTAAGACAGACTTAAGAAATAATACTGAGATTGTTTTTCTGTTCTGTCTGAATCTTGCCAAGTCATCACTGGACATACTTGTTATATTTCTCTCTCTGAGACTCCTAGTTACATAAACAAAGCAGTAAGCCAATGCACTTGACCCAGAGATCTGGAGGCCAGGCATCTAGGAAGCTAGGCAATATGTACTGAATACGGTCAGTGTCACTGAGTTTTATGGATACGTCTCCCAGCTTACACCTGGTGGGCTTAAATGCTTTAATTTCTTTAGAATTTATTGCTTCTGTGTGTAGGCATTTCAGTGGGACTTCTCAACTCCCTACAGGTGATCCTCTACCAAGACTATAGACTGACTCTGGAAACAATTGGTCCCCTAAATGGACTTCATCTGACCCTTTCAGTGTGTCCTGAAAGCTAGCTAGTAAGATTGTTCTCCTCTGGGGAAAAATATTGAGGACATAAACCTCAAACAAAGCTATGCATATTTCACATGCATACACAAGCTATCCTTTCTAATTTTCATCAAAACACCTATGCTTCCTTGGGAAGTAAGTTAAGGTTTCACTGCTTGTTATTCCAATACTTCTGCTTGATTATTTCAATTATGTAACTTCTGACATGTGAGAAACTATGTGAATTTAACTTGGCAACAGGAAAAAAAGCCCTTAAAGTCAGATGAAGCAGGTTAGAATAGTCTTTTAATAGAAGCAAAAAACCCTCTATATCTTTAGTCACTTAATGCTAGGCAAAACATTTTGTCACTGCATTGACAGTTTATGTAACAATTTTGCTTAATTTGTCTGTTCTTCCTGTTGACCCAATGGTTTTCTGAGAAACTTTTCTGTAATAGATTTTAGGGCAAGACTGTTTTTCAGATTTAAAATAGAGAGTCTTGAATGTCTCAATTATATTTCTAATAATAGAAACATGCACTCACAGGCATTTTTAGTGATATTAATTGGGGAAATCCAACTAACCGATTCTTGATTTCCTTTTTTTCTTCCAGTGACTTTAAATGAATGATCTAATCTGCGCATCTGTGAATACAAGGTATTGGCATAAAAGGTTGTAGTATACACATACAGTACAGTTTGTAAAGGTTCTGGTGGGAGTTTTCCCAATATTATTCTGTTAAGTAGATTGAGTCTGTTCTTTCAGTGATATGGAATGTAACGCACATTTGCAGGTGTTATGAGGTCCACAGTGATAGATGCAAATGGTAGGAGGTGGTAGGCATCAGCTGTGCGCTGACAAGGAATGTCCTATACTCTTCATATTCATTAAGAAGCTTCTGCATATCAAATTCATTGTGCCTATTTTTTTATTTCTACTACAGTTTGTTGTGTTACATTCATGCTATCAGTGCAAATACAAAGCTTCCCCTCAAAGATCGTAAGACTGTAGAATAAGAGGCTGGAAGGGATGTTTTGAGATGCTCTAGTCCTTACTCCAAGGCAGAGCCATTTGGCCCTGTTAGGTCAGGTGGCTCAGGGCCTAATGTTGGACTGATTCTAATGTGACAAAAAGATAAGAAAGAAAAACAGTAACAAAAAGCCTGAAAGTTTATCTTTCTATCTGCCACCTGTGTCTTTTCTAAGGCAGCATTTTCTTCATCTGTTTCTTTCAAGTCAAATTTTAAAAAGTTTTTCTAGATGTGCAAACTTCATATGGTCTTACTGGGATCCTTTGAAAGTCATCTTTTCCGTCAGTTATGAGGCCTGGTTTTGCATCTGAACCTTGCCATAAATGAGCTTCCCACAGCTGCAACCTGCCCTCCTGTAAGTTACTTATTATTGTTATTATTATTCCACCTATCTAACCAGACCATATTCTTCTCCCTGCTCAGATTTTCTCCATCCTCTCCCAACTTGTTGCACCATTAAAGCTTCTCCTTATAAGCATACATGCCTTCTTCCAGGAAAAGAAGCTCTTCTAGAGATTCTTACCTGACCCAGGGCAAAACAAGCAAGACAAAAGCACCTCACCTACATCTTTTTAAAAAAGCATGAAGCTTATGATGCACTGAAAACAAGCAAATGTTATACAGCCACCACAGCATTCTTAAGGACTCTTTTCATAGAGACTTAGGGATATTCATTTTCTAGGGATCACAGCCACAGAGGAATGGTACCCAAACAGACAAGTTGACAGTTTTTGAAAGAATTTGAAAGCCCAGATTTGTTTTCTTCTAAATGTCTGTAGAATTTGAGTCCCAGTCCTTCCCAGCTCCTGTTTTGGCAGCTACTTCTGACAACAAATAGCACTTGGTTTCTCACATCTAAATTGCCTATTAGTTACTTTGTGTAATGGACTCAGGTCAATCTAATTTAAGTAAATGTTCTGGAGCATATTAATTACTTAGAACCTTAGCTGTAAAATAATCATATTCTTCATGAACATGATGTGACCTATTAAGTTTCTTCAGGCCCAACTGGTTGTTTTTTTTTACGTTTTAACATTTTGTACTCTTTTCACAAATGGAAACCTAAGGAATACTAACTGTCTCTGTTATATGATCCAGTCTATTTAACCAGTCTATTGTTGGCAGAGGGCCAAATGCTTACAATTCTTCACGTATAAAATTCATGATCATTTCCATTTAATAAGACCTCAACATGAAGAACAGCAGCCAGATGGATTAAAAAAAAAAAAAAATTCTATCTAAACCAGAATGCATTTAAAATATTTTAACCATTTCTTGACTTACAAAATTCTTTGTGTTTTTCTTCCATAACAAATTAGTATTTTGTAGGCTAAGGTGAATACAGAAAGCTCTCTCTGAAATTAGGCATCCTGGGACTTATAAGGTGACTCAGATAAGAAAGCTATTTATTCATTTTCGTTTTCTGTAAATTGAGTTTTCTAATATTTTGTTCTCTTAGCTGAAACTTTTTGTGGGGCTTTATATTAAGTAGATGAGGGGTTACGTTCTTCAAATCTAAACATTTAGGCAGCCATATAATAGAGAGGGATTAAATTAGCTTTTTTTTTTTCTCAAGCAAAGATCGTAGCTGATTCCCTCTTCTCCTTTAATTGTCATTTAATTCCCATAAATCCCCAGGTTTGTTTTTTTTTTTAATGTGTGTTTGCATTGATATACATTTTGTGCATTCACTCTGTAGTGAACCAGGCAGTAAGCCTTGCAATGACTTTTGACATATCATAGAATCAAAGAAAAGTCAGGGCTGGAAGAGACCTTAAAGATCACCAAGTTCCAACCCCCCCGCCATGGGCAGGGACAACTTCCACTACACCAGGTTGCTCAAAACCCCTTCCAGCCTGGCCTTGTTGTTTCCAGATGATTCCAGTCTGATATTTTCCCTGCAAATGTTTCTTTATAAAGTTTTAATTTAAACTCATGGTGTATATGCAAGTTTTACTTTTAAATTTTTTTTCTACCTGATACATAACCTGACAGCAGATTTTATTTTCACAGTTTCATAATTGTTCCTCTAATATTCCATGTAATTGATTTTGTTTTATTTCTTTAGTAGCTTGAGTATATGTATAATATACTGTGTTGTACATAAATATACATATAGTTTAAAAAATATAAATGTATTGTAGCATGAATATCCTCTGTACACCTTCTGTGGTGCCCTGGAAAGATGTGTGCTGATGCAACACATAAAATTGAAAATGTTAATTAATATTGGATGAAGATAATTACATGGTGACATTGATGTTTGGGTCATCAAAGAAAAGAGTTACTTTTTACAGTGCAACTGTGTTATTTGATATTGACTTTCTTTTAATAGCAAAATGCTTGGTTGGTGGTTTAATTTCTCAAGGTGCATGGAAAATTATCTTCCCAAATAGGTATATTTAAATGTAAATTCTGGAGTTGATTGATGCTATGATTATTTTTTTTAACGTTTCATGATTCATTAGAAGTGATTAATAACTGTTTTGCATTTGCATATGTGAATATGCATGCAGCTGTTCAAGAGATAACAAGGGGACTGGCTGATCTGAGGAGGTACCTGTAAGGCAAGTCTGTGGTGCCAGGTCCTAGAGCTTGTTAAGCTCATACTCAAGTGGTGTGCTTAGGTTCAGATCCTCCATGAAGCAATCACAACAGTTATACTCAAAATGTACTTTGTACCTTACACTGCTTGAGGTGCCTTTTCACCTCAGCAAATCAAGCCTTTTTTTTTATTATTATTATTTCATGAAAAGGGGAAGAGTATCTTACACATCTCTTGTCTTCTATAAAAGGGGCATCCTTCACTCACAACCTTCATTCTGAGTATGTGCAGCATTTGTGCTGCCTGATGCTGCTGTTCCTACTGTCAGTGATTCAGGTAAGATCTGTGACCAGGAGGCCTGCCACAGGCCATTTTCAGCTTCTGGAACTGAACACAATGAATTGTCATCTGCCCCAAACGAAAAGCACATACTTTGAGGTGAGCAAGGCTGTTTGTTCCTGCTCTCTCCTCACCCTCATAGTAAAATGGGTTACATACATGTAGAATGGACTCAAGTATATATTGAGCAACATACCTCCTTCTAGGAATCACATCCCCAAGGCAAGAAATAACTGTCATCTTATGAACCCTGGCTATGCCAACTGGTGTCAGTAGAAAGTGAGGATGAGGAGAGGAGTAAAATTTGTTGTAAGAATATGAAGGACAGAAGCAACATATTAAGTAAAACAGTGTGACTCAGTTCTTCACAGTGGAACTTCTAGTCACATAACCTCTTCTAGTCTTTTCTTCTTTTATCATACTGAGACTCTTGTGTCCTAAATAATAATTTTGTGTATAGATAGGCTAGGCTAATTCTTTAATAGACAGTATCTCTGAAGCATTGCCTGTGGGTGATTTAATGGCTGGCACTAGGAATTCTTCAGAAGTTTAGGGAAGCATACGAAGACTTTGAGTTGGGCTTGTGTACGTCTGAAGTGTGTAAGTCTGACTACAGAATTACGTACAAAGGGGTAGGGAGCAGTGGAGCTGGCCTTGTCTTTGTAGCAGTCTTCTGTAAGTTGCAAATGAATTTAGAGACTCTGGAATTTCAGGAAAAGCAGAATAATTGAGGCTTTGCTAGCAATTTTTGCAGTACAACTACCTTATGCCACACTCTTGGCTGGTCAGGCCCAAGAGCAGACTTATAAAAAGCACGTGACCGTGGTGACTACAGACTGACTTTTTGTCGTGGTTTAAAACCAGTCAGGCAACTCGTTCACTCACTCCCCCCTTTCTTTCCCTCCCCCTACTCCCGGACGGACTGACAGGAGAACCAAAAAGAATGCAACTCCCACGGGTTGCGATAAGAACAGTTTAGTAACTAAGGTACGACACAAATCACTACTGCTACCACCAATAATAATAATGATAAAGGAAATAACAAGGGAAGAGAATACAACATCTCACCACCAGCCAACTGATAACTCGCCTCCCCCCAGCCCCACCAAGCACTGACCGATACCTCCTCCAACCCTGCAGTCTCCCAGCCCTTCCGGCTAGCTCCCCGTTACATCCTGGGCATGACGTGCTGTGGTATGGAATACCTCTTTGGTCAGTTTGGGTCAGGTGTCCTGTCTCTGCTTCCTCCCAGCTTCCCCTCCTCCCTGGCAGAGCATGAGGCTCAGAAAGTCCTTGGTCAGACTAAAACATTTGAGCGGTAACTAAAAACATCAGTGCTATCAGCTCCGTTCCCAGGCTGAAAGTCAAAAACACAGCGCTGCACCAGCTACCAAGAAGGAGAAAAAATGACTGTTACTGCTGAACCCAGGACACTTTTACGTCTCCAGAACTGCTCAGAGTGCCTTTTGTACATGGCATTTTGCTTTACAACTCCCACCTCAAACGGCTTTGCTTCTGGTTGACAGTGTAAGGAGCTTGAAGTACTGAGCAGCAGTGGGAGATACTGGTAATGTAATTGCTGACATCTGACCATGGCTGATCTCCTAGCAAGTCCCTATGGAGCCTGCCCTGTGCCTACTCACCAGTCGTATTGTTCCTCTCTGATGGTGTTAGGTTGGAACAGTCATTTCCCTTGCTGGCCTTACAACTCTCTATTCACTTGATGAGTTTCAGCCCTGTTTATGGACTGAGAGGTGTTCCAGAGTGTGCTTAAACAATGGGTGCAGTATAACACTAGGGTGTAGGAGGAGCCTGTGTGATATCCAAAGGCTGTGACTTCAGGCAGGTGTGGGAGGAAGAAGAATTAGAAAAGTAAAGCTCCTCAGTAAACTACATCCATAATCAATTTGCTATGGACATAAAGCCACAGAAAGCAGCAGTCCTGCCAGTAAAACAATTTAGAAGAAGGGGTTTTTTTAAACTGATGCTGTAACACAGGATCTGTTATTATTTACAGGAGTCACCTATTTCTGCTTAGGGATATCTCAGTTCTTGTCAAATACATACATTGCATAGATACATTGCATAGAGATTCTAGCATTGCAGGACGGCTGTGCTTTGCTGGATGACTGAGGGTTGAGTGCTAGAATAGTCTTCCTTTTGTTTGCTGAAAAGCAAAAAAGTCTAGCCAGGCTATGGAGAGCACATATAGTCCTCCTTTCTTTTCCAGTTTCTAAATTGAAAACTGTTAAGTTTAATGAAAATACTATATATCCCTTTATCTTTGGAGATATATGCTATCTGCTCTTTTAACCATCTGTTACTTTTATTTTTCCATTTTTCCATTTTCACTACTTAGATTAAAGGAGTTAAGCAGAGATTTCTAAGATTTGTCTTCACATTCCCATCTTCACAGGAATGAAGCAGTTGATGTCATCTATGAGCAGTTGATGTAATCTATCTGGACTTGTGCAAAGCATTCGACAAAGCATTCGACAATGTCCCACATGATATCCTTCTCTCTAAATTGGAGAGACATCAATTTGATAGGTGGACCACTCAGTGGATAAAGAACTGGCTGGATGGCTGCACGCAAAGTGTTGTGATCAATGGCTCAATGTCCAGCTGGAGAGCAGTAACGAGCGGTGTCCCTCAGGGATCGGTGTTGGGACTGGTCTCATTCAACATCTTTGTTGGTGACATGGACAGTGGGATTGAGTGTGCCCTCAGCAAGTTTGCCGATGACACCAAGCTGTGTGGTTCGGTTGATACGCTGGAGGGAAGGAATGCCATCCAGAGGGACCTTGACACATTTGTGAGGTGGGCTGATGCCAACCTCATGAAGTTTAACCATGACAAGTGCAAGGTCTTGCACCTGGATCGGAGCAATCCCAGTCACAGCTACAGGTTGGGCAGAGAAGAGATTCAGAACAGCCCTGCGGAGAAGGACTTGGGGGTGAACATGAGCAGGCTTCAGTGTGGGCTTGCAGCCCAGAAAACCAACCGTGTGCTGGTCTGCATCAAAAGGAGTGTGACCAGCAAGTCAAAGGAGGTGATCCTGCCCCTCTACTCTGCCCTTGTGAGACCTCACCTGGAGTATTGTGTGCAGTTCTGGTGTCCTCAACATCAAAAGGACATGGAGCTGTTGGAACAAGTCCAGAGAACGGCCACGAGGATGATCAGGGGACTGGAGCACCTCCCATATGAAGACAGGCTGAGAAAGTTGGGGCTGTTCAGCCTGGAGAAGAGAAGGCTGCGTGGAGACCTCCTAGCAGCCTTCCAGTATCTGAAGGGGGCCTACAGGGATGCTGGGGAGGGACTCTTCGTTGGGGACTGTAGTGATAGGACAAGGGGTAATGGGTTAAAACTTAAATAGGGAAAATTTAGATTGGATATAAGGAAGAAATTCTTTCCTGTTAGGGTGGTGAGGCACTGGAATGGGTTGCCCAGGGAGGTTGTGAATGCTCCATCCCTGGCAGTGTTCAAGACCAGGTTGGATGAAGCCTTGGGTGATATGGTTTAGTGTGAGGTGTCCTTGCCCATGGCAGGGGGGGTGGAACTAGATGATCTTAAGGTCCTTTCCAACCCTAACTATTCTATTATTCTATGATTCTGTGACTTTCAGGTGCAATTCACTTGCATCTGTGTAGTTCCACTGTGAAGGAGCGGTCTTTCTATAAGTTTATGCTATTCCTTTTGAATTGTTGCTGAATTTTGGATTGTTTTGTTTTTTCTGTGGTCTTATTTGATATTCATTCCCACAGTCCTGAAGAATTTGTGATGGGTTACTTAAGCAGAGCTCTGTGAGGTGCATTTTTTTCCTGTGAATGGCCAGGGAAAATGAATGACAATAATAGATCGTGAACTTTTCCAGAGCATTAATCAATCATGATACAAAGTAAATTTAGATAATTTTTTTTTTCTGTTAGATTCTAAATAGTTAATTGATAATTGAGCAATTTTGTTCTTGACGTGGGAGAGCTCCTGGAGAAGTAGAAAGTTTCTGAAACTTAATTCTCTGTGGGGTGGTCCAACACACAATGAACCTTACAAGCTTCCAGGCCTAATGGGCTATCCTTCCAGCTTGCCAACTCTGATTAAAGACAAACTCTGTTTCCTTATGTCATTCTATCAGCTTGCATAAAATCATTCACAACTGCATAAACCTGTCAAAGCACATATTCAAACTTGCCTAGTCTCCTGAATGAAGCAAATTTCCTTTCTTTTTCTTCTGGGTGTCATGGTCTTCTGAATTAATTGTTTGAACTCTTTGCTTCTGCTTCTGTGGAGCTGACAGGTAGCACATTTCTCATTAACAAGGTATTTTGCTTGTTCTGGTGTCACGCTGCTACTTTTCTTCATGCTGCACGGTGAAACTATTTCCTAGTCAAAGTAAGACAATGGGTCTGAGAGGTTATTACTGTAAAAATGACTGGCACTACATAATAGCACAGATGTATCCTTGAGAAAGAATCTTGACAAAAACTTCAATATTATATATTGAGTATAGATATTATATATTGAATAATAATTATGATATATTGAATATATAGAGAAAAAATTGAATTTTTATTTTTCTTTTACTTCATCTGCAGCTTAATAGGCACTAACAGTATCTCCATTTGTGATTATGACATATAATCTATAAAAATACAGAAAATGGAGTGATAGGAAGCCAAGAAAACTCCTACAAACTTTCTGAAAGGATAGTGGTCTTTACTTTGAAAGTTTGGTCAATAATAATGTAAAACAACTGTCCCAAATATCCTTGACTATCCTTTTCTTATGTATGTTTTACTTGCTCCCACAATTAAAACATAAATTAGAAAGAGCAAAAGCAGAATCTGTTATGACTCTAGTTCTCTCCATCCAGAAACTTTGCAAACTACTTTACAAATCATATACTTTCACTCCATTGATACGTAGCTTCTTTACAGTGAAATAGGAGGCTTATTCATGTAGAACAACTCTAAATATGTTTGAAGCAGATACTGTCACAGACTTCATGAAATGCAAATTCCAAAGTGATTTTTCAAGCAGATAAAGCGTAATTATCCACTTTAATGTTTTAGGTAGGGTCATTAAGCCATAAGCTTAATTTGTTGCTACTGCTTTGTAATATCTGGGTACTTCACTGGACTTTAATGGATCTAACTTCACAATACCATTGCATATGCTGCCATCGTATTTGAAAAATACTTGTGTGTCCTTCCCTGACCTGTGTTTGTCTTACCTGCTTAGCTTAAAACTGCCTGAAGCAATGCTAAACAATAATATCAGTCTGTTGCTCCTTTTCCTGAAGCAGTCTGAGTCATCAATCAACTTTTATATATTTAATGTATAATAACAAATATTGATTATCCTTTCCAATTATGGTAAAAGAACACTAATAATTTTAAAGGATTAAAAGATTGTTTTATTCTTATAAATATAAGGAATGTTCAAAACATCTGAAATCTAAGACTGTTGTATACGCAAAATGTACTTTAATATAAATTCTAGCACTTCAAAGAATGTAATCCTTTTTTAATTATTATCAGAAGAGAGAGCACCTGAAATGAATGACAACTGCAGTTAAGGTGACTGAGATGTGGTGTGACTTACCTATCTCTGGTCAGTAAGTTGACCAAGTCTCCTGCCTTGTACTTTGATAAGGAGGTAAATACAGAATTTTCTTCTACATAGAGGTGTGCTCAGGCAGTTTGTTAGATGACTACGTTATCTAAGTTACTAATGCATTGGTGCATAACTGGAATTGAAGAGGTGTAGGTTCTTCTTGATCTCCTGCATAATTTCAGGTTTAAACAAATCACAAAATTGCGTGTGTGTGAGGAGAACAAAGTCTTTGGCAAAAACAAAGAATAAGTTACATGAAGGCCAAAATTTAATATGGGACTTAGTGCGTGCTGAGCCAGCAGAATCTGTTAGTCTTGGTTGCATAGATAGCAGCCTGTTTTCAAGTGTTAGTAACAATTCAAGTGGTCTTCGGGGGTCCTAACTCTTTCCCTTATGAACTACAAAGAAAGGGCAATGGCCTGCACAAACCAATTACTAATAAAGAAAATCAACTCACTAACTTCACTCTGGATGTCCCAAACAATAAGGATGCAACGAGTAAAAAGACCCTTAAACTTTATGAAATACGTACATAGGAATGTTAATTCCTATAAAAACTTTTTATACTTTTGCCATTAAACTTGAGGATACTGAGTACTGATAGAAGATTCAGAAACAGTAGGGGGTTGATTGTTACTGACCTTGGATCACATGCCTGTTTAGCCTCAGCACTGTGCTGGACACATTCTATGCCTAGAAAGCTATGGGAGAAAATCCTGTTTCAAACCCAGGGGCATTTCTGTCTTTAAATGTTTTTGTTATAGTCTGGGCCAAACTCAAACCAGGTTGCCCTGTCCAACAGATTTTTCTGTTCTGAACATTCATCTGTCCTTACCCGTAACTCCAAATGTCCCCATACATTTATAATGATGGATGTGCCACTACTTCAGCAGCTTCCATATGTCCTTCCTCTCTTGGCAGGGTTCCCTTATGTCCCCCCTGTCTCCTGGCACAGCTGTACTTTCAAGAGTTAGTATTCCTTTCACTTTTCTGTTTGATATTTCAATTCCTCTCATGATGAATAAAAGCCTGTTGTTCAAGTTCTGTGATGCCCTATTTATCATCCAACTAAAGTTACCAGGTACATTTTTTTTTTTTTACTAGATCAATTTTCTGCCCTGCTTGCTCAAACACTGTCACTTTGACTGTGTTTGAAAAGTACCTGTTATCTGTAGATTACTGTAACCAAAGATTTTCTGCACTTTCATCAAATTGGAATGTGTGCAAGTATTAACAAAATCTGTAACAAAGTTCTGCCAACCTTCACATTCATGACCTGAAGAAAACACAGAAAACAAAAGTTGTTTATTTCAAAGCTTTTAGAAATATTATTGCAGGAGAAAAGTAAAAATGTAATGAATGAGAACAGATTAATTTGTTTCTCTGTTTTTGGTCTGAAATGAGTTCCTTCATTGAATTATGGGGGGATCTCTGTCCTTTTAGAAAATATCAATTGTAGGTTTTCCGTATTATCAAAATTTTAAAAAAACAGTTTGAAAGACGTGAATTATTTAACTCGTTCACCTAAGAATCTGTAGTCTAATTTAGTATTTTTCTAGTACATAGCTTTGACTTCTATGGTAAAATTTCAGAAGCTGTCCCACTTTCATTAAAATTGTTGGCAGTGTAAATTGTTGGCAGATGCTAAGAATTGTGTATTTCCTTTATGTAATTTTATTTATCTACACCTATTGGTGCCTTCCATAGTTGGAGATACACAACTGCTTTTAGTAGTCGAAGCATGTTAAAAATGCATATAATAAAACATTGTATTTTTATCCCCAAACTATCAAAGTCAAATCCAAAAGACAATGGTAATAACGTCTTGAATTGTAAAAAAAGTTAAGATATAGCCTTTTTTTGAATACAGAGGGTTATATTTTTCCCTTGTCCATTTCTGAATACTAGTACTCAACTGGTGTTCCTGATAAGAAACAGAAAAATGCTTTTTCTCATTAATTTCCATTCTTCATCTGAACTGGAAGTCAAAACAAGGCACAAACTTAATGCATTCGATTGCCTTTAAAATTCAGGGGCAGAAAGAGTAATAAAGAGTATCCCTTCCTACTCATTTATCGACTTATTTAGTATTAAAATAATATATAAATGTTTTTATGAGCTACATTTAATTCAGATAACTTCTTATGCTCTGAATAAGGCTCAAGTATTAAGCTTTCATCTGGAATATAATCTGTTCATGTGTGCCTGAATGTCCTTTCCATATGCAGGAGTGCTCAAACTTTGCAGCACCAACAAATTAATAGTCTGCACTTTTCAAAGAGGAAGTCGAGACATATAAGTCACTCTACTATTGATTGGGACTGCCAAGTTCTTACCAAGAAAGTAATTTCCTAAAATCTGAGCAATCATGGTCTTAAATTTATCCCTGTATATAGCAATACATCACTTTTAAAAGACAGAAGAAAATTAATTAGAAATCCAGGGATGTTCAGATATTAATAGCAAAGTTCTTTGAAATAATGCAATATATAGGAAGAAAGCAGGTTGATAACAGGGAAAAAATGTAGTTTTAATGTGTTTTATCTAAAATCACTTGGGATAAAGTATTTAAAATAGTGACACATCTGTAGTATTACAAACCATATTATGGTTCAAGAAAATATTATATTGCACCAGTCCCAGACACAATATACTGTTTAGTTAAGGTGAAATAGTTTCTTCATTAGCAAAATGTATGGTTACCTAAAGAGTTTGTCATTTCTCAGAAATGGTTGTAGATTAATCAGGTGATGGTCAGGACCACTATATTGTTTTCACCACCACACCACCCCCCACCACGGAAGAAGCCCATGTCATTTATTATGCCTTTGAATATATTTCCAACTATCTTACTGCCAGGGGTAGCAGCATAAGCCTGTAGGATCCTGCCATGGTGTGACTCCAAAAGAGCTCTTTCTTTCAGGCCACTATATAAACAAGGTGTTCTTCAGTTACTGATGTTATTTTGTTGCTTCATTTTCTTGCTTGTTTTCTTGCGATCTTGTTGTATTTCTATAGAAAAAGAATTTGAAAACCTAGAAACATCTGCTGGGACTTGACAGTCTAGCAGTCTAACACTCTAACCAGGAAAAGCACATCAATTCCACATACGATTTTTTTTTCTGTCAATATTAACTCTACTTTCAATCAGAATATCATTCTCCTACTGTTATTAAATGGAAAATCTGCCTCCTCAGTTTCATCTCTGATCTCAGTAGGATGTACATCATCTGCTGTTATAAAATCTTTCAGATATTTGTGGCAGTTCCCTTGCTCTGGTGGCACAGCATCAATATGTCCTTGATACATTATCTTGTTTAGAGAAGATATAGTCGCAAGAGAATATGAGACTCAACCCTTAGTTTACATTGAAAGGCACTCTACAAGCCCCCTGGAAATATAACTCTAGACTTATTCTTTCCCTCAACCCAAATGCTATGCTGAGCCTTGGACAAGGTATCTATGTCCTTCCTAAGACCAAACATTCCTCAAGGATATTTCTTCTGTCAGCTTTCCATCTTCTCTGGCAGCCCCTTGCCAGAGTCCCTTCAGCTGTAGCTGCATGCTCTCTTGCTCTGAACCCCATCTCTAACCATATCTAGGTCATCATACCTCTCCCTCCAGGAACTGAATAATTTCCGCAGTATAGTTCTAGCATCATCCTTTGGCTGTTTATGCATATGTACATAGCTCCAAGCATTCCCTCTCTTTAATCTTCATCTTTGTCACAGGCTGAGCCATACGAAGTCAGGGCCCTTTGATTCATCCAGAAACAAAATACTAGTTATTTAAAAATCCCAGTTTCCTTTGACAGCTCTTCCTTTTTTTTCTTTGTAGCTCTGGGCTTTCACTTTCTCTAAACCCTAAGCTGAGATTTA
This sequence comes from Pezoporus flaviventris, assembly GCF_033815535.1. Taxonomy (NCBI): domain Eukaryota; kingdom Metazoa; phylum Chordata; class Aves; order Psittaciformes; family Psittacidae; genus Pezoporus; species Pezoporus flaviventris. The sequence continues at coordinate 20,494,886 of NW_026892550.1, read as the reverse complement.
GACAAGACACCCTTTGCCTTTCTTCTGTACTTCCTCTTACAACCCCTCTCTGGCTATTTTCTGTCTGTAGCTGGAGAATTTTTCTTTCTTTACCCACCTAACTGTAGGCTGAGCCACTGGGCAAATTCCCTGTTCCGTCTAGCAACTAAACCAATAGCAGCTCTAATGCTACTTAGTTTCTGGATATGTCCATGGAGCTGTTGCAGTAAGCTTGTGGTTTTGCATGCCTGTGTATAATGCACCAAGATTTTGGAGGACAACATCAGAGGAAACATGAATAATCTAGGATATTTGCTATGAAGTCAGTGCTAAGAAAAGAAAAAAAATCTTTCTATACTTTGGAAGACTGAAAGTCTTTGTAAATTTTTCCTCCATTTCCCCCTGCCTTTTTTTGTAATTGATGTTTAAGCTGCATTGCCAGAGAAATTCCCAGTAAGAATTACTCTGCACAAGAGTTCCGTTCTGTGCAAGTGAAAGCTGTATTAACATGAGCATTAATGGAAAAAGGGGTATGGAAGCCTGTTATGGGTGACAAGTAGCCACACATTGCACGCTGGTCCCACTTCTGCATCTAACATTCATATTCCAAGTAACCTTTGCTATATTGTTCGTGACACTAGCAGCCCAAAATGACAAAAATGTCACAGAGGTTTGAATGTCATAGTCCTGTTGGGTTGGCCCCAGGTAAGATTTCCCCTGATCTTGTGTCAGAGAGACTGGACTTTTCCTGTCTGCTGCTATTTATGCAGATTGTGTTTAAGCCCCCCCCCAAATCTGCAGTTTGCTGTTGATACTTAGAAAACCTCATAGGAAGGCTGGAAATACATTTCATTCTCTGACACAATTTCTTGTAACGGGTTAAGTTGGAAGTTCTTAGGCGGTTGCTCTAGCCACACTGACGCTGATTTCTGCAGGAGACTGTATTCTGAAAAATCTGGCCATTTATTTTTATTTAGATAGGAAGAAGGGCTTTAAGACCTGCACATAGATAGATACAAACAAGGCATGCCGGAAGATGGCAAGATTTAGGACCAGCATTGATATTGTTTGCCTCAGCTGAAATATGATATATTTTAAGCTGTATATGCAGGGCACTTAAGGTTATGGAGTGCACTTGAGAAACCAGCAGCCAAACTCAGATAATTCAGATATGTTTTACATGTTAGAGTCTAGAAGCCTGTCTCTTTGTAGAAAATCCTGTACAAAGTAATCTATATTTTTAGTAGGCAAAATTTATTTTTTGCTGGTTTTATTAAGCAAATTTAATAATGATTAGGAATTAGTTCAGGATATGGTTGTTTTGATCTTCTTTATGCTTTAAAAATCATTAGCTGAGCTACTATGTTTTTTCTAACCTGATTCTGTGATTCTTCTATGAATGCAGACTTCTGTGTAAAGAATGAGTTTTGAGGATGACACATAACTTTTAAAGACACTTGCAAGAGTTCCTGCAATGAGGTATTATATAGTGCTGAAATACTGTACATTCACTCAAGAAGATTTCTTCAAGGGAATGTGGAGTTTCTTCCGGAAGCTGAAATGCTGATACTGACTAAACCCTAAAACTTAGAGGCATAATTCTTTTTCTAAAAATGTGGACATAAATCCAAATTTATAAAAGCAGGTTAAAATGAGCTCAGTTAAGCTACTAAAACAGGAGTGTAATTTAGGCACCAAAAATACATGGTCACATTTTTTAATTCTTTTTCCAGTGCTGGACCACTGTCTGTGCACTTTTTTGAGATGTGAGAGCTGTAGGTTGGTAGACCTCTGGGCAGGAAGGAAATTGTATTTGGCTTATTAAAGTCTTGGTGAGAATCATATAAAGGGAGCTGCGTTATCACAATTTAATTAAAAATAAAAAAAAAAAACCAAACTGGTGCTATTTTTATAGGGTTCAAGTTCAAGGAACATGGTGGACTGGCCTAAGAGAGAATTGTGTATCTAAAAATGCAATGATTCTACGAATTGTGGTGGCTGAGGTAGACCTGGAGAAGCATAGAAGTATAACTTTGAACTCCTGGGAAACTTTAATGTGAAAAACAAGTAAACATATTAAAGAGATTTCTTTTCCTTGGGTATTCTGTCTAGATTACTGAATACAGAAATGCTGGATTTCAATCCTGAAAGGTACCAAGTGCCTCTTAGGGTATTTTCTTGGAATTTTTTTGTGAGATGACATGTTGAATACCATAATAACCTGAATTTTCTTCAGTTCTGTTGACAGGTAATTACTCTGCTTGTGACTCAAGTGAGCTATGCAAAAATTAAATAACAGCTTATATTTCAGTTTAGATAAAGGAAGAAGTTCTTTACTGTGAGTGTGGTGAGGCACTGGAACAGGTTACCCAGAGAAGTGGTAAATGCTCCACCCCTGCAATGTTCCTTAATACCCTAAGTGAGGAGGGGATACAACAGTTGTTTTTTGTTTCTCTGTTGTGTGATTTGAGCTCCCATTATACAGATCCTTTGTTCCATGATATAATACCTTTTCTTTGACAGGATGTCTGTGTATGGGACAGATGGTTCTCTCTCACTGCAATGCTTTTCAGCCTTCTAATTTTCTATGCTGTTAGTGTGAGTCCTTAATCTTCATTTACTGTCTGCTGCTCAAAGCAGGTTTATATGCAGGAAGAAATGGTCCTGAGGAATGGTAATGAGGGAGGTTCTTCATATTAATTTACTAACTATGTATCCTGAAAGATATTTAGAAAATTTGGAAAAGTACAGATAAGAAGAAGCATTTCTGAATAAAGAAGGTTATGAGCTGTCCACAGAACTGGAGTCTGAGTCTCTGCTACAAAATTCTTTTCATATGTAGCTACTGACTTTTTATTTGTTATTTTTGCTAATATGAATTTTTCAGACAATCTAATGAGCCAAAGAGAACTTTCTAAATTATTAGCTAAAGAGCCTAGTATGGGACTCTCCTATGTAGTCATTCCTGTAGTGTCATTTAGTTTTCTCCTTGTATATCACCTTTATTCAGTTTCAAATCTTGGGTAGACAATCTTTGGTAGAATTTGAGCAACCTGTGTGGTTACGTTTTCTCTCAAATCTTACTTGTGTAGGCTGAGGAAATTCTTTTTATGCTCAGTTTTTTTCAGGTTGTGACAGCACTTTCTTATCAGACGTGTTAAACCCATTGCAAATGTGCTACAGACAAAATACAGGGAGCACATGCACAGCATTAATAACATGGGGGTGGAGGTAACAACAAGGAAACAAGGAAATATCCAGAGTGTGAATGCCACATACCTTTGTGATACATGGTCTCTAGGACAGATGATCTCTGATCATCCTCCTTAATGAACTAGTTTTTCTGTTACTGTGCAGTGTCAGTAGATCTAATTCTTTCAGGATATGGCTGTCTATTATATATCTCTAGGTTACAAACAGAAATGTACCTCATCTGGCTTTGAGTATTGCTGACAGTTCATGCTGCCCCTCTCTGTTTAGTAAAAAAAAGATAGTTATGGCACAATTCATGAAATGGGCATACTATGCATTTTTAGATTTGCTTTGGGTGGAGTAAATGACTTACTCTTTAAGAACTCTTAGCATGGGTCATTATTTGTAAACTATTATCCTGTGCTCCAAATGGGAATTTTCAACATTAGTTGAAATGTTCACTGACTGAAGGATACATTCAGGTATGTGTAATCCCTAGTCTTTTTCAGAACAAATCCTTCTTCACCTGATACCCTTCTAGGTAAAGTCTTAAGGGCATCAGCTTTGGTGTTCTTTTATTTTAGCATAGCAGTTTCTGCTCTCATTTACTCTTATTTTCAGAAACTGAAAGCTCCTAATGGTTCCATTGCACAGAGTATTTAGAATAGAATACATAGTACATTTAAATATTTAATCTGCAAAAAGATTATTTCTAACAGGCTAAAATCTGTCCAGAGGGAGTATTTTGACTGGATTTTGGGATCTTTTCAGGTTATAATGCTTTTCTGATTCCTTCTGCCTTTCATACTTCTTCACTACTTGGGGCACAAGCTGGTATTTTGGATCTATATTAAACCAGTCTTAGTTCTTAGCAGATGCCAAATGTCTCTGGGGTTGCAAGAGTTCTACTTCTGTATTGCTCTCTTCCTGGAGTATTAAATATGACTGACAGGGTACCTAGGGGTCTTTCTTCTAATTTTTTGAGGATTGTATTTGAGGCAGAATATCTATTATATCTTTCTGTCTTTTGTACATGGAGAAAAAATGCCTTTGCCTTTTTAACCCAAGACAGAATGTTTTGCATACCAGAGATTCAATTCTCTAATGCTGTTGTAAAGCCATTTACAACTTGTTCTTTATCTATAAAAGTAAGAGTTGGAAGAAGTAGGTTAATTCTTATCTCAGCCACAGACATGCCTGTATGATGAGCTCCAATTTCCAAAAATGTAAAATAGAATATTATTAACTGCCCATCTCAGATCCAATAACAATTTTAAATGATCAAGATATTTGGAATTGCTTTTTTCCAAAAGTACATGTGGCTAACAAAGACTTTTTTGAGAATTTGTTTGTAAATTGAGCTGACCTTTCTCACTTTATTTACAAGATTAATCATAATAGTCCCATCCAATCTTCTGTAAATCAGTGCATAGAACACTTAATCAATCTTGTCAGAAATAATATCAATAGACCTACAAATAAAATGGCTTTTAATCAGAAAACAGTATCTTCCAATGCAGCTTTATTTTTGATTCTGTGAATTTCAGTTATTTGTGAAAGAAATGTAATACAAGATAATTTACTGTTACTTTCCCTAAGCCTTTTCCTCTGCAACTATATGGTTCTCACTGCATTTTCAGTTTTGCTTCAAATGAGCTTTGAGTCTTCTTTTCAATAGATAGTGAGAAGTCCACACAGAAGAAGATGCTCTGACTTTTTTGAACTGTTTGCCAGCAGTCTGTAGGAAACGCTTTAAATTTCCTTCTCTTTGGAAGTCTTTCTGTTGTTTTTCTCTTCTCCATTTTGCTGTTTCATCACACATATTTTCAAGTTCCTCTCTCCCCTATGCTTGAACTTTCAAGTGTTCACTACACATTGTCTTCTTTTCATCCAGAATGTTTCATTTTATATAGTTGAGCAAAAAATGAAAAAATGTAGGTCCCCCAAGTTGACTTCAGACACATTCATTGTTCTTGCACGTACAAATGGTTGGAAGTTCTGTAGATGCATAATTACAACCACAAATGTGAAAGTGGTTGACATCTACTCCAGCTACAGTAGGTAATTCAAAACAATTAATGTAAGGTCCCTGCTGCAAAATCCAGGTAAATGAACAGGAAGAAAATAAATTGAAGAAACAATGATAAAAGACTGATTGAATTTTTATTTATTTATTTATTATTTATTAATTATTTTTTTATTTAATTCTCTGGTTTAGAATCAGAGACAGAAGAGAACAGTGGCTTAAATGCAAAGCGATGAAGCATTTCAAATACATAATAAGAAATCTAGCTATAGAGGATTAAACTGCAACCATGTATACTACTAAACTAAACATGAAAGACATGTAACTGGAGTTACTGTAAAAGAGAAATACAAAACTATTTGTAGGAACTCTGGCTTATGAATTTTTTTCCTTTTTTAAAAAAAAAGATTTCTTTTTTTTTTTTTTTACTTTGTTCATTTTGCTACTATGTCTTCCAAGGACTATTTCTACTTCTTATCTAAATATCACTTACTGTAAAATCATAAATAACTTGCACTCAATTTCCTATCTTACTGTTACTTTTATCAATAACTGGAAATAATTGATCATCACTTTGTAAAGATTTTCTTTATTGCAAAGAGACCAGAAAATCTAAGACCTAAAAGACCAAATACCAAAGTGAAATAATTTCTGTGAGTCTGAGATTTTGGGTGTGAATGCAGGGAGATGTAATTCCACTAGTCAGTTGGTACCTGAGACTTGGATGTGAAATGCAGGACATCAAAGTTTATGAAGGAATTCAGTAGTCAAAAAAAACAGTTACTGAATATATGTGCAGGTTTTAAAAGATGCTACATGAAAAATCGTCAGCTATTGTAAATTAACCATGCTTATTCTGGAATGAAACAGACACCAAAGCTACAAGGAAGGGGTTAATCTGCTCCTGCTGTTGAGGATCTCCAAACTTCTCTGAGTTTAATAACATGGTTTGAATACCTGTGAACAAAATGATTCAGACGATTAGCTGGCCAAAAATGGTACCAGCTGAAAAATTATTCTGTGCAAATAGTTTATCAGATGGGCCAAAGCAGAATAATATCCACAGTCTCAATAAGGCTGGAGAACCAAACCCATGTTTTAAGCTGGAACCAGCAGCATCACTGGTGATGGGATGGATACTTGTCTGGAAATTCAATGGGGGGGGGGGGGGAGGGGGGGAGGGGGAACAACTGAATATTTCTAAGGTAATGAGGGATTTGAAGACTTTTTATAGCTGTGAAGATGCAGAATTACAGAACTTAAGATGCAAATACTTCTTGACCATCTGTGGAATAGCGATGGTGGTTTTTTTCCAGTTGCTTCTAGAATGAAGCAGATGGAGATGTTACCCTCCAGAATGAAGCAGAAGATGATCAGAAATATTTATCATGAAAACATGAAAACTTCACAAGTTTAATGTTGCTTATGGCAGAATCATAACACAAAAAAAGACAGCAATCAAGTTTGGAGATGCTATGAGTTACAAATAAAAATCTGAGTGTTGTGGTGGACTTCAGTGAATGCAACATGCACTTAATGGGGTTTGAAATGGAACAAGAATCATTATACTCTTCTTTGTGTTCTTATTGCTGCTATTTCATTCACTTATCACTGAATGCCACATTGCACAATGTAAGTGCACATTTTACATTATGAGTACATCATCAGTGAATCTAGTCTCATAATACTATGATTAAATGATTTCTGTATTCAAACATACAAAAGAATTTTTGGATGCTAGAAAATAGTTTTGCCTAAATTGTTTTTAAAAGATGAGGTAAGAGGCTGGAAAAATTTCTTGCTTGCTCTTTAGGGTTAAATAATTATAATACAGCCCATTATTTATATTTTAACCTATTTTATGTTTTTTCAAGGTGGAGTATCTTGTCTGCATATTCATATACTCTATTCTTATAATAGCTTTTTATTGTAGTTGAACTTTTTTTATCTTGTGATATTGAAGGCTTTTTGCAAATTCCTGCATGTCTCTAAAATACTTTAAGAGATTTACTAATTGTGAAAGCCTTATCTTTCCTTTTAAAACTTATGTTTTTCTTTTTTTATGCTGCCTACATAAGATTAAATGCATATAGGTCTGCCTTTGTAGAATTTAGTAGATTAAAATCAGCATTTGCATTTTGTAACTCTATTTTTAGTATACGCTAAAATTATTTCTACATTTGATGGAATCAACAGATTTGTTATAGAATCATAGAATCATACAATAGTTAAGGTTGGAAAGGACCTTAAGATCATCTACTTCCAACCCCCCTGCCATGGGCAGGGACACCTCACACTAAACCATATCACCCAAGGCCTCGTCCAACCTGGGCTTGAACACTGCCAGGGATGGAGCATTCACAACCTCCCTGGGCAACCCATTCCAGTGCCTCACCACCCTAACAGGAAAGAATTTCCTCCTTATATCCAATCTAAGCTTCCCCTGTTTAAGTTTTAACCTGTTACCCCTTGTCCTATCACTACAGTCCCTAATGAAGAGTCCCTCTCCAGCATCCCTATAGGCCCCCTTCAGATACTGGAAGGCTGCTTTTTTTTCTTGCCCAAGTTCAGATGTCCAGTTTGCTCATAACTAGGAATCTGTCTTCTTTATTTTGTGAGACCCAACAATCCTGAAAGGAAAGCACCTGCTTCCATCCTAATTTCAAGAAAAGTGTTCATCCTACTAGATCCTATTCTATAATAAGAATTACTGAGAAAAGACTCATGAAAAAATGCTCTCATGTCCTTCTAATTTGCGTTTTTCAACCAGCTGATCCCAGTTTGCAGTGTTTATATGCCAGTATAACAACTTTTAGGCATTATTTCAATAGTGCAAATAAAGCCACAGAGTAGTACGTAAAACACTGTGTAAATCATTTGTTGGATAAGTAAGGAAAGATTTTGAGGCTGAATTCATCATTTAGTTGAAAGTATTTATGTCCTACATATGAGCAATCATTATGGTTGAGTGGATAATATTTTATATTTGCATCACTCATGTAAAACTGTTTGATGCTTGCTGCAAAAAACAAATTACATGAGGGGATCTAAGTTTACATTTGAAGGGAAAAAGGTAATCTGAAGCCATCATGGTTAAGTCATCCTGATATAGATTTAAATGTTATGCCTACTTCTGTATTCTTTCCTGTGTAGGGTCTATACAGCTTGTGTGCCTGAATGTAAGAGAACCTTACCCTTACAGCAGGGAGCTGAACATGTGTGACTGTTCTGTACATTAGAAATGCTGGCATGATTTGATATTCCTAACATGGATTCATTGGAGTTGTAACCCCAATTTCAAGAATTATTGAGGAACGAATGCATCTAAATTCACAAATGGTTTTAAATAGACTTTTTAAATTTTTAACAATTAAAAAATATATCATATTTACTCTGTCCTTCATCCCTGAAGGACAACAAAACCTGACTGATTTTCATACATGAGGGGAGTAAGAGAAGCAGCAGATGATAGATACCATCAGCCTGTACTTGGTTTCTATCCAATTCCACTGTTCAACAGGAGTACAGATGCAGAGAGTTTTACTGAATGGAGACATTTGTATGAGAAGGTAACAAACCACTATTGACTCCTTTTAATTTTTACTGGCAATACCATGGATAGAAGTGATCTAAGAAAGGAAGGACAGACTTAACAAATATTAGAAGTAAGGGCTAAAGACGGCTGACATAAATTCATCCTTCAAAAGGCAAAAGATGGCCTAAAGTAAGCTCCGTGTAAAAAATCATGGTTTAAAATGTCTCAGATAATGGATATAATGTTCACTGGGAAATATAAGCCTTAGCTGCCAGTGTTCCAGCTGATAATGTGAGTGGATACTTGGGTCTAAAGTCATTTATTGGATATTTTATTGACATTGTTTTTACATATCTAGTAAACAAAACCTTATCTCTGAAATTTTGAGCTGTTATATCTAAACCTGGTTATGTACCCCAAGTATCAGATGTTCTGATTTTTTTTATAACAAATTTAAAAATGGCACTCTGCATTACGTAGTCCTTTTCATGTTTGTATTTAGTAAGCCATACAGAAACAAATGAATCCAAAATCTTTCATGACTTTTTTTTCCACAATAGCTATTTCCAGTGCTACACATTAAGAGAGAGGTTGTTGCCTTTTTTTCATTTGAAAGAAAAATAATTGATTGGACAGTTGTATTCACAAAGGTAGAAAAAATAATAAAAAATTCAATCTGGAAAATTTAATATACAAATATTTTACATGAAAGTATTCAGTTATCTCTTTCTTGTTCGACACCTGTCCGTTATTGATAGTATAAATGGGCAACAGAAAGCACACAATGGAGTTCAGAAGATCTGGACACAGTCTGGTGTTCTAATTGCCCATCATATTTGTTTTCCTATCCACGTGCGTAGTAGACTCATGAGAGCACAGCATTCAAAAACCCATTTTCATCTATTACTACCTTACGTTAGACTAGGTATAACTCCCATCAGGTGACCATATTTTTTCTCTTTAAATAGGCGTTATTTTTCCAGAGGCTCTTCTAATGCATTTATCACCATTTTGTCTGAATTCCTCACAAACAATAACAAGTTTATACTCATAATATCTCTGTGAAGAACAAATAAAAATATTGCTAGGAGAACCACATGTTGACAAGGTGCAACTGACATCAGTACAGAGACTTCTGTGTTTCAAGTGGATGGTGAACCTGACACAACTTACCATGCAGGTACTTGTAATTGCATGCTGAAGCCCCATTGACTACACTGGGATTTGAGAATTTACTTATACATGTATAAGCACTTTGCTGAATGCAGATGCATATCACAGAGGATTGGAAAATATGTAAGATTCCCGAACAAGTATCTCAGCCACAGAGTAATTGCTCTGCTGTTTTAGCTCTTAATACAAAGCTTGGGATTAAAAAAACTAACTCTCCTAACCCATCAAGTACACTGTATGCTGGCAGAAATGTTTCATCAGACTAAAAATCTGAATTCATCTGTTGCTACTGCCATTACTTGTAGTTTGAATTGGTATTAATCATTCAAAATGTAATGAAAAATACCAACAAAACATTTCTGTCATCCAATGTATGATGTGAAAAATAACATCTTTTATTAATTCAAATAAATATTGCTGAATAGAAAACTTTTATTTACATATTCCCTTAGTCAATCCATAAAAGAACTTACTCTCTGGCTTGCAACTTTGTCCCATGTTCAGTTGTGACAACAGGCAGGAAAACTGAGCTTTTAAGCCCCAAAGAAACATCAATATGATGTGCTGACCTATGATTAAACTGTATCAACTATTGGAACTGAAACCACTGCATGTCAGTCTCCACATGTGAAGCCTCATGTAAGTCATGGAGGATGCATCAGTAATGTGTGAGATGGAGAGAAGGACAGGGAATATCCACCCTCAGTGGCCTGCAGTCACAAAATCAAGGTCAGCAGTTTTTGAAATTTTCAAACCAAGGGTGCAGTAGAAACATTTCATCCAAGAAACAGATGGCATCTATTCCAAAATAACCCTGTGAAATATGTAAAATACAAATCTGAGGAACTTCAGCCCACTTCACACTGGTTTAATCCACCAGCAGCATTGATTAGTAATGTATAACATTAACAGTATACTTTAAAGCCTACAGGAACACAGTGCCATATGTACTAGGGGAAATTCAAAGGTTGTGTCCTTTCAAAGACAGAGTTTCACACAGTGCAGTCTGAGCAGTTTCTCACCAGCAGGACCTTCATGCAAATCACCATGTTTTTTAAAAAAGGCCTTCCTGTGCACTGAATTTTCAACTCTTCTATTAAACAGTAGAGAAAGAACAATTTCAGAACAGGAGTGGTTATTTTTCTTCTGGAAGTCAGAGATTTATCAATTAGAAATAGTTACTTTGGAAGCAAATTTTGAAACTGGTTACTAATCTCTGAAATAGCTGTTTGTTGTCTGAGGCTATGTATTGCTATGCAAATATGCATGTTGCTAAATGACATTTGTGGTTAAATTTAGATGATCACTTAAGGAAAAACTGTCTGTTTCATTTAATTTCCCCAAAGTCTTTGGCAGTGCATTTAAGGATCTCAGTCACCCTGGAGTGTTACCCAGGGTACATGAATAATGAAGAAGAGCTTATAATTGAATATTTTGAAGTAGTTGTTTAAAAAACAAACAGCAAAAGTGCATTGAAGACCTGATTAACAAAAGAGACTTGACAAGTTTCCCCTTTCACAGCCACTGTTGCCTCTTTTTTTGCTTGGGAGTTGTTTCTTGATTTGTTTTACTTAACAATATGCACTCTTAATTCGTAACTATTTTATGATAGGTATGGTCTTGTCTGCATTTTCCCCTCACAGACTTCAGTCAAATCTGGGGGCAAATTTTTATGAAGTGGCACCTTCTGAGACCAATGACGGTGGGATATTTTAAAATAAAATGTTCTATTGTATTGAACTGGGTTTACTTCTGTGTATGTGAAAGGACAATCCTTTCTGGTTTAGAAAAGGGGAAGACACAGTAAATGTTTTCATAAGTAATTGAACTTCATTTATCAGGTAGAAATGCACTGCAGCAGTGATATTTACCACATCAGTGATTACAAGACAATTATAAAATCACACCAGCTTATTAAAATTGATGAGAAATGTTATACCTATATGTGATTTGTTGAAAGTATCACTGTAGCTGATAATTTTATACACTATGCAGTGAGTAAAAACAGGAACATTTAAATTCTTCAAAACATTTCTTGCTTGCATTTTTTTTAGTGAGAAATCACAGGAAAGACCCTACAATTAAACTGTGGTTTTCTACTAAAGTCATAGTAACAGAATCACTTAAGATCAAGGCCTTCCCTGAAAATAGTTCTGCATATTTCACATTTCCTTTAACAGTTTTCTAGCAAGAACAGCCATAGTGATATACTTGTCGGGTTTAGACTAAAATTTCAACTTTTAGTGTATGCAATTTTTAATGCATGCATCTATTTAGGTTTACTTAAGAAACTATTAGGCTCTTCCATGATCTTAAATAAACTAAAATTATTTATTACTTCAGGTATGGTTTATTTATAGTCTATTGAAGCTCATAGGAATGTACCTACTGACCTGCACTGGCTTAGTACTTCGGTTAGCAAAGTTTTTGTGGTATTGTAATTGTTAGGGCTTGCTGAATTCAGTGGCCTTGCAGGGGAGAGAGAGGGTGATGCACCTCTGAGTTCCTGATTCAGCTCACAGTGAGTCTGAGCCTGGGAGTCTGCAAATAGGTATAGTGAGTGTACTGAAAAAAAACCCAACATACTGAAATTTGTATTAAAAAGGAAATATTCAAAGCTATTTGTAAAAATATTCTGAGTTATGTTTCTGAGTGCTTAGCCAAAGAGCAAAAATGCTAGCAGTATCACTAGCCAAGTGTGCAATATTAAAATTTGGAATAATTTTAATTACTCAGGATGTTTATATGACAATATTGTACAAATTTAAGTAACTAGCAAATTGAAGGAAATTGTAGCTTGTTCTTAAAATTTAAAAAGCAGGAGCAGCAGCTAAACTAAATAAATTATTCTTCATGAGATGTCTACTCAGATCTAACATGTAGCTAATTCAATTTTCATACCAAATTAAATAAGTTAGCTAGAGAAATTAACATAGTTCAGGAAAAGGAGGAAATGATGCTATCTAATAGTTTCCTTTCAAATGTGGTTAAACTTGTTGCTCACCTAAGAGTTATAAAGGTGACACCTTGTGGCTATAAAGAATATTGCTCCAGTATTAGCCCCCGAAAGGGTTTTTCAGACTTCCTTTTCTAGAATACAAATAGAGCAACGTTCTAATTGAATCACAGATTTGGCTAGTAATCTTCCACTCTGAAAGATATCAATTATGCATCATATTAATACCATTGTAGATTCAAAGTGTCTTAATTTTTAAATGTTACACAATCTTCACTTTGAGGTTTTTTTAACCTTTCTCTGGTGCTTTTTAAATAATTATGCATCTTTACGGTACTAAGAGGATTAAAACACTGCTCCTGAGTTTCAGCTGAATGTTACACTTGCTCTTGATGTAGATGAACACACAAAGCACAGAAAATCTGAGAATCAGATTGATTGCATCTTCTCTGTACAGATCCCATGTGCATAAATATGCCCCTCAAAGACAATACGGAGCACAGATCATGTAACTACATCTGCAACACACCCATGGGCTAGACAGGCTGTATGCCTGCCACCTTCCTTTTATGTCTATGAACAGTCATTGCAGTGGCTAAAAGTTCAGTGGTCTTAAATGATGTTGGGAAAATGGGTAGCCAAAATATTGCATGTTTAAAGGTGCTCTCCTAGCAGATTATCACAGCTTGATCGTCACAGCTGCACAGTGCTTAGCCTGAATGGATGAGGTCTCTGGTTCTGATATGAGTCAGTGCCTTCTTTTTTTTTTTTTTGCAAAACATGGTCATAACTTATTTAGTAACCTAATTTAGTAAGAAATCTAATTCTCCATCCTTCTCGTCATTCTAGTTTTCAGTCCAGCTTTAGCAACAATGATGCTTACTACTGATAAACCTACATGTAAACTATTATCCCCTCACTTGGCATCAACTCACAGCATGCCCTTCTTGGTCTTGCACAGCCTGCAATTAGAATAGCCTCTTCCAAACACCAACTATTCAATTAATTTTGCATGTTGGCAGGAGTGACCATGTAAACTGGAAGTAAAGGAGTGTTTTATTCCCTCCAGTCTTCGCAGTGTGCTTAAATGATATGTTGACATTATGTTTACTATTAGATGTATGTTCGCTGCAATGAATAATTTATAAGAGGTATGAACGAAGAAGCATGTTCCAACTGCCTTCTCCTCATTAGGCTCAGAGATTAAAGAAGTTGAGAGTTAGTAGGGTAAAAAAAAACAAACAAACAAATAGATAATGGATTTCCCTAAGTAGGTGGCTAGACATCAGCCAAAAAAGTATTAATACTGGTGAAAGGAGTAGTTAAAATAATTCCATTTTAATGAAAGGGTTCATTCAGGAAACAACACAGAAGAATCTGAGATATTGCATGAGATCAAGAAATTTATTAAAGGAGTAACTAAAATGTGAGAGAATGATAATTATGGTTCTTCCCTTTGTTTCACTGGGAGAAAAGGTGAAAAATAAAGGTGATGATAAGAACACTGTAACAACCTACAGAAGAAGTAAGACAGAAACAGATAAAGAAAAATCTTTTAAGGTTAATATAATTTTACGAAAGGATCAATAAGAATTTTATTTAAACCTGAGGATTTTCCATGGTACTCCAGTGCCACATCTAGTTCTAATAAATGATTTTGTAGTTCTGTTTGAGAAACATTATCAGGAATTTTTATGTTGCAGCATTACATAGATAGTAGAATTAATAATGCTATCATAGGTACTGATGACCATTCTAGCAGAATTCAACATTAAATATCACTCAATGCAATGAGTGGACAGCATCACAGGATTATCTGAATATGTAAATTCAGATATAAATATATATCTGAATATATATTTATTATTATAAATATATATATTTATATATAAATATATATTCATTTATATATATTATAAATTATATATTTATATAAATATAAATGAATTACAGTGGAACAGTAAAATGAAGGAAGATCTTTAAATCTGTGACACATAAAAATTATGGTGGTAAAAATTTGCAAGGTAGTCAATTGCATGTATGGTCACATGAGAAAGATCAGCTTACTCTTCTTTCAGTGAGGGATCAGGTGGGTACAAAGACCTCTGCAGGTGGTTACTGTGGAGAGCTGACATGCTGGACTTCAGTGGATAATTTACACTATTAATACACCCATTCAATGAGGTTCTCAATTTCAAAAGGCAGTCTTTCATTCACCAGGGGAACTAATTAGTAGAATCAACTAGTTAAAGAAGCTGTACAAGACTGAAAAATTGAAAAAAGCTAGGAGGAGTCAGCTCTCAAGCAATAGCGCTGTGGAGACATTCAGACATTCAGGCTGATGGCAAAGGAGAAGAGACCAAGTTATGTTTCCTTTATCTGAGGCCTGCTGGGGAATCTTAAACTGTTTGTTTCATACTGTAAGAATGGCCTCCATCCTCTGCTCTTGAATGCACGTATTATCATATTGAACTTTTCCTTCATTAGTTAAATCTGCCTTCCTTGTTCATTCATTGAGTTAATAAATTTATCAGCTCTTTTGTAGCCAGCAATTAAGCCCCACAGAGCTGCTCACTCACTGCCCCTGCACTGGGATGAGGGAGACAATCAGAAGAGTAAAATTGAGAAAACTCATGGGTTGAGCTTGCAGGCAGTCTAATAGGTAAAGCAAAAGCTGCTCACACAAGCAAACGAAAACAAGGAATTTGTTCACTACTTCCCATAAGCAGTCAGGTGTTCACCCTTCTGCAGGAAAGCAGGGTTCCATCAAGCATAAGGGTTACTTCCAGAAGACAAATGCCATCACTCTGAACATCTCACCATTCCTCCTTTTTACCCCACCTTTATATGCTGTGCATGACACCATATGTATGGGATATTGCTTGGGTTGGGGTCAGCTGTCCTGGCTGTGTCCCCTCCCAGCTTCTTGTGCACACCTGTCCTATTCTCTGATGGTGTGGGTGAGGAGCAGAAAAGGCCTTGGCACTGTATAAGCACTGTTCAGCAATAACTAAAACATGCCCCTGTTGTCAACATTGTTTGCAGCACGAATCCAAAACATAGCCCAGACAAGATACTATGAAGAAGAAAAATATCCTGGCTAAAACCAGCACATCAGCATTGTCTGAATTATTTTTCTCCTCAGCTCTGTAAGAATACGCATAAATTTAAAACCAGTCCCAGAAAAGTGTGATGAAAGAAAAATAGGCAATTGGTGATATTCCCCCTTTATGGTGAATATTGAGATCTATCTGGTACTCAGCTGTTAATCCCATTAGTATGTGCCTTCATGATTTTTCATCAACTGAATTTATAATGTCATAAAAACTATACCAACTTAATTTGAAAAGATCTGTTTTCCATGTATCCATGTTGATTAGCAGTGATTATATTATCCTTCTTTAGTTGTTTATTACTTGAATACCATATCAAGCTTTATATAATTATAACAATCTCTTAATAGTGGCAGCACGAGACCTTTCACTGATGACATTTTGAGTATTTTTCCCATGATAATGCAAGGTGGATTTTTTCCCTCTAAATATTCCAGATAGATGTTTAAATATGTATTTATCCCATTCACTACAAAGTTATGATTGTGTGAACATAATAATGAACTGAATAATACCATCTCATGTTTTATTTGGTGAGAGATTTGACCAAAATGCTCAGAATCACTTTAGTCTGAGTTGTCACTTCCCTGGAAACTTGGGGCTTTTCATATTTAGAAATCTTTCTACAAGATTTCAGTATATTAAATATTTTTTTCCTAACAAAGGAATGCATTCCAGGCCTTATCCTTTATTCCTGAGGATTCCTGCATTGTTGCATTGAAAGTTCCAATCTGAAAGAGCTAATGACTAGACTCGATGTAGCGTTTATCCAAGCACAAATCACATAAGGAACAAGAGCCTCACTTACCACAAGGACTATGACTCAAACTGACCCTTCATTAATGTTTTTCAGGTAGGCCTCCCAGAAAATGCAACTGCCCTTAAAGCAGGGCTTAAGAGGAGGATGTGGGACAGGGGGAATCTTGGTTACCTATCATCTCCTTCTGTCTTTTTTTTAAAGAATGTAAGGATTATTATACTTTCACTGTGGGACTTCAAACATAGTTTAATGTCTTCATGTATTCAGTAGCAGGAATGAACTTTTAAAGAATTTATTTTATTTGTCAAAAAATTGTCAGGTCCTGGGTATATTGTGCCTACACGGTATAGTTCAGTGAAGATAGTTGCATCAGCCAAATGTTTAAAAACAAGAATTACCTATATTTTCACGCCTAAGGTAGATAGGAAAATATTTTTTTATATCTCTTTGTAAGCAGACATCCATTTCTGGCATTCAAAATACCAAAAGCACACCTGTGTAAATAACAGTGAAGAACAAATTAATACATGAACGAGCAAAGTCAACTGGACGTTTTTACCCTCTGTGTATTTACTGGGATTATGTCCAGCAACAGTATTGTTTTGTTTCCAATTAGTAAAATAGTTTGCAATAGCCTAGGTCCTCAGATGACTGCAGAACTGATACTGAATTGCATTTATATGTCTGCTTCTGATTCTGTTTTGCTATGTTTTGATTTTAATGAAATAAGAAGAAACCTTTGAACACGATGGAAAATTGGCATCTATAGGATAAATGAAAATTCTTTCATTTTCTCCAAAAGTTTGGAGACTCTAATCAGAATATTGAATTGAATATTCTAATATTCAATTCAATATAATTGAATTGACTGACTCTAATCAGTCAATTGAATTGAAAACTCTAATAATTGAATAACTGACTCTAATCAGAATATTGAATTGAATACTTCTCTTTACCTAAGATACACATGATTTATAAGATCTGAAAGGCAAAAAATAAATGTGAAACATTCAAAAGTAAGCCTATAGACTGATGTCCCCTGACTTTTTTGAAAATAATATCTGAATTTACTTGAATATGTATCAGCTTGTTGGGAACTTTGCCTCTCCTTGTAGAATACTTTCTTCTTTTTTTGAAGAATAACAACAGAAGTTTGGGCTAAAGGTGAGAAACAATGTGAATGCTCTAAGGTAATGATGCTTAATGATTTTGAACTGAGAATGACATAAATTCATGTTTTAATGGCTAATCTTCTTTGATCTTCAAAGATTACCTATGGTATCATAGGAAATTAAGTTGATAGCTAAGTTTCTCACATAAAAAGGCAAAATTTCTGTTTGGTTTTAGAAGCAAAAGACCTGCAATTGCATGTAGGAAGCAAATTGTAGAACATGTCACAAAATAAAAGGGATGTGGACTAGATCTTTAGCTACTAGTGGAGCAGTGATTGATATATGCTAGGGACATTGTCCTAGATAAAAAAAACCTATATATAAATCTGATAACTGAGTGGGTTTGTATTCTCTCAAATATAATTTTGAAAGTATTTATTTTTCATGTGTTTGTGTTCAGAAGATGGCGGGAAGCATGCTAGTTTTTCTAAATTCTGAATCCAGAGCAGCACATATATCTCCGATGATTCAAAAACGGAAAATTCAAAAGTCTATACCTGCTAGAATATTTTGTATAGAAAAAGAGCTATGTAGGATTTAACACATTATTTTTCTTGGTTTTTCCTTACAAAACTTCTAAAGGGAAAATGATTGCTAGGAAAAAAGAAAATTTTGAATTTCTACAATGGCTGTTAAAATCCAATACTTCAAGCTGAAGACTTATTGATCTTCATGTGTTGTCAATGAATAACCCATGAAGCATCTTGAATCATTCTTCTTATGTACCTTGAACATCCCTTCTGTAGGGTTGCAGAATTTGGTATACAGGTTTCATTCCCATACCAATTGTTTGGACACTGTATAAAGATGCAAGGCAGCTGCTGCTGAGTCACAGTGGTTCATGCATCTTATTAAATTTAACCAGAGTATAAAGCGAGTTGAACTGGGCAAGTGACAGTACCATGCCATGGAACAATATCTGTATGTCAATGATGATGTAAAACTTTCCTGTGTGAAGGATGGCTTTTAGGGTGTATCACTCTTAAGAAGTAGCAGAAGGTTGAGCTGCTCAGTGAATATTTTCCAATGGCAATGTTGGCATCCAGACTTAACGGGACAGTGCTGAGAGATTAGGAGTGTTAAAAATTGAAATATTCTGTGTTAGTACTACAGTGGGTAATCAGTTCTCCAGACACAGGGTTTTTTTATACCCTTAAATAGCAGTGGTAGGAAGTTAAGAGCAACATTGTAGGAAGAGATACTGTACATGGACAGGACTGCCATCTGGAGAAGCCTTTTTCACTTCAGTTTCTTTAAAGATGCTGTGTTTTCAAAGAGAAAATTTCAGGACAAAGGAATTTCAGAGGTACCACAGTTGTACTCTACAGCAGTGTCATACGACAACCTGCTTGCAGTTGTCAGCCATGTAAACATGTATATCTAAACAAAGCTTTCAGTTTTTAGGTATACATAGTTTTTGAGACTGGCTTGAACAAGAGAATTTGAAAATATGCTAAATAAGGCTGAAATCACTGCTACCGCCTGAAAAGAAGAAGAACTATACTTGCTCATGGAATTTTCCATAAAGCAGGTTCTTTTTTCATGAGAAGAAAACTTATTACCCTAACTGTTTTGCTAATTTCTCTCAAAAGAGAAGATTTTTTTGAATTGTTCAGAATAAAAATGCAATAGAATTGCTTGCCCAAGAAAATATTTGAAATGTGAAAAGCTTCCTTTCAACATTCAAGAATTAAAATAGCCATAAAAATTATTTAAATTCTTATGCCTAATCAGCTTTTCCCCCATTCTTAAAATGTTGTATTTAGATTTCTTTTGCCCAAATATGACACTTGTGCATTGAATTCCATCATACTTTTCTAAGTTTGGTTTTTTTTTTATTATTTTGATGTTAGGCTTATAACCTTTCCTGTCTTGGTGCTATGTATTGTTTTTAGAGTGCACTCTTTATTATGTATTTTATAACATACACAGAAGTGTTTAATAGAATTTGCTCCTTGATTGTTTTCTCCTCTTTCTCCCTGTCACATTCAATTTGCTTTTCCATCTTAATTTGTATTTATGCTCCTTTAGTTTCCTTCTTGCCTTAGGGATGTTTTCCAAGTTGATTATTACCCCTTAGGCAGCTCCTTTTCTCCTGGGGACTCTCATTCTCTTTTTCTGAGCCTTCCTAATCATGAACTGACTGGCTAGCTTTACATTAGCACTCTACAGTGGATGCTTCTTGCTCCACTTTTTTTAATTGCAGTTATTTTTTTATGTGATGTACTTAGTGTCCCTCTGGTCTAATTTGGCAGTGGCCATAACCTGTTGCTCCAGGAAAGAATGGCTATGGCATGCTGTGATGACATATTTTCCTAACACAAAGCTGTTAGCGGTACATCTTACGATCTGAAGTATGGCCTAGCCACATTCTAGGGTATTTTATTTTGCCTTACTGTAACTCTTGATGATGTTCTTATTCATGCGGACATCTCAGGCCTGTGGAGCTTCACTGTTGTTTCTGGTAGAGTCCTATTGTGGCAATTAAAGTTCAGGAGGGTTTTTTTCACTTTTTTCCATCTTCCCCTTGCCAAAAATTATCTGTCCTAAAATGCTCCCTTCTTACTTTACAATATTCATTACTTTAAAAGTCTACTAGTTCTTTGTACTTAATTTAATCTTCTTACATTTTTTTCAATCTTTAAAAACTTCAGACTAATATTCTATATAATATTTTTAATAGAGCTCTTGCTCACCTATTTTTAGGTGACAGAATGCTCATTTGCTGAATAAGTCTTCACATCCCAGATACATTTGTTTATCATTGTCCTGGACTAACATCATAAATTTATGGGCTGAGTTTTAAAAAAAATCTTAAAAGCTATCAGTAGAAGGATAAGGTAGAGCTAAATACCATCTGCAAAACCTGGCCTCAGATTTTAACGCTGCAGTTCTGAGGCTAGTACAGATAGAGGATTTCAAATTAATTTCTGAGATGCAAACAAGAATTAGTAGAAATTAGCTCCTTTTTTTTTTTTTTTATGTTAAATATGGAAATTTAGCTCAGCCAAGCCATATAGAAACATCTAGTGAGCTTTGTGGGCTTTTGAAGAAGATAATTTCCATTCGTGACCAGAATGATGAACACACAAATAAGTTGTTAAAATGTTTCTGTAATTCAGAAATAGTTGACAGAAATGGATCAGTTCTCACAGAAAAGAACTGAGTGACCTAATCTAAATGGGGTCATGTTTCAGCCAAAGGATGAATGCTCCTGTCCCTTTGAATGTACCACTAATAATATTTTTGTTTTCTGCTCAAGTTTTTACACAAAACTGCTATGGTTAGCTCTTAAACAGAGCTTTTGTATCTTTTACACTAGGGTCTGGTGTGGCCCTGGCCCAGGTAAGCAGAGATAACAAAAGGTTTGCAAGTAAATACTGACGATCCAATGAAGAAAGCATTAAAGGAAAAGGTGAAATTGCAATCATGGTATCTATACCATCAGTTTCTTGTTGATCTACTTGTTGATCTATATTAGTTCAAATGAATCTTACTGGCAAAGAGCAATGGAAGCATAAACAGCTACACAGTGGGAAACTAAAATATGCACATGAAATGTGCCCCAGCCTGTTCAGAATAAAGTGAAAATGTTTAGCTACTTTGAATTTAAACTATGGAAAAAAACATGAGTATAAAAGCAAATGTTATCTCCAGAAACTTGTAACTGAAACATTTCCCCATTCCTCCTTTCCCTTTCCTTCCCCCCTCACACTTCATAGGGCAATTGATTAAAAATCTGCCCTTTTTCCAAGTTTCTGTTCCTTTTTTTCTGCAGAGGTAAACTTTAAATTGAGATGGAAATACAAACTGTTGCATAGAGAATCACAATGTTACTACTATTTGAGTGAACTACGTATGCTAATCTATAAATTAGAAAATAAAGAAGCTATTTTGTATAAACCAGATTTTTCTGTCAGTTAAAAGAAGGAAGGGGTAAAAATAATACCCCAGCTAAATCTATTAAACATGAAATGGCTAGAATAGCTTTAATAAGATCATTAAAATTAATATGAACATTTAAATGGGACAGAGTGGCTGTCATAAATTATTTAGGAAAAGAAATTATGGTGTTCAAGAAAGCATGCATTTAAAAAAAAAGCACCAGCAAAATTTTAACCAGTAGCTAATTTCCATTTGACCCTGAATTACTAGTTTTATCTTTTTGGGGTTTCATAACAAAATCAGTTACAATAAACACACCCTGTATTACAGCACTGCGAATTACTTAACTTTATTACATTGTGTAGCCATGGTTACCAGTCACTGAGAAAGAAAAGAGACAAGGACTTGACAGCAATTTATTGTCAGCCAGGAAACCATATATCAGACTAATTTTATACCTTTTTAGACATGAACTGAGGCTATTAGCTGCTTGTGAGGTTTACATGTGTGTATGTGTGTCTGTGTGTGTAGGCAGTGTGTAATGTGACAAAGAGTGGCAGAAGCCTGCTCGAAAGATGAGGTGGATTGAGCAAATCATATAAAGGGTATGTTGATAATTCCTATCCAGTCTATGTCTGTCTGTACAATCTAGGAACATAAAAATTGGCAGAGAATTCCTCTCGTGACTACAGCTCCCCACTCTTGAAGACTGCTTTATAAAACCTTTCATGAACTTTAGAAACTGCATTTTAAACTGCTTTAGGTACTTTCACTATGCTGCAGAGGAGGTCTGCTCAGCCTCTTCTAGGCTGGCATCAACAGTTTCCTGCCTCTCTGAGAAATATTTTCTCAGTATATACTGGGGCTGTATTTACATTTGGCATGTCAATGATGCCAAAAATGTCATGCTCTTGATTAAAACTCACAATACTTACACATTTTTGCAATGAATGAATCAAAAAAACTGCCAAGCAAAGCCTAAGGGTAGAATAAATTGAGTAGAAATGATTCAGTAAACCCCCCATAGCTTTGCTGACATTGTGTGCTGAGTCAGTGAAGAAGAACTTGTGCCCTTGTTTTGTTCTAAACCAATTAGTTCTATGCACAGCTCTTGGTAGCCTTTGCTTCTGGAAGATTTCAGAAGACAGCCACCTAGCTAAAAAAAAAAACCCAAATAATAAAATAACAGAAGGCTTTTACAGTTTTATTTGCACACGGACAAAAGTCTAAGACTTTAAGACTTTAAGAAGTTTCTGTGTGTGAAAACAAAGAGATGAGCTAAAGTATTCTTGCAACCATTTGGTTTTATAAGTATTGTAAAATCTGTTATTGTAGCAGCTTAATCTAATGCTTGACAGACGTTCTCAGGAAAACTCCCAGACATTTTCTAGCTACTTCTGTTCTCTAAAGAATGACATTTCATCAAAATTCCATGATAAAAAAACAAGTGAGAACATAAATTGGCTATCTCCATTAGTAATTATTTAACTACCCTAAAAAATTTTCTAGTTTTTAAGAATGTTTGGAAGTATATGAAACAGTTAACTCTTCTGATACTGTTACATGAGTTTCTTTAGTACAGCATAATCTCCTCTTTCTTTCTAGAAACAAAATACTCCAAATATTTTTAAACATTTGATTCTATACCACCTCAAGCTTTCTTTTATTCCTTTTCTTAATTCCACAGGCACAGACAAAGCATTATTGTTAACACTTGGAAAGAAAGCATTCCTGTTTTCGATTGCAAAACATCTGCATCTTTATTTTGCATCCCTTCATTTCAAAGGACTCTGAATCAGGATAATTCATTAAGGAATTTCTCTCCCATTGTCTTACTGAAGTGACTTATACGTTGATTTCAGGTTTGAAAATACCAGCAATATATTTCTGTAGAAGCTCTTTTGCGACATCTGCTGGCCACACTGGCACTTGCAGTATAAAGCTGGCATGCAATAATAGTAATATAATAATTAACCTTAATGATTAATAAAATAATAACAGTAATAATACCATCATTATTATCATCATCCAGGTTGGTATCCTTTCAGTTCTATTAAGTTCTTTTTCAGCTTCTGTTATATAATTAGTCTGCTAGGGCCATAATCTGAACAAAGGCCAAAATTAAAATGGGTGATCACACTCCTGGAAGTTATACAATCAAAATTTGACTCCTAAGTTGAGTGCAGTGATGATAAAAGTTATGTATGGATTTTAAAGTAGTTTAACAAATTGAAAATCCACCTGGGTTTTGGTTTGTTTTTTTTTTGTGTTTTTTTTTTTTTTTAAATATATTCTTTATATTGGAAGCTACAGCACAAAAAGCCATAAAGTGAACAATGATGTGGTAAGTGCTCAAAGGACAAAAAAGCTCTGTGAGATCTAGGCATGTAAGATGCCACATACACAGACACACGGCTTTGGAAAATCTTCCATCAAGGCAATATACCCACTGTGACGTAAAGAATTTATATATGCAACAGGGAGTTCAAAAGCATATTTTTTTTTCAAATACTAAGAATAGGATTATAATCGTAATAGCAAAGGATTAGATTCTAGGTAAGTACAAAGCCTTACACTTGCATACTGTATTATAGAGTCATTTTTCTTATATTTATGACACTTTCACTGTTCAGGGAGAAATGATAAAACACAGACTCTGCTTTTCTATTCTTGTAGCTTTGCTATGATTTATTACAATATTACAGAAGATTACCAATTCAGAATAAGTCTTTTATTAATAGTATATGAGAAAACTGTTTTCTCATCAGTCTAACAATGTGAGCTCTTCAAATTGATGGATTATAAAATACTTCTTATTACAATAAATAATTAATATAATAATAGAAACATTAAGGCAATGATTTTCAATTTATCAGAATCTTGTAATGATACAGGCTGTTCCAAAAAGTGAGTTGGTGAGTTGGGTATTTAGGAAGTGGACTGTTTTAGGAATTTATTTTTTACTGTAGATTATGTTGTCAAGGCTGAGAAAGACTGTTAAGTGTTTCCTGGGAGAAAAGTAAATACAATAGGAAATTAGGAATCAACCTTAAAGTTGCTCTTTCTGTTCCAGTTTTTATCTACTAATAATTCTTATCTTAATCATATTAATAATTCTTCTGAGGGAAAAATATGTCTATACACAACACAATGTGCTATTAATATTAATATAGCTCAAGCTGTATGATACAATTCAACTCCATTTCATATCAGCTGAAATAAGTGTCTGTGTGCTTTTCCAAATGTCTGCACTATCTAGAATTATTATGCAACCTCCTAAGTATATTTTCAGAGCATCACACAAGGACCTCATTTCCACTGACACATTAATAATGCCTGCATAATTAATGGATAGGCAGAGTCATTTGAGAAAATATTCTATCATCTTCATGAAAAAGAAGACTGACGGAGTTTCAGAACAGCCTAATCCCTGGAAGACAGTATTCAGACATATCTTCAGTCCCCTCTGCTGCTTAGAACCAGTGGAATTGCAAATAATGCATTGCTTTGGTTGACATCTTTTCTGTGATTCATCAGAGATGCTCAAGGACTTTCTGTTGTGTCTTTGGGTAATGCGTAGAGATTGTATGGAAAGGAAGGAATGATTTCAACTGGGTTATTTTACAGGTTTAGTTCACTGCACTTAAGACCAGCTAACTGAATTGAGCTGTTGAGAAGAGCTGAAAGGAGCCTCTACCGAGCCCCCTCCCCCCTGCAAAATCTCTGTATGTGAGCTCCCTTCCACTTCACTTGGGAGCAGCTTTTCAGCTGAGACTCTTGTGTTTGAAGACGACTTTGCTACAGATAGTTATTTCTATGAAAATAGTATTTCTCCCAGGACTACTGAAAAGATAACTCCTTTTCGCAAGGGGCTTGAATGGGATATTCATCAAGTTCCATCTTTTTTTTTTTATTAAACCTGTCTGTGTATTCAACAGCTTACTGATCCTGCCTATTTCAATAAATAAAGAGGATCTGTATTTTAAATGTGAATGTGCAGAGTTTGCTTCATACCTTCATACCTTCATCAGCCTCAGATACAGTTGGCAACCCATCCAGTAACAGTGTTGCAAAAGGAATATAAGTTCTTCCTGTCTTTTCTGCTTAACTGTTCAGTATTTAAAATAATTAGCTTCTGTATTCAGATAGCCAAATTATAGTTGTACAGGTGATTTCTTTATAAGCAACTGGCTTCCTATCTTGGCTCCTTTTCTGTCCATTTGCCTTCACCGTTTAGCAGAAATATGCAGCATCAACTTTTATTTAGTGGTAGAAAACATACCCATTCTAAACAATAAAGCAAAGTCCCATACAGACTGCATTCTTTCCTACATTTTTCTTGCAGTTCAGTGAGTCTAAATCTCACTGAGGGAACCCTTTAGGAGTTCAATTAGGAGACAATATTTGATTGAATGAAAAGCTAATGACAGCTTTGATGCTAGATAAGAAATCAGATTTTCCACAGCAATAATTCAGTCATATCAGCCTGTGGCTGACATTTTCTGTTTGGATTTCTTATTTAGTCAGATATCTTCCTTCCATATGGCTTGAGAGTGACCTCAGTTGACTCAGTCCCTCTGCTCCTCAATTTTTGACACAGTCTCTTTGGATTGTGCTACAGCCTGATTTTAGTTTACTTTAGCCATATAGAAGTACATTTTGGGGTCTCATTGCTGCTGATGTCATTGTTCTGTTGCACAGAAAGCTGAATTTTGGTCTGAAACCTGTTTTGTTAACAGCCTATGAATTTTAGAGGGGGAAGACTCTCTTCTCTGACAGAAAAAAATTGGAACAAAAAATGTATCTGTATATAAAACTCTTGATTGAGAGCTAACATGAAGGGAAACCCTCCATATTCCCTCCTCCTGTCAGGAGTCCCTGAGGTCAGGGAGACCTAGACTAGGAGGTTGCTTCTGTGGACATCTGTAGAGCAAAAGAAACAAAGTGGGCAGGCATAAGCTTATTTATTTTGCATGCGTAGTTTATGCATTTTTTTTGTTGTTGTTGTTATAACATGCATTTTAAACATGCTTTTCTTTTAAAATACTTTTGTGAGCTGAGAAAGTGCATGCTCAATGCTGGCCATACTCTTACAGGAGACGACATAAAAGTGGGAACAAAAGCTGTGAAGGTTACCTAGAGCAGCTAGGAGGGAAGGCCCCAGCACAAGGCAGAACTGGTGGGAGAGAAAAGGAGGGAGGAAGGAAAGCATTCAGCCAGCTCAACTTTGCTGGACCACAGCAAGGCTAGGTACTAGTTTCAGACTGTGAAAGTTACGGCAAGAACAGAAAAATAACCAGCAGGCCTAAAATTTATCTCCTCAGAGAAGAACAACGCGAGTTGTTATATTAAGAATTGTTGTTAATTTTTTTAATCTACCTTATTAGTTTTTTCTAAATCTTTAATAAAATGCATGGTTTATTTACTCACTTAATTAGTGTTTGCTGATAATAAAAATGAGCTTTTATTGTGAACAAGTTTAGGATAATTTTAGTATGTAAAAAATAATCACAAATTCCTAAGAAGAGAAGGCTGAATGCAATTTTTCCCATTGTATAGATGATACTGAAATGCACACAGTTCTTGCTGCTTTGCACTAGTGTTAATGATAGTGCACAATGGGGTATCCAGGTCTTTAGAGACAGCTTTTAGTTTTCAGAGGTGTTTTATTAACTTATTTTTCAGTAGGAGAAATAGAGGCATACGGTTTTGTTACACACGGAGGCCATCTTGTGGCAAAATGTTGGTAGTCTTATTAAAATACTTTTAATTTAGATGGAGAAATGAATTCAAATTTGTTGCAATATTTCCATTATTATTTGTAGTACCATCATAAACTGGGGCATGATCAAAATATACGTACATTCTGACAATATCTGCTGAGCCTGCAGAGGAATATTAATTCCTAAAGAGAAAGCACTAATGCCGAAATGTGTTAGGCCAATGAGAAATGTGTGATAATGTTTTTTGCTAATAAGAAGCCAATTTACATTTATAAAGCATCTTTATTTAAAGAAAACTGCAAATGAAAGGATGATTATGTCACAGGAAAGGGGTTAAATTCCTCATATATTCTGTCTCACAATTAAAATTTGATAATCTAATAGAATAAGACATACTGACTAGATGAATCAAACTAATTAATACTATTGATATTTATCTTTTCTTTTGCACTGCAATTTTCTCATTAGTGATTTGGAAGTGTTGCAAATATATGACCTCTGAAAATAAAATATCCAGGCTAACAATATCACAATTAAGATTTGTCAGCAGGACATAGAGAGGTTCTAAACAGCCTAAATACTAATAAAGTTTAGATTAATAATTTTTAGATTTAGATTAAAAATTACAGATTAGATTCTATTATTAAAGTGGTGGTGGTTGGTTTGAAAGAGGAAAACAATTAGTGCATTGAATCCAGAAGAAAAACAGTGCCTAAATAATAAGTATGCACAGGTGGACTTGAAGAAAGAGCTGCATCTATTGCACATTGTTGGAGTGGTAGGGAAATTGCACAGCTGTGACAGCCTGTGTAATTACAAACTGGTATGTGTGAATACCAAGCAGTGAGCTTTCCCCCAGAAATGCGTGATTCATTGCATCTTGCCAGCTACTTTGAGCCTTTAACAGAAAAGTCATAGTTTAGCATTTAGAGAAATTTTTGGCGTGTTGTATTGGATTGCAATATAGCAGCAAGTAACAGAAGGCCATATATTGGCATATAATTTCAGTAGAAACATGGTTATGAAAGTTCAACTCTACTATTGCTCTGACTTCTAAACATCAAGTTAGTCTTATTAACATTCTGGAAAGAAATGAGTGTTTATAGTTTAAAATACATGCCCAAGGAATGGCACCAATACACCTGGTTTACTCTCTGTACCTGCAGTACAAAAGCTCAGTGTGATAAATAAAATTTCAAAGCAATACATTTTAAAATTTCTATGAAGAAATACTCCTTTTTCCAAATTATAAAAAAAAAAAAAACAAACACATTACCATGAGAGATAGAAGTGAGACAACAAACCCAGTATATCCTGGAAACAGATCAGATATTCACATGTCGCAACACTGAAATCTGCTATGACATTCACAAGGATAATCAGCATTCACTGAGAATACAAAAGTCAGAATTCATTAATAACAAACCTGAAAGTAAGAATATTCTTACTGCCTGAGCATTATAATGTTTTATTATGCTTTCATTTGCTATTTTTACTGGATGCAGTGTAATCCATATATCATTAAGTGATTGGTAAGATTTTGATTAGGCAGAGCAAATAATTTCTAGTGTTTAAAGTATGTGGAAATATAATTCTGTGTTAATTATGGTATGCGCAAACAATTGAAGTCCTTAGAAATCTATACAGACCAGTCTATATAATTCTTCACAGCTATATTTTCACCCTCTCACTATGCTACGGAAGAAATGTTCACTTTTAGCAAGCAAGGACATTGCTATTACACTTTGCTTTACACTTTTCAAAGTAACAAATAAATAAGCAATCTTATCCCTGACTGGTATCTCTGTCACTTATTCATCCAACTATATCACAAATATTCACATCTTTCAAAAAGAAAGAAGAGAAATTAGGCTGTTGCCAGTGATTCTATCAAGTGAACACTTTATTTTGCCACTTAAAACGAAGTTCTTCTGAAAGATCATTTCTGCCACTCTTCCGCAAATAGCGAGACAGGAGCTGCTGTTTATTAGCTGACCTTGGAAGGGTCTTTTTCCAGCTGCAAAGCAGCTCATAGATCTGGTGTGTTAAATTATCAGGGCACTTCAGCCTAACAAGCTGAAGTACGCTCCGCCGAACAGGTAAGCATAAAGCAAGCAATGATGTATTATCTTCTGCAAGCTCTTCTGCAAGCCAGTATAGGAGGTTGTCCCATAGGGCCTCTGAAGGACAAAAATTAGTACATTAAGATCATTATTCTTCTGCTATGAAAATCCTTCTTTCTTTTGCAAAGCTTTCTAAAGCTGGAGGCTGAGTGGGTGAACTCCCCAACTGAATACGTTTTTTCACTTTAATGGAAACGCAATCACTTCTAATGCCGTTTTTGGCAACTGCATAAAAGTTAAGAGCAGATTCAGCAACAACCTATAAAATTCGTTTAGAACTGTATGGGGAAAGGTAGCAATAAAATAAAAGGGTTTTGGCATTGGATGGATACATCAGTTAAACTGGAGCTTTCCATTACAAATGGAATCTCCTTATACAGAAAATTGTGTGCTGTTCAAGCACCCCAGCACAAGATTTTCTTTTGAGAGTTTTTGAATTTTCTGGTAAAAAACAGATCACTTTTTTATTTCTTTGAATGTCTGTTAACTCATTAACTACCTTGGTTACTGAATTTTAAAATGTCAGTTACAGCTGAACCAAATCTTGGCATTAAAAGAAGTAAATAGCAAATATAACTGTTATTTATATTGATATGAATATATTATATATATGTTCTTACCTGATGAATCAGAAGAAATTATTTTCATGCTTTGTGGGCGGTTGATGAACTTCTCATGCTATCAAAGAAAATTTATTGAGGAAAGAGAAATGAGCAAATGAATAAGCAATGAGGACATGGGAGTGGATTGCAGTATATCAGCATTTAAGATGGATTTTTCCTGTACAGAGGATTTGTGTCATTACTGAAACCAGTTAACACCACCATTGGTACAGAGCTGTTAAAATAATGAAGTTAAGTCTGTTTATACCACTGGATGTGTATTGCATCTTATTAAAAAGCTTATAATTTATGAAATTTTATATATGTTTGATCAATAGCATTACATCAACATTATTATGTATAGAAACCAGGCGTATAGAAAATCTGTATGGAACCTTGGTACATGAAAAGGATTCTGATTTCGAACACTGCATTAACTTTGCCTTGCTGTCTCTGTGTTCTTAATACGACTGTGTGCATACCACACTGTTTCAAGGAAAATAACAGTTTCTAGGTATGCAGTAGCTGGTTTTAGGTCTAGAAATCATACTATGCTTGTAGTTATGGTTATTCAACTTTTAATAATTACTAAAAATCATCAGAATTGAAAAGACAAGTTCCATTAGAATGTGGTATTCTTTCTCTTTCTTCATCTGAACACTGGTGAGAAAGAAAAAAATATACTTTGTCCTTTTCCCCTATGACTGAGAAAGAGGAAAGTCTTCTGGTCTTTACTGTTGTTTCCTAATCCATACTCAAAAAGAAATTACTTATATAAGCGCTGAGCCACAAAGAGATTAATTCCTATGAAGTTCAGCTTTTTTTTTTTTTTTTTTTTTTAACAGCTGTAATTGTTCGCTTTTTCACACAGATTCAGTTGTATGACCTGGCTGTTTATGCACAGTTTTCACTGTGAGACTTGCTCCAGGTTTATTTGCTGAGCGTCTGTTATCCATTTGTGAATTAAGAACATGAAACTCTGAATGGATAAATCGTTCTTCTTTTCCTGCTATGCATACTGAGCCAGAGCTCCGCTGAGCTTATCTTAAATACTTTTATAAAACGGACTTCATATCTTGTTCAGTTTTTGGAGTGTTTCGTATGCACTGAGCTATATGTCCAAAAGCTCAATATAATCATAACTGTTACCTGTTTACCTGTGAATTCATTCATTTGGCCTGTACTCATCATATTAGAGGGTTTCAGTTTGCACAGGATGCACACAGTATGCGCTGCTTGGCAGTGCAAAACCATCCTGCACTGCACTCATCTCGATAATGGAGTCTGCCTCATCTTGCATGCTCCTACAGCAATTCTGTCACTGGACATGCCCTAGCATGAAGGTAGCATAAGATTGCTAAAAAAAATCTTTTAAATAAAGGGAATATAAAGCTCTTCCAGAAGGGGGCATTGTTTTTCTTCCAAGACAGCTTGCTTTGGCTTTCTTTAATTGTGCGTTTATATTTAAACTTATTTTCTTTCATAAATGGGAATTTAGCACCTCAAAGGTCTGTATGAGATTTTCAAAGTTATTGTAGATGAACTCAATTACCCATGCACTGACTTTAATCTGAACTACTTTATGCTACTTAATGTTAAAATAGTAGTAAAAATGATAAGAATTGAAAATTAGAATTGTCTAGAAATAGTGTAATAATATACAAGGCATTAGAGCTAAAACATTAAATCTGCCTTTAAAGTTTAAATATCTGTGGTGAAGGGCTAAATTCACCCACGGTTCAGCTGCACTGCCATGTAGTTCCACTGTTCTGGCTGACAATGTAAGTAAAATGCTCTTAGCAGTCAAAGCAGTTTTCTAGTCTGGAAGGCCCTTCAATTAGCTAAGCGAAGCTAAGCTCTGCCTTTCTGAAGCAGAGGATCACATGCTATTTTGCTGTTAGACAGTCATTAGACATAAAACTTCAGTAGAATAGTAATTTGATAATGCTTGTATGTATTACAACAATCTCTTTCTGCAAAGCATTCTGATTTCAGCCAGTAATACTGAAGTGCTCTGTCAAATGGACCTCAAGGCATGACCAGACTCCAGCAGCATATCAAACAGGACAGACAGAGGAGAAATTATCCTTTAAACTCCTTAGCCCAGTTTCACATAAATACGACTGCTTAGAAATCAGTAGAAATATTGCTGGCATGCACACACATACTTGACATCAGAACCTAATCCACTGTATTAAACTTGTGTTGAAAATAACAGGTTTGAACAATAGGAGTTTTCTAATGCTGAAAAAATGTAAGCTTAAGAAATAGGAATTGTTAGTGAAGGTCAGCTTGCTTCTGTGTAAGCGTAACATGTTTAAACTAAAAAATGAAGTGAATGGTTGCATACTAAGTAAACAGCTGCTGCTTTTAGCACTGTCAGAAATATATTTGTAAGAGACTGGATAATGTGGGCATATACATAAAAAAATGGCTTATAATCTACAGAGTTACTCTCTTCTCTCCACAATTCAAGAGAAATTTAGGTGGGAATTTTACAGCAATGAGTGAAAATGTATTCAGAATGGCTGCCTGAAAAAGACTTCATCTGTCTTTGTCACAACCAAAACCAGGCGTTGTGGATGGTCTAACTCTATCATCTCACCAAAAAAAAAATTAAAAAAAAGCCAAAATTTCCTCTCATTTTGCTGAGAAAATTTCTATTTTTACTGACAACACTAGTGTTTGTGATCTCATGTGAATTAAAACTAACCTGTTAACATAATTAAACTAAACTTAAGATATTTATTAACTCAACAAATCAGCAGAAATGTAAATAGTCTTTGCTGTTCTTGCCCTGATTTACTGCTATTCTGGGGATTTTAAATGAGCCATGAACGGATCCCCCAGCATAGTGGGAGCAAGTGAGAAGTCTGTCAACAACACTACAATGTACAGTCAACTAGTTCACACATAAGACATGAAAGCCTTACTGTGACAACTGGAATTCTGTAAAGTAGCTGCCTTAGTGTGAGCAACGCTATAAACAACCCAGCATTATCAATAAGTCATATTTGACCAGGGCACATTATGTTTTGATATTCTTGCAAGATTTGCGGCACTTTAACTGCTGTACTGTCATCCTACACATGTGATAGAGACTAGCAAAATTAAAGGATCGTTGCTTGACTGTATGTCTACGCACACAAATGTGGTCAGATAGTTCTCAGGTGCTTTGGCAAGATACATTAATTGCATCAGCATGCAACTAATTATCGCCAGTGCCAGTCTGGGTTCATCTTATATGAACATTAACACAAAACTTGGACTTTAATGAAGTGGTAAATAGCAGTTGCATTTAACAGATGGCTGGTGTAGTTGTTTGTACAATTAGTGCATTAAATTTCTCCCTAGCTGTATTTTCTCATCTGATTTTAACTATTTGCTTCTATTTCTTTTATTCATCAGAAAGACCACGTAAGCGTAAAGATATATCTGATTCAAATATGTTGATAAGATCACGGATAGCAAATACAAGATAAAAGTTCTTCTGTTAATTTTTACTCTCAGTGTTTTCATCACCATTAATAATTTTAGAACACATAGTCAAATACAGTAAATAACTAGAATTTCCTTTTCATTGCTCTGGCATTTAATTGCATCTGGATCATTATGTTTAATATATATTTCTGTCTTTCAGTTGATTCCTCTTCTAGCTCAAACACATTTTTAACTGCCTCAATTATCCTGTGAAAATGAGTTCACCTGCTTATTTTTGTATGTAAAAAGTATGTTCTTTTATATTTACTGGATACACCTGCCATTCACCAAAATAATTGTTCTTACATCCTGTGAAAGGGGGATATAGTAATTCCTTTTTCAGTTCCTACATAATACTTGTTAACATTTACAATATTTCAGTTTCAAAACTGTCTGAAGTTTTGTAATCAATGTGTTGCCTCTCTACTTAGAACCACTCCATGCTTCTGATCACCACCTTTCTTTTGCCTTCTTACAAATCCTCTTTCTAAATTCCATGACCAGAACTACAGAGTGTAGTCAAAATGTGGATGCTGTAGTACTGAGTATTTTGTAATGTCATCAGATTTTTCACTTAATTATTCAAGTTTCTGATGAATACGTTAGCATGGGTCCGTACCAGAATTTATTAATAATCATCCTCCCTTGAGGAAACCAACCCATTTTTCTTATTCTTTTTTTCTTATCTTTCAGCCAGCAAACAAGGCAAAAGGGAGCACTTTTTGTTCCTAAAATTTCTATGAGCTTGTTCAGTATGGAATTCAAGATTTACTTGGCTGGAAGAACACATGAAGAGCAAAACAGCAAACAATATTACAACTTTGTGTTAATGAATGTTACATATAACATTGTGTAGGTGAAATTCTTATTCACCTTGTATATTTTTATAGCAGTAGTAAGGTATGTTGTATTTAATTTACAAATTATTCACTTATGATTCACTAATGTCAAATAACCAGCTTCACTGATGTCTTATAATTCTTAAAAAAAAAAAAAAGTAACCAAACTAGCTAACTTATCAAGGAATATTTCTTCTCTACTAAAACATATGAGTTTAGGTCTCTCAATTTTAAATTATTACAGTGGGTGGATGAAAGATCAAAAAGTAGGAGGTTTCACCAACTATAGCAAAGTATAACATTTTGTGTACTAAAATGACTTGCAATATAACGGAAGATGTTATTCTGATGCTGTTCTTCATACTATAGATTGGTATATCATTCTGTATAAGAGAGAAGACACAAATCATATAATGAAAAAGTTATAAATATGCACATTTTTACAAGCATTTTGATCATTTTTTTTCCCAATATTTGCATTTAATGAAGAATTATTTATAAGATGCAACAATATTGATTTTCTGAAGTCATAACTCTCTAAGCAGACTTTTTGTGCATCAAACTGGGCTCCTCTGTGCTTGAACTGATTCAGTTGAAAGTAAAGTCACTACTCAAAAAGAGATGTAGAGAAAATATTCCCAAAGGCTATATATATTATATATTCTCACACACTTACACAGACTGACCAGAGCAAATGTGGCCAGAAATATTTGTTTTGAAAACTCCAAATAGAATATCAGGGACTAATATGTATAGCAGTAGACCATATATATATATGCCAACCCAAACTGAAGACATTTGATAATTACCTTCCTGGTTTAAGACAAATGCAGTTCAGCCCTTTGAATCTTACTCTTATTCTGCAGTACAATTAAATACAGTAGGAAAATGGGATGGAAGCTAGGCAGGTGGATGGAAGAAAACTAACCGATGCCTAGGGTGTGCCACAGATTAACTGATTAAACATCCCAGTGGAACTCAGGAGTTTGTATTTCCCTCTCTGTGAATACCGCACATGGAATGCTAGCCCTGTGGGAAAGCACAAAATGAAAACATGGGATTCTCAAAAGAAAACTTACATCTTGTATGGAGTTTGTCATTAAATTTTCCTGCAATTAACTGTTCTTTATTTTTACTTGGGAGAATGGAGATGAGAGAGAAATCAAGAGGTATGGAACTCTGTCTAGAGTATGGAACTCTGTCTGGGGACAGCTGAGCAGTCCACAGAGAGTTTGTGGGTCAGGGTTAAAGGGAATATAGCTATGGGAGACATTACTGTGGGGATCTGTTACAGACCACCTGATCAAGGAGAACCTGAGGATGAAGCACTCCACAGACTGATAGGAAAAGCCTCACACTCACAGGCCCTTGTTCTCATGGGGGACTTCAACCACCCTGACATCTGTTGGAAGGACAGTACGGCCCGGCACAAGCAATCCAGGAGGTTCCTCGATTGTGTAGAAGACAACTTCCTTCTGCAAGTAACAGAGGAGCCAACAAGGAGAGGTGCCATGCTTGACCTCGTGCTCACCAACAGGGAAGGGCTCATTGGAAATGTGACGCTCCAGGGCAGCCTTGGATGCAGCAATGATGAGATGCTCGAATTTGAGATCCTCAGGAGAGCAAGAAGAGCGTGCAGCAAGCTCACTGCCCTGGACTTCAAAAGAACAGACTTTGGCCTCTTCAGGAACCTGCTTAGTAAGGTTCCATGGGATACAGCCCTAGAGGGCAGAGGGGGCCAAGTCTGTTGGTTGATATTCAAGGATCACCTGCTGCAAGCTCAGGAGTGTTGCATCCCAACCAGAAGGAAGTGCAGCAGGAGGGCCAGGAGACCTCCTTGGATGGATAAGGAGCTCCTGAGGAAAATTCAATTGAAAAAAGAGGCTTATAATAAGTGGAAGCAAGGACAGGTGGCATGGGAAGAGTACAGGGATGTCGTCCGGGAAGCTAGAGACCAGGTTAGGAAAGCTAAGGCCCAGTTAGAATTAAACTTGGCTAGAGGTATTAAAGATAACAGGAAGGGATTCTACAGGTACATAGCAAATAAAAAACAGACTAGGGAGAATGTAGGCCCCTTCAGGAAGATCTTGGGAGAACTGGCTACACAGGATTTGGAGAAGGCTGAGGTTCTGAATGACTTCTTTGCTTCAGTCTTCACTGCCAAAGGCTCTGACCACACCACCCAAGTCTTGAAAGGCAGATGCAGGGACTGTGAGAATGAAGACCTTGGGCCCACTGTAGGAGAGGAACTGGTTCGAGACCATCTTAAAAATCTGAATGTGCACAAGTCCATGGATCCTGATGAGATCCATCCACGGGTCCTGAAGGAGCTGGCAAATGAAGTTGCAAATCTGCTGGCAATCATATTTGAAAAATTGTGGCAGTCAGGTGAAGTTCCTGATGACTGGAAAAAGGGAAATATAACCCCCATTTTCAAGAAGGGGAAAATGGAAGACCCGGGGAATTACAGACCAGTCAGTCTCACCTCTGTGCCAGGCAAAATCTTGGAGCAGATTCTCCTGGATGGCATGCTAAGGCACATGAAAATCAACAAGGTGCTTGGTGACAGCCAGCATGGCTTCACTAAGGGGAAATCCTGCCTGACCAATTTGGTGGCCTTCTATGATGGGGCTACAGAACTGATGGACAGGGGTAGAGCAGTTGATGTCATCTACCTGGACTTGTGCAAAGCATTCGACACTGTCCCACACGACATCCTTGTCTCTAAATTGGAGAGACATCAATTTGATGGATAGACCACTCAGTGGATAAAGAACTGGCTGGATGGCCACACGCAAATAGTTGTGGTCAATGGCTCAATATCCGGCTGGAGACCAGTAATGAATGGCGTCCCTCAGGGATCGGTGTTGGGACCGGTCTTGTTCAACATCTTTGTCGCTGACATGGACAGTGGGATTGAGTGCACCCTCAGCAAGTTTGCTGATGACACCAAGCTGTGTGGTTCGGTTGATACGCTGGAGGGAAGGAATGCCTTCCAGAGGGACCTTGACATGCTTGTGAGGTGGGCTGATGCTGACCTCATGAAGTTTAACCATGACAAGTGCAAGGTCCTACACCTGGATCGGAGCAATCCCAGGCACACCTACAGGTTGGGCAGAGAAGAGATTCAGAGCAGCCCTGCAGAGAAGGACTTGGGGGTGTTGGTTGACGAGAAAGTGAACATGAGCTGGCAGTGTGCGCTTGCAGCCCAGAAAGCCAACCGTATCCTGGGCTGCATCAAAAGGAGCGTGACCAGCAGGTCGAAGGAGGTGATCCTGCCCCTCTACTCTGCCCTTGTGAGACCTCACCTGGAGTACTGTGTGCAGTTCTGGTGTCCTCAACATCAAAAGGACATGGAAGTGTTGGAACAAGTCCAGAGAAGGGCCATGAGAATGATCAGGGGACTGGAGCACCTCCCGTATGAAGACAGGCTGAGAAAGTTGGGGCTGTTCAGCCTGGAGAAGAGAAGGCTGCGTGGAGACCTCCTAGCAGCCTTCCACTATCTGAAGGGGCCCTTAAAGATGCTGGGCAGGGACTCTTCATTAGGGACTGTAGTGACAGGACAAGGGGTAATGAGTTAAAACTTAAACAGGGGAAGTTTAGATTGGATATAAGGAAGGAGTTCTTTACTGTAAGGGTGGTGAGGCACTGGAATGGGTTGCCCGGGGAAGTTGTGAATGCTCCATCCCTGGCAGTGTTCAAGGGCAGGTTGGATGAGGCCTTGGGTGATATGATTTAGCCTAAGG
Organism: Pezoporus flaviventris; assembly: GCF_033815535.1. Taxonomy (NCBI): domain Eukaryota; kingdom Metazoa; phylum Chordata; class Aves; order Psittaciformes; family Psittacidae; genus Pezoporus; species Pezoporus flaviventris. Next base: position 20,456,582 of record NW_026892550.1, on the reverse strand, counting down.
TGTCTCTGCCCATGGAAGGGGGGTTGGAACTACATGATCTCAAGGTCCTTTCCAACCCTAATGATTCTATGATTCTATGATTCTAGGTATGCTTGTGAAATAAAAGATGTATTTGTAAGTGATAGCATAAGGAAGAGTGAAGTCAATTAAATTCAGAAAAAGAGAGATTCTACAGCTTGTCACCAGAGATTTAGACTTAATGTTACTGTAAATATTTTGATATTACAATGTATGCAAATTTGACAGCAGTAATCTAGAGGCAGCATTTTGTGTAATATAGGGTGCTAATACCTAAGTTCTTTGAAAATATTACAATGAGATTTCATTGCAGTAATATTAAAGATTAATTTATGTAGCAATACTTTTCACTAGAGATGGAGATAATTGCCATATGGCTTTTTTGTAGAGGCTTATCAGGCATAACAGGAGAAGCAGGTGATAGGAGAAAGATAGGTTACACGAGCCATTTAGTGTAACCTCCTGTGATTTGCAATTTTGCACTCCCAAGACAAGGATACAAGAAGTATATAATTGAAATGTAAATAATAATTTCTTGGGGCCATATCATCTTGGGAGAGCAAGTGGGGGAAGAGCTGCAGCTAAACACTTTTTTTTCCATGCTCATGCTTGGATGAGGGTCCCTTCCACTTGCTAAAAGAAATTCTGAGGGTGTTTGTATGTAGCTGATGGATCAGAGCTGCTCCATCTGTGACTCCTGCGTGTATCTGTTAAGCAAAAAACATACCAAGATCCTTTTGCCCAATAAATATGCTGTAATCAGAAAAAAAGGAATGATCTCTAACATTATCAAATGAGAAACTCACCTTTGGTAACGTTAGTGCTAATTTACACAGTGGAGACTGGTGTTGATATTCACCATACAGCAAGGGTTGTTCCCAATTCTTGGTTATCATCTCTCTGGTAATTTTATAAAACACTGCTGTTCCTTTGTAATGAGGTGAACTGTGGTTACCAAATTCATTCACTTCTTTAATATGGAGTTCCAGCCTGGGTTTTCTTTGTGAATGAAAGATCAGCCTGTAGACTTTTCCAAAATCTTTTCCATTCTCTGCAGTCCATACAAAGATTAAAAAAAGGTAAGCATACACTGTATTTAACGTGTGGCATCTAAAATAATTCATTAGGGAGAGTCAAATAGAGCTAATCACATAACATTTGATTGTTCTTTATCATTATTACTTTATATTAAACTTTCAAAGTTCAAACATTCCTGCCTGCCTGCTTCAGTAGCTGAAATGTCTTCATGGTGAGCTCTCTTAGCCCTGAGTTGTTGGCATAAGGAATAAGTGGTGAAGGCTGTGCTACAAGCTGAAAAGTAAGGAACACAGAAGGAGAAAAAGTACATAACACAGAGATAAAAAAAAAACAAAAACAAAATGGTGTTGTGAATGGAATTAGAAGTATATGTTTTCTGGTTAGTCAGGATGGAAATCTATCTGTAACAACAAAATGAATGTAGGCAGAGAAGTTGGTGCATTTTTAGGATTTGTAATTCCATTTTAATTGATACACCTATATACACTACCCTTTCCATATATGGCATTCACTGGGGGCTGAAGATTTCTCTTTTTGAACAATAATTTTTTTTTTTAGAGTAAATGGAGTTCTGAATGGGAGAGTTTATGTATAAAATGTTCAGAGGAAAAAATATATATTTACTATATATTATATACATTTATTATATATTATATACATTTCCAAAACTGTCAGAAAAGACTAGACATAATTTCAGGTGAAAACTTTTCTGAGGCTTCTTATCTCTTTTGCCTTTACGCAAATCTCTGAATGTCAAAGAGTCAGCCACTGCATGGAATTTTTGAGGCTGCTAATCGAAACAGCATAAAAACTCTAATCACCTCAATTCATAGCTCAACTCACAAAAAGCAACATTTTCCCCTAGATTTAAATCTTTAATCTCACTCATTTTAAGTGAATTTGCACAGATGAAATAGCAGTCTTGTTTCTTTTTGTTAGGAATCTGTTTAATTCCTATCATATATTCTTTAATTTAATTTAACAAGCCATTGGTGGAATCCTGTCCTTTTGTAATAAAATGCTAGCTGTTTACAAGGGACCAGGTTTTGCAGAATGGCAGAGGTTGGAAGAGATCTCTGAAGATACCTTGTCCAACCCCTCTGCTCAAAGCAGGGTCACCTAAAGCAGGTTGCTCAAGATCTTGTTAAACTAGTATTTTTCAGTCAGAGTAGTTTCCCATGTAGTTCCATGAGCCTGTTGTTTACAAGAAATAAAACACTGAAATAGATACATGTGCTGTGACAACCACAATCTACTCTTGTATTCAGTATTTCTGAATAGTTGAGGTGATTGATAATGTTCATGCAGATGCATGAATTAATTACTTTACCTGAAGCAAAAATATTTCCACTAAATCTAAAATGAATCTGATCTCCTTCTTTTAGTGGGAACTGCTGCGTAGGTTCTGGGGGACCAAAATAGCCCTCCTCATGAAGATTTTGAAGTTCACAGGTCAATTCTTTGGATGCAGATAGCAAAACTACTATTTTGCATGGGTTTTCTCGTTTCCGATACAGAATCACATTAGCCATTGTATTACAAACAGCTTCTTCCAGAGCCTGAGCAAAGAGGAGGAGATACGTGTTTTCCAAGAGGAATGAAAGGCGAATGACCACAAAGCTGTATTAAAAAAAAAAAAAAAAGGCAAGAAAATAAATAAATAGCTCTATCTTAAATCATTTTATCAACTGCTAACAATTTATTATGCAAAATAATATAGTTTTCAATGGACCCTTTGCTACCTCTTTTTCATTCTTGTTTCCAACAAGTGAAAGGGTGGTAATTTGCCTGCTTCTGTAGTGTAGAGTATATTGACTCTATGAATTTAAATACATATGAATTTTAGATGAAAGCAAGATAAAATTTCCTAATAAGAAATTAAAAAAAATAATGCGGTTTTGTAGTTTGAGCGCTAACTCACATTTTCAAATTAATATCTGCATTTCCTGTTTCAAGTTTTGTATATATTACAACGTGTACTGTCTACAGATGAAAAAAGTTTTTAAAAAATATATGTGTTCTGTAATTATGAGTTACAAATCTAAATGATCTCATGCTGCAAAGTGGAAGAAAAAGATACTGGTAAGTTAATAATGAGTATTGGATGATTTCTTAACTCTACTGATTTCCACTGATCTATATACTTAGAAGTAAATATTTTAGCAAATGAAACTTTATTACATTATTCATACCTTACCTTTCTAAATGCTCATTTAGTTCAAATGATACAAGCCCATTCTGTGCATTCTGGATAATAACATCAGCAAACACCTTCCACCCCTCTTCTTTGTTTCTGTATCCTAATAATTTCAAAGTATCACTGAGATTCTCTCCACTTTTTCTCACAGAAGCGCTCACAGTCCTGGAAAGCCAAGGGGTTGCATGAAAAAATATAATGAAAAATGGATCATGCAGAAAGAATAAGCTTGTATTTGTAGCTCTGCTTTCTCTTCTGTTTTCCTTGATGACTACATGTGTTTTTTCCCACTTTGCTGAAAATCTGCACTCCAGATGATGTAAGTGATGGAACAATACTTTCGAGTATATAAATTATATCATTGTTAAGAGACTTTTTTTCTCAATTTTCTAAAAGAGGAAAAACGAAAACAGAATTCTTCTGTCTAAATTAATATAGTTTAGTCTATCATTTAATATCATGCACAGTAATGATTACAGATTGGATTTGAGTAATCCATCAAGATTCAGATTCTCTAGAAGCAGATATCTAAAAACAAACAATCAAACAAAACCACCTTTTCTTCCAGAAACAAATATTACTCAATAACCACAAAGGAATTTAGATAATAGCATGACTGCTATCCATTATCTCTTTCAACAGAGAAAACAAAAGTAGCTTCTCTTCAAATCAGGTGATTACACTGGTATCACAGTCAGAATGAAGCAACTGCAATATGACATGCTTAGGCTAATTTATTCTAATGAATGAAATGTAAGGAGTTTTTTACAGAAGCCCAGAACTCTCCTCTCACACACACCTCTCTATCAATACTTACACTGGATGTGAATAAACCTTCCACCCCAAATGCACATCCCATACACAATCCAAAGAAGAAAATACTCCAGACAGGACAGCCTAAGCATTTCTCAAGCATACTGCCTCAGCCTACGTGCAAATACAGGAAAATATTGGCATAATTTTCTATGGAGTTTTTATAGAAATAAGCAATCAAGCCATGGTCTTTTTATGGATGTGTTTTGACTGAAAATCTGAAATGCATTTAGACTAGTATTAAGAACAGAGAGATGTCATGGAGGTACTACCAGAAATGCTTCTGGTACAGGAAATGGAATTTGAATCTCCCTTAAAGTGACATGGGCACCCTTCCTAAATCTGAATTTTGTGATCAAGGTGGATATCTGGTCTAAGAAACCAGTGTGAGTTAGAGCTACCTAAAACATGATCAGAGGAGTTTTTTGGAATTGGGAAGCTAGAATATTGTCTGCGTTCTCCATCTGTATTTTGCTTATTTTCAAGACCATCATAATCTTGGCACATAGATGAATTTTGAAAAAAATATGGTTTAGCATACTAGGAATAAGCTAACTCTTTAATGACTTAAAGTAGAAGTATTACAAAGCTGACTCTTGTCTTAGACTAGTCCCTACCAAGAAGTCCCAGCCAGCCTTTCTGAACCTGGAGCTGCCCATAGTAGCAGAACTACAAGGACGACAATCAAATGGTAAGTTTGGATTGGCTTTTTTTTTTCCTGCATGTGATGATAAAATCACTTTTCTTTCTTTTTTTTTTTTTTTCCTGACTGTCAAAGTAGATTAGATCAGCTTTTGGCTGTTTTCTGTCATAACTTGTGATTCAGGTAGCCATCGGGATATGTGGAAGTAGAGATCAGAAAATTCAAAGGCAGGGTAGCCAAACCACCAGCTGGTAAAATAATGATCACACCAGTTTTGGGATGTGATTATTCTCTATGTTTTGTGTTAGGCTTTAGTGAAAACTGATGAACATTTCTTGCTGTAAAAAAAAGCCATGCATTTTTAATCCTGGCTCCTGCTAGAAATATAGTAGTCAGCATATTTACATCAATTATCAATTATACATCAAATGCTATATGAATTTTCCTGGTAAAGCTATAGCATGAGAAATGTGGGGATTTGCTGTAGTGTTTCTAACAATGTTTCTATGTATAGCAGACTGTATTAAGGAACTAACACATTTTTAACACAAAAATTATTAATCAGCAACTGTTAAAAAAAATTTGTTTTGGTGTTTTGAAAATGCTGAGCTTGTAGTGAAGTTGTTCTTACCGAGGATGGTATGCTGTAGCAACCCTCTTTACTGTAGCACTAATGGCTCTCACATGTTCTGTCTTGTCTCCTTGCCTCTTTTTTTCTGGGTTTGGAGGACAGGGAAGAGTAATAGTGACTGAGCTGTTAAATGGCTGGACTGAAGGATGCTGGAAATAAACCAGTGCACTAGTAGCTACCACTGAGCGGTACATATCATGTCTTGCTTTCAATGTCGAAATCAATGATGACTCAATTGGCTGAATCTAAATATGGAAAGCAATTATACAGTTAATTTGTAAATTAATAAAACTTCTCTTACATGTGCAGTTTTTGTTTTTACAAACTTTTTTATCTTTTGGAGATGGATCAGACTACCACAGCAGCCTTAGGCTCCTCTCTATAACCCAGGAAAAACCCTACCAAAGTATCAGCACTTTACAAAATGCACAATAAAGTTCTTGAAAGTCATAAAAACCTGGAATCTTTACTGACTATTTTGACTGGTTTGCTCCTGATTTTAACTCAAGTTTTGAAACTTCTTAGCTCCCTCGGATTTTTAAAAGTTTCTGAGATTTTTCAAATCTGTATATTTTTCCCTGTTAATTTTACATTCTCTGTACCTCAGACACAATGTTTTTATGGGGGTAGAAACACATTATAATTGAAGCAAATTTCAAGGTTATTCTCCGCCTAAGAGGTGACAAAACCTTCTGTTGCACTGGCTGGTACAAATGATGAAGGTCAGGTGAGAAAAATTGTCCAATTAACTTGAACTCTGGGCCAAACAGTTGAAGTTTGGAGTTGATTCTCACGTCACTATTGAAAACAACTGTGTTTTCTGAAGTATTTTAAACAAAGGTTCTTTTTAGCTAGAGATATCATTGACTACTGACAAAATGATGTGGGTTTAACGAAGGTGGCAGGAAACCATTCACTGTGTATACAGGATGTGGAGTGGTAGCTATTTTTCACAGACCTCTAGTGATGGAACAGGTTGGTCTTTAACATTATCGGCATCCTTGCTTCAGAGCTGATCAGATAACAGACTTACAGAACAAGTACTGCACTTTTCAAGCTCACCTTTAACTGCATGGGTGCTGGAGAACTGAATGTTTCTGGATGGTAACAGAAAGAGATTCTAGAATCCACATTCAGCTTTTGTGAGAGTCCCTCCTTTGGAACAGTAAATGTTTCTTTCTTTAAGCATGACAACACAGAAAAAACACCCAGCTGATAAATTTTCACTTCCGCAAAGGTTTCCTGCATAAAGAGAATGTGGGGTTAAGAGTATACTGGAAGGAAAGGAAACTGTGTTCCACAGTGGATAAGGCAACATTATTTATAGAACAAGGTGTGAAATAAAAATAAATTGAATATTATTGCCACCTGGATACCCAGTTATCTGGTGAGCTCTAGTCATCATGTAATGTCATTAATATTCCATATTGGGGTGAAATGAAATAAGCTTATAAACTGGGTGATGAATCTGGCCCAATCCAATTCTTCTGCATTTAAAAAAAAGAACCATCCTGTGCTTCTTTGAGATGGAATTTGGATTAATACACAGAAAATGTCATTACTTCTCTGCGATCTTAATGTAAAATAATTCCCCTTAAGTTTTTACTTTTATAAAATAATGCAATGTATTATTCACAAAAAATCATGAACCATTACTCAATCATTATTATTGTGTGATCAAGCACTTCTGTTAACACTAAGAGTGAAAAAAAGGACCTTGTTAAATACTAGTTTTCAAATAGAATTAGTTCTTGAGCAAGTAGGAAGAAAAGGTCAATTTAAGTGCCCCCATAGTGGGCAATATGGCTTAATAATGACAACTTGTTGACTCCACAGAAGCTTAACTGGGAACCTGGAATGATGTTTTAACAATGCTTAGATGAGATGTTACCAACCTTATGTTTTTCTTGATATCTCTCCAAAGAAACAGGAGTTAAGTAGTTTGACTGAAAGTTCACATCAGTCACCTTCACCATAATCTCCCGATAATTTCCTCTGAAGCATGAAGTAAATGGGATTGCAACGTTTATAGGGAAAGAGATTTTCTCATAATCACAGCATTCAACACTGATGACATTGCTGACCAGCTCCTCAGAATCATCCACCACCAAGGAACTAGTATCATTGACTATCTTACACTTCAGATTCTCCAGAGCAGTTGCAGGGGCTTTAATAAAACAAGCTACTACATGTTTGTTCGTTCCACTCTCTTCCACAAGAAATCTGGAGAAAAAGAATATAAAATATTATTCTTTGTATTTTGGGTGGGGTGGTGTATTTTTAATTAAATATTTTACAATAATGATGTGCTACATTATAGCATAAGCAGATCATTCATAAAAATGTTTATGAATAGATGGGAAAATCATGAAAATTTTAATGTTCATCTTGTTGCAAAACAGCTAACAAATTATAAAAATTAGTAAGTAGGGGCCTTCTTATGAATTTCCAGCAATTTGGGAATTACTGACTTTACTGGCTGTGACTCAGTTCCTTTCTGACATGAAAAAAAAAAGCAATCAAATAGAAACTTACAGTTTACTTTAGACCAAATGGAATATCTTATTTGTGCATGCTTAAGTTATAAATTGCTATTATGTGCAAAGCCAGTAGCTGCTCAATACATGCATATTGAGTCTCTTGGCCCACCAGTGTTTATACATGTGCTAAGTAATATTATGCACATTCATTTTGCGAAGAATATGTGCTTACTCTTTGCTCATCCAGTGCCTGGATTTTTGTATTTCTGAATCACTCATGGAAGGATTCACAGCAGTAAGATTACATGTTTGTGTTGAAGATGTGAAGTTAATTGGGTCATTTCTACAAATCTCATTATTTGTTTCAGTTTTACTGTCTTCCATTTGCTCTGTCAGTCTATGTTCTCCATTTTTGATCCCTTTTGAAGTTTCTTTGACTATTGCCTTTTTTTTCTGTTCAAAAAGATTCGCGGCAGTTTCGTCATAACTGTCTTTCAGTGTCCCAGATAGCATGCCTTCTGAACTGCTTATAAGAAGAGCATCTTGAAAAGCCTGTTCTGGAGACTTTTCAGTAACAGCACTACCTCCATGAGGTTTATCCTTTTCATTGAAATCTTTTTTCTCTGTAAGAGATTTCTTTAGTAATCTGTGTTCACCATCTTCCTTTTTCATTGGAGGTTCTCCGCTAATATCCTGTTCTTGAGCAGATATACTTTCAGCTAATGATGGAACATATTTTCCCACAGTTTTAGTTTCCCTTGGCTGGGTTTTATTAAGATTCTGACTTTCCGTCTCATTCAGGGAAGATCTTCGTGATTGCTGATTGGGACTAGAAGATGCTTGCACAGACTCTATTGCTTTACCTTCAGAACAACACACATTTGTTTCTCTAGAAGCATTTTGAACATTCTGGATCTGAGAAACATAATCTTGTTTGCAGCTAGCAGCATAAAGTTTATTTTCTGCTTCTTGGAGGTGTGAGACTGTATTTATTAAACAAACCTTCATGTTCTGCATACAATCCATAATTCGATTGTACTCTGAAGAAAGAATAGGTATCCAATTAAATTCTGTCATGAAAACTAGCCAAAACCATGACAACTTACACACGTACGTAATGAATTGCACTTAATTCCATAGTGCCATTCAATACATGAAGCACAATATATTTCTTGACTTCCATTTAATATTTTCTGCATTTACTGCTATTTGAGTCAATTTCTGAGGAATTAAATATGGACATGTGTCGTGGTTTAAACCCAGTCAGGTAATTCGTTCGCTCACTTCCCCCCCCTTTCTTGCCCTCCCCCTGCTCTCGGAGGGACGGAGAGGAGAATCAAAAGAATGCAACTCCCACGGGTTGAGATAAGAACAGTTTAGTAACTAAGGTATAACACAAATCACTACTGCTACCACCAATGATAATAATGATAAAGGAAATAACAAGGGAACAGAACACAACACCTCACCACCCGCTGACCGATAACTCGTCCCCCAAGCCCGACCAAGCTCCGACCGATACCTCCTCCAACCCTGCAGTCTCCCAGCCCTTCCGGCTAACTCCCAGTTACATCCTGGGCATGACGTGCTGTGGTATGGAATAGCTCTTTGGTCAGTTTGGGTCAGGTGTCCTGTCTCTGCTTCCTCCTGGCTTCCCCTCCTCCCTGGCAGAGCATGAGGCTCACAAAGTCCTTGGCCAAACCAAAACATCCTTGTTATCAGCTCTGTTCCCGAGCGGAAAGTCAAAACACTGCACTGCACCAGCTACCAAGGAGGAGAAACATGACTGCTACTGCTGAACCCAGGACATTATCCACCCCTTATTCCATACCATTCACGTCATGCTCAGATCCCACATTTTCAATATACCATCACTCTTATCTCGGTGCACTCTTATCTTAGTGCATGGACCAGTCCCTATAAAGCTGCTGCATCCATCTGGTCCATGTCAGGCTCCATCTCTTGTAACAGTCTTCCAGAGCAGGAGAGACTGTGTGCAGTGTTCACACTTGTGAATAACCTGGGCAATAGTGTCCATTGTTAAGTCCACCCCTCGATCATGAGTCCATCTCTGTGTTGCATCTCTGCTCTGATGGCCTGAAGTGCCATGGGCCCACCAGGCTTAAAATAATTCACTGTCCCCTTAAGCAGTTTCTGCAGCTTGTTGCTGGGGACTCCATACAGCTGCCTTCCATCTCCGACGCTTCCAAAGCACTGGAGGGGCCCAGTGGACTAGATACTTGCCCATACTGTCCCACACACCCTGCCACTCATGACTCTCCAGCCTTGGGGAAAATCTCTTGGTCCCCCTATATTGTTGTCTAACCCCAGACAAGACCCAAACCTGACTCTGCTTAACTTTTGAGATCAGACAAAATGGTTGTGGGTAGAACACAGCCTGTGTGTGTGCCAACATGCTGATCCCCATCACAATCAGCAGGCAGGTCCCAGGGATACCCAAAGGCCATTCAGAGCCTTCAGAACTCTCAAACGATGCTGCAGTACTTGTCACTGGGGCTGGTGTAGCTGCTGTGCTTGCCGGCTCTCCCACCACCGGCTTCTCTTTTCCTGAGTCCAGCTCTTCCTCCTCTGCCTTGCTGGGAAGTGCTGCGTGGTCTCCTGCATCCTCCTGGGGCTCGGCGGGTGGCTGCCGGGGAATGCTCTCGGCCGTCGCGGGGCTGGGCTCCTCCGCGGGGCTGGGCTCCTCCGCGGGGCTCGGCTCCTCCGCGGGGCTCGGCTCTTCCGCGGGGCTCGGCTCCTCCGCCGCCTTCTCCCGCTGCTCGGCAGCCGCTTCCTTCTGCTCCTCGACCGCCCCGGCCTCCTCCACCGGCAGCCGTCCCCTCGCGGCCTCCGGCCCCGCTCCCGCCGCCGCTTGGTGCCCGGGGCCGCTCTCCCGGGCCGCTTCAGCAGCCGCCGGCTCCCGGGACCGCTCCCCCTCAGTTCCCCGCAGCCTCACGAAGATGGAGAGTAGGGCGAGGGCCAGGACGGTGAAGGGCAGCCGGACGGCCAGGTACAAGTCCACGGCCACGTCCGTCCCGCCCTGCTGCTGGAGCCCGCCCGTATTACAAGCCATTGCCATAAAGCACAGTGAGACAAGAACCTTAGCCCAGGCCCCACACTTGATAAACACTAACACAGCGAATACCGGCTCTACGTAAGTTACAACGGTCTGAAGCTGTGAGATCAAGAAGAACAACTCTGATACCCAATAAATCACCATTGTGACGAATGACTATTAATCCAGTCAAATCTGTCGTTATCTCAACCCTTCGTGCCCCACGTTGGGCGTCAAAAAGAACTGTCGTGGTTTAAACCCAGTCAGGTAATTCGTTCGCTCACTTCCCCCGCTTTCTTGCCCTCCCCCTGCTCTCGGAGGGACGGAGAGGAGAATCAAAAGAATGCAACTCCCACGGGTTGAGATAAGAACAGTTTAGTAACTAAGGTATAACACAGATCACTACTGCTACCACCAATGATAATAATGATAAAGGAAATAACAAGGGAACAGAATACAACACCTCACCACCCGCTGACCAATAACTCGCCCTCCAAGCCCGACCAAGCTCCGACCGATACCTCCTCCAACCCTGCAGTCTCCCAGTCCTTCCGGCTAACTCCCAGTTACATCCTGGGCATGACGTGCTGTGGTATGGAATAGCTCTTTGGTCAGTCTGGGTCAAGTGTCCTGTCTCTGCTTCCTCCTGGCTTCGCCTCCTCCCTGGCAGCGCATGAGGCTCACAAAGTCCTTGGCCAAACCAAAACATCATTGTTATCAGCTCTGTTCCCGAGCCGAAAGTCAAAACACTGCACTGCACCAGCTAACAAGGAGGAGAAACATGACTGCTACTGCTGAACCCAGGACAACATGTACATTTATGTACCTGTCCATTACATCTGTGTATTCGGCTGTACCACTGAGGGACCTCTAATGAACACCTTTCTAATGATTAGAAAATAGCTATATTTTTAATGGCAATCAATCCAAAGTATGAAATTAATAAAAAATAGTAAAATCAATTTGTAAAGTGCTTTGAAACTGAACATTAATTATACACATTTTCTAAAATGTAATCCTGCAAGATTCTAATGTATGGGTCTCCAACAATGCTGGGCTCAATATCAAACATGCTTAGCAGCTTTGAATTAAGTTTTGCTATGGAGAATAAAAGATAACGCAAAATCATGATACAATACTGAAGTTCAGCAGTTTCTAGAATTCAGTTACAGGAATGGCAGAGGTTGCTCGTGCATTTAACTAAAATTACTCGCTGAAGAAGGATGCACAAAAAGCATGCAATCATTATGTGCCACTCATGTAAGATTTTCCCTTTAACCTATTTATTTTCTGATCCCTCATTTTTCTTGTCTTACACCTTTTTTTTTTAGAAATCCTTCCAGATACTTTCGCCAAGGATTTCAGATATATTACTTCCAGTTCTCCCCTCACCTTATGCTGTCACTCTCTATAACTAGAACTGTCTTCATTAGTCAGGTATATTGCAAACTTGTCAGGAAATTTCTTGCTTATTTCTGTTTGTTGCATGAGATCTTGGAAAGCTTTGCTTTGGAGGTTAAATCCAGTAAAAGTCAATACAAATAAGAAAATTAAAACACAGTATGGTGTGTTTTCCACTTATAATGGACAGGGACCCACAAGGGAAGGCAACAAAAAGGGCTGTTACAAGTCTTATGGGAAACCACTGGCTTACATTCACTTTTTTCAATAATGTCTTATGAGGTAAATCAGTATCTCAAGGTTTTCAGCTTGGAAAATAACTTTATTGAGTAAGAATGTCATCACACATCAATGTGTGATGTTATATGATGTGGATGGATAGGTTTTTCACTCTCTATTTGCATCTGATTAATTTAAACCTACAAAGAGTGTAGTTCACAAGTTTTTTTCTTGTTGAACTTAGTCTGAAAATTATTCTTTTGCAATACTTTCTCAGGTCCCAAATGACTTGTTATTGAATTTTGACTATATCTGGGGGAAAAAAAATAAATGAAAAGCAAACACATTTTAATTTAATTTTTCTATTGGTAGTTTAAAGAAAGATATAATTTTGCTCTAAGGTACTGCTGTTTTTCCAGGGGCACTTTTAAAATAGTGAAGGAGAACTTCTAAATAGTTTAACAGAGCTGACATATAAAGCAAAAGGATTAGAAATAATATAGGTTCATTATCATAAGAGGTTTTAAAAGACCACTTTCCAGTCTCACTGCAAGGCAAATGTCAAGCTTTGGCAAACCCACCAAAATTAACCTGCTTCCTCCCTGAATTTTGCATTCTCTAAACAAAACAAAGACTCAAACAAAACCAAAACGAATTGTACAGCTCTTTAACCTTCGCTGAAATAAAATTTGAAGTTAACAGGGTCATTCAAAGCAATGGCATTTTTCTATGCCGTGAATGTGACTTTTCTAACACTGCAGTGCTTGAAGCCAAGCAAAGACATGGCCTTTTAACTTTACACTGCCCAACTGTGTCACATGAAAAGACAGTTTTTGCATTCTGTTACAAGTTTCACCTCAAAATAAGCCTTCTTTTGTGTTACCCCCTGGCACCATAGCTTTTCTAACACTTTGCTTTCTGTGCTTTTTTGATGTTTAATAAAACAGCTTTAGAATACAGTGGCAGTTTACATGCAAATGTCTTCAAACCATTTTGCTGACTGTATTATGGGACAGTGTCAGTTAAGTAAAAGGTGCTTTTTGGAAGGCAAACGATAGTGAACTCTTTGAAATTAAAAGAAATGGAAAAAATAAAATCACATATGGCATGAGGCCAACAGGGCAAAGTTAGCTTGATCTTGAAGCCTCAAAGGAGGTCCTTTTTATACAAAAATTATTGGTTTACTATTGCAGACACTTTTTAAATCTGCAGAACAAAGACTCATAAACACAGGCATAGCTAAGGATTTCTGCCTGGAGTCTCTGTCTATGCATCATATTGTTAGACCATTATTAAAGGGAGAAATGTTAGTTTTCTGCTTTGATGAATGTTTGTTAAGTTGTTGTTTCCAAGGAAAGACAGTTGTTCAGATGTGGTCCTTACAATAAATAACACCATTGTTATATCCACACAAGAAATTAAATTCCATGTGTTTACCTGTGCACTAAGATGGCAGAAGTCTTTTCTTATTTTTAGTGTAATTTGTTTAGCTATGTTGTTATTTGTAGAGGAACATAGACTATATATATTGAGTTTACTTGACAAGGGGCTCCAGGGCAGCCTCTGTGATGCGAGGCCAGGGCTGCACCATGCCACACAGATGGTTCCATCAGTCTCCACAGCAGATCTGCTGCAGGACTGAGCCGAGCCTCCCAGCAAAGCTGGTGCTGCCTCTGTGAAAAGAGTTTTAAGAAAGGGCAAAATCACCAGAGAACAGTGAGGAATGAAGTATGAGAAACAGCCCTGTGAACACCAGGGTTGGAGAAGAAGGGTGTCCCATGCACGGAGCAGAGATTCCCCTGCAACCCATGGGGAAGACCATAGTAAAGTAGCTTGTCCCTGCAGCCCATGGAAAGGACAGTATTGGAGCGAGTATCCTCTCTGCAGCCTCTCCTCTACAGGACCCCACACCAGAGCAGGTGGATATCCCCTGAAGAAATTGCAGCCTTTGGAGAGTCCAGCTTTTCCTGACAGAAACTGTGGGCTACGGGAAGGACCCTCAGTGGAACATGTAAAAGTGTGAGGAGGAAAGAGCAGCAGAAGGGAACTGTTACGGATTTACTGCAACCTCTTGGCCATCCCCCTGCAATTCTGAGGAGGAGGAGGAGTGAGAGGAGCTGGGAATGAAGGAGTGAAGGTGAGCCTGGAAAAAAATGAGGGGTGATGGAAAAGTGTTTGAATTTTTTGCTTTTGTTTTTCAATATCTAAACCAGTTTCAATTGTCAATAAATTAAACTATTTTTTTCCCCTAAATTAAGTTCATTTTTCCCATGATGCTGAGTGATTTCCCTGTCTTTATATTGACTCATGAGCTTTTCCATCTTCTTTTCTCCCCCTGTCCTGTTGAGGAGGGGTAGTAAATTGTTGGGTGGGTGTCTGTCCAAGATAAACCTATGAAAGTATAATATATATAAAACTTTGACACAATTCTGCTTAGTCTGTTGGTTTGGTTTGGGTTTTTTTTCTTCACATAATGAAAATTATAATCTCATATTGAAGCTCATGTAATAGTCTTGAAACCAGTGCAATACAACTGTTCAAATAAGAATTAATTTGGTCTAATGAATGACCAAGTACTGAAATGCTAACAGTTGAAAAGCAAGGTCCTAAAGCATCATCACACGGTGGAACTTAGCAAGCAGCATACCCAGTCTGCTCTGATTACAGGTTAGGTCCCTTCATACTTGCCTGGACTTGCAGTCAATTCTTTGTATTTGTCATGGAGAGCACTCAACAAGTGGTAGGTGTCTTGAATACTTTCGACGACATTCTCCAGCTGCTGGCTGAGAGATCTGCTCAGGTCTTTTGTTAAAGAGATCAGTGTAACCACATGCTGCACTGTACCTTCATTATCCAGATCACTTTTCAGAAGCGCATCACTTGCTAGCAAGTTGAGGTGCCAGATTTTTTCCAGGAGTTGGCCTGATTTGCCTGCAGGAATAATCTTGCCTTCAGTCATTTCCATTTTATGTTCAGAATATACTACTGCAGTTCTTTTTTCTGCTCAAACACTTCCACAAGTTGCTGCCCTTAGTTTAGACTACTACACTGTTAGTGTTTGTAGCCTAACAGCGTAAGTACTGTATTCCATGTACACTTGGTGACAAGTCAAACTCTAGCTCAGAAACTCTCAGTTAATGTTGACTATTAAAAAGTTACTAGGTGACAGAAAGGAGTGGCTGTCCTGTAAGGACGGGCAAGGGTTGCTGGGAGACACTGGTGTACACCATGTACCTTTAAGGAAGGTTATGTAACTTGGTTATGTAACAGTGACTTAAATTTCAGGAGCACTGAGTGATTTCTCACTTCAGTGGCTGTAAATGATCAGTACCTATGAAATCAAGATGAATTGTGAATTCGGAATTACTATAGTCCCCACCAACAAGGAAGTGTTTTCACTACAAGCTAACATTAAAGGCTATAGGTCACTTGATACCATTTTCTGACAACCATATTTCATTAGATGAGACAAGTCCAATGTACTGTGCAGCCTGGATGAGGTATTTGAACTATACATAGTTTTCACCAATATAAGAATCTACACATCAAATTTTGTCATTATCAAAAATATTTATTAGCAATACACATTTGGAGGAACTTGAAATGTTTTCTGGGGTTTATTTATACAATGGGAAGAAACAGAAAGGAAAACCAGTAACAGCTAAAAGTTCAAATGAATAATGACTGAAATTTCATCTGACACTTTGGAAACTGAGAAACAAATTTAAGAGAAAAACATTAAATGTAATTGAGGCATTAAGAATTGACTATACGGCGTTCACAGGGAAAAAGCACCAACCTCAAGAGTACCCTCATAATAGTGGGCAGCACTGCTTTCACATGGTCTCACAACCATGTGCTCCTGCAGGCAACCGGGGAGGAATCAGGGAGAGTGTCTGACAGGGCTGCTGTGCCGTTTGTTGTCTTCAGTGCATGAAGTTTGATCACCTCAATGGTAGCATTTGCAGTGATTTCCATTTCACCTGGCAAGCTCAGGAAAAGAAGTCTCACCAGGACAGCAGTAAAAACATGCAGAAGAATAGCACTGACATTTTCTTAACTGATGCTAGTTCACATCATGCTGTGCTAGGGGAAGACAGGCCTGACACCCTCAGTAGCAGAGTTCAGTACTGGGGTAAATCTTAAGTATCACATAAGCCAAAATTTTTACAGTTTAAGAAATGTACTATACAAATTGTTGGTACAGCAGCTTTCCTACTAAACATTCCTTTTGTGGCCCATTATAAATATAGTCAATGCATCTTTAAATAGCAATTAAAATCGGATTGTGATATAAAAGCACACTGAAAATTGCATCTAAGCATTGCAAGAACTAATAAGGTAATGTCAGCAGAGTGCTTTGAATACGTAAAGCACAGTACAAATGTTAAAATAACAACGAAAGTGTCTTTAATCAAACATATGAGCTGAAACCAATTGTAACTATTAAACTCAAAAGGAAAGTTCCTTTTGATTCATTATAGTTTGCTTGATCATGCTGAAAGTGTACTGCAGAGTTGACATAAAAATGTATGTGAATCATTAACCTATTTATCATTTGTAATGGTCCAGCATCTCCATATTTTCCAACTTATTCCTAGTAAAAACGGAACTCTGAAAAGAATAATCACTTTCATGTACAGGAAGTGAAAAATGTCATCTTCCTACCCCAAATTTTTGGGATGTGTAAGTGAAAAAAAACCCAACAAGAAGGCAGGCAAAAATGCATTATTGTACGTTTACAGTCTAGTATTGCATAGACCAATTACTCGGTGTGAATCCATATTGTTTCCCTAACCATAGTATAGCTGGATTCATCAGCTCCACATCTTTTCCAAAATATGTGTCTGCCTAGAGTACTTCAGATTAAATCAAATAGTGATATGCAGATGTGAGTCACAAAAAAAGATATTAACTTGAATAAAGGTAAAAGATCTGATTTTTAAATAGTAACCTCTGTGTGTAAAATAGATAATAATGAATGGACCTGATAACAGACTTGCTGTTCATTCAACGTTGTAGAGGTTATGAGAAACTACTACAACACACTATTATAGACACAGTTTTAGAAGATATGACAAGAACTGATCTATATTCATTCTTTGTCATAAGCAAGACATATACAACATTCTTTGCCATAAGCAAACTGTTTTTGTTTTGTTGTTTTTTTTTTGTCAAAAATTATATATATAACTCCTGCTTCAGGTAATACATGCTATACCTGTAGAAATTGTCTATGCATATTCAAAAGAAGACAGTAGTTAGTCTAAAAAATACATTTGTCTAAAATATATGCTATAGGATAAGAGAAATTATTCTGATTTTCTAATGGGTAGCTGAAAAAATTTCAAGCCTTAGAGATAAAAGTAACTATACTTGTCTTCTTTGGACACATGAATGAAGCATGCAAAAACCCCGAGATTTTGTAAATGCATGCAATACTACATGGTATATGTGTCGGCAATTATAGTGTGATCTGTATAATAATTTATTGTCGAGACAGGTAAGGTACATTCTTACTGAAACAGTTACTACACAAGCACTGGTATTAGAAGACATTTAAATTTTAAACACATGATTATATTCAGATATTATGATGGAAAATAAGTCAGTTATAGCCACTTAAGTGACAGTTTTTACTCTTCAGCAGTACTAAAGAGAATGTATATTTAGGTTGTCTGATCAACATTTGTAGGTCTTTAAATTCAACTATTCATATAGCAAAGTCTCAGTTAAATAAAAATAAGTTCCAAAGTTTCTTTTTAGTCCCAGTGTTGAGCTATGAAAACATGTTATTTATGAAATTTTGCTACTAATTCACCATTTCTTCTTGAAGAATGGTGATAAATTATGTAAGTGGAATTTCTTAATTTTTGATGCTATTTAGTGGATAGCCTTATGATTTAAGGTTTTTGTTTATGTACCATACCAGCAGGTATTAGACAATATAAGTCTTTGGGAACAGTCAGACATGCTTTATTGACACAAACTTTAGCCCAAAGAGATGCCAGGAGGAGCTCTAGCCCAAAGTGATGGAGGAGCTTTCAGGGCCCCGAATGCATCCATAGGTCTTTATGGCCCAGATCAGCCTCACCTGGTGAAAGTGATTAGCTGGGCCATATTTTAAGCTTTCTGAACACCGCAGGTTGTAAAAGAAAATGGTGCTAAAATGAGTAAGATATAACCGAGAAACATGAAGGGTAAAGAGAAAATAACGAACATGAGTCATTCAGCAATATTGCAGAAGAGTGTATATTCTCAGCCAATACACAATTCCCTATATTAATATATAATATAACATAGTATAGTATAGCGTAGCGTAGCATAGTGCAGCATAGTATAATATATAGCATAAAGTATATGCAGGAAAATAAGACTGTAATAGATAACATAAAAGAGGAAGTCCTTCCAGTGCAATATGATACCGATTCTAGTGCAAAGGTTATGTAAACGTAATTTATATCATACAGTTAATGTTGCAGTTTTACAGTCACGTTAAGCTCATACTTTTGTGAATTTAAATTGAACTTGGATTAGACAACCGAGATGGTTTACTATGCAGCACACTAGCTACAAAGAAAACCAGTTCTGAGATACTGTATCAGAAGAAACATAGATTTGGCCACTGTAGATCCACAGCCTCACTGAAAATCCCTGCCTAAAATGCATACTTTAACTGATAAAGAATCAGGCCCATAGGGGTAGGATGAAGATACAAACCATGGTGTTGACGATTACATTTGGGCAAGAGGTAATTAATCTTACAATAACAGACTCACAGGAAAAGAGACTTCAATGTCCTGCAGCCTGCTTGTCAAAACAGGGCCCTGTGCCTGGGTAGGTAGTATATAGGGAAGAAAATGAAATTAATTAAGGGACAATGTGTAAGAAATAAAAGTGCAAGAAAAATTGTGATAGATGTAGAACTGTTACTAGATTGTATCTTTTCAGATCCTGTGAGGTTTTTTTTTGTGTGTGTGAAATAATAACAAAAGACCTGTGCACTCATCCTCAGAGCTTAGTTCTCCATTGAATTTGCCTTTCTGAAGAGTGCTCATACTCTTCAGCAAAACTACATTAGCAAAGAAAAAAAAAAAGAAACCAACAAGGTGGAAATTTTTTTCTGTGCTTGATTTTGTTTTTAAACAATTCTTATTCCTGCATTACTTTCACTTTTAATCTATTCTCTAACTATTTGAAAAGCCCATGAAAAGGAAAGCTTTCACATCCATATTAAATAGTGGCCTTGGATGTAAAAGGAACGGAATACAAAATTTAGAAAAACAAGGATCAAAACATACATTTAAATTAAGTTCCCATTTATCAGATGTACATGTTCTTTTCAGAGTACCTTAACACTTTTGCACAGCTGATAACAAAAGAAGTGGACTTTGTTCTGCAAATCTAAGAGATTAGACTGGATGATGCAAACCCAGTAAGTTAATATCTTCATATTCCGTGCATAAAGCAAAGTTCAATATGTGACAATAAATGCACTTTGGTGTGTTTATTGATCTATTTACATTCCAAAATATATGTGGTGGGTTTTCTTCCTCTTTCTCGTATTCTAAGGCCCAAGAGATAAAACAACAGTTGTTTCTTTTTTATTAAAAAAAGTGCTGCCGATGTACCATGCCATAGAAATTATATTTTATGTTCATGTGAATGGTTCATTTAGCACTATACCACAGTGACCAGTGCTGGATGTTTTTAAGAAAGTAATAATCCCCATGGAATTTATAATTCTGAAATAATATGGTTAGAAAAAGTGTATCTCTCCCAGTTCAGACAGTACTTGACATTAAGTCATTTTAACTATGAATCACTGTGCATGAGCCTCATGTTAGGACAGGCAAAGCTCCAGAGCGTAGGAAGGAAGAAAGTCTAAGAATGAGCTAAACCCCAGTGTGGGGCACCTATGTATGCATATTCACTTAAATGCAGCATGGTGGTATTTGCCTGAATTTATGATTATGCTTAAATTACCTTCTGTGGAGGTTTCAGGTAACCGATGTTGAGAAAACAAGCCATGGTCAGCTGTGCTTGTGGCTGGGGTACAGCTAAAACACAGACATAAGAACAGGGTGCTAAACTGTTTTTCTCATTTCTGATGCTAATCTATGCCAAATTGCATAGACAAAGCCTTTGGTTAGTTTTGTGATCCTGGGGGAGGGAGGGGAAGGGGAGGGAAAAGGAGGCAGCTTTTATTCTCTGTGTGTTCTTTTTAGCTTATTTTTTTGATAACTATTTCTAAAAAGTTTGAATAATATTCCATGGAAATGACAAGAATATTGCAGACTAGGACTTTGTATTCATCTTTGGTGGGCAAGGCTGTCATCTTTGGAATGGCAAGAGGAACTTCTAGTCCATCTAATCTGTCCTTTACTACTTGAGCATTGACCTACAAAATATAGCAAGAATGTCAGGGAAGATAAATACAGGGAGATAGATACTCTGAAATCCATACACTGTATTATCTTTTTTACATTCTTCTACAGGAGATAATCTTAGCTGAAAACCTTATTCTGAAATCAAGCTTGAACTCTTAACATGCGTAAGTAATAACCTAATTACAGCCTTCGGGAAAAACTAATTCTTAAAATAAAAATGACTTTTGATGTGATCAACAATAGTATTTTGTAGTTATTAAACATGTTGATGTTGTTTTAATGCTAGTGTTTAATTAATTAAGAAAAACTGTAGGCTTTCCTATACAATATTCAAGTGAGACCTGTTTAAGTGCCATTTTAATTAAATTTTAGAAAGGGAGAGGCTGTAGAAACATGACATGAAAGTGTTGGTTTTCACTTGATGGTATTTTTTTCCTAATGTCAAAGTCCTAGTCTCAGTTTTAGTGCTGTTCTCAAGAATGGAATTTAACCTTCATTGCTCTTAAGAGATACCCTTGGTAAAAAGTGACCCTTGAAGGAAGGCTGAAATTTTTTGAGTAGAACAAGGTGTAAAACATAGTGAGAACAAACTATCTGTATACAGAATAGCATGGTGTGACCAGTTTCAGCAGAGCTTGTAACATATGCTGAGTATTTGAATAAGATTTCTTAAATGATAATCTAATTCCAAATTAGGCAGTTATCCTTTGTTTACCTAAAATAACTAAGGTTACTGGTACTTCCAGGACCACCTGGTACTCTCCAAGTGGCTTACCTACTTTTAACTTTAGTTAAATTATTTAAGGCTATTTATCAAATTATTTAGAAAAGAGACTGAAAGCTAAGAAAACTGTACATGAAATGGGATGTATATGATAAAACTTCAAATACTTGACACTTCTCAGCTTCTGACTTAATCTAGTAACTTCACAAGAAAGTATGAGTTATAAATTATTAGTTTTCTATTAAAGTATTATTTCTATATACAATAAGCCTCCAGTTTAGCCCCTTTAATAGCACTGGAATGCCAGGGAGTGAGCCAGCAATCATGATGTGCTTTCTCTAGTTGGGCACAAAGCACTGAGGAAAAGAGAAACCAGAAGAGAGATAATGTGTTTCATCGAACCTAAATAATAATGTGAAATTATATTGAACTACTACAATTTTTTCTGTGACTGTACTTCAGATTTTTTTTCCTCTAAATATATTTCTGTCATGTGTATTATCTTTCATTACTTTCTGTGATAAATTTGCCTCAGCACCAAGTAAAATGAAAGAGGAAAAGAAGTATCTGAGATGGTGACCTTTAAAACTAATAGCATTTTTAAATGTGTCATATGTGGTTTCTGTAGAATGCTAGCAAGCCAATGCTGTGTAGATAAAACCTTAATGATGCTTGATTCATTACAACTCAATGAACTGTGCAAAACATGAATATGGGAAAAATTTAGCACTTTGATCTGCAGGAAAGTTCCTCAGAGGGATTTCTTTTCAAAAAAGTTTAAGAACACTCCATTACACTTCTCAGAGATGACGGGAACTTATGCCAAGGTAACTAGGTCCCCTAAATGACAGCAACAGCAAAGAAATAAAAAGGAACTTAACCACATGCTTTTAAGCTGCATTTGTATTCAAAACCAACTTGAAAACCTTTAAATATAAATGAGAGACCAAAGTGCTGGGATAAGGTCTGACACTGGCTCTCTGAAAAGAAAGTATTAAAGCCACACCTCTAGATTTTCTAGTGACAAGTATCTTGGAGAAACCCTAAGCAAGAGCTACAATAAGAGACTGATGCCAGGGTGGTTTTTGGTTTTTTGTTTGTTTGTTTGTTTTCTTGGTTAGATGCCTTTCATTTGAAGCAAGAGCTTAAGTCCCCCCTGCCTTGCTAGAATAAATTTGTGGTTTTCTTTCCAGGCTTGTGGGCTCAGGTGAATCTTTTACATAGGCCATGGATCTACTTCCCCAAAAGCAATTAATTCAAATACAGCAGTACTGCAGACAAAATTTTCAGGTTGTCTGCAGACTGAAACACATATCAATATATATGAAAGTGGGGGAACACCAGTCCATAGACCTGTATCAAAAGGTTAGTTACTGGCTCAAGACAGGATATAGAGCACGGTAGTGCACAGAAGTACTGTATTGTGTGCTACAGGCAGCGGACAGGCACTCCTTAATTTCCAGAAATGTCACGTTATCAGAGGGATCTATTTTGAACTGCCATCTTTGCAGACTCTCTTTGAAAGTGAGGTCAAGTTCAATGTTTCTGACTCACCCACCACCAGTATATGAGAGGTGCTCTTAGAACGTTACTATTGCTAAGTGTTTTTATTCTCAGAAAGAGTATTTCAATCTGAATAACTTGCCCTTAGAGGATTTTTCATGTGCAGTTGTATGTGATATACAATACCCAACCTAGAAAATTCACTCTGACTGAACTATCACCAAAATTAGTAAGAGAAAGAAAAAATCATTATATTGTGAAAGTACATTGGAAAGCAGTATAATATCCTGTCACACCAGCTTTATGTCATTTGTTTCAAAAGTCATATATATCAATATCAAAATAGCTTAAAGGGACTAGTCATGAGTCCATCAATAGTTTTAAGAAAACAGAGACTGCATTATGGTCAAACATATTGCCATTAAGGGAAATAAGATGGCAAAAGCCACAACTGTTGTCAGACCTATAAAGAAGAACATTGACTATTTATAAAGCGATAGTCCAAAAATGTAAATTTTTCATATGGTACATGGAACTATCTTTCAGTGCTGCATGGAAAACAAACCAAGACAATTACATTAAGATATGGGGTAAGGGTCAAACTAGCTGACAGATTTGAGCAAAAATGTAGGCTGGGGTCCAGCGAGAGTTACAAAAGTAACTGAGTTATAATGCACTGAGTAACTGGCTGAGAAGAATCCCAAGGTCATATAAACACTTGATAACAAATGCAAAAACTGAACCTAAATAACTCTTGTGCTTATTCTTAGCTGCACTCCTGTCATTTTTCTGAAGTTTTGAAGCATTTTTATCTTACCCTGAGTGAAATGTTACATCATGCTAGAACTTTGCCTGTGAAAATTCTAATGTATGATTAGATTTCCAAGGTTAGTTTTGTTCTTACACTGTCACAGTAGTAGTGAAGCTCAAATCATAAAAAGCCTAGATATTCACCTGCTTGTTGTTTGAGATGTAGATAACATTTCATTTCTTATAATCATAGAATCATGGAACAGTCAGGTTTCGAAAGGACCTTAAGATCATCTAGTTCCAACCCCCCTGCCATGGGCAGAGATGCCTCACCCTAGACCATGTCTGGGCTCTGTCCATCCAAGGCTCTGTTCAACCTGGCCTTGAGCACTACCAGGGATGGAGCATTTACCACTTCTTTGGGCAACCTGTTCCAATGTCTCATCACCCTCACAGTAAAGAACTTCCTTATATCTAACCTGAACTTCCCCTGTTTAAGTTTAAACTCATTACCCTTTTTACCTATCGCTAGTGTCCCTGATGAAGAGTCCCTCCCCAGCATCCTTGTAGGCCCCCTTCAGATATTGAAAAGCTGCTATAAGGTCTCCACACAGCCTTCTCTTCTCCAGGCTGAAAAGCCCCAACTTTCTCATCCTGTCTTCATGCAGGAGGTGCTCCAGTCCCCTGATCATCCTCGTGGCCGCCTCTGGGCTTGCTCCAACAGCTCCATGTCCTTTTAATGTTGAGGACACCAGAACTGCACACAATACTGCAAGTGGGGTCTCATGAGAGCAGAGTGGCAGGATCACCTCCTTCAACCTGCTGGTCACACTCTTTTGATGCAGCCCAGGATATGTTTGGTTTCTGGGCTGCTAGTGCACACTGGAGCCGGCTCATGTTAAATTTCTCATTGACCAACACCCCCGAGTCCTCCTCTGCAGGGCTGCTCTGAATCACTTCACTGCCCAGCCTGTAGCTATGCCTGGGACTGCCCCAACCCAGGTGTAGGACCTTGCACTTGGTGTGGTTAAACTTTGTAAGGTTGGCATCAGCCCACCTTACAAGCATGTTAAGGTCCCTCTGGATGTCATCCCTTCCTTCCAGTGTATCAGCTGCATCGCGTAACTTAGTGTTGTCAGCAAACTTGCTCAGAGCACACTCAATCCCACTGTCCATATCTCCACCAAAGATGTTGAACAGAATCGATCCCAACACCGAGCTTCATAAGCTCAAAAAACTAAATACTTAAACTTCTCAACAGCCTGTGGAGACATTTTTATTACCTCTGCTTTAAAGAGAAGCATATGAAACTGAAAAGGTTGCAGAAGATCAAGTTTGGAACTTAGACCTTGCTAGTTTGGACTGTGTTCAATGGAAACAGGTGCAAGGGTTAACAGGTTCAAACTTAAACAGGGGAAGCTTAGGTTAAATATAAGGAAGAAGGTCTTTGCTGTGAGGGTGGTGGGGCACTGGACTGGGTTGCCGAAGGAAGTTGTGAATGCTCCATCTCTGGCAGTGTTCAAGGCCAGGTTGGACAGAGTCTTGGGTGGCATGGTTTACTGTGAGGTGTCCTGCCCATGGCAGTGCGGTTGGAACTAGATGATCTTAAGGTCCTTTCCAATCTTAACTATTCTACGATTCTATGATTATTTTTATAGCAGAAAGAGAAATAACCTCATTTAAAGTCACAAATAAACCAGTTCTTCTGTGTATTTTTAGATAACTGAGAAACTTTGTGTAAATGTCAGAGGTACTTGTAGGCCATCCATAAAAGAAGGAGTAGTAGTTTTTTCATCCAGTCTATCTTATCAATTTGCCATTTGTACAGCTAATTTAGGAGTTCCTAAATACTGTAAGTATGCAGCAAGTTGAACTGATCCATAGTTATAAAGACAACATCCAAAAGTCACAATATTTGAAAACTGGAAAATGGCTGACTAGTTTGAATCAGTTACATTACTAGCTTAATGAACAATAAAAAAGTGTGGGAAACATCTACACTGACTTATGACAAATCACACAAAGCGTGGAAATCTGGGGTAGGTTCATATTCCAAGGACCAGTTCCTATACAGTTTACATGATACATCTTCCATTAAGCACAGAATTTCATGGTTATTCCTATGGACTGAGAATACTAAAAATAATGAGGGCAATATCAGTTCCTGGAAAACAAGTTTTTTTTTAAAGGTTTTTGTAACCATAAATCTGAGCTGTAAGGAAATTTTAGAATGTTCACTACGAATGACATTCTTGTATGGCCAAATGCATTTTCGGACAAAAAGCTCTATGTCTTCCTTTTAGAGGATGTTGTGAAAGTCGTGCAACTTCTATTTATAATTAATTTCTAAACTGAAACTTTATCTTCACTGACTAAAGATAATGGGGATGGACTCTTCATTAGGGACTGTAGTGACAGGACAAGGGGTAACAGGTTAAAACTTAAAGAGGGGAAGTTTAGATTGGATATAAGGAGGAAATTTTTTCCTGTTAGGGTGGTGAGGCACTGGAATGGGTTGCCCAGGGAGGTTGTGAATGCTCCATCCCTGGCAGTGTTCAAGACCAGGCTGGATGAAGCCTGGGGTGATATGGTTTAGTGTGAGATGTCTCTGCCCAATGCAGGGGTGTTGGAACTAGATGATCTTAAGGTCCTTTCCAACCCTAACTATTCTATGATTCCAACATGTTTCATGATGGCAACAGAGGAAGCTCAAGGGAAGATGAAATTATCAGGTAATAAAATCTCTGCAGTTTTCTGTCCTGTCAGCAGATTTTCAAAACTCAATAACATCAACAAGCCATAGAATAGTACTGTGCCTTATGTCATCTCTGAATTACATCAGGTTTTTTTTTCAAAAGTAGTAAAAAGCTTCCGTTCCATGCTCTGACAAAGAACTATATGCTGTATCTAAATCACAGACTTGAGAGCTTCCTTAGAATCTCATAAATTATGCTACTTCATTTCTAACAAAGAGTTAAAAAGCATATAGGTTTCCCTAATACTGGTAACTTCATTTGGATATACACAAAAAGACCAGAAAACCCTGTAACCCCCCCAAATAACATCATGGCTTAAAATGAACTTGTGTATACTGCAATTTTTCTGGACATAATGCAAACAGAAATATGCAAACACAACCGAGTAAGTCTTTCAGACATATAATGCTTATTTCTTCTGTTCCTTGACACCCCACTGCCCCCCTAAAAAAAAACAACAAAACCCCCAAACAACAAAACACCTCAGATCTTATGGTCTCATATAGTGGTCAAGAACAGTAGGTAACTATAATTCTGGTTTAGGAAGTGTGTCAGGGTGCAGTGTCATGTTATGCTCTGAGGGGAGATGCTACTACTGCACCAAGTACAAATGTGCTGAAGGCAATCTTTCTGAGTTTTGTTTAAAACTGACATTTATTTTAAAGACAAACACTGAGGGGACCATTACCAGTTGTCTCTGCTGCTGGCCCGCACACATGGGCAAACCATGTGGGAAGAGAAGGGAGCGTGGACTGTATAGAAAGACTTGAGCATTTCTTGACTGAGAAGAAAAGAGCTCAAGGGTATTAATCAGTGACTACACCTTAAGACTTGCAGGAAAAAGAAATTTGGCCCTGTGTAAACTGGCAATTAACTGGGGCTGTGGATGGCAAGGTAAGCATTACGAAGGGGGCAGGTCTTTTGCTGTTTACAGGATGTGAATCTTTCAAATATTTTAAGTTACTGTGGTTAAAATTCCTTTTCTAAGTCAGCATTCACTGGCATTCCTACTGTTCTAAAAGAAAGATAGGCTTAGCTGGAAATCTTAGGCAAATCTGTGATCAGATGACCCCGTGAGTCATTAGGTTACAATCCAGAAAGGCTATGACCAAAAAGTGTTAGTACGCTTACATGGATCATACCTGTGCCCTAACTTGGTTTGAAAACACAGGGGTCCCTTTGTCAATAACTGGAAATGACACTGAGCCAGACTCTGCCAATGCATGAATAAAAAAGTCAAGCAAGAGCATAATGCATTTCTTTTGGTTATGTAAACAGGCAAACATGAAAGTTTGCAATGGAATGGGACTTCCTTGCCACAGAATTTGCCTGCATAATGCAAGTTTCGGAGGTAAAATTAACTGCATTGTTTTGGTACACTGGTATTTACGCATCTAGTAATTAGGACTTGGAACAAGGTTTTCAGAAGTGTTAGAGCACTGATGGAATTGGTTCTGTAAAGCCAAGCTTCAAACTTCTACTTGTTTTGACTGGGAGTTGGAGAGTGAAACACTTGTTTACATTCAAAATTGTACTCCTGAAACTTCATTTTGACACTGGAGCAGCAACAGTTTTTAACAGACTTACTATCAGGCTGTATTAAGCATGTAGTAGTAAGCAGTCTCTGAAGCAGGAAAAAGAACCCTAGCTTACTCGCTCCTAAATGAGCACTTTAATTCAGACCCCTTTTTCCTCAGTAGATCTTTGCTTTGTCTCCTTTAACAGCGGCAGACCTCCGGCTTCAGCTAAAACAGTGTAAGCCTTCTGGTACGTCCTTGGAATTAGAAGAAAATCAGAACTGATATGCCTAGAAGAAGGTGTACGTGCACACTGACAGTAGATGAAAGTACTTTTCAGTCTCATTTTGGGTAACAAAAGCTAGTTTCATATGAGTGACACTAATTCACAGATACAGACGAGCTCCTAGAAGTAGGGAAGTTACAAGCATTACTGAGAACTTAGGTTTTTGTGGGTTGTTTCTACAGTTTTTGAACAAGTGACCACCCTACAGCTGCATCACCTTAAGGCAATACTGCGCGCTCGCACCTGCCAGAGTCCCTTGGCTCTCTTTGGTACCAGAGGCGGTCGACGGGAATCCCTCGGCTCCCAGCTAGAAGAGGGAATTGGGAGTCCCAGCGCCAGCTCAGCGCGGAGGGGAAACACAGACACGTCTGCGACGCGAGGAGACGCGCTGAGGCACCAGGCGCTCCCGGCGCCGAAGCTTGCGACCGCAAGCGCCCTCACCCCTCTCGAAATATGCTGCCGGGCGAGCACGCCCTGAGCACCCGCCCCGGCAGCCCATGCGCGGAGCGGCGGCGTGGAGGGGCGCGGAGCAGAAGGCGTTTTTCGCCCGCGCCCAGGTGCGGCCGCCTCCTGCCGGAGCGAACGGGAGGTAGGGTAGGCGCTCTGCGTCACGGGTGCGGCTTGGCGGGGAGCAGCGCGGGGGTGGGGAGGCAGGAAGGAAGGAGAGAAAGAGAGCAAGAAAGAAAGTGAGCGAGTGGAGAGAGCGGGCTGAAGCCACCTGAAGCGCTGCTCGTTTCCCTCTGCCCCGCTCCCCCCTTCCTGCTGCTCTTTACCAGAGGTAAGGCAGCCTCGGCGGGGTGCGCGGGTCGCGAGGCAGAGGGCAAGGCTGCCTGGCCACTGCCCTGTGCGCTGCGGCCTGTGCGGGCGACTTCCCGGGCACCGCCGCGCCGGGCACGGCGCTTCACCGTGGGCTGGTGCTGTGACTGTGGAGGTCCCGGACCCGCTGGAAGAGATGCAGCCAGCGCGAAGCGCTCTGCTGGAGAGGAACTTGAAAGTGGTGGCGAGTTCTGGGGTGAGGCCAAGGGGTTTGGTGCAGGGCATGTCTCAGATCAGCCTCAGATACCAAAGTTGGGAACTGACAAGAAATAGCTCGTAGGCAAATAGAAAGCAAGGCGTGTATTTCTCTCGTGTTAGGTTTTCTTTTTTCTTGTTTGGT
The DNA here is from genome assembly GCF_033815535.1 of Pezoporus flaviventris. Classification (NCBI taxonomy): domain Eukaryota; kingdom Metazoa; phylum Chordata; class Aves; order Psittaciformes; family Psittacidae; genus Pezoporus; species Pezoporus flaviventris. The sequence continues at coordinate 20,427,005 of NW_026892550.1, read as the reverse complement.
TTGATTTGTTTTTTAGCTTATTTTAACGGTCTGTATGTAAATGTCATACTAAGGACACAGCACATCGTTACTGTTTATTTATTTACTCTCCAGGTTGTTTTTGTAGAGTTAGACACAGACTTCTCCGTAGCTGCCGGTATATTACCGGAAATATTACCAGAAAATGAGTGGTTTGTTTTGGAAAAGTCAAAGAGCCGCAAGGATGTACTGGATAGAAGAGGCCAAGTGAATGATACAACAGTTTGCTAGAGTGTTCTTAACCAAATGCACTTTCTGCTTGCTGCTTCATGGCATGCTGTGCCTTACTCTAGCGACTGCAAGTTGTTCCACTGGAATTTCTTGCAGTATGAAGCTTGACTCTGAGGTAGGAAAGGTGGCCGAGCATTTCTCTGAAAGAGAAATGTTCTGAAAAAAAGAAAAAAAAAAAAGAAAACGTAACAAACTCCCCCCAAAACACAATCCAAAATGACAGAAACATTTTGACAGAGGATGTGATTAAAGGTATTTCATAATTATCCACTGTGTTGAACTACACTTGGTAACTTTCTTGCATTTGGAAGGGGAACAGTTCTACTGGAATTGTTTCAATCAGTTATCTTGCTCTGAGTTGACTCAGAAGTTAATTCCGTGAGTAATCACTTTAAAAAGGTCATTTGAGGGATTTTTTTTTTCTTTTTTTTTAAGTGTACAGTCAGTATGCTGATTGCATTATGTAGATTTATGGGAAGATCTTAAATGATCTACAATGTTTTCTAGGCCTGTTAATCTGTCAGTTCCTATGTAGTCAAGTACAATAGGAAGATTAAATTATCTACTGGCAGATTTTATTCTGCTCTATGGTAAATCCTGTTGTAGTGTTTTTTTTTGTCTTGTTTTGGGTTTCTTACCTGTGTATTTGGATCTTAATCTAGTATGTGGTTTACCAGAAGCTGTGAGCAAGCCTGAACTTGCTTGTATTTCTTGGTCCAATTGCTTAAAGTGTGATTATCTTCCCATGCACTTCTAAAGGTTTGACGCTTTCTTCAGGCTAATATCTGTAGTGATCTTAAAAAAAGATGAAGAATCTCACTTGCGTGTTTCTATATTCAGCTGTACCCTACTGTTCACACATTTCATTATTAAAAGTTGGATTGCTTGCTTGAACAGAATTTGTCTGTTTATCTTCAGTGTTGTCTTGACTTTTAACTTGAAAATCATAGAAGGGAAGAATCGTAGAACGTTAGATGCAGGTTCTTACCCTCCATGTGAGATAATGTTCTAAGAGTTATGTCTGTTTGTCTGTACCAATGTTTTCATTTTTCTTTGGTATTTAGCAGTCACTTCTAGTGAAACAAAAAGAATTGTTACACCACACTGAGTTGTTGTACCTCCTTTTTTAAGCCCCTTCCATAAGGTGGCAATAGGAAGACCATAAAAACCAGTTTGAAAATAACTGGGAGAAACATGATCTTCTATGAAGGAAAGTTGAATGATCCTATATAGGGCTTGGGATATGCAATGTAAATTGCAGTTCATTCACTGACAAATCATATTTTCTTGGAAAAAAAGTCCAGATGGTTTCCCTCATACTGTTTTTCCAACATAGCAATTAGGATGTTTTATCTTTATTTCTATAAAATGGAATTGTCATATGTCTTCTAAGAAGCAAGGGTTGTTTTTTGTTTGTTGTTGGTTGTTTTTTTTTTTTTTTAATAACCACTATAGCATTTCCCCATTTTTAGCAACCATGTTGAATTACAACTTTTTGTCATGGTTACCTTATATAGGAGAATGTGATAGTGGAGCAAGAATGAGCTTTATTTAAACAAGACCCCCACCTGGAGTACTGTGTCCAGCCCTGTGTCCGCCACCACAAGAGGGACATAGACCAGTTGGAGTGGGTCCAGAGGAGGGCTGGAGCACCTCACCTATGAAGACAGGTTGAAAGATTTGGGCTTATTCAGCCTGGAGAAGGCTCTGGGGGGACCTTAGAGCAGCTTCCAGTACCTAAAGGGGGGCTACAATAAAATATGAAGAGGGACTTTCTTTTACAAGGGTATGTGGTGACAGGACAAGGGGTAATGGCTTTAATCTGACAGAGGGGAGATTTAGATTAGACATTAGGAGAAAAAAATTCACTGTTAGGGTGGTGAGATGAACAGGTTGCCAAAAGAAGTTGTGGATGCCCTAAATCTGCAAGTGTTCGAGGCTAACCCTGTGTTTGAGGCCAGGTTGGATGGGGTTTGGAGCAGCCTGGCCTAGTAGAAAGTTAGAACTAGGTGATCCTTAAGGTCCCTTCCAACCCAAACCAGTCTATGAAGACCAAGTCCTTTTTTTTTATTTTTATTTTTTTTAATTCTCTTGTTTGATATTTATTTCTAACAGATACTCTAGGAAGATTCTATTCTGCCTTGCTGCTGAGAGAAAAAGTTTTGGTTTACAGGATGTACCATGTGCAGTAATGTTGAAGGCTTCTATATAATCTTGCAGTGGTACAGATCTGGCTGTGAAAGTGAATGTAAGCATATAAATATGTATATAGCATACGTGTACACTACCTATCTGTTCAAACGTTCTTTAGGTTTTGTTATGACTTACTTGGCAGTTATAGCCATGGTGGAGATTAATATAAATTAAAAAAATAATTTAATTACATTGAAGTAGATTAATATATATTGGATAAGTCAGTCCTTGAGTTCTGTTTTTCCATATACTTACTGAGTTTTAAGCCTTTATTAAGGGTAAAAGGAGTAAGAAAGGAGTAAATGTTTGACTCCTGTAAGTAAGGAGTCAATGTTTATCTTGTAGTCTGCGATACAAACATTCACCAGTGTGTGTGGATTTGTTTAGCTGTTATTCAACCTTCTCCTGAATAGTCAAACCAAAACTGGCATCAGTGTAACCCTTTGCTCAGATGCACAAAGCATATGGGACTCTGAACTTGCTGGTATCCAACTGCCTGTGTAGCTAGGCCAGATCTATAGCACATCTTCATAAATCCTGATAGATGCATTGATAGCTTCTGCCATAGAGGAGTACAGAAACAGAAAATGGCTTGGGCTTCACCTTCTAGCAGTTCTGCCATTTTGCAGTCAAAACGTCTTCTCAGCTAGCAGGTTTTTCCTTTTGCAGTCTGCTACATTTCATTTATAAAATACACTACAAAAAGTAATGGCTTTTGCAAATTTGGAGACAATGTTTGTTCAGTGCTAGGCAATCCTCTGCATCTTTATGTGGGTAGGTTAGGGTCTGAATAGCTGAAATGGGTTGAAAATAACTGTGAGAAATATGATCTTCTATGAAGATGGGTTAGGATATGCATACCTGCGGATACATAGCTATTTGAGTTCCTGAAGTAACAACGTTGGAGTGGTTCCAAAATAAGGTGTGGGCAACATATGTAGAAAAATCAGTATTTAGATACTGAAAAGAGTGTGTGTGTGCATAAAAATATATGTTTGTATAAAAAGATATATTTATTTGTAAAATACACCTAAAAGCTACTTTCCTAAGTGTCTCTTCTGTTACTGCTGAAGGTGGAGGGATTGAGAAAATGATACTGTCTGAAAATCTAACATCTTGGGAGAAAAAATACCCAAACACCAGTATGAAACCTAGAGCTGCCAAGAAGGGTGGAAATGGCTGAGATAACCAATTGCAACTCTAAAGTACTTATACACTAATATTGTAGAGGGTTTATATACTTGATCATGGGGGGTTTCGTTGTGTGTTTTTTTTTTTGTTGTAGGTTTTTTGTTTGTTTGTTTGTTTGTTTTTTATTAATGGATACATGAAGGACTATTCTCTGGCAGAAATAGTGCCTGTGATACTTTTTGACCATTCTGTACTAATTATTTCTCATTCTGTATTCAGAATATATATTCAGCTTCTTAAAAGACTATGTATTTATAGTTGTATTGTTCAGAGTTTAGAGATGGGTGGAGGCCATACAGTTGAATTTTATCTTTTATGGCTAGGGGCTTATGTGAAAAGCTTGAGGAAATGCTGATGTCTGAAATTTTTAAAGGAATGGGGAATCTTTAGATAAGTACACAGATTGGGAAAGGACAAACTTAAATCTAGAAGCTGATTGTTAATCAGTTCAGCTCAATCTAATGCTTTTTTGTATTTAAATGACTTGGAAATCTTTTAATGAGGGTTAACTCCCTAACAAACTTTTCTCTTGAGAGGTTATATCTGATTGGCCTAAAGAGTTGTCTGCCTAAAAAGTTTTAATTGTATGAATTTCATATTCAGGATAATAAGTTAATTCTCAGACTTGTGGACAGTGATCAAAGCTGTTAAAAATATTGCCCCAAAATGAAGTTAATCCAACGGCTTACTTTAAGGAATGTAGCATTTATAGTGCTGTGTTGATTTTTATGTCTTCCAGAAAATTACAGGTTTGTTATTTTTTTTTTCTCATGTCACATATATATATGTATATGGTTTAAGTATAAAGGTTTTTTTTTTTTTTTCCTGGGATATTTCTTTTTTTTTTTTTTTTTAAATTTTGGAGGTGTGGGAGTAATAAAGATATATGCAGAATTTTGCAGGAAAAGATTTCTAGTGATTGAGTTATTTAATAATTCATTTTCTGAATAACAGCTTAGTTCAAAAGTTGTTGGGGAAATCTTAAAGAAAAAAGTTTTATCCTTTATTGGAGGAATTGATGTGATACAAAAATAGGCAATCTTTTGAGCTTCAGTTCTAGATCATAAGTAGTGTCCTTTTTGTTAGGAAATATTTTGGAGAATACAGTATCAATGCCTATTACCATGGATATGTTCTGGGCAAATGATTTCTTTCTAATTGCTACTTAAGTCTTACTCTGTTCTACTGAAGCTATTGTTTCTTTTCTAGGCTGCTTAAGGCTAGTACCTGCATGCCAGGACAGCTTCTACAGTCGAATGGTTTCCCTAAGGCCAAATTGCTGGTTATACAGGAAGAGGGAGGTGAAAAAACTTGTTGACTGCTGCTGATCTTAAACCTTCTTTAAAGAGATGTGATTTCAGATTGTCTCAGACACCTTCAGAATAGTAGCTTCTCTGTCTGCTTTGGATTTTGCAAATCATGAATTTGGTTATGGCCTTGAAAAAATCAAAATAGGTGGAATCTGAGTAGTGTAAGAGCTGAGTTGGAAAATACTGAGGAAAAACTGTCATGGGCACTTAAGATACCAAATGTCTATAGTGTGAAGGCCAGAACTTGCCTTTGGGGTTATGGCTCTGCTACTGATTGTGCCTAAGGGAAAACTGCTTCCTTGACTGAGTTGAAAACCTAGTAGTTACCTGTTTCCTGTTTTTTTCTCATGACAGTTCTTTGAAGGGTCTGATCTTCAGGATGTATTTTGATCACAACCATAGCTTTTTGACCAGTTACTTAAAAAAGTAAGGCACTCCTTTCACCATCCTCCAACATACTCAGAAGTGATTCTACCTTTGTAAGCTATTTTGTTGGTTGTGATACTTGTTCAGTTTGATTCTTGGTTGAAGAGGGTTTGAACCCATAGATCACATAGAATGCTCTAACCAGTCATTTATCCTTTTCCCCTTTGAAGTGTGTTTCTCTGCTAAAAAAAAGTTTAAGGCTCGGAAGGTAAGGAAGTTGAAGCTGTATCTGGTAGTTAATTGGTGCTTGTGTGGGAGTAGGAAAGCTTTAGGTTCCGGAGCTGGTCTTGGATGACTCTTTCTCCCACTTCTATCCAAGTACCATGTAATAAGAATATGTGTGTAGGTAAGTGGTTAATTTCTTAACTGTTCATGTTCTAGGATTATATGTTTTAAGACTGTATGACATGCTGAGTTAAGACTTTCATTTCTCTATTCTCTCTATACAGGCCAAGATAAAAGGATGGAGAGGGTTTGCTCTCCTTGAAATTTTCATATATAAGCAATTTAAAAATATCACTGTACAAATGACGTGGAGCCTTCAGAATTTAACCCAAGATTAATGTGAATTCAGGTGGGAATTTTTTTAACACCCTTTTTCTTTTCCATAGGATTGCAGTCTTTACAAAGAAAAAAATCAGCTTGGACTGGAGAAATATAAAGTGTCTTGAAGAAACAAATATTTTTCATTGGCTGGCTGACACCATATTTAGAGAGCTTTGTTGCTGATGAATATGTGCACATCCTGACTCTATTCCTACATGACGGTGTGGGGCAGTAGTCGGAATGAAGCTGCCATCATGTCGTCCACAGGCAGTGGCACTGATATTGAAGAGTTCTTGGTCAACATTAACTTGGGGCAGTATCTTCCAAACTTTAAAGAACATGGCTATAATATTGTGACAGATTGTGTGGGAATAAGTAACAGCGTACTTCAGGAAATGGGAGTGTTGCCTACAGGTCACCGCAGAAGGATTCTGAAGCAATTAGATGCTGCTCTTTCAAGAATGCAAGAGAATGATCTTTTCTGTGAAAATCTAAAATTCAAAGACCTGAAAGTTTTAGAAGAGAAGCACTATTCATCCTCAGTTCAGGAGTCTCCAGTAAGCAGTGCAAATGTAGAGAAGACTAGCTTGATTCCTGCAACATTGTCAGAACAACTTCTTAATAAACCTTACAATGGTAAAGAAAAGTTTGAACTTGCAGAGCAACACATACCAGAGGCAAACAATGATGGCTTTAAAAATTTGGATTTTCCTAGTTTATATCAGAATTCAGGCAGCATACTGAAAGCTGTCAGTCAAGCTGGAAATATTAAGACAAATATTCAGCCAGATCAATCACTGGAAGAATCTGCTGCATACCAAGGTGGTGAGCACTTGGCTGGCTGTTTGGTAATTCGTGATCCTCCTTCATTTGCTCAGTCATGTGAGACAAAAGACAATGAAAACAAACATTCAGTGTTTGCAGATGAGGGTGATATATCTGATAGTAAGCCAGATTTTCCATTCTATAAGTTTAAAGGAGAAATGATAGACAATGATTTGTATGATTCTTACACGAAAAACTGTATGAAAGTATTTCCAAGAGCAAGCCGATCTTTTATATTAAGGCATCGACCTGTACCAGAAATTCCTCAATCAAGTAAAGTTCACATTTCATCAAGGTAACGGCTGTTTCTTTCTAATGAAGAATCACTATCATTGTAGAAATTATAATTTGGGGTTTCTTGCAGGTTTTTTGTCTTTTTTATTTTTGGGTTTTTTTTTTTTTTTTTTTTTTTTTACGTGTGTGCTGTAAATACACTGAATGTTGCCAAGTTAACTAAAGGAGAATTAAGTTTCAGTGCAAGTTGAAAGCAGAAATGAGAGTGTAAAGGGAAATTTTAGAGCAGTATTTACTTATCTTTGTGTCTGCTCACTTTCAAAGAAAGAAATCTTTCTCAGTTTAGGTATAATCCTTGCTAAAAAGCATTATCTGTATCAAGCATTTTTTAAACTTCATGCTGGTAAGGAAGAATGGAAATATGCAAGTTTTACAAAACAAAGATTGAAAAATAATAGAAAAAAACTGTTGAATCTAGTCCAAACCAAAACATTACGAATAACTTTAGGCCTTAGTTACAGGGTTTCTGGTGAAATTCTAATCCATTACAGGAAAATGGTGACAAAATGGTGAATTCAGGAGGCTAAAACTTACCCTTAAATGTAAAAATCCATTTTTATGATGAGACAACAGCTGTGGTGAAACACAAGTATTCAGGGTGTATCTTTGTAATTTTTAAGTTTGTACCTTTCAAGAGATGCTGTTCTTGGAAAATACAGGGCTATTATATATGTAACTTACAGGAAAGATCTAGCAAGTTTTATGTACTGCATTAATGTGGTTTTATCTAAAAAATGGTGAAAATTTTAGAGAATTCTTGTCTGCTTTGTGCATTGTATGGTATAGCCATCCCCTAAACAAAGCAGGATGTATCTGATATGATTGCACGCATTGGATTAACAAGATGACTGCATGAAAATCTTCAGTCTTAGCCTTAACCCACATAAAATTTATGTGTAAATATGGGTGGGTTTTTTTTTTTTTTGGTTTTAAATTACATGGGTAATTTTGTGGAGGAGGAAATTATATGTTATACTGAGGTTTAAGCAAGGGCTGTCTTTGAGATGGTTCTTATTGATTTCTAAACTAGTAGCTCTTACTGTCTTGAATAAGCATTAATTCTTGTAGCTTGTCTTGCAAAAATATGATGGAATGTAGAGGAAGATGTCTGGTACTAGAATTTAATTCCAGGCCTGTCTTAATAAAAGAAATATTGTTTGAATGTTAAAAAATAACTGACATTGAATGTTGTTGATAACAGTATTATAGGCTATGTAAACAAAGAATATCTTCTCACAGATTAACTTGTAATATTTTTGGTTTTGTTAACTGTATGATCATTCTATGAACTATACTCATCATGCTGGTGGAGTGTCTTAAACAGAGAAAAAAAAAATCCTTGCAAAGGCATATACAGAACTTTGTTGCTGTAGACAGATCCAAATCATTAGATTGCACTTTTTTTAGTAAATTTTTTTTTTTAAACCACTAGTTATGCCTGGAAGGGACACGTCTGAGAATGTTTTGTATTGAGCTTGTCATTTTCATCTGCATATCTTGGCAGTTAGAACCATTATTAGCAAGTTTATACATGCCTTAAATGCTGTTTCCCCAGCATTTATAAGTTTCTTTTAGATTATTTAAAGAAGTCAGTAGTAAATGTTATAACACAATTTGAGTGAGGAAATGGAGAGGCAAAGATTTTTTTTTTTCCTTTTTCTCAACAGTTAAGAGATTTTTGCGTGCCCTAAAAAGATGTTTAATCAGTGCCTTCTATATATGCAAATATTGTGCTTATTGAAACTTAAATATAAACATCTTTCAGAGAGGAGTAGCTTTATATTAACTTTTGTAGAGTCATTATCCCTTCTTCATATAATAAAGGTATTCCTGCTGAGCTGAAATGGGAATCTCATCCTAAAAGAAAACAATAACTAGCTACTAAGAGTATTTCTAATGTCTTTTGAGAAACAATAATTCAGTAGAGACAATATGCCATATTTGTAATCTTCCCACCATTGAAGTAAATCCTCCAAATCCCAGTCTAATAGTGATTGATATGTGACTGGGTCACTGACTTCATTGCACATTATTTTGATTTGTGAGCTCCAGCTTATTTTCTTCATCTTTATGCTCCAGTTATAACAATATGGAAATCCTGTAAGACAAGTAGCAGTCTATCCGACAAGATAAACCAGAACTTCAAAACAGAACTTAAACTTCACAAAATTATTCTTTATAACCTACCTGGGTATTTTTTTAGAGACCAAGAGTTAATACAGAACTCTATAATGGCAGCTTGCAGCATCTTTAACCTTGGGAAAGATCATGTCTGTCTTACAGATTGTATAGACTCAACTGACTTTTATTGATAGGTGCTGGTTTCATCCTTATGACATTGTATGAAGGCTTTTCCATAGAGGCAGAGAAATCCTGCTCAAGTTTTCTGAGAAAATCAACATTTCCTTCTAGTCGTTCACGGATATTGGTGATAAATTTTTATGCAAGGAAGTGCTTTTCTCATCTCCTATGTATCTTCTAGCACAAAAAGTTCACGCAGTGGGTGTCCCTATGCCCTCTAGTGCTGTGACTGTGTCCCTTTTTATTACTAATAATGTGCGTGCCTCACTTGCAATTTTACTTCCTTCCCTGTGCTTCACTTGTTCTCCTGCCTTTTGCCTGTAACAAACCATGCTGTCAGCTGGTAAGTGTATTTAAGTCTAAATTTTTTAACATAGCTCCCCAGTCATGTTGTGGAACAGAACAGAGGGTTAAATACAGTGGATTGGAAGTTTCATCCTCTTGATACTTTTGGTGTAAGTGACTTCTTCCATACTGACATGAGTGAAAAACTGGGGCTTTCATAAGACAAAATAATAAAAGTAATGCAGTGGGTGGAGCTGACCACTGACATACCTTTAGTGGAAGATTAAGGACAGTAAAAGAATAGATACAGTTTTAGAGGCTTTGGATGCTTTGACTCATGTCATTAGCTGTCAGGTGAAACAAACCGCTATTGCATAATTCAGAGCAGCAGGCTTTTCAAAGCAGATACATAACATGGTAGACCTGTTGATTATACAAGATACTACACAGATAAAAGTTCATGCTGATGAACTCTTTAGATTTTTTTGTATCTCCCAACTTTGTTACTTGGTGTGGGATTGCTCTGATTCTTTATTAAGATAAATAAGAAAAAATAATTCTGGAAAACAGGCTGCATTTGGGGGAAAATATGAATAAATAAAATGGGTAATGCTTGGTCTGACCAGGCATTATTTGTTTCCTGCAGCTGGCAGATCCTGTGGTTGAAATTTAGACTTCCTTTCTTAACATGGAAGTGGTCAAGATTGCTAATGAGGTGCCCAGGCTGGTGTCTCTCTACTCTGTTCTGTCACACAAAGCAAACATTTTAGGAGCGGGAAGCTGTGCCCTCTCTTTTCCTGTGATCAAGCATCACCATTAATTTGCCTCTGCGAGTTGTCTATGAACTCCAAAGCTCTAACACAACATGTTATAGCGCTTTTGACACGTTTGCATTGTGGGAGGGTTAGGCTTTCAGATACATAGAAAGGAAAACATGTTTTGAATGAGTTTGAACACAGAAGCTTCATTCATTTTAAACACTCAGCAGATGAATGCCTGCAAAGACTGACTCCTTGAGCTGACCTCTCTCCCGTGCTTTATTTGGGAGGTGACAGGAGTGTATTGAATGAAACAGTTCAACCCAGTGCAAAGCTCTCACCTTTCCAGTCTCTCAGCCTTTAGCAAGACCATTTGCTGCCTCATCACTCCCTTTCATCCTGTTTATGTGTAAGGAAAAGGTGATTGAGAAGCCTATGCAGCCTAAGCAACATCCAGTACCTCTTAACATATGGAAATAGTGGGTCTTAATCTCCACAGTTGTAACAAAAGTGATAATTTAATTGAAACTATTATTATATATTTGTAAAATAGGTGCACTTTGAGATTGTGCTAACCCTACTTTAAAGAGCAAAATAAAGAAGATAATTAACCTGAAGAAGTATTAGGTTTTAGAAGTGATTAAGAGAAGTTATAGATTGGTGTAGTTCTTCCACTCTTATTTGCCCCCAATGAAGTCTTCATTTTCTTTTAATTCTGATATACAGTTCGTACAATAGGTAACTGTTCTGTTGAGCATTGACAAATTGCTGTAATTTTGTAGCTTGCACTCTATGTTGTTTGTTCTAATCTTTCAAGCAGATATTAATAATAAACTTGCTTCATTTATTTTATAGTTTGAGGTAGTTTTCACTTGACATAAGTTAGAACTTCGTTTTCCAAAAATCACAGAAAGGTCTTATTTTGATTGTGGGGATGAGAAAAAGACTGTAGTTTGCTTATTAGCAGGTGTTCTTGACATGTATACATATATGTAAGTATCTAATCAAAAAAAGAGTACCCAAGTCCTGAAAAATACATGAATGAAAAAAAAAAAATGCAGGTCTTTGTGAGATGATTGTTATTTTTCATTTCCTGGTGAATTTATCTTCAGTTGTTGCCGTTGCCATTACTCACTTTTAAATCCATCCACCCTAAAACTAAGCTAATGACTCACTGCTTTACATAAGAATGGAACTATAATATTATCTGTACCTCTGATTTATATTAATGCCATGAGTACCCTTAAACCCACTAAACTAACAAGAAAAGATGTGGTCTATGTTGAAAAAGTTTGGTGTGTGTTTGGTTCGGTTTTGGTTGTTTTATGTGTGGTTTTTTCTTTCCTTTTTTTTTTGTTTCTGTCAACATACCAGGTTCTTTAAAATTAAGTTACTACAAATGCATGAAGTTAGTTTGCTAATGTAGCTTAAAAAAAGATATAACTGGATCAACTTTAGTAAAATATATGGAGAAACAGATTTTTAAAGTGTTTATTTTTTGTAATTATAGCTTTGGAAAGTAAATAATTGTGTATGATACCTAGGCCATTACCCACCTCCACTGGCTAAACTCACTGTTTTATAAACCTATGACTTTACAAAATATCATTGTGGAACTTAATTGATACAACTTGGATACCAAATAGCTTTTTAAAGTGTGGCTTGAACTTAATAATTTGGAGCAGATTTAGGCATGAATTAAAAGTGATATGAAATAGCAGAAATGTATGCCTTCTGTCATTGAGAAACATCCGCTTGTAATATGGAGTAATTCAGCATGGACTTAATGAGACAGTGTTTCTAAAGATTGGAATATAGCTAAATTTAAAAGAAAAAAAAATTCTCTGTATGTTAAGTGGGGAAACAAAAGTCAGGAATATTGATATTTTTAATATATATTTAGCTTTGAAGGATAGAGTACCTGAGGAAATCAAACTTTTCAGCTTTTTTTTTTTTTTTTTGTGTTCACTGGATGAGAGTGTTTTGTCTTTATTCCCGTGACCAGGCTCCTTTTGAGCTAAATGTTAAATTAGACTTTTATATTCCATCTTTCTTTAAATATAGTCATTAACAATCAGTGGTAAAGGATGGGGGAAGAGTAGGGGATCTCCATGCTTCCCAGCAATCTAAATGTATCATAAGGTCAATTCAAAACAAGACACCCAAACTGAGGATGCATGCTAGGATCAGAGAAGTATTCAGTGTCATAAAGGGAGGAGAACACATGGTTGGATGACTTCTAAATTAAATCGGAAATTTTCCCAAGACTTAAAATTAACTATTTCTGTATTTGTATATAATTTTAATAATTTTAAATGTATGAGATTTTTTTTGCCGTTTCTGCAAAATTTAATTGAATGTTTTCATTTTGTGCTTTGTTTTGTTCAAGTTCCCTTCAGAAAAGAAGAAATGTGGATCTTGTAAAGTTTTCTTGCACCGGGAGGCAAATTTCACAGAACAGTGAGTTAAGCATGCTGATACTTAACATCTTGAATATTGAGGATAAGGAAACCTTGGGCCAGAAGTTTTCTAGAATTTGTATAGACTTGCTTATTTTAAGAACTATTGGGCATGTAGAAGGTCTGGAAAAAGGTGATGTATGTTATAGCAGAATATATAACCACTTTTACATTTTTGCTTAGGTTTTTTTTTTTTCTGAACTAATGAAAATAAGAAAATCCAATCTTTCAACCTCATTTATTTTAATATCCTTTTTTAGACTGCAGTATTTTGAGTTTCTAAGGTTAGATTCAGATGTTTTTTAAGAGTTAGCTCTTTTGACAGCTGTAAGGAGCGTATTCCTGACAAACGCTGCCCAATTTGTTAGTGCTCATAGCTCCATGAAATATCAGGAAATAAAATGTATTAAATATTTTACTGGAAGAGTTTAGAAGTCTTGTGCAGTCAGTTGTAAACAAAAGTTTTTTTCATATTCTGAAGGCATGTCTTGTTTGAAGTTACACATATTAATTTAAAGGAAATACTGGGTGTGAAAATGAAGCTTGTGCACAAATGAGGTTTTGTGGGGGGTTTTGTTTGTTTTGGTTACTTTAAGTGAGAATAAAGAACACTTGAGCTATTGCTCCTAAATACATGCAATAAAAGTTTTTGTCTTTTTAACTAGATGCAGGGTAGGAAAGAAGAAAACGCATGTATGCAAGTCATATCCAAACTCCATAGTAATAGTAGTAGTGTTTTAGTAGGTAGTGTCTGAGAGGAAAGAAGATGTCTGGAGTTCATTAGGAATGGGAAATTATTTTTTGTTCTTCAAAATTTTTGTGAAGAACAGAGAGATCCAAAGGAGAAAAACGTGTGTTCCTGGTTGATTTTATTAGTACTTTAATAAAGCATTGCACTGTATGACTTGGTATTTTTTTTTTTTTTTTTTTTTTTTGCTTTCAGAAACTTTCACAGAAGAAAAGCCACCCATTATCTCTCCATATGGGGAAACCTTTATTTGTGACAACCCTAAAGATGCTATAGTAAGTTGAGAAGTCTTAATATAAATGGTCTGTCTTCACTTTAAACTTCATGTTATGTGTTTTATATTGCCCAGTACCTTCTCTGTCTTTAGGTACATATAGTGTAAATATTTGTGGACTAGTGAATTTCCTTAATCTTGAAATACACGTTATGCTGTTCAGTACTAATAGGAAGATAGGAATCTGTAGTGCGTGTTGGCCGTTTTTTTTTGTTGTGCTTTTTTCTTTTTTTTTTAAACAACATGGGACAGATAACTATGCCCAGAGCTGGCACATCAGTGTGAAACAGTCAGTTACAGGAATTGCAGACTATCTTGATGCCTCCCTTTTATTAGGTACAGTAGTATATTGTAATACTTGGTGCCTAAGTGAGGTTAAGTTGTGGCGAACCACTGCAGTTGACTAGTAATGGTAAAAGTGTTTTTTCTGTCTTTTGATAGTTGCAGATCAAGACTAGGCATTTCTACACAGGCTTGTGGGTATCCTATGAAAGCAGCTTACATATTAGTTTAGGTGATGTAATGGTTGCTTTTGGCCATACCCTCTTTAAATTCCTACATATGAAAGTTCTCAGGACATTCTTCATACATCCCCTAAACTTGCTGTATACCCAGAAAGTCACGTTTGCTGCAGGATTCCTGGTAGGGAATATTTTTGTTGGGGTCAGTAGCTAATGGTGTGAATGCCACAGATGGCATATGCACAGACTTCTGAATCGTGGAGATCTGAGAGGTAAATCAGCTTAGTTGAGGCATTCACCAAATGCTCTAAATGGCTCTTGCTTCTGTCTCAGCAGGATGCAGACCAGAAACTGTTAATTTTGTGATTACTTATACTTGTCCCAGCCAATCTCAAGCCACATTTAGAGAAAACAGGGAATTAATCTTAGTTTGAGTCCTGGTCTTCACTCTAATATTTCACTTTTTAAATTGTTGACTAAAATGAAAGCTACTCAGACAGGTGCTAGGATTTTTTTCCCCCAATTTTAATTTGTTAAGAATTGTTCAGTCAAAATAAATGGTTCAAATTTCATCCTTTAATAGGAGTGGTTTTAAAATTATAGAAATGATAGCTGCTTTTGGTGTGTACTTTCTTTTCTTTGGAAATACGTTGTTCCTTTTTTTTTGTTTGTTTTTGGCTTTTTAAGGAGGTACACATAAAAGTCATGTCTTGTTTCTCCTTCTAGTGCTTGTTATCTGCCCACAGAAGTGACTTCTTAGCTTTTGTTTTCTTTCCTTGTCCTGTCTATGTCAGTTGTCTGTCTGTGCCAGTCTTTCTTTTAAAAATTCCAAATTTAAGTTCTTTGTAATTAGTTCAATAGCATAAACAGGTTTTCTAGGAAAAAAAAAAAATAATCTTAGCCTTTTTGTTAATACTTGGCATTATTTGTTATATATCATTGAAATGTTTGGGTTATAAAAAAGCATACCCAGGAAGGTGGTCAGCCGTCTTTCTTTATCTTACAAAGGCACCATATACAAAAATACCATGCTGTTAAACTGGATTAACTGCTTGAAATAAAATGGCTATTTCTACTGGTTGTAGAATCACAGTTAATGCAGTGTATTATACTTTCCTTGACTGAAGATTTGGATTTTATCACTTTCATGTAAGTGAATGTTTTTTTGAGTTATAATTATCACATGCCTCTTGGAAACCTCATAGTTAATCTTAGATCCATTAGAACTTAATTGTAGACAAAGGCTGTAAAGAAGAGCCATAAAACAAAGGTCCTAAGGTACATTACATTTTCAGGTTTTTTTTTCCAGTAGGTGTTAAGTATCCTAGGAACAAATAAGAAAGTTTAGGTAACATTGTAAAGTACCTGAAATTTTAGGGCTTGTAAGTGCTACTTCATTTTAAGATAACCTCCCATGAGAATATGGTTTGGCTGTATACAAGGAAGTGCAGTAAATTCTTGTACTGACTGACTGGCTGAAGCTTGTTCTAAGGGCTTATAAGTTGGCCGTAGCCCTTCTACCTGTTTCACTGTTGTAAAGGAAAGGCTTCCCTAGGCTTTTATAAAGGAGTGCCTGTAGAAATAGGGAATGAGTCACTACACACTGGAGCTAAGTGAGCATGAAAGTACAGGGAATTAAGGTTATAAAGAAAATGTGACTTTGACTGGGTCATGAAGAAAGACACCTAGAAGCAGAGACCTCTATAAAAGGCAACCTGAAGAAGGAACATATTTTTTTATAATGTTTAAAAAAATACAAAAATCCAGATGTTTTAGAGTTGATTTATTATTGTGTCCAACTGAAGAGCCAAGTATATTAGAATTCCTTCATGGAAAAACTGAGTTCTAATGAGTTCAGGCCTCTAGAGTGAAGTCTTGGCTTTTTTGTTGCTGTGGACTGTCAGACTAAATTAAGGTCAGGAAACTGTGAGCTCCTAAGCATTGTGATACTGTGGAATGCTGGCCAGATTGCAAGTCTAGTCACTTTAAAATAAGAATCTCTAATATTTTAAAAGGAGGAATTTACCTTTATGGACCTGTTATAAAATTGTATTGCCGAGCTATGATTCAAGAATCAACCTGAGGAGTACTGTGTGACATTAGATTTAATAGAAGATTAAGGTAGTATTTCTTAAGGAAGTTGCCTGTCCTGAATGGCATTGGGTCTTTTTTTAATGTAGCCTTAGTCCTGATACTCTTCATGCAGTCTGTGTTTTAGCATTCAGTTTTCCTAACTTGCTGTTGTGATCAACAAGACTACCTATTAGAAAAGCATAAACCCCCAAGTACATCTGAATTACTTTCGCATGGAAAGCAGAGAATTTTTATACAGGGCTGCAAGTAGGGAGTTCCATCTGTCAGAGATCCGAGAAACTGGATTTCTTCCTTAAGGGTAGGTACTTCCTATGCATAAGTACAGTAAGTATTTAGAGACAGTTTCTGTGTAATATATATACCTGTCTTTTAAGAAATACTTCTTTCTGTAAAGGTGTCTGCAGGAGAAAATGCTGCTATTAACTACCTTTGTGTAATACAAAGATTTACAGAGATTTGCAGGAGGTGCGAGATGAGACTTTTGTCTCTTACTGAGTGAGCATCTTGCTGAGTAATTCTGTAAACAACACATTGGAAATACTTGGGATTTAATTTGGGTGAAATATATGTCCTCGTGAGCAAATAGAGCTCTCTTTCCATGCAACCTGTCTTTGTGGACTTCTGTGTTTTAAAATCTACTGGCAATAGAAATGCATTTCTTGGTTATTACTTGGAAGTTCTTGGGTTTCCCTGAATTCACTTGCCCAAGTGCTGATGACTGCAGAGTGGACACAAGCAGGACATCAAGCTGTTACCATTCATGAGAGGGAGGAAGAGGAGCTACCACATAGCTTCAGGGGGTATAGTTTGCAGTTGCATCCTGATAAGCAAATGAAGATAAAGGATACTGACCATCCTTACTCTGAAGATGTTTCTTGGGTGATGGTGTTAGCCTCTTGACTGTTGGGTAACAGTGGGACGTTGCCGTTTCCCCTCCTTTTGAGAGATTCAACTAAATCTAAGCATTTGATAAACAGTGGACAGGTTGCTTTTGAGTTTTATATTTAGCTTGTTTGCGAGGTGTAGGGATGTGATTTTGTTTTTGTTTTTTTTTTTTATTTTTGCCTAATCCTTCGTGCTGCAACATAGAACATAGTGTGGTGTGAGTGGTGTTTGCTGTTGGGTTTTGGTGTTTTTCATAATATCGCTGGCTGGCAGAAGAAGGCACTAGGTTTATCCTAGCGGTAGCATGTGATTTCCACAATTTTTGCTATAGTGCACATATACCCAGCTTTGGGCTGTGTGGGTTTTTTAAGCTTGCTTTTTCATGGTGCCAAGGTATAGCCCTCAAGTACAAGATGAGTTACTGCTGCTCAGAAAACAACTGGCAATGGTTGTGAAAGCTTATCTTCTTTCTGCCACCATTCAGCTTCGTGACATAACGCATCAAAGATTAAATGAGCAAATTAAAATGCTTCCGTTATAAAGCACAAGATGTTCATTTTAGTTTGTTTTTTTTTTAAAGAAAGACAGGTATTGAGAAGCTTAGTAATGTAGTATGATTGTCAGATCAAGTTTAGGAAGTGTGAAATGTAGTATTCTTGAACCGTGTTAACCTTGACATTTTGTACACTGCAAGCAGCTTGTGATAAAGATTTCTAATGAACATTAATAAATGTGCCTTTTAGGAAGAAGAGCTCGTAAGGAAAATGTGAGATATATTTGATAAGGCTGAGTTCAGTGTTACTGTAGGAATTTGAATTTACCATTATCTTTAGTGTACTGTGAAGGCTTTACCTTTAATTCAGAGAAGTATTGATATGATCAATAGGCTAGCAGTTGCAAATCATAAATGGTATGCTTAACCTACATGCAACATGTGGCTCTTGAGCTTAGAAAATTTCAGAGTAAAAATAATACTCAGTTGTGCCTCAAGAAAAATCAGAGGACTGATACTTCTACGCGCTGAATTTCTTTATCTAATTTGTGCCAGATTTTGGACTATGCTCAAATGTTTTATGTGAGTAGTAGTATTTAAAATTGAAGTATTTAAAGTAACATATCTTATTAAAAGTATGAACTTTCAAATGCATATTTTTAAAAATGTGGCAGAGCTTTGCTAGTTAGGTGGTTCATGTGTGTCTGCAGTAATTTAAGCATCACTTAACTACTTCAGTACAAATATTGGTTACAATATATTTCTTTTCTAGGAGCTTCATAGAAATGAATTCCTGGCTTGTGAAAATAAACTGGATTTGGGAACGAATGAAGAACATTCTTACAAGAATCGATGGTATAATAAGAGTTATAGAGAAATAAAAAATGTAAAGAGTTACTGATGTCGCAACTAGATCTGCCCATGGCAGGGGGGCTGGAACTAGATGATCTTAAGGTCCTTTCCAGTGCAAACCATTCCTTAATTCTGTGATCTCAGCTTCTGAAGGTGAAACTATGACTGTATTTATTTTGTTCTATTGAGCCTTTACTGTATGCTACAGAAGGCAAAGTTTGACTGTGGTTATCACAAGGGCTAAACTCATTATAAACATATTTGTAATATGTCTTACCAGTATTTGTTCTAATTGATAATTTCATGTATTTGTGCATCATAGCAGTACATTGAGTAAAATGCACTTTCTCTTTCTAGTTCCTTTAATAATCAGGAAGAGAAGACAAAGGAATTTGCAAAAAATGAAACCCTGCCTCAAGAAAACAAATCATTAGCACTGGAAGAATCTGAAAGTGAATCTGTATATTCTATTGTGGAACAATGTTCTTTGCCTTCAAAGAAAAAGAAAAATAAAGCCAAAACACACTCAACATCATGTAGTAAGATAAGAAGTGGAGATTTAGATTGCTCAGTCAGTGAACAAATATATTTTCAGCAATTTGATGGCGATCAGACTTCGTTTGGAAATGAACCAATAACACCGTATGCTTGTTTTTATGGACCATCAGTAAAGAAGGCTAAAGCAGGATGGCTGGATAAATTATCCCCTCAAGGGTATGGCATTTGCAGTCATTACTGTATAATTGTGGAGATGTATGTTTGCGTGACAGATGTTAAGTTTGCATTTGGTCACTGATTACTATTTTTGGTGGGAAAGCAAACTGTTTTGTTGCAAGAGGATGGGGCTATTCACATTTTATAATGATGTTACCTAGTCTAAAGTTTATTTATGAGGTGCATTCAGAAAAAGTATTTTTTTTAAAAACATTAATCACTACTTACGAGCTGTTGTGGAAAATGCAGAAGTAGTTTGTACCAGTATTTCCAGTCTGTACATTTTTGCTGATTATCTGTGGGTCACAAAGTAAGTGAAAACAAGCTCTCATTTTGAAAAACTGCTTTACCAATTTGGCCATGGATGCATAAATTAATAATTGGTATGAGTGGAGATCCTGTTGGTTTCAGCATTGTATATATGAATTGAGCTTTGGTTTAGAAATGTATCTGGGGTGAACTGTCTCCAAGTTGAAGTTTGTTGATTTTCCTAAAGTTTGAGGGGAGAAATCTGAGCCCAAGTCTTGCTTTAAGGTTTCAAATAATGGAGAGAGGAACACAATGGAAAGAGAATAGACTCTTTGCAACATTTTTAGGTTAAAAAAACCCATCATGTTTCATTTCTGTCATTTTTTTTAAAGTTACATTAATTATTTTAACCTATTTTAAATTCCAGCCCTTCTTAGAGTGTTTTATGCTAAAGAGCACTCTATTACCAGATCTTCCTTTTGTAAATGTAAACTCTGAACTTGTAACCTCCTCCTTAATCAACGGAATGGACTATTCTTTATTTTAAATTGTAGTTTCTTGTTTTGCAGTTCTTCTTAGGACTTTTTTCTGAGATCCTGTTTGTGTTGAAAGGGGCACAATATTACTTTTCAAGTCTATTTTAGATCTTCACTAGCACTTAGCCTCTAGAAATTAAAGCTGTTGTCCTTGTTAGTGTTCTGATACATCTACTTTACTTCTTAAGCCTTAGTAGTTCGGCATTCTTTGTTCTCAGGGCTATGTTTAGCTACACTGAAAGGTGATATTAAACTCCTTGGCCTAACTTTCATTATTTGCAGCTGTAATAATCATTGCTGCTCATCAACTAGTACAGGGATTTTTTTCAGTTTAGCGACAAAGTTAATGAATTAAATTGCTTGAAAATGCAACCTTGCTTGAGACTGCTAGAAGAAGCTGTATTGTACAGCAGTTTCCTTCCTTTTTTTTTTATTTTGGTCATTAGTCCTTTTTAAGAGTTCTGATTTAGCAAGTTTTAATTTCTTTGGTTTTGGCTTTGTGTTGATTCAGTGGTACTTTGCTGAAGCTGAATGACAAGTATTAAACCTGATTGGACAAGTATTATACCTGGTTGAATAAACCTGTTTTACAGTTATGGAATTTCGATTTTTTTCAAACCTTTTATTTTTTAAAAAACAGTTTCAGAAGTTGCATTCACATTTGTCTATTGTCCTTGTTGACTTTTGCTAAAGAATCAAAGAACAATTAAACATAGAGCCAAAAGACTTTCTGCCAATGTCATATTCATTTGCTGCAGTTAGCTCTAACTTTTGTTTTATTTCACTTACAGGACTTTTTTTTTTTTTTTTTTTTTTAAAGAACACATTTGGCAGTTTAGCTCATAGAATAATAAAAACTACAGTTCTTGATTCCAGTTGACTCATCTTGTACTATTTGAGAACAAAGTGTGAAGGCTTTAGATAAAGTACTGTGTGAGAATACATTGCTTGAAAAAAGATAATGAGTTAAGCACAAAATTTGTACTGTTCAGAATGAGTTGCAGAGTCATTATCCTTGAGGCAGTGATACTCCTTGGCTAAATTTCAAGGTCTTTTTCTTAAGCATGGTTTAATGAATGCTACGTTTTTTTATTTTATTTTTTTTTTCTCACAGTGCCATTTCACAAATAGCTGAAGACTTAAAGAAACCAACCAAAGGGGAAGGAAAAAAAAAATACATTTTTTTCATCTGTCAAAGCACTGCCATGTTGTTTCAGTCCCTACGAACTGCCATATTGTTTCAGTTCTACCCTCCACCCTTCTTTCTATAGAGCTCCCATTTACCGTTGGCACTCAGTGTTCCCTCTGGGGAATGAATATATGCTGTTTTCTTAAATTGCTACAAATTGTGCATTTAAAGTCCAGCTTCTCTTTTTAGTAACTTACTAGAAATTGTAAAGCTATTCAGTTTACTCACTTTGCATATGGTACTTAAATTCATTTTTTCCTCACTGCATCATCTTGAAGTTTATTGATATTTTAATGGAAAATAGATTTTACATTGGCCTTTCCAGGTTACGAAAAATGATGATTTATTGAAGTCATATAATTCAAGTTAATTAAGCCATAGCTGCTATTTGATTAAAGTTTTGATAAACTGTCACAGTCTACTAATCCTAAAGCAGAGCACTCATTTAGCAGGAAAGGAAATAATGGGAAAAGAGATGTTAGGGTGGAGTCTTGTTCTTTTTTAATTGTTTAATAGATTTTAGAATTGAAACTTCTATAGATCATAGCTAATAGGCTGTCAGCATTTTTAATGAGCATAACAGACTACTTAAAGTTCACCTAAAAATAATTATTTAGGAGGTCCTTATAGAGTGTGAGTTAATGGCAAACTGAAATAATCAAATGAGCTTCTCATTAATGATGCCAAGTTGAAAATGAAATTTCATTAAAAATGAAATTTTATGTTGTACTTGTTGAGTGATTTGGTGCGATTTGGAACACTTTGTTCCAGGCTACGTATTTATTGGCCTGGGAAGAGCATTCAGGAGATGTTGATGACTGGAGTTATCATGGTCTGTGAAGAGAGATGTCCTTCTCATAAACACAGCAATGAGATGGACATTTTAGATTCTCAGCTTTTGTTTTTGAAAACTATCTTGCAGAGCTTGTGAAACTTAAAGGTATGATCTGTGCACAGGATATTTCTTTTCCTCCAATAAAAATAGTCAGTTCTCATTAATTTCTTGAAAAATTACAGTTTGATCTGTCACTTCAGATAGAGCATGTGCGGAAGAAATAGAAAGAATGGAAACTGAATTTATTAAAAATGTGAAGACACTGATTTGTAAAAGAAGACCAGTAATACCAAACTTCTTATTTTTACATATTTTTATTATATTTGAAATCAGCATTCTCCTTTTGAAAAGATACAATAGAGATATATTTTAATTTTCAGAAGGTTTAGGCCCAAACACAGGAAACTAAACATGATTTTTCCTTTCTATAACTTGTGCTAGAGATGTTCTTTAAAGTCAGTGTTTTGTTTATAATTTTAATTGTATTAATTTTTCATTCACAGCAAATGTGTGTTTCAGAAGCGCTGGGTTAAGTTCAGTGGAGACAGCATTTCTTATTACAATAATGAAAAGGTGAGTGACATATCTTGGTCATGTTTGGAACAAAATGCATCTGTGTAATACACACATTACCATGGAGAAATTCAGAAATAATTGAAAATGAATATTCATCCTATATTAATGTTCAATTGCGAAATACTATGATGAGACACTATTTAATATTTTAAGGTGTGCTTAAGATCTTTATGTATTGTTCATCCTCTTATTTTCTAGAAAGGCTTGATATTCCTGACCTTTCAGGTAGATATCATCATAACTTCTTACTTATTGAAGGAGTGACATTTCTGCATTCTGCAAAACAGAGCAGGTTCACACAAAACGTGTTTTAAGATATGCAGTGGTTTTTTGATGGTGTTCACAGAGTGTCTTGTCATAGGAAGCCAGCATGCTGGAGACTGAGATAGATTAGATGTGGTATTGAAGACCTTTTGAAAATCGAAAACCCCCTACACTTATTTACCCTTTAATAAAAAAGTCTCTTTCCTGGTTGTTTTCTAGCAGTAATGACACATGGGTGGACTAGGTTGTATTTGAAATGGTCTGTTTAAAATCAGCATAGGCCTGTGATGTCACTGGCTTTTCATCGTTTCTATACCCAAGAGGACTAAATCGTACTGAAATTTTTGCAGTCTTGTGAGTTGCTTTAAGTATTTCAGTTCTGATATGTGATACAAAAATGGATTTTTAAATAATTGTTTAGAAAAAGTCTTAATTCTTTTGTGAAATTGACTGATTTCACCTTTTGATGCTAATTTTTCACAACGGAAACTACATTGGGCATATCTTGTTTGACACCTTTAAACTGCCTTTTTTTCTTTCTAAACATGGCCTTTGGGCTTTTTTGGAAAGATTTTTTCCCCCTCCCTTTTATTTAGTACACTTCGGACCACTACAAAATTCTTTCTTTGACTCTATGTGTAATTGATTTCTCCTCTTGAAAGAAATTAAGAATTTCTTAATCTCAGAAGTGATAGGTGGTTGTCTAATATGTGTGTTTAGTGGAGTTGAGGTTGTATTGCATGTGTGTTATTTGAAATGCTGGAAAGCATTTCCTGTTGAAGATGTTTATTAAATTGGGAACAAAATATAATTTCAGGTAGAAGTTCCCAAGCAGTATGCTAGGTGGTGATCATTAATGAGTCCTATAGATGCTTTATAATATGCACACTCTTAATGGAATTTTAGGAGATTATGAGGGAGGTAGAACTGGTACAGGAATAGGCTGTTCATTTCCTAAGGGGGCAGACAAATGGAGAAAAAGCTCAAAAAAGTATTTACATTGATGTTTGTTTCATGTTCCCAATCCGTAGGCACAATCTGGTTATGCTTGCTTGCTTTGCTTCGGTCACCATGAAAGACGTGATTTTGTAGGTGAAGGGAGCAATAGAATAACATTTGGATTACAGTAACAAAAAATGTTACCCTTTTGTGATATTCATCCTAAGGCTTCAGAGGAGCAGAAAAGCAGGGTTAGTTAGTTGAAAAATAGAGCATTGGGATTTGTTTCACATTGTCTGTAGCATAATTATGGAAAGACATGCTAATACAGAATTTTAAATCTTGTATCTGCAATGGGGATTTTTCTTTTTTTTTGAAGGTCACTTGGAGCTCAGTTACTCTAGAATAGTACTTTTGATGCATTCGTCTATGATAGGAGATTCCAGAAATCTTGCCTTCAGTTCAGGGGAATATTTAGTGTGTCACACAATGCATAGAAAGCTACTAACTCTGCACTGTGTATTTAAATGTTCTCTGTGATGGGTTGGAGTATCAGAAGCTTGCAGAAGGCTTGAAAGAATGCTGGTTGGTCTGTATTTGTATACAGTTTGACCAAATCTGTGTGTTTTATTTGAGTTACATATTCCTGCAACTTTGTATGTCTGAGAACTGTGAGGCCTAAACCAGTACCAGGATTTGAGAATTTGGTGAAACTTGGACTAGCTTGCAGATAGGAAGAATACAGTTGGCTACCAGCAGTTCTCAGCATACAGTGGGATTGTGTTGGATGAGCAGCAATGTTACTAGGGAACATGAGTTTTTGGTGCAGTAGTCTCTGCTCGGTCACTATTCCCATGCCTAGTGTATTCATATTGCCTGCTAGATGGATACCAGCATGTTCCTGCTGTTGCTTGTGTGTTGTTGCTTTGACATTGTAAGCAACTGTTTGCAGATCTGCCAAGACCTCCATGCAGCTCAGAAGCTGATTCTGGTAAAAGACAGGGATAGTATTGCAGTTCATTGAAAGGCAGTGGGTACCTCCTCCTAGCTACATGGCTAGCTGTGTATATATTTAAATGGGGAAGTTGTTGTTTTAACTTTAGATCTTAATGTCAAGTTCCGTCTATTCTAATGTCCTTTGTCCTTTGTCCAAGGACGTTCCTACACAGACAAGCATGTTATACTTTTGGTTTCACATACCAATCAAAAGTAGTTCTCAAAAGGAAATGAATCCATACTTGGGTATTTTTCTGATTATTGCAAACAGAAAAGGGTAGACTTGGTGGAATGAAACTGTTTATTTTACCCAGAAACACTACCTATTAAATAGTTCTATTTGTCTTTGAAATTAGGAACTTGAGAGGAGTGAGGTTCTCAAGAAGGGGAAGTTTGTTACGTGGCTAATGAAGAGTGAAACAAGTGGAGGATGGGGAGGGAAGGCACAGAGGGCAGCATTACTGAAAATGTGTACTTAGACCATCTAAATGCTTCTCTAAATTATTTAAACCTTAATTTTCTAAATATTTCTCTAACTTGATCTAGTTGTGCATCAACTTCTAATTAATAAAGACTATATATCTGAATATATAAAAAAATACTTAGTCTTCTACAAAAAGCATCTGACATAGGAAAAGTTTTTGTTTGAATCTGTGATGCTGCTCATTTCTACATACATGGTCCAGAGCAGATATATGTGGTCAGAGCAACATCCTGTCTGGTTTTGTCTCAATGGACTGTGGTTAACTGAAGTGAGAGCAAACTGAAGAGGGGAAGGTAGAATTTGAGAATTCTTTTCAGCTACCCAGTATGTACAGTTTTTTTTTGGAATTTCTTCCTGCTTTTGGCAGAACTCTGGTGCTCTAACATGCACTTTATAGTAAGACTAAAACTGCTGGTTATGTTGAAATTTTAAAGTAAAAATAATCTAAGGGTCCCTAAGATTTACAATTCACAAATATATTAGTGATTTAGGAAAATGGCTTGCCGTTTCATGTAGAAGAACTTAAGTATTTTGTTGTGTTATTTTGTATGTGAACATCACAAAGAGAAAAATTCACTGTGAAAACAGGTGGATCATTGTCATTCTTGAAGTAGATCATTAAGCAATCTGTTGTGGAAGAAAAGTCAAAGCAGTGCAAAATGGTGTTTTCCAGAATCTTATATCCCAACTCTGAAGCACAATTGTCAAGGAGTGACATTGGGCTGTATTTGAAAATAAAAATTTTCATCACAGCAGTTGTTATCAAAACCTCATTTTTCTTTCCCCACTAGGAAGTTATGTTAGGGAATTATTTTAGGAGCCCTAAAACTAGTGTACACCTCTCAGTGCCAGAAGCAGTATTAGTCAGGTTCTTGGCTGTGTGTGTGTGTTTTTCTTTTCTGTATTCTTAAATAATTCACTTAATTTCTAGTCTGAAGTATTTCAAGCACAGAAATTGTGTCTTCATCAACAAGAGCTTTTTAATAGGAGTCATTATTTTTTTCATGGGACAGAAGCTGCTGCAGAAAAAAGGTTGAGAAATTAATAACGGTTTAAACTGTGTTTGAAAATAAGTATGCCTTGGAAAACCAAGCTTTAGAAGGGATGATTGTTTAAATAGCAAAACCAAAACTGTGTTTAGCTTAAAAGGAAACTGAGTTTGGTTTTGGCTTTTTTTTTTTTTTTTTAAGCAAATAAAATAAGATAGCTGTGTCTGCCAGCAGTGTGAATTGCTCTCTTACAGTACCAAATACAGCCAGTAGATGCCCGCAGACACCATAATATAATTATATCTGAACACCGTTAAAAACAGCATATGCGATGTTTGCTGTGCTATTGTGAAGGATTGGCACATCTAACCTTATTAACAAATATGTTAAAATCTCTATTCTAACAGGTATAACCATAATGAAAATAGATTTGCAAAGTTTAGATCATTCTGAGTGACTTGAGTAGTTATGTGTAATTAGAGTAGTATGTTTACTTCTGCTGTATTTCGATAATTCTATTTGCTAAACTACATTCACTTATGTATGTTAGTACCTTAAAGTGACACAATGTTAAGAGTGAATTTGGTGAAAATCAGTAGTATATTAAACTCAGTAAACAACAACAACAAAAAAGATCCTTCATGCTAGACATTCACAGTGGTTCCTTAAGTCCTTGTATAAAGTCTATTGTAAGAATTTATACTTCAGAAGGAAAGTTACTGCGGTACAAATTCTTTAGGTGGAGCTGACTCTTGGACTATTACTGCATCAGAGAATAAATCTTAGCAGTATATCTGAGTTGTCTTTGTCAGAAAACCAATTGATCAAAGCATGGTGGGGACAGGATCAGCATCGTTAACTCTGAAATCCAGGAATTCTGCAGAAATATTTATAATACGTTGCACGTCTGCTGAGCACTGCACCCCACCTGACCCCTAACCCTTGGGAATACTTAAGTAAATCAAGTTGAAAGACAAGTTATGGTAGAGAAAGTACTTATAGCAGGTCCTTTTTTCCTTCCTTTTGTGTTCAGTTGTCCTGATTCCTAGTTGGAAATCGGCAAATATTGGTTTCCTCCTACCTTACAGAGTAGGAAAGTACATACCTCATCCAAACTTGAGGATACTTGTTAGTAGTGACAGGGTGGTGGATTTTTCCAGAGTCCAGAGACTCCTTTGAGTTCAAAATTGGGGATAAAATCAGTTAGTTTACCTTTTTTTATTGGCTAGCCGCTGGAGTGGGGAAGGAACAGAGGAATTCTTTGGAATTTTCTGCAAGGAGAAGGCACAACTTTTTCCTTTGCCTGATTCTATTTTATAAGTGTAATTATATATATATATTCTATTTTGTTTTTAAATTATGGTCTGTGAGATAGTCTGTGTAATTTACTTTAGCATAAACTTGTAAATTTAAGAGAGCATGGTATGCTGTGTTACTAGTGCCATGAGACAATTTATGAAGTATTTTATCGAGTATATGCATTCTATCTCACAGTGGGATTTGACTCTGTTAGAAGCCAGTACATGTGCATAGACCCATAACAGAGAAGTTGGTGATGTGTAGGTAGTGGTTTACTTATTGATGCAGTTTCATTAATAGCATGGTGAACTTCTAGGAGCACAGCCTTTGTATGTGAACTTCCTAAACATTGAGGTGAGTAGAGACTTTTAGCA
Source organism: Pezoporus flaviventris (assembly GCF_033815535.1). Classification (NCBI taxonomy): domain Eukaryota; kingdom Metazoa; phylum Chordata; class Aves; order Psittaciformes; family Psittacidae; genus Pezoporus; species Pezoporus flaviventris. The sequence goes on along the minus strand of NW_026892550.1, from coordinate 20,398,917 downwards.
TTCCATGAGAGTTATTAACTATATCTGTTGCATTTTTATTATAGGAAATTTTCTCAAAGGGAATAATACTGCTCTCTGCTATAGCAACAGTAAGAGTTCATGGGGATAATAAATTCGAAATTGTCACATCCCATAGGACTTTCGTCTTCCGTGTAGATAAAGAAGGTAAGTAGAACATGTGTAATTCCAGTGATTGCCAAAAGGCCATATAATCACTGCTGATAAATTATATTTGTAAAATATAATGTGTTACATTGCTAGAGATATTTCTGGAATCCAGCTGTTTTGGGCTCATAAAATGAAACTGGAGATAACTGTAAACTTTGTAAGAGCAACTGAAATTGTCAGGGAATGGTTTTTAAAAACATCAGAATGAGAATACTGTTTTTCAACTCTTCTGCCTCCTCCCTCATCTTTCCCAAAGATGGATTTGTCTGGATGTTCCTCAAGACTCACTGGCAGCTCTTACAGCTTTTAAGCTCTCAGCCATCTGCTCCGAGTCACCGCTTGATATAAAATTGACAAAGAGCAACAATGAAGTTGATGGTTGGAGTGTGATGCTGTGATCGAAGGAAACCTGTTTTTTTCTGCGTGTCTTTATTTATTGCCTTATACAATATTTTCTGCCATGTGTTGGTAGAGAATACAAGTGTATGTTGTACTAGGGAAGTTAGTGTGCCTTCTAATGTAATGCTATATCAACCTACATTTGTAATATGTGGAACCAATATCAGTGCATGTATGACTTATTTGTGGAAACAATCAAAAATGAACACCTAGAAGAAAAAGATATGCAGTATGTATTTACAGCAGTACATGCCAGACACATTATAGCTAAGGGTCTCTCAGCATTTCCATTATCAAATCCCATTTTTGTGGGTTAGAACTTTGTTGTAAACATTTGCTGCAGGCTGTAACAGGAGTGCAGCATCAGTGAACAAATCCTGCTTATCAGGTTTGGTTCAAATAATGTCGGTCAATTTTGTGTTCTTAGCTGGGTTTAAAAGTAATACTTTTATTATTTTTGCTTTTCTCTTCCAAATTTGTTTGTTTTTTTTTTAATAAACTGGAACATAGCCATCTTAGTGCAATACGTTTTGTAGGGCTGTAATTTGTTTTATGGACTGTTGCCTTTGAACACCATAAAAATGTTTACAGCTTACACTGACTTATAAAATCTATTCAGAGCAGCCACTTGTTATACATGAAATTGCATTTTCATTTAGCATATAAGCATCTTTGGACACAGTGGCCTGTCTGTAAAGCTGCTCGCTTAAGGTTAGAAATATGTGCTGTATGAGTGATTTGGTCCTTACTATATCCAGAGCTGGATGATATGTTCATAGTAAATTATGTAGATAACTCAGCTTGCTTTCAGTATATTCACAAACTGTGACTTGATGATATTCCTTCTTTGTTTTTGTGGTGGTGAATTTTTCTGGGACTGTTCAAATTGTACTGTACTTCTTTTCAGTGATTCTAAAATTGAGACTTTTATATATATTTCATCCCGTGGATCTTAGTAACTTTCATTTCTTTCTCCTGGAGTATCAAAATAAAGAATGATATCATTGTCTTCATTGACCTGTGTCCCTTGGTGCCAGTGTTGGTCTGCAGCCAGTGGATTATAGCGCTCATTTTGTTTGCTTTCAGTGCTCTGACTTGTTATTTTTTGGATTGATTTAAATTTGTGGTGGGGCAAAATTTAAGTAGTTTGAGGACAGCAATGAGTTAGAGCATGATCTGCTCAGATGCAGCATGATTTGCTTTAACTGGAGTAAAAATCCATTAAAAAAAAAACAGACCGCCATACTTTTAGAGTAATTTGGTGCCCTCAGCTACACTGAAGCATTTGAGTGTTCTTTTTAAAGTAGTTTAAAAGGATGTGTATGAAAACAAAACTTCTAAGAGGAGCACTGGAATGACCTTCCCTAGTCTGTCTAGTGCTAGTCTTTCAGGCTGCTATCTTCTTCATCTTTGGACTGTTTTCAGATGCTTAAATTTGTGTAGTTTTTCCTTTTTTTTTTTTTTTTGGTTGCATGCAACATGTATGAAGCAAGCATATTAAAGGTGTAACAGTGCTCGTTACAGTTTTTGACACTGATTGTGTCACCTTTATATATGCTGTGGTTAGAACTTCCCTTCCTTCCTTGCACCCCCTCACTATATTTTGACCTGTATCTTTCAGCGCAAGAGTTCAAATATTCATGATGTTCCAATTGCATGGGGCACGACTTAATTCATTCAGAGTATTCAGCATTAAAGTATATTGGTCTGAGTCCAATGAAATACCTGAACATAGTGAATGAGACTGGAACTTTATTACTTCACTTGTGTTCATGTGTTTGTAAGATGTTAAATTAATAATGCATGCAAAGTTACTCAAACATGCATTTTCTTGATTACTCAGTACCCTTGACTATATGAAGCTTAACTGCTACACCTTAAGGGAGTAGATTGTAAATTGCCAAAGTTTTTGCTTAAAAGCATGATGAAACATAGAGTAACATTGGTGATGGCTTGCCTCTTCAGTGATGGATGATATTCAGGCTCCCTGGTTTTTGCTTACATAATTCCTGTAGTTCTTTCCCATTGATTTGCCTTCCAGAAGGTGGGCATGCCACCTGTCTACTACTTCATTCTTTAAGCAGTCTGGAACTAAGCATCTTTGAACTAGTAGTCATGATTTTAAGAATCTTGACGATCAGTTTGTACAACTTTAAATTTGTGTGGTGTTTGCTGGGAGTTGATTGAATGTCTTTGCTAACATCTCCACAGATACGGACTTTGACATTATTTTTATTTTACACCCTGCTCTTCAAAGTGTATGTTTTCTCTGATGTGATATAGCTATACTATGAACCAGCACAGCATACTAGGAAGACCAGCAAACCAGTGTGTAGGAAAAATGGAGCTGATGCTTAACCATGTCTTTTTTTTTTTTTTTTTTTCTTGTTTAGAAGAAAGGAATGACTGGGTTAATATGTTGCTCAATGCCTTGAAATCACAGTCTGATAATAACTCTCAGTCTCGAACTTCTGTTGCCCCTGAGAAAAGCGGGTATCTTGAGCTGAAGGGATACAAAGCCAAAATCTTTATTCTACTTCAGGGGAGTACTGTGTGGATCTGCAAAAATGAGCAGGTAAATTTTTCATATGCTTTTTGTGAATGCTTATAAAGATGGTTTAACTGGTGAGTTGGAAATTGGTGGCTCTTTGTGACTAAGTGTATTTCAATATAAATGCATATCTCTTTCTATGTAGTACTTTATTGCTGCAATTCTCAGAAAGCTTCAAAAAGCAGGTAAAGTATCATTATGTCTATTGTAAAATGGAAAAAACCCGAATATATAGTGAGGTGAAGTGAAAAGCTCCAAGTGTCACAACAGGTTAGAGTCAGAGTTGGGATTAATTGACTCTGAAAATGTGTGCTATAAGCACTCTGCTAAATCAGAAGGCTTATTTTGTGCACTGGTTTAACTGTCCTGTAATACAGTGCTATGGAAAGTGTGCTATACAGAAGTAGATTGTGATATTTAAGTATTATTTCAGGTAAATGTTCAAAACTGATGTTCTTTGTGTTTTTAAGAACCTAGATTGGCCAGTCTCTGTTGTGCACTGTAGTATTTTAAACAAATTCATCTTAAAAAACATGATGTAGGCCTGTCATTTCAGCTTTCTGTTTTGTTTTGGTCATGACTATATTATCGTATAAACCAGTTAACTGTGGAACTGCTTGGGATGATGTAGAGGGAGGATAAATGAGGATAATTGTATCCAATGAATGACTGTATGAACTAGTGGAAGAAAATCTATTGCAGGAAATGAAATAGTAGGTATTATTTCTGTATGAGGAAATCGATGACCCACAAGTAGCTGGAAACTGGGAGGGCATTTGGTGGAGGTATTGTTACATGCTTGTGCCTTGTTCTCATTTTCTTTCAAATTTATGTACAGTCTAACTCCTGTTTCAAATGTGAATGGTCTTTCAAACTTGTCATTTTGGAGTTGATCTCACTTCATCTCCTGTTATCCTGTCAAGTGTGAAATTATTTAGATGGGCTTGAGGAACTGCATAATGTTCCATATGAGACCTTACTATTCTTTCCCAGGGTATGGCAGGAAATTTGAGGCTGAGAAAGACTTTTTTCCTTTTTTTTTTTTTTTCCCCCGCTTCCTTGGAGCACAGGAAGTTTTACTTGTTGGATATGTTTGAGGTTAGTCAACAATCAACTAATAAAAACAATTTTATTTGGTTCGTGGGGCTATGTTTTGGTAGTGGGCAGGGCTACAGAGATGGCTTCTGTGAGAAGATGCCAGAAGTTTTCCCCATGTCCAACAGAGCCAGTAATAGCTGTCTCTGAGACAGACCTGCCAGTGGCTGAGGCTGAGCCCACCAGCCACAGTGGTAGCACCTCTGTAAGAAGGGAAAAAACCCAAACCTGTACAAGTGAATGTGTGAAAGAAACAGCTTTATGGACCCCAAGGTCAGTGCAGAAGGGGGAGGGGTAGGAGGTGCTCCGGGCTCAGGAGCAGAGATTCCCCTGCAGCCCATGGAGATTCATGGTTAGCAGATATTCACCTGCAGCCCATGGAGGACCTCATGCTGGAGCAGGGTGATGTGTGAAGGAGTCTGCGACCCTGTGGGAAGCCTGTGCTGGAGTAGGCTCCTGGCAGGACCTGTGCCCCATGGGGGACCCATGCTGGAGCAGGTTTGCTGGCAGGGGGACCCACACTGGAACAGTCTGTTCCTGAGGGACTGAACCCCATGGAAGGGACTCACACTGAAGCAGTTTGTTAAGAACTGCAGCCTGTGGGAAGGGCCCAGGCTGGAGAAGTTTGTGGAGGACTGTCTCCTGTGGGAGGGACCTGGTGCTGGAGCAGGGGAAAAGTGTGAGCAGCACTTCCGTGAGGAGGAAGAGGCGGCAGAGGCAACATGAGATGAACTGACCACAACTGCTATTTCCTGTCCCCCTGCGCTGTGTTGGTAGAGGACGTGGAGAAAATTGGGAGTAAGTTTAAGCTTAGGAAGAAGGCGGAGGAGGGGGAAGGATTTAGTTTTCTTTCTCGTTATCCTACTCTGATTTGATTGATAATGAATTAAACTAATTTTCCCTAAGTCAAGTCTGTTTTGCCCATGACAGTAACTGGTGAGGGATCTCTCCCTGTCTTTATCTTAACCCATGAGCCTTTTGTTATATTTTCTCTCCCTTGTATAGCTGAGGAGGGGAGTGACAGAGCACCTTTGGTGGGCACCTGTGATCTAGTCAGGGTCAACCCGCCACAAATATGATGCAGTTTATGGATCTATACTGCTAACTCCACAAATGATTTAGATGTGATGTTTTACAAAAGTGTATTGGCTATATGCTGTGTGAATTTGAGTCTGTAGCCTGTGTTTTGCTGAATGAGCACCGTGGAGAGAAATTTGTCTTCATAGTTGAGCATGGTACTCTTTATTTAGATAAATCCTCAGTCTTGACTATTGTAATGAATAGCTGACCTGCCAATTTGTTTATTTAAGTAAAGTTTATAGCTAGAGGTCTTTAAGGAGGGACAAAACTAAAATGCAGGTATAACACACGTACCCCACCCCTCATGCTGCCCTACTGAGACCCTGCACTTCATTGATGTTCTCTTGCATCTTTCTAGTAGAGAGAAGTCAAGCACCTTTTTTTTTTTTTTTTTTTTTTTTTGCAGTCTCTGCCTGTGGAGTGTTCCACGCTGTGCTGCAGTGGTCATTGTTACTGTTATGTCATGGGGTTTGCAGGTGTTTAATCAGTGAGAATCCCTGGAATTCAGTCTCATCTATGAGTGTCCTCTCTTTGTGGATATTCACTGTAATAAGCCACTTCTAGCTTCAGAATCAATACTGTGATTGTCTCATGTCCTGAGTGATACTTCTGAGTTATCCCTTATGGATGTTCTGAGCTTCTTCATCAAGGGACAAATATGGTGATCCTATGAGGTATACAGACTTGTGAAGGAATTTCTCTTCCAGAGTGAAACTAGCTATGTCCCTTTTGAGAGTCTCAGTAGCAAGCATCAAATTTTTGCTTTCTTCTTTCTTTTAGTAAACCAGCATATAACTGTTGGGAGGATCTTTCTTGCCTCAAGTAGTCCTTTGATCTGTTCTCTGTTCTCTGTTGATATGGGACACTCCCACCTCTGCCCACTATGCTGCATCACTTTTTCTGACCCTGTATGTTGATACAAAACTGTTACAGAGCCATTCACTGTTGAAGAGTTCTTGATTGATCTGTTATGTTGTCGGACTACAGATTATGACTAAAATAATCTAAGACTGCTCCCCCGTATCAATTTAATTTCTTACCGATTTTTGAAAAATTATTATTCTGTGTGTGCATGTGTGTTGGTTCTATTGCTTGTGTGGCTGTATGGTAGGTTATATCTACTGAGCGATTTCAGCATCATTAATTTCAGATTTGTCTTAGCTGATCATGAAAGCAAACCCTTATACAGCCTTTTTGCTAGATACTTATTCCCTTCTATTACATGGGTGCTCTGCAAGGATCACTGACTGGAGTTGCAGCAGAAGGCAAACCAAAATCAAGCCATGAAACAGAATGGATGTTAGACAGTTATCCAGCCTGTCAGCTATTTCTGTGTTTATATTGCAAACAATTGTGCAAACCCAGCTTCTTCCCAAAGCTTTTTTACTTACAACCAAAAATATAAAATGGTCCTCCATTTCAAAAATGAATTTGTGTGATTTCTATCTATTTGGGAAGCAATAAAATTAGCTTCAGTCTTTAAGCTTTCATAGTCTGTAATTCTTCTCTGTGTACCTCTTACATTCTATTTTCGAGTTGAAAACCGAATTAATTTACTGCAGCACTGAAGAAAAACCCAGTAATGCAGCATTAATCCGTTAGAGGGCTCTGTTGTTCTTTCCCTGTCTCAAGTGTGTACTTTAGCCAGCAATTACCAGGCAAATATGTCCGGGGATGTCCTCAAATCCTGTTCATATTGGAATTCACATCCATACTAGAACGACTCCAGAGAGACTTAGAGGGGTCTGTTATAACTAAATCGCTAAAAGACACCTATTTAGACTTACAGTGTTGAAATGAGATCGGATGAAGCTGATTCATTGATCTCAATTAAAGTCAGTAGAGGAGAGTCTACTGCTACTTTAAAAGATTTTTCTTCATTGTTAAAAGTGGAGAATATTGTAAGCCAAATGCCAAATCCTAATGTAACCACCATGAACTTCATGAAGTTCAGATTGAGATCAGAACATCATGTCTTGGGCCCATTTCTAGTTAAAAAGTGATTGGTTTAGCTTGAGCTTCTGGCAGTGATATACTGCTAGTATGAAACCATCAATTTCTTTTGACTCTTCATGTAGTGTGAATTTCTTAAACTTCCTCTCTGGAGCAGAAGTGAAAAATAGATCGTACAGAATCAATTTGTTCAACCTGCGACTTGCTGAAATTCCCATTTCTATTTCAAAATCATTCGTGCTTAAATAAAAACATATCATCTGATCCTTCATGACGGCTCAAAGATTGGCTTGAAATGTCAGTCTGTTGTGGTGGTGCCAGTGATAACCTCTCCTTTGTGACCATCACTAGGGCTCTGACAGCTCTGCTAAGCTGTACCCCTTCATTAGACATTAGGTACCAGTGAATCTTAAATACACCCTGAAGTTGGGAGGGTGCCGGGGGGAGCTGGGTGTCACAGTGTTCACACTAGAATTTGGCTTTGATAAAGAGAATTTAGGATCCTCCTTGTTACTTCTCTGTGTGGTTTTGAAACAGCTGTATTTACCTGGGATATTTGAGGAAACTTTGCCAGATACAGACCGGGGAATGGTATGTATGGCTGTGTGCCATAATTATTTGGGATTTTTTTTCCTCCATGCATGACTCTGCAAGTTAAAATTTGAATAATGAAGAGTATTCTCTCTGTAATGTATAAGCAATAGTACCCATTTCTTATCAGAAACCTCTTGTTACATTTTGGCTCAATGCTCTTACTGATTTCTAGAGGGTTTTTTGTTTTGTCGAAGATTGAAATGATTTGCTCTGTGGCAGATGGCAATGTTTATTCATGTTGAGTAAGCCAGTCAGAGAGTGCCTAGAAATTTTAATTTTCTCTAATGCTAATGATGCACTTGAAGCAAAACTGGGCAATGTCAAATGAGGTAGATACACGAAATCATATTCAACAGGTAGAAAATGGCAAAGGGTATGATAATATAGAGAACTGATAGGGGGATAGATGGAAGGACAAGTCAAAGATGATGCTTGAGGCTGGTGGTCTGAAATAGAGGAAGGGATGTGAATGTCAGTGGGAAGTGGAGGGGGGTATGTGTGTATCTCTGTGTACGTAAGAGCAGAGGTGTGTTCTTATCTCTGTTAAGAAACGCAGGCTTCAGGGGAGTATTTTGAGCAGCATGGTGTAGTGGAAGGTGTTCCTGTCCACAGCGGGGAGGTTGGACTGGATGATCTTTTAAGGTCCCTTCCAACCCAAACCATTCTATGAATCTGTGAAATACAGTCCCAGAGGCCATGTGATTGGGATTCATGGGTAGACATAGAAGTCTGTGACTTTTTCGGTATATAGCGATAAGAATTTATCATCATTCTATGCAATGGAATTGTTCATTAGGAAGTGTTCTGTTTTTCCCTGGAGAAAATGTAATCCTGATTAATAATCCTGAGCATGATGGATGGTAAAAAGGAGTCCTTAAAAAAAATTAAGAGCGGATCTATTGAGTACAGTGGAAAGTCTCTAACAATGGAAGGTGAACAGAGAAGAGTATGTAAATGAAGTCCTGAAGATGAGTAGCAGCGATTGTTTATCATGCTAAAGCGTCATGAAAAAACCCCCTGTTGTATTTAGATTCTCTGTTTATCATTGTGATAATATTTGTGAGTATGAAGTGAGCCCAAGGTGATAGCAACAGCAATCTGAGAGTTGGGTAGAGGAGTTGAATGTAGGTTGAATAGAAAGCAAAACTGTTGCTTGAAGATTGTGAGATCTAATGAGAAACACTGAGTAAAGCAACTGATGTTTTTGGAAAGGAAGTTGGGGAAAAAGCTAGGGGACTGACAGCAACAAAAGGAAGCAAGAGGAGGAATGGACCTTCCCGAGAGTTGATAGATGATGAGAGAAGTGCCTGGTATGCACTGGGGTGGAGGGTAGAATTACTTGGATTATTGAGAATGAGAAAACAGGAAACAGTGTTGTCTGTCTTGTGTTCCCCCTGTCCCCCACACTCATTCGCCCCCTGCCGCAAGCACGTGTCCTTTTGGAGATTCTGTGATGGTATTTTGTAATAATAACTGGGAAGCTCTCTAAAGATGCTGCCTTAATTGCTAGTGCAGACCATGATCGAAGATGTTTACAAACATGAATGAGCCTATCCCAGAATGACTTAAATAGGTGGAGGTGACAGAAAAACAAATGAACATTTGGCCTCCTTTGTCCTTGTGTGATTCATTCAGGATTTACTCTTCACTTAAGAATGATACAAATCTGTAGCAAGATGTTAAAACCAACCCCAAAATACACTGAATATATTGGAGGGGGGAAGGTTAAGATAAAGTGGTTTAAAATCAAATATACTGATACATTGGTGACTTGAAGTGGAAGCAAATGATCCAGCCACTTTTAAATACAGTTGTTTGCATCAGGCTGTAGCTGGGATGATACATTAAGGTCATATTCCTATTTTTCAAGCAGTTCCTTAGCAATAAATTTGTTCTTCCATGCTTAAAACCATGGCAATGATCAGTTTCTGTGCATGACATCAGAAACAACTAGGCAGGAAAAAACAAGCAAACAAACAAAACAAACAAACAAGAAACCCTTAAAACCTTCTTTTTTTCATTAGTTTTGCATTACAAAATGAATAATTACAGGAAATTATGTTGAATGGGGAAAGTTTTGCTTTTGTTCTATTACTTGTTCAGTTTTAAACTACTTGCACTCCTACTCCAAAAAAGAATAAAATAGTTATTAAAAAGAATATGCTGTTAAAGTAAGGTGGTTGAATCAATCAAGAAAAATGTGTTAGTGACCACCTTTACAGGGAAGATCTACATTTTGCATTTAAAAATAATTTGTGTGATGTTCTACGTTGTTGAAGGTAATACTAGAGAACATAGAGCCAGACATAAAGAGGAATTCTATTAAAGAAAATTAAGAAGTTAATGTTAACCTCTTCTGTGCCATTAAACTTTTAGTTTTCTTGTTCATTTGTTTTTATGTTGTTAAGATGTAAGTAGACTTAAGGCAATCACAAAACATAGTAGAAAGCCTAAGGCTTCCACAGTGATCAAAAGCTTTGTGATTAATTTGTTTTGGGGTGGAAGGTAGGGGAAGAAAGAAGGAAAATGGCAAAGGTGTCGGCTTCTCAGTATTGCGCAGTTAAACTTTCTGGATGAGTAATATATGTGAAAATTGACAGGGAAGAAAAGTAGGATTTGTTTGAATATTATGAAGAAAAAAGATTCTAGAGTGGCACAGCGCATTCATAAAGTCTTGAAGGTTTTAGATCTACTTGTTATAACACTATTAATGCAGTACTGGGGAAATCTGTTTTCCTCTAAGAGAACCTGAGAACGTTATCTGTCACTATATATGTTACTTACATTGAAGAACCTATAGCTTGGCTTCAAATCCCATGGTAAAGTAGTCTATTGGATCAAAAGGCCTGCATACAGGAAGCACAGAATCATATGTACTTTCATGTATAATGGTAGACCAGGTCTGCATTTATTTATTTTAAATCACACTAACGTTATTTCTGTATTTAATGAACCTGAAAGATTGTATAATTGGTATGTGTGCATATATATGTATATATACAGTTAAATAATGGCATATTTCTTCTTTTTGTATGTGCAGTAAGAAGCCTTGAGATGACAATGAAAGTGAAAAAAAAGAAAGTATTTATCAAGAATACTTATCTCTTTACTTTCACTAGCTCTATATACTGTGGAATAAAATGCAGCTAGAATATTACTTTGCATGTTGTTGATTCTTGTTTAATTGTAATTGGTTCTCACAGGAGACATGCTGAAAATCTACTTCATAGCTTTGATTTGCTTTTTCTCCTTTAAATTGAGGGCAGTGTAAATCGCATTGTTCCTGTCTGTTATAGTTGCCATGTTTGGTTCAAAAGCAACTTTAAACATACCAACGGCAACACTGATCACTCTTTTTTTCCTCAGTCTGTATTCTTTACTTCATGTATTAAACTAATTAGCATAGCTGAAATATTAATACTTATGTAAAGTTACAAACCCGTTACTACAGTGAAGAGCAGAACACTTCTGAGGCAGTGTAGGCAACACATCCTTACTGAAGTGTTCATTCCACAAAATTAAAGATAGGTATGAACATATATTAGTCTATGTGAATTCCATTTTCTAATTAAAAATACCATGATATGCCATTGCAAATTTTTTTTTTATTTAGCATATATCTTCTGTTATTGACTTACAGTTTTTGAAATGTGTAACAACTAAGTTAACTAAGTGTGGTTTATGAATTTAATCTTTAATTGATGTAGCTGAACTCAGCAAGTAATGTAACAAAAGTTGTTTTTTTTTTGTGGTACATTGCTTTTATGATAAAGAGCCAAGTTGCATGGATATTATTTTTGAAAGCTAAACTTTAGCAGAGAGGTGAAGACTATACTTTTGTCCAGTCTGAAGTGGAAAAGCAGTATTCTTCAAGACCTTAGAATTCTGTCAAATCTATGAAAAGTATGATCAGATGAGCCCTGGCAGTCACATTATGATGATTAAAATGTTCTCCTTGGTTGCAACACTAAATAAAATGGATTAGCATGCACCGGCAGGAGACCAAAGAGTGTGCCTGCAATTCATTAATGTGCCTTGTAACTGACACAGTAACGTCTAGAACCCTGAGCACTGAAAAACAGGTGATTGATCATGATGTATTTAGCTCGCAGGAGCTGAACAGGCAGGAAAAGGACAGTTGTTGATAAACTGTTCTGGCATTCATGCGTTTCTGTTATTACTTCATGATGATTTTCACGGTTGGGTGGTTTAACTTCAGTCTCTCTTGGAGTTCATCACAGTAAGGACCACTGGACTTTAACATGTCCACAATTTGTACTTACCATCCTGCCCCCCCCCCCTTTTTTTTTTCTTTCACACCCTTTCATGCACACCCCCTCTCCCCCTTTTTTGTTACATAACAATTACTCAAACAGTGGACGCTTGCTCCAGAACTGTGGTCTACATGGTGAGTGTTGCAAACGTGACCAGTATCTTTGCTGTCACTGGAGGGAGAGCAGGCTGGAGTTGCTATTGGATTACTAAAGTAATTAGGCCGCTTGAGTTTTCATCAGTTATGCAAAGTGGATGATTTAAATTAGCATTGTAAAGATCATTAAAATACTGAATATTGTTAATATCGTAGTAGCTTAAGTGACGTTTTAATCTTTTAGACCTTAAATAAATCGTTTTTCATTTGTGATGGTTTCTTTGTTGTTTGGAGCTTTATGGCATCATTCAGGTAATACCAAAGCATTATTTTCTTTACTCCACTATCTTACAGCAGAAGGAAGGGAATTTATGATTTACAGCATTGTAAGGATGTGGGAAACACCCCAGTGTGCTTTCTCAGCAATAATTTCTGTCCCTGGTTAATAAATTGCCAGGCCAACAAATTTGAACTTAATCAACTCAAACTGAATTATTGCCTCATGAAATACTTCAGTGTCATTGTTATTAAATGAAAATCTTCTTAAATATTTTGCATGCAAAATAGTATCATATTAGAGATGACATGTTTTAAAGCTCATTCATTAAAAATTAGCCTTAGAGATATGTCCAGAAAACTTTACTCAGAAGTTATTTCCATCTCAGTATGCGGGTCACACCTCCCCCAGAGGTCCACCAGAATGATTGATTGATATCTAACACTTCTAAGAAACATTTGAAAAATGCTATGTCCGCTAAATGTAGTAAAAATCAAACTTAGTTACCTTCACTTTATGTGGAAGTTTGCCAAAACAATTGGCAGTGGGCAGCTGGAGGACCATGTGAACAGACCAGGGCAGTGGTTAAGAAGGAAAATATATTGAGGTTAATAACGGAGGGAAAACTATGATTTGGGAAGTAGAAAGTGGAGGGTTTGTATTTTAAGTGATGTCTAGTCACATTAGTATGTTTTGAGCATTTCAAACAACTTGGGTGAGCTTTGGGTTTTTGTTTTTGTTTTTTTTTTTGTCTTTTGGGGGACTTTTATACTGTACTTCTGCAGTATTTCCAGTAAAAGTTTCTTTGGGGAGGAAAAACAGAAAAAAAACCCCAAAACAGCAAACAAAATGCTGAGCCAATGAATGCAATAGCTGGTAAGTGTGTTCTACTCACGGAGATAAACACTTTAATTACTGACTTTGCCAATCCTTTTGGGGATTCTGATGTCTAATATTTGAGTATTAACAGCTCTTGTCCATTTCTTTAAGGTGAGTTAGGTTATTAAAAAAAAATAAATCTGTCCATTGGATATAATTCCATTTTGATTATGGAAAAGTTCTGGCCTCTGACTTGTACTATCCAGTGTTCTCAAATTGTGCAGGCTTTCATGCTCTAGGCAGAGGGGAGTTTTGTATCCACTATACTGCATTTGTCCGTGTTTATACATGTCTACAGCCTAACACCATTATTCAGAGCTTTGTTAAAGATACGAGAGTGAGGTTTGAAAAGGTCTTGAAGCAGTGTGGTTGCACTGGTATAATTAATATGGCTTTGTATACTGCTTCCTGTTTCACTATCAGCCTGTCTGCACTTGTTTTGAGAGGCTCTGCAGGATGTTGTGTGATGATGAGAGGTGTGATGTTTTTTTCCAGCCAAGGGCTGTAATTCTTTGCCATGGGGTCATAAAGAAGTTCAAAGGCAGATAAAATGACAGCAGTCAGCAACAGCAGCTCAGCTCCTGCAACTCAGGAGTAATTGCAGCCCATTATTACGATTGACTTTCACTTCTCTCCCCTGAAGGAGCTGAGCAGCTGCTAATTTACTGGGTTGTGAGGAAACTGATGAGCCAGGAGATGGGAGTCATAACAAAAGTTAACAAACTGATCAAGGCAAAATTCGTTAGTCCTGAGTAGCCATAAGAGGACAGTGCTGACTGGTCATCACTGATGCCCAGGTCGGAGATGGATTCTGACTTCCAGGTTGGTTTGTTTCACTTTGCACTTATTTTTTCACAAAGAAGCGAGGGGGGCTCTAGCATCTTTTGTCTCACTTTAAAACAAATCAGCCACACAGTAAAAGGTACCTGCTGTTTTTATGTGACTTTTCTAGAAAGGGATTATTGTACGCTGAATCAATACATCAGCTCTTTCTCTGTGTGTTTTCTGTGTGCTCTGTAATCATTCCTGTGTGTTAGGTATTTACAGGTTTCCCACTTTCTTTTTACAGCTAAAAAAGGATGATACATAACTTGCTTCCTCTTTCCTGTTTTATTAAATGACAGTGGGCAGTTGGTAAAACTTAGAAGCCTGATTTGAGGATGATCTTAGGTCCTTGCACTTGCTTACAGTAAATGTATACAATTAGCAATTTAGATGTGAAACGTGGGTGTCTCGTACTGTTATGCTTGGCAATAAATGCTAATGCAGAAGTAAAAGGGTTACGTCTACATAAAGCTGTTTCAGAGGCTCTGTTTCCTCAACCTTCTCTCACTGATGAGGTATGGAATATCAGAAACATTGCTTAATATATGCTGGTGGATCTGTACTGGAATGTTACAGGGAGAAGGAAAAATAAAGGTTAACGGAGTGCACTGTAGGTACAAAACCTGAGGATGTTATCTTATCCCAGTTCTGCATGATTCTGTGGTGCTGGCTTTTCAGGTCTTCTAATTGTTCAGGTCTTTCCTCCACAGACGTAAGTTTCATTCTCTTACACTGCATGCAGATGTGTTTTAAAATTAACCTTAAGTAGCCTGTGCAGATTTTGTTCTAGCTGCTTGGCCTTCTAAATACAAAAGTTAAAGTTGTATTTTCAGTATATACAGGCAAGGCAGTTTAAGGAAAGCTGTTGCTTGTAAGATCTAAATACATATTCCTGGGGTGAATCTCCAGCTCTTTGAATGTCAGTTGGAGCTTTGCCGTTAATGTCAGAGTTGCCAAGTTTTCATTTTAGTCTAGCATTTTGTTTCATTCCTGAATTTTTGTTTGTCCTAGTTTCTTAAATGGCATGGTCATGCTGGGAAAATACCCTTTATTCTAACTTCATTGTGTTTGCAGATTGCAGCTGTCCTTTCTTGCTAATATAGAAGGATTTTTTTTAAGATTTTCTGTTCTCAAAAATCATTGTAGCATATTGCAAGCCTCCCCACCCACAATTGGTACAAAGTGCTGCTGCTGGGTTTGTGAATATCCTGAAATAGAGCAATTTTATAATTCAAATTCCAGTTCTGTTTTACTGTTTATGAGGTTCTCCTTTGCAGTGTTATCTTGACCAAGCCTTTGCAATTTTGATGCAACTTCCGTGTTATGAGATGCACCTGCATACCTTCAACCGTGAGACAGAGCAACTTTTTCATAGCTGTGCTGCAACATGACATGAAGTGGATTCAGTTTGCTGGTGTCGAGATCAGGATGTTGCCGTTGAGATCAACCTGTAAATAAGTGCTTTACTTTTTTGTTTTCTTGTCGGTTTCATTGGACAAGTTGCCACTGTAGGTGCTGTTCTTTCCCAGTCTCTGATTCTTAAGGCAATCTTGGCTTATCTCAATGTAGTAATATATGTATAATAAAAAAAATATTATGTTTTCATTATTGGATTATTTTGAAGGCTGTTCTAACATCATTGAGGAGAGATTTTTAAACTTTGAAAATGTGGAAGTTAAGCTTCTATTTGCTACATTACTCAGTGTATTAGTGGTTTTAGAGTAGCAGCATCAGTAGTGATCAAGGCCAGTTGCCCCATGCTAAGAATGTGCCCTGGAACAGAGTTAACATTGCTCTTGGCTAATTTTGCTTTTTCAGTCTCATTAAATTCAGATGTGCAACACTTATTTCTTGCTTTTGTAAGGAGATGGATGGCAGTGAGAGACCTGAGAAGTGGAAAGAATGCAGGTGGAATCATTATGCTAGAAGGGAGCCAGCCATGTGTCTTTAGCTAATTCTGGTTCCTACAAGACCTTCCTGTATTGCTCATTGTGTGACAATGGAAGCTCAGTGAAACAAATAGAAGATAAATACAGAAATGGTAACTGGAGATAATTTGTTAAAGACCATGTAATTTTTAGTGTTCTTTCTACCAACTAGCTCTCTAGTTAGTATGCAGGTTACTTGAAAGGTGTTTATTGTGAGGGTATTTTAAGGATTTTTTTGGTTGTTGTTTTAGAATGGTTTGGGTTGGAAGGGACGCTCAAGATCATCTAGTTCCAATCCCTCTGCCATGGTCAGAGACACTTTCCACTAGATCAGGTTGCTCAAAGCCCTGTCCAGCGTGGCCTTGAACACTTCCAAGGAGGGGGGATCTACAGCGTCTTGGAACAACCTGTTCCAGTGCCTCACCACTCTCATAGAGAAGAATTTCTTCCTATTATCTCATCTAAATCTACCTACTTTCAGTTTAAAGCCATTTCCTCTTGTCCTGTCACTACATGCCCTTATAAAAAGTCCTCTCCAGATTTCTTGTAGGCCCCCTTTTAGGTACTGGAAGCTGCTCTAAGGTCTCCCCAGTGTCTTCTCTTCTCCAGGCTGAACAAGCCCAACTCTCTCAGCCTGTCTTCATAGGAGAGGTGCTCCAGCCCTCAGATCACATCTGTGGCCTCCTCTGGGCTTGCTACAAGAGATCCATGTCCCTCTTGTGTTGGGATCCCCAGAGCTGGATGCAGTGTTCCATGTGGGGTCTCACGAGAGAGAGTCAAAAGTTTTGGGGGTTTTAACTTCTAATTTGTCATAATATTTTCTTTAGAGCATGGTTGCTCTGTTTTTGTACAAATATTTTGTCATTTTCTGTTGGCTGTTTCTGTGCTTCTAATTTGTAGAAAGTAACTTCACTGGAAGCTTGAACTTACTTGGGTTTACATAAGGTGCTCCTAGTTGGTAATTTTCAGTGTTGGAAGACTAATATTCATGAAAAATTTAGATTGTTATGCTAATTAAGACAGAGGCACTTCAGTGAGATAGTATTAATTTTATACCCAGTCCTGAAATATGTGTGTACTGCAGATCGTTTAGAGCTTGACCCTTGTTTTATTTTTCACTATCATAAAAATATGTGAATATCTTCTCTGTATGGGGTTATTCTTTTGCATTGTGATTTTGATTAAATTGTGTGGCTGTGATGGTTGCCCTTCTTAGCTTTAATCATTGTAAAATCAAAACTGAAAGAATTATTAAAAATCGATGGTAATACCTTTTATATGAGCTCATAATAAAAGTTACGATGGATTTAATAGTTCAGTAAAGTCTATAAGCATTTAATAATCTATCCTTTTCAGTATTTAAGCAGTGAAAAGTAGATTGCTTATTTTTAAACTGCATTGATTTGTGAAACTCTCTTTTACGTATTTACTTTTATACTAATGACATTTTCTTTATGTGAAATCATTACCTTCACAGCAAATACGAAAGTGAATAGCTGCTGGGCAGTAGCTGTATGTGTCCCCAATAGTGCTTTTGCTTTACAAAGAATCGGAAAACTGTGCATTCATCAGCCATTTTCATCATTGTTTATCTCGTAAAGACAAGTTAGTATGTGTAAATACAAAGCTAGCAGAAGAAAGGTTTTCTTTGAAAACAAAACCAACCAAAAACCGAACCCCACCACCACCCAAACCCTCACCCCAGTCTTATTTTTAGTTGAACTAAATGTAAGAAAGATGTCTTCCCAGGAGAGAAAATGCTGAAATGACTGACTGGGTTTGGAAAGATTCCTGCTTATCAAAAGCTACTGTGCAGAGTTGCTAGTGTTGTGGCACCAGCCCTCTCTTGGTCCAGGCACAGAAGAATATATGGTAGAACGGTTGGTGCTGCTGTCCCCTTACTGTTTTAGAATAAATGTTAGAGAAGTGGGAATAATTCACAAATCATAATTTGGTCTCTTTAGGTTTCTGATTCTTGGCATTAATGGGAAGTTGCTGCTTTACACTGGCTGCTAAAAATGTCTGTAACTCCATGGAGTCTAGGACACATTCTTTGAAGTTACTAGGCATGCATGCACACACTCAAGATAAAATTCTTCTACTAAATATGTATTTATGTCTTTCATATGAAGAATTTTTTCTTTTTTTTCTATTTTGGTTGAGATATTTCAACAGTTGTAAGTAAATCTGAAATTTGATTGCATTTAATGTCTCCTTTAAGTTAGGGGGAATATTTCTCAAAGAGATGAGAGTATACTGTCTGGCCAAAACGTTTTGTGTGGGTCTGTAGTTTCCTTAACTTATTTTTTCTTCTTAAATTGAAGATCATGATGTCACTTGTTAGAGTGAAACTTTTCTCTTCATGCTTCTGTGAGCAGCAGGTGTCTAAAATCTCCCTAGCTAGAAAAAGCACTATTAGTGCAATCCATATTTCATTAGAATACTCCTCATAAGGGTTTGTTTTTTTTTCCCTGTGCGTTTGTGTGTTTTGTTGGAATTTGAATAATTGCAGAAGGGCCGTTCAGTTTGATAGGATCAGAACTCTAAACTGTCAGTTTTATTAATATCAGCAGGGAAATCCCATAGTGATCCAGTTATGATAAAACGGGGTATGCTTGGAGTATTTGGAAAGCCATAGGTACTTTTATTTTTTTTAAGATGTGAAAATATTCATCATAGTTAATCCTGTTTGGATGGCATCCCAAAAAATGTTGAAATATTTTCTTTTTCTTTCTCCTTTAAAAATTAGTTGTCCTTTGTAAATATTTTGAATTTTGCAGATTACTTACAGATTAGATTGAGTAAAAAAAACTTTGGAAAACTTTTTCCATCAGGAAATATTATTTTGCTAATACCTATTGAAGGACAAATTATGATTTTTTTATACTTGTGAAATATGATATCATAGAAGTAAATTCAATTTTACTAAAGTAGAAGGTAGTAAATAGGAAGTTTTTATATGTACAGTGAGGACTAATTGTCTTAGCACCTTACTGTCTGCAGTGAATAAGTAAAAGCATTGTGTTTGGTCAGCGATGCTTTTTACTGGTTGATGTCATATCTGTTTATCTCCAGAGGTGGGTCTGGGGGAAAGAGGGAATTACATTATTTGGAGATTTTCTCAGTTCACTGGGGGATCTTTACCAGTGGATGTATGATATCAATTTTCTCTCTAGTCCAGTGACAACTGTACAAAAATGTTTATGAAGAGGTTCATCAATTTTGCATGACCAGTATTCTAGATTCTAAAGTATCACAAAACCGTTCACAGTCTGTCCTTCCTCTAGGAGTTCAAACACTTTGCTGCAGTTTGCCTGGACTGAATACCTAATGAGATCTTCAGTGTGTGCGTTAAGCTTCAGCAAGAAAATTAGACAGAAATGAATTCAGAAAACCATACCTGTACGTGGTACTTTTAGAATACACAGGTCTTCTGATCTCCACAGAATGCTCCAAGCAGCTTTCCGGTTGTGAAGTAACTTCCAAGGAAGAGTCCAGATGGCTACTTTAAAACTTTAATAGTAATAGCTATGTTTAAAAATGTCTTTGTATTAACAAAAGGTGCTCTGGGTGCTCCTTACAAGGGAAGTGTTTAAAACTGTTGGTTTGCAATGGTCACTCTAGGAACAACTGTTTCAGCTAAACAGGGAGGAAAAACAAAATAACATTGCCCACCCCCGAAACAAACCAACCAATCAAAAAAAAAACCCACCCCTAAACCAAAACAAAGCAAAAAAATCTCAGTAAGGCAAAACCAAAACAAACCAACAAACCCAAAACTATACCAAATAAAGCCCCTCACCCATAGGCAGGCGGAAGGTGTCAAACAATAAAAGTGAGGAAAATTGAGGAATTTCCAGGTGAAAATAGGTTTTTCATATGTTAACTGGCAGGCTGAAAAAGGTGTGAAGGGAGTAGCAAGAAATTAACTCTGAAATTTAATGAATTTCCTTGTGTTACCAGTGCTGTATCCTAAGGAAGGCAATTGTCTCTTTAGTATGAGTTAATGATATAAACAGCTATTGGAACAAGAAAGGTGAAAGCTTTGAGTATAGGCTGTACTTGCTCATAACAGGCTTAGAAGGTTATTTATGTGTTTGTTTAGCTGCACTGCCTTTATGTCATCTGATGTTTTGTGAAGCAGCAGAAGTAAAGATCACACCCCAGGCAGGCTGCAGTTTGCTTCATTCTCTCTAGCTAATAAAATGCTGATTCCTGAAGGAGTCCCATACTGCAGACCAGCCCTGCTGGAGGGGAGTTACCATAGATGTTCAAATTGGAGCTTTGTCTCTGTCTTTTCACGTGTAAGGGTGAGGTTGGCAACAAAGCAGTTTTGTCTCTCTTGCCTGTTATCTGTCAGGGCATTTGGGAAAGATAGCAAGGCAGGTTTTGTATGCAGTGTTACCAGCTTGGTTTTGAATGCTTGGTTCTGTCTCATGTGCCTCAGATGTGAGAGTGTTGCTTTTCTAATGTGCTGTGTGACAAGAAAAAGAAAGCACGTGCATGCAGAATGGAATATGGCCTGAATCACACTTTCTGTACCTCGGCTGAACTCTGAATTATAGAATAGTTGACTCAGTCCTTTCAATATTTTCCTAAAGCAGCAATGCAAAGACTATGGTACCTTTAAGTCATGAAATCCATTTTCCAGTAATATCTTTAAAGTGCTTTGTGTTCTAATGCACAACTTTATGTAAAGTTCAGTTCCTTATATCCGTGCAACTGATCACATCAGTTGTTTCAGAAATAACGAAAAAGTTATTGGACCATCACTAAATGGCATACATACAGATATCTTATTTGCAATAGCAAGGTGTGGTTGCAGCATGCATTTTTTTTTTTTCCCCATCTTCCGTTTCAGCATGTTTCTGCACAAGTGAGAAACTTGTGAATATTTGGAATTATAACTTTTTCTTTCCTCTCTGTTGTCATCTTCTTTGGTTTTGAGGACTAAGAAATTGAAGCTTTTAATTTATGTATGCATGCATTTGTTTGTAACTGGTGTCTTTCAACATCACTTTCCAGATTGTATGATCTTGTCTTAATTGACTGTGACCATACATTAAAGACTTTCCTGCTGGGACTAGAGGGGGGGAGTGGGGAAGCTGAGATTACATGTCCTCTGCTGTGACTTGGGTTCCTTAAATCTTAAGACCTGAGGTATTCGGTGGCTGCTAGTATGTTGAATTTGATTGAAGCCAAGCATCTATCTAGAGTAAAAACTTACTTGGTGTTATATAGGGAGACAGATGCTTCTGTGATTATGTAAACTTCATATTTGGGAAAAACTCAGTTAAAAATCTGAAAAGTCAAAGAAGATCTGTGTGAAATGACATAACCACAAATACAGATTTGTGTAGCTACTCTAAACATGGAAAAATTGGACACTCAATTAAATTTGTACTATTTAATATTGTGCAGTAGATGCTATATTATACTATTTTCTTCCTCAGGATTGTTAATTCAGTCAGAGCATTGTTTACTTAGTAACTCTAATAATTTTAATTTTTATTCATGGAGTAACCTGTGCCTTTTTTATTGAACAGTGTTGAAAAGTGCCTTACAGAAAGAATCCTTCACCAGTAAAGAGCTGTTCTGTGAGGAAATGATTAGTAATTGCTGTGTTCGGTTATTTGAGGAAAATGATTAATTTATATTTCATCAGTTCCTGATAGGTAAAGGGAACATGATTGTTTCCTCCATATGACCACACAATTTCGAGGGGGGAAAAGAAAAAAATATGTTTCAAATATCCATATATTTTGCATTCTCTGTTTTCACTGTCTTTTATGGAGGGTTGGAAGGGAGTAGTTTTCTGTCAGGCTACACTTGCTCAAAATACTGCTTTCATAGGGCTGGGCTGAACTTCCGGTTGCTCAGCAGTTCTGCAAATCAAACCCTAGAGCAAGCCCCAGAGCATAAAGTCAGGTACTTGGAAATGAAAAATGTACAGTGAAATGGCTGAATGCGAAGGCTTTTGATTTACAGAGTAAAAATTGGCAAAGGCAAAGATAAGACCTAACTCGCCGGGATAGTATTCAGTCACTCTAATTATGTGATCCTCCTTTTAATTTTTTTTTTTAAATATATATATTTTGCAGCCTGTACAGGAAGGGGGCTTTCATCATCCTGTGTCCGCGAGCATACATGCAGCAAGCAAGGCATGGGCCTGATGGTGCATAATCAAGTGGTTTAAAATTGTATTCATACTGCAGAATACAGAGCTGCTCAAGTGATGATTTTGAATTATTCTCTGCTATCTCTATAGAGTGTTTTGTAATTTATAGGAAAAGTAACACTTAAAGTTTTTGCTATGATAGAGTATTGGTCAAGAATGTGGTTTTGAAACAAATAGCTTGGTTTTCCCCACTTCTTCTATGTTGGTTTTCATCATAGAGCCATCTCAAAGTACATGTACTAGATTTCTTTATAATATAATGATGTGAAGTACTATGTACTCCAATAACATATCTAATTCTACTGCAGTCTAGCCTACTGCCTGGCACTTACTAGAGCTAATGCAAGTGTCCCTTCTTGCCTCTTGCTCTCTTCCTTCTTTTTAATCTCCAAAATTGTGAATGTCAGGTTATTACTACAAAATATTTTGTGATAATAACTCAAATAATTTTCAAGTATTTCTATTAGGACATGCAGGAATTTAGCTTGACTAAGTAAAGACCCTAAAATTGATAATGTAACTACCTAAACATATCACAACAGATGAGCACGAAGCTGCAGAGTTAAAATGTACAGACAGCTTGAATTCTGACATTTCCTTGCTCATCAGGGCTTGAGTTGGCAGACTCCATGTTCTTTTAACATCATTTTGTATGTATGTGTGTAATTATATAGTATATGCTTCACTGCGATTTCATTTTGAGACCTCATTAGGAGGACTGTAAGAGAGAGTACATGTGTCTTTACTTGGAGCATTTTTTTTTATTCCAATCCATGGTAGTTAATGGTCACCTAAAATCTGTATTAAAAGATTTTAAGCTGTGATGAGGGACATAAGTCTCTACAGATTTGAAAAGCCTGATGGAAGATAACTGGGGAGGCTAAGCCTAAGTGTAGTTTAAAAGGAGAAGAAATCAATATAAACTCGTGGAGAAGTTAATATCATCAAATCAATTTCTTCTTTACTGGTCACTGTTCCTAAAACTCTTAATATATAAATGTCTTAATTTTTCATTAACATGGAAACAATGTTTTTCCACCTTTCTGTTGCAGAAATTGGCCTGCCTTAATAGCTGAAAAGGCTGAAATACATATCTCTAATTAAGGAGGAGAGGAGAGGAAAAGGAACTATGATTGCTTTATCTGAAGGATTCTACTTACTAGCTTTTAATCTCTGTGGAATAACTTGGTTGTTTGAAGGGACTCAAATACCATGAGGCTAGAATGAAGAAAAAGTCTAAATTACTTTAAATTTTAAGGGAATTCTCAGATCTTTCAGAAGTAAGTCTTAGACTAATTGTCACAAAGTTCATGGTGGCTTCCCCAAGGTAAAACTAAAGAGCAATTGTAAATAGCAAAGGTAAATTCAAGGAAATATGTAAGGTTGTAATTTGGAAGTCTGATCAGAGATGTATTGATTAAAGGTCAAGAACCTTCTGTGTAGGGACAGTAGGACAACAGTAGTGTCAGAAATATGGCTGTGTCTTTTGTAAGTTAGTGGTAGGATGATAAGAAAGATGAATGTTAAAAAAGCATGTGCATATATAAATGCATATAGATATGTGTGTGTGTGTATGTTCACACACAGTACAGTCATCTTGTATTACCTGTTCCTCTTACCAGTTTTGGATCATTATATATATGTGTCTCTGTGTGTGTGTGCACATGCACCCTTAAATATTGCATGATCTCAAGATCTGACAGGTGAAGACTAAAATAAAAGCAAAGGAACCATGAATTCACTGGAAGGAAACTGATGTGCAGTTTCCAGAAGTGCTGTGCTCTCAGCATACACCAGTACTATTTCTGTACTTAAGAGTTCTGTACCTCAAAATATGCTACACACATATATTTACATGTATGTATGCACACGTTTGCATATGTAGAAATATATTCCCTTGAAATCATGGGAGCAGTTTTCTTTTTCACATCTGTTGTTGTTATACCTTTGTTCCTCCAGCAGAAAAACTGAGATAGAAATATGGACTGCTGTTTCTAATGTGAAAATAATAGTTAGTTAGCCATTAAAATAAAACTTGGGATTTATTTCCAAGAATTTTTGTGTGAGGAGTAAGGGGAAACTTATGATTGCAGTTGGATTTTTTTTTTTGTTGTTGTTTGTTTATATATTGTGGAAGTAATGTTTGAGTCATAAAAGACAACACATCCAAAGACATGATTATAGCTGCTAAACCAGCAAAAGTTGAGGAACACAAGCAGCACCTCTAGAACCCCTGTGTTCAGTTGAATTTTGTTTTGACTAAACCAATGACAGTGGCAGCCCGAGTGTTGTTAATGCAAAATTGAGTGGAAGCTAAAGAATAAAAAAAAGAAGGAAATTTCCAGGGAGAATAGCTTTGTAGAGAAGATCTGTTCATTAACTGAAAGCTACAAGATTCAGCCTGTGATTACAGATTTGTTTAAGAATTCTAGAGAAAGATGCCTAAGCCTTTTTTAAGATCTCATACCGGAAGTTATGTGTTCAGCAACTCTAAGACTTAGACTTGTTTAGATGTAGCTGTATGATTTTATTCATGCATATACTTAAGTTTTTTTTATCCTAGGTGTTAATTTCTGTGTCCGTAAAACAGTGGTGGTAGCTTAGAAAACGTGTGAGACTAATTTTGAAGGTCTGTGAATTTCATCCTGAACAGGATTGAAGAAGGGTTAGTAAAGGCTGTCTCAGGGTAGCTTTTGCCTTATGAAAAAGTAATACATAACAGAGGAAGCAGTTTTGTACACTGACAGACACTTCATAGTTACATGTTAAAGGTATATTTAAAAGAAAAAGTTGCATTTTTGTTTGTATACATACAACAGGTTTTCACAGGTTAGGTCTTTTTTGGACAGGGGTGATAATGACAGCAGGACTCAACAAACCATAATCATTCCTCCTTCAGGAAGGAACAACTTACCCAAAAGCCAGTACTCAGTACTCATCTCATAGTTCTCTGCTTTCCCCTATTAATAATTTTAGCCTTCAGATAACTGTGCTGTTCAGTGAATACTTTTAATCTATTATTATATCTGTAAACAATTTGGGGTTTTGTTTTGGTTTGTTTTGTTGGTTTTTTTTAAAGCCCTTCTTGTCAACCCATTTTTCAGCCTTTCTTCAAACTTTTGAAGATAGTATATAGACATTTAAGACATATTGCTATCAAAACCAAACAGAAACTCAGCTTTCTCTGTATATTTTTAATTTTAACCTTTTCTTTCTTTGTCAGAAAGTCTAAAACAGTTTAATCTATCTGAAACAATGAGCTTTCAGTCTGTAGAAGCAAGACAATTCTTATTCTGAAAAGATGCTGCTTGGCCTTGCTGTCAGTGCATGTTGTATAGTGCTTGAATGTCCCTATTGTCCTCTTGTGCACTCAAAGTGAATGAATTTATCTTTATAAGTGGAGCATTTCTTTCTTCCCTGTGCCAATTCCCACTTCTGTTTCTGAAGGAGAGAACAAGACTATACTCCTGAAAGCATATCGTTCTGAACCTTGAAAATCAGATTCTGGTGTACCTGTCACTCACAAAGCCTGGTTTATGCCAAGTGTTGTACAGTTACTGTAAAGAGTTTGTTTGGACCATTATGAAAATAACTTCACTCTAATTTACTAATGAAATCAGTTAGTTTGCCACCATCTTCAGCTCTGAAAAGTATATTCCTCAGTTCTAATTTTTTAACCTTCTTAACATTCCTCATGCTGAAATTCAATACTGTATGTTCTTACACGCTTAATTGAAAACGTATGAGTCATCCTCTCTTCAATGCAAATGTGCATACACAGGGTAGTTGGCAAATTTTGGAGGGCTGGTGCTCCAGGTAACTATAAGGACTTTAAAATTGATGCCTGTCGTTTCTAGAGTGCTTTCTTAATTCTGCATCGTTAAGTTCAGTACAATGAAGGTTAGTGTATGTCTTCAGCAGATGTAAATTGTGAGCAGCCCTTGGTGATCTTCCCTTTCTGCTCCAAGGAAAGTGGGTGCAGCTAGCTGTTTAAAGGCATAAAAGAGACTGAAAGGGAATATACGATAAAGTTTTTTCAAGAAGGAAAACTGTGGAGTCGATAGATGAATAAAGTTTAGTTACCGTTTCTTTTCTCTAACTTGATGGGATAAAATTCCCAGTACCAGGCAAAAAAAAAAATAAAAACAAAATCCCAACATGCGTACACAAAAGGAACTACTTCTTCCATAATCAGTATTTGGGAAATTGATGAAGTAGGATGGTGTGGAGCCCGCAAAGCATGAATTTAAGTTCCTTGAAGATGTGGCTGTCAGTGGCTAGTAAGTGTGATGGCTTTTCTTGTAACTGTTTGCTCAGGAACTTTCTGAGCTTGGAGTCCTTAGATTGCTGGAAGCTTATCTGGGAAGATGAGAATGTACTTTTTCTTACTTATACTCTTTTTATGACAGTTGCCAATAGCAAGTTCATAAAGGGAAGCTACTGTACTAGGTGAACTTTTGATGTGGCTCAATATGGTTATTTCAGTCTTCATTACTTATCATTTGCCTTCAGTAAACTCTGATCTGGACCTAAGACTATATTGAACTACTGTTAACCACAGCTTCTGGCAGTCATTCAGCTGCTCTTTAGTAAAGAATGGACTTGTTCAGGTACAAGTATAGTGTCATGACCTGTCCTTTAAAATCAGGACTTATTAAGGCAAATTATTTGAAATAAACCAACAAATGAAACCTTCATCCAGTTTACATCTCACAAGTGGAAACCATTTAGTTGTAGAAAATTAAAGGTTGTTCTTTGTTTTTTTTTTACTTTATTTTTCTATTTTTATTATTACTTTGCTCATTTAAGACTCTTCAGTAGGGATGAAAATGTAATGTTTTTTCTATCCTTAATTTTTTTTTTTTGCTCTAAATGTTATGCTTCTATTCTGACTGGTAATATCTGACTTTAAGAATGCTTCACTGCTGCAGAATGTGCTGGCAAGTTCATACTCAAAACGCGATTATTATGCCCACTCATTTCCCATAGAACTGATCTTTGAGGATGAATTTTCGGCTGTGTAGGCTTCACAGAACTCCCCACTGTCTTCTAGGGCAGGTGTGTCAGTATGAAAACCATTGATTTATAGGAAAATGGAGTGGGGGCTGAAAATGAGAGGGGAGAATAAAAATGTCTATGTTACATGATATGCAGGTAGAAGGAAGGTAGAAATATGAAAAGAATATATTACATGAACAGCGACTAAGCCAGGGTACTTGTGGAAAGGTTAGTACTTATTACGAAGTTTTATGCTGAAATCCACACCTGGGTTCCACATAGTTGCTGTCAAAGGTAATGGAAAAATCTTTAAAAAAATAAAGAAGTCTGCCAAGGAAACATTGGGGTAAGCTGACTTACCCCATGCTCTGTTTGGTTAGTGGAAGTTACAGCATTTAAAAAATCAAAATGGACACTGTAGTGCCTTTTGGGGCATAATTTTCTCAGTGTCTTGTGATATAATTAGTACTTTGATTTGCACATAGACCCATATGTGTGTTTTAATCAGAGTTAGCCTTAGCAATCATAGCTAAAATGATATTTGTATTTGCTTATACCTGAAATAGGGGGATGAAATTAAAAGAGTTTTCTGAAGGATCTTCTCCAGGAGAGCTCCAGTGCTCACAAAGCTTGAAAATCGCCTGAGAAACTTGTCAGTAATGTGGCTTTAAAGGCCTGTGTACTAGAGAAACAATCCCTTCTGCACAGGCTTGTGACTGAAGCTGTTTCCCTCCATACCCAACTACTTGTTATGCGAGAGTGAACTCAGTGATCTTGCAGATAGTAAGAAACGTTTGGCTTTTTGCTTGGGTGATGTAGTTTGTTTTTGTTTCTGATGCAGTTATAATTGGCAAAAAGTATGGTGATATTTCCAGAAATAAAGCTTATGGAAGTGACTACATTAGATGAGCAGCTGAATCAGTTTAAGGAGAGACTGATGGTGTTCTGAATAGATCGGAAGTAACCCATGCACCTGTCAGTCTTTCGAAAATGCATGTATTTCAGAGCACCACACAAGAGCTTACTGAGCATTTCCTTCCCCAACTGTGTTAGTGTAAGATTGACTTTTAATTACACTTTCCAAGTGGGGAAAAAATTAAATTTCTCTTGGTTTAAGGCAAAAAATGCATAGTATTTCTAATAATTGAGTCACAGATAACCCTTTGTCTATTTTAGCTGCTGTATAGGACTCCTTGTCAAACATGTTTTTGAAATGTTCAGTTTATGTAATATAGCAGCAGCAGGAGCAACCGATGGTTTAAGAAACAATCTTATACATAATATATATTTTGTTAAAAGTTTGATTAAAAGCAGGCAAAACTGCTGTCAGTGAGAAGGATTTAGATGTATAAACATTATTTAGTTACTAAAGCATGATACAAGCTAGATACTGCCATAGCTTTGATTCATATTTTAATGCAATCTGTTATTTAACCTCTTTTTTTATTTTGTTTGTTTTTTTTATTGTTGTTGTTGATAATTACAGTGTGCATTTTTTTTTTCTCCTAACTCAAGTAAGGTAATTCTAACAATTAGAAGCACAGCTGGACGAAATTTGGTATAGGTTTATTTATCCATTAATGAATTAGAATGGTCTCGCATGTTGTGGCCCAAATGTGAATTACTGACCTTGCATTTTTGAACCATGATAATTTAATTGTTCTATACATGTTTTCCTTGAATGATAAACACCTGAACTTTCATTGTCTTTTCCATAGGATTTTAAGACAGGATTTGGTATCACTTTAATCCCTATGAATGTGGCAAATGTAAAACAAGTGGATCGAACTGCAAAGCAATCTTTTGAAATAATTACTCCTTATAAAAGCTTTAGGTGAGAACCTTAATATTTACATTAGAAAATATGCAAATAATTCATGCACTAAAAGTACTTGCTTCATACTGCAGTGACTTACCTAGTTTAGATGGAATGGTAATGCTTTTATTAAGAATGCTCAGCATTTTTTTAAAAATCAGGACTTTCTTTCCTTTGTTTAGCTATCTGCTTCCTCTCCTTATCTCTGACTAGGCATCCTATGCCCACAGATTCGTATTTTTATGTAGCCTTCTTTGTTCATTCTGTGCAAGAGCAGAAGAAAAAGTCACTTTAACAACTTGACTCCCTCTTAAAGAATAATAAGCTGCAGTATTAAAATAATGCTGAATCCATTCAGTATTAAGCATTTTATTCAAAAAGAGAATGACTAGTATGTCATTCCTTGTAGAAATCCTCCATTAAAATTGGTAGAAATTTTCACTTTGATGCTGTGACTTGTCATGATTTTTAAAAAAATAGAAGTATATGCTGATACAAGCCCTTTGTTATGTGCTGTACTGTTTATTAAAGGAAATCATAGTAATGCAGGAGAAGAAGAAATCACTTTCTTTTCCAAGCTTGCTAAATCTTAGCAATTTAAAATAATTTTTGTTTTTAAATGTTTTTATTCTCAGTCAACTAGAGGATTGGGTAAATTAGTCTTGATCAGTGGTTTGCATTTGTTGTTAGTTGGTAGATAGCTAGTTCTTTGACTTTTTCTAAGTTCACACACCATGTTTTTTGCTTATTATTACTATTTTTCAAAAAGGTAATTTTAAATAAAAAAAAATTTGGCTGTTAGTCTAGTCTTAACTGCTCACTAAGTCTTTGCTTCTTTAGGTCATTCGTTCAGGCTTTAAGTTTGGTACATGGCAACATAAAAAGATTCAAAGTAACTAAGGAATGTTGCTTGAATGTTACAAAAATCCGTGTAGCTTGTGCTAGTAGTGGTATTGTTGAAAACTGAGCGCAAAACCAGAGGAGTTTTCATTGACTGAAAATACAAAATAATACATTTCATCTTAGCATTTATATCTGTGTAGAAGAAGATTTTTTGACTTGGATTTTGGGTGTAAAGGTAATAAATAAGAGACTACAGAGTATGTTTAATTGGGCTTTAAAATAAAGATCAATAACACAGAAAAGTCAATTGTTTCAGCTTTACAGCAGAGTCGGAAAGAGAGAAACAGGACTGGATTGAAGCACTGCAGCAATCAATAGCAGAAACTCTGTCTGATTATGAAGTAGCTGAGAAGATTTGGTTCAATGAGTCCAACAGGAGCTGTGCTGACTGTAAAGCTCCCAGTCCTGACTGGGCATCCATCAATCTCTGTGTTGTCATTTGTAAGAAGTGTGCAGGTAGGGTAATTAATAACAGACTATGTGTGTTCTACATAATGTCGTATTTGCATGTCTCTGTATGTCCTTGATTTGCCTTTTTTCATTTTTACAGTGCCATCGTGGTGAAAGATTTGACAAAAAGAAAACATTATTTTATTTCTTTTTTGTCTTGTACCAAGGTCATCCTTGTTCTAAAGCACTTGAGTGCATAAGTGACAGGTCTGTGTGGTGGTTGGTTTCCCTCAGATGAATAATCTGTTAGCGGAAATTAAGATACACTAGCATTTTGTGGGAAATGGCTGGCCTTTGCAAGGCTGGATACCAAAGGATAACAATTTTCTGTGTTTAAATCTGGGATATTAATTCTGTTAGATATGGGCATATATTACTGCCAGTAGGGATAGCTTTTCCAGGTACTACTGAAAATCTAATTTTATCATGTTTTGTATTCAGATACATGGTGAAGCAGTAGATTCAGGGAAATAGTTTACACCACCACATTTTCTTTTGAAACAAGCCCTCATAAAAGTGTTATATATCAGAGAACTTACTTTGTTTATTCATTACTATCAAAGGCAATTCCCGTTCTTAAAAAAAAAAATAGATTAGGGGCTTTATGGTGTTTCTGTTTATATTCAAATAGCGGTTAAAATAAATCTGTCTTCATTAATTATTTTTGTTATCTTAGCAGAAGAGAAACCCAGTTTCACTGCTTTAGATAAGTAAAAATACTCTTGGATTTTCAGGACAGCACAGATCTTTAGGACCAAGAGATTCAAAGGTCCGGAGCCTAAAAATGGATGCCAGTATTTGGAGCAGTGAACTTATTGAGGTACATTGTGACGCTCTCTCTGTTCCCTCTTGAAAACTACTGCATGAATAGGAGTTATTTATTGCTTTATTCACAAAACCCCTGAACATAATAGTGCTAAATATCATGCTGCTGTTATGGTAAACTTGATGGTTTCAAGAATAACATACCTTTGTGTCATTTAAAATATTCGTTTTGATAACCAACTGTACAATTTCTCTTAGTATTTCTTCAAGAGTATAGTTTTTTGGATGGGGAAAAAAGTAAAATGCTTTTGGAGAGCAGTCATGATGGGCACTATTGGAAAGGGGAAAGGAAAGGAAACTTCCTGCTCCCAGTGTAGTTGCTTGGGGTGTTAAAAGGTGGTATTGATAGAGTCATCAGTGTTTTCTTGTGGTACTCTTTTCTGACCTTTTATTGGAATTCTCTAATATATATTGAAATATTATAACTGGTTCACCTTGTAAAGCTTACTTGCTGTGGTGGTAAATGGTAACTAAAGACTTTAATATTCATTTATAGATGACCATAGACAGTAACTGAGAGAGGCTTCTTTCTCAACTTTAAGCCACTGAAAACTGTTTAGAAGCTAGCTTCATGTTCATGCTATTTGCTTATTTTTCCCTTGCATATTATCCAGCTTTTTATCATTATTGGAAATAAGAGGGCAAACAGTTTTTGGGCAGGAAATCTTCCTCCAGATGAAGAGCTGCATATGGATGCCCCTGCAGAAAAAAGGATAGCATTCATTACACAAAAGTACAAAGAGGGAAAATTTAGGAAAGCACCCTTTCCCTACAAAACCAAGGAACAGTTGAATAAGGTAATACTAGAATGTGTAAGCCCATACTATAACTTTTGTATTGTACTGTATATTGTACTGTATCTTTGTGTAATTTGGTCATCTTCTGAAACAGGTGAGAAAATCTCACAGAGCTGAACAAGGTTTGTATATAGTAGCTTGTAGCTAACTGGAAATTAAACAAGCTGAAATTAATGATGAAAAAAATGTGTGTTCCTAGTGTTTCCTTTTGCACATGTAACAAGATTTCTTTACAAAGTGGAAAGTGCCAATTGTAATTACTAATTTTTGTGTCCTTTTTGAGGTCTGTTTGACTGACTTCTAACACCTGTTGAAATTTGTGGCAAAAACATTTGCAAGGTTTGGGCCAATGATGTTTTGAGTTTTTTTTTAACAGGTCTTTGTTTTTGTGTTTTTTTTTTTTTTTTGTGGTGTTTCTGTTTTTTGTTTTGGTTTGGTTTTTTTGGGGGGGTTAATTTTTTTTATTTATTTTGTGGGTTCTTTTGGGGGGGGTGTTGGTTTTTTTTGTATTTTTTGTGTTTTTTTTTTTTTCTTTCTACTTTTTTTTTTCTAGATTCAGATCATACTTGATGATTCCTGCCACTTCTCAGTGTTTATGGTCTTTGAAAATGCAGGGGAACTACACTGGAGGTGAAAGGATTTGCATCTAAGTGACATGTATTTGTTCCCAGTAGCCTTCTAATTTAAACAGGCTTCTTATTTTCCCTCTCCGCAATAAGGCCCTGTGTGCTGCTGTAGTTAAACAAGATGTGCTAGAAACCCTGATGTTGCTGTTCAGTGGGGCTGATGCTATGTGTGCCACTGGAGACCCTGTTTGCAGCACTCCATACTTACTAGCCAAGAAAGCTGGACAAAGACTGCAGATGGAATTCCTATACCATAATAAGTTCTCAGGTAGGGTACATTCTCTTTGATCTTTTGATTTTATTTTGAGCAAAAGGAAAGGAAGGAATTCAGAAGAAAAATGGGCATCAAGTTGAACAACAGGGGTATAGCGGGAGAGTTGTGATGGTGTTAACTGTACTCAGCAGTGTATGTATTTGTATATAAGTTACTTTTATTTTGCTCAGACATCAAGTTTAGGACTTAAAAAAAAATAAATAAAGCCCATGATAACTCATAGACCTCATACCTTTCTTTATAACACAGAAGAAAAACATCATCTGTTCTGCTGAATATTATCAGGCTTTTACCAGAAAAAATGGGTACGTACAGTTAACATGGGCCTAAAGTGCTTATCTGAGACTTTGCTTTTTCTTAAAAAATATTTAATTTGATACCTACCCTTTCTGCACACAGATTTACCTTTTTTTTTCACAAATTTCATCCCAAAATAAAACTCACCTCTTGAACCTGTAATAAAATCTATCCCAGCAAACTGTCTGGTTTTTTGGCTCCCAACTTCTGTTACAGCTTGAAGCACATCATAAACTGTGGCCTTGAAAGCCAACAGTTTTATTGCACTGTGCGACTGTTATGAGGCTGTTGAAAATGGAAAGCTATTCTTAATAAATAAATAAATTTTAGAGTATCGATATGCCTGAGCTTACCTTTTAAAAGGGCTGTACAGTAGCCATTTTAAAAAGGGCTGCTGAAGCAGTCTGGGTATGCAAGCTCACATGCAGCTTTACACAGGAAAAAATAAGCTAATGCAATACTGCAGCCAGCCTTATGGACATACTGCTGGACCAACTTTCCATTCTGTTGTGCCATTCAGCAAAGTAATACTGCATATGCTGAACAACAAAGGTTTTTAGTGGGAAATGCTTTAGAGCTTCCTAGAGCAAACATGGTCCAAACAGGTTCTGCCTGGGTTTTTCTCTGACACAGGTGCCAGGCACTGGATTGTAGGATGTTGAACTCGGTCACTGTGCAAACATGCTGCTCTATTTTTTTTTTTTGCTAGCTGTGCTCTCAAGTGATCTTAAAGCTATAGAGAGAATTTGGCTTGGTTTTTTTTGGTTTTTTTTTTTTTTTTTTTACTACTGTTAGCCTTCCAGCCAAGCCAGCATCATCATGTGTTGGTGTTTAGTGTTCTTCTCTTCAGAGAAAGGGAGGTCATTGCAGGTTGATGGTGATTCTTCTAATCATTGTCTGCTGTGAGAGTTGGTGGTTAAATTCTAGGTAAGCCCTGAAGAGAAACAGAGAAACAGTTGCCTTCTGTTGAAGTGTGTTATATAAGGGATGAGAATAAAAGCTTAGTACACAAGAAAGCCATATTAGATTGCATTGGCAAGCAGTGGTAGACAATGTCAATGTTGTAACGTATGTAAACTGATGTTTTTTTGGTGAATATGTAAGAATTTTACTCTAGTTAAGAAAATAAATCAGTAAAA
This sequence comes from Pezoporus flaviventris, assembly GCF_033815535.1. Taxonomy (NCBI): domain Eukaryota; kingdom Metazoa; phylum Chordata; class Aves; order Psittaciformes; family Psittacidae; genus Pezoporus; species Pezoporus flaviventris. Next base: position 20,364,496 of record NW_026892550.1, on the reverse strand, counting down.
TGTCTTGTCGTAAAGATGTTACAATCAGCTACATATCTACAGATACGCAGTTAAAGACCTGTGTGGAAATGGTTATAACTGATAACTGAAGTTCTGTATGTTACTCCTTTGTCTTTTAATAGATTTCCCAAACTACGATACTTGTTTTGAGAGTGGCTTCTCTGAAGATTCTTCACATTCCACCTTTCTTTGTGAATTCTTATACAAAGTTTCTTCTAATACTGCTAAACTTCTTACAGAGAAGAAATTAAAAGAAGGTATTTCACTTTTAATTTATGTGTTTAAATAATACATAAATATGTATGTTTTGGATGAATATGGTTCTTTTTAACTTCTTGCATTACTTTTAAAAAGATAAAATGTTTGATATGAAACATCCTTTTTTGATTCAGTAGATCTCTTTCAAATAAAGAAAATACTGATTGTCTTAATCTCTTCAGTAGTTGACAGAAGAAAACACAACTACTGAAAGATTATTCATTTAACAACAGTTATTAGTAAATCAAAAATCAGTTAGAAATACTTCTCCCTTTAATTATATTTAGATGGATGCTACTGACTGCCAAAAGATAGCTTCCAATCCAAAATGATAATATTCCAGTAATCTTTTAAAGGTATCACTGAATTTAGTAAAAGTCCAAATGGATAAGACCTAGGATATTTCTCAAGCTCACAAATTTTAAAAGTATTCCAAGTAGAAATGAACACTTCCGACAACTTTACAACAAATTGAACTTTGTGGGGTGAAAATGCGTGCATATCACAGTAGATTTATTTGTTTATTTTCAGGGAGATGTTACCAGATAATTTTCTTAGCTTTACTTAATCCTTTTTCTCCCCAGTTGTGTTCCTATTTTTTTCTTCCATCTAAGCAAACAAATGATATTGATTTTTAAAATCTAGGTAGATTTATGGTCAAGTTTTAGTGCTCCTAAAATATTGACATGGCATCCTGTGTCAGTATATACATATTTTTGTACGATTCTATCCATATTCTCTTGGTGTGTGCCTTTATGATCCCTAGTGGAGATTAAAGCAGTCTAAAGCAGATAACTCCTATTTAAATATACTTTTGAAGAATGTATGTGTGGGTGCAAATTCTTGAAAGTATTGGGTGATCAATTGAATTAATGCCTCATCACAGACGTTTCCCAGAAACTTTGCAGTTGTTATCAAAGACGTGTTTTGGCAGAGGACTGCTGCTGGACAGGACTTTTTGGGGGGTTGTTCAGAAACTGCACTGAGCTTATTCAGGGATGAAAGGAGTAACTGCAAACCTCACGTCTTCTTGCTGTAAGTCCAGACCTTGTCTTCTGTGTTGTGGGTATCTATATTCACGTAGAAAAAAAAATTCCTACTGAGAGAAGTGGAGTGCAGATGCAAGGCAATACTACTGGACTCTAACACAATGACAGAAATGCAGCATTGGGTGGTAAATACCTGTATAGATTGAAGATTTAGCTATAAATGGTAATAAAATGTTTTCTTCTGTAGTAGAGTATAGCTGGGGAGAAGCAATGGGAGTGAGCCCTCAAACAACAAACCACGGAATTCTGTCTTCTATCTAAGCTTTTAGTGTACAGAAACAAAGCTGCTTTGAAAGTTTGTAGTCTGTTTTGGGGGGATTTTGAGGGGGTTTTGTTTGCTGGGGTTTTGAGTTAATCTTGGATTACCCATGTGTTTGTCGGGACTGATGTTTGTCAGGACTGACTGGGATGAGTGTTTACAGATACATAGGAAGATAGGTTTCCATGACCATTTATAGTTCAAGAAGACAAATGACAAACAGGACAAGGGAGGAAGATGTAATAACAGCACCCTTCAACAACAACAAAAACCCCCTAGTAATTTTGAAGTAGAAACTGCTCTTGCCTGAAGGCACTAATGTATCTCAGCCATTTGTAAGAAGTATTGTGACAAGAGAGATTTTTGCTATTTAAAACATAAAACATGTAATCTTTTTTCCCTTTCTCTACTGATATTTTTCGCCTTCACCAAGAACTGTTTCTACCTTTATAAAATCTCATTAGCATGAAGCAATAAGAAATATGCATACCACAGATTGTTGGGAATATGTGATAATTTTTTTTTTGTCCCCTTCTTACTGTCTTTCACCAAAAAAAATTATTTTCTACCAGTGTGTGGGAGATACAGTTTCAGTTCCCTCTTCTGCCTATAAAGTTTCAAATAAGAAAGTCACATTACCAAAGAAAGTGACCTAGCTTTAGTTCTAGACAAAAGAAAAAAGCTCTCCTGTTAAAGCAGTTCTGAGTTGCTGAGAACTGAGTTCTCACTAGGCTAGAGAGAGAGCATCATTTTCTCACTGGGGATTGCAGCACTTGTCTAAATTTTGGACCCTGCCCCAGTGTACATTGGGCTTTTGATCTACTGATTTCTTTTATTATTTTTTTTTAATGCTCTTTCTGGAAAGTGCTACCGGCCAGAATCCTGTTATGGTCTCTAAACATTAAACTGGAGTTAAGTTCTTCCTCAGTGTTATGAATCTCTGAGGCAGTTGTCAGTCTTGCCTTTAGTGCCAAGGGCTGAAAATTTAAATGCTTTGTTTGTTGTCACAGAAAACTCTTATCCCTTTGTGGGCTGAGACTTTATGGTAAAAAGACGCTCAAGAAATCGTTTGGTGCTGTGAATTGAACCCAAGTTTTATGAGAACCAGGTAGAACACTTGGAAGTACAGTCCAGGTTTTCATTATGTGCATTCCAGTGCAGGAGAGAGTAAGCCAAGTTTGTATGTACTTCACCTTATAGCAGCATCAGTGGCTTTAGCAGGGGTGCATAACTTTTGATGAAAATTGTTGTTAATTAGTAGCTGTTGATGATCAGCAGGAAGAGAACTTAAACATTGGTGCTATTATGATGTAGTGGATCAAAAAGCGAAGGTTAGAGGTTTAGAGGCTCAGGTTTGATTTTTTTTTTTTTTTTTTTTTCTTCCATTTTTAGTGTAAAAGGTTCTATGGAGCTGTGTTAACATCTTTGATGTTCCAAAATCATTCTTGAGAGTTTTAACTTTTTAATGACTGTTGAAGCAGTGCGCTATTTTTTAGAATAGGCTTTGGGGGTTGGGAAAGTTGAGGGTCAAACCCCCACTTTTTCCTAAGTTTATTTCAGTATTTAAAACATGTATTTAGACAGAACTAGGTAGCAAGTAGCATGGATGAAATACCAGATAACATACCAACTAAGTACTGGCTAACTAAAATTGCAGGTTTGTTTTTTGATTGAATTTTGTGGGATTGGTTGGTTGGTTTGTTTTTTTCCAGAGCTGTTCTACCAGTTGTCACAAATACTTTACCCAGAACATTTACACCTGTATAGGATTTTAAGACTTAGAAATAAACAGAGTATTTTCCCTTAGAACCTGCTTCTTTATGGGTGGTGGGGCTAGATGCATGTCAAATTATATTCTAAGAACTAGATGTAAGCTAGAACGAGTACATTATTATTTTGAGTAGCGGAGAATCATTAATATGCTATGTCACATGCTGTATTTTACATCCGTAAGAGAGAAAAGACATTTGATCTTAATTAAATATGCCAGATAATACTTTTAAGTTGCTCTGCAAATTGCTTTCCTCCAACTTTTTTTTTTCCGAAGTATAGATGGCAATTATTAGCTAGTCTAGTGTATCTAATTCAGAGTTATTTGAAGATAGAATTCTTTACGGGGTAATTTAACTGTGCTCAGCAACTGTAAATTGTTACATGTTGAAAGCACCCTACAAATGTTAGCATTCTGTAAACTACAATCTTATAAATGAATTTACCCTTGCCATGTATATATGTGAATAGCAGCAAGAAAGATCTCCCAATTCATTCTAATGTGAACATGCCACCCTGAAACGGCTATAGCTACCGCCTGCCTATGATGTATCTATTTATCTCCCCCAGTATCCAGGAATAAATTTGGTACAATTTCATTACTGTCTGACACTTGGACCTGCAGTAGGGCAGAATTGAGCTCAGCTACTGATGCACCTAGAAAGTGGTATTCTATTAATATTTCTGTTCTTTAGGTTTTCATCCCTACTATTGCGATAGCAATTTATTTTTATTTTTATTTTTTTTCTTTTTAGTTAGTTGTGTTAAATAACTTGTAGTGTTTTCCTGGTGTTTTCTAGTAGTGTTCAATGGATACAGCTTCTGGCATGTATGATAATGATTTTGCTTCCTTAACTCTCTTCTGCTAAACAGGTAGCGTGGTTTTGTGTACTAGCTCTTACTCCATCAAGTTCCACAGTAACTGAAATAAAAGCCCTGAACAGCAGGAAAGTTAACTTATGAAGCAGTTGAATATTTATACTAATAAAGTAAAAGTTTTTAAGTGTGTTACGTTTGAAACATTCTTTTCTTAAATTACCATGTGCTAGAGTTTCTATAGCTATAAGTAGATCAACACAGAAATTGAATTCCTGGCCCACTGGAATTCAGTAAGACTGATATTTCATCATAAATGTATTACTGTTACAACAAAGCTATGCATCCTGGGAGGCAACTTCTATAGGAAGAGGTAATTTTATTATTATGCCAACTGGCTTTTCTAATATTTCTATTATTTCTTTAATTATAGATTGCAACAAAAGATGGTGCACTTTGGAAAGTGGATTTCTGAGCTACTATGAAAATGATAAAGCTATCACTCCCAATGGTATGATTGACATCAGTGAAGTTATCTGTCTTGTAGTGCACAAGTCAGACTTCTTTTTAAATAGAGGGTAGGTTCCCAAATTAGTATTTCAATAAAAACCTCAGGTGTTTCAATGATGTAAGCTGGGTTTTCAGAGCTGTTCATTTGTTTCTGAATTTTGAACATGCAGTTTAAAAAAAAAAAAAAAAGCTGAATTGTTTTATGTTGACTTCAAAAATAACTGCTAAATGGTATTTGGAGATTTTTTTTTTTTTTTTGGTATAGTGATATAATGAAAATATTAGGGTAATTTAAAAGGGCAGCATAAATTAGATACATCTGTTTCTTATTAAAACTGTAATGTGTATTCTTAGTGCTTAAAAGGTTACATGATGATAAATTGAACAATTAATACTCATTTTTCTTTATGGGGTTGACCTCTGCCTAAAGCCAAAATTCTTGCTTTGTTTTTTCCTGATAAAAATGCAACAGATTAGAGTTTTCCACAATGCTTTCTGCTTTGGTCACATCTATGAGCGTGAAATCCATTTTAAACCCATTCTTCGTCATATAGCTGAGGACAACAGTGTAACTGTTGAACGTTGTGTTTCTTTGAAGATAACTTTTTTGTGGTCTTGTTTTCCTTTTATGGCTCTCTTACATACTATTTGTACATTAAAAACATCACATGGAGATTCACCTAAATCTGAGTTGCATCCCAGTGACACTTGGTTTCTTTAGGGCAAAATTTTTGTTTAGACTGTATTTTGAATCTTTCTAACAAATTCCATAACACTTCCTTTTAAATTTCCTCATGTGTGTGTATGTAAAATAACAAGAACTTTCTACAGTACAATGCTATTATACTTGCAGTTACAAAACATAAATGTCTGAAAAGAAAACAGTCTATTCAGGTAAGCTTCTGGAAAAGATAGTGGGAAGAATGGTTTGATATGGTTTAGTGTGGGGTGTCCCTGCCCATGGCAGGGGGGTTGGAACTAGATGATCTTAAGGTCCTTTCCAACCCTAACTGTTCTATGATTCTAAGAAAGGACTTAACCTACTACAGAGATAAAGGGTGTTCAAAGGGGTGAAATCCTAAAACATTTTGACGCTTCAACATCCTATAAAATACGGTGGAGATGGCTTTCACTATTCTGCAGTAGCATAACTTTGTGGTATATAGAAAAAAAGAAAAATACAACTTCTGTTATTGAATCTAGCCTATTGCTTGCTACATCTGCAAATGGTTTCACTTTGGGATAATAAATTAAAAGCATGTTGGCTGAATGCTTTTAGGGAATGGCTAACCCTTTGCTGTGCTTTACCTGCAATTGGGTAGTTTTATGAGAAATTTCCTGAAGTTTGATATTTCATGTAGTGAACAATCAGTCCTTAAAATGTCTATTCTGTTAGTCAGAATTAAGTATTTACATATAATTTTCAAAGTTGTTACTGAAAATGAAAGAACTAGATCATGTTCAATTCTCCAGATTTAGGCAAATCCCAACCTCCAAAATTGAAAGGAAAAAGCATACTCCATCTATTTGAAGTCTAGTAAGAGGTCAAAGTCAAAATCATACTGTAAATTCATGAACCATAATTTATACAGTAAAGACAGATCCTAAGTACAAGATACTTTGCAAATTCCACACCAATTTCAAATGATTTGCTTTTTCTTCTTTTACTATCCTTATTTGTCAGTTAAAAATGGAAAAACAGGGTCCATCTGTTTAAATAATGATATACTTTTTTAAAATTAAAAAAAGAAAAACCAGAAAACCAACCAGGAAACACCACCTCCACCCCCTCCCACCCCACTTCCCACTCCCTCCCCCCCAAAAAAACCCATCAACTTTTAAGAACCTCATGAGCTATTGGAAACTTCAAAGGGTAGTCATAAACATGACAGAACCAAACTCTTCCTGGTGGTGGCAGGTGATGCAAGCAGTAGCAGTGATCATGCATTCCACCTAGGATGTTGAGGCTGGATGATAGGAAAAGCCTCTGTTAGAAGTGTGGTGAACAGGAACAGGTGGCTGAGAGAAACAGTGGTCTCTACCCTTCAAGGTTTTCAGGGATTTTCATTGCTGTTCTGATGTATGATTAGTGATAGTCTTACTTTGAGCAGGAGATTAAACAAAGTGACATCCTGTAGTACCTGTGAACTAGCATTTATATAATTCTGTGGTTTGTTTACAATTTCCTGTTCAGTAAGTTGGTCTGCTTATATTAAACCTAAAACAAAATTTTTTCAGTGCATCACAAAAATATACTTGCTGACATCATATGAACTTGCAAAAGGAAAAGATTCCCTTAGAATTTTAATGACTATATGTAAACATTTTTATCGTCTTCAAAATTACTGAAAAGTCTATAATGCAGTAGCCTCTAAACACATGCTATTAACCTGAAAAGCATTTTGATCATGTTTTATTATAAAATACTGTGTTGTTAGCTGGGTTGCACTTGTAAGACTGGAGGAGAAATGTACGTGGATTCCATTCCATAGGTATGAAGTAATGAAAAAACAGAGAAATGAGACTCTTGTGTGTCTGCTGTTACAAAGAATAAATACAGCTGCCTTTTTCCTCTTTCTTGCTTTAGGGACATCTTTACCTTTGAAATCTACTTAATGTCAGAACGTGTTTTTCTATTTGGAGCTGAAACTGCATATTCACAAAGAAAATGGACTTGGGCAATAGCTAAGGTAATACTGATAATTATCTTTTCCAGTTAGGCCAGGAGCCTTTGCACAAAGAATAAAGTGTCATTGTTAGCTTAAAATCCTCTGAGAAGCCATTCTTGATGAATACTGCTCTATCCTGTGTGAAAGGTTTCTTGTGCAGCAGGAAGGAATAGCATCTGTGATTTAATGTTTGAAACAAGGTGATAAAATGGAAAAATAATTGAAGCAACATTTTGGTGCTGACCTTAAGATTATATTAAAGGTGCTCTAGTATTAAGACATACTATGTGAGTTTATTTCAGCTAAGTTGTTGATACTTGCAATTGTATTCTTTTATTTGCTGAAACAGAAGTGGTACTATATTTTATAGAGTAGCAAATGCTAATAGTCACATTACTAATTAAATCAATTATAGTTTAAAAAGCAAAAGTGTTTGAATTGTAGACTATGAATGGAAAAGTTTTATTCTTGATTTTATAATTTAAATTTAGTCTGTATATGGGTTAATGAATGATAAATCAGAAAGTCTGGTTTTTTACTGTGACTTTCATCCTTGAATCTTATAGATTTGCAATATCTTGATTTGGTTTTTTTTTTTTAGGGGAAGAGGGTTTTTTTTTCTTCATCTGACTCACCCCATTTTCTTTGGTAGCATTTTGTTCCCCCTGTGGCTGAATGCTTATTAGAGAGACACTGTGACCTCATTGGCCAGCTGTACTACAAAGACTGCCATAACCTGGATCAGTGGAGAAAAGGCTGGTTTGCTATAGAAAAGTCGAGCCTTTATTTTTGTCTTGAAATGGAGAATGGTGAAGAAGATTCTATATATCTAAGAAGGCTGCAAGAGCTAAGTAAGAATTTTGCTTATTGTCTAGAATTCAGGAGGTACTGAATAGAATTAATTCACTTTTAAGGACATTTCTGTTACATTTTAAAGTCATAAAAATTAGGGAGCTCACTAACTGTTCGTTTGCATAAGCCAGATGCTCTTCCAGCTCTTATTTAAATACGGAGTTGCTGCAGTTCTGTCTTGGATTTTTTTCCCTACTTAATGGCACCCACTAGAGAGATTTTTCACAGCTTCATAATAAATGAAGACAATTTTTGTTCCAGTTGCAGCAGTATGTTTTTTACAAGAGTACAGAACTGAATATAATATATAACCTCTTGGGATTATTGTCTCCTATTTTTGACAGGGCAGAAATACTCACTGCAGAATGTTCTTGAGATGATTGGCATGCCTAGTTTTAGAATACTGAAATGTACTGGAAAAATTACAATTATCTTAACTATTTCACAGAATAATAGACTTTTCTCTTTTTTGGATACTAAAAATATCATGACTTGGAAAGATAAGGATGTTTATACGAATGGTCTTCCCTGACCAATTTTATGTCATTATTCGTAATTATGGTCTGAATCCTCTTTAAGCATATCTCCCCCGCTTGTTTTTCTGTTGAAAATGGCAATGTGTTATGTAGGAAAGTAAAAATATTTTGAGATTTTATATTAAAATAACATAGATAAGATAACCTAGCTTTTTATTGATGATCCTCTTTGTAAATGCTGTCAGATTGTGTGCCTGTTTGGCAGAAACTTGCCGAAATGCCATCGGGCTTTTTACTGTTTTATTTCCTGCCACCTTACATTTGCTGTATAGAACACCATGAAGGTGGCTTTTAATCAGGAATATTTTTATGCCTCTAGCTTTCTTTTAAGTTGTGAATACCTTTTGATGTTGATTCAGAATTAAAAGGTCAGGTAGTAGCAGTACTGTTTCTGATACTAGTTTTGATAATGCATTTATAGTTGCTCCTACCCTAATCATACAAACATCCAAAATCTGTGTGTATCTCAAGCATAGAAATTAAACACATATTTAGGTTTCAGTTGAAAATCACTTCCATAGGGTTTTGTATATGTACAACAGAGTTTTAGTTCTTGGAAATATTATGTATCCGTACTCCTGTCTTTTGCTTGATTTCTGGTTTGTCCAAAATAAGTCTGTTCCACTAGTAAGACTCAATTCCGTAACTGAAACTTTCCAAGTAACGACTCATCAGTGGAAGCATAGTCAACATCTTAGTATTTGAGTCAGTATATGTAAATGAGGCGAGGAGTATGTGTGATTCAGAAACATACAACATGCATCAGAATGTTTTTATTGAGCTTCATTACTATTCAGGACTTACTGTCTCTGGGAATTAGTTGAGATAAGGTGTGGGCTGTATGTGAGACCTAAACTTCAAAAAAAGCCCCAACAGAATTTTGAGTTAGTAAATAGGTTATTTAATTTACTGGTTCTTAGTATAGTGCACTGTATGGCTTTATAACCACTGTTACTGGAAACTATCCAGATGTATTTTCTGCCCTCTGTGTAATGTATGTGTTTTGCAGGGTCCTGGTTTTAAGCAGGAATAGCATAAGGCAACGCAAAGAAGGGTGGCAGTATACCATGTAACTCAAGTTACTGTAAATACCTGTAGCCATTAGGGTGCAAATCCGTCTTACTTCTGAATCATTATATTTTCTAGAATTTATATTTGCGAGTTTATTGTTAATGTAATAAAACAAAAAGTAAATTAATAAAATTTAATTAACTAAAAAACATTAGAAAGTACTGTTTATAATTTCTTTAATTTTCTGTATTAATTTTTCTTGTAAATATGCTATTTTATGGATTTTTGTTTCCATTATCAGCAACATTCTTTGAAATATTTAAAAATTCCATACTCCTTTTGTCACTGAAGATGATTCTGAATAAGCATGTGTGTATGTTGCGTGCGTGTATTTGTGTGTGTATATATATATATATATACATCTGTGTAGATCGTATGGATTTATGTTCTGTTTTCAGCAATCAGTAGTGTGATGCAAAATGGAGAGAAAATAGATGTCCTGCTGCTTGTTGAAAAAGGAAGGTAAGGATCCCATCTGAAAAAAGCTTTCATCTGCTTTTATATTGATGTCTTAGAATTCTTGCTGATCATGAAGCTTTTTCATTTGTGGTTGCTGCAGAGAGAGTAAATTAACAGACTTTTTAAAGGAGGGAAAGTCTTTGTATATCAATTACGTTTTATGTCTGTGTTGGGAAATTCTAACAAGTACTGTTTAATTAAAAGCAGTTTTCCCACTGAGAAAATTATTCCCTTAGATTACGCTGCCAGTAACTGTTTCTTCAAAAGGACCTACCTTCTTTTACCCTGTAATGAAAGGGTACCTCTTTGAAGCATTTCCCACTTACTTGTCAATTTTTTTTGCACTCTTAAGTCCCAGAAGTCTGTATCTCAGTCTGTGTACTTTAGGATTGAGAGGGAATGTATGAGTCCCCTGGTTAGACTTACCCTAATGTCTGACCTCAGTTAACAACATATTAGGTAGAAAAAGGTCGCATACTGGTGAAACAAACATGATCCATACCTGCTTTGAAGTAGGTAATATTCTTCTGAAATGACTGTCAAATATAGTGATATGGGAGATTGAAACTTGAAGTGAGATAGAGTATTTCTGCCTCATATGGGTACAAATTTAAAGATTAAAGTAAAATTATTGAAAATAATTCTTATTTTGTAATAGGTTGTTTTGTTTAGCGTGTTGTTTTTTTTTTTAATTTTACTTCACTCATAGACGATTGGGCAGATGTCTGTGTAACAAGTGGTGCAGTGTTTACAAGATCTTGAAACAATAATAGCTTAATAAAGGATTTTTTTTTTCCTCTTCAGGGGAAAAAAAAACCCTAGCAGATAAACCTTTGACATCTTTTTGGAGTTGAAGAAACTTCTTGGGGAAACTCACTGTAACTGTGTGTTCTGAATTTTAACTCTTCATATGATACTCTTTAAGTTCCAGAAGTCAGTAAGGTAATGCAGATCAGAAACAAACACTTTTTCTCTTGGGTTTTGGTTTTTTTTGAGGAAGCATATTGAAAGATTCAGCATTAAGTAAGCTGCATAGACCCACCAGGGAACTACGGGTATCCCATTCAAGGTGCAATGTAACAGATAAATGCAAACTGTGCATCTAATTTCATGGACATCAGTGCTGAGCAAAACTTCCACCTCCAAGTCAGCTTTTATCAATTCTTTCATTGTAATATTTCTCTCAAGTAAGGGCAGATTTTCTCTGAACTGTTTTAATAGTTTAATGGAAATTCTGAACTATTTGAAAATAATTTCAACAGGGGCACTGGCTGACTTATGGTAGTCATGAATATGTTTCATTTCTTCGCTGAAGTCTGCCATAAAGGATTTAAATGCATAGTGTTCACATTATCTTAACCATTAAAAGCCATTTGGATATATATGCTTTGGCATAGTCATTCTTGCTCTAGGATATTACTCCAAAAATATCCAGGTGTTCAGCACAGTTGCATGGTATTGCATCTTGCAGTGATGTGTGTGTGTATGTGGGATTAAGTATAAAATCACCTTGATCTTTAGACTCAGTTATCCTAAATGGAAACAAAGGCAACAGTCCTTTTGCACCTCCAAACTCTAGATAAATGATTTAATATCTTTGAGATGTCATCAGCATCAACTAAATTATATATTATAGTTTCAAGGTTTTTCTGTTTTGTCTGTTATTTTTTCACCAGTGGTTGTCTAATGCCAACTTTGGCATAGATTAATCACTTGGAAATTTGCTGTTAATTTTTAGTCACTTAAATGCAGGATGAATGATTATAAAAAGAAGCAGTATTGCAAGAATAAAACAAAAAAGTGGGATTTTTTCCAGAATTAATAAAAGTTTGAAAACCCCCTCTCCTCGAAAAAGCCAAAAAAGAAAACAACCCTGTCCATTTTTGCATAGATGTGGTTGATATCTTACAGGATCTTGAGTATTTTCCTACTGAAGCTCATACTGCTCGTGTAGATTTTGTTACTGACTTCAGACTAACTTCCCATTACTTACAAATACTTACGAATTTTTTTCAAGTCTGTCATTTGGTCGATTAATTAGGGAAAACCATAAGTTACAGGTATCGTATGCCTCTGTCTTTGACACTTTTTCCATTGTCTACTGTAGGCAAAAGAATGACTTCTTACAAACAGACTTCTCACTTGTGATTGCATATGCAAATAAACAGCTTTAGAACTATGAACTTCAAATCTTACTGCTGAATTAGATACACTAAATCTATTAATTCTGGACCTTTAAAATATATTTAATATATTTATGTGTATGTAAAATTCATGGGATGCATAAATTTAATGTTCCTCTGATCCATAACTACTCAGAGGAAGATTTTACAAGACGCATAATGCTTTCCAGCTTGTATAAAATACAAGAATTCAGAATACTACCAAAAGGCATGTGATATTTTTCTTAAGGTTCTTTAGGTATGAATACAATCCATTCCTAAACCCCCACACTTTTTTTCACCTCTTACTTTACTCTTCTACTTATCACCTTGCTGTTCTAATTGGCAATATTCACTGAAAGAAGACTACAAGCACAGAAGTTAGGTGGTGGTAATTATACTCTATGTTGCAAGGTAATAGTGTATTATGAGAGGCTGAACCAGGCTAAAGCATTTTCCAGGCAACAGAATTGTTCCTCTTTTGAAGATAGTTGTTATTTTTGAAGCTTAGTGTGCTTCCTACCTACATTTTCACAATAATTCTAGACTTTTTCTAATATCAGATAATTACTTTTTTTTTTCAGATCTAAAAGATGTTTCATGTTTGTCTTTGGATGTCTTTGCTAAAGTAAATTAAAGGAACACATTCCCTTTTGTAGCACCTGCTAACATTTTATTGCACTCTGATCTCTGTTGGAGCATATTGTCCAACCTGTTAGAACCATCTCCATCCCACTTAGAAATTCTGACTTCTCACAATACTATTTTCTTATGCCATAAGCAGATGATCATTGAGCTCCTCTTATGTTCCACTTTCATAGTTGAAATTCTTCTTGACTTCTTGCTAGAAGTGGCAAGCCATTTTTCTGATTTCTATGTCTGATGCTGCCCTCCGTCACACAGAGATGTCCTCTGGTTTGCTCCATATTCAGGTGTTTGTTTTATTCCTCCCCCCATGCCCCTTGATCTCTCCTGTCTATCTGTAAAATTTGTCAAGTGACTGGTGATACTTGATCTATTGTTGCCATCTAAACAGAAGTTGCATAGCAGATAGGTGAAGGAAGCTACTGAACTACTGTAGTTCAGCAGAGATCAACGGAGAGATCTGTACACTGAAGAGAGGAAAAGTATCCGAAAACAACTGTATACTACAGTAATTTTTAAATATATCTTCTCTATGTAAAATCCAGTGCAAAATCTCTAATACTATACTGTAAAGAAAAACAGTTGTGCAGACAATTTGGTTTCAAATATTTCTTTTTTTTTCTGTAGTCATTTAAGCTTTCTGTTTGGGGTCAGTGAATGCTTTCAGACCGTAATGTAATCCAGGTGGTGCTTTTGGTTTTTTCCCCCTTCTCTTGTAATGAACTCTTTCTTATTATAGATAACAAACCTTCACTACATACTAGCACAATTTCTTTATGCTGGTGGTTCATTAATTACAGTGCTTTTTTTTTTCTTAACCCTTTGATGATAGCATTAAGATTTCCTGTAAAATGCAGTCATGAGCACAAAATCCTAGAATCCGGACATAACCTAAACGTAGGACTCAGACAAGTGAAAGGACTAGTGGTTGCAGTATGATGTGCTGGAGATAATAACCTTGAAACATGGCTGACCTTTGTTACATATCTGTAGTTATTAGTGCTTTAATTGCAATTTGATTATTCCAGTATAATTTCAGAGTAATGCAGGCCTTCTTAGTACCTCTGTTTTCAGACATGTAGCTTATTATAATCACTTGCTGGAAGCACTGAATTGTGCAGATGTTTCTTTCTCACCCTTCCTAAGGCTTTCTAAGCCACTTAGTAAATTGACTGAATTCTGAACTGTCTCCAATACCGGTTTCATTTCCTTTTCTCCCTTCCTCTCTTTTATGGTGTGTAGTAAATGCTGAAATTTGTTCTCTGACTTATGTGACTATTTTAGGTGACCATGCTGGAGATTTTTAACAGGGTGAATATATATATTTTTTTTTAAATAATTAGTTGCCTTCTGTGAAGAAGCAGCAAGGGTTTTCACATTTAATTTTTTTACCAGCAACTTCTCTTTTCATGACTGTCAGTGCTATATGGTTGCTACTTAAAAAGATACCCTGTTTTCTTTCTTATTTATTGACTAACCTCTTCCTCTGTAATTTGAATTTATCTCAACAGCTTTTCAAATCTTAAAAACAATGAGAAGCGTTATGTCTTGCAGTTCTCATATGTTTTTTTCCTAATGTCACGCACAGAGGGAAGAAGGAAAGATCTACAGAATACAAGATAGTCCTCTTTCACATAGTTTAGGTAATGCGTATCCCATGGCAGTTGATTGTCAGGCACATGATTCAGACTTCCATATAAGTTTATATTACCCTTGAAGTTCAATACACTACTGTATTTCCTCTTCCTCCTCTGGTATGGATTCATTGCTATACTGCAGAGTTGCTCTTGTTTAGAAGTAATAATGTTACCACTTTACACTCTGCAGCTTCCTGTACATATCATAATTCTTTACACAGCAAAAAATAATCAGTTGAGACTTCATTTATCCCATTGCATAATACTGTATACATATATGTGTGCATCTCTTGTGTTGGAAAGCACTATAAATCTTTTATAGGTCATAGTCTTAACAGCTGCTAAACTGTGAATAATAGTACTGAAGGAATAGTGTTAACATGCACTGTCAGACTCTTTTCCACTTAATTCAGACTTTTTCATTTCCTTTTGTATATGGTTACACCTGTACCACAGGATGCCAGGGTGATGTGCTGTTTGGAAGCCATTGGTTGAGAACTGCTCATGTAGGATATCAGTTCTGACAGGTCTTCAGAAAATACTTGAAAATACTGAATTAGGCACACTATTTTGGTGTAAAAAATTGAGAGCTTTATGCAAATTGCTACTTTTTCTTAATGGAAGAGAGAGGCTGAATGTTTCTACTAGCCACATGTGTGATGGTTTATATGGCTTTCAAAGTCATGAAGTAGAGGCTTTTTGAAAAAGGGCTTCGGTAGTGTCTCCTACTCCTCTGCTGAATGGCTAAGTCTGTATGTTCTGAGAAAACTTCAGATCCTGGGTCTGTGTGCGTACATCAACTGCTTCCTCACTTTCTATTGAGGTAGGAATGCTAGAATGGAAATGTTTATAAAAATGAAATTAAAGGATGATTAAAAAAAGAAATTAAATATTCCATCATTACATAAGATGCTTTATTTTTTTTTTTCTGAATAAACTAAAATCAGAACAGAGATATGCTTTGAAATAAACTGGTAATTAAAGGGTTGCATTAGCTTATTCTTCAATTCTTAATTTTTTTTCATACGTGTTACTTAGCTCTGTGATTTCCTTAGGGGTGATAATTTTGATACATGTGAAGGAGGGAAGATCAATATGTCTGAGCTCCCATGTGAAAGGAGGGTGGGGTTGGGGGTAGTACCTGAAAAGAAGGAAGAAGAGCCTTTTCCATTATTGGAAGTTGTCTCTAAATCTGTTTTCCCCTTTACTGTGGCTTGGACTTATGAATGCACAGTGTAGGAGCAAGACTGAGAAGTATAATAAAAATGTGTATCAAGTACTTTCAAAGGCCTGTGAAAACCTTTCAAAGGTTTGTGGATCTCCTTTTATTGTGACACTGCAAGCACAAATGCAGTTGGAAAAAAAAGGTACAGTAACAGCAGGCCACCACCACAGCTTTTTGTGGTGGAAGGGGCCTTGTTTCTAAGTATTTCATGTTTTTTTTCCAGGTGTCTGCTTTGTTGCTGTAGTAGAAGAACATCAGTTTTCTATTTCTTTCCGGTATTCAAAATAATTTTTATACTTTTCAGAACTTTATATGTCCATGGCCATACAAAGCTGGATTTCATGGTTTGGTATACTGCAATTGAAAAAGCAGCAGGTACAGATGGTAATGCATTACAAGATCAGCAGCTCAGCAAAAATGATGTTCCTATTATAGTGAACAGCTGTATAGCATTTGTTACACAGTATGGTAAGTAGAGTGAATTTTATATATGAACTGTTGCCTAAAATCAAGAAAAAAAACCCTAAACTTTTTTTTTTATAAATTATTAGCAACAGGCATTATTCGAACTGCAGTTTACACTGTTTCATGCACCAACATTTACATTGTTAGATCTTTATTGAAAACTATAGTTTTCTTTCAGGATCAGTGTTACTGGGTGATATAATACTTATTTGAAAGCTGAATAAATATTTGTATGCGTTAGTTGTATACATACATGTTTTTGTGTCATCATGGTGAAGGTTTTGTCTTTAGTTGTGGTCTGCAGATGACAGACACAATTGAGTCCCACAGCTCTTCTTGGCAGTAACGATGCAAAGGCAGTATCAAATGCTAGTGCTTGTGGGCATTACAGGAAAGGTGAATTGCAAGAACATAAGATGCGATTTCATAGTTTTTGACAGAGTACTTGATTTGACAGGTAAATAAAAAAAGCTGGGTTTTGTGTAAAAGAAGATTATCTTTCAAGAGATGTGGGTAACGCGGGAAACGCTTTTCAAAGAGAAAATGGAGTGCTCATCTATGCCAAATTCCCACAAATTTAAAAAAAGTAAAATGTTTCGGGTACTCTCATATGCAGTAATTGGAGGTAGTCTTGACTTTGTTTTAGGCTATGAATTTTCTTTTTAAGTTGGCTTTGGGCTCTGATGGTTGTTAAATATAAGACTAGTGGCTACATGACGTCTTCCTACATGTGAGAAAAATCAGAAAAATTGAATACTTTCAACTGATCTTGAGGATTTTAAGAGTGAAATGTTTCAGTTTGGATGAATACGATAGTACTTTACTGAGTGCTAAGTTGAGTTTATCAGTAGGGTAATAAAATAGCAGGAGCTTTGCTCGTGAAAACAGCTTTGTTTTATGCTTAATACAGTACCAGCCATCAAAACTTATTTCCTTTACTGTGCTGTTTGGAACTATTGTTTGAGGAAGTCCTGAAAAGATTTTGGTGTTTGAGTTGCCTGTAAAGTACTCCTGAAATTGTGAGCCCAGGCTTGCTTGATGTTATGGTATGTATTTTTGCAAAGAGGTCTGGTTTAGTGTTTGCAGATGTGGCAGCTTTTTGCTACAAAGTGAGAATGTGCAAAAGGTAAAGAGATTTTAGTATGAAAAAATGTGTTTGACAGCCAGATGCGCTTTTCGTAAAATAACCTATGGAATTTTTGAAAGAATTACTGATTTTACATTTATTTATTTTTCTGCCCTGTGTTTCTGTAAATTAGGTTTAGGTAGCAAGCAGATTTACCTGAAGAGTGGTGATTCTTCCAGTGTGGCTGAACTGCTGGAAAGCTTCAAAAAAGATGCAAGGAGTGTTAAACTAAGAGCAGGAAAACACCAGCTTGAAGATGTGACTGACGTACTGAAAGGTTTTCTTTCTCAAATAGATGATGCAGTTCTCACTAAAGAGCTTTATCCATTTTGGATCTCGGCATTAGGTAATGTATTCAATAGGACTCGATACAAGAAAGTTTGTATGCAAATTTTCAGTATACAATTTGAGGGAGTTGTTAATTACTTGCCCTGTGTTGAGCTATGTTAATTGATAATTGATGAAACAATTGTAATGAGTAAAAAAATGTTTAGAGCCTGGCTGCAATAGACTTTTGTCAGTCAGAGGTGATATTATTGCCTTTATGTGAACCAGAATAATAATAACAAATAGTGATGTTTTCTTGACAGTTTATCTCTAAATAGTAGACCAATATTACACTGTGTAGTTGTTGGATTAGCTGAGGTAAGAAGTGACAATTAACATTTAATGGAAGCAAGAAATAGATAATTCAAGGAGTATATATATGCTAGAGTGGGGAAAAAAGCATGTGCTCTGTCTTTTGACTGTGTGTAGAAGTGGCAAATTGTAATGCTGTCATTTGCATTGTTGGTAAATGAATGTCTTACTGCTTAATATCTTCAAGTATCTTCTGTGAGCATTCACATAAAGTTATGTACAGTGTAAACTTCTTAACAACTGTTACTTGTTTTCCATTTCTCTAGAAACATTAATTTAACTTGAAGGAAAATTTAAGTATCTTCAACCCAAATTGTAATTTGTGATGTATTTAAAACATGAGGACATGTCTCTATATGCTTGAAAACAGAGCCATGAGATTGCTAATACATTAATTAGTTGCTCATTACATAAATTGTAATTATTTTTATAGTGTTCTTGCAAAGTAGCTATATTTCAGTTATATTTGTTTCTGTATTGTGGTATTTGCACACTACAAGAAATAAACTCTTCCCCCCTGCCCCAAAACTGTGCTATAAAGTTGCAAATGATGGGTAGCAGTAAGAGATTTGTAGAAAAAGCTAAGATAGAACATCAATTTCTACATAAATGCATGAAATAATACAGGCTTATTTACTGTGTGGCAAATTCTGTCTTAAAAAATATTAAAAATTCAAATTTATGGAGGTTGCTTTATTATGAACCACTAGAGCTATGGGAGATTCAAGTATGAGTATTACACATTTTTGAACTTTAACCTCGATTTGAACAAACTATAGGAAAGCAGATTAAGAATTTATTCACTTGCCACAAGATTGCTCTCATCAGAAATCAGAAAAAGCTGTATCTGTAGCAGTTGAGATTTAATTAGCTCTTTTGTGAAACTGCATAGTGGTGTTACAGTGATTTAACTTCGTGATTTGCACATGGGGCTAGACTGCTTCAGCTTTACAGCAGAGAGACCTGTCCTATTATAATTAAGTGACACTGAAAGTACTTGTGGGAAGACTGAAACACTTAGGATAATAGAGTAGAAAATCTTTAAACTGTTTTTTTTTTTGTTCTTTGTTCATTTATTTTATCTTCCAATTACTGAAGAAATCAAAACATAGTGCAGTAGTTCGAGAATGCTAGCAATCAGCTGGAAGAGATGAGAGTTCTGTGTTCTTTCTGTTCAGAAACTTGAGAGAAGCAAGGGACTGAAAAGAAAAACATAAATAAAATTTACATTAACTTTGCTTATGCTGTGAGCGGGATTGTGCAGCACAGGGAGGCAGACTGAACTTGAAGGTGGAGAGCTGTGTCTGTGTCTCAGATACTCAGAATTCCCAAGGCTGGAATTCCAGTGATAGGCTCTGCCACTATTCAGCTATGTAACTTTGTACAGCTTATTCACCACCTCTTCCCTTTTGCTCTCCTCAGTCTTATATATTTGGATAGTTAAACTACTTTGAGCCTTGAGACACTTTTCTGATAAAAATTTAAAAGATGAAAATGTTACTCATCTCTGGGAACTCTTAGAAGTATGTTTGTACTTGTGCTTATGTAGGTGCACTCACATACATGCACACGTAGACTACAGGTTAAATATCCTGTGAGAGAAAAAACAATTGCTATGCTGGGATTTGGTCTTAAACTGTAGCAAATGGTGCTTGAATATAAAACTGTCCTTCTTTATTGCTGCTACTGTTTCCCTGAGCTGGTGTACAGTAATAGGCTCTGTTAGTAGATTGTCAATACTGCTTTTATGAAGAAGAGGTTGATAGGGTAAATTGTAATTTTAAATGGCTAGATGATGCCAATATAGATAATGAGGACTGCTACTGTTTTTTAGTGTGCATTGTTATTAATGCTTAATGATTATTACTTTCTGGCAGATACACAGAATGAAAAGGAACGTGTGAGGAAGTATGGAGCTTTTATTCGGACGCTTCCGCCAGTCAATAGGGCAACTTTGGCTGCTTTAATTGAACATCTCTACAGGTCAATGCAAATGATGCTCTATAGCAGAGAAATTATTGTAATGTGTTCTCAGTATAACTCTACAATAAATGAAATGTGGGTTGTTTCATTAATTAGGAAGCATCAGTAGCTTATCTAGTTGTGACAGTTAATTAAATCTGATTCCCTTTAATTCATAATGTTTCTTCTTTGGTATTATTTTTAGCAGTATGTATCTATAACTATCAATGGGATGGAACAGCTTAGCAGTGAGAGGACTTCCAGTGTGTATGTCCAAGTAGGCTAATATTTCATGCCACTTTATACAAACTCATTTTACCCCAGTCTGGTACTCTTCTTGAGGATTGTTGCAAATGGTTCTTGAAATGAAAAGATTTTTAAAGGGAAAATGTCCTTCTTTGCAATCTGTATTGCACATCATAACTTTAAGAATTAGCTACCATTTCTGTTTTTCATCAATGCTTCATTTTGCAACTAGTGAGGTAGTGGTAGAGAATATCCGAAATATAAACTTTGTTAAGAAGCAAAGATAATGTTTTATTCCTAGATCAAATAAACAGCAGCAAATGTATAAAAAAATGTGTGACTTCGGTGATTCTGTCATGGTTAAATAGTAATGGTCTACATTATATTTTATTATGTATTGAATAGGTAAAATTATGTTCCTGGTAAATTGTAGTGGGTAGAGAATGTGTAGAACCTTTTCTTACAGGATATTGTGTTTAGATGTATTTTAAAAACTATTTATATGATTATGAAATTGATTGGTGCCATTATTGGGAAAATTATTCTAGTAAGTATTGTGTTTAATGATGTTTCTAAGTATGTCCAGTTTATATATATTAATATGCTATTGTATCCATTCTGAAGGAAATTTGAATTCATGTTTGTAACAGCCACAAGTCTGTGATACTCTTAAAGTGTTTGCCTCTAATTGAGGACACATTATGTAAACAGCAGAACTGATATGAAAGCTTTACCATAAGTATAGAAACTAAGGAATGATCAAATTTCTTTCCACATTCTGTTTGATATTAGATCATAAATTCTAAGATATACTTACGTAACATAATATAGCAAAGCTGTATTTAGCATTGGTGCAGCCTCACATTGAGTACTGTGTGCAGTTTTGTGCCTTGAAATTTATAAAGGATGTTAACGTTCTTGAACGAATCCAGATGAGGGTAGCAAAGCTGGTGAAAGTGCTGAAAGAAATTTCTTCTGGAAGTGGCTGAGGACTTTGGCTTTGTCTAGTGTGGAGAAAAGCAGCCTGAGTGATGACCTTATTGCTCTCTAAAGCTTCCTGAGGAGAGGAAGTGATGGATGCTGATCTCTTCTCCGTGGGATCCAGTGATAGGATGTATGGGAATTTTTCAAAGCTGTATCTGGGGAGGTTCAATTCAGACTTGGTGTTAGGAAACATTTCTTTATCAAGAGGGTAGCCAGATACTGGAACAGGCTTCCTAGAGAGGTGGTCGATGCACCATACTTCTGAATGTTTAAGAGGCGATTGGGCAGTGCCCTTAACATGCTGTTGTGGTTTAACCCCAGCTGGCAACTGAGAGTCACTCGCTTACACGTCTCCATCCTCTGTGGGATAGGGAGGACAACTGGAAAAAAGAAATCGTGTTAAGAACAGTTCAGTAATAGAAATAAAGTAAATAATAACAATAGGAAAAAGAGAGAGGAATAAACCCCAAGAAACCAAAGTGGTGACAATACAATTGCTCACCACCCACTGACCAATACCCAGGCCAACCCGAGCAGTTATTGGTCCCTTCCAGGTAACTCCCTCCAGTTCATATACTGAGCATGATGTGCTGTAGTATGGAATACCCTTTTGGCTAGTTTGGGTCAGATGTCCTGTCTCTGCTCTCTCCTGGCTTCTTGTGCCCCTCCTCACTGGCAGAGCATGAGACTGAAAAGTCCTTGAAGTAGGGTAAGCACTACTTAGCAGCAACTAAAACAGTGGTGTGTTATCAACATTATTCTCACCCTAAATCCAAATCCACAGCACTGTACTAAGAAGAAAATCAATTTTTATCCCAGCTGAAACTGGGACCATAGGCATTAACTTTTGGTAAGCATCTAAATGATCAGACTTTATGGTTGTGTAGGTCCCTTCAAGCTGAAATATTCTGTTTCTATTCTGTTCTAAATATTTTTTTATATCACTTGAGATGCAGATAGAAAGTGCGAGTTTTTATTTCTGTAATGATATGTGAGATAAAGAATATGAAGAAATAAATATAAAAGATAGTATTAGATTTTTTTTACTGAATTCAATGTAATTATTTTTAAAATGCACTCCATATTCTGTAGAGGAAGGAGTGTCAGACAATTAAAGGAACAATGAAGCCTTCTAAATATGTTTATTTTTCCTTTAACAGGGTGCAGAAGTGTTCTGAAATCAATCATATGAACCCTCACAATCTAGCCATGGTGTTTTCCTCATGCTTGTTTCAAACTAAAGGCCAAACTAGTGAAGAAGTCAATGTAATTGAAGACCTTATTAAAAATTATGTGCAACTTTTTGATGTAGGTATCTTTTATATAAAAGGGTCCTAATTGCTCAGCTGTTGGACACAGTAAAATATAGAAATCTTCTTAAAGATGATCTACACTTTCTGAGAATTTGCAGGGCTTTTAAACTCTAATTCAGTGGGCATTGTTCTTTGTCTTTAAATTTTATTTCCCAGCTAGCTTAGCCTGTGCAGAAAAGAATTTATTTACAGTATTGCTGTGAGCTGCTTTTTTCCAAATCAGTACACATTCCTCTTGCTTACAACAGCATACTAATTTTAAGACAATTTTAAGATTGACTATTAAAAATAATACTTCTATTCAAATTTTATGGGCCTGATCAGAGCTGAAGCATGGAAGAATTGTGTTTTTAGTCTCCGAGCTGTGGTTACTTATCTAGAAAGAATATTAAATCCAGCTGCATAGAGAAGATGCTACTAGCAGCGATTTCTATTAGCCATTTTAGTTTAGAGTTTACTTGTGCCACTGTGAAACTGTTTAGCAGTTTTTCATGGAGTCCTTTCTCTTCCAATATGTATTTGGTAATGTTTACAGTAGTGAGTCCCGTCAACAAAGTGCTGTTTCTGACTGATAAGAGTATCTTGCTTATGTGCTTCTATAAAAATATAATTAAGTTGTAAATTACAAATATATTTACTATTGTTACATTATTAATTATTACTCTTAGATGTAAGCATCTATATGTGTATTTATCTTATTACTGTTAGCTAGTTTATGTTGTAAATTTTATACTAGTCCTGTTATACTTATTAACTGATCAGAAATGATCCACTTCAAACAGATAAATGAAGACCAGGTCAAACAAATGGATATAGAGAACAGCTTTATTACCAGGTGGAAAGACACTCAGGTAAGTGACAAATATCAACTGGCATGAAAACAGGTCCAACAAAGACTGTTTTGTTGTTTACAGGTTTTTATACCTGGATTTCTAAATGTAAATTTCTAAGTTTGTGTAGTGACTAGTGTTGTTGAATAAAGAACTGAGGGAAATAAAATGAAATAAAAGAGGAGGCATAAACTGATGAAGCAAAACAGTTCTTTGTAAAGCATACTGTGGAATTACGTTGTGACGTGAGCACTGGGATAACATACAGGTTGTTACGTGCTTTTACCATGCTTTATAAATTGTGATAGAAGGAAATGGTCAACATTTAGAAATGTGAAAGTGATGACCTGTCTCTGTCTAGTTTTAAACGTGTATTGAATACTTTCAAGTGTATATTAATCCTTTCATTATTTCATGAGCTTTGGGTGTACATGGTCTCTCTTCATTAGAGTTTCATCATCCCTTTGAGTTTAAGCCATCTGAACCTTCAGCTGCATCCTGTTTTGTGACAAGTTCTAGAACCCCAAAGCACAAATAGTATTAAGGGAAGCTTCAGACACATAGTTTATCAGTCAAACTGAACTCTGGAATACGGTACAAGAAAATGGGAGATCTCATGCTGCCTACTAGCGTCTTGCGTTCCAGTCTTACCTTAAACAAGTTTTGAATCACTTCAGAGTGGTAAGAACAGTGAAGTGATAACATATTTCTCAGTCTGAATGACATTTGTGTACAGCCCTAATTCAAGCAAAAATCGGTAAGTTTCATAACACTGCCAAGGTGGTTGAATTAAGAGGTGAAAGGAAATGTATGGAGCTTAAAAACTTTTTTCAGAAATCTGAAGTGGTGGAGAAGCTCTTGGTGGTTTTGTTGCTTACAGAGCCTTAGAAACTAACAGAAAGCTAGCATGAAAAAAGAAATCTGTAATCCTTTGTCTGTTGTCTGCCTTCCACATTCCAGCAACAGTTCTGTGGTACCTTGTAAACTATTATTAAGAATACAGGATCCTGCAAATGCATATCAAAATTGCATGTTCTATGAATTGCTCTCTGGAGTCTTATTTTTATATCATAATTCTTACTGTCTGAGTCAGAATGGCATGAACCTTTCTGCCCGTAATGGCCCACTGTGAATGTACATATAGAAGGTAGAATGTCTGTTTCCTCTTCCTGGTGCCTGGTGAGATGTCACTGGGAAACAAACTTTATTTCTAATGTCTGTCTTGCAGAATGGAAACATCTGCCTTGGTAATGGCAAAAAAAAACCCTAACCAAATTTGATATCCCTAAGAGCATTCTGCAGAGCAGGGGTTGAAGTATTCTTAAAGGAATTTATTTATTCTGGGATCTGTGAAAAGGGCCTTACTGAGATCAGAGAATAAAATTTTGAAGCCTAAGGTAGTGAAGATGCATAGATTTTTAATTTGATTTTTGTAGTTTTAGAACTGTCGTGGTCTAAACCCTAGCCAGACAGCTTGTTCCCTCACTCCTAGTGAGTGGTGCCGGGCTGGAAGCAATCGAGGCCCCGCCCCGGGGCTCTCTCCTTCTCCGCTCCCAGAGGGATGGGGAGGAGGATCAAAAGTGTGCAACTCCTACGGGTTGAGACAAGAACAGTCCAGCAACCAATGTACAACACAAATCGCCATTGCTACCACCAATGACAACAATGATAAGAGAAAATAACAAGGGAAGATAATACAATACCACCCGCTGAGAAATGAGTCCGACCCAGAAGACCCTGTGTCCTGGGTAACTCCCAGTTACCCCCCCGGGCATGACATGCTGTAGTATGGAATACCTCTTTGGCTACCTTAGGTCAGGTGTCCTGTCTCTGCTTCCTCATGGCTTCCCCTCCTCCCTGGCAGGGCATGAGACTCACAAAGTCGTTGGTCAGGGTAAACATTACTTAGCAACAACTGAAAACATCGGTATTATCAGCACTGTTCCCAGGCTGAAAGTCAAAAGACAGCCCTGCACCAGCTACCAAGAAGGAGAAAAATTGCTACTGCTGAACCCAGGACAAGAACAAAAAAAAATAAAATCTCTTGTTACAGCATGTTTCACCATTAACATTTTCTGAGTAGCTCTGCAAAGTTGTAATCATTAAATGCTTTTAGTACCTTCTGGAGAAATTAGAATGATACAAGATGAGTTTTCATGAGTAGAGAAGATTGAGTAGAGACATAAATAGGGAGAAAAAGGTAGAAAGAAAACTGAAAGGCTATTGTTGACTAATACAGTAGCAACTGCTGGCTAGGTGTGTTTGTATAAATGTGAAGCTGTGAGAAATTTAGAGAAGAACCAAATAAAGTGGTTTTATTCTGTGATTTTTCCACCTCAGATACCACTGCAAAATCACCTTTATAAGGTGTACTGTATTTAGAAGGCTGCCAGTTGAAGAAAAAGACACTTACTTTTGTTTGTTTTAAATAGAAGTGTAGTCTTTCTAAAGCTCGTAAGGTTTTTACTAAAAACTTCTATCTAGTACATGAAAAGCTAGTCTTCCAAAGTTTGAACTTTAGAATTGAATTAGAACCTTCATGAATAATTTGGCCTGTTTGGACTGTTTTCCCTGGCATTCTTCAGGTTGGTGGGAGGTGGAGTTAAAGATAGATTGAACCAGGATTTTAACAATTCTTACTTTGCTGTCAGCAAAGTCTCTAGCATTAATAATCACCTTTCTGAATTCATGGTTACACCTACTGTGTTAATAGACTCTGGCTTGCTTCTCATAACACATGTGGCTAAGCTTTAAATTCTTTACAAAAATAATAGCAATATCACTTTAACCTTAAAAATAAAACAAAATAACAAAATCTGCTACCTAATCACAGAATTATTTTAGAATCATAGAATATTTCAAGTTGTAAGACATCCAGAAGGATCATCCAGTCCCAACTGCCTAGTGCTTGCAGGACTACCTAAAACTGAATCATGTGGCTAAGAGCATGATCCAGATGCTTCTTGAAATCTTGACAGGCTTGACCACTTCCCTGGGGAACCTGTTCCAGTGACTGATCACTCTCTTAGTGAAGAGCCTTTTCCTAATGTTCAAGTAATGGTCTTCTGGCTGTTCATCCAGTTTTCAATCCATATTACTGTCTATTTATCTAACCCGTACTTTCTCAGCTTGTTAATGGATGATGTTATAGAAGACACTGTCAAAGACTTTACTAAAACTGAGGTAAAAAAATATGGGCTGCTACCCTTTTATCCATAGTATCCTCACTGTGGAGGACTGCCAGCCTGGTTAAGTATAATTCCCCCCTCATAAGTCCATGCTGACTAATCCCAGTCACCTTGTTCTCATCCATGTGTCTGGAAATTCAGGAGGATTTTCTCACCTTCCCAAGGACTGAGGTGAGTTTGACCAGCCTGTACCTCCCCAGCTTTTCCTTCTTGCCCTTCTTGGAGATAGGTTTGATACTTATACTTTTCCAGTCTTTGATAACATCTCCCAGTTATCGTGACTCTTCAAAGTTAATTGAGAGTGACTTTATAGCGACATCAGTACGATCCCTCAGCACTTGTATGTCTTATTTGTCGGGACTCATCGATTTATGGACATCTAGTTTCTTTAAGTGCTTCTTAACATGGTCCTCCCCCACTGAGGATAATCTTCCTTGCTCCAGACCTTCTCTCTGATTTAAGGGCCGAGGATTCCTGAAGGTCAGTCTTATCAGCAAAGACTGAGGTGATGGCAACATTGAGTACCTTTACCTTTTATGTGTGATTTGTCACTTAGTCCTTTGCCCTGTTCAGCAGTGGGGCCATGTTTTCTGTAGTCTCTTTTACTGTTATGCTTGTAGAATCCTTTCCTGTTGCCCTTCATATCCCTTGCAAGCTTCAACTTGGGGTCTGCCTTGCTTTTTCTCACCTCATCCGTATACAGTGGGACACTGTACTATACTCTGCACTTTTCTTGGGTTACGTGCCTTGCTTCTGTCTCTTCTATGATTTATACATCTGAATTCAGTCAGGTGCTCTTTGCTCATCCATCCAGGCGTCATAAATAGGAAGAGGTGATTTGCAGTACTTTTATAGAACTTAAGATTTGGAAGGCAGCAGTGACAGGGCTTACTATCTTATTAGGTGGTAAGGAACTGTCAAATTTGTTCTCATTTATTCTTAACATATTGCTAGAATGATTCCTTATAGTTTCAGAGAGAATGCTTGTGCAAGTAGAACTTACACAATAGAGGAAAATAGCACTTTGTACTTTAAGGGGAGAGAAAGGGCTAAAAAGAAATGCAGTAGGAATTGTATTTAAATCTATACATTTGAATTTTTTTTTTTTTCATCCCATGGGAAAAAAGTTATCCAAAGAATGTGGAAAATAAGTGCTTGATACTTAGATATGATGTAGGAGAGATTCTCAGCTGAACTATGGAGTCTCATACTGAGTCTCTTAGATATGACATGTCACTGATTTAAATTTCAATGAATTGTTATGACCTGGGTTTATGTGTACATTTTTGCTGCATTAAGTACTTTCTCAGATAATTTATAAAGTAAGCTATTGCATCATGGCTGTGATTTCCAAGGCCTGACCAGAGTGTGCTCTGGTTGTTTCCAGGCTCACGCTCAGGCATTGCATCACATAAGAAGCAGTATTACCATGTTGAGAATTTAGGGCAAGTCTGTTGGATCCCAGATGTACTGTTCTGACCCAAATTAAGCACTTAAGTTATTTCTGAAATGGGTTAGGAAGGGAGGCTTGGAGTCATCACAGCATCCTGTATAGGAAGCCGCCTGACCTAGCCAGTAGCTGGGATGCTGAAGGAAGGAGCCTCTTAAATTCTCCCTTTCTTACATGCCCAAACATGTATGTGTCAGATGCTGATTCAGACACCCAAGCCATCATCTTAAGGTACTTTGTAAAGGAGTTTTTATAAACTTTTTTTTTCCTGTTTTAATATTCAGATAAGGGATGAGGAAGCTAAATGCTTCCTTGAGCAAGGTTAAGGGCTGACCTGAATGTGATTTTTCCTTCTTTTAAACATCCATGGCTACAGTGTGGTACAGCTTTATTAGCTGCAGTGGAGTGTATCATATTCCTTTGTATCTGATTCCACTCCACAATCCTTCCACAGCTTTACAAACACCTGAAGAAAGAGCCTGTCTATTATGGCACTATCTTGGAAATTTGAATTCAAATCATTGGGTTTTGCATTGGGCTCATTCAGTCTGTATCCTGGATGGGTTTAATAGATAGATGGATTGAGCTCCTCAGTTTTACCAAGATGGCACAGTCCTAAGTAAGAAAAGAAACTTTAGGTACAAAGAAAAGGCTAATTTGTTGGGTACCCATATACATATACATATCAATCCTGAGGATTACTTTTGTGAAATCAAACATAGAAATACTTGTTTAGTTTTGTTTTGCATTGCTGAAGACCTTATGTGACCAAACGCTTCAGATTTCTGTAGAACTGTTTAATAAAGGAAAAATATACTAAAAATTTCTGCATGCTAGAAAAATGGCAATGTGAAAAGGAAACAGAAAAACTACTAGTGAAAAATTATTGTAATAACTTCTACCTTTTAATGGTTGGTAAGTTGAAATTTGAACTGCTTTTAAGGATAGGTACTTAACTTTCTCTGTTATGTCGGCCTGTTACCCCTTGAATATAACAACTGAGGAATAGAGTCTGAGCCTGACTGTCACTTGTGGTAATTGTAACTATGACCATTATTTCCCCCTGAATTAAGCTGTGGAATATTTTTTGCTAGTTACCAGTTTTTCTGTAGCAGACATGATTAAAGTAACTGATGTTTCAGTTTAAGAACGCATTTTTTGAAACTCCATGTGGACATAACATGTGTGGATGTCTAAAGCCTGGGACAACTTGAATGCTGAAGGCAGTACATCTGATTAAAGGCAGTCCAATTGCTATTATTTACTGCCTGAAGCCTGCTGATTAAAGAAGCTGCTTCTAGGTAATTACAAGGATGTTTTGAGATTTTATGTGTAACTTTTTATCTAGAAAAATTCAGCATTTCCCTAACTATGCATGGTGTTCTCAGTAGGTTTTGCTGGCGGAATATGGAAGAGCCAGACTTGGACTGTCGGTGGTTTTGAAAATGATGGACCTTCATCTTTGTTATATTTTACATTTATTATGTCTGTCATGAGTAAAAGTGTGTATTACTTATGATTTTGGTGGGCTGGATTATATGGATGCCTGAATTTATATTTTAGCAGGTTTGGCCATATAAACATCTTTAAACTGCTGTTGTTAAGTCCAACTTAGTATTTAATGCTTTCATTAGCTCTGTATGAAGAATAGCCAGACCCCAGCCAATTATCATAAGCTGTATTTGCCAGTACCGACCTGAAGTAGAATAAATATTTTCAGAATAGAAACAGTGGTTAGCTGGAATGCTGTAGTTTTAACTATCTCTCATTATTTCAGTGAAAGAAAGGGGTACACTGAAACATATTCTTGAGCTTCTCGGCTTCCTCTGTCAGTAGCTACCACAAAGCATTTTCCAAGACCAGACCTGATGATACAGTGTTCAAAAAAAACCACTGAACCAAATTTCTGCTGAAGGCCTGGAAGTTCCTGTGTCTGAAATGTCACTGAAATTCCGTACCAGGTGGCGCTTCATTAGCTGCTCTTCATTTTCTGTCCACCATATACTTGTGCCAGCTGTTTCTCTTTGCTGCTGCAATTTACATCCCATTTTCTCTCCATACGGTTGTTTACATGAGCCCAGTGGAAATCAAATGTCAGCTTCATTCTTATAGTCAACCTTTCTCTGTAGTATCATCTGAAAAACAAATTTTACAGCTAAATGAGCTTTTTTGAGTCTGTGCCACTATAATTAAGCAGCTCTCTTCAAAGTAGCTTGTAATGTTTTTCCTCACAAATATTTCCATTAGTTTTCTATACTCAGAGGCTAAAGTAACTTTAAAGTCACCATTTCTCAGAATGTGAATGCTCTTTAAAATTGAGTGCTGCCATTTATATTTCTATAGAAATGTAGTTTTAGTTTCTGTAAATTAGTCAAAATGTATCCCAAAGCTTTCCTGTTTCTATCATTTTCTCCAATTCTTCTTCTGTATATCATGCAGGTTTTTTTACTGTTCTTATCTCTTCCTCTGTTTTGCATAAGTAGCATCACTATGAATACTGTTCTCAAAATTAGGATAAAAATAAGTAGCATCACTATGAATACTGTTCTCAAAATTAGGATAAAAATTGTTATTTTTAATTGCTAATTTGATTATTAATTCCTTATATTGGTTTATTGATAAAAGGGTACACCTCACCTCCTGAAAGGTCCAGTTTTGTGCCTTTTTTTTTTCCTATGCTCTGATCATCACCATGTATTTGGTTTTACAAAATGTTTTCTTGGTACTGGGATGATTTATGATCTTTTGAAGATGCTTATGACTATACTGCAGGGGAATTACAGGCAAAGCATGAGATGTTTTTAACTGTTGAAAAGTAATTTCTCATCCATACAGATTATTTTATTGCCATAGATGAGCAAAACTAGTAATGATAGAAAATACTAAATTCTTGCTCATGAAATCAGATTTTCTTCTTGATCATAGAATGTTGGATTTACTGACTTTCCAGTTCCTTTTAAAGTTTGTTAGATGTTCTTCAGTTACATTTGTTGGTATTCAGTATATGAAACTATATATTATGTCATACATTTGCTTTAATCATCTGATTATTTGACGTTAGCATTGTAAATAAAGTTTATATTTATCCAACAAATTTGAATAGCTATATTTAAAAGAGGTTGATATCGAGCATTTGTTTTGATTCATTCTTAAAATATGTAATAAAGTTTTCATTGTGAGTAATAATCAAAAATGTAGTCTTCATAGTAATGAATTTTAATTATCTGTCTATGTACATATGGCTTTATGACTGAAATATTCTGTTACTTGTAATTTTTCCTCTCGTTTTTAACTAATGCAGTTTGGGGTCCTGTCCTGTCCTTTTCTATGGGTTTCAATTCATATTAATCTGTTTTGGCTTTGAAGTTATTCTGCCTAAATTCTAAATCAGAATTATGGTTCTCATATGCACTCATGTCTTAGACTTCTTGCTGTTGAATGTGTATTTGTAAATTAAGTTAATTTTGTTTGATATTATTCTGTTGGGTTTAGTCAGAGTTTGAATTTCCCTCCAGAATCTGTGAATAGGATTTTTTTTCCTTATGCTAGTCAAATGAATGTAGTGGGGGTTTTCCCACTGAGGCAAAAGTTTGGACTATTTTTGTAGATAAGTGTGTGAAGAAAAAGTTTGAGTTCAGTGGGTTCTAACACATCTACTAGTAATTGTATTTTCTCTGTTTGGAAGGATATTTGAAATGTTTTAAAGAAAGTCTGATTTTTTTTTTTTTTTTTTTTTTTTTTTTTTTTAGGTTTCCCAGGCTGGAGATTTGCTTATTGAAGTTTATGTTGAAAGAAAGGAGCCAGATTGTAGTGTTATAATCAGGGTTAGTGTATAAAAGTAATACAGTGGTTTTACTGTGCACTTTCTCATGACGTATATCAAATTTATTTTTGTATGTGTTTTTATATAAGTACTTAATGAAAGTTTGAACTTTATTGCTATTAAATATTTCTTTTTAAATTGGGTGTGTTGCAAAAATTTGTAAAGACTGATCATTATTTATTTTTTGGGAAAAATGTTATGATACAAATTTAAAAGGGAGATGTCCTCCTTCGGTTTTACTGCAATGTATGGTGATATAAATTCTCCCAGTTCCATGGGTGCAGCACAAAAGGCCCATTAAGAAGTACATGGTGAATGCTGGTTTTATTTAGTAGAACAAGGCCATTTAAATGACCTTCCTCCTGATTTTTCTTTTTGCCAGTGGCTTACTGCTTCCCTTGAGTGCTAACATACCAAAACTTGTTACTTACTATAATTGAGATTTTCAGCCTTATATTTGATTGTGTGTTTTAAAGGCACTCGTCTCCATGTAGTAGTGCATTATTGTTTGGATGAAGAGTTAAAAAAAGTTCTGTAACTGAATTTTGAGGTTTTAGTTACACCTCTCTATTTCCAGTTCAGCATATGACTGTGTTCTGTTTAGCATATGACTCTCAAAAACTTCTGTTTGTATATGTATATGGCTTCAATAAGGGGAAATCCTGCCGGACCAATCTGGTGGCCTTCTATGATTGGGCTACTAAACTGATGGACAGGGGCACAGCAGTTGTGTGGACTTGTGCAAAGCGTTTGACACTGTCCTGCATGACATCCTTGTCTCTAAATTGGAGAGATGTCAATTTGATAGATGGACCATTTGGTGGATAAAGAAGTGGCTGAATGGCCGCACACAAAGAGTTGTGGTCAATGGCTCAATGTCCGTCTGGAGACCAGTAACGAGTGGTGTCCCTCAGGGATTGGTGTTGGGACCGGTCTCATTCAACATCTTTGTTGGTGACATGGACCGTGGGATTGAGTGAGCCCTCATCAAGTTTGCTGATGACACCAAGCTGTGTGGTTCGGTTGATACGCTGGAGGGAAGGAATGCCATCCAGAGGGACCTCGATACACTTGTGAGGTGGGCTGATGCCAACGTTATGAAGTTTAACCATGACAAGTTCAAGGTCCTACACCTGGGTTGGCGCAATCCCAGGCAAAGCTATAGGTTAGGCAGAGAAGAGATTCAGAGCAGCCCTGTGGAGAAGGACCTGGGGGTGTTGGTCAATGAGAAATTTAACATGAGCAAGCAGTGTGCACTCGCAGCCCAGAAAGGCAACTGTATCCTGGGCTGCATCAAAAGGAGCGTGACCAGCAGGTCGAAGGAGGTGATCCTGCCCCTTTGCTATTGTGAGACCTCACTTGAATTATTGTGTGCAATTCTGGTGTCATCAACATCAAAAGGACATGGAAGTGTTGGAACAAATCCGGAGGAGGGCCACAAAGATGATCAGGGGACTGGAGCACCTCCCGTATGAAGACAGGCTGAGAAAGTTGGGGCTGTTCAGCGTGGAGAAGGCTGTGTGGAGACCTCATAGCAGCCTTCCAGTATCTGAAGGGGGCCTATAGGGATGCTGGGGAGGGACTCTTCATTAGGGACTGTAGTGACAGGACAAGGGGTAACGGGTTAAAACTTAAACAGGGGAAGTTTAGATTGGATATAAGGAAGGAGTTCTTTACTGTAAGGGTGGTGAGGCACTGGAATGGGTTGCCCAGGGAAGTTGTGAATGCTGCATCCCTGGCAGTGTTCAAGGCCAGGTTGGACAGAGCCTTGGGTGACATGGTTTAGGGTGAGGTGCCCCTGCCCATGGCAGGGGTGTTGGAACTAGATGATCTAAAGGTACTTTCCAACCATAATTATTCCATGATTCTGTGATTCTGTGTATGTGGTATACATAGATACAGACATATATGCATGCACATAACACGTTTTTTAAATATCAATAAAAATGGGACTATTTCTAAGTTGTTTTTTTTTTAATAAAATGGTACTTCCATAACACTTACCTTCCTATAGCCAGGAAAATGTATCAAGGCTTCCTTTCATCTGAAATTTTCAGGGATTGAGAGGAGGAATTTCAAGCTACGAAGTTAATCAGACAGCTGAAAGTTTTAACTTTGATTTTTGTGGAAGAGAAAAAAAAAAGGAAAGCATGCAGGAGTCTGACAATTTCTGGATTTCCAACTGAATGCATCTACTGCCTATATTATTAGTAGTAGTAGTAGCAGTAGTTGCGGGGAGTAAGATTTCTAAAAAATAAATCAGAAATTGGTAATTGTACAATATTATAAACTGCTTCTATTTGTATTCTAGGTATCACCGTTGATGGAAGCAGAAGAATTAACTAATGATGTTTTAGGAATCAAAAACATTATTCCCAAGAAACATGATATCTGGGCTACTTTTGAAGTACTTGAAAATGGTGAACTAGGTTAGTGACCCTTAAATTTATGTATGTTCAGAAAAATTTATAATTTTATTTTTTTTTAACGCTTAACATAATCAAAAGCTTAGTTAAAAAAATTAGTAAAAGGCTTATAGAAACAAAATGAAAATAAGCCTTCATGCTATTATTTTACATTTGTTTGCTGGGCATCTGCATGATTGCTTTCTACACTTTGCCAGAAACAATGTGATGAATTGTTTTGAAATGCTTATGAATTGGTGGCTGAAAAAATGTTTTTCATGTTACTCTGTTTCACAGTTCATTGGTCATGAGCTAAAGAAAAGTAGGTCTTACGAATACGTCTCAAAGAAGAAACTTGCCTTTCATTAGAATGTCAGCAGCTGATTTTATAAGGAAAAATGTTTTTCAGAAAATGAAACAAAATACATGTAATACCTAAGTATCTTTTTTGTTATTCAATTATGTGTGTAGATGAAAAAGGGGGCATAAATTGTGTAATCCTGTGTATATGGCAGAATTTCAATATGTTTGTTTTAAATATGGTTCTGCTGCCAACAAGAGCAAATGTCACAGGCACAATATTCATGAACTGTAGAGAGGTTTTAACGTAGGTAGTGTCTCAGGTGTGCCAGAGCTTGCATTTTACTATTAGAGGTACTTACTATGAAGTAATATATTTATTTTTATTTATTTTTTTATGTTTATTTTTATATGAATAATCACATGATTTTTGAAGAAATACGCTTTTAGTAAAAAGCATCTATTTTTACTTCATATTAGAGCTGCTGTTCTCACTATTTTCATGTTACAGAAGCGGACTATTTCTGTAGTGAAGGTACCTATTTCCAAGCTAAGAAGCAAAAAAGTTTTTAAAAAACTGAGAAAACTAAGATTACTAAAGGTTACAAGTTTGTTTGAATAGTTTTGTTGTACTTGATTTTCAGACATGCTTACAGTAATCTTTTCAGATTTACTGATAGCCATGATATGCTGAGTCTTGACCTTGACAGTATTGGGAACAAGACTGGAAATGCCTTCTCCTTTTTGACTTAAAATAAGTGATCCTGATCTCTCTCCATCTTGTAGTCTTGTGGTGATACTGTGTAGAGTTGTAACATAGAGTTCATTTCCACATTTGTAGATGCAGGTATCAACTGGCAAAGCATGCTAGCATCTATTATCTTTAGAAGAGTCCTGATAACTCCTACAAGTACTCTAGAAATCCTGTTTCTTTTGACTGTGTAATGGAAAAACTGAAGAGGAAACTTTATTTTCTAAAACTTATAAAACATTTACAGGCAAATGAAAGCTGAATTAGATATGGCTGAGAGAACATAAATACAAAAGATAGACCCCACAGCAGCTCCTTGAGGTGTTTGGGTGTAACAGCTAGTATTTTAGTTGTCTGAGCTAATGACTATGGAAAATTAGCAGCAAAATTAAGCTTAGAGTAAGACATTACAGCCCTGTATAGGACAAAAAATATTGGCAAGGGATTAGAGTGTATCCCATTGAAACGAGAGTTACAATGCAAGGTAGAAATGGCGTACCATTTAAAACCAACGCAAACAAGCAAAAAGTAAACTAAATAAAGTCGTAATTCAGCACCTGTCTTCAGTAATTAGACTGATGAAATGTTCTACATGGACGCCTTTCTGGAAGAATCTGTGCATCAGAACTGAATTAATAATATTGAAAAGTAAAAATAATGCATATAGTAAGAGACACTCAGGGAGGCTACAGTGGTGCTGTGGCTGAATCTAGCAGATTTTCAAAAGGCTGAATAACAGAGAAAAATAGTCCTGTTCAGCCCTTGGTCCAAATGCTGCTGCACATTGATTTTATTAGCATCCTTTAACAAACACCCCTTAACATCATGTAATCTAAGGCATTATGACATGTCGTGACAGAAGCAAAGGTTGCTTAGTTGTTTCAAATGTATGGTAATGATCAGTGTTATACTGACGAAAGGAATATTCTGCTTGTGTTCCTGCTGCGTTCTGGTACCTGTCTAGTGCATGGTGGTGTTCAGTTTGCTGCACTCAGTCCTGAAGTTTTATGAGAGTTATTTTTTAAGATATACTGCCCTGAAAATGAACCCGGAGAAGGCAAGAAAATTATAATTTTAAATTCTCTAAAAAGTAATTTTCTCTTGGTAGTTAATGTTGTTTAAGGTGAAAATGACTGGTTTGGGATATTTATCAGCATATAATGACCTCTTTAAAAGGGTAATTGGACCTGTATGTTTATTACTTGCTGTTCAAAATATTAGAATTGCAATATTAAAAATAAACTAAATTATTTGCATATAAAAAAGTTGAAATAATTGATAATTTAATCTAACCTAATGAAGAATGTTCAATACCATATGCTTTACAAAATAGTGTGTATTTTTTTTCAGTAATTTTTGCCTGATAGTTTGTAAATGAGGTGTGTTGCCAGCAAAATAGCTAATGCATTTCAGCATGATGATTTATGTACCGTGTAATCCATGATGACAGATGGTCTTAAATGTAACTATAAATAAAACAGTAGGTGTTTACTCTGGGAGTGCTGGTGTTCTAGGAAGATGTGGTGATTTGCCAGTGTTTCCTGCTGTTGATTTGTAAAGGTTTTTTTTCTCTTTTGTACAAGGACAAGTTGTTTTAACTTTATCACATCAGAGTCCACAATTTCCCAAAAATTAGGAAGAAGTTTTGAAAGTTCAACCATTTAAAACAAAAGAACCAGAAGAAATAGTGTTATAAAGTAGGGATTGAGCTGCTGTCTACAGAATGGTGGTTTTGGTAGGCTGCTTTGTTGTCATGTCTGAATAATAACACTTTTCTGTAAGTGGTATAGCAAGTTTACAGGTAAGGTAGGACTTTTTGCATCCCAAAACAGTGGTATTTTTTTCTGTCACTTAAGTGTGTTATTTGTGGCTGCTGCTTTCTGAAGCTGTGGTGTTCAGGTGTTCAGGAAGCTATCTTCTGCTAGAATGTGTTGCTGGACAGTCCCAAAGCAGCTGTTGACATTTCATATTAATCTGCCTTAGCAGAAGTGAAAAATGAGACTATGGTGGCATACTTTTCCCCTCAGTATTCAAGAGACATGAGGCTAGATTGCCAGATCCAACATGACAGTGTCACACAGGTGTGACTTTCCAGGCACTGTATCCAGCTTCTCAAGGCCTGACCCGTATAAGTTGGTATGCCAAAGGGAAGTCAGAACGTTTGGAAAAATCTCTCTTTGGAGATAAAATGACACTTGGATCTACTGTTGTAGCCCACAAAGCCATCGTTAAGGTTTTTGTGCTTTCATTAATTATTGTAGGTGCTTGCTGCTGAGCAGATGAAAGCCTTCAGAGGGTTGTGTATGTGTGTGTGTGGAGGGTAACTATGCAGTCTTCCTCCATCTACATCAGTTTTGCTTGGTATGAGATACCTCAGGCTCAGTTTTCTGCTGGGTCTGGTAATGCAGATTTAGGGACTATTTGCCAGATTTTCAGTATTTTCATTTGGTGTATGAACTGGGGTTTGTGTGGAATACTGGATGGACATTCTTATCCCTGCAATTTCTCAGTTCTGTGGAACTGAATCCTGGGCCTTAGTGTTTGTCTTTCAGGATGGATGATATCTATCCACAAATGTATGTTTGAGCAAATGAAGTGTAAAGTGCACACATACAGTCTGTCATGCCTTCTTCTATTGGTTCTGTTTTGGTCAAACTGTGGTATGCTCTGTGATAGTTCCTAAATTTTGTATTTAGTTTGAAAGCTGTGTTTTAGCGTCTTTAGTTGCAAATGTTTTCTTACATAAATACAAAAGTCACTGAACATTTGATTATTATTGTTTAATTTAATATTTATTATCTGTGCAGACCCTGCCAGCACAGGTGTTGCTGCAGAAAGTCAATGGAAGTGCGTAATTGTCTTATTTTGAAAGCAGTGCTTTTCTTCTGTAGCTCAAAGTGAATGAGACAGTGTTGCGTATAAGCATGTGTAACTTCTAAGAGCATTCAGTCTTGGCTTTTGGATTTGGTTTGTTTTGGGTGTTTTTCAATTTTTATTTTTTTTTTTTTTCTCCTGCAACATTTCTCAGAACGTCCTCTGCATTACACAGAGAATGTGTTAGAACAAGTTCTTCACTGGAGTTCACTACCGGAACCCGGCACTGCATATCTGATAATAAAGAGGTTTCTAACAGCAGACATCATAAAACTCTACAGTGGTACGTATCATTTTTAAAACTTAGATATTTCATGTGGGGACATGAGGATGGCAGTTCTTTTACAGCTGTTTCATTGGGGCAAAGTGTCCCAGAACGTCTGAATTACTACTACTTTATGAAAGTTACTGTTTTACTGAGGGTTGTGCTGACCTTCTTTTAAAAAGTAAAATTCATGGATCTTCTTGTTTCTACAAACTATAAGCCTTCCCGTTTGAACATGAAAATACAGAGAAATTTCACATTCACAGTGTTTGAAGTTCTGCTGTGAAACTTGTGACTGCTCTTTAATCCATAGAGCAGTTCTGCATAGTCCATTCACTATGCTCTCTCTCTGTGGATTATACATACATATATCTTGTGTATATATAATTACATTATATATAACCATGTAATTAATATATTAAATAATTTTATATGCTAATAATAATATCTATTTTATAATC
Organism: Pezoporus flaviventris; assembly: GCF_033815535.1. Classification (NCBI taxonomy): domain Eukaryota; kingdom Metazoa; phylum Chordata; class Aves; order Psittaciformes; family Psittacidae; genus Pezoporus; species Pezoporus flaviventris. The sequence goes on along the minus strand of NW_026892550.1, from coordinate 20,325,496 downwards.
TGTTGCTTTCCAGCTACAAAGCTCATTAGAGAGTATTGCAGCCTTTAAAAAGGATGAGGAATTTAGATCTGACGCTTGAAAGGAGATGTAGCTCAAACTTACAGTGGGAAACTATAATTTACAAGCTGCCCCCATCCTACTTTGGTTTTTTACATAATACCTGGATTGAAGTCTCCCATGTAATAATATGTAGCATTCACTTTGAAGGAAGCAGTGGTTTAGAAGTTCGAGATCCAAAAATTACTATCGTGTTTTCAAGCAGTTGAAATCCTGTATGCTGTCACTGTAAAACGCGATGATGACACACAATGCCTGGTTTATGCCCATCTGATTTTATCTAATGACGTAGTCAAATATGCAATCTTTTCTTTTTCTCTATTCCCCATCCACAGAGGTATTAATCTCTCCATCTATATATCTCTTCTGTCTTAATTTTAAGAAATAAAAGTTATGATGTTATTCTTCTGAAAATATTAGCCTTCTCTCATCATCCTTTATTCCTGTAAAAACATACTCTACAAATACAGATCAACCTTAACAAGTGTTCTGTTCATGACCATTATGTTCCAGTATCTCAAAACATGTCATAGCAGACAGGGAATAGAGAGAAATGGCCAACTTCATTAAATGCTTGATATATGAACTTCCATCACCTCACTTGGTGTGTGTTCAGGAATAATCAGAATATGGGTTTTAAGGACTGTGTGAACCACTGCTCTGAGAAATACGTAAGGATCAGGCTAGCGTCAATTTACAAAATGTAGTACTGTTTAAAGGGGAAATCTGCCATTTGCTCTTCTTCTCTCCTAATTTCTATATCCATTTCTTCTCCTAACCCATCACAGTAATTGTTTGCATCTGTTTATTCAGTTTGACTTTAGTCTAGATACACTGGCTGTTGACTGAATGTTTACATTTATTGGCTGTTTTTTTGTGAGTGTGCATGTTAAAATAATCAAAAACTTATTAAATAAGTTATATTGGTTTTAGTGGTTTGAAGAGAAAAGTCTCTGCCAGTTGCAGTTACAGTGTTGATTTCTGCAAACTCTACATGATGATCTTGTGTATCACAAAATATTTTCTTGAGGGTGGAATTGCCACTTTAAGGAAGTTTTACATGGTGAACATACTTTAATTTCTAAAATGTTACTTTTTCTAACTGGATCTCGTTATAAAATAATATCTAAAATCAACACAATTCTATAGTAGTTTTATCTTGTTAGATTTCTTGAATCCACTCTTAGCTTGTAAATTTGCTCTGAAATATTAGCAATACTGAGGAGCAATTTCACTAGCTTCAGTGAAAGTGTAGATATTAAGTGTAGGCAAAGATGCACAGAAAGTCTGCACATTCATCCATGTTTTGTAGTTGCAGTTGTTTATTGTTACTATTTCTAATCTTGCATCTGTACACTGTTAAATAAACAGCTACTTCAGGACAAAAAGATAATGGAGGGTTTTTTAGACAAATATTGTACTTCCATCACTAGATAGTATCAGAATGAGAAAAGGCACAGGATCAGGTCATTGCTCCCATTGCCTGAAGGAGAGGCAGTTGTGGCTCTCAATTTTGAAGTACACAAGATATAATGGCTGACCTGAAGGAAAAGATGGAGACCTTAATCTTTCCACTCTTATACACTCCTCATGTTCCACTCTTACACACTCATCCTTTTTACTGAGTAGCAGGGCTAAGGTTAGATGTCCAACCACTACTGTTTGAATTATGTTTTTCAACAGTAGATTCAGCCTACAGAGTTGGACAACTGGGTGGTTGGTGTCTTTTACAGCAAAATTAATAGGCCTGTGATCATATTATGTTTATAATTGAATTCAGTGACTTTTCTTTGGTTCTCTGATTTATGTTAGAATACTGCAGACTAAATTATTATATGCCTGACCTTTTTCTTCCTGTTACTGTTACCTTAAAGCTTTGTGTCATCAGCATTTTTCTCCTTTTATTTCCAAAAACTTGTAATGATGTTTGAAATAATGTTGGTTTAGTTGTGAGCCTGATGGAACAACTCTGTTATCCTCATTTCATCTAGGTAACTCATCATTGTCTTCCCTGTCAGTGCAGCTTTTCCCATGTTCCTTATACTTAGTGCATTCTCCTTTTTCATAATTATTCTCATTTTGTCCTTTTTACTAGTTTTTCATGTTTTGTAGTATCAATTGTATTGAGGTCTAGATGTATATTTTGTCTAGAACTCAACATTCCTTTTCAAGTTAAAAAGAGTTAGTTTACTGATGTATTTCAGAAGACTTGTGGTAGGTTTTCCACTTTCTCATAGACCATACAATCATGGAATGGCTAGGGTTGGAAAGGACCTTGAGATCATCTAGTTGCAACCCCCCTGCCATGAGCAGGGAGGGATGCCTCACACTAGACCATGTTGCCCAAGGCTCTGTCCAACTTGGCCTTAAACACTGCCAGGGATGGAGCATTTCACTCCAGGGATGGAGGAAGTTCTTTACTGTAAGGGTGGTGAGGCACTGGAATGGGGTACACAGGGAAGTTGTGAATGCTCCATCCCTGGCAGTGTTCAAGGCCAGGTTGGACAGAACCTTGGGTGACATGGTTTAGTGTGAGGTGTCCCTGCCCATGGCAGGGGAGTTGGAACTAGATAATCTTAAGGTTTTTCCAACCCTAACTATTCTATGATTCTAGTATTCTGTGATTTACCACTTCTGTAGGCAGCCTGTGCCAGTGCCTCACCACCCTCACAGTAAAGAACTTCTTCCTTATATCTAACCTAAACTTCCCCTATTTAAGTTTGAACCCATTGTCTCTTGTCCTATCACTGTAGTCCTGGATGAAGAGTCCCTCTCCTGTATCCTCGTAGACCCCAGGAAGATACTGGAAGGCTGCTGTGAGGTCACCATGCAGTCTTCTATTCTCCACGCTAAACTGCCCCAACTTGCTTAGCCTGTCATTGTATGGGAGGTGTTCTGGCCCCCTTATCATCTTTGTGGCCCTCCTCTGGACTTGTTCCAACAGTTCCATGTCCTTCTTATGTTGAGGACACCAGAACTGCACACAGTATTCCAGGTGGGGTCTCATGAGAGCAGGGTAGCGGGGCAGGACCACCTCCTTCGATCTGCTGGTCACGCTCCTTTTGATGCAGCCCAAGATACAGTTGCCTTTCTGGGCTGTGAGCACAAAAGCCAGCTCATGTTCTGTTTGTTCTCTACCAACACCCCCAAGTCCTTCTCCACAGGGCTGCTCTGAATCTCTTCTCTGCCCAACCTGTAGCTGTGCCTGTAGATTGCCCCAACCCAGGTGTAGCACCTTGCACTTGTCATGGTTAAACTTCATGAGGTTGGCATCAGCCCACCTCACAAGTGTGTCAAGGTCCCTCTGGATGGCATTCCTTCCCTCCAGCGTATCAACCGAACCACACAGCTTGATGTCATTTGCAAACTTGCTAAGGGCACATTCAATCCCACTGTCCATGTCACCAACAAAGATGTTGAACAGGATTAGTCCCAAGGCCAGTCCGTGTGGGACACCACTCGTTACTGGTCTCCAGCTGGACATTGAGCCATTGACCACAACTCTTTGCGTGCGGCCATCCAGCCAGTTCTTTATCCATCAAGTGGTCCATCCATCAAATTGATGTCTCTCCAGTTTATAGGCAAGGATGTCATGTGGGACAGTGTCGAACGCTTTGCACAAGTCCAGGTAGATGACATCAACTGCTCTACCCCTGTCCATCGGTTCTGTAGCCCCATCAGAGAAGGCCACCAAATTGGTCAGGCAGGATTTCCCCTTAGTGAAGCCATGCTGGCTGTCACCAAAGCACCTTGTTGTTTTTCATGTGCCTTAGCATGGTTTCAGGATAATCTGCTCCAAGATTTTGCCTGGCACAGAGGTGAGACTGACTGGTCTGTAATTCCCTGGGTCATCCATTTTCCCCTTCTTGAAAATGGGGGTTATATTATCCTTTTCCGGTCATCAGGAACTTCACCTGACTGCTATGATTTTTCAGTTGTGATGGACAGTGGCTTACAACTTCATTCTTGAGCTCATTTAAGACTCACAGATGAATTACATCAGGCCCCATGGACTTGTGCGCTTTCATGTTCCTAAGATGATCTCAAACTGATTCTCTCCTACATTGGGCCGAAGGTCTTCATTCTCACGTGTTCCTGCATCTGAATTCCAAGACTTGAGGGGCGTGGTCAGAGCACTTGCCGGTGAAGACTGAGGCAAAGAAGTTGTTGAGAACTTCAGCTTTCTCCAAATCAAGGGTAGCCAGTTGTCCTGTTTCCTTCCAGAGAGGAAAGATCTTTAGGTATGTTCTCTTGACATTTTATTCCATAGCTTTTCATCCTCTTGCAGAAGCACTCTTTCAAGTGCTTTTCATAAGGGCAAGGTGTGCATATTATTTTGGTATAAGAGGTGCTCAGTACAGCTTAGTACTATTTCAAGCCCCTTTTCCTTACCTGAAGATTTCCAACATTAAATTTTTCTTAGTTAGAAAAATACAGATTGACAGTAAAGGGTGTGTGTATATAGGTCCTTGAAATTCTACTGTTAATGAGTTACATAATTCGAGTAGGAAGTGTTGATTTCTGAGAACAGGGGTTATTATTCAGAGGTGTTGTTTGAAACACAAACTTCTAAACCACAGGTAGATCAATGCTGAATGGGTTGAGTGCATCTGGTTCTTAGTAGATGCAGAGTTCTAGAAAGTTCTATTTGTTTTTTAGTTTGTATCTGAAAAAAATATTCTGATTAGGACACATCCCAATTATTTTAGATTATGAAATAGTGGCTTCTAAAGAATACCGAATATCATCAATTCAGAGGATCGTTATTTTTCAAGGTCTTTAAATATCAAGTGTTTTATAGATTTATTTTTTTTTTATGGTGAGATTTTCTATGCGAAGTTTTGAATGAGTGTCATGTCAGGAGCTATGTGCAGAAGTTTAAAATCTTGTAATTTGGTACAGATGTGGAAGGATACTGCTAGTCTCACAACAACTTGTGATTGTGTGGATAAGGATTCCTACTGTATTCTGAACATGAAATACATATTCCTACAGGCAAAGAGGGAACATGTTAGCACTTCTTTTAATTGTGCCTATCTATTCACGTTTTTAATTCAGATAATCCAAATAACTTCTGATTTTAATTGTTGAAATGTGTTGATTCTGGATTCCGATTCTATCTTAAACTCTAAAGAAAATACTGGGAAATCTTCTTTTGAGATTTTTTGGTTCACAGCAAGCATACTGATTAGAATGTAGTTGGTTTTATTTAATAAGTTAAAGATGTTTATCTTTTTCATTTCCATTATATTTTTAAACATAATGTTTTTCATCGTTTTGTTTTGCACTGAGATATAAAGCATAAGGAAATTAAGAGTCACATTTTTAATTATCCTCTTTTTGCAAAAAATTAGGGTTAGTAAAAGGAATAATTTAATTTCAACCCTTTAAACAGCTGTTTTTCAGCCAGTATTAAAGATGGGATCTAGATACAGCTTTTCAAGTTAGTCCCAAAGTCTCTCTAGCTGTATAAATGATAGTAGAATCTGACTCTCGAGTTTTGATATATAACCTAACTGGGGGTTTTATATGCACTTCAAAGTGTATTTATGTAATTGGACATGTGAAACATGGATGTTTTGTGCATGCAGAATTATCCATGTAATGCATTAATATATTTTTCACTATCTAAATGTTACTTATTTCCTAAATAGACATGTGTGGAATAACTGTCTACAGTTTCTTTAAAAGAAGAACAAAAATCCCTTAAATATTGAAGTGCAGGTAGCTGGAAACAGTACAATCCAATATATTTGTATTAAACCCTGCATTTTATGCTTGTTAGTGATGTTTCATACAAATTCTTAATTCTCCCTTGTCACCTCTCATACTGGCTTTGTGTACCTCATTCAGTGACAATGGCTCATTTAGCAGAATGTGTGAAGATAGAAAAAATAGATGATTTTGATTAGTACATGTTACAAGTGTTGCTGCCAGAGCATGACTAGCTGTCGCTGTATAATACTGCACTTCACAAATAAAAAGAAAATATGCAAACAGTGAAAGTTGGTCTTTTTTTGTCTTCTTTGTCTTTCCTGACCAAATGAAAATGTATTTTATGTTACTTTTTATTGTTGAATTCTTTAAAACATGTTATTCTTGGTTTTTGAGATTATGTTTCTGGGCAAAGCTAATAAACTAGTCTAAAAAAACCCAAACCCCCAAACATATATCGGGCAGAACAGGAAAAACAAAACTAGCAAGAAGTGGTGGTGCAGTAGTTTATATGTACTAGTAATACTTTTTTGTATTATTTTATTTAGAATTTTAAACTGCTAAGGACATACTGAAAAATCTAGTCACTAACATTGCAAACTGTCAGTTGTTCTGGTACTTTTTAAAATAAGAGCTTTTTTGGTACTAAGTTCAATGCTTTATAAAGCTGACTACAAAGTTGTGCTTTGGGTTTGTTTGGCTGTTGATTTTTTTTTTTTTTGAGATTGTTTTAATGATTTTTATTAATTTTGCCAAATATATATATGTGTTTCTGTGTGTTTTGACTCAAACAGAAAAATAAAGACAGACTTATGACAAAATCAGATCTTAAAGAAAATTTTTGCCTCTCTGAAGCACAGAGATTAAAAGTACTCATGCTGTACTTTTGGATTTAAATACACTTTCTATTCTGAAAGGATTCTTTTAATTAAAGTGTGTTGATGGACTCTTGCTATGTTATCTTAGAACAGAAAAGCCTTTTTGTCCCATAGTAATTAAAATCATAATCTGTCTGTATTTAAGAGTGCCTTTCTTATTAATAGACAATAGATTCATATAAGTATTTAAGTGTAATGTAGAATTATATATTGCTGTATTATTTGTATTTAATATAAAATGAGTGAAATTGTCATTTTAGTCTTTTAATAAACAGTAATACTAGGGGCACTTAAAAATAGTGTTGTGAAATCTTCTAACAAAATGCTTTTTTTTTTTTTCTTGATAGAGAAAAATGAGGAAAGTAGTGTGAAAGCAGGCAATCTGAAGTATAAAGAAGAACCGTCAAAACTACTGTCTGGAAACAAATTTCAGGAACGTTATTTTGTGTTACGGGAAGGAAAATTGCTTGTTTATAAGGATATGAAGGTACCACAGACAAACTCTTCACCAAACTCATTTAAGCTTTCTTTTTTCTATGAAAAAAAACCCAACGAAAAACAGATCAACATTTTTGATAGTAAATGAGAATTTCTAGAGTGTGGGGTTCCAGTACAAGGTTTTTATCTTATTACTAAACAGATGCTTTAGTAAAAGGAGTTTGTGTTGGTTGCTCGTTTAGCTATTCTAATTATGCGTTATTATAAGATTTAGAAAAAAAAAATAAAGCAACGTTCAAGAATGCCTACAACTTGTGTGACTAAGCTGTGACTAAGTTTTTTGAAAATGTACCGTAGAGAGCAGTAATAGAAATAATATGGAACTTAAGTGAGCCGTATGGTGTTTTTCTTGTTATTTCATACAGAGGCTTTTGAAATTACAAGCTCCAGGTTTCTTGCACCTACAAGTGTAGTGACAAAAGAAATTGTAAGAAACAATAATTCTCAATACACTAGCAAAATCTTTCCCTGCTTTCCAACAGCAGTTTTCAGATGTACTCTCAATCTTCCAAAACCTAGTATTGGTAATTAGATATGCCTCAGAATTCCACTTAATACTTAATGGCATGGTGGGTCTTAAATACTTCGCAAATTTTCTTTAAAGAGTGTTTTTGAGTGTATTAAAGTATAAAACTAAATATGCATTGTGAACTATGTTTTCATTTTAGTTTTGATAGTTTCTATGTGTTTGGTTTGATTTTGTTGTTTCCCTTTTTTTTAAAAAAGGAAAAAAGCTCTTAAAGGTTAAAATGCATTTATTTTTGCTGACTGCTCGTTTTGCCCATCCAGCAAATACTGAGGCGTACTTGCTGACCTTCATAAAATACTTTTTCATAAAGACAGATCCATTGCTCAAGTAAGCTAAAGCAAAAGAAGTACTGTATTTTCTTGTGATAGGGTGGATATAATCTTAATTAGAACTACCCCAGAATGTCAAAAATATCATCTTATAATTTAGTGCTAAAACTCAAATTGTCACATATGTGAGAATAAATGAACATGCTCACAAAACCTTAATTAGTATCTTAGAGTTTGTGATAGCATTGTTGTACTGCTTTAAGATCTGCTTTTTTATTCCATCTTGATTTACAAAACATTAAATTCTCTAACTCAGATGGAATCTTGAACACTAGTACTTTTAAATGACTTTGCACTTGGTTTTGAAAAAAGCAAGTCGAAATAACATTCTGATAAAATAGTGTATATCCATTTTTTTTAATTTTCTTTTGAGAGACGTTCATCTTCCACTATTAATTTTGCTTTCATTTTAGTCAGAAATGAATACTAGGAAAGCTTGACATTGCAGATGAAAAACTGTATTTAGTAAGACTGCATTTGTTTATTAATTTATAAATTCTCATTAACAACAAATTAAGTTTGTGTATGCAGATGGAAATACATACTGTTAAGTGTTTCTCTTGTGCAAGAGCAATTATCAAAAAAGTGAAACATTTCTGTGATACTGTATTTTAAATTACGTTAATGTGTTAATTGACTGCACATACCACTGCAGTGTACTGTTGTTAAGAAATACGGTCACACACAGTCAAATGGCTTCCATAAGGTACATTTTTGTGCAAAGGATACTGTTATTTAACTAAATACTGTGTTTTGTAAGGGTGTTCTTTCATCCTGGCAGTACCCTTCCTTTGAGCAGGATGTTATGTAAGAATACTGACCAGAAAATTGTAGTGTGTTTTTTGTTTCATTTTCAATTTGTTTTCGATTTCGTTTTTGCATATGATTATGCTATCTCAGATTCTGTCGCTTTTTCCCCACACTGGAGTGTTGGATATTGAAAGCTGTAGAGGGAGAAATTGAGAATCCAGGACAGTTAACCCTGGAGTAGCTTTTGTAATGGGATTGTAAGATTTGTTAAGGTTATTTTTGTTTGTTTCTACATAGAAAACTAAAACGCTTGACTGAAATGCAAGAAAGGAATGTTAGTCTATTCTTTTTAGTTGTGGTCTTGTAGTAGAACAGTGCTCATGAGAATTTTATTGTTTCCTGTCAGGATTCCATCCTTCAGGAACTTTCAGTTCTCATACCTAGTGCAAGTTTATGCCTGTTGTACGTTGGCTAAAGGTAGTTTCTTCAAGAAAGGAGCAAGGAAGGAACCTCAGGAGATCTTTAGTCCAACTTTCTGTTCACAGCAGAGCTAGCAACTGAGGTCGGAATGGATTGCTCAGGGCTTGATGCAGTTAAGTCTTGAAAACCCCATTTTCAGTTGCGGTACCTGACTGCCCTCATGGGAAGAAGTTTTTCCTCATGTGTAGTCATCTTCCCACAGTCAGAAGAGCCTCATTCAGTCTTATTGGTAACTTCCCTGTAGGTGCTGAGAGGCTGCTGTTAGGTCAGCCTCTCCTCACAGGGCAAGTGTTGCAGCTCCCAGACAGTTTGGTGGGCTTCTGCTGAACTCATTCCAGATTACTGATTCTCTTTTTACTATTGAGGGGCCCAAAGCTAGTTGCAGATTTCCTTGGGTTGTTAAAAGACTTCTTCTGCTTTTTCTTCATCCTGGTTGCGTGATCTGAAGCAAATAGTCACCATGATATTGTCTATCTGATAGAAGAACTTTAACAGAGGGCAACCCTACTCCTCATCTTCCCTGACTGTCTCTCTTGAAAAGCTTGGGCCTAAGTATTGCAGAACTCCAGCGCTGTGAATTGTAACACCACATCTTCATTATTCCAGCTGTGTTACAGTTTTGTGACTTCATGTGGACCTCATGTTCTTAGACTGCTTCCAGTAATAGCGATTGGCACAGTTTGTTAACGGGAAAGAGAGAAAAAAATTAATGATCTGGAAGAAAAAGAGGGGTGCATTTTCATGCACCTCATGTGGCATTTTCTCTTTTGCACATTCCTGATAAAATAATTAGTATCTTATTTCATTTGCAGGCTAGCAAACCCGAAAAAGTGTTGTTTCTCAATTCCCTGAAGCTTTATCTTGGAGTGAAAAAGAAAATGAAGCCACCAACAAAGTAAGAATAGAAAAGAAAATAGGTTAAGCTCTGAATAGCAAGTACTCTCAAGTCGGGGGGACATAAAACGTGGTGGGACAAGGAAAAGTCAAGATGCCAATTGAAGTATGCTGAATTAAATTACCCTCTATAATAGTGTATTGTTTCTATCTCTTTTTTTCTGTTCCATATTAACTCTTCTGTGCTAGGAAATTACTTTATTGATTGGCTTTTGTTAATCTTAAGTATATTATCTCTTGTGGATATGTTTGCTGTTAGCTCACTTAGTTTTGTATTGTGTGTCCTGCATTCATTGGTGGACATGCAGCCTTTGCACCAAGAAAAAAGAGAAGAGAAAACTAGCTAGTCATGGTGACAGTTCCTGTTGTTCAGTAAAGGATTTTCCTTTTTCAGGATCCTTATTTTGATATTTATTCTAGCTGAAGACTACAGTGCCCTTTACAAACATCAGTGACTATGTCTCTGGAAAAGAGCAGTGAAAAATGACATCTGTTTTTCTCAGATGTTTCCAGTACTTGTTTGGTCGAAGCTTTGGGACACTGAGATAATGTACAGAGGATCCTATCCCAAGGGGATCCTAAGTGATCTGTAGCCTTTAAACAGATCTGCTTGGACTTTTCCTTTACAGCTTTACAGCTGGCACATCAAAATGCCCTGAAAAGGTCTGTAAATTTCAAGGCTTAATTGTGTTACGGAAGAAGTTGGTATTTCTTTTAATTTTGTTGTTGTTTTAAAGCACAGAATGAGTAGGAGATGAGTCCAGAATAGGAGTAACAGATTATGTAAATGAGTCTTTGCAGGTAGGTTCTTTACTTGAGGTTTATTTTTAGTCTACTTTCAAAAGGAGACTTTGCAAAGTCTCTTCATGATCTCCAGAGTGTCTGTTTCTTTCACCTTATTGTGAACCTATGCCCTTTTTTTCCAACAATTTTAACATACCTGTAAACTTGTGTGATTCCTTTAATTTATAGTGCAAAGCACACTATTTAACTTCCACACTGCAAAGGACTCTCTGCTGGGCACCATCTTAGCAGTTTTACTTCCAGCAGCTTTCAGAAAGTACAGCCACAACCAAAATGTGCTGGTAGTTAGCCATCATCTGCAGGGCCTGTCTATAACCCTTTGTCCAGAACAGATTGTTCATTACCTGTGAATAAACCATGAAGAAATGAGTAAAATCCATCATCAAAACCACAATTTCATTTTAGATTTGCAGTTTACATTTAAACCTTGTAATTTCACACACACACACACACACACACACACACACACACTTAAAAGCGCTAGATAAAGGTAATGAATCTCTGTAGCTTGAGAATTTGTCCTGAACTTGAATTTCTGAAACTAATCTTCAAAATTTTCTTTTTGTTTCAGCTGGGGACTTGCAGTATTTTCTGAAAAGCACCAGTGGTAGGTAAACGTAAAACACATGATTGGCTTCACTTCAGTGTTTAATATTTGTTGAAATGTTCAATTGCAAAATAATAATGTTTGGAAACTAATGGGCATTATTTTGCATGTTGACTTTTTGCAATGTTTTTCTTAATTAAGTGAACAGTCTTCATGTTTTGGTAGTATTTTTGGGTCAGGTGTTTGTCTCCCTTCTATGTGGCCATAAAGCAAATTATTTTCATGAACTTAGAATGGTAGATTTTAAACCTATGCATGTGCTTTAAATTAAGTACATGCATTGTTTTCAAACTAGGGTAAAGTGATAATTTGAAGTATTTGTATTTCCTAATATGGAAGTGTTAACAGTAAATACAGACAGCATTCATAAATGAATGTAAGCACTGTTTGAAGTTGTTTAGAAGCCTATTTAATATGTTTATCTGCAACGGGATTTTTTGTTGCTTTTCTTGTTAATTATATATTGAATTCTAGGTATATATGTTGCGATGGACAAGATGCGCAGATGGAGTGGATGATCAGCATTTTTACTGCACAGGTACTAGTCTGATCAAAGAATTTAACTTTTACTGCTGTTTTGAAAATGCCATTAAATAATGATCCGTATGTGTTGTGGCTATGTTATAGATAAATTTGCAATGCCGTTAAAATTTCTGGACTACCCAATGAAATAAAACAGCAACAAGGTGGCTGTTAGTCTGTGAAGACTATTATTTGTAATGTTATTTTCGTATGAAAGCTAAGTGCTTTGAGAGTAAGGGAGAAGGACATTCTGTGTTTTTTTTATTACTTTTCCCTTCTATGTTGTAGAGAAGCTGGTTAAAGAAAGACAGCTCATTTTCTTTGCAGTCATAATCCTCTTCTGGGTGAAATTCTGGCTGTTGACCTAAAGCATGTGTTTGTGTACCACAGTGCCCAAGTGCTGTTTCTCTACTCACTAGTTTGAACGCTGGATGCAAACCAGTCATAATAGAAAGGTGTACCAATTCAAAATGTAGTGAACGAACTAGCCCTTTTGAAGAACTATTCCAATACAGCAGTATTCTTCTGGTATCCAGGTTAGCTTAGTTAACACTGACAGTTCATCGTGTTTCATAGGAATTCTCCTAAATTAAGTAATCTTCTGCTTGTTACTAGGTTGTGGGTAAGGAGCGTGTACATTTCAGTGCCATATAATACATTCTTGCAAATGGAGTTTAATATTTTCGTAGGAGGAAGCAGAAGTAAGAGAGATGGGAAGAGTTCAAGCTGACGGGAGACTGGGACATAGTTTAAGATTTTTCAGATGTGTCAGATTTTTCTTGCCTTTCCTGTGATGTTCAGTGAACTTCGGGAAATAGCACTATGAATAAACATGACTAGATTTATGATTACCTGTGACCTTTACATATTACATGATGTGGACTGGGCACAAGACTCTTGCCATACATAGTTTTTAGAGGCTTTCCAAAATAGAATCTGAACCTTCGTAGATAGTAGCGTTAGAATGCATTCCTTGTAAGGAAGACTTCCAAATTTGTCTTATTCAGCTCCCTTAACTGAACTATTGTAGTTTCTATGGAAACAGCCACTGGTCCTGGCATATCTCGTTGGCCTAACATGAGCGGTGTCACAACAAATAGGTTCAGAGGTTATTGATACAGGCTACTTAGAAATAACTCATACAAACTTGGTAGCTGTTGAAGGCCATTTGATGTAAAATCACGGGAAATGCTAGCAATTAGGATTCTGATCAGGTAGTGTGGGATATAGAATATTCCTCTGACAGTACAGATAAAAAACAGAGACATACAGCTCAATGTTAAAGATATTATTTTTCTAACAAGAAAAGTTAAATAATTCCATATGCATTAAAAATCGCTTTGAATTAATATTGTTGATTTTTAAAAAATTATTCCAATAAATGAACAGTACAATGAATTGGCAGTACTAATGACCTACATTGAGAGGGTGTTTTGGTTTCGTATTGGGGGTTTTTGTGTTTTTTTTTGGGGTGGTGTAGTGCTTTTTTGTGGAGTTTGTTGGGTTTGGATTTTTTTTCCTTTAATCAGCATTCTGAACATCAGTCAAGTTGTCAGACTCTGAATTGCATGAGAAATTAAGTGCTAATGATGCAGATTTGCTGTATTATTCTTCCTGCAATCTACTGCTTTAAATATATTTTACCGTGAATATCTTCTTGAGAATGCAGTAGCTCGTATTGCTGAGGCTTACTGTAAGATCTCCTGTCCTGGTTTCAGCAAGACTAGAGTTAATGTTGGTTTTTTTTTTTTTTTTTTTTGTAGTAGCTGGTGCAGTGCTGTGTTTTGACTTTAGTCTGAGAATAATACTGATAACACACTGATGTTTTAGTTGTTGCTAAGTAGTATTTACCCTGATCAGAGACTTCTAGGTTTCCCATTCTCTGCCACTGAGGAGGGGCACAAGAAGCAAGGAGGCAGCAGAGATAGGACACCTGACTCAAAGTAACCAAAGGAATATTCCATACCATGGAGCATCGTGCTCAGTCTATAAACAGGGGATGGCTGGCCAGGGGCTGCAGATCACTGCTCGGGATGGGCTGGGTATCGGTCAGGGCATAGTGATTAGTTGTACTGTGCATCACTGGGATTTCTTAGGGTTTATTCCTCTCTTCTTTTTTATTTCCCTTTTCATCATCATCGTAATTATTATCATTATCATATTTTGCTTTTGTTATTAAGCTGTTCTTATCCAAACACATGGGTTTGAGAAGACTTGAGAAATTGACATTTAATGATCCACTGCAATTAGGAGGGAGATGAAACTGTTACTGTGCTCCTCAGTGCTTGAGCAGAATAAGACTTTATTGGTAATTAATATCAGCACTATAGTTATCTTTTTATTCCTCCTGTTTTCAGATAATATTTATTCCTCTAGTATAAATGGTGCAGAAAATATAACTAGCAAAGTGTACCTACCACTGTAATCTAGTAACAAGAGTATTTTTGATACAGAAAATAAGGTTATCTCAGAGGTTACTAATTTTATACTTCAAGCTGGCAAATACTAAGAGGATTTGTAGCAGGACCAGTGTTCTTTCAGTTATATGCAAAAGCATCCTAGAAAGTATGGCTAAAACTCTATTCTTGAACTCTATAATAGTTTTGTACAAAATCACTTAATAGCATGCATAGCACACAGTTGGAAGTAATTATTTGATGTGAAGATGGACACGATAGTATTCTTCCAGTTCCATTGCCTTTGATCAACTAAAGAGGCACATTGTATCACCACGAGGTGCAATTGAACAGATAGGTCAAAACTATGAATATATACATTTATTATATGGCCTAATACATTGCTAGCATTTCTGATGTACTTTCCTAGAGTTCTATTTTAAGAATTGTTACAGACAAAGAAGAAAAATCAAGCTACTTGACAGGGATAGTTTCCTTAAGCTTGCTGAGTATTAAGGGAGGCAGTTTCCTTCAGAAGCTGACTTAAAGTTTCTTAATCACTTTCTGAATTGGATTTGTTTCTTGTATCTTAGTCCACAGTAAACTGATTTTGGTTGGCAAGATTTGATCTCTCAGATAATACCTTCTCAGTGTTTCATTGGAACAAAATGTCAAGCCATTTCCTCTGAGATAACGTACGTTGTTATTGTAGGTTTAAGCAATGATTTTCTCCTAAATTATTAATATAAATTTTTAACACTTGTTTGCAAATTTGGGTAATTTTATTTTCTTTTAGAAACTTTTGTGGGAGTCCTGAAAGCATGTTTATATGGAATTTTGAAATTCTGAATTGAGTCAGTGTGTTTTGTTTGATGATATTTTCTATTCTTTGAAGGCCATTTAAACAATAATATGGAGGAAAGATGTTTGCTACATGAAAATTGTATAAAGACATTTTGGTTCTGTTTACTCAGCATCATGCAGCACTTACAAAATATTAGCATAATTTAGGGCACCATAGTGTCTTCCCCCATCTCCCACAGGAGGAGGGCATGTTTTGTGCAGTAGATGGCTTTTTCCAAGACTTCTACATTACAAAAAGGATTTGTATATTTATGAAATTCTACACCAAAAATAATGAATCATTTTGTCCTTCAGCACGCAGATATATGGCCACCTGCTGGAAAAGCACGAAAACAGTCTATAACTAAAAGTCCAAAGATTGGAGGCTTACCACTAATTCCCATTCATCAAGAGAAGACCACTTGTAAAATCAGAGGGAGTTCAGAAGTAAGTGGTGTTTAAACTTCATGTAGAACTTATAACCACAGTGCTGTACTTTTTAAAATAGTCCAGTAATAATGAACTCTTCAGGATGTTCTTTTCATTGTTTTGTCATTAATGGACAATTTAATGTAAAAACACATGGTGACCTAAACTTGTGTCACCTCTTTGACTGTTCAGTAAATCAGTAGTGGATTGTTACTAGTGTTTGGGTTTTTTTTGAGCAATGACTGTTAATTAGAAGTAATAGGACTGTGGGGTGGACTTATCTGCCTTACTTCCACCTGAGAGACAGCAGTGCTAGTGGAGGCACTTTTCTGCTTGGGAAAAATAATGGTAACTAATCTTAATAGAGCAGAGAATAAGTATTGAAACAAAACAGCTTTGTCCTTTGACTGTATGCAGTATTATTTCTTGCATGTTTTAGAAGATTTTGAAGGGAGGTAGAAATATGGTATGTGTTATCATAACTTACAGAGATTTCGATACAGGTATGGGTTGGTGAAGCTGACTCAGTTGCATAACAAACCAAAAGCAAAGGTAGAAGTAGTGCTCTACCTAAACAGCAAACTCCATCTTTCTTTTGTTCTGCTTTCTTCAGGCATTTCTACTCTGGCTTACAAATTGACTATAATACAGTGTGAATGCAATTATGGTTTTCCTATTTTGTTTAATTTGTCCTTTTAACCTTCTCTCAAAGTATTTTTGCAGTTCTTTGATAAGTTCTTTCTATCTAATATTTGCATTTTAAAACTGTCTTTTTTATGAAAATAAATCACAGGTTTTGTCATTTAAAAACTTAATAGCCCTTAAGTATGTTTCTTACCTGTTCTTATGCAGGTACAGTTGTCATCTACAATAAGTTCTTTGAGACGGCTGCAAATTCAGACATTGTATCTTATCATCCTAAAGGTTTTATTTGATTTTGAGCTTCATGATTTAAAATCCCTAATACCTTATAGTGTGAGAATTTTTTTGTTAATAATATTTTTGTTGATAATGTGCCTCATTATGAAGGACTCTAAATTAGTTTCATACACTGCAATTTTGAGAAATTCTCCATTTAAACTTAAAAGTAGAACATCGCAGTCTTCGTTATTTATACCCTGACTAGATCTAGAGAAGTTTTATGCAAAGGGCATTTGAAATCTTTAGGAAGGTTAACACAAAATTATAAGATGGGAAATGTAAAACTAACACTTTTTTTTACCTGAAAAGCCACAGCTGGAATGAACAGTAAAATAGTGGTGGAAAGTAACCATATGATATGGTTTATTAAGGAGAAATATTATACAACAGTAAATTGTAGTCAGTAAAGCAATAGACATCTCTTTGGAGACCCACGCCTCCAGTCTTTCCATGGATTTGCAATACTTCTCTAACAAGCAAAAATTTTAAAGCTTAGAGAGTAATAACAGAAGGAAGCATTTTCTGAAAGATGCTGGTTTATGAAAAATTAAGGTCTGTTTACAGATCAGTGCATAAACTTGTAGTAGAAATGCGATCAAAGTTACCCTCATATAGGCAAGAAAAGAGATTGTAAGTTCTCCAAGCAGCGGAAAACAGTTGTATCTTTCTGATGTGAATATAAGGGGAAAAAGATGCTAAACAATGTAAAGGTACTCAAACTGATGAGTTTAACATTAAAGTTCTGTACTAAAAAGTCTATATTGAATGTCTTCTTTTTTTCCCATTATTGGAAGCAGTTTTATTGTGTGCTAACAAAAGAAATATGTAATGCCCAAAGTTTGAAACCACTGTATAACTAAGAATCCTTCTAATAACAAATGGAATCAAAATATTTCCATTATTTGTGCACTATGTGTTGCATACATGGAGAGTGGAATCATTTAGACAAAACAGAAATATGCTGTATATCTGCAGTAATTCTGTAATTTTATTTCCAAATACAGAAAAACTGAGGAATGAGGGGGAAAAAACAAACTTACTTTCCATTGTCAAATATCATAAGTTATACCTTTGTAGCATTTTGAAAGGAACAGGGGATAAAGGAGGATGCAAATATGTAGAGTTGCACCATGGTCCTTTGTTGGTGATATGCAGACAAAAAGAAAATGTAGTTAGATGTGTGTATTATTATCATTTTGTTCACTAATTATTTGATTAAGGGCCTGAAATTTAGATGCAAACAGCTATTTCTAACTGAAATTGTTGCATTTTATACTAAGGGTTATCAGGAGAAAAGTATGGAGTCCAGTAGCGTAATAAATAGCATGAGACTAACAGTGGGCAGTGGATTAAATATCAAGAAATAATATTGTTAAAAAACTTGATGTGGCAGTTCTGATCACACATCAGATACGTTCTTTTGAACAATAGAATTTGGCTCCATCAACTGAATATTCTTAAAATACAAGTATGTAGGAATTAGGATTCCTTGGTATACTGAATCTGCTTTAAAAGTTCAATATGTTGAGTAGTAGTGTGTGTTAAGGGGCTACATATCAATACCCAAGAGTGTTTCAGAGAAGCAGGCACTCTTTAAATGAGTTCCGTATTTAACCTGTTCCTATGCTCATTATGTAACGGGCTCCTGCTATACCCAGTTTAGCAGGAGAGTTGTGCTGATTTCGAAAGGGTAGTTGGTGTTTTTCTTCTTAACGTTTCAATTTTGCATCTTTCATGTAAAAAAATCTGTAAATAGAAGATTGTTGCTTCTGACTGAATTCTGCAAGGTATTCATATCTTAGTTTGCTGAGTAACAGTGAATAGCTTGGAGTGTGTTACTCTGTTTTCTGAAAGGTAGTGAATTACAATTTACATTTCATGTACTACATATAGAATCATAGAATAGAATCATAGAACAGTTAGGGTTGGAAAGGACCTTAAGATCATCTACTTCCAACCCCCCTGTCATGGGCAGGGACACCTCACACTAAACCATCTCACCCAAGGCTTCGTCCAACCTGGCCTTGAACACTGCCAGGGATGGAGCATTCACAGCTTCCCTGGGCAACCCATTCCAGTGCCTCACCACCCTAAAATATATATTTATATTAATATATATTACCACAAATAGTCACTTTATTGTTATTTTATTAATTGAACATGTATCACTGGTGATAACGTCACTGTTACCTACATTATTTTCAGTGGAAAGCAATTATTTTAAATGGAAAACTATATCTTTTTCAAGTATTTAACAGAACAGAACTCCCTACTTTCATGAGTTGTTGGGACAGTTTCTTGATTGCCTTAAACTTCTTTTCAGTGACTATAGCTAAGATATAAATAGTACGATGAACATATAGATAATAGGATGCTTCTTGCTGGCTTAGGTGATAGTAGGAGGTTCTAAAGTGGTAGCAGTTGTTACTGATGGGAGCAGAATTCATGTCTTCAGGCAAACTAAAATCTGCTACATAGCACGCACTAGTGGTAACCCATGTAACCCCAAAACCAAACAAGGCAAGAGCCCTGAAATAGTGTGAATGTTGAGTTCTTGGCACTTTCATTTCACTGTACAGATATGCTTCTAATACAGATATGCTTCTATCACACCAGTTGCGAGTTTTATTTTCCTTTAATTTCCTCCAGTTTAAGAACTTAAAAAGAGCCTACCAGTATGGAACAGTGGCATTGCCATCAGTTTGTTGTTTTATCTGAGTTCCCAGTATGTTACTTAAAATTCCTAGCCAAAATTTGAAAAAGCAGTCAGTCTTATAATTTATCAGGTAGTACTGAACAGCTGCTGAAAGTGTGTGTGTGATCCTGTAAAGTAATCTTTTGTGCATACATGTAGCTCAGTCATTAACTTATAAGAATTACAACATTCACAGTTGTCTTTGATTTATGAATTCTGAGTTTTTAAGAGTATATGGATCTGCTGTAAAACATTCAAATACCAGATACTGTTATAGGATGAAAATCAAATTTTATTTTTTTTAAGTATTTTAAAAATATTTTTAAAGTGTTACATGAAACGAATGAGCAAAAATTGCAATCTAAACATTACTGAACATTGCTTGAGTGTGATCTTATTTCTCTTTGCTTGTTTTCTGAGAAGATAGAACTGCAATCTGGGAAAGCAAAATTTGGTGAGCATCATGAAAATGACTTCCTGGAAGAAAGAAAAAAATTGAAAGAAAAAGCTTCTATTGTGGCACAATGTTTGGAACGGAAGGAGGGGAAAGTGCGAAATCATGCAAAAACACATCAGAGCTTGATCTGTGTTGAGGATGTGGGTGCAACGATGACTGACCTACATCAAAGACCACATAAGTTACTGAAAAAAAATAAGAACAAAACAAACAAAACTACTTTGGAATTAGATAAAAAATTACCGTCAAATGTGATTCAGGAACTAAATACAGTGCTGCAAAAGAACAGAGGACTTCATGATGAAAACTCCAGCTGACTTCCTGAGACTGAAGTTTGAAATATACATATATATGTGTGTGTGTGTATTTTCCATGCAAAAATAGTCTTTTTTTGATGTCATTTCTACAGGGCAAAGAAAATAATTTGTTTATATGCAGCTGTTGATTTTGTATATGCCTATGTCGCGTGTTATAATTTAAGATTGAACTGAGAGGACTGATTATGAAGAACTCCTGAAATTTGGAAGTTCTCCTGTGCGGTGCAATGACACCTGGGTTATAGCTATTACATTTTATTGCAAATTTCTTTCATATAATAATCATAGGCACTATCAAAGCTTTTGTTCTGTTTATATTCTGTATCATCTTGTATGTACTGGAGAGATATTTTTGGAAGAAGTCAAGATATACAGTGAAATTTGTACTGTTGGTCTGCAATATAGTTGTCTTAACACTATAAAAATGAGTAACATACGCTTTGAGAAGTAATTTTTGCATGTAATTTTTTATTATTATTATTTAAGAGAAATATTAGTGTCTCCTCCTATAGATTTGTGCTCTGACAGGGCAGCATGTGAAAGAATCCAGAGGGAGAGGACTGTAGTAGATAAGACAGCGTAATTAGTTCTTGTATCTGAAAACTGTGTCTCTCTGGTATACATCTAATTATGACATCTAAGCAATGAGAATATTAAGGATGACAAAAAGCAATCTTTAAAGTAATATCTGATTTAAAAGGGTATACAACTTGGAAGAGCAGCAGCATCTTTTTGCTTAATGGACTTAAGTAATTTTATAAGCAGACCTTGGTTAGCTCTGGGTGAAAAAGGCAGAATTTCCTGTCTCTGGATAGAGCTTGCTTGGTGCTGACAAAGTTGCTAGCATCTGATGAATATTTAATGTTCACATGAGAAATGGATTTCCATAAGAAAAAATGCTCCCCACACAAACATATCTATCAGAAAGGTTCTAACTCCCTCAATTAAGAAGAGCCAGTTACTAAATGGGAGAGGAGATTAACCCCTTCCTTTAACATGAGGACAAAGGTGAGCAGTATGCTGTTTGCAGGGACTAGGAAATGCTTGCGCACAGCTCTTCTGAGTGTGAGGATAGGTCCCAAGCTCGAGAGGACAGCCACATTTGCTAAATTCCAAGTACACAGGTAGCAGTTCCTGAAGACAGGTGGCTATCCTGCAGGTACTCTGTTTTTTTAAGCTCATGTTCCTTACATTTAAAATTAAAATTTAGCTTCAAAACAAAACCTGTGTGAACAATGAAATTATTTGGTTTTCTTCAGTTGTTTTGTGGGTCTCCATTTAGCCCATGGGATTGCCTCCTTCCTCTCTTATGGCATATTGCAGTTTTTACTTTGTTAGATAACAGCTGGATAGGCAAAAGGCATGGCTGTTATGAGGCTGTTTCCAGGTGTTGCAGATGCTGTCTGATTAAGCAGCAGGATCAACAGAGCAGAGAGTTAATGAGCTCACACTGCACCTTTCCTTCAGGGGAGGCATTAATAACAACATCTGCTTCATTTTGCTGCTGTCCCTTTTGTGGTCTGATTAACCAGTCTGCCACAGTTTTTCACCAGCCTTTTAAGGACTTACTGACACGTTTAGTATTCCTCAAGTTTGATTGGAATTGTCCAGACCTCTGGGTAGGAGGTAATTTTAAACTATTTCTTGTTTATGGAAATTGTTTTAAATATTCTCTTAATTCCTTAAAATTTAAGAGGAAAGATTAAATTTAATTGGCATCAATGAGAACTGATTTTTATCAGTGGATAGTTTTGGGGATGCTTTATGTTGCTACTGAATTTCTTTGCATACAGAAGCAGTATGCTCACTTATCCCCTCTTCTATTTTTGGTAGTCACAGGTGCTGTAATATTTCTTACATCATTTATTTCTGTTCCTGATTGCATTGAACAGCTTAATTGGAAAAAATAATTTGTTTGATTGAAGAAACCAGACAAATGACCCAATATATTTGGCAACTCTGCTAGGAAGTACAGGGAAAAGATCAAACTCAAAATACTTTATAGTGTTTTCTATTTATTCTTCTGGAATGTAGCACAGACAAAGCAAGTTTAGTCTTTCAGACATTGCACTTACGGTATTTGACCAGTTGCTGAATCTGAAACGAGTTTAAATTTTTCCAGTACACTATTGACTGTTTTGCTACCTTTAATTTGTAATTGAGCCTTTTCTCATAATTGAGGTCCTGGCTCAAGAAAGCATATAAGCCTGAACTTTAGTTGTATTGACTAAAGTCAGTGCTTAATGTTAATAAGTAGGTTCTTAAATGCCAATTTGAATCAGGGCCAAATACCACCAGGAGAAATGACTTCCGTTTCTGTTGGAGGCTGGACCTGAATGTACTGTTTACAGTTGTACTTTTAGTTGCATATATTTTTCAGTATTGAGTTATGATTGCTGTTTTGTTCATATTTTTACTGGGTTCTTAAAAATGGCATTCACTTTACTGCTGAAAGCCTCATGCATCATTTAAGTCCCTACACTAATGGAATAAATGGAGCAGTGGAAGGGTTTTGAGCATTGAAGTGAGTATGTCCATGATGAAAATGTTGTGTTTTTTTTTTTGTATTTTTGTTGGATCTAAGGTCTACAGAAATACTTGGTCTATTTCAAAAGCATATCACAGATAAAGTATCTGTATGACTTCTGTTAAAAGGCCCTAAAAAGCAAGTAAAAAAAAAAAGTTTATTAAAATATGTTAAAATTTGGTTTTGTATGTGTACATCCACAAATATACTTGCATATGTGTATATGGGCATACAGTTATGTGCACATCCAGAGAGACACTGAAGGATGACAGTGTTAATCCAAGGAAAATTTATTTGGGAAAGTAAAACTTAAATTTGCAATGAATTGTTTAAAATAGGTATCAAAGTCTTGGACCAATTATCTGACATATGATTGTCGCACTGCACATTTCAGATTGATTTAAGACCTGCAGAAAAATTTTGGTTTGTTGCAGTTAATGCAACAACATTAATGTTGTTAATGGCTACTGATCTTTTATTGTTCCTGTGCCATGGTGTAGATTGGTAGAGGAAGTGTAGTTTTCAGAGAATAAATGATAATTATTTCAATAAATGCTATTTCTCTAAAATAGACAATGGATTTTTTTTTTTTCCCCAGAAAAAAATAAAAATGTTTGGGTTTTTGGGGTTTTGTTTTGTTTTTTTAAAACAGACTTCTGTAGGTCTTTCCGTATGAGAGCTGTTGAGTAACCTGGCATTTACTTCCTGATCTGCAAAAGGAAATTAAATGAGGTACAGGTATTTTATGTATGGTCTTATAACAATGGGAAGACTAGAATTAAAATCTCAGTAAATCTCAAGTTCCTTGTTACTTTGTTAGACTTCTGCAACCATCGTAGATGTAAAGCTGACATGTAAGCATTGTTTATACTAATTGTTTTAACATAATGCCTGTTTTCTCTTTGTGTGGGGTTTTTTACATATGTTAGGACGGGGAATGGAAACAACCCAAAACCCCAAGAAAAATATGAGCCTGAATTTTTTTTTTGTTTGTTTTTTTGGTTGGTTCGTTGGGTTTCTTGGGTTTTGTTACGTTTGGTTTTTTTTTTCATTTAGTTGAATTGAATGTTGGTTATAATTTTGGAATTTTTCTTCGAAACGGGTATTTTTCCAAGATATTACTTTGAACTACCAGGTCAGGAGAGCAGTTTGACTAATAGGTTTTGTCCCTCAGCAGAAACTGCGTTAGTGTCAAGTCAGTTTCACCAGGTGAGATCTACAAAGTATGTTCATGCAGAGCTTGGCTTTATCGTGTGACTGGGGTTGAGGCACAATTTGTGCATTGTGAGATTTTGCAAACATTATCCAAGAATCTGTCCTAGGGGAAAGATGTCCCAAAAGATTTCTTCAGTTAATGTGGAGGGCTTGGCTGTGTCGTTGATTTCTGTTTCTTAGTTCTGAAAAGCACTGGGTTGTTACGCTTAAAGTGAGTTGTTAGTATGCCACTGGCTCTGTCTGCCAGAGGCATGCCTGCATGGCTTCCACTGTCATGTATGAGGGTAGTTTTGGACTGCTCAGCAGGTGCATGTTTTTCAGAAAGTAGAAGTTATGGAATTTTATCTCACTGCTGTGATTCTGCTCTCCCCTGGTACAGTGCTTGTGCAGTTTGTGTCCATATCAGTGCTGATCTGTTGCCACCAGTTCCACATCTCAAGTTCCAGATTAAGGAGTCTGGTCTGGGAAAATACTTACATGCTCTGATGGGGATGGTGGTTGTGCCTTCAGGAGTCTGGAGGTAAGGGGTGCATGTCTTACTGGCTGAAGCATGTTATGGACCTACCCTGTCATATCTCCATTCATGTTTTTAAATATTTTCCCGTGCAAGCTGTTTCAGTGTGAAGTTACCAGTTATCAGACTCTTGCTGGCACAACAACTTCATTTGTGCCTGGGACCAAATTGAAACAAGAGTACAAACTCAAGTCCTAGTAAGCATAGCATCCTCTAAAAATATATTTAACTTGGGCTATTTAAGGCAAATCTGTAGTTTCAGTAAGTTAGATTAGGAAACCTGAAGTATGTGCGTATGGGATAGGAGATCACATTGATGGATGGATGGGATGTATTCCAAGTTGAATTGTTTGGAAAACTATGCACTTACTTGCAAAACTGAGCCTATTGCAGAAAAATTGACTGGGAAGATTCAGAATGAAGATACGGTCTATACAATATTTCTGACCTGTCAGAAATATTCTCTGTGCTGTCAATAAAAGAAGTATTTCTCAAACTGTGGGGTTTGAGAGTGGATTGTTCTCTGTAAAAAAAAGGCAGGAAAACTTGCAAAGTCCTCTTCATGGTTCATGCTAGGTTTGTATGTTGTACTTCTTTAATTGCCACTCCACTGCAAGTGGGTTTCATCTGCAGCTCAGATAAAGGGAAAATTCATGCTTGTCGTGGTTTAAACCCAGTCAGGTAATTCGTTCGCTCACTTCCCCCCCTTTCTTGCCCTCCCCCTGCTCTCGGAGGGACAGAGAGGAGAATCAAAAGAATGCAACTCCCATGGGTTGAGATAAGAACAGTTTAGTAACTAAGGTATAACACAAATCACTACTGCTACCACCAATGATAATAATGATAAAGGAAATAACAAGGGAACAGAATACAACACCTCACCACCCGCTGACCAATAACTCGCCCCCCAAGCCCGACCAAGCTCCGACCGATACCTCCTCCAACCCTGCAGTCTCCCAGCCCTTCCGGCTAACTCCCAGTTACATCCTGGGCATGACGTGCTGTGGTATGGAATAGCTCTTTGGTCAGTTTGGGTCAGGTGTCCTGTCTCTGCTTCCTCCTGGCTTCCCCTCCTCCCTGGCAGAGCATGAGGCTCACAAAGTCCTTGGCCAAACCGAAACATCTCTTATCAGCTCTGTTCCCGAGCCGAAAGTCAAAACACTGCACTGCACCAGCTACCAAGGAGGAGAAACATGACTGCTACTGCTGAACCCAGGACAATGCTGAAATACAGTTATTTTCGTTCTTACCACTACCATAGCTTAATTGTCTTTGCTGAAACTTCATAACATTCCTGTTATGCTTTGCTGCTCATGTTTTACTAGAAAATCATGGCAATCTGTGATACAGAAGAGGAAGAAGAAACTGGATATTAACGCCACAGTTACTGTAGGCAATTGTATCTTCCTGCGTACTTGCACTCTTGCATTGCAGTTTAGAGGTTTGGGAGGAATTTAGTACTTAGCCTTCCTGACTTTATTTGAGCCCTTCCTGCATTTTGTTCTAGTGTCATAGACTGGTACATCCTAATCTTTAGGTTGTCTTCCATACCCACTCCTGTTCTGCTCGTCAGCCTGATGTGGTTTCGCTCTGCTTTTTTAATTTATGACTCAAACTTTGGCCATACTTTCTGTTTAGATCCCATGAGATCTCTTGACTGCTGACTGTGGCTTGGTTTGCAAATGGTACATGCATTATGGTCAAGCCTGTTGTGTCAAGCTTGCCTTAACCTTTATCTTAAATCCTGATAGTGATCTCCTCAGGGTTTCCCTGTAAAGAAAGGGATTTCACCGAACTGGCCAGGAGAGACAGAGGCTTAGGTGTTGACAAATAGGTGTTACAAAGTTCTGTAACTCCATCCCTGGCAGTGTTCAAGGCCAGGTTGGACAGATCCTTGAGTGACATGGTTTAGTGGGAGGTGTCAGTCCCCATGGTAGGGGGATTGGAACTAGGTGATCTTCAGGTCCTTTCCAACCCTAACTATTCTATGATTTCTATCAATAACCCTGAAGGTCTTCCTCATATTTATATTTGTAGTCCTGAGCAAATCAGTAGGCAAAGTAAAGCAAATGTACTCTGCCTTTTTAAATTATTTTAGTTCAGTGCCTTAATGTTCCTATAATATCTGTTGTGCCTTGTAATAAAGAATGCAATTTCTTGCAAATTATACCTTTGGTTACATAAACACTAAAGCCTTTTCCTTCAAAAATCAATTGGCATTGGTTTGTCCAGTACTGTAGACTGCTGTCTAACTAACAGGTTTGAATAAATTGAGGTTTTCTGTACATAATGAGTTTTATAACTTGTCATTTTCTCCACTATTTATTTTTCCAATATGTTCCATTTAAAAGCTCATAATGTATTTGTATTTGACTAGTTTTGCTTTATATTTCTATTTAAATTACAACATGATTGTAAAGAGACTGTAGCCATCAGCCTTTAGTTTATTGTCTTAGTTGTTTGTACTTCTGACTGACATCCAGCACTTAAGTTCGTTTTCAGGGTCAGTGTTTTTCCTTTCTTTACTTATTCATCTTATACATTGGAACTGTTCAAGCTCAATGGATGATAAATACAATAAACTGCATATAACAATCCTAAGGTCTTCTCTGGCTGTTGCAGTTAGAACATTTTTCACATGAGGATATCTCACAGACTTTCCTTCCAAGAAAAAACAGGTTACATGGGAATTTACACAACTTTAACATAGAAGAATATTGTGGAATCTTGGTTAAATTGCTGAGTGAAACAACAGTAAACTTTATCCATGTCCTGGAGATTTTTTGTTTCATTCCCTGTCACTTTTTGATCTTGTATAGCATAGCTTAGACAGGTAAATGAGTTTTGAGAATGTTTGCAATCTATGAACTAGTGGACAGGAAAATAAATATGAAATATCTATAAAATAAGAAGAAATCCCACCATTACCTTAAGGAAGTGTCTTTTTTACTCATTAAATAGCAAAATAGAAGTAAATTTGTCATGGTTTAAACCAAACCAAACAACTCGTTCACTCACTTCCCCTCCTTTCTTGCCCTCCCCCTACTCCCAGAGGGATGGAGAGTCAAAAAGAATGCAACTCCCACAGGTTGAGATAAGAACAGTTTAGTAACTAAGGTAGAACACAAATCACTACTGCTACTACCAATAATAACGATAAAGGAAATAACAAGGGAAGAGAATACATCACCTCACCACCAGCGAACCGATAACTCGCCCCCCCCCCCAACCCAACCAAGCACTGATCGATACCTCCTCCGACCCTGCAGTCTCCCAGCCCTTCTGGCTAACTCCCAGTTACATCCTGGGCATGACGTGCTGTGGTATGGAATACCTCTTTGGTCAGTTTGGGTCAGGTGTCCTGTCTCTGCTTCCTCCTGGCTTCCCCTCCTCCCTGGCAGAGCATGAGGCTCACAAAGTCCTTGGCCAAACCAAAACATCATTGTTATCAGCTCTGTTCCCGAGCTGAAAGTCAAAACACTGCACTGCACCAGCTACCAAGGAGGAGAAAAATGACTGCTACTGCTGAACCCAGGACAAAATTCAGATTTTGTTTTTTCCTTTCAGCTTTTAAAGTTTTCACTAGTTAGAACTTTCTATGAATTTTCAATATTAGTAACTGAATTTTATTTAGAAAGCTTATCTTCCAAAACTTAAATCTGGATAGAGAAGTTACTAAATGTAAGATGTTTTCTAAAGACATTTTATAAAGATTTGCTTTCCTACAAACTGGGAACATCATAGCAGCATTAACTAATTTAAAGTTGGCTGAATAGTTGTTTTGGGATAAGCACATATCTTGTGATGATTATTCAGCTTTTTTTTAATGTCAGTCATGAAAAAAAACAAGTTTCCCATATATGGCTGAATTAATAATAATAATAAAAAAGCTAAGTTATGTTATTTACCATTTACCACTGGAATTCATTAAAACAACCTGACAGCTTTAGGCAAAATATTGCTACTGAAATGCAACAGCCATGAATATATCTTGCTTACTTAAATAATAGAGCCTTTATTTGTTATGACCAATGATGAGGAAGTAGTTTACAGGGAATCTGATGTTTCTGCAATTCGCAGTTAATGTATTTTCAGGCGAGTCTAGCTATTTCCTCTTTGTATAAGCTCCTTGGGTTTTGAAAAAGGGAATCCGTTTAGAATTTCAAATGTACAGCCAGAAATTAATCTTAAACTCT
The DNA here is from genome assembly GCF_033815535.1 of Pezoporus flaviventris. Lineage (NCBI taxonomy): Eukaryota > Metazoa > Chordata > Aves > Psittaciformes > Psittacidae > Pezoporus > Pezoporus flaviventris. The sequence continues at coordinate 20,296,923 of NW_026892550.1, read as the reverse complement.
ATTAAAAAAAGCCAAAACAAAAATAACCACCTTCTTAATGTGTTTGCATAAGCTTCCTATATTAAATGACTTTTTTTGGAGACATATAATAAAACTGAGGGAGGACATCCACACTGAAATAGAAATCAGTTCTCTAACAGGTGAATGCTATTTGCCTTAGAATAGTTCTTTCAACAGGTGGGCTAGGGTGATCAAGCAAGTATTTTCAAAGGGCTTGAATCAAGGTCAGAAGTCATTGGCAAGAAATTGCTCCTGTGTCTTTCTGACACTCTAAAGACAAATGTTCTTTCCAGGGTTTCACCTTTTTTATTTTTTTTTATTATTTCATTTCAGTTATTATAGAAAAGGCTCAAATGTGTCTCAAGAAAGTAGAATTTAGCAGTTTATTTGATTCACTTCTAGCTTGTGGACACCGTAGTCCAGACTTATGCCTTGTTGGTAAGCATCTTGTCATGCATTATGTACTGATTGTTGCTAATTACTTCTCTGCTGTAGCTTGTGGAAATTTCATTTTTAGGACTAAAATTCTACCAATTTAGAAGTTCTAAAATTTGTCTGGTATGACTAGAACAAACAACTAGGATGAGAAAGGTGGAAAACCCTGCCCAGTAAAGAGCAACGTTTGAGCACGTGCTCTGGCCTGAACTTGAGATTTGCACTCCTGAGAGTATCCAAAAGCGTATCGTATTTGTAAATGGTCTTTGTTAGGTTTTATTGTCATGCTGGATTTTTTGGTGAAGACTAAGGAAATACATAGCCAAATAACATTTTTGTGGAACTAACCTAATTTCTTTCCTTGATACATTCTGAAATGAGCAGCCACACTTCAAATGGACAAATTTTATAGTCAGATTTTACTTAATGTAACAGAGCATTGGGTGAATACTCTTTTGGATGTTTATGTTAACAGAATCTTCACAGCTGCTGGAGATTTCATGTAGTTTGGGTGTTTTTTGGCTAATCAAACACTGGATGTCACACAGCCAAGTGCTGGACCTCTGGCAGAATGCAACCTGTTAGGCTGTAACAAAAAAGCAAAAGTTGTTAAAAGTGTGCAATCATAGTATCACACATTTGTCACCCATCAGTAATCTTTTTTGATAATGAACTTACATCACTTTGATTTACATTACAAATAAAAAAGTAATTCAAAGATGTTTTACAAATAAACTAACATAAACTTTTATTTTGTCTTTTCACGCAGACATTGTAACAGACAAGTAGAGCACTCCTCATTGCCCTAAGCAAAAGCAGTGGATAGGCAATGATTGCCTATCATTGGCAATGGATATCATTGTTGTAAATACCTTGTTTTACTCTTTCCACTATCTGCTTCCTCAAAACCTTTGAAGTTACATTTTTGTTATATATTAGCTAAAAAGTGGCCAGATTGTGTTCCGTTGCTCCCTTGTTTTCACTTAACACCTATGATGAGAGTCTTCCTTAGCTGTGCCTGTCAGCTGTTCAGAGCTGAAAAATAAGTAGTAAAAACCAGAGGCAGGCCAGATACCTTGTCACCTCAAAATTTAAAGTATGTTGCCCATTCTTACAAATGTTTTCAGCACCTTAGCTATTGATATTCATCCTTCTATTCCCTGAACTATCATTAGTAAGAAGAACACACAGAAGTGTATCCCATCTTCATGGCCTTACAGGACACTGTCATAAAATGACAATTTTATTTTTTGAGTTATTTCTTCACAATGACCTGTGAAAAGGAATTGCATAGTAAAAGGATACTATCTATGCAGCTGTATTTATGATTCAGTCTTAAACAATGGGCCAGTTTATATGCTACTCGAATTGCAAAAATTACTTTCTATCTCCTTTATTATTGTTACTCTTATCAAGATTAAATGTCTACTAGGCCAACAGGAGAAGAGTTCTGAATGCAAGTAAAATTATGTAGCCTTTACTCTGAGAGAAAAAAAACCAAAACAACAACCCAAACACACCCTCATTAACATTTCTATTTATGTACTCCATTTTCAGACAATAATTTTAGTTTTAGCAAGAGGCTAGAGTCCATGTCAATATCTGCTTTTAATAACAACTTCTGAACTTCCGTGTACACCAGAAACTGTTTTCTTTCCCAGAATCAGAACTCTTTGACATAGATTTGTGGAACAAACTTTGATATTTAATTTAAAATTGTTAGTTTAAGTTTTTTTTTGTGGTCAATTAAGTTAATTGACAATTGAATGAACCACGAGAAAGCTTTACCACACAGTCTAACATACCTACCATATGTGTGGTATACGTGTGCCGTACATTTTTTACTATTGAAAAAGTATCACATTGCCACTTTTTATCTTCTTTTTAAGACCAAATGTTCATTCTTACGTTTCTTGACATGTGTGCACTTCATTTTCAGTTACAGAACTCCAGTCTCAAGTGTAAAGAAATACTTCTCAGCAGTTATTGGCTGTTGCCCTAAACATGTACAGGTAAAGGAGGTGTGCCTCTTAAAAGAGTTTTCAGAACAAGGTGATCAACTGGCTTGACAACCACAAAAGAAGTCACGTCTGCATCTTCATGAAAAGAGTAAGGTCGTTTTACTCTCATCTGTAATTTGGTTCAGGTCCCAGAGGTTAATGTCCAGTACATTAGGCATGTTAGAATTGAACTGTTGAGAAACAGGTTAATGAACTGTCTTCCCTTTGGAAGTAAACTCTAGGTTTCTTACTACTAGCACTGCCAGCATTCTTGATCTTACTGTCTAATTAACACTTAATGGCTCTCTAATGGTATCTCTAATTTTACATAATTAATGTGTGCTGTGGTTTAACCCCAGCTGGCAACTAAGCACCACAAAGCCCATCGTGCACTCTTCCCCTCTTTCTCCCCCAGTGGGACAGGCAGAGAATTGGAGAAATAAAACTGAGAAAACTCATGGGTTGAGATAAAAACAGTTTAACAGGTAAAGCAAAAGCTGTGTACATAAGAATAGCAAAACAATGAATTCAATCATTGCTTCCCATCAGCAGGCAGGTTTTCTGCCATCTCCACAAAAGCAGGGCTTCCTCATGTGTAACTGTTACTTGGGAAGATGCACACCATGCCATGAATGGAGTGATGCACTTCTGTCATAAAAGAGAAGCAGCAGTATGTTTATTGATATAAACCAATAATTTAACAAAGTTTGATAGTAAATGCAACAGTGGTTTAGCAAGATTCAGTGGTGAGGTGCACTTGAGTATTTACTGCATAGAGGACAGGGTCAGGTAGAACTGTCAGGGAGACTCTCCCATTGAATCATGAGGTTCAGAAAGGATCCCCTAGCTTTCTAAACTCTTTGTCAGAGAGCAGTCTATGTGCAGCTAGATTCAGACTTAGTCTTGGGTTGGGTCAATGGTTTATGTCTAAAGGGTGACAACATGTGCACAATCAGTCCTTCATGTTATTTAGCTAAGATTACAACGTTTAGCATGCTATTAGTGTTAATCACCGAGAATCTGTTGTGACAAGGAATCTCTCAACCTTGATTGACTCATGTCATATTTGCCTACCTATGAAAGAAGGAAGGGTTTTGTGGTTTTTTTTCAAACTTGGCTTGAATTGGACCTTGACCAGGACTATAGCTGGGGTTGGGGCGGGATGGGATGGGGAGGGGAGTGCACATGGCTCAGATTAGTCCTTGGCTATTGTGTTGTTATTTGTCTCCCCTGAATCCAGTTTGAATCATATGCAACCATCACACCCAGATGCATCCATTACCACCACCACTGGTGGTTAGCACCTGAGCACAGTTAACAGGAAATAAAGGTCAGGTTGTGGGGTGGGGAGACCTCACCATCACACTCCATCACTACAAATGTGTGTCGTCCCCCCCTCCTTCCTCCAGATTTTTATGCTGAGCATGAAGTGGTACAGAATATGTCTTTGGCTCATTTGGGTAATGTCTCTGCTCCCTCCCAGCTTCTTGTGCCCCTCCTCACTGGCAGAGCATGAGACTGAAAAGTCTTTGGTCAGGGTAAGCACTACTTAACAACAACTGAAACACTGGTGTGTTATCAGCATTGTTCTCAGACTGAAACCAAAACACAGCACTAGGAAGAAAACTACCCCATCTGAAACCAGGACAAATGTGCGTATGAAATGAACTTTGTAAATATTTTGTGCTCGTATACCACATGCTGAATAATTTAAGCTAGCAATTATAAATTGCTTACGTTTGCCCCTTGTAGTTTCTTTATCTCAGAATTTAACATGCATTAACCCATGTTGTGTGGAAGAAATGTACCAGGCAGCTCATCTTGTGGAAGCGTGTAACTTAAAGCCAATGAAAAAATTCTAAAAGGCAAAATTATCAACTGGATTATATTTTTTTCCGCATTCCAAAGCAGTCTAGTGTATAATAGATTGCATAATTTTCAATAGATATATATTAGACTGTTTTGCAAATATGCTTCTCTAAACTGATTATGTTTTTACACCTAAATATCTTGCAAAAAGCCTTCATGGGCACTTAAAGGCAAAACTTGTCCACACTTGTAAGTAATATCTAATGAAATTATGAAATATAAAGTATAAGATTAAAAACAATGAAAAGTTTTCTGACTTATTGGAATTATTAGGGGGGACTCTACCAAGAGGCAACACTCTTAAGTGTGGGCTTAGTTTCCAGAAAATGAAATTGATTGTACATTAGTGAATAAAAAAAATTGTTTTTTTTTCTACCAGTTTTTACTCTGCAGTGCAGAATGCTGGCTTAAAACTATCGTAGTTTATAACTGATTAAATAAAGATTTTCTCACTTTTTTATTTTGCTGCTATTATTTTGTATTTAATCCTCCTCTCTTTGTAAGCTATAGCGAGTTAAAGAACTTTCAATGAGGCAGGTCAGGGAGGCTCAACCCTCACTGAAAATAGATACCTTAAGAGTGTTGTCTTTTAGCAGTTACATTTTTCATAAGCTCTTTTCCAGCTGCTGCTTGTAATATGCAGTCTGTTTCATGGAAATCAGATAGAGTATTCATTTTGTCTCACTGAAGTTAGAGAGGGCTTGCTCATCAGAATTCTGTAACAGTTCTCTTATTCCATCTCTTCATTTATCACCTGCCACTGGAAATTACATGAGTGGTTGAAAGGTCCATGCAGGAATCTGGCAGCTAAGGTGCTTTTTCTGTTTCAAACAAAAGTTATTTTTAAAATAGAGAAAAGCTCAAATAAGTAAATATAGATTCAACCTAATTGAAGGAAAGCTTCCTGACTACAACAAAGCTGTCTGTAAGTGTAAATAAATGGCAGTCTGCTCTTTATGTGTATTATAACATTGAAGAAAATAGTCGTCTACCAGACTGGTGGCACACAATTTTGTGCTTGTGCACACACATTTTGAATGAAAATATTTAGTCGTCGCACTTCCCTTTGCAGTTCATGCAATATCTCTCTCATGCTAGTACTTCTGCTGCTGCTGTTAGTATGTATTAAATGTACTTCAAAGCAGTTGCTGTGACCTGGTGGTTAACCTGATGGTGGGTTTGCTGTCTAAATCAAGTGGATTGCATTCCCGTGGAATGCCAGCCTGATCTTCTGTTCTGGCTCCATTTTCCCCTTTCTGCAGGCTGCACCTTCCTATGCTTCTCAGGAGAGAGAGGTCCCTCTGGTCCCGCTGACCCATCTCTACAGTGAGTTATTAGGACCTTTCTATTCTACTCACACTGGGAAGTGGTCACACAGTTGAGTTATCAAAACACTGATGGGAACACTACTGGGGACAAACATTAGGAGTGATATTTTTAAAACGATGCAGGGATGAGTTACAAGTATGTTCACTGTCTTTTCATAGTATGTCGAATTTCTTCAACATAGAGTCAGTCAAAGATGGCACTAAAAAATAGTTATGTCAAGATTTTTGTTGATCTGTGGGTCATGGTGAGGTAGCAAAAATGTCAATGGATTATTTTGTTAGTAAGGACAGGAGAACTATGTATATTGCAAAAAATTCCCCCCTGAAATTTCCTTGCCTGCAAAAAGCAGTGGCTGTTTGTGAAACACTTTAAAAGAATTCTTTTTTCCGCAGAAATTTGGTCTCAATTCTCCATAAATGTTAAGTCCTAGCTTAAAGTGTTGTAGAAAAATCATTAATCAGCCAGCAGTTGAACAGAGAATTATTTCAGTTTTTTATGAATTATAATTTAATATTGTTGTGGTTTAAACCTAGCCAGACAGCTCATTCACTCACTCCCAGTGAGTGGTGCCAAGCTGGAAGCAGTCGAGTCCTGCGCCTCCCTCCGTGGAGGCTCTCCCATTCCCCACTCCCGGAGGGATGGGGAGGAGAATCAAAAGAATGCAACTCCCATGGGTTGAGACAAGAATAGTCCGGCAACCAAAGTACAACACAAATCACCACCGCTACCACCAGTGACAACAATGATAAGAGAAAATAACAAGGGAAGAGAATACAATACCACCTGCCGAGAAATGAGTCTGACCCAGAAGACCCCGTGTCCTTCCGGGTAACTCCCAGTTATCCCCGCCGGGCATGATGTGCTGGGGTATGGAATACCTCCCTGGGTCAGGTGTTCTGTCTGTGCTTCCTCCCGGCTTCCCCTCCTCCCTGGCAGGGCATGAGACTCACAAAGTCCTTGGTCAGGGTAAACATTACTTAGCAACAACTAAAACCATCGGTGTTATCAGCACTGTTCCCAGGCTGAAAGTCAAAATACAAGACTGCACCAGCTATCAAGAAGGAGAAAAATTGACTGCTACTGCTAAACCCAGGACAAATATTTAATGACACAAATATCTAAGTAATTTTCTAAAAATGTGTACTTTCAAGGTGTTTTCTTCAAAATGGTAAATTAACACAGGTCAGCCCTTAAATCTAAATGGAAGTCAAATACTGTTATCATTTACAAAAATGAAATCATGTCTTCATTATAGACATACAAGTGTTAAATAATTTCATGTTCACTAAAAAAACTGTATCTTAAATTGCAGAAAATTACATTAGCATCCCATTAAAATCAGTTCAAGAGAAAAATAAAATGGGATTCCTAGATAATTATTTCATCCCAGCAATGTGATTTCAAGATCTGGTGATAATGTACTTTAAGTTGGAAAGTTGATTTTATTTTTCTTATGAACTGTATTATAGTTGCTTTAGGGCACATTCTGTCTTCTGGTGTTTTACAGTGACCTAGTATGAGTAAGGTCTGAATGCAGAACAATCTAGGTAGGTAACAACAGTTCAGCAGGGAAAAAAAATCAATGACTTAGCCTTTGGAAGGCATGGTGGTGAAGGACTGAAGCTGATGCATATTGCTGTATGCTGCTTATCTGATGATTTTATTCTTTGTCTGCAACTTCCTAGCCTTAAAGGAAGGCTTATGTAAGATTATGAAAGGCTATTTCCACTGTAGGTAGTTACTGCCAAGAATTAATTGATTTTATATAAAGGTTTGTTTTAAAATTAATTTTCTCAACTTTGTGCTGCAGAGGTAGAGTTCAGGATAATTGAGACACTTGGAAATGTAGGCTTTCAAACAGTTCATTTCTTTTATACTGAATGTTCTGGGTTTAACTCCAGCTAGGAAAGATTTTTTTAGACGTGTAATAGAGGCACTCTACTCCTGTAGAGCTGAAGATAATTTTATGTCCTAGGTTTCTCTGCTGTAATATAAACAAGAAATGCAGATAAGTGGAGGTCGTCTGCTGCAAATGAGCAATGTAGACTTTATCCATTTTCCACAGCTAGTCTCAACACTAAATAGTTAATAATTTCTCTGAGTTTTTTTCAATACTGCAACACTATTGTAAGTAATTACGTTCCCCGCTACTGCATTTATCTATCATTAAAAGGGTTAATGGATGAGATGATTCTGCAGGTTTTGAACTGGAGGGGATTCAGTTGTTATAAAACCAAGTAATATTATCCTCCTCCCTCCCTCCTTGAGCAAATCAGTAAGTACAGTAAGTATAAAAATAGTTAATACTGGATAATGTTAAAATTGATATCACAGGTGTTTAAGATATTTTATTAAAAATGCACCTAGACATACTCTTTTCTGTTAACACTGTATTTCTTCACATGTAATCTTATCATTCCACATATACTGGCAAATATTTCTTAAGAGAACTGCAAACCTCTAGAAATAGTGGTGCATAAAATATTTTTAGATAATTATAGTGCAACTGCTTGCAGATTTCCAGTTACAGATTGGAATGTGCATTCAGGCTGTGGTCATATTTAATACATCACAGGCATAAAATCTGTATTTTGCTAAGTCTTATATACAAAGACATTTTCATCTAGTTTACTTAATAAGTAATGAACAAAGGTGAGATAATGATGTCCTACCATGATTAGGTGCATTGCAAGGGTGATTTATCAATCCTAACTCACCACTGTAGAAAATAGCATCTTGGATAATTTCACAGTCAAAGAGAAACATTACATTGCGTACAGTCTTTCAGCACACTTCCATTTTAATGTTACTTTCTATACAAATTAAAAAGGAGACTTTTTTGGCAAATGAACAGTTTTGAGTTATTAATGCTGACTGGAAAAGAGGAAAAACAGCTATTGACATGTGAAGATATGTATCTCACCATATGGATTCTAACGCGTTAATTATATTGTTCTCTTTATGGCAACTTTTAGTGATAATAATTTTTCAACTAATTAAAGACCAGCTGCTACTTAGCAAGGTAGGCACCCAATTAGGGATCCAGAACCTGGTAAACAACCTTTACAGCCAGCCAGCTGGTTGAATCACCACCTCCTGTCACTGGCATGGAAGTCTTTCTGTAGTTGTTGTTTTATAAATGAGCATTTTAGTCATATCGACTGGCTCTGCTGAATGATCATCCGTGAGATTAGCACAAGAATCCGATATCATGATCACTTACTTTTTTCTGGGCAGTCTACAATACCTTGTGTTTTTCTTTTAGTAAGTTTACTAACAGTTAAAAGACTTCTTTTAGGAAAACATTTACGGAGCAGAAAAACAAATTTCCTAGATGCAGAAAGCAGTTTGCCTTTAGCAACTTCCTGCTACTTAATTATATTTAGAGAAATTATGTTGCTATTTTAGATTGAAGTCTAGTTTTTCCAAGCAGTGAATAGTCCATATGAGTGCAACCCATGTTTATTCTGCCTAGCATTGTGTAGTAAATAAATAATCCATATATATATATATATATTGCCTTGACTTTGTTTATAAAAAGTAATCACCACGGAACTCTTCAGGACCAACAGTCATGAAGAAGAAATTTGTGGAACTTGTCCTGACGGCTTTTGTTTACTGATCACTCTGAAATACATGTTTAGTTATGAATTTACTGGCAGAGACAATGGGAAAAGAGGAGGAAATCTGCAGATGAAAGAAGTCCTTAGGTAAACCAAAGCTGGAAAAAGCTGACTGTAAGTTCAAGTGCACAGTTTTGGGTAAAAGTAAGGTGATTTATACCGTAAAGAATAGTTTGAATGATTCATATATATTGCAGCCAGCCACCTTCTAAGCCACACAGGAATCGGATTTGTTGTTTTAATCAGAATAGTACGCTTCTATTTCATTTACATCATTGCTCAAAAAGACAAAAATGTTAGCATCTATCATAATAAAATAATAAAAAAGTAACTACAAAATGTAGTTGACAGCTTTTCCATGGGTCTACTTCTTGCTTAACTAATACTGATGAAAAAAACGTCATTAATAGAGGTAAGGGAAAAGTACATGCATTTATAAGCATGAAACAGACATTAAGAAGTCTTGAGCAATCAAGGTTAAAAAGGAAGCAAAGGAAAGTGTTTGTAAAGGACAAGAGAATTTCCATAGGCTTGACATATGAAGATCCATATTTTGTAGTTTCATAGTTTTAGTGATGAGAAATTTGTCATGTTTTCACAGCAAACTGACAGCTCCGGGTGTTTGAGGAAGTTTCATGTACAAATAAATTCTAGCCAGTTCCTGTGGCAGCCTCTGCTTTTTTGCCTTTGTTCTGGCTTTGCAGGTCTGTCAGCATAAGAGAAGCAAGGTAAGCTTCATTCCCATGGCATGAAAAGCAGGTCTTTCCATAGAAAGACAACAGAGTAAGTTTTTAAATTATTGAAAAACAAAAAATGGTTGTATGTAGTTCTTAGCAACACAAGAACACTACCAAAAGGAATGGCTCAAATGAAGATTTTAGGAGGAATAGATGCTTTTTTTTAAAAAAAAAAAGATAATTGAGTTACTTTGGAAAACAGGATAGATATTCTTGGCTGTTTTTACTGAAAATCAGAGACTCTAGTGGCAGGATTAAGAAATGTCACAAAGTTGCAGGGCCAGTGATGAAAATCAGTCGCACGTGTGAGATCAGGCAAGTTTCCCAGGTTCAGATTTTCAGTGACATGCCCCTATTACCACTGATTGCCATCATATTGCACCAAACGCTACATCCATTTTTTCCAGTTTGCTCAAGAAGATTCAAGATTGTCTGCTGTAATATTTCCTCCCTGCCACGTGTGAATGGTTAAGCAGAATAACCCCATTTGTACTTCTCAGAAACCACTTGGAACCAAGGACTCTCTTGCTGTGTGTGAGAACAGGTTATCAGCACCCTGTGATGACTAGTTCCCATTCCTTACACTGACCGAGCTGGTAGGTATTTTAGCCTATGCCTTTGCTGAAAGCTGAAACTTTTCTTATTCTGCAGAGTTTTCTTGGAATCTTGTTCGGTAACAACAGAATCATAGAATAGTTAGGGTTGGAAAGGACCTTAAAATCATCTAGATCCAACCCCCCTGCTGTGGGCAGGGACACCTCACACTAAACCATATCACCCAAGGCCTCATCCAACCTGGCCTTGAACACTGCCAGGGATGGAGCATTCACAACTTCCCCGGGCAACCCATTCCAGTGCCTCACCATCCTTACAGTAAAGAACTCCTTCCTTATATCCAATCTAAACTTCCCCTGTTTAAGTTTTAACTCATTACCCCTTGTCCTGTCACTACAGTCCCTAATGAAGAGTCCCTGCCCAGCATCTTTAAGGGCCCCTTCAGATACTGGAAGGCTGCTATGAGGTCTCCACACAGCCTTCTCTTCTCCAGGCTGAACAGTCCCAATTTTCTCAGCCTGTCTTCATATGGGAGATGCTCCAGTCCCCTGATCATCCTCGTGGCCCTTCTCTGGACTTGTTCCAACAGTTCCATGTCCTTTTTATGTTGAGGACACCAGAACTGCACACAATACTCGAGGTGAGGTCTCACAAGAGCAGAGTAGAGGGGCAGGATCACCTCCTTCGACCTGCTGGTCACGCTCCTTTTGATGCAGCCCAGGATACGGTTGGCTTTCTGGGCTGCAAGCACACACTGCTGGCACATGTTAAATTTCTGATCGACCAACACCCCCAAGTCCTTCTCTGCAGGGCTGCTCTGAATCTCTTCTCTGCCCAACCTGTAGCTGTGCCTGGGATTGCTCCGACCCAGGTGTAGGACCTTGCACTTGGCATGGTTAAACTTCATGAGTTTGGCATCAGCCCACCTCACAAGCATGTCAAGGTCCCTCTGGATGGCATTCCTTCCCTCCAGTGTATCAACCGAACCACACAGCTTGGTGTCATCAGCAAACTTGCTGAGGGCGCACTCAATCCCACTGTCCATGTCAGCGATGAAGATGTTGAACAAGACCGGTCCCAACACCGATCCCTGGGGGAGAACACTTGTTACTGGTCTTCAGCTGGACATTGAGACATTGACCACAACTCTTTGCATGCCGCCATCCAGCCAGTTCTTTATCCATCGAGTAGTCCATCTATCAGATTGGTGTCTCTCCAATTTAGAGACAAGGATGTCGTGTCGGACAGTGTGGAGCGCTTTGCACAAGTCCAGGTAGATGACATCAACTGCTCTGCCCCTGTCCATCAGTTCTGTAGCCCCATCATAGAAGGCCACCAAATTGGTCAGGCAGGATTTCCCCTTAGTGAAGCCATGCTGGCTGTCACCAAGCACCTTGTTGATTTTCATGTGCCTTAGCATGCCTTCCAGGAGAATCTGCTCCAAGGTTTTGCCAGGCACAGAGGTGAGACTGACTGGTCTGTAATTCCATGGGTCATCCATTTTCCCCTTCTTGAAAATGGGGGTTATATTTCCCTTTTTCCAGTTGTCGGGCACTTCACCTGACTGTCATGATTTCTCAAGTATGATGGCCAGTGGCTTAGCAACTTCATTTGCCAGCTCCTTCAGGACCCGCAGATGGATTTCATCAGGTCCCATGGACTTGCGTACGTTCAGGTTCTTAAGATGGTCTCAAACCAGATCCTCTCCTACAGTGGGCCTAGGGAATGGGGGTGAAAAAAGAAACAACAAAAAACCAAAAAATTGCAACAACAAAAAAAACCCCACAACGAAACCCAACCTACAAAAAACTAAGGAAACTGTGGTAGAAAACAGAAAACTGGCATCGGGAGCAGAGTTTTCCCTTTTTGCTTGAAGTTTTGAAGATGTTTCAATACATTTGGGATAGAAGAGAGGGTGATACTAACATTGGAGCCTACCACCAGCATTATGCTAGGTTCATGAGGTTGCACTGAAAAGGAACTGCTAGTTAGAGGATAAATTTCTCGTAGTTAGGATTGGACTAAAACTGAAATCAAGGTATGTTTGTCAGCTCTGGGTTTGAGGCTTTTCAAAGGCATTTTGACAGCATTCTTTTCTGAACTGCTTTTGCAAAAGACATTCTTTTAACGCAAATAATATTATTCTGAGCTTTTGTGAGGTGTTCATAGCATTAGTGGTACTGAGTATTGTGAATGCTAAGCAGCTGTTCTGCAAAGTTAAATAAATTGGCCATTTCCCAATATTTTTCCTAAGAATTGAGGAGCGTAGTGCACTTTATGGATGGTGTGCCAGTAACATTTAATTTTGTTCCTTTTCCTTCTGTTAAGCCCAACGAAAATAAGTCTAAACTCTATCCAAGTTGTATGCTTTCACTTTGAATAGGCAGCAAAAAGAACATATAAGCATTAGATATTTCAATGTAGTGTTGACTTATTTGATTAGAAATAAAATTAACTTTTCTTTTAACTGTTTATCTCAAGTGACCATATAAAATTGAAAGAGTGCCTTTGCTTGCCTCTGACAGCCAGTGTTTAATTTTGTTATTTTATCTAGGGGTAGTCTTTCTACTTAGGAGTAGAATTTATTTTTATTATTAACTCCATTGTGGCTTTACCCAGGGTCTTAGCATTCTAGAAAATGTTTGAATACATGATGTGCGGGAGGTTTGTGGTGGAAAACCAACAGTAATGTGTATTGAAAGGTGAATTCAGCATTACAGAAATGCTGCAGTTGCTCTCTAACAGAGGGAATACTATCAAGTCAAATGCAGTTACTTTACTGGTATTAAGACAGTTAACTCCTATGGATTTTTAAATACCTCCAACATGGGGCTGTAGAACTGGAAGGGGCTTCCTGCACCACTCTGTCAAGCCTTCTAAAATTACTCTTGGAAAAATAATCAGTCTAAAAACCCCCAAATTCAGAACAGAGTACCTTTTCCTCCTCTTGCACTTACACTTGAGGTCACACACTAGCCAAACTGTCAAACCAAAGACTACTGCTTCTTAACCAAAAGTAGAACTTGAATGGAAAGGAAATGAAATGCCTTACCAATTGATCACATGCTGAACTGACTGTGAGAGGTACAATGTACCATGCGTGGCCACAAGAGCTTTAAAACTCCTTTTTCTTCTGAGACAGAGGAAAAAAAATTCACCAGACTAAAATTTTAAATGAGTAAGAAATTTTAGTAATGACCGAGGGATCATAAAACCACCAGTAGCACCATCCATCTTGACCTGCCTTTACCTATAGGTAATCTCCTGCAGACAGATTTTCTCTTGGAGGAGAGCAAGAAGAGGAGAGTAATCCTTTCTGCAGTGCAAGCAGTTATCTTCTGGCATTACACAGAAAACATATGCTGCAAAAGCAAATGAAACTGCACAACTGTTCTTGGCCGATCTCGGCTTTCCCACATCTTTTCAAATATACATGAATGGGGATTTACATCACATGCGAATTAGCGTGGAAACAGAGGTTTGTGGTCATACTGCAAGTACAGCTTGCACAGCTTTGGTTTTGTTTTCTTAGTTCGTTATACAAATTCTAGAAAATATATTTCATGTGGAATAAAAAAAAAACAAACAACCCCAAACGATAAAAAAACAGTATTTGTCCAAGGATTTGCCTTAATTCCTTGTTCAGTGTGTTTTTCTTGATTTTTTGTAGGTGGCAACTAGGATTGCCTTTTCCCCACCCCCACTCCCCACCTCATTTCTGGCTATAATCAGACAGGAGGCCTGGTTACCCAGTGTCATTTGGACCCTCAAATGTTAGTTATTAATCAACATTATTAATATTTCCTTTGTTCTTTGAGACAGATCTTGATGAATACAGGAGTATGTTTATTCATTATTTTTCCCAGAAGACAGCAGAGGTTACCAGCCTGCAACAGGTAAGCAAGTCAGCCTGTGTAAGGTTCCAGAAATGTGTTATTAGTGCTCAATTTTTTTTTTTTTTTTTTTTAATATAACAGGATATGAGACTGGCATTAGACCCTTAGAGAGGACATTTGAAAATATCAGTTATTTAGATCTAATCATGCTGCTGCTTCTTGACATAGTGAATGCTTCACTAGGAAATGCCTTCTTAGGAACTCTTTTTGAAGAAGCTCTTACCTAAGTTGCATTATGGGTATAACAGCTCTGGGCAGGTAAGCTCCCTTTCTTTCTAACGAACCTCTGAAGTAAGTTTGCAAAATGTACAATATTGCTCCTTTGCTCAAGTGCAACTATTGTTATTATTTCCAAGACTAAAATATCTTCGTATGCTTTAGTCATCTTAGTTTGAATGATGCTATTTTCATTCTTACTGTATTTCAATGGAAACAAAGCTAAGTCAGCAATCAGTACTTTATGTTGCACCTGCAAATGATTTAAGGTAGAGTACATAATCATAATCATAATCATAATTTATAGCTAGGAATTCAAGGATGATCCTTTAGTATCTTTATTGCTTTTATAGTGTCATAATATTTTTGTCATTTATGCTATTTTTCCACAAGAGAAAAGTATATTTGATTTTTTTATAACAGTGACTTAATCTCTTAATTTCTGATTTTCTAATAATAAAATGTAGAGTTTCTTTTCAGTTTCAAAGAAAGTTTTATATTCCACTTTTGTAAAAAAGGCAACAACAACAAAACCTCTAAAAATGTTAAATCATTAGAAAATAGAAGCTGCAAGTTTCACCAAGGAAATTGTTCCCCTTTTGCAAAGTATGTCTATTCCAGAAAAATTAAATGGAGAGAAGTTTTAACATTTGCATTTTAATAGGAATATTTTAGCAATCTTTCATTATGCAAACATAAACTCAGTGCATTTTGATATAAAGATAGAATGAAAGCTTAAAAAGAGCTGTGGGTTCCTAGAATTTGGGAAGGTGCAATACATGAGATTCTTCCTCCTTATAAAGGTGCTACTAGAAGTTCATACCTGGTATAAAGCAAACAAAGCACCCAAGTAAAATACTAAACAAAAAAAGAATTTTTCTGCTTTGACATATACTAGTCAGGGGAAATTATCTCTTCTTAGTTGTTGCTCTTTTAACACATGGAAGTGACAAGCATTTAGTACGTCTGTTCAACTGACAATAGAGCTTTGTCTCTGTGATGACAAATGAAAAAGGATTGAATTAATTTAGTTGTAAAGAGATTTACATTTTTCTGCTTCTGACTCATCTCCACAAGACTGATGAATTAGGAATTTCTTCTGAAGCTACTATTGTAAAATGAGGTAGAAAAAATTCCACTCACTGAAATATGTATCATATATCTGGCAGGTAAACCCAAAGGAAGTTCCTCCTGTTACTAACTAAACTCAAGGAAAGAGCAGGGTTTATAAGATGTATGGCCTTATTATGTTGCTGGAGCACAGCACCATGCTGTTGAGTACTGTGCCTTCTTTTTTTTTTCTCTGATACCCTTTGGCTCATTTAGTGTTTGAAAGGCTGATGCTGCAACCAATGTAAGGTTCCCCAAGTTTTTGTGGTTTGAGAATGATATGGGGGGATATAATTTCAGCTTTTTACAAGGTACGCTAAACAGTGGGAAAATGATTCATGTGTTTTCTTAAGCATTGCTTTTCATGTAATATGCATTGAATAATTTATAGTCTGGCTTTTATCTAGTATCATAAGCAAAATCAGCTGATACTCAATCTTAGTGGTAATCCAAATGTCTGATGGATCATTTCCTAAACACTCAAGTAAGTAAAAGATCAACATGACAACCACAAAGTGATTTATAGAACACAGGATCTGAAGAGAACAGAGGAAGAAAGTATTTCTGAAACATAAATTCATCACTGGGAAAAAAAATGACAACAAAGGCTTGTGGAAATAAAACTGGTAGTTTTCAAATGTGCTGATAACTTTGAAATATCTTCTTCTGCTTTCCAAAGATGGTCAGATGTGACAGAGCAATTAAATGAGAATCAGAAATTTTCACTCGTAGTTTCACTCTCCAAGTCAATTCCTACATGCAGAAACCCACACACGTACCAAACATTAAGATGGCACACCAGTCTAAAATGGCACACTATATTAAGAAAAATTCAGAGATTCTATGATTCTATACTTTTATCATTGACAAAAAAAAAAAAGCAAAACAAACACCAAACCCACAAAAGGCAATTATCTCCAGCAATAGAAATCTAACAGACTCCAGTTTCAAGTTCTCTGAGACATGTTTGCACTTTTATCTATAGTATGTTTTTGTCAAATACCCATATTTTTATCTCTTACTGCAATGCAGT
The DNA here is from genome assembly GCF_033815535.1 of Pezoporus flaviventris. Taxonomy (NCBI): domain Eukaryota; kingdom Metazoa; phylum Chordata; class Aves; order Psittaciformes; family Psittacidae; genus Pezoporus; species Pezoporus flaviventris. The sequence goes on along the minus strand of NW_026892550.1, from coordinate 20,280,120 downwards.
TGTTCTTTCAACAATATGCAGTAATTGCTCAGCTGGCTCACCAAATTATTGTGCCTGCTAAAAATATGCAAGCATTACAGCCTTGGTTGCTTTGTGGTGATGACTGACAGCCTCAAAAGCACAGCATGTAGTAAATACCTCTAGAGGGCTCACGAGATATTTGAAGAGTTATGACCCTATTACTTTCCCTTAAAAGGTTATTTTTCTCTTACAGTGTTTTTCTTCCGAGTTTCTTGTTTCCCATCTTTCATATTTTTTATTGGTGAGTGCCACTATTTTTCTCTCCCTTATTAAGTATTTCCATACCTGTCTATGTACTTTCCATTAAAATTTACTCCTTTTTTTTTTGCTTGTTTTAAAAGCAAAATCTGAGATAAGCGTGCTCGTATGTGAACAGCAATGGGGGCATCCTGGTCCAGGACAGAGTTTTACGCTGTGAGTTCAAGATCTCCTTCAAGTCCAAATTCATCATCCAGAAAAGCAGTATTTCACATATAGCCACATCCTTTCTATGTCTTGTTCTTTTCTGACTTTATTTTCTTTAGGCTGTCCAGTGAGTTAAATTATAAACCCTATTGGATGTATTTCTGTAGGTTTCTGAAATTGCAGTTTTTGAGCCCCGCCTTATTCTTTCTTAACGCCAAGTGTCACTACTGTCAGTGTGCAATGGGAATTGTTACTTCAAACTTAAACTTTAAAGGAATTGATAACTAATCTGGCATGGAAGTGCATTGGTGTTTGTGAGAGAGAGGAAAGGTTAAGTACTGAGGTTTTGATGCAAACTAGGAATATTGTTTTCCTTTCAGGTGTAACACTTTGCATATGTATAATAACCAACATTGTATCAACCATGTAAGCAGAACATTGTGATGAGAAAATGTGTTGTCTGTGTGCCTCTCAAGAAACAGCTAAATAAAAAGTACAGTTTACTTTGTCTGTACCCGTCACCTTTCAAAGAGGAAAGGCAACTGATGTCTGAATGTGGTCCTTTGGGATGAAACCCTGGTTCCACTGGAGCCCATTGAAGTTTATGCATTGACCTAACCAGGGACCTGATTTTGACTTTTGCTTTATGCGTGTCTGGGAAGAGTAAGGTGAAGGGTAAAAAATGTAGTTTCAGTCTCATCTGTGCCACCAGAAAGTATAATGTGTTTTCTGCAGCTGGAATAAACTAGAACAAAGAACATGTCTTTGTAGGATTTTACTGAAGCGTCTTCAGTATCCACATGAAGTGCATGGCAAACAAGCTGGCCAGCAGCGTTGAATATTGATAATGAGAAAATTGAATCAAATTTAAAGTTCTTTAAACACAATTGTACATTTGCAATGGCTTATTTTATATATATGTAATATATATACACATGTGTGCATACAAATATGCACACATATATCCCTAAAAAAAAAAATAAATACCCAAAACCCGTGTTGCCAAAGCCACCTCTGTATAGCAAAGCAGATGGTTAAGTTATGTTGGCCCAGTAAAACCCCTCATGAGAGAGCTAAAAGTTTATTTTTTTATTGCTTATTTGGTCATCCTTAACTTCACATTTCTTTATGCAGGATGGCCCTAATCTGGATTGTGTCTGGGAGGTTTTTGTCTTCAGCTTTTTGTAAACAATTATTTTGAGCATGTACATTTGTTTTAAGAGATGAAAATGCAGATTGCATCAACCAAGAAGGCAAGGATGAAGAAATTTAATATTATCCTTTCAGATGAGTTTTGTGAATACTACAGGGACTGTACATTTCAGTATGATGTTTTCCCCTTCTACATGCCATTACGTTGTAAAAGTGTGACACTGGCATATTAAGCTTATGATCCAATGCAACTTCCCTGTCCTTTTCCGACCTGTCATTTCCCGCTTTGGTGTGAAAGATTTAAAAATACAGGCACTGTTTAGTTTCAGGACAACACTGAGCAGGACATTAACTCTCAAAATGCTAGCACAGGTACTGTGAAGTAATAAAGAAAAATCTGTTCTTTCCATTTATGGCAGAACAAGAAATATTTCTTTCCGCTTATGGCAGAACAAGAAATATTGGACTAAATCAAAGCACCTATGATTCAGTTCATAGGTCAGGAAATTTAACAGACATTTGTGAGGCACAACACGTTGCCTGAGGAGTTTGTGGAATCTCTGAGTGCACATTTAACACAGTCTGTCAGGAATGAAGTATCTGAGGGTGATAATGCATTGGAGAGGCATTAGGTTATCTTTCCAGCTCCATTCTGGTCCTATGTATGACCTCTGTGCATAATGTTGTTATTAGACACCATGGTCTAAAGTTGAACAGAGGGTTTTGGTGGTGCTCAAATCCAAAAGGAGGCATACCCACAATGTGAAGCAAAAGGAAAAAAAACCAAAACTTATTTGCTTGTACTTTTGGCTCATTTCCATATTATTTTTATAATAATATGGAAAGGATATAATAATATATATTATATATATGTTTATACATATATATAATGCCAATAAATATATATAAAATGCAAATAAATATATAAATGCAAAAGAATGAGTTAAAGGAAGAGAATTGCCAAAGGAAACATTTAGCTTTGGGTATAGAATACCAGCAATGACAGATGCATAATAAAATAAATTGAGAAAACCAATAAATTTTGTAATTTGAAAATTAGCAGTTTATTATTTTTTCCTGTATTAATTTTTTTTAATTTAATAAATTTTTCACATAATTCATGAGGTAAAATTTGTGCGCATTTTTCTAGTATTCAGAACTACAGCTTCTGGCTTGCTTTGGTGGGGTACATAGGTCATGTATTTTCTTTTTGTTTTAATTAGATAGCTTTAAGAATCAGTATAATTTTCATGTTGTTCATGCCATTTTTCATGCAATTAGCAGGATAATATTCATGCCAAAGACAAGATTTGTTCTTGTCAATGATTTTTCATTTATGTGTAAAATTACCTGTCTTTAACTACTGCTGCTGTGAACTTGAGCATATGGGACAAGGATACTAAACACCGCACAACTATTGTATTTATTTTAGCAAAAAATCATAGGAAAACTTTTTCATGTATCCTTAGGTCATAAAAGCCCATAAGATTTTTTTGTTTGGTTTTGGTTTTTTTTTTGCTAAACTTTGCTGCACTTGAAACAGTTGAACTTGGATTTCAGTTAGAAAAATGTAACTTTGTTGCTTTGAGAGACTTCTCATTTTAATTTTATCTTTTGGCTTGTACAATAAAAATTGTGTTAATAGTATTCATAAAACACAATCCACAGGATTTTGTAAGGAGCAGTACTATGTTGAAAGTAATGAATTTAAACTGAGACATATTTACATCTGCTTTTCTAGATATTTATACCACATCTATCATCTCATTCACTGAGTGCTTGCAAATACATCTGCCAAGCACCAAATACCACAAATGATAGGAGAGATACCTTTTAAGATCTAACCAACAGTCATGAGTTCGGTGATGCTACTGATATTAAATTAAAAAAAAAACAACAACAAAACCCAATAAACTCGAACCAAAACACACAAGGCAGAGCAGTAGTAAGGATCATATAATAACCAGACGAATGGCTAGAGTAAAACTAATTTCCTTTTTGTCCCAGTAGAGGTATAAAACTATTAAGACATTTACACAGATGATCCTCTTGAGCAAATCCTAATCACTGGTCATGATCTTTTCATGTATTACTGCAAAACTGTTAGAAAACAATATGATTTGAAACAATTAATTCAGCATTTCATGGTGGGCTAACTTGCATTTAGAAATTTTAATATTATCAGGAAAGAAAGGTTTATTTCCATGTGTCGTGTTTTCCTGCGAAATGGTAGAATAAAAAATGGCAAGGTAAGCATAGGTTTATACTGAGAAACTAACATGAACTAAACTGTCTCTGCTGCTTCTTCCTCCTCACGCTGTTACCCTGCGCTGCATGGGTCCCTCTCATGGGAGACAGACCTTCACGAACTGCTCCAACATGGGTCCTTTCTACAGAGTACAGTTCGCCTGCTCCACTCTGATCCTCCATGGGCTGCAGGGGGATGTCCAGTGCCTGGAGCACCTTCTTCTTTATGGGTGCCACCATCCTGCTTGAGGGGCTGAGCTGTGCCCTGAGGTGGGCCTGGCTGTGTTTGTTCCTCCTGGCTGCTCCATGCCAGTGCCCACGCCCCCAAAACCTGGGATTGTGCCTGGATTCACACCACCTTATGGTGTCTGTGGGCGAGGCCAGAATGCCACCACCAACAGGAATATCCTTCCTAGGAAAGTGTGTGCGTGCATCCTACTAACCCTGAGCTCTGGAACACAAAACTTCTAGTGCCCTTCTAACAGGTAAACATACAGGTATGTTTGTTTATGTGGTTTATTCTTGTGTAATTCCCTGTTTTCATTGGGGTTGCTTAAATATTTAATGTTAAAATATGTTTATTATTTCAGGGTGGGACCTTTATTTCTTCATCTGTTGCTCAATACTGTGTAATGCCATGGGGAGGTGAGAGTGCTGCCATGCTTCCTCACCAGCTTGACTTACTCTTCCCTTGTAAACTGCTAGTTAGTTCCCTTTTCGAACCTTAGCTAGATGCTAAAACATCTTCCTACAAGCTCAGTTGAGTGTAAGCTGCCCCTCGAGTAACAAGAGGATGTGGAGTACTTTTCCAGCACCTGAGGTTATTTTGTTCCCATTGAATTGGGGTTATATTTAGTATTCTGTTGTTTCATTATAATTTTATACTGAATAGTTTTCAGGTTCAGCACAGTATTACTAGGATGTGCTGAAAACTAGTGTTTCCAATTCATAATTAGAGGAGAATGTGAATTACAGGAAGAGATTTAAATAAATTATTTCGAAGGTGCTTCACTGCAATGTCTGTGAAATCACTTTCAGACTCTAACAGCACATTTTTCACTGAGTTTCTGTTTGGATTTTATGCAAAGCATATTCATTTATCTAGAAGTGAATCCTAATGAGGAACCTTTCAGGTTTTGTGATGTGCAAAAGATTTCTGCAGAAACTGAAGCCCCTCACATACAAATCCTTCCTTACTTTGTTTCAGTGGAAGCTCCGATACTAGAAATGATTTTTTCGTATCTGACTCCTCAAAGCAGTTGCTAGCTTAGTAATAACATTTCAGCACCTGCAAATGCCTTATTAGAAACACTTTCATGATTCACCTGCACCCCTGCACCAAGACCCACTTGCTGCAAAAATCTTCAGGATTTTCTCTGCAGTCAATTTTACACTGTGTAACCCAGTCTAAAATATTCCCATTTGTATAACAATATAGCCCTGGACTTTCTGTACGTTCTAAAATATCTACAGGGATTAAAATAAAACTCTATTATCGGTATGGTAGGATATAATATTCCCAAGTATTTAGCAAACAGCACCGTTTATTTCAATAGGAGTGTACATATTTGTTTTGATCGGTGCTATATTTGCTTTTGAAAAAGTGCATATTTTATTAAATGGTATGGTGGCAGTGTAAGAATTCAGATGAATATGAAGAGAAATGACTGTTATTTCCATAGATTTAATTGGTACTGTAAATAAAGTTTAAGCGTTTATTATAGTTCATATCAGATTTATTTTCATCATAGTCCAAGTATTTGGTTGATTACTGATCTATCTTTTATATGTTTGATGCCATCTTGAGAAATTTGATTTGCATTTCATTACATGCAGGATGGCCAAACCCTATTGGCTTCTGCCAGGTAAGGCAACAAACAGAAATGGAAAAAAAAACCCCATCCACCGAACCAAAGCAAAACAAAAAACATGTTTATAAACGTAATTTCTTTTTCAATCTAGGTACTAAAATTCTGTAACATAAATCCCAGTGTGGGTACATAATTCCTTCTAAAACAAGCTTCATGGTATAAACAAATTGCCTGTCTTTGGCGAGTATTTCATGACTCATTGACTAATTTGGAAAAAAAGACAAAAAAAGTACTGTGTTAGGTACAGATCAAAAATGTTTTGTTGTGTGCAGTTTAGGTAAAGGAAAACAGCTCTGTATCTGTTAAATAATTAAAAGTATTAGAATTTTAAATGTAATTCTGTCATTAACAAAGCAGAGAAACGTAGTAGCCCTAAAATATATGCCATCTTAATGAAACTAGGTGGGATTTATTGGTGCAAAGACAGTAAGTATGTAAGCACTTGTATGATTCAAAACCCAGGGAGTCCACTTGCCTTTCAAAAGCTTTATTCCAATATATTAATGTTTCTGTATTGAATTGCAACTACTTCTGCAGGCTTGTTTTTGTTGTTGTGTAATTTACTTGTAGGTGAAGGTTTGAATCCCTCTAAGGTAAAGAGCAGTTCATATTATCCTCTTTTTTGGCAAAAATGAGTCGCAAATAAAATTATTTGTATCATCTCTCTTCCGAATCTGAACTGAGGTACCTTTGTGCTGCTGTTATATGGTGCTGATGCTACACACAGCATTAGGATTTCAGATGAAGAGCTGTTTCTAATGTTTCTAGTTTGGCTAGCAAGTACTCTTTATCAGTGTACAGGTATCTTCAGATTCCATTTGTGGTGTGCAGGGTTGATGCTGGTATTGCTATAGAAAAGATTATTCCTGATCTCCGACACCCAGCTGTGGCCACAGTCCTGTAGCTCCATTCCATTGCCTTGTCAGAAAAACACCTGGGCATGGTTATGCCACTTGCTTCTCTACTTCTGCACAAAAAGCAGGAGCAGGAGCAGTAATGTACCCTACAGAAGTGGTAGTCTGTAAATGGCTGTGTTGAAGTGTTCAAGACTATTATAGATGCAGCCTGACTCTCCCTGTGCACTGCAGATTGCCCCTATGCACCTCTAGGTTTTAATCCTAGAGACCTTCAAGGGCTGGATTGCTGGTAGCATCCTGCGCTGACTAATATTTTGGCATTTATGTTATTTCATGCATTTAATTCTCTGCCACTTGACCATGCGGCATTATGTGTGTGATTATGGCAGAGTCGGGATTTCTACCTGAATTTTTAATAGGAGCTCAAACCTACAAATAACCATTTTGTAGGTGTTACTTGTGTTTTTATAGGTGGTGGAGGAGAGTCCTCTTTAAAATTATTAAAAAAAAAAAAAAAAATCCTCCCGTTGCCTATACATCTACAGAGAGCCTTGTTCATCCAAAATTGAATGACAGTTCCCTGAGCCTGCTGCTTGGTATACTTTAGTACTCTTAAGTGGACACTTCTTAATTTGTTTAGTCAAGGAGAGGGAGAGCTTAGCACTACTAGAGAAGAATCTTTGCAGGAAAAATAATAATATTTGAGGAAATTATTACCCACCAATTCTAACATCATACTTGATTTACATGAATAATATATGAATTACTGTTCATGCATGATATTTTTGCTTAGAGACTGAAAATGTACACAGCCAATAAAGAAAAATCTGTTAATTTTATGTGCTGAAGAAAAGGTAGGGAAGCATAAAAGTAGTCAAATGATTTATAAGGTGAAGAGTCCTATCAATTTTAATTAAACTGAAATAGTAAATGATATAATAAGCTGTGAAAAACAGCCTAGTCATCCCATTGAATAAATTTTACACCTCAAATAGGTCTCTAACATAGTAGTTTCTGTAGTTTTAAGAAGATCATTACTGAGTATAGTCAGATTATTTTAATATTGATCTGATATGCACCTTAGCTGAGTGCAGAGTACCTGACAAAGCTTTCATAGCTGAACTGCTCTTTTTGACTAGGTGATGGGAAGAAATAGCAAATGACAATAGAACATTAATATATTCAGCTAAGCTCTTCAGCTTCCACAGTAATGACACAGTATCTGTCAGTCATTATTTGTTTTCTACAAGACCTTAACTCTGACTGGACTAGTGTGTTTTTGTTTTAAGTGGCATATGAGGAGAAGGCAAAACCAATTTTTTATTTGAGAGCTAGTAGTAAAAAAGTCATGTAGGCTATTAGGTCTTAGAGATAGAAGCATACAACACTATTTTTGTTCATGCTTCTTTGTCAAATAAAAAAAAAAAGAGGATTCCTCCAATCTTTCCTACTCTGCTTAATATAAAAATATATCATATCTGAATCATTATCACCCATACTAGAGGTGGCTGTATTTTAGAAATGGTATTCAGGGACTTCGAGATCTAAGTTCTAAGGTAAATGAATATAAAGTTCAAATTGTTCACTGTTGAATAAGCTGTAGATAAAACACTGCAAATAGCATAGAGAAAGTATAGAGACGTAAAGGATTTCTGCAAGCTTTACAAGCTAAGGACTTCTTTTTACCCTTTGACAATATTTTCTGTTGCATGAGTGATTGTTCTCTGGGTACCTCTGCTTGATGAATTGATTCAACACATCCCAACTACCAGCCTTCAGTTTTCTGCACATTCAGTCCTAATAGATTTGCATTAGTAACTGAAGATTTTTTTGTGTGTTAGTCGTGCTTGGAAAGGGTGATTTAGGAGAGGATCACATTCCAGAGCATAGCCTATGGCATATGGTAATTGGGTAATAAAACATGGATTTGTCAGTAGAAATATCAATACTGCCAGATGTAATTGCCATTCCCTGTTCTTGTAGTCCTTCAGTAAGCCTCTGGAAGTGGAGCAGCTAATATGCTTCAGAAAAAGCTTCTTTTTAAATGTACATCGTTATTTTTCTAGGTTTCATAATGCTTAATTGGGAACTGTGAGTGAGATGATTCCTTAAAGCATCCCCTGATCCAGTGGAAGGGTAGAAGTAAGGTGGCTGGTTTTATTTAGGTCTAAATGTCAGTTTCTCATAGCCAATATTTTATGTGTTGGATGTACACCTATACAGCCATGCACATCTGAGCCTCTTCTTCAACAATCAGGTGTGAGTGACACCATATAAACTATGCGTCAAAGTGGAACTCTCAAACAAATAACTTAATAGAAGTTAAATAAATATTCCAGGAGTCAGTAATAACCAATGTCAACAACATCACCAGAAGCTGAGTAAAAAAATAACAATACCATGCATTCACTAATTCCAGACTGGCCAAACCCATCTTCTTGGTGATTTGTATCTTCTGTACTTCCCTTGAGAGTGGTGAGGCATTCTAACAGGTCGCCCAAAGAAGTGGTAAATGCTCCATCCCTGGCAGTGTCCCAGGCCAGGCTGGGCAAAGCTTTGGGCAACATGGTGTACGGTGAGGTGTCCATGGCAGGGGGGTTGGAACTAGATGATCTTAAGGTCTTTTCCAACCCAAACCATTCTATGATTATATAGCAAACTCTTTCTGGATCCACAGTACTTTATCTTCCTCACTGATTCTCTCTGGTAATATTTCTGGATCTTGTTCATGTCCTTTGGCCCATCTCAGTGAGTCGACAGTGACTTACTGCTCCTTACAGTGCAGGGAACAGGAGCTTTCCTTTGCCACTGGGGAAGATGATAGTGTGCATCTGGATCTCATGTGGCCGGTGAATATGCAGCCAGGTTGTGCTCAACTGTGTGAGTCCTCTGGCACAGAGAAAGTCTTTAAGGCCTCCTATCAGAGTCAAACTTGGAAAACAAGGTCAAAAATGCATGAAGAGGAGAAGGAAAGAAAGCTTGGTTTTGTGAGGAAACACAGCTAAAACATAGAGCATGTATCACTTTTGTATTAGATTTACTTAATGTTCTGTATGATTTCTTTACAAGAAACTGGTCAAAAATGAAGTAGAGCTGAAAAGTTTATGTGTGAGAGCACTTTCAAAGCCTATCCCTTAAACATTATGAAGAGAAACCAAGGTACCTCACAGAAAATTCAAACTGTGAAATTTTACATCAACAGACTGTTTTCAGAAGAAGAGAACTATCTTGGTGTACTCTCATTTCAGAATATGATTTCCTTTTCATAATCAATATCAGGTTCCCCTGTAATACCTATTTCAGGCTTCTTCTGAAGAATATCACAAGGCACATTACCAAGAACAATATTATGCATAATAGATTTCCAGATGAGATATCCTTTGGAGTAGTGACCCAAAGAAAAATGTGAGTTCATACAGTAAGTGGCAAACCTAGTAAATAGAACGGAAAGTAGAGAATTTCACTTTTACTATCTTCAGGTATTTTTCAGGGAGAAATAAAAAAGACTGTTATTCATTTTTGTATTTACGACATTGGATAATATCCTCTATCTCTCTACAACACTAGGTGATACACACTTAAAATTTGCTCAGTATATGTGGTAGAAAGTCATTTACCAATGTCAACTTGAGGATTCAATAACAGATATTAAAATCACAAGCAAAGCCCAATAACATTTTATGTTGTATAAAGCTCTTCCTATCTGATCAATAATGTATTCCTTCTTAATTATTCAATATTACTTAGTGAAATTCTTACGACTACTGGATGTTAATATAACAACTGTAAATACTCCCATTTTAATTAAAATACTTTAGCAAAAGTTGGATGAGAAAGTTTTGGTGCATCGATAGCACGGGAAAGCAAAGTAATCCATTGAAATGCAAAACAAAGACAAGAAATTATAAAACTGCTAAGGAATTGTAGGAAAATCCTCTGTATAAATCATATACTGTATTTTTTGCTTTCAAACACTACTGTATATATAAATGATATAACTAAAGCATTCTAAAATTATCTGACTTTCTATTTATTTTTCATGTGCTGTGTATAAGTTTTCTGTTTCTGGGAGCATTTAGGAATGGAAGCTGCTCCTATATTTAGTGCTATAGAATGGCAATCTCAGATCTCCAGGAAATTATATTTTCTTTTAACTACAAAAGGTTTATTCCAACTGGAAGATATGCCAGATGAGGTATTCCTGCCAGAACCATGAAAGTATTAACAAGGTCCTGGATGCATGTAATGTAAAAGTAACAGCACCACTGAGTACTGTGGAGGTGCTCTACATCCATTGTAGGGTTCAGCCTGTGGTTGCGGTCCTGGATTCACTGATCTTGATAGCAAAAGGTCTTCCAAGAGGACCTCATTGCACAGACGTTCAGGGGAGGGGATCTCAGTTTGTGTCTCCTCTACAGTAGGTGGCCGACCATAGCTGTCTGTGTTACCTGGGAAACATGGAGCAAGGAAAGGAGAAAAGAAATGGCAAAGAAATTCTCCAGAAGGAGCCATGAAAATGCAGAACTTAAAATTCCAGTTCATGATAATACTGTTGTTTGTACTTATTTGGCAATTTTAAAAAAAGAAAACCAAAACTACCTCTATTACTCCCTGCAACCTAGCTAAATAAAACTCCAACATGAGAGATAGGGGACATTTACAAGAGAGACCTGAGATATTTAATGAATACTGTTAAATGTGTGAACTTATACTGTCCTTGGAGTAATACTCACAGAAAAACTAGAAAATCATCTGGTCAAGTGATGCTTTCAATAAAGCATGAAGCTAACTAAAGCTTACTGAATCTGCACCTCTCAGTACTGGGTCTCCTTCTATGAGGTCTACCTCAGGTAGTACTGCATCACATCAAATCATCCCACATTGACATGGGTGCTGAATCAGGCTATTCTCGGGGTTAACGTGGATGCCTAAGTTACTTTGCTTGATGTGACCTACAGTAGTGTGAAAATATGAAAAGAGAAAGAAGGGCTAAATTCTTTAGAAAGGAGATAACAACATAAAATCTTGGGCGGGGGGCGAGGGGAGGTATAGATTTTACTATATGTCTCCTTTCGCTGTTCAAATATATTGGTGTTCAGTTGCTAGGAGTGGCCCTTTTCACTATAGCAGCACCTTATCATCACTGTTTCATGTTTCAAACTGTCAAAATGTAATAGGCATTACTAAACTGCTACTAGTGGATAAGAGGTGGTGCTTAAAAACCAGAACAAAATAAAGCAAACAGAAAATGGGTAGCTATATAGACACCAGCCTACTAAGTCAGACCAATGGCTCATCTAGCCTGTGTTTTGCAGTGGCAAAATATGATGTTGTTCAGAGAACAAAGACAGTACTGCTGTTATCCCAAGGGGGCATCACTTCTGGCTCTTTTCTATCCCAGCCAGAAACTAAGTCTTAACCCTTTGTTTCCTATTTTTTCACCAGATTTCTACTCGTAAAATGACCTTTCCTACATTCAAAGACTTATAAGCAAGGCAACATCGTTCCTGGCAAAGCTTCTAATGTCGAATTTTCCCAAACACTTCTGAAAAATTGAAATATTTTGTCCACTGAATCTTCTTTATCCATGCATGCATTTACATGTTCATAAAATGCTGGGAGGTTAGTAAGACAGAGTTTGCAAAATCTATGCAGAATTTGGTGATGTTCACAAAATCTATGCTGACTTTGGAGCTCTTCTTTATTATAGAGTCTTCCCTTTTACCAGAGATGGTAGTCGGAGTCGTCAGTTCACAGTTTCCAGAAACCCCATCTGGGCCTTGAGATGTGGAAAATTGCTGCAAAGCATTTCATTTATTTATTTATTTTTTCAGGAAAGATTTAATAAACATTTAACGGTTGGCATCAGTATTTCCATGCATTGCATGGAAGTCTCTCCAAGCACCCCTACATCTGTGGTGAAAAGGGGAAAAAAGGAAGGGGAAAAGAAGGAAAATAAAATCCTTCTAACCCTAACCCTAATATCTCCTGAACATTCTCCCATTTTTTATACACTGCTTACGAAAAAAAAAGGTGATATCTCTAGTACAAGTGGAGCTATTGTGTTTGTTGTCATTAAGATTTAAATTCATAAATACTATAATTATAGTTAGTAGTAAGTGATATGAGCAGGAAGCATATCTAATTGTTCAAATCCTGCAGAGTTTGCCTACGTGGGAAACCCTGAGAATTCTAATTTAAGGCTTTGAGTCACCTCTAAGAAGGGAAGTACAGTTGTTTGTTATAAAGGGAGGCACAATACTGTAATTACTTTTTAAGCCAGCATCAGCATCTTTAATAAGTATCTGCACTCTCCTCAGCATGTGTACTAAACCTTGATGCAATGTAGAATAATGTTGGCACATCTTTGTCCTGCTTTGTCCTTTCTGTTAAAGTTGTACAGCTAAAACTGAGATAAAGATGATATTTTCTAGCTAACAAATAGAAAATGTGCTTCTTTTATCTATCTGCAGCATTATTGAATACTTAATAAGAGAATGATCAGGAACAGATATTGTTTTTTTGTAGAGTGCTCATCTAATAGTCATACACAGTAGAGGAAATGTAACCTTGGGCCTAATGGGTTGGGTTTTTTCTGTTCTTATGATACCTGGCAAAATCCTGTTCTACAGGTGTTGACCTCCTTTTTCCTTTCAAACTATATAAATGAATAACATAATAAGTTAAACTCAGAACTATTCCTAACTTCATTCTCAGAATTTGTTCCTTCTGTTTCAAGCTGTAGAATCACTTATGTGACCTTAATCTTGTCTCCTTATTCCTGTTTCCCCTTTTCATTTAACTTTTTCAGAGAAACCTCATCTCCTTTTTAGCCTTGCTTTCTCTTGGGTCTTAGGCTGTCACAACTCTAGGAGCATTACAACAGCAGTAGCCAGTTAGTGGATGCAAACCAGTAGCAGTTAATTTGAAGGAGTTTCTGAATAAGTGATCAGATACATTCCTATTGTGATAATTTCTTTTCTCTTTTTCAGAGTACAGGCCATAGGTCATCGTCAGCTTTCCACCTGCAATGAAGCATACGTTTTAGAAAATAGTCAGTCTTGATTTTTAAATTGCCAACAGAAACCTATGTAACCTGTTCTAATTACTTCTCCTCACAGTTAAAAATGTGTACCTGATTAAAAGGCTAAATATGTCTAACTTAGGCTGCCAGGTATAGGACCTTGTTATACTGTCAGTTGCAAGGCTGAAAGCCCATTATCAATGCCTTTGTCAATTTAATCGATCTTTTGTTGCTGCTTCAAGATTAACTGGCATTTCTAACTATGCTATAATCATGTGAAACATTACTCACTGCAGCCAGTCATTTGGGGTGTGACTCTTCCCCATCATCCAAATGGATGTACTAGAAGTGCAATTAGAATGAGAATGGATAAGTCCTTCCTTCCAGTGAGGGACTTTTACATTGTTCATTCTTTCTGTAAATGATGAAGTACATGCAGCGGAAAACCACATCTGCTGACTTTTTTTTTTTAATTATTATTTTTTTGTCTTGATGCTGGAAAGCAGGAATTTAAATTCTGAACAGCTGTCATCTTTGACCATCCTGCCTCCTATTTATTTGCTATTTACAAATATTCATGTGAACTTACCGTTTTTCTCAAGGATGTTTGGGGAATAGCTACTTTACATATAGAGACATGTATTTGCATGCAAGTAAGTGTTTTTGCAATAAAAAGATTATTCAGTCCTTGTATTTTTCAATTTTAAAACACTTCAACCAATCAGGGAGCAGAAACAAACTCTTAACTATTAGGTGACCATTGGCATCCCCTGAATAGAGTGGCAAACAACTGAATCCACAAAATTTCTCAGGATTTTTTGGTGATTTGTCAAGTAGGTCAAAATCTAAGCATTTTCACAGAAATAAATCTTGTTTACTGAACAGAGCTCACTGCAGAACTTGTTTACTGTGAATAATTTCCTCAGTTGTTCCAAAAGACAAAATGATTTTCATCCACTTCTGGTACTGGAAGAATGCTATTAACCATCAAAAGCTGGTCTTTTGAACAGTATTTGCTTTCCAATTCTGGTGCTTACTTGCTTTCCGTGCTCCTGCAGTGTGCAGTCTTTTTAGGTTCTTTCACTGAGGCACTGGAAGTAGAGCAGGTAATAGTCCTCGATAGATAAAAACATTTGTGGTATGTCTGTTAAAATGTTAGGACTGCTGGTCAGGATTGCTCAGACTTGTTCAGGTATTTTCAGTTCACAGTTGAAAGTACTAACTATTTGATACCGGTGCACATGGTGACGTCTTTGATGGGTACAATAAAGTCTTTCTGCTATGCTTGTGAGTAGCTGCAGGAATATGTTTACAGCTCAGTGACTGAATTTGCAAATCTGTTTCTCCCCATTTACAACATGAAAAGTGGTGTAATATTTGTTTCTGTTTTAAGTAGTCAATGGTCTGATAGACATATTTTTCCTTTCAAGTGGGAACAGAGATCAGCAAATATTCTCTAAATATCTATTTTACAGAAACCTAAATTGCATCTGATTAGCTTTTTGTCAAATTAATAGGAAGCCATCCTTTGTGAAGTAGACAAGTTTATAGCCTTGTAAAATATGGGGAGATATTTCTCTGATATGTCCTTTAGCTCTTCTTTCATGGAAATCTATTTTTCACAGCTGGAGATTTTAAATATTTCCCAGATCTAGTTTAGAAATTGGACAGACCTCATTGTCTTTCACTTGAATCTTCTACTCTGAAACTAGCTCTGGTGATGAACAAATGTACTTTGTATGCTCTTGGCACTGGCAGTAACAGCTTCAAACTAGAAATTAATTTTTAAACACCAGGCTTCTGTGACCACTGCACTGCTCTTAAGCTCTCCAGCACAATCTTTAGTTTTACTCAGTCACAGCTGATAGCTTTTCTTTCTTTTTTCTTTTCTTTTTAGCTTTTCTTTCTTTCTTCTTTTTTTTTTTTTTTTTTTTTTAGTTCTGTTTTATGGTGCATGTTACCTTTTCCTCCAAATTAATATTTAACTTGAAATATATTGGAAGATAAAAAACCTGAGTATATTAAAGGTACATGTATCTGCTCAAGTTAGAGATTTCACTTTATCTGCAAATAATAGCATTTCAGTTTGGCTCAGCTGTTTACACCTTGGTGGAAAAACACTGTATCGACAATTTTCTGTTCCTTTCAGTGGCTGTCATGCTGTAAAAAAAGGCTGCAGCATCAGCAAGCCCAGCAATCCGAAACCCTTTAAAGGAAATACTTGAAAAGGCAAATCCAGATGTCTCTCCTAAAGTTTGCCCCTTGGCTGCCTGAAGGAAAGAGAATAAACTGGAATGTCCATTGCCAGCCTGGCCATTCTAGTAATCTTCAAAAGCAATCATCGGTGTTATGACTATCTCAACTGACATCAAAATACAGGTGAGGATCTCTGATATGTAGTAGAAGAGGGATGAAGCTGGTGAAACTCAGATGGGAATTGGGAAGCATAAATTTCAAATTTATACCTTTCCACCTCTCTGGGACCAGTGCTGAATAGGGTTCACAACACCTGAGAATCAAATTGAAATTTATCTTGCATCTTAAATTCATCATTTCTGAAAGAAAAAGAATTTAACACTTCCCTTACGATTCCAGAGGACAGAAGCCTAATGCTTATAGCTAGCAAAGTAATTATGCAAATAATTTTCTTTTCTTTTTTTTTTGTGTCATGTTATTTCAACTGCTACAAATTATACTACTAGACTGAATGAACATGATGTAACTGAAGATTTAAATATGAGCCTGGGTTGATTAATCTACATGTTTATGTGGAAAGAGCAGGTGCTATCAGTAGCATATTGAACTTCCTTAAATCTGTGTTCTCCAACCTTTGTGGTAACAGCCCAACAAGGTCTGTGCTGCTACTGAAAGTATTCATCACTCTCAGCCTTCTTGATTTTAACTTTTTTAATTTCCTCTGTCTGCAAGGATTTTCTCTGTAAGTCATGGCTTGGCTTTGAAAGTCTAAACCACAATGCTCATTTATATTTTGTGTAAACATGCAGAAAAAAAGCTTCTTGCAATTTGGAATCCTAAAAGATGAATGAAATTCTGTCCGTGCCGAAATCAACAGCTGTTCTGCCTCTGAGAGCAGTCTAGGTCAGATTTCATCCTGGTCAATGAAAACAGAAGATGCTTTCTTTGACTTCATTAGACTCCAAAAATAAGGAAACTTATCTCTCTGCTTTGATTTTGGAGTTCCAGAGCATTTACCTTGTTTAGCATTAGTTTGGATGGGATTACTACTTTCAGAAAGTAAGGAAAACAGGAATACGTAAGTGAAAATACAGAGTATGCAAAATAACTTTTAAATAATTTTTGGAGGTGGTGTTATGGGAGCTCAAATATTCCTATTTTGTTGTCTTCCTTCTGAATACTGGTCTTTAGTTGCAGTAAATAATTTGCTACAAGTAAAGCAAAGTAATTCCTATATGTTGCTATTGTTTCTTCTGGAGAGCAAGTAAACAAGAGTATGACACTGTAGAGGCTGTGTTAAAAAGAATTTATATGAAAAACATATGTACTTATATGTAATAATAATAAAACTAGAAAAGTGTCTTTTATTAATGGTATTGTATTTAATGTTAAAGCAGGCTCCAGAGTTTTGAGGCCAGCTTTTACGGTCTTGAATATTTTATTCCAGCACCAACACTGTAGGAAGGTTTAGCTCACACACATCAATGGTTTTACTGCAGCAACCTTTTCAACTGAATCTAAGACAAAAATTCTCTAGCTTGCTTGGAAGGCTTATTCGACACTGTGAACTTGATCTCAGCTGAATCACAATCTGACAATGCAAAGCAGCCTACAGAAAACTAAATTAAAAATATAAATAAAAAATAAAGAGCTGAAGCCACTGTGGAAAGTTTGTCCTATGTAGAAACAAAATGCTGGAATGTTGGAATAAGTTATTGTTATGAAGAATTTAATATTTCCCTCTTCCAATTTATTCTGAAATTTAATGATAGCCAAAAAATATTGAGCCTACCATTTTTCTGCGTAAGACTAAAAGAATACAACTGTGGCCTCCTAAGGTTCTAGGGTATGAGGACTATTATATTTGAGAAGTAATTCATTATTCTGTGTGTGTTTATTTTCTATCTTGTCTGTCATATAGTGATGATCACACCTTCCAAGCTTTGAATACTTCATTTAAAATACATTTGTCATAACAACATTTAAGTCTTTATTTCCAACCATAGAGCCTTTTTTTTTTTTTTTTTTTTTAATAGGTTAATCTGCAGGACATGGATTAACAGGAGCTGTAAAGCTGGAGAAAGACTGTGACTCACCAAGAGGCCAGGAGAAGAAGTACTTGCTCTAATGAATACAGAGTTATTACTGAAGTTCTGAGGTATTCTCTGTAGCTGCCTTCTTGACGCTTGCTTCCTTTACTGAAGGAGGGTTTAGTGTAAGACACTGTATTTCATAATGATGTAAGTACCAGAAATTTAGGCTCTGCTAAATGGCTGACAGGGAAAGGGAGAAATGGCCACACTGAAAGGTGTGCCCTACTGGATAACACCAGTGTGTTTGCTTCCAGAAATACCGTCTGAAGGGAAGAGACATCATACAGTGTTTTATAAAAGACTCTGTCATCTGGCGAAAAATTAGCTGGATCTATGACTTCTTGGTGAGGACAATAAATACCTTATTTTATCACATGCAAAGGTGGTGGGCAAGGCACCTATGTGCATAATTTGAAACTTGAGAAATGACCTGAGGTTAAGATGCAACAGAATAAGATGAGAACGAAGATCTGGGATCAGAATTTAGAAGCTCTTGGAAAGAAGTATGAAGACCACGATTATTACTTTTCTGAAATTTTCCCTACACAGGACAATGGAGAAGATAACACTGCAGGTGTATGACACAAGAGCAGACACTTCCTTGTTCCCCACCCATAGATGTTCCCTCCTCTAAACATTTTCTGTAGTGTCTGAGAAAGAAGAAAGTTACCGTTAAGTGAAAAGTCCATTCATTTTCTTCTCACTGGCATATGTAAATGGCTACAAAGAGTAGACTGGTTTTGGAGTAAAGTAACACTGGGTTTGGTTGTTGTGTGTGTTTATGTCCAGAAACTAAGAATTCACTAAAGATCATGTAAGTTGTATTGAGTTACTGGAAATGAAATACTTTTTTCAACTATAACTTTCATGTTTTTACTCAATACATGTCACACTGAGACAAATTCTGGTATATAATTTGCTCTGTTTTATCAAAATAGCATAGTTAAATGGTACTAAGTATCAGTGGTAAAATATGGTGGGTAGAAAGACTTGTCAAGTGGGTGATGGTAAAATCAAAATATCTGAGTATACCAGAATGCCTCTCTGAGTATTGCATTAAGTGGTACTTATTGTAAAATAAGAATTCCAGTTCCCTGGTCCAGCAAATAATGCAGTATGTTCCTCCTGTATAGCTGGTATGGAACAGGATTAATTACAGTAAATTTGTCAGTTAATGAAAAACTTGCCTGAAGCACTGGTATGACATGTACAAGTGATTTTTTTCTGATATTATATATGTGAATATATATGTTATGCATATATGTAATAGCTATAGCGCAAATAACAACGTATATGAAAAACTCATGTTCTTGTTATAAAGCCATCTCTGCAAGAAAGAATAAAAGAATTTGTTTTCTTTAATATTTTCTTTGCTCTCCATTTTAAATTTAAATTTATTTTAATTAAAATATTGTACTGTAATGAACAGTTTATTGTCTCGAGGATCTGACTCTGCTTTTGTACTCTTTTTAATATATGTTTTCTTACTTAATTAATGCAGAAAATCACTACCTGATCCTCAATCCCTGATGGCCTTCATTTGTGAAACATGGCAAGCAAGATTTAAGGTTCACTCATCCTGAACTATCTCATTGTGGCTGTTTTGTTACTTTTACATCTTTCTGTCTCTAAAGATCTAATAATGAGCCCCACTCATGTTTCGCCATTTGTGTTTGTGTAATTTTTCTAATGTTAGTTATGATCTGAAATGTAAACTTCTTTCTAGTCTGCAGAGAAAATTTCTCTTGGGTAAATCTCTGTTTAAATCAAATGCCAGCTAGCTGCTAAATTTTTATTTG
Source organism: Pezoporus flaviventris (assembly GCF_033815535.1). NCBI lineage: Eukaryota > Metazoa > Chordata > Aves > Psittaciformes > Psittacidae > Pezoporus > Pezoporus flaviventris. Next base: position 20,260,455 of record NW_026892550.1, on the reverse strand, counting down.
CCAGTAATAACTGGGACAGCAGTGTTTCTGGAGTGATCAATTATAGCTGTCGAATATCTTTTGGAAGAAGTGATCACATTCCCCAGCCATAGAAAACTAATATAGGGTCAAGGAGGTTGCAAAAGGTCGTGGATGCTGTTTCACTAAGCTGCAAAGCAGCTGATAAAGCAGAGTGTTGGTCTAGCAGAAATGCTTCCCAGAGGGAAGTGTTAATCAGACTATCCTTGGCAGGTAGAAGGGCAGTGGAGAATGCTTGGAGGAGAATGCTTGGAGGAGAATGTCTCCTTGGAATGGTAACACCATAAACCCTTTTTGTTTTAAAGTTTTAGGTATGAATGCAACTAGCTTCTTTTTAGAAAATACTTTGGAATATAAATATATTTTAATAGATATTTGTAGATTATTAGAAGTTTCTATTAAGAAACCGTATAAAATTTAATCTTGTATTCATGCTGCAGAATTCTGTTCTTACTGTCTGTCAAACAGCAATAGATTCTGAGCTCCTGAAAGTCATTATTTGGTTGGAAGAATCTGCATGTTTTCTTAGACTGCCTTACTGTATTGATATTCCCACTTCTGAAAAAAAAAGGAATACAAAATACTGAGGCAACCCTACTTTTTACAAATCTCAGCCAGAACACTAGAATCTGCTTTGTAGAAGCAGCAGTACCTCCAAAACTGACTGCTGTAAGGAGAAAAAGGCAGACAGTATTTTTTTTTCACGTCAAAACTTTTTTTTTTTAAAGTAGTTAACACTTTGTTTTCCAAAACAAAACAAAACAAAAACACAAGAACTTGACGATACCACTGGAAAAGAGTACTTGTAGGAAAATGCTAAAAAACATCTTGGAAAGTTTTCCTTAGCATCAGCTTATTAACGAAGCTACAGTTAGAAGAAAACAAGAATTTTTAATTTTTTTTTCTTCAGCTTTCAAATGCATCTGTATTTTTCAGAAAACCTAATTTATCCATGGATTAGGCCCCCTGCTCTGCAGTTATGATCCTTTCAGTAGTAGACTTCTGTATTTTTTCACTTTCAGTTCAAAGTTTGGGTCGTGGTTTTCAGCACTCTGGATTTTCAGTTACGACTTTTATGCTTTACCATTAATGCTACTGCATATGAGGGCAGTGGTTCAACAAATACTATTTTTCAGTCTGAGCAGGATAGTGTTTAGATTCTTTGGATGATAAATGATCCAAGGAGAGTAAGACATGTTTATACATATACAGTGATTTGTATATGTATCACTAACCGTGTAGTGAAGAAGTGATTAACTTCCTCTTTGATTAAATAAATAGACCATGTTGTCATATAGTGGGTGAAACTCCTACCCTCAACATCAGGCAGGGAAAAAAAAAAAGAACCAGTAATGATTAGCCTGAAAAATACAGGTAGAGATTTGGAAATCCCTTCCCTCACACACCATATTGAAACATACTTTACTTAGCTATACCATAGCACTTTGAAAGAAAAGTAAGAAATTTAAATATAGTTCCTTTATCTTTTCCTTCTGTTTCAGTTAATCCTGCCTTCAAACCTGAAGACACAGCTTGTGCCTGGAAGAATTTGCAGTCCTTTTGTGTTGTTTCACTGTCAAAATCAGGGTTTAAGAAGAAATGTGACTGCAACCATATAAATAATTGTTCACTACAAATAATGTGTGTGCTTATTTTTAGATAATAGGATCTTACTAAAATATTAATATGATAATATTAATATAATATTCATTAAAGTTAGCATAATATCATGTTCCATGTTAGCACTCCTTAAACTTAAAGGCTTTCACAATTTTCAGCCAAGATGCCATTTTGTCTTTATTAATTGCCTTAATTTTTCTTTCAAATTGGAAGCATAATTTTTCTTTCACATTGCTTCCATATGGTTCTTCTAGTATTAACTAGTAGAAGTTTGGCTTAACCCTATTTAAAACTGATACTTGCAAACTTCATGCATTGCATACTGTTCATAATATTACAATACCTTAGTAAATAAATAAGTAAATAAAATGGCTTAATCCTATTAAACCAGGCTTGCTTTAGAGTTACTCCTCACATGCAGAAAACACAGTAGACAAAAGAGCAAGAAATGCGTTTCAGTAAACGCATCGCTGTGGGAAAAGCTTTGGCCGCAGGGTGTCACTGTTGATCCGAGCAGTTTTATACAAAGTACTCCCTTTGGCAGTAGAAATGTTTCTCGTCCCAGCAACAGCAGGTGCCCCCTTAACTGTTTGAACATTTCTACTGAGAGGAGTGACTGATTATGGAGAAAGACTTCTTTCTTCTTCAAAATGTCAATGATTTTTATATTCCTGTGAATTGGAAAGTTGGTTTTCACGGTTTTGTTATAGAATTCAAATGTCATAAATTCATAAAAGAACACACAGCAAACAACTGAATATTCAGTAGCATTCACTTTGTGAATTCACTTTGGCTTTACATTTAAAATCCTCACCAATATATAATACAGTCTTCCAGATGAAAAGAATTCATAGCAAACAGAAAAAAGATGCATGTTAAGAAGGTTAAAAAACTCACAATGCTATAAATATTCAACAAATTGGCATCTAGGAAAATGTTTTGCAAATTTTATCACTTTTATATATCTATCTTATTATATCTCTTATATATATCCTATATCTTTTATCATAGTCCTTTTGCACTTGCTAGCTCAATTGGGCAATAAAACTGTATGTGAAGAGAGAGCTGATTTTTATGACATAACTGTTAAATACTTGAAGAATACTCAGAAATAAGTGTATATGTCACCTCTTTTGAACAGGCAGTTTGTTTGTAATTGTCCTGTTCCTTTCAGCATCATAATGTGCACAAAACTGGACAATACATTGGGGCTAGTTTATGATGTTTTACATTTCTTTTGCAGCATATTTACTGCTAAGAAGACTTAATAATACAAGTGATGTTTTTCTTGTCTAATAGAACTCTTTTTCCTTTCCCCATTCCCCACCTGCATCCCAGGTTTGTACATCATCTTATTGCTTTATATTCTGTGTCATTTTTTGAAGACATGGAAACCTGAAGTATACAATTCAAAATGTTACTTTCAAACCAAAAGTATTTCTTTCTTTTGGTCTTCCATTTTTTTTATTTTTCTCTCTCTTTCTCTCTTTTTCTTTGTTATTTTACTAGGAGGATTGGAGCACTGTATAATCTCTACAAATATGAATCCACCCTCTTAATACGAATAATAATACAGAGAGCTTTACAAGAGAGTATGAGCTGTTATGAAGCTAAGACTGACCATTTCTATATATTTGTTCTTTGAGCTGTTTTTCAGAGAAATATTGTTAGAAAATGACATATCCATGCAAATGTCACATTTTCCCAGTGCTTTTACTGTGAAGGTTTCAGTTACATAGAGAAAGCTGTGGGCAGAGTTATCTCCAAATAGAGTTTCTAAACTATAAACTAGGGTGTAGTCAAAGTATTCTTTGGATTAAAAAAATACCTTCAGTGTTTTGTTGCAGACCCATCATTAGTTTCATTTTCATTTATCTTTTTTGTGTCTTTAGCATATTTTGGAAAGTATAGAGGGATTTGTGAAATGTCAAAAGGGCATTTTGTAGTACTTAAAACTATGTAGTTTTATGTATGTATCATAGTTTCTTCTGTTTAGATAATTCAAATATGCACTCCTTTGAAAATCTGCTGTTTGATACCAGAGCCAGCAGTAAACAACAGTAGTAGTAAATAAAAAAACATGTATTTTTCAAGCTGCATATTTGTTTAGCAGAGTTTCAAAAGACTAATTTACTGGTGAGAAAGTTCAAAGAGGTTCAAAGAATATGAAAAATAAAAAAAAGCCCTGAATCTAAACTGGGAAGATGTGAATGAATTTTCATCAGCGAAAAAGCCTGAAATAATTCAGTGATTAGAAATCAGTACCAGTGAGCTAAAAGAGGTAAATATGAACTGATAACTTTACTGAAACTATTATTTTACAAGGTACCTGTGATTAAGGAGATTTGGGGGAAATATTAGAGAGATTAAAGCTATCACTCTTTGCTTATTATTATCTCTGTTTCTAAATTTAGTTTGTAATTTTCTTTTGGAAAAGGGAAACAAAATAGAACTTAAAAATTTAAATTCTGAAAAGGGAAAGTTACTATACAGTGAATTTACTATTTAGGGAATTCCGAGTCACCTGCCACAATTCTCTTGAGAGAACTAGAACAGTTTTTATCTTTGGTGTGTTTCAATGTCTCCAGCTGCAAAATTAACAAGGTACTTCAGTAATGAGGGCGATATACAACCTGATGTGTTATTTCAGATAGGAAGAAACTTTGTGGAATAATGGATAACATATAGTCATTAAGAGGTAGTTTTATCTTTTAGTTATATGTTGTACAGTATCAACAAAGCAGAAAATAGAATACATGAAATTATTTTCCTGCAGAATATAGAGATTCATAATTTGTACTCAGTTACGCAATATTTCAAAAGTAGTCTTCAAAATTGGATTTGACCCACTATAGATTTGGAAAAATTACCAGAGAGAAGTTAACTTACTTTGAAAAAAGAAAAGAAAAAAACTACCCCCAATCTGAACTTTAATATCAAATTATTTTATTGAGCAAATTATTGGGCATCATTGGCTTGCTCTTAGCTTGCAGTAATTCATATACATTTTAAGTGTGAGGGTAAATAAAACGTGACTGGTCATTAAAATTATGGAAGATTCATAAGACTTGGTGAAGTATAAAATAATTTTCTACCTTAAAATATGCGATCAGAGAAAAATGTCCTTGCATGATATGATTGTATAGTAGATTGTATATCATTGTTCTTATATTATTTTCAAAAAGAACTGGTCTTGACATCTGCCAGGACAACATGTTGATAAGGGCTGCAATGGTAATTCCTGTGTATTGACAGGACAGAAACCAAAGTAATGTATTGATTTATCCAGGTCATGAACTCCAAATGACAAGCTGTTGTTTTTATGGCAGATGAAGTTGCTAAGCCACTATTAATCATATTTGAAAAGTCATAGCAGACGGGTGAAGTTTCCAGTGACTTGAAAAAAGGAAACGTAACCCCCATTTTTAAAAAGAAAGAAGGAACAGCTGGAGAAATACAGGGCACTCAGTCTCACCTCTGGTCATGGGAAAATGATGGAGCAGATCCCCTGAAAACTATGGTAAGGCACATGGAAAACAAAGAAGTGACTGGTGACAGCTGACATGGCTTCAGTAAGGGCAAATTGTGCCTGACAAATCTGATGGCCTTCTATGATGCGTTACAGCATTTGTGGATAGTGGACTTATGCCTAGCATTTGATACTGTCTTGCAACACCATCCTTGTCTCTAAAAAGGAAAGATGTGGAATTTGATGGGTGGCCCACTCACTAGATAAAGAATTGGCTGGGTGGTTGCATCCAAAGAGTTGCAGTCAGTGACTCAATGTCTGGGTGGAGATCAGTGACAAGTGGTGTCCTTCAGGGTTCTGTATTTGGACTAGTACTATTTAACATCTTTGAGGGACTGAGTGCACTCTCAGCCAATTTGTGGAAGCTGAGTGGTGTGGCTGATACTCTAGAGGGAAGGGATGCCATCCAGAGGGACCATGACAGACTAGGTGATGAGTGGCTTGAGAGTAGCCCTGCAGAGAAGGATTTGGGGTTATTGGAGGACGAAAACTGAGTGTGAGCTGGCAATATAAGCTCACAGCCCAGAGACCCAACTGTATCTTGGGCTGCATCAGAAGAAGCGATTGTTGCCCTTTTAGGTAGCTCTCATGAGACCCCACCTTGAGAACTCTGTTGAGCTCTGAGGCCCCAGCATAAGAAAGACATGGACCTGTTAGAGCACATCCAAAGGAAGTCCACAAGGATGATCAGGGAGATGGAGCACCTCCCCTAAGAGGACAGGCTGAGAGACCTGAGCATGTTTAGCCTGGAGAAAAAAGGAAGACTTTATAGAGGTCTTTCAGTACTTACAGGGGGCTTACAGGAAGGATCTGGAAGGACTCTATCAAGGAGTGCAGGGTTTATGGTTTTAAACTGAAAGAGGGTAGATTTAGAATAGCTTTTAGGAAGAGAACCTATGCTATAAAGGTGTTGAGACACTGAAACGGAACAGGTTGCCCAGAGAAGTTGTGGATGCCGTACCTTTGGAAGTGTTCAAGGCCAGGCTGCCTGAAGCTTAAAGAAACCTCATCTAGCGGAAGTTGTCCCTGCTCATGGGAGGGGGGCTGGAACTAGATAACCTTTAGAAGTCCCTTCCGACACACGGAATTCCAGGATTCTGTGTTCCTGGTCTTAGATCTAAGAAATGAAACAGCCTGTAAAATGAGCAAAAAAGGTGTTTTAGTTTTATTCTCTTCAGAAATTTCACGTATCAGAGAGACAACAGCAGATGATAGCTAGAAATATAATTCCTATGTCATATGAATTTAACTTACTGGGGTTGGGACTGTATTAATATCTGACAATGAGATTTTGATTCATTCGTAGTTTCTTGGTTTATGGTTCACGCACACACACAAGGTCTTAGAATCACAGAACCATAGAATCATAGAGTAGTTAGGGTTGAAAAGGACTGTTATGATCATCTAGTTCCAACTCCCCTGCCATGGGCAGGGACACCTCACACTAAACCATCTCACCCAAGGCCTCATCCAACCTGGCCTTGAACACTGCCAGGGATGGAGCATTCACAACTTCCCCGGGCAACCCATTCCAGTGCCTCACCACCCTTATGATAAAGACCTTCCTCCTTATATCTAATCTAAACTTCCCCTGTTTAAGTTTAAACCCGTTACCCCTTGTCCTGTCACTACAGTCCCTAATGAAAAGTCCCTCCCCAGCATCCTTACAGCCCCCCTTCAGATACTGGAAGGCTGCTATGATGTCTCCATGCAGCCTTCTCTTCTCCAGGCTGAACAGCCCCAACTTTCTCAGCCTACATTCATTTGGGAGGTGCTCCAGTCCCCTGGTCATCCTCGTGGCCCTCCTCTGGACTTGTTCCAACAGTTCCATGTCCTTTTTAAATTGAGGGAATCAGAACAGCACACAATACTCCAAGTGAGGTCACACAAGGGAAGAGCAGAGTGGCAGGATCACCTCCTTTGACCTGCTGGTCACGCTCCTTTTGATGCGGCCCAGGATACGGTTGGCTTTCTGGGCTGTGAGTGCACACTGAAGCCTGCTTGTGTTCATTTTGTCATCAGCCAACACCCCCAAGTCCTTCTCCACAGGGCTGCTCTGAATCTCTTCTCTGCCCAACCTGTAGCTGTGCCTGGGATTGCTCCGACCCAGGTGTAGGACCTTGAACTTGTCACGGTTAAACTTCATGAGATTGGCATCAGCCCACCTCACAAGTGTGTCAAGGTCCCTCTGGATGGCATTCCTTCCCTCCAGCGTATCAACTGAACCACACAGCTTGGTGTCATCGGCCAACTTGCTGAGGGCACACTCAATCCCACTGTCCATGTCAGCGACAAAGATGTTGAACAAGACCGGTCCCAACACCAATCCCTGGGGGAGAACACTTGTTACTGGTCTTCAGCTGGACATTGAGACATTGACCACAAGTCTTTGCATGCTGCCATCCAGCCAGTTCTTTATCCATCGAGTGGTCCATTTATCCAATTGATGTCTCTCCAATTTAGAGATAAGAATGCTGTTTGGACAGCGTTGAACACTTTGCACAAGTCCAGGTAGATGATGTCAACTGCTCTGCCCCTGTCCATCAGTTCTGTAGCCCCATCATAGAAAGCCACCAAATTGGTCAGGCAGGATTTCCCCTTAGTGAAGCCATGCTGGCTGTCACCAAGTACCTTGTTGATTTTCATGTGCATTTGCATGCCCTGCAGGAGAATCTGCTCCAAGGTTTTGCCAGGCACAGAGGTGAGACTGACTGGTCTGTAATTCCATGGGTCATCCATTTTCCCCTTCTTGAAAATGGGGGTTATATTTCCCTTTTTCCAGTCATCAGGAACTTCACCTGACTGCCATGATTTTTCAAATAGGATGGACAGTGGCTTCTGCAACTTCATTTGCCAGCTCCTTCAGGACCCGTGGATGGATTTCATCAGGTCCCATGGACTTGTTTAATTTCAGGTTCTTAAGATGGTCTCGAACCAGGTCCTCTCCGGCAGTGGGCACAAGGTTTTCATTCTCACAGTCCCTGCATCTGCCTTCCAAGACTTGCATGGTGTGGTCAGAGTATTTACCAGTGAAGACTGAGGCAAAGAAGTCATTCAGAACCTCAGCCTTCTCCAAGTCCAGGTTTGCCATTTCTTTTGACAGCTTTCAGAGAGGGCCCATTTTGTCCCTAGTCTCTTTTATTTGCAATGTAACTTAGTAAAGTCTTCTTAAAGATTGATTAGGGTGTTGAAAATAGGAAAAGAATAAACCAAAATCTTAATGCTAAAAGTTTAACAAAACCAGCAAGTAGACTATCCTTTTCAAATATACCTTTTGGTTATCTTCTTTTCAGGGGCAAAATAATAAGTAGTGCTTTTCTAGCTGTCTACCAGTTCTGCCACTGCTTGCATTGCAGGATTAAATCTAAAATACAAAATAATATATTATGCAGACAAAATGAAAGAATATAAACTTTCAAACCCTTGAAATTGGTAAGTGGAAATAGGTTCTGTCTGAGTACTGGATTGTAGAAAAAAAGAGATTAAAAATTATTCAAGATTTTAGTATGTTACCACTGCAGCTAGATCAATATTGGGGTCATGGGGTGGTAGGAAGACTTTGGGATAAGTAAATGCTAATTTCAATCTAAGCAGTCCCAGAAGCTATCTGTTAAGGAAAAATAAGATCTGTGCCTAACCTGGTGTAAAGGAAAGGGTGTTTTATAAAATGCGAAAAAATAAGTCACATGGAAATACACACTGGAAACATTTTTTCTCACTGTTAGTAGAAGAAAAAAAGTGCTGTATTTCTGCAAATTAAAACTGTAACAATTGTCATATTACTAACCAGGTTAGAAATATTTTCAATGTGCTGTTTCTCTGTGTGGAAAAGAATTTTGGTAAGATTCTGTGCTTCTTTCTGTGCTTTTGTTATTTATTATGCTGTCATGGTTTAAACCCAGTCAAGTAACTAGTTCACTCCCCCCCTTCTTGTCCTCCCCCTACTCCCAGAGGGATGGAGAGGAGAATCAAAAAGAATGCAACTCCCACAGGTTGAGATAAGAACAGTTTAGTAACTAAGGTATAACACAAATCACTACTGCTACCACCAATAATAATAATGATAAAGGAAATAACAAGGGAAGAGAATACAACAGCTCACCACCCTCCGACCGATAACTCATCCACCCCCCTCCCAGCCCGACCAAGCTCTGATCGATACCTCCTCCAACCCCACAGTCCCCCAGCCCTTCCGGGTAACTCCCAGTTACATCCTGGGCATGACGTGCTGTAATATGGAATACCTCTTTGGTCAGTTTGGGTCAGGTGTCCTGTCTCTGCTTCCTCCTGGCTTCCCCTCCTCCCTGGCAGAGCATGAGGCTCACAAAGTCATTGGCCAGACCAAAACACCGCTGTCAGCTCTGTTCCCAGGCCAAAAATCAAAACACAGCGCTGCACCAGCTACCAAGAAGGAGAAAAATGACTGCTACTGCTGAACCCAGGCCATATGCACAGAGATGGATTTTCTGTTTGGGAAAAAGAGACACACATGAAACAAATACCTGGAGAATTGCAGCACTGCCGTTCTCTTGATAGTCTCTTTAAAATCCCCCCCAAATGAAAATATACATTCTTATCTGCTTTGCTAGTAGTAATAAAACACCTCAACATTTTTTCTGCTTGTGTTTTCTTAAAACAGGCCAGTTTTAGTAATAGATTCGATATATAGCAACTTAAAAATTGTATGAATCTTTTATTGGCCTTTGTGAATTATATAAAATTGCTGTTTAACTGTGTTGTAGACTTAGAATTTTGTCAATTCTGCATTTTTTAAAACATAATGAATACCTTGCATATATATTGATCTAAATTTATAAATTGAGATGTTGGTTAGAACCCTACACCACTAAATTTTCATCTTACAGAGATAATGGTGGTTGTAGATGAGGACCCATAAACCTGCAATGGAAAGCCTCACTGGGTTTTGATTGTTTTGTTATCTCAAATGATATTAAAATCTTTGGTACAAAAATGAGTATTGTTAGGTCAGGAAAAGTGTTGCGATCAGTGAAGAAGCTAGATGAGCAAAAAGGCAGTTTCTGAAGCACTCTCTCTCAACCTTCCCCTCTTCCCCCCATATTGATGCTGAAATAGTTTCTAAATCAAGGAAAATGACAATAAATCTTGCAGGAGACTGGTTTGTCCACTTCAGATGTATTAGGCTTGTTTTTCTTGAATTTGGTTGTGTACTTGGCTGATTGCTTCTTTCTGTTCTGTTTGCATAAAGCCTGTTTTTTCCTTAAGCTTTTGTCCTAAATAAATAATTTAAGCAATATTCAATGCTCCATGTTGTGACTCTAAGTCAAGAACGTTCTGGTAAAAAGCAGTGTATTACATTTGTGTGTCGGAGAGCCGCATGCTGAAAGTTTTGACTAGATTTGCTAATTAGACTTATAAGAGATAATGCCTAAGGGATGTAGAAGGGAGAGGAGGTCCGTTTGGACACTGTCACAGGGAGAAATTTCAACTGCTTTGTAAATTTAGAATTGCTGCATAAGATTTTTTTTTCTGGCCAGGAGAAGAATTACATATTTGATAAAAGTTTAACATTACAAAGAACATCAAATCTTCTGTAGGATTTAATTTTGTTAGGGAGTTAACATTGGTGCTATATCCAGATTCTCTCTCATTTATATAGAAGGATTTTACTTCAGGCAAAATGAATGAAGGCTCAAAGTAGGAAGGTTCTTAGACCACTGGTCAAACTGAAAGTTAGAATTATTCCACAAGACAGGTTGTGCTGGAATCTCCCCTTCTTTGAAATCTCAAAATTCATAATTCCCTTCAGTCTAAAATGTAATTCTGCTTTCAAGAAAACTGTCAGAAAATCTTTTTTTACCTTAGGCAGTGAAATTTTCGAAGTAGCTATTTAGAATATTAGTATAAAATACCTATTGAAATGAACTGTCTAAAACTCAGCTACTGACATATTGCAGTCCATTTTTCTTAACAAACATACGCAAATGCATAAACTATCAAATTACCTCAATCCAAAATTAATGTTTAACTGGGGAAATAAAAATGAGCCACTTTTTTCCTGAATTCTGAAACATGGCAGTGTTCTCTCCTTAAGAAATGGCTAAGACACTACCCTGTAGTAATCACCAGGTATTTCTGCAATTTGTGTAAGAACACCTTATTTTACCCGTTGATGACTGACTGATGGCTTGGCTTCGCGAATGAAGATTTGGAAAGGGCTTTACCCACACATGATGACTAAATGTGGGTTAGGCAAATCTGGTTGGAAAAAAACCTGTTTGGTCATTCAGGACGTTTCTGAACAAGACTGTCATATCTTGGGTGAGTCTCAAGTGACCAATGTCTTGAACCATCTGCATGCAGGGTTGGGTCTGCTGCTTCCAATGCACCTTATCATCTGCCATTTCGTCCATTGCCTGTCGCTACAGAGCTCTGCAAGTGAGAGTAAACCCTTCCGGCCTGCACAGTGGATTTTTAAGGTGAGGCCCAGCGTGTGTGGAACTGGCCCCACCCTTTACACCTAAGGTTTATCTGCCAGGGCCTAGCTAGATAGGACGGTGACAGCAAAGTCCTCAGGTCATAGGTTTGGTTGGAGTGTCCTTCTCTTAGATGGAAGGCCTTACAAGGCTAGACGAACTCCATCTGCCCGGGTTTGAAATTAGAGTTTTCCTTCTCCTAGGATGGTTGCTTGAAGGCTAGTGAGCAGGATTGATTGATGATGGCTTGGCTTCACGAATGAAAATTGGGGAAGGTCTTTACCCAAGCTTACTACAAGCGTGATGATGACTAAAAGGGCAATGCGGGATAGGCAAATCCTTTTGGAAAAAAGGCTGCTTGGTCATTCAGGATGTTTCCGAACAAGACTGTCATCTCCTGGGTCAATCTCGAGTGACTAATGTCCTGATCCGCCTGCATGCAGGGTTGGGTCTGCGGCTTCCAGTGCATGAGCAGGATTACTATTGCAACAACACAACATCAGTAGGATTTTACCCATTACCCACTTATTCACATGTAGTAACACCCACTGACCAGGTCAAGACATTCTCCTTTTGAACTATATCAAACAATGTTTAGATATTCTTCTGTCAGATGAGGATCTGTAATTTAATCACTGGGATCTTATTTCAATACTTCTCTTGAGACTAAAATACTCACTTATCTGAAATATAAGTTATTCATTCTCCTATGGCTTCTCTTCAGCCTATTAGCCTAAACTATCTGACAGCCAATACAGCTTTGCCCTGTCTGCAATGTCTATCGGCTTCAGCTAAAGCAGTGTTAGGCCAATGCTTAGTGGTTTTGAAAATCCCTTTTGAAGGGAATATCATTCCACCCAATTGATCAGCTTTATGACAAAGAACCAGTTTCAAATGCCATATTTAGCCCTTTTGAGTTGTACACATGACCATTGAAACAATAAGAAGCATTAAACATTATGTTTTGATGTAGACAAAGCGTTTGACTCCATTGAATGGTGTTGCATCTTTTTCCTGCTTTAAAAGGTGCTGTTTGGAGAGTGTAAGATTAGAAGGATAAAGTTCCTGTATATTTGAAAGCATAGTTTAGATCAGCTATACCTTATTTTCATTCAACTGCTATAGAATTTCTTTCTGGGTATCTGTCAGAACAAGAAATTTAAAGGGCTTCAGTTTGCTGATACTGCCAAGCATATTTTTCTACAAACTGATAATCCACTCAGCTGCTACCCCAGCAGACTCTGACCTTTCACAAATGCACCTAATTGGTCTGTAGAATGATTTGTTAACTGGTGCACTACACAAGACCCAATTATTGCTTGCTTTTCTCCTAAATTAAACAGATTTTGTAGGTAGGATATATTAATAGTAATTTTGTTGATACGTAGCTATGCTATCTGAGGTTTCTTTGTAAAAACTGTCATTAGAGAACACATTCTTCCACTAGCACTTTTTGCAATGCTTCTCTTAAGTCTTTGTTTACCTGAAAAGGCAGGCTATGGGGTATGGACAGAGAAGAAAATTTTGTCTGATGTGGGGGAAATGGTACAGAATGCGGAGGATGAAAAGTCATGATGAACATGAAGAAAAAAGGGAAAGCACAGAAAGATCAACCAAAAGAAAATCAAAAACATGAAGCATTATGCTACCTGAATATCACTGTCATAGAAGCTTGAAATAATGTAGAAAGGAACAGTTGTTTATGCTAGCAGAGGCCACAGCAGCAATGAGGAAAGCTCAAGTGTTTTGGGAAAAAAAATCTTTTAGCCATCTGGTGAAGTCATGAAGACAGAACTGTCTCTTAGCACTATTGAGAAGCACTTCTTTCCAAATTTGTCAGCAAAATTTTTGGTGACTGCCCCTGTAATTTGCTGCTCTAACACCATAGAATGGGGAGGGGACAAGACCATTAATCTTGTGCACTGAAAAAAAAAATATTTTTTTCTGATGTCTATATGAGTCATTTGTTTTATCTTTTTTCACAGCATTAAGGGTATTTCTTTTTTTCTTCTTCTGGAGTTGGCAACAACTTTTGCCTTATAAGGATAAAACAAAGTTAGAAAAAATGAACTCTTAAAGTAAACAATCTGCTCATGAGTTAAAACTGCAATTTAGTTAAAATTTAATAAATTTTTTTTAATGCATTTATTATATTTTGTCACAACAGCAAGGGTATACATAATTTATATCTTGTTTATAAGCCTAACAAATGTGTTTTCCAGAGATAAGGGGTCTGTTTCTAATACCAGTTACTCTTTGCAAAGCAGAACTTTTGTAAAAGGTTTATGAACATTACTTGTGATTATTTGTTGATGGTGTTTCCTTTTATAATTGTAGCCCTGCCTTGCTTCCCAGAAATCCCAGTGCTTATTCACTTCATTTGATGACCAGTGAAGATCAGCTTCCCTTCAGATAATTTCTCAGACCAGCAGGGGAATTCAGCATCCTGAAACTGCCCTGTAGATGTACGACTCTGTTAAGTAAGAAACTCTAATTCTTAATTACTGTTAGCAGGTATTTAGGTATCAGAAATATGGGTACAAGATACTTGTCACTGAATTTACCTGGATATTTTTAGCTTTGTATCCCAGTAGTTTACAATCTAATCTAAGATATTACAAAACCCAATGCCAAAAATCTTTATTTAATTGGTGACTATTTTAGCTAGGTTTTCTAAAGGGCTTAATTTTTCCTTAAGCATTGTAATAAAGCGCCAGATCTTAAAGAGAACCAGCGTTGAGAACTGAGCTCTTGAAAAAAACACATACTAGTGTTTGTTCTGTAATTAAACTGGTGAAACCATGGGTGAAACCTTGGCCACACTGAATTGGGTGGCAAAAATACTCTTGATTTCAGTGAAGTTAGGATTTCATTCATCAGAATGGAAGGATTTTTAAAAACTCTGCTTGAAGTTCAGTCTCTGCCTCTTATGGGGAGAAAAAAATTGCTGATTATTATAGTCTTATCAGCCTTTTTTCTTTTGTTCTCTGCTCTGCAGTGAAATGACACTCACTGGTGGCAAAATAGGTTTTAGAATTATCACTCAGGGAGGTGAATGGAGGACTTGGGTATTTTACTCCTAGATCTACTTTTGTTGCCAGCTGAACTGTCAGCTCTTGCAGGCACCGCGGTGTGTTTCCTTTTGCAGTATTTTCTTCACCGTGATAGATTCCACTACTGGGAACTAAGTTGAAGTGACCCTAGCTTGGAAGGTACCCTCTTGGTAATCTGCAAAATTAAACCTATAAAGAGCCAAGTGGCCTCAAGAGCAGATATGAAGTGTGTCTGTTGTTTCTCATCTGTCAGGTTTCTGCATACAGAGCTAGTTTAGCGGTCTTCCTCCTGATCCCTGATGGTTATGAACAAGCCTCTATATCTGCCTCCAGGTGATTTTTCCTTGAACAGAGCTGATACCATTATAACAAGATATGCTTTGTGGCTGAGAGAGTGGGGTACTGGATTTGGACTCAGGGAGAAAAGAGTTACTTTGCCTTTTCTGTCATTGATCTCCTTTGGGAAAATTAGTTTGCCTCAATAACTTCCCCATGTGTAGAAGGAGAATAATGCTTCTTTAGAAAAAAGGACTGTTTGTTCTTAGGTTATCTCAGGTAGAGCTGTGACAGAACATATTCTGGCTGAAACACAGAAGTACATGGGAGGAGAAGTGACAGTTCTTGGAGACAGCAGTAACAGAAGAGACATAGAGGTAGCAGTTCTTGTCCTTGTCACCGACTCTACAGATAACTTTGAGAAAAGTCACACATTCTCTTTGTGCTTTAGTTTTCAGGAGCTTTCCTCTATTAAACAATGATGTTCTGAGGACAAATTAATTAACTTTTGTGAGGCATTCATCTACTACAGAGATTGGAAGTAGATTTCTCTTTCACTTTCACAAAGCAGAGGTACTTCACAGGAGAATGCATGTGCAGCACAAGTGAGAAGCAGGGCAAAGGGTCTCTTGTCATCATTGCACTCTTACTGAGTGGTCCACAATATGCTAAAGCTCCTTCAGAAATTATAGCTGGAAATAACCTGCCCCAGTAAATACAAAGCTGCTATTTAGGATAGGAGAGCACGTATCTAAGCCCTTTTGACTTTGCTTTTAAAATAGTCCTAAGTTACATAAAGATCCGATATGCATGAGAAATCTGCAGCCATTAAGATATTATAATGGAAAATAAAAATATATTTCCAATGAAAAACTAATGATCACAAAAACAAGAAGTAATGAAAATTCAAGAAAATAATGGAAATGCATAAATAATAGAACTCAAAGATTAGCTAGGGAGCTAATATGTATATGATGCAATTATATTTTTGAACCAATTGCCAAAATTTGTGGCATGTTATTTATTTCATTTAACTCAATAAATTCATGATGCAAATGTTGTATGTGGACAAAAAAAGGGTACATATTTGTGGGATTTTGTACACACCAGTAATCAAATAGCAGCAGAAATATTTTTGCTTAAAATTTCAAATGTCTTTTATCTAGTCAGGCCACTGTTTCACAAGCTTGGTTTGCCTGTCTGCACCGTTCACTGAATGTCAGTTTCTTTTTGTGTTTCTATTGTTTCTCACCTATTGCACTGTCCTGGTTTCATCTGTAAAAGTTGGTTTTTTTCTCCTTCCTAGTAGCTGATGCAGTGTTGTGTTTTGGCTTTAGTCAGATAAAATGCTGATAGCACACCGTGTGTGTTATCATGATGTTTTAGTTGTTGCTACGTAATGCTCACCCTGATCAAGAACATTTCTGTCTCTCATGCTCTGCTAGTGAGGTGGGGCACAAGAAGCTCTGAGGAAGCAGAGACAGGACAGCTGACCCAAACTAGGCAAATGAGTATTCTATACCACAGCACATCATACCCAGTATATAAACTGGGTGAAATCACCTAGATCACTGCTGGGGTCAGGCTTGATATCGGTCAGCGGTTGGTGAGCATTTGTATTGTGCATCACTTGTGTATATTGGGTTTTGCCCCCTTTTTCCTTTTAGTTGTATATTTTCTCTCCCTGTTATTGCCCTTATCATGATTATTATTAGTGGTATATATTTTACTTTAGTTATTAAACTGTTCTTATCCCAGCCTGTGGGGTTTACATTCTTCTGATTCTCCTCCTCATCCTGCCCAGAATGGGGAAACAGGAAAGGGAAGGGTGGGGTGGGTGAGTGAATGGCTGAGTGGTTCTGACTTACCAGCTGGGTTTAAACCATGACATGCATGATTGTAAAATTGTCATACAGTTATTTACGCACCTAGGGTCTTATTAATACCTAACTATTAAGGCATTATTAGAATGCTAGGAACCCCACCACTCAGGTCTGCACTGTGGTTATCCTCACAATGGCCTGCTACTGCATGCTACAATATGAAAAGCATATGAAAGGATCTGGACGTTATGAGCTGTATTCTCCATACGTACTACTTGTAAGCTGCTGTAATTCAAAGCACAGGAGAGTATCCATCTAAAGCCTGTTTTCAGGATGAGGGCTGGATGGGATACTAGAAATGTTCAAGGCTAGGCTAGATGAAACTTTGAGCAACCTGATCTAGTGGAAAGAGTCCCTGTCTTTGGCAGTGGGGTTGGAACTAGACGATTTTTAAGGTTCCTTCTAACCCAAACCATTCTATGACTCTATGATTTGATTGTTTAATGCATTAAGCCTCCATGAGCCACTGATCCTGCTGCAGCATGCTCCAGATCATGAGTGACACACACATCTGAATATGTTGTGGTGCATTAACAGTGTTTATGATTGATGAATTCGGACTTGAGAATGGACCTTGGTATTATGTTTAAATGGATATTTGGACTAAACTTGTCCTGTTACAAATCCCATTGCTTACATGCTGGTGCTGCAGCAAAACATTGCATGTGTTCAGTTTGTCAGCAGAAGACAACTTGTGCCAGGTTACCCTATTCTCTGAGAGCTGGTCAGAGCTGTGCTGCCTGCAGACAAGCCCTCCTTACCAGGCAGCCCTGATGACAGCATGCAGGGCTGAGGCCATGCGCATTGCAGCAGGGCTGGCTGCCGGGGGCCGTCTGTCTTCTGGACAGCAGTGGCTAGCCCCTGGCACAGCCATATTTCTTCAGCTATCACTTCAGGAAGGACCATCTAAATGCTACTTTATTTAACCAAGGAGGACTGTCATGTTCAAAAACTTCTCTAAATACCATAACAACACAGGGCAGAAATACTTCAATGCTGCAATGTGCAAAATAAAAGCATTATTTACCCTTTTATTTTCCCAGAAGGTTAATGTGAAAAAGTTGTGTGACTGCAGCAGTTTCTCAAATGACTCTTGAGTTAGCAACAGTAAATCGCTGATGTTTGGCTAAAAGGTTTTTTTTAAAAAAAAAAAACAACAGTGGAGGATTTTAGATATTCTGTTAATTTCTTAGCATTACAGCAGTCACCACCATAAATCTTCTGTTAAGACTGCCTGTGCTTTCCCCTGGCTGCAGGTGGTTGCTTAGCAACCTCCTTGGTTTAGTCATGTGGTAAAAGTACTGGGATGACAAAAAAAGTTCACGTTAAAATTATATATATATGAAAAAAGAGGGAATACTTTTTACTTCCAGAGCATACTTTTCAAAATGACTGGCTAGGTAAAAAGAAAACTAGATTTGAACAACCTGAAAATTTGTTTTCATTGTGCTCAGATACTTGAGGTGTAAACATTCACTTAACCTCAAATTCCAAACAATTCGTTTTGAAATTTTACAGACAAATCCACTCCAGACTTCCAGTGTTCAGAAAAATACTTCACTGGTTACACTGCAGTGCAATCCCCTTGATAACAGGATAAAATTGCATGTGTCTGCAAAGAGAATTAATGGCATTATGACATTTACTGAACACATAAAGTACTTTGAAGTACGTAAACACATCAGAAAATATGTGTCTTTGTAAAGGACTTCAATTTTTAAATGTTAAACTCTCTTTAAAGCAGAAAGATTTTTGAAAGCCTATTTGGATTCCTAATGCAAAGCTTGGTACAATCACTATTTTTTTTTTGAAAGAATGGCTTTGGTGGTTTTTTTTTTTTCCTTAGAGAGTTGGTGGAGCCTCCATCCCAGGAATTTTGAGCTGGTGTTATTTCCTTTCAGAATTTCAGAGAGCAAGTGTATAATGAGGTAAGTTTTGAGTTTTCAAGCTCACATCAAATGAAAAACTTTTTGATGCTTTTTTCTTTTCGTTATGTTAAATATTCAACTTTTTCCTTTTTTTTTTTTACAGAATGTTAAATTCACATGTTTATAAAGAACTTGGCTAAAAAGTCTCATGTTAGTGTAGATGGAGATAGAGAAAGGAAAGCATATTAACATAAAGGGTCTGATTCAATCTTCCTTTGCTGAAAAACCTAAATTCTGATGGAGATTTTGTCAAGAAGGTGATTGAAGTGGTTTCAAATATGTAGTTTCAAAAATCAGATTACTATTAAAGGATTACTGGTTTTCTTTTTGTAGTATATTTTGGCTAGGTTCACCCACATTGTGACTTCTTGTTTTGGGGAAAATTCCTTCCCCATTTTGAGGTATCAATGAAATGAAGAAGGCTGATGGATATGTTGATTTGCTGTTACAGCTATATGAACTTTTAAAATGGAAATTTGTGTTACTAGGCTGGTCCTCCGTTTCCTTGTACAACTTTATTGTTAATTTAGAGATGTTATCTCATTCTCTTTCATTTTCTAACCCCACTCACCAAGCTGTTTGTCAGTGCTTCTGGCTTGTGCTGGTACCTGTCCTGTTAGCAGCAGACCACAGCCATTGCCATTGCTCTGCCTGGTGGGAATTATTTTGCTTTCCTTACCTTCATTACTCTCAGTTACTGAGTCACTTCCCTTTGTCCTTGGTTCTGCCACCTCTCTGTTAGAACAAGGATTTATTTTCGTGGCTGGTGAAAGGTTTGTCCTAACCGATGCCTTGCATCCGCCTGCTGAGCCTACCCTGAATTTCCAAATAGAGATGTATTTTCCAGATACATTTGATCTCTTATTTCAGGGGATATTACAGCATCATTATTTTTGTCTTGCATATGTCTGCAAATGTACATTTGTTTTTTTTTAAATAAACTAATATCAAGAGCTCATTTTGCAAAATGTCTAATCTCTGAAATCTGAGAGGCAGCTCTGACAAACAGAAAGACAAAGTAAAAGCTGACAGCCAGGTTTTATAGATAGATGCATTTATTTGTTATTTGAAGCAAGGAGTAGTTACAAGAGAGGAGTATCCTAGCAGCTTTATGAGATACTGCTTTCTTTTTGCTTCTTATGGTCAAGAACAACAGTTCACTTAGATGAACAGAGGTCAAGATAATTGATAGAAAAAAGTACTGTTGAAAGACTCCTTTGAGTTGTTTTACAGGATCAAATATGGTAACTGAAGATGGGAACTCCCCTGACTTCTCATTTTTTTCTCATACTTTAAATACACAAGGTATGGCAGGGATAGTAAGATGATTATCTGTGATTTCGGTACACTGAGAAAAAAAATATATTACTTACAAGCTTTATTTCTCCTGAGATTCAACCAATACATTTTGTTCAGTTAGCATAATATTGATAACTGGAGTAAGACTGGCGTAAGACTGGCATAAGACTATTAATTTGCCGGTGGGTGCATTTTAGTTGTCTGCAGAACATGCAAAGGTTTTTTTAAGACTGCCTATAGATATAATGTGAATTGCTACCTATTAGTTCACCTTTATCCTTCAGATAAAGACTCAAGAAATCTGAATGAGTGTTTAAAAGGGCAGGACTTGTTTGTTCTCTCACAGTCCACTGAAGACTGTGAGGAAATTACGTGAGATCAGATCCAGCTTTTCAATTTATGAAGTTAAAGAGAGCTGTGTCAGAAGAGTGTAGAATTTCACAACACTCTATTGAATATATTGGAAGGGGCGGGAGGGGAGGGTAGAAAGAGCATATAATTCACTGACATACTTCATCACTTCACATACAGATATCACATTCAATTAAGTATAGAGCTGTCTGTCAACAAACTTGACACATACATGTAGGGAATGTCACCAACCCCCCCAAAATTAACATTCATGTTATGATGGACTGACAGCTTACCAACTGAGTCAATGTTCCCTGATTTTGCCTATTCTTGATTCAGAACAGTGCAATGTCCTTGCAGCATGAACAAACTTAATTAACTGAGGGATATGGCCGAGCACAAGCCGAGTCAACAATTTATACAGCATTTTTTTAAAAAAAAGAAAAAGCTGCATAACGAAATTCAGATCATCAAGAAACTAAAATATAATGCCATTAAGGAATCTGGAAATACCAGTTCTCAATATCCAAGGAAGCTAAAGTTGTGTTTGTATATAAGTTATCCAAATGAATACAACTTTCCATCTGGAATTAAATCACAGTAGACCTAGGGAAGAGGTTATGAGTCCTACCATATTACCATTTTTCTTCTTCTGATACATAAGAACATAAAGGCACTATGCTACCCCATAGCAGAAAAGAGTAATGGGGTGTCTAGCTTGAAAATTGCATCTTTGACAGTGACTAATATTATATGAATGAGAGATGAAGGTTAAACATGCTTCTTCTAAAACACTACTCTTTATAAATGTAGCTCAATAGGTGCGCAGTACATCTGTAAAAGGAGGAGAATATGTAGCTTATCTATAGTGATAATTCTACCACTGTTTAAGAATCTTTTTAAGGGATGACAGCCTTATGCTCAGGACTCTTCATACTATGTGAGTAGTCTAATGGAAGGATGAGCATAGTGGCCTTGTTTATGCTGAATAGAATAAACTGGCCTCTAAAAATTGGACATTTTTTTTGTGAAGATAAGCTTCAGAATGAGTTTGTCCTTTTGGATCCTTATTTTGGCAACTTGGTTCTACTTAAAAATACACATCAGAAATAGCAACGATTTTGCTTTTGTAAGTCTGAAAATGCAATATTGGTTATTTATGATGTCATACAACTGGCCTATTCAATAGGAGCTTTATTATTTAAATACAGTTTCAAAGTGTTCATGAAAGATGCACAAAAGATCACGAAAGCATGCTTATGCAGTGCACAAAAAGATCTGATATGTTATTTATCATTTGTACACTGCAAATGGCTCAGGTATAATACCTGCTGCCTTAAAAATATTGCCTTGTAAAAGGGCTACTCACAAAATTACTGAATGGAAGTAATTTAGTCTAAACCCCCCTCCTCAAGATAGAGCATGTTGCTCAGAAAAATGCCCAGATGGCTTTTGAAAATCTTCACAGATGGAGACTTCACAACTTCTCTGAGCAACCTGTCCCGGTATTTGATCACCCTCACAGTAAAAAAGTGTTTTCTTCTGTTCAGTTTGATTTTCAGGTTTTTTTTTTTTTAATTTGTGCTGTCAGTGGACATTTCTGAGAAGAGTCTGGCTCAGTCATCTTCATTCCTTCCCATGAAATTTTTGTACACATTGATAAGATCCCTCTGAGCCTTCAGTTCTCCAGTCCCAAATTCTTCATAAGCCATTCTCTGGTCTCTTAACCACCTTACTGGCCCTTCATTGGACTCTCTTTAGTATGTCCATATCAGAACTGGACACAGCACTTCAGCTCTGCTTCCTTGCTGATACTCCCCCACTAGGTGTAGGTCTTCCTTGAACCAGACTTTCCCTTTCCATTTTCTTTGTCAGCTGTTCCCTTGCTTCATTCAGCAACAGGCTCATGTTTTCCCTTGACACCCTTTTGCTATTTACGTAATTACAAAATCCTTTCCTATTGTCCTTCATATCCTTTGCCAGATTCTATTTCAAGCCAACTTTTCCTTTTCTAACCTCACCCATGAACAATGGGACATCAACTCTATGCACGCCTTCTGGGTTACCTGCTCCTGCTTCCTTTGCACGCTTCCTTTTGTGTCTGAGTTCTAGTAAGATGTCTTTGCTCTCCATTCAAGCCTCCTGTGCCTTTGACTGGTTTCCTACTTGTTGGGATGAAACTTTCTTGAGGTTGGAGGATATCTCTTGCAGCCTTCTTTACTTCCAGGGCCACATCTCTTAGGATCCTTCCAGCAGATCTCTGAAGAGGCTGAAGTCTCTTCTCTTGAAATCCATGGCCTCAGTCCTGCTTTTTGCCCTGCCGTCTCTTAAGATCCTGAACTCCCTGAAGTCATGGTCACTGCCGCCAAGGCTGCCTCCAACTTCTATATCCATGACCAGTTCATCCTTGTATGAGGTCCAGCAAAGAACCATTCCTTGGTGGCTACTCAGTCACCTGTGTCAGAAAATTGTTGTCAATGCATTCTAGAAATACTCGAGATTGGATGAGCCCTGGTGTATTGTCCTTCCAGCAGATATTAGGGTGGTTAAATTCCCCATGAGAACCAGGGCTCTTTCCTGTGAGGTTTCTTCTAGTTGTTTGAATAAGAGTTTATCTACTTTGCCTTCCTTCTGCAATAAAGCAAATAAAGTGACAATTTATTGATATACTGGCATTTGGTTATTAAGAACTATTTCAAATACTGTGTTTCAACCATATGACATGTAGAACGGTTTATTATTTTACTTTAGCTTATTATGTTGTATTTTAGTAATTGTAACTTCTTGTAATTGTTTGCCATAAACTGGTCAATCTTCATTTTTCACCTTTCTTCATGTACTAAGTAGAATTTTGCTGTCGCTTGTTCCTATACTCTTGACCAGAGATTGCAGTTTCTTTCATTAATGCATCATGTTGCCTTTGTTGTTTACATGCACTTAGGACAAAAGATCCAAATGTCTGTATGTATATACAATATGATATATATAGATAATACCTGTATTCATTTTCTAATGAATATTTTAAAGAAAAAATAACACAAAGAAACATCAGCTTTCCTTAAGTATTATTCCACCTTTTAATAAACTGTTTGTTACATTTGTCACCTACAGAGGAGTAAAACCTATATTTTATTATCTTCATGCAAGAAGATATTTTTCTTGTACTGTTCTAGGATCCTGCTAATTTAACATCCAGAAGGAGCTTTATGGTCTGCAAAATGCAAGCATATTTACTAGAGAGTCTTCAGGAGCACAAATTTGCAAGCATTTTGTACTCACTTAAGCTTAGAAGGAAGAAAGTGTACACTAACAAATAAAACCTTTAAAAAGTTCACTGAACATAGCTCCTTTAAATTTTCAATAAGGCTGCTGCTCCAATATAATATTAAAATGAATAATAATATTCATTTTATTAGCACAGATTTACCGAGTGCTATTTTAAATTCAGAGCACAGAGGGGGGACTTTATTTTCTTATTATGAAGTTAAAGACAGGTACACAAAAATAACTTTTCAAGGTCAAATAGCAAGTGAATTGCTGAACTGGCCACAGAGTTCAGATTTCCTGCTATGAAGTCCTGTGTACCGTGTAATAAATCACAGTAAACTTTTCCCCAAGGCTGAGCTCGTTAGTTTGGAATTATAAGTACTGTACCTTTTGCTAATAAAATCTACTTCACTTTTGGGTCAAAATGTGAAGGTTGACACTGTGATGGAAGTTTGTTTCTGTCGTGGTTTAAACCCTAGCCAGACAGCTTGTACACTCACTCCCAGTGAGTGGTGCCAGGCTGAGAGCAATCGAGGCCCCCTCCCCCCCCCCCGGGGCTCTCCCCTTCCCCGCTCCCAGAGGAATGGGGAGGAGGATCAAAAGAGTGCAACTCCCATGCGTTGAGACAAGAACAGTCCAGCAACCAATGTACAACACAAATCACCATCGCTACCACCAACGACAACAATGATAAGAGAAAATAACAAGGGAAGAGAATACGATACCACCGGCCAAGAAGCAAATCCCACCCGGAAGCCCGTGTCCTTCTGGGTAACTCCCAGTTACCCCCCCTGGCTTGACGTGCTGTGGTATGGAATACCTCTTTGGCTAGCCTGGGTCAGGTGTCCTGCCTCTGCTTCCTCCCAGCTTCCCCTCCTCCCTGGCAGAGCATGAGCCTCACAAAGTCCTTGGCCAGACCAAAACATCATTGTTATCATCTCTGTTCCCAAGCCGAAAGTCAAAACACAGCACTGCAACAGCTACCAAGAAGGAGAAAAATGACTGCTACTGCTGAACCCAGGACAGTTTCAAACCACTTGGTTAGGATGCAAAAATCATATGAAGCCTTCTTAAAACAACTCAGAAGGCTCTGGCTCTGAAGGGGGAGCTGTGCTGTCCCTGGTGTCTTCTGGAAGAGAAACACAGCAAAACTTAAGGAACTCAGAAGATTTCAGAAGGATGTAAGGGGTAACTTCTCAACACAGGTATTGAGTAGTCTAAGGGTGATGCACAGGCAGATCTGCTATTCACAGACAGGGAAAAACTGATTAGGGATAGAATAAATAATGGCAGCATTGGCTATAGTGACTATGAAATAGTGAAATTAAAGATCCTGAGGTGAATGAAGAAAACAAGCAGCAGAGAATTTACCCAGAAATTTAGGAAAGCAATTTTCAGGTCACTCATGGAACTTCCCTTCCAATAGAACTGGCTCCACACCATGAGTGGAGGTAGGAATTATATGGTAGAAGGAAGGCTGGAATACTGGTAACTGAGACAAGCAAATCGGGGAATCTGTGTGTGGGATACTTTCCAATCAGTTGTTTTTCAAGATTTGCTTCCTCTGGCACTGTGTTTAGCTTGTCATTTGAAGGTTTTGTCTGGTGAAATGTTGGTTGTCTATATTTTATTTCATTTTTGAGATTCTGCTTATTCTGAAGACTTCTATAGACACTCTATAGAATGCACAGTTCATTTGACTAATAAAGGCTAGAGACTTTATGCCTTAAATGCATTTATTTTTATCATTGACTAAAGGAAAGCTAATTAGTAAACTCAGAATACAGATATTTAATATTAGGTGAGATAAATCCCATCATTATAGCATAAAACTAAGCTGGAATCATGAAGTATTTTTATGTCTCTGACTGGTATTGTTTATCTTGTAATTGAAAATTTGCATAAAAAAAGTCACTGTATGGAAGGAAGTCTTGACACACAAAAAATCCATTCATTAACATTCAGAATACACCTGCACACTGCTTTAGTTGCTTTATTTTTTCTCTCTAATGTTGCACCTGTACATACACCATGTTCTTTTATCACCCGTGGCTTTTTGGCATAAAAGCAAAGCCATGGAAATGTTACCTTTGTTACAGAAAATGAGTGGACACTCTCTATTTTGTCAAACCAACAGAATACTTGCCTTGTGGCAGGAGACATGAAAAAAGAAGTACAACATGGTGAAAGAGTAGGTCCTAACTCATTGGAGCTCACTGTTATGTGCTTGAAAAGCTTTAGGAATACTAAAAATAAGAAACATAACCATGTTTGGGAAACATAGAATAGGAACAGCTGATGTCCTTATCACTTCTCATTTAAATCCCCAAGGGCAGTACTGTTTAGTTTCTTGCCAATAACTTGTTTTTTTCCCAGGCATTTTTATATTGCCCCCCCCCCCCCCCTCCCCGTAGATGTTTGTAAAGTAATATCACTAATAAATGGTAAATGGGTCCCAGAGCAATGAGCTTTCAGTCCTTGCTCTTTCATCATATTTTGTTTAACTAGAGAAACCTAAATTCATCTTCCTGCTGTGAACAAATGTTTCTGCTCATATTGCTTAAAATTTGGCAATGATTGTATGAAAAAGGAGACCGAGGTCAAATGCAGAAATGATGCAAGAGGCTCTTAGGCTCTCTTTAATGGTTTGGCTTAAAAGCAGCAAGCTCTTACATCCTTTGCCAGTTCCTAAGAGTGAAAGTTAGAACAAATAGCACTCCTCTGAGTCCTCTGAGTTCAATTTCTGCAAATGCCTCATTTACATGCAGATTTAGCCATGAGGGTTACTGCAACATTTGCTATATTTTGCACCTCTTCTGAACTGTGATTTCACCATTTAAGTGGGATGCCAAAAATTTTCTTCCTTCATCTAACTGATATCTTCACTGAAAAGTAAGGGCATGTAGTGGTATAGAGAGAAAAAGACAGGATGTAAGATCGTGTTGCTGTAAGAATTCAGAGTAGTTGATGTCCTTGAGTGTTATCTCATAATAAACTATGCATAGGCTGCACAAAAAATTAATAGAATATCTGAGTAATATATAGAGAAGTGAATGATATTTGTATGGGAGAAAAGTTAAAGGGAGTCTGACTTATTTGGAAGCAATCATGAAACTTTTCATGGCAGTAATACCAAAGGTACAAAATTACATAGTTTATTTAATACAACATTAAACTAAAACTCCAACTAGAGAAGGATGTAGCCGTTCTAATGCATTAATCAAATTGTTTTTTTTCCCAAGATATAACAAGCTGAGTACCCACTTGAGTCATAAATAACTTTATTTACATTTAGTTTACTGGTCTCAGGCAATAACTTGACAGAATGGAGGACAGCAACTGATCAAGAAGCTCAGCTATATGCAGTGCTGGCAACTTAACATTTGTCTGCTAAGTGCATACTTCAGTTGCAGACATCTCCACTATCTGCCAAAAAAGAAGGCTACAGGCACTACAGGCAGGGTGCCTCCTCAGGGGGTAGGTTGTACTTACTTTAGCAGTTAGGAGCAAGGGTGTGTCTGTCACATAGTGCTAGCATGGGTTTGGTGGTGCAACCTCACTGGTGAAAGCAGTCCCATAGTGAGGAATTCACTACATAATCACATGAAATTATTTCATTTAACAGGGTTTTTTTTGAGACTTGAGGAATCCTTGGTTAAGACTTCTGGCTATTCCAGCTCCATTAGAAACTATTAAGTATGGACTAGTGTCACCATTATTGGTGAACACAACATAAGACTGTTTACCTGGGAAAAACAGAATTAAGGATAAAAATGTGGTTCTGCAGGGGCAGGGTTAGGCTGTTTATGTCCCATACAAATGTTCAAGATGATGTATGGGCTCAGCCCATTGAAAGAATTGTAATTGTAAATCAAGCTTTATTTATTTTTGTAGCTTGAAAAAGAAGGTGTGTCATTTACTCGTTTTGCTTTTTGCTGATTTTCTTACAGAATTTGCTGGCTTGCTTACAGGAAATACATACCCTTAAAATTATTTCCTCACCCCCTCCAACCAATTTTTGACATGACCAAAATAAGTTGCTTGCTTTGTATCATGTCTTTACAATGCACTTTTTCTAGCAGTGATTTTGAGTGTGATTCAGCTCACACTGAGTAGCAACAATAAACAGGTACCCAACTAGTAGGAAGAAGGCTACTATGTGTATGTGGGGGGCTAGTCTTACAAGGCTGTTTTTAATGTGAAAGCAGTCAAGGATATTCTGCCTGTGGCAAGGTCCTGCAATGGCATTGAATTTCTTTTCTGTGATAAGGAAAGGCATTTATTGAACATTAGAACAAGTGAAGGAAGGGCAGGAGAATAGCTTGACAGACACTTTCAGGCATATTTAGATTTCATGCCTGCAAACAGTTGCAATAGCTGGATGATACAACTAGACAGTATCCATACAGAAACTAAACCATTTACAGTAAACAGTGGCCAAGTCTCCAGTGTCAAAATATAAGGCAGTTCTTGGATACTTGCACTGTAAGATTGAAGCTGTCTTATTGTCGTGGTTTAAACCCAGTCACGCAACTTGTTCACTCACTCCCAGTGAGTGGTGCCGAGCTGACAACAATCGAGGCCCCCCCCCCCCCCCCCCCCCCCGGGCTCTCCCCTTCCCCGCTCCCAGAGGAATGGGGAGGAGGATCAAAAGAGTGCAACTCCCATGCATTGAGACAAGAACAGTCCAGCAACCAATGTACAACACAAATCACCACCGCTACTACCAACTACAACAATGATAAGGGAAAATAACAAGGGAAGAGAATACGATACCACCGGCCAAGAAGCGAGTCCCACCCAGAAGCCCGTGTCCTTTCGGGTAACTCCCAGTCACCCCCCACCCCGGCCATGATGTGCTGTGGTATGGAATACCTCCCTGGCTAGCCCGGGTCAGGCGCCCCATCTCTGCTTCCTCAGAGCTTCCCCTCCTCCCTGGCAGAGCATGAGCCTAACAAAGTCCTTGGTCAGGGTAAACATCACTTAGCAACAACCGAAAACATCGGCTTCACCAACACTGTTCTCAGGCTGGAAGTCAAAACACAGCACTGCACCAGTTAACACAAAGGAAAAAACATGACTGCTACTGCTGAACCCAGGACGCTTATGAAATGACAAAAAGCCTTACAAAAATGGAGTAAAATGAAGGGAGGAGAAGTTTAGGAAATATACATATTAGGGAAATGCTGAGAAAAATGTGGTTATGAGACAGGCAGTTTCCTTTCTGCAATACATTGAAGGAAGGTCAGTATGTTGCATATAGGATGGTAATAGGTCATGATATAACATGAAGAATGAACTTTAGTTAGAAAACATTCAGGCTTGTTAAGCATTATTTAATTCTAAAATTACTGTTACACTGGATTTATAAAAGTGAACTAAGAATATTTCTCTTGCTGTGCAGAGGCTTGTCTTGTAGTATCAGCAATCTCTTCAACACTGAAGAAGAATTTTGACAAGTATCCTTTACAAGTATCTTTCATCTCTGCAGGATGCACAAGGAGAATAGATTTGAGGAAAGGGAAGGAGGGATGTCATGAGTTTCCTCATGCCGCTGTTGTCATGACCACATTGTAAACCTGCTGACTATGAGATTACTAAGTGAACTTTCATTATTACTTTCTTCTTTTAAGGCAGACTAAGCAGTTGGCCACCATTTGTTCCTGTTCTGTCAGCTGTGACATTTGAAGGCACTGATACAAACATGAAACTGCTTTTGTCAGATACTTTTGCAGTTGTATTTGTGGAGTTGTTGATTACTGTCTACAGCTAGAGTACAGCAGAGGCATTGCTCCTCATTATAACTACTGATAGTCTGAATTGGGTCAGTCTGAATGCTGCAGGGCTATATGGGCTGTTAAGTAAAGTAAAATACTGTTAAATCTGATTGAGAATGGTAGAATAAATGGTTATGTATTTTTGACTTCTAGATTTCAAGGCCTAAATGCAAGCAATGGACTTGTAGTAAACTCTCTTTACACTGACTACGTAGCCTGTGACATCTCACTGAGTGTCGGGTTACCTTTATCTCACTAACTTGAAATTTGCTTAGGAATAAGGAAACGAAGACAAAAGCAAAGTTGGTGGAATATTTGTGACTGGATTCATAAAGTGGTTTAATTACAGTGATGCTATTTCAGATAAAATCTCAAAACTTACGCACTTTGAGCATCCTGCAGAATTCGTGAATAGAGAGGTAACTGCCTGAGATTTGGATCAAACCAGCCAGTCTTCATGAAGTAGAAGAAAAAAGCTAAGTAGGTTTTCCAATAATGGTCAATTGAAAATGCTGAAAATACAGCTGGATCTGTCTTCTCCAAGATTCAGACATTTTGTAGAGTCAGGATTAACTTGATGGCCTTTCCTCACCGAGCAAGCAAACAAAATTCCAAAACCAAGGCAGGAAATAATTCTTTTGAGTTTATTGCTAATGTTTGGCTAATTTACCTGGTAGAGGATTGGTTTTCTAGAATCTGTTTGTGCATTTCAAAAGATGTTCTTTGTAGTTTGGTTGACTTTATTGTCCAAGAAATTGTCTAGACATTCAGTTACGCTTCTTCTCAGTCTCTCTCCCAGTGAATTCTGAATACTTTCATATGTAATGGAACGTATTGAAATTTTATTTTTTTTTATTCCATTCCAGAAACAGCTTTCCACTTTGTGGCTAAGGCGTGTAAGTGGACTTTAGAATTTGATGTTCCTTGTGAAAGTGATTGTATCGGAGTCTCACAAAACATACCTTATTCTACAAAGCACAGGGCTATGGAAGAAGGGACATGGTTCAGGATGCTTTCAGAGAAAATGACACTTTCTGTCACATTTTGGGAATTTTTTTTCAAGGTATACTGTATTGGCAGGTGTGCTTTGAGAGCCTTTGCTAGGTTACTTTCCTCAG
This sequence comes from Pezoporus flaviventris, assembly GCF_033815535.1. Classification (NCBI taxonomy): domain Eukaryota; kingdom Metazoa; phylum Chordata; class Aves; order Psittaciformes; family Psittacidae; genus Pezoporus; species Pezoporus flaviventris. The sequence goes on along the minus strand of NW_026892550.1, from coordinate 20,229,881 downwards.
CATTCAGATGGAGGATTATTTAATTTCAGGATGACAGTATTTTGTTCTATCAGTAATGAAATGGTTCTACATCTGTACACACAGAAGCAGCAGAACAGCTTCAAGGAAAGTCAAGCAGTATATGCTGTAAAGCTGCAGCTTAGTTAGATATCTGTCATGATTCTGATCCTAAATCTTTTGCCAGCATCATAATTGCTGTTATTATTATGACTATCAGTGAAAATATTATCCACTTGTTTGTCCTCTGCATTTTTTTTTTTTTCAGGCTATTGCCATTTTGGGGAGTTTATGCCTTGTGGCAACCCTGATGTTGTTTAAGATAAACACAGATAAAGTAAATTGTTTTATTATCATTCCTTAATGTTTATCCAATAATAATGAGATGCTGAATCCAGAAAAATGTTTGCTTTCATAGTATTGAATATAAATGGTTACGTCTTCTTTGTTACTACTGAGCCTGCTGCAAATGTTACCCAAAGGCTGGAGCTGGTCTTCTGAATCTAGTGCTTAAAGACTGTGGGCTCTCCTTAAAGTATATTGTACAACATTAAGAAAGTATTTTGATTCTTTTGTTAGCTTGTTTCGGAAGACTGATAAGTATAAAACTGCTGGATGTAGCAAATATTATGTATTTGGATAATTAATTTAGCATGACTAATTAACAGTCTTCAGGATAAAGGGGAGATAAATGTTGCATACACTCCATAATAAGAAGAAAGTGATGAGTTGTGTTACCACAGTTTCTTGCACTTACTTCAAGAAGTATAAGTTGGATTAAATTCCTTTTGTTACAAGGCAGTATTTTTAACATTGTTTTTCAGACAATGAAAAGGTTAAGTAAGAGAGAGGGTGCCTCATTGACAGATTTCAGCAGGAGCCAGGTCTGATCCTGTGATCAGTAAGGTAACTACAACAATAATGGCTAAGAAAAGTGGGATTACTTTCAAAGGCTGAGAGATCTACCTTTTCTATGTCTGTTTTGAGTCTTGAAGTTCCCTCATTAACTTGAGTTTTAAAAGTCGTTTGTTATTCTACTACTAAAATTTCACTTATCTGTCTTCCTCTAACAGAGGCAATCAGAGAAATATGCCACATAGATTCAAAAATACTGCTGCAGTTTCCCCATATAAAGTAATTTTATTTTTCTAAATGTTGATCTGTGGTCTCTCGTAATACAAGATTAGAAATCTGTAGGGGAGGGGGAACTCTTTCTTTTATAATTATATCTCTAGCAAAGCATGTTTATCTCCAATGCAGGCTTCTAATCACTATCGTACTTTAATCAATCTTTGAATACTTACAATATTGGCAGGTTCAAAACTGGAATGGGTTTACTGTGTAAATATACTGGCTTCTTCTCAGAAATCTGTGAATTAAAAAGCAATAGATCAGATTCCAAACAGGAAGGTGCTAAAATTAATCTGCCATCAAGATTGCACAAATTTGTCATTTAATATCTGCAAATGCCTTAATCCATGTTAATATATTCTGAATTCTTAAAATAATGTGAATTTTAACTCAATGGAATTGTGTAACCTCATGTGGATTATGCTGATCTAGCGAGCAGAGCATTGCTGCTGTTTATTAGCTCTTATTAGACTGTATCAGGAAAAAAAAAAAAGGTAAAAGATACTTCATAAGCTAAATAAACCCTTAACAATTTATCAAATTTGGAGAACATACTTAAATTTTTCAATTATTTTGAATCCCATTATTTGGGCTTTCCAAAAGAAATGCAGTGATTAAAGCCCCATATTATTCTATCTTCAATATATAACAACTGCACCATGAAAGCTTCAGAATTTTGAATGAACTTATCATGGAAAGGATGATGTTATTATTAGTGATTATAAGTCTTTAATATGTGTTGAAATAGGTTCAGCACAGTTAGTAGTTGTGTGGTAGTCAAAAACTAGAATTTACACTTCCTTGGTAAATTTTTTCTCCTTTCTACTGCTCATGTAACCATATCAATATACTCTGTCTGAAGCTAAGAAGCAGCTGTTTTAGTAGCTGGGCCTTTCCATGGTTACTTATTGCCACAACTGTCCTCAAAAGCACTGGTAGGATCCAGCAGGTAGCACACTTGAATTCCTTATAGGCATTGATATGATTCATTGCTAAGGTTTTTCAACAGTGCCAAAGAAAAATACAGGGATTTTGTTAAATATTTGTACTTGTTCTGCAACGTTCATATACAAGAGTTAAAAATACAAATTACCTGCAACTAATACATTTAAATGAAAACTTAAATCTAGAAATCATGCCTACAATTCTTCAGATAAGTGCTGTGTAAGTTATCCTAGGTTTGTATGTTTCTCTCTGTACTTTCCTTTTTTCTTTTTTTCTTTTTTCTTTTTTCTTTTTTCCTTTTTCTTTTTTCCTTTTTCTTTTTTCTTTTTTCTTTTTTTCCTTTTTCTTTTTTTTTTTTTCTTTTTTCTTTTTTCTTTCTTCTTTTTTCTTTTTTCTTTTTTCATTTTTAACCTTGGAGCATGATAAATTAAATCTCTAAGTGGTATATAGGGCATATAATTTATTTACTGGGTATTATGCAGCATCACCACTATTAATTACCATCCACAGTAAATCTGACTAATGTTATTTGTTCTCTGTTAAGTTCTACTTAACACTTGTTTTCTTAAAAGTTTAAATATCAGGTCCTAAAATAGTTCAGATTGAAGAATGTAACTTTCATGGTTGAACCATCTTTTGAAACCATTCAAACCTTATGTTTAGGTTTTTTTAAAGCCTAATATATGATTAGGATTTGCAGCAGCTCTGCAGAAATATGTAGTCTGCTAGCATTTAGTTGCACTATGAGCAGCAGATAGAAATGATGAATGCTGACAACATGTTCTTGCAATTACCCTGAATTTATATAAAGAATTATTTCCAAATTTGTTATGTGTAGAAGTAGCGAAAGGAAGGAATTGGAATTTATAGGGTTAGATTAAGAACATTTGGTTATCTCTCTTTATCTGTCATCTAAAAGAAAGTCACCTCCTTGATGCCAATATATGCTTTTCTTGCTTTGAAAAGATATTTCAGACCAAGAGCTGCACATGTTAAGAAGGTAAAATATTCCACACAGTAGCAACTGACTAGATCCAGGAAATACTAAACTCTGTTGAGAGGGCAGGCAAATTTCCTAAAAGAATAGGGTATCTTCTTATCCATGAGAAAAAGTTTCCTGTGGTTCTGGTTGAGGTATGAGTTTGAACACTTTAACGAGGCTTGTATGCCAGTGCCTATTCAAAGGTTACCTTTTCTTCCACTTCTTGCTATGAAGGTTTCGCATATACAGCCCCACAGCCTGATGGATTTTAAAGGTTTTGTTTGTTTGTTTGTTTGTTTTAATGATTTCTGAGCAGAATAAAAATAAAGGTCATAGAAAAACAATTTAGAATTCACCTATATACATATTTCAGTGATCCTTCAAAAGAAAACAAATACTCTACAAACTGCACCTTTTGAAAATGTTGTTTCCTTCCTGGATTCCCATTTTTATTTGTTTTTAACTCTCAAACTCCCTATCTTTTAATCATGACTGCTTTCTCTGTTTGTTATGTCCTTCAATCTCAGGTGGCTGGAAAAGTCATTTTAATGCTATCTATGACAGTTTCTTTTTCCTACTAATCCCAGGCTGCTTCTTGGCTTGTCTGGAAGCAATTCTCATCATACATAACTGTTACTTCACTTTTTCGTTACTGATTCCAGGATGTTGCTTTCATTATACTCTTTCTGATATGGCTGTTGAAGAACTAATCTGTGCTTTAGAATCATAGAATCATAGAATAGTTAGGGTTGGAAAGGACCTTAAGATCATCTAGTTCCAACCCCCCTGCCATGGGCAGGGACACCTCACACTAAACCATCTCACCCAAGGCCTTGTTCAACCTGGTCTTGAACACTGCCAGGGATGGAGCATTCACAACCTCCCTGGGCAACCTATTCCAGTGCTTCACCACCCTAAGAAGAAAGAATTTCCTCCTTATATCTAATCTAAACTTCCCCTGTTTAAATTTTAACCCATTACCCCTTGTCCTATCACTACAGTCTCTAATGAAGAATCCCTCCCTAGCATTCCTATAGGTCCCCTTCAGATACTGGAAAGCTGCTAGGAGGTCTCCACACAGCCTTCTCTTCTCCAAGCGGAATAGCCCCAATTTTCTCAGCCTATCTTCCTTCGTGAGGTGCTCTGGTCCCCTGATCATCCTCATGGCCTCCTCTGGGCTTGTTCCAACAGTTCCATGTCCTTTTTATGTTGAGGACACCAGAACTGCATACAATACTCCAAGTGAAGTCTCTTTTTAGAACAGTCCTGATAAGTTTTGACACATACTGGCTCTAGAATCTCTCCATTCAGGGGCAGGTAGGAAGGATGACTGGAGGAAGAAGAGTTATTGAATGAGAACAAAAAGCTAATTCTCATTGCCATACAGTCTTGAGAAGTTGGCAGAGATATTGATTTACTGGGACAGTAGTAGACTTGTGCAGATCAGAATTATTGGCAGCATGAAAGAATGACTGGAAGGAGTGATCAGGAACAGGAAGTGGAACAGACTTGTGAAACAGGATTGTAATGTTGTATGAGTTTGTTTTAATAGTCTTCCTAAGAGGACGTCTGTACCCAGAACAATAAACTGGACACAAGAACATTGAAGGGCATTAAAGGAAAAATGGGGTTGCATTTACTGCTATCAATTCCACCCAGCAGGTGTCATCTCACTTTAGTTATATGCAGTTACCCAGAAAATAATGTTGTTTTTTTTTATTTTACGCCTCAATTCAGCAAATACTTGAGAATATAGAATCACAGAATCACAGAATCCTAAGGGTTGGAAGGGACCTCAAAAGATCATCTAGTCCAACCCTCCTGCAAGAGCAGGGTAACCTAGAGTGCATCACACAGGAACTTGTCCAGGCGGGCCTTGAATATCTCCAATGTAGGAGACTCCACAACCCCCCTGGGCAACCTGTTCCAGTGATCTGTCACTCTCACAGTAAAGAAATTTTTCCTGATGTTGACATGGAACCTCCTATGCTCCAGTTTACACCCATTGCCCCTTGTCCTATCACTGGACATCACTGAAAAAAACCTAGCTCCGTCATCCTGACACTCATGCTTTCATGACTTCAAAAGAATTCCAGTTACATGCACTGGGACTTAGATATGTAATTCATGTTAAGGATATATTTTAGTGTTTCTAGAATAGTTATGGAATTCAGTCTTGACAAGTTCTTTTCATTTTGGTTCAGTGCATTCAAGGCAATTTATTTCTGTTCTATTTTATGTTCCCAGCTCCATTTTAATATTATTACTTCTTTTCTTTGTTATTTCAGAGCTGCCAACCACCCCAAACCCTTCAGGGACATCCATATTAAAGTAAAAAAGATTAACAATTTTTTCAGGGAATGGAGGATTCTGTGAATCTTTTAGGTCTGTGTGTCTGCAGAAGGCAACTTCTCTATTTTTCATTATTCGATTTGGTTTCACTATAAATTACCATCCACAGTAAATCTGATTAATGTTATTTGTTCTCTGACTAAAGTTCTACTTAACAATTGTTTTCTTAAAAGAGAGATAATTTTCAGGCAAAAAGGGTATACCAATTTTCCAGGAATGCTTTTAAAATTAACACTTGAATAATATCCATAATAAAATTATTTTAGTTGTGCTTAAGAATGTCATAGACATATTAATATTGTCTGAAAATAATCTCCTGAAAATATAAATAAATAAATTATAAAAAGACAAAATTATATAAGGCTTGCATTAGAAACTATGTAAATAACGTAGAAATTCTAATATCTAAAGACTTCTCGAAATAGTAACAGGCTCATTAAGTGTGTCCTAGACCAACATAAAAAGCTTGATCCTTCATAAACTGTATTCTTTAACCCAGAATACATACGATCTACTTCCTGTCATCTGCTACGTCAGATAATGCCACAGAATCAGTATTTGAAATTGCATATAAACCTCACGTATGCAAAAATATTGGAACTGACTGGAGATATAAGTTGATATCCCTCAAAGATGGATTGTGGCAATGTGCTTCCCAATGATATTTTTCTTCAAACCCAAGTATAATTTGGTTTCTGCTAAGATTTTAATTGAAAGGTAAAAAAGCAGATCCAGCTATATAATTACCTAAAATAAATAGACATATTTGAAGATTTTTAATGTGGATTTGTTTTTCTGGCTCAAGTGACAAATTATTTGCCAGGTTTTCCTTAGAAATCATCAGAAAAACAATTCCCACTGCCATTCTGGCACAGCATAAAACCAATGAATGTTTCAGCAGCAGGAAGAGGTGAATTATGTACACAGAAGTTAAACCTTAGTTTGCCGGATTAGAAATTATTTGATCTTAGAGCAAACAAATATTAACCAGCAAATAGCAGAGGAAGTCTCTCATTTTAGAAATACTTTGAAAACTCAGGTTTTCGTGCAAGCATTTGGTCTTATTACTGGGACACAATAACAAATGTATTGCAGTAGCTATTCATGTTTTAAAAATGCTTTTAAAACTTATGATGAGAAAAAATTATTAAAATTATAAAGTGACTTATAAGTTATAAAATTTAATTAAGCTTTGGTAAACATTATGAATGGGTGGAAGTCTTATATGTGATCAGACAGAGATTTGTCATTAACGACCTGGAACGACCAAGATCCAGGTCGAATCACAGAGAAGACACAAGTATTACTGAGGCTATTTTTGTAAATAAGAGAGACATAATCATCCTTTCAGAAAAACATCAGCAGTAAGATTATTCAATATTTTCTGGTAAGTGTGACAGAAAATGTAGGTGCAGACTTATTCTTTTGGTGGACAGCAAAAAAAAAAATAGTTGTGGAGAACAGTAAAAAAGGAAGAAGTCTTCAAGGTCATTATCAGGAACAGGTTTATCCTAAGATGATCCTGAGAGATCTGAATGGAGTTTAACAAAGATTCACCTTGCAGGTGGTAAAATAAAAACAAACAAACAAATCTGTGAATAAAGGGTTAGTTAAATGACAAAGCCATGGGAAAAATTTAGCTGACCATAAAGAACAGTTCAACAATCCTCCCTTACAAAATTAAGTTATCTGAATAATTTAAAAATGAATGAATACTATTTCATAAAAGAAATTGACTCTATTGACAAAGTTTTTTAGGAGCCATTGGGAAAAAAAGGCATACGACAGCTTGCTGTGCAGTTAGTCTGATGGTACAAGGGGTAGGAGAGGCATGCGTTTACAAACATAAATGACTATTTAAATAGCAACTGTAATAACTTTTGTAATAACTGCAATGCTTGGAATTTTGTTTTTTCTATTGCATTTACAATGCACTATCTGCATTATCTGCACTATTACAATGCCCTAAATGATCATTTGTGGTGTTAATAAAAGGATTAGTGGATACCATCTTTATTCCAAAATATTTCTTCATTGCCACCTTTTCAGCCTGGGAACAATGCTGATAACACTGATGATTTTAGTTGCTGCTCAGTAATGTTTAGTCTGACCAAGGACTTTCTGAGTCCCTTTCATGCTCTGCCAGGGAGGAGGGGAAGCCGGGAGGAAGCAGAGACAGGACAGCTGACCCAAACTAGCCAAAGGGGTATTCCATACCACAGCACATCATGCCCAGTATATAAATTGGAGGCAGCTGTCCGGAAGGGCTAGATCACTGCTTGGGTCAGGCTGGGTATTGGTTGGAGGGTGGTGAGCAGTTGTATTCTCTTCCCTTCTTATTTCCCTTATTATTATTATTATTATTGGTGGTATCAGCAGTGGTTTTGTGTTATACCTTAGTTACTGGACTGTTCTTATCTCAACCCATGGGAGTTACATTCTTTTGATTCTCCTTCCCATCCCTCCGGGAGCTAGGGGAGGAAGTGGGGGGAGAGTAAGCGAGGGGCTGCGTGGTTCTGGTTTGCTGGCTGGGCTTAAACCATGACAGAAGGTAAAATCTGCAAGTTAAGATAAGAACAGTTTAATAACTGAAATAAAGTATAATAGTAATAATGATTAATAATAGGAAAAGAGAGAGAGGAATAAACCCCAAGAAACCCAATTGATGCACAATACAATTGCTCACCACCTGCTGACCGATAACCAACCCATCCCCAGGCAGCAATCAGCCCCTCCCAGCCAACTCTTCCCCAGTTTATATGCCAAGAATGATGCTTTATGGTATGGAATACCCCTTTGGCTAGTTTGGGTCAGCTGTCCTGGCTTTGCTCCCTTATGACTTCTTGTGCCCTTCCTAATTGGCAGATCATGAGAGTCTGAAAAGTCCTTGTTCAGGACAAGTTAGCAACAACTGAAATATTGGTGTCTTATCAACATTATCAACAAGTATACTGTCACCACAGCTATTCTCCTTATGTTTTTGGGAGGTGGGAAAGTCAAGCATTGAGGTGGCACAAAACCAGCAGCCTTGTTATTCAAGACTCCCAGTCATACGGAGTAAATAATCTTTCAGAGCATTTCTGAAGCTACCAAAAGTGCACTTCCATTCCATGGTTATACTTCATTGTAGCAAGTTTTTATTTCTTCTGCACCTAGATTGTACAAGATTTTTAGTCTTCTACGAACAGAAAATGACTGTGCTGTCACAAAACATAGCACCAGGTAAAAAGACAATTACAAAGAAACAGATGATACCTAAATCTGTCAGTGGAGTTCCTATTTTGTGATGATATTGTCACTGAATTTGCCTTTGTGGTATATTACACTTGCAAGGTGTAATTTTTGGAAAGTCATTCATTGTTTCCTCTAAGCTTGAAATACTATTGTCTTTGTGACTCTGGACTTTGGATTTCAGGACTCCTTCTTTCTATACATTTTAAACTGTCTTTTAAACTATCTTGATAACGAGTTAAAACTTAAACAGGGGAAGTTTAGATTGGATATAAGGAGGAAATTCTTTCCTGTTAGGGTGGTGAGGCACTGGAATAGGTTGCCCAGGGAGGTTGTGAATGCTGCATCCCTGACAAGTGTTCAAGACGAGGTTGGACGAAGCCTTGGGTGATATGGTTTAGTGTAAGGTGTCCCTGCCCATGGCAGGGGGGTTGGAACTAGATGATCTTAAGGTCCTTTCCAACCCTGACTGTTCTATGATTCTATGATTCTATGATAATGGGATCAGAGCAGTGTCCATCTTCAATCTCTGTCTGCCTAAACTAGGTTAACAGTACCTAAAAGTGGCTGGAAATGAGTGGTGTGGTGAATGCTGTTTTCAAGATGGGAAATATGTGCCCAAGATGAGGATCTGACCTCAGTTTTCTGTTGGTTGGTGAGGGAGGAAGCACACAATCTCCTCCTTTTCTGTTTGCATTCTCACAGCTGCTTTTCTGCTTCCCTCAGTTCCTTGCCTTCTGGATGGGATATGAAGGTTGATTGGTTGCCTGTTCTTTATACAAAATTGGCCTTCCATTGTTATAAGCCAGAATTACGTCTTCTTCCTGATTCTAGCTAAAGAAAACAGGTGTGTTGGTTGTGGAAAAAAAAAGGTATATTCATGAGTGGCTCACAAGTTACATGAACTTTTTACTTAGGGAAGCAAAATGTCAGGAGAAAAATACAGTTGATCCATTGGGAGCAACTGAAAACTTTTCCTACTCTTCAATTGATTTAAAATGCCTTTTTGAGATACTCGGATAAGCAAATAATATTTTGTTTTGTTGTTACCCATTACTAAAAATCACAATCCCTGCTTTTGCAATATTCAGAGTAAAACTGGGATGTATTTGAGTTTGCTAAGGACATGACCATTTGTCTTTGTGCACCATCAAGTAATGTACTTATCATCACAAGTTTTGATGTATAATAAATCAAAATAATTTTGAAAGCACCCTCTAATAAGAATCTAATGGGCACTTTGAGTAAAGCAATAGAGATAGCAAAGTTCCAAATTTCAAAATAAATGTATTTCAGAAAGTTGTGATAAGGTAAAATACCAACTTAGCAGAATGTCACTAGTACACAACTAGAATATAAAACTTGTGTGCCAATAGACAAAAGCTTATCAACTGGAAAACAAAACTTTTTCTACTCTTCTTCTTTGACAAGAAGAAAAAACTTAAAACTACCCAGCAGGAGAGCAAAGCTACAAAAGGACTAAAGAACTAAGTTTCTACCAAAAAAAAAAAAAAAGTAAATAGTTTTTCATGAAACTTGAAACACAAATCAGTGACAACATAGTAGAAAAATATGAAAGAGTTCAAAATAAGTTGGGTTACAAATTGCTTTGAGGTGCAGAAATCTCACAGGGAAACAGAAGGACTATTTGTTCCTGTAAATTGACCTAGCAAGCTCTTCTCCAGAAAATCACAACCAGCTAAATATAGATCAAGGACACAGCTGAATTCAAGAAAAACTATAGACTAAGGATTCCAAAACCTTTTTGGAAAATGAAATAAATTCCACTGAATCCATCTCGTGAAATGGATATTGTTCCCTCTGTGGAAATTAACATCTTGTGAACTTCTACTTACTTTCCAAGAAGTTTGGTTACTTGTTTTGGGATCTTTGGTGGTTTTTGGAGGTCTTAAAAATTTGGTATATCTAGTTCAGGAATACTAACTGTAAGAATCGCCAGCCAAGACTGCTGAGCCATGGTTTATTAGACAGACTGCAACTTATAACACTTCATCTTATGTGATTGACAATTCAAAACTATCTGACCCTAGCACTGGTTTGTAACAGTGACAGACATGCATTCTGTTTACTTGTTTTCCTGGAGATACTCTGTCTTGTTTAGTTACTTACATAAGAAGTCTGAAACTAAGAAGCAACTGGGCTAGATATAGTACACTATGCCTCAAAGAATGTGTTAAACTGAAATCATGTTCAGACTCACACAGCCAAGGACCAAGAGACCTCTTGCACTCATTTAATTGAATTATAATCTTACACTCATTTAAATGAATTGTAATATTTTGCCACAGCTTTTAAGGACAGAAAAATCAGGTCAATGAAAGGTACTGCTAGTGCTTCATGCAATGACATTGCTTTTAAGTAAATTATGGTGCATGGTTGGCAAAGACAGTGTTGTTACAATTGAGGAACGATAAGATGGCTGGTCAAAGGTGGATTAAAGCTTCAAGATCATGTGGTTGCTTGCATGTCATCCAATCGGGAGCTATTGCCATTGCAACTGAGTTAGAATCATTACAGGTTGAATAATGTTACATTGTGGATGAAAACGTGCAAGTTCATCATGCCCTCAATAGATCAGACAGAGACATATTCAGAACCGTGAGTAAAAACTGTCAAAACACCATATGTTTATTAAGAAGACCCTCAATTTATCCCCCCCCTCAGTGTATTTTTTAAAATATCAGCATATGAGTATAATTTTAAAAGTATCTGTTTTGTTAAATAGGAACAGGGTGCCATGAGTTTTCAAGATAATTTCAAATTTTGGAAAATTTGAATTGAATGACTAAATAAAATCTCCTCAGATGTCATTTTACATTAATAGGATCGCAACACAAAGACAGTCCCTGTGAAATGACAGAGATACTTGTGTAAGAGAGTTATCCTAAAATCTCACAGATTATGTTCATTACTATTATAAATGTGCAGAGAAATTATTATCTCTGTCATTTCATTTATAGTTTTTAAAAGCAGATACTTTTTATGTATTTGGAGAACAGATGGCTTCTTTGGTATTTAAAACGACAGTAGGAGCATTGATGCTGCCAGTAGAAACTAGGAAAAGAAAAACAAGAAACTGAGCTTTTGTACTTGATTGAAATGTCACTCTCAGGTTTTATTTTTTGTTTGTTTGGGTTTTTTTTGTTGCTTTTAAAAAAGAGAAAAAAGAAGGCAGCATCTTCCAAAAGCTGCTGTAAGCAACAAATAAACAAATGTTTATTCATTGTAAATATCTAATTTTCTTAAATCATCTAAATCTCTATGGCTTGGTCAGGAAAGGAAAGAAGGCACCTCAAGTCAGACTGCAGGAAGCTGAGCTGGAGCAGGCTATGGAGTGCACCCTCACCAAGTTTGCTGGTGACATCAAAGTGGGAGAACCACTGCCATTCATAAAGCTGTAGGAGGCTGGGTGAATGGGCCAACAGGAACTTCCCAAAATTCATCAAGGCTAAATACCAAATCTTGTATCTGAGAAGGAATGATACAGGCTGGAGCCTGACTGTCTGGGGACCAGCTCTGCTGGAAGGACCTGGGGAGCTGCTGGTAGATGGAAAGCTGGACACGAACCAGAAGCGTGCCCTGCTAGTAAAGACCAAGAAAGAGCAATCAGGGCTGTGCTAACTGACAGGAGCACATCTAGGAGGTCCAAGGGACTGATTATCCTCCTCTCCACTGTACTTGTCAGATCACATCTAGAGTCCTGTAATCTGTGTTTGTTGCTCATTGCAAGAAAGATGTTGATCAGCTGGTTTTCAGACATGGAAAGCATAGCCAATTGAAAGAATAAAAATAACTCTCACAGTTAGAGTAACATTTGTTGTGCTTGTAGCTAGAGAAGAGTGAACTTTGGCATAAATGTGAAACTTCTATAGTTGGTTTTGATACTGATCATGTATCAGTGCCACCAGTATTCATTTTGCTAGACTAGGTAACTAAACTGAGTTGTATCATAATTTTTATGCTTCCAAGCTACGTAGATGAGTAGGGAAGATGATAGTCAAATGTTCTCAGAATTGAAGTATGATTTAGTAAGGACTGGTTTGGTGAGGTTGCAGTCAATGTCTTCTGTTGAAGCTTTTTCCCTTATGGAATACAATTCCAGAAACAGCAGTAAAGAAAAAGAGCTAATGTGATTAATTAAAAAATTTTTCAAGAGAAAAGCCTATTTTAGCCACAAAGGTAGTGGCTTAGGTAAGATTGTATTCAAATAAGAAGGCAAAGCAGATGAAGAGGACTAAACATTCAGAAAGCCAGGGCTCCTGTGTTTTAGTGATGTTCTGTATCCTTGGCTTTTCTTATTTCAAAATTAAGCATTTATTGTTTGAACGGTAGAATTGTCTATACAAAAGTCTTAGTATTATTGCACATTGACATGTTACACTTTTTGTTTATTTTAATTGAAATGTTTAAAAGCCAGGCATATGAAGTAATCTGTAATAGATTTGCAACTGGTTTGTAATTTATGAAGTGTTAGTCTGATGACTGGGATATTTTACTGTGTGAATAAATTGTTTAATAAGAAGCTGACATAAAAAATGTTTTAGGATAAATCATCCTTCAGAAAGTATTTGAGATTTATTGAAAGTAAGCAGGAATAGGAAAAGGTCCTTGGACATAGGAGGTAAAAGAACCTTTCAAAAGAACATCATCAAAAGTGAAAAGAAGGCAATTGTTGAAGAGGAACAGACTGAGACACCTGCTGTTTCTACCACAGTAACAACAGATAAGAAACCTTGAGGTAAGATAGAGATATATGGGCTGTTTATAGTTTTAAAATTCATAGCTCTGAGTATGCTGTTCTTACTGTTTCAGAAGATTGTTTCATCTGGTCACAGACTCACAGGATAACAAAACCTCCATAGCCAGTCATTTTTACTGTAAATAATGAGTGCATTGAGAACTGTACACTCAGGCTTGGCTTAGGATTCCAAAGTTGTGCAGTTTGTGTTAGTACTTAAAAAGGAACAAGGCCTGAAATTTGTGAATGAGGAGAAATTTGTGTGACTGTGGCAAAGTTGAAGCATGTTTTCAGAGATTTATACATTAGATCTGTGAATCCTTTAAAATCCACCTCATTGTATCTATTTCAACAAACAAAATACACCATTCCAATTAATATTTTGACTTAACAATAGATTAACCCTCTCGGAATTAAAAAAATCAAAATGGACCAATAATTCAGATTTTTTTTTGTGTGTGTCCAATGGTTCTAATTGAATAATTCCTTCCAAAAGGTTTAGGAGATAATATTTTATAATTTCTTAATTGATTTACTTAATTCAGCAGCCAGAATGTCTCACAGAAGTTACTTTTAAAGCATACAATGAGAAATATTAATGAAAGAAAGGTTATTGTGCCCTATCTCTGCAGTAGCACTTAATATAAACTGACATTAATTGCTTAATAATGACTGTATAAATTGCAGTTGAAGTTTCAAGGAAACAGCAGTATTCCTATTTCTCACAATTTGGAGCTCAATAAATAAGATCAATTTACAGTTTCTCTGTTTCTGACTAATGCCCCAAATGTGCTGTGTGTTTGTGTGTCCAATTGATGCATCTCTAGTAACATAATTTTAATTTAAAACCATATTAGTGCAGGTCCAAGTAGCTCTGCTAGCCTTATGACTGCTAGGATTTCCATGTTAAATGCCTCTTTTATACAGGTTCCTAACCAACCTGTAAATATGCTCCAGCTTGAAACCTGGCATGTGCTAAAACAGAATATTTTTCACAGAATTTCAGACAACCTGGTTTAATCTGTTTATTCTGAAGAAATGTAATTCAACAGTTTGGACTTTTCATTACTGTAGAGTGTGGAACACTAGATGCAGTCTGGCAGAACTAATTTTGTCGCTGTCTTTACAGTTAAAGACTGAATGTGATATGCTCCATATATAGGACCAAGTTTAAAAGAGAGAAGTTTAGTATATTGTGGTCATTAAAGATACCTTTTTTAATGGTAGGCTAAAGCAAGGTAAGGCTTGCAAAGGAGATAAAGTCATTACTAAATAGAAAGCAGCACTTGGGAACAAAGAATCAGGAAGAAGTCTCTGGTTTAACAATTCAAATTTCAGACATTGTGAGAAAACGAGGAAATAAATGTTTAGACCAAAAAGCTTCACAGAATATAGTAGTCTGGGTCTTTGGTACTGCCTTAATTTCTTTTTTCTTCTACATAGACAATAATAAATATTTTATTTTTTTTTTCCCCCAAAAGACCAGTGCTAGAGTGAGTAAGACAAAAGGCATAACCAAAATCTCAGGTCTTTTCATAGATGCTGTGGATTTATTTATTTTTTTCTTCCAGAAAGATTGAATGAAATTGTAATTTTAAGAGAATTGAGCAAAGAAATATGTATATATTATCACTATATATATATATATATATATATATATATAGCGTAGGTCTTTCTTCCCTTCCCTTGAAGTAGTTTGACTTTCCTCTGTAACTTTAAGCAGGGAATAATAACATTTCAGATAATTTCTGTTGGTATAAAAATTCTAGGCAGGGGTGCTTTTTTGAAGATTTTCTGCACTGGGGGCTTCTAGATTTGCACCTTTGGGCATCCTTGAAAGCATGAAGCAATGGTGTGCCTTTCAAACCTGTTTCTTTAGTTTCCATGCTCTAACTTTCACCATTTAAGCTTTAAATGTCAAAAGAAGTGATATGAACTAAAGGAGAAAGCAAGTGCATAGGCTAAAAAAGTGAAATATACTGGCAGATAAAGAAGTTAATCCTAAGAAGTTCTGTAACAAACTGCTGTATTGAACTCTTTATAGAGTAGTGCTATAGAGTTAAAAGGATATACAACTTTTACTATCTGTATTTTTATCAATATAATGACAAAAAACTGAGAACAACTTCAAAATCACTTATTACATTTAGTTTTAAAATATTTGGTGTTTAAGATTACATAAAGACTTAATAGATATTCTTCTTTTGCCTCTAAGATAACTTTAACATTTTTCTGTTTCTGTTGTGAGTTAACCCCAGTGGGAAGCTAAGCACCACATAGTGCTTGCTCACTCCCCTTCCTCCCAGTGGGATGGTGAAGAGGTAAGAAAGAATGAAAGCAAGAAAACTTTGGAGTCAAGAATTTTTTTACAAGTGGAGGTTATGTGGAAGAAGGGAGAAGAGAAAAAAAAAAATGAAATAAACAATCACAAGTAATAGCTCACCACCTCCCATGGCTAGATTAATGCCCTGCCAGCTCCCTAGAAAAAGGTGGCTAACATTCCTAAATGCCCTGTTTTCCCTTTTCTTGCTGAGCATGACATTACATGGTATGGGATATCACTTTGCTTCCTTTAAGTAATCTGTGTGTCCCCTTCCAATATATTGTGTGTCCTCCCCCCCGCCCAATCTCTTCACTGTGGGGGCAGAACAAGAAAACCACGATACTATGCAAACACTGCTCAGCAAAAGCTAAAATGTGTGTTATCAGTACTGTTTTGGTCAAAAATCTAAAATATGCTGCCATGAAGAAAATTAACTCTGTCCTAGCCAAGACCAGTACAATTTCCTATGCTAAAAGATCAATTTTTAGAACAGTATTTGCCTTTTGCAGGAAGTTAATGTTTTCACATTGTTGTGCTTAGAAACTGAAATTGCTTTACTTATATCTGTGAAACGATATAGAAAATAATTCATTCAGAAGCATTCATGAAGAGTTACCAAAATTTTACATGGTTTTGATAAATATTTTCAATATGGTACTTATTTTAAAAGAAATAATAATTTTTGTATACATTTCATTGTCAAAAGAAGAGGTTTTCCTATTATGAAAGCATTTAACTTGTTAATGATGCGTTCATTAAAAAATGTTTTCTAATAATTTTAGTTTTCATTAATATGGCATTCTTCATTAATATAATTTCATGTTTTAAAATATTTTATTCTTTTCCACTTTGATTTTAATAAGATGTGCAAGGACTATGTTAATTTTGTGTTAGAGGCTAAAAACAGCACTAAAGATTATACTAGAAATGGTGAGATTGGCAAATTAAATGTTTTCGTCACAATGTGAACTTGGAATAATTTCAGTACCTTTTCATTTTACTAATATAAATGTTATTATGAAAAAATTGATGCAATTAATAAAGAAGGTAGGGTTTTTTCTATGTTTTAAATTAAAATGAATTATATGCATTAAGTTCATGAGTCTATTAAAGAATAGAGTTGACATAAAGCAAACCACCCTAAAGGAAGGATGATTTCTGAATGTCAATTCTTTATTATTTCTTACTTTTTAAAAAAGTCTAAAATTCACGTCACAAGTCAATAACTTAAGCAATTCTCACCTCTCCCACAGAATTTATTGGTCTGAGAAAAAATGCTGAAGTCAATTAAAGATTTTCTTTAATGCCTTTTTAGGTGAACACTGAATTTCCAATATATATCTCATTAGCTTAAACGTATTTACAAGCATTCTATTTTGTGTGGTTCCAACTACTCTTCTATGTTAGAGAAATTCTAACTGAATAGTTTAAACTTGATGTTATATGAATGAAAAGTGGTTTTAAGATGCTTCACTCATTTTTCTCAGATGCTGTATTTACCTCAGAAGTCCTTTTGTCTGCATATAGAAACGCAGATGGAGAAATGTCACTAATACTATCTACTAAGAGGGTATTGAGCAAAATGAATCTTCTATAGAGTCCTTGCTTTCATCTTACTAATTATTTACCTTTATAAAGGAAGAAAATTTATATGAATTTCAAAGAGACTTTGCTAAAACGTATTTTGCTACAATTGTGGTTTTGACTGATTGAAAAAAGCCAAAACACCACAGTATCAATTTATGATACATGATTCATAAAAAAAATCACACCACGGGTGAAAATAAGAAATCTACATTTCATTTATGGAGAAAGTCTTTGCAAGAAACATGGCGTGTGAGGTGCACCCCAACGCCTTTTGATCATACAGTCAGGAAAATAAAATGTTTTAGTAAGGAAAGGTTAGCTTGGTAGCATGAAAGATCTCAGAATTCAAGGTTTTGGGAGGTTTTCTAGCATGCAGAATAAGCTCAGATCAAATCTACTACAAAATACCCAGAAGTAATAAAAAGAGCATATTCATGTATCGATATAATTCCAGGTTTTATTAATACATAAGTCTGAAATGGCAATGCTGACACATGAAGAAATGAATATAAGGTGGTTGTGAATATTAAAAGTGAATATTAAAAGAAGTTTTGTGATTCAGGTAGAGTATTTCATCCCAAATTAGTGATGTCAGATTCTGGAATAGTCATACTGTAGGGAAAAAGTTCCTTAATTGGTTTAGCATGAAACTTGATGAATGTGTAAAACAAATTCTATTATGGAATTATTTTTGCTGGCAAGACATTGCCTTCTGTTGCCCTACTCAATGTTTTTTCAGTCTTAAATATTGAAGACAGTAAATGTTTATGAAAATCTCCATGAGTGTTTTTCAAGTCCCAGGTTTGGGTTGGAGTTTTTTGGAAGCTAAAGGCACTAAGAAGTGGATAGGTAGAAATCTGAAATAATCCCTGGTAAAGATCATTAGAACTACTGACTTACAAGAAAATCATCAGGTTTTCAAGTGAATTATTTTCTTCATCTTCTGAAGACCTAAGAATGATAACATCCTATACATGATAATATGTTAACGAAATAACTAACATGACTTTTGGTAATTCTTTAACAGAGCTACTAGTGGATAGTTTGTTAGGGACATTCGCATTATAATAGAATTTTTTCATGACCATTTCTTTGCATAATTGAGCTGGAGATAAGAATAAGACAGATTCTCTGTTAAACGTTTGGAAGATATTATATTGGACAACAGACGGTGAGACAATTATGGCTCTAACGCTCTGTCAGGCTATCCTTTGGCAGTTGGACACTATCCGTATTCCAACTTAATTTAGCTCATTTTTACCAAGTTCTTCAAATATTTGAAATCAATATTTCTCTTGATATCACCTTCAATAAGCTTTAATATGAAACTTGATTTAATTTATAATTCAGAGAAATAGCAATAAGTTGCCAGAACTTTCCTAAATACATGTCATGACCTCTTCCTTGATCCTTTGGAGCTTTCACAATTTAAATGTCAGAAAAGGTGTTGGATGATGGTATGCACAATTAATTTCAGTTGATACTATTTTGCTAGGTCAGAGAATCTGGCAGTTGAAGGTTTGTCCTTTGTAAATGGAAAAAAATGAAGACAATTTCTCTTTTATTGTCAGTTTTTTGAGTTACTATAGTTTTATAACTTCATGGATGATGTGTCTATATTGAAGTTAATAAGGAATCAGACAGTGATATTCAAGCTACTTATAAGTAAGACACAATTTGCCTTTAGTAACTTCTTTTAGGTTTGTTAGGGGGGTGAGAGGGTGTCAGTAACTTTTTGCTTGCTGTTCCTGATACTCTCTCTTTGAAAGCTTTTATATCTGTGACTGCCAAGAAGGTGTATGGACACATGATAATCATGTACAAAAAGCATCATAAAAAGGGAATGAAACATCTTCAACTTTGTGTCAAATACATTTTAGCTTTTCTTCCTGGCTGCAGGATGCCAGTCCTTCGGATGCTTGTAGACGCCAGATTGAACATGAGACAAACAGTGTGTCCAGAAAGGTTTAGGAGTCTCAACCTTAGGGAAGAGAAACGTGAAACTCTCAGACTTTTCTAAGTATTACTTTTTTTTATTGTGTAGTGGGTTTTCGTTTGTTTGTTTGTTTGGTTTTGTTTGTTTGTTTTGTCTTGTTTTGGGACTAGCTATAGACCAGTCAGCCTCACCTCCATCCCTGGGAAAGTGATGGAACACCTTATCCTTGGTGCCATCTTAAGGCACATCAAGGATAAGAGAGTTATGAGGGGCAGTCAACATGGCTTCACCAAGGGGAAATCATGTTTGACCAATCTCTTAGCCTTTTATGAGGAAATAACACGGTGGATGGATGATGGCAGAGCCGTGGATGTGGTCTACCTTGACTTCAGCAAAGCATTTGACACAGTCTCCCACAGCATCCTCACAGCTAAATTGAGGAAGCGTGGGCTGGATGATCAGGTAGTGAGGTGGACTGCGAACTGGCTGAAGGAGAGAAGCCAGAGAGTTGTAGTCTATGGGGCGGAGTCTAGTTGGAGGCCTGTAACTAGTGGAGTGCCTCAAGGGTCAGTACTGGGACCGGTATTATTTAATATATTCATCAGTGATTTAGATGAGGGAATTGAGTGTACTATCAGCAAGTTTGCTGATGACACTAAGCTGGGAGGAGTGGCTGACACGCCAGAAGGCTGTGCTGCCATCCAGCGAGACCTGGACAGGCTGGAGAGTTGGGCAGGGAATAACTTGATGAAATATAACAAGGGAAAGTGTAGAGTCCTGCATCTGGGCAGGAACAACCCCAGGTTCCAGTATAGGTTGGGGAACGACCTGTTAGAGAGCAGTGTAGGGGAGAGGGACCTGGGGGTCCTAGTGGACCACAGGATGACCATGAGCCAACACTGTGCCCTTGTGGCTAAGAAGGCCAATGGCATCCTGGGGTGTATTAGAAGGGCGGTGGTCAGTAGGTTGAGAGAGGTCCTCCTTCCCCTCTACTCTTCCCTGGTGAGACCGCATCTGGAATATTGTGTCCAGTTCTGGGCCCCTCAGTTCAAGAAGGACAGGGAGCTGATGGAGAGAGTCCAGCGCAGGGCAACAAAGATGATTAATGGAGTGGAGCATCTCCCTTATGAGGAAAGACTGAGGGAGCTGGGTCTCTATAGTTTGGAGAAGAGGAGACTGAGGGGTGACCTTCTAAGTGTCTATAAATATATAAAGGGGGAGTGTCACGAGGATGGAGCCAGGCTCTACTCAGTGGCAAACAATGATAGGACAAGGGGTAATGGGTACAAACCGGAACACAAGAGGTTCCACTTAAACTTGAGAAGAAACTTCTTCTCAGTGAGGGTGATGGAACACTGGAACAGGCTGCCCCGGGAGGTTGTGGAGTCTCCTTCCCTGGAGACATTCAAAACCCGCCTGGACGCATTCCTGTGTAACATTATCTAGGTGTTCCTGCTCCAGCAGGGGGATTGGACTAGATGATCTTTCGAGGTCCCTTCCAATCTCTAGCATACTGGGATACTGTGTCTAATCAGTGTGACTGGCTTTTCATCTCATTTGTTTTTTTTGTTTTTCCCCTGCTTGTGTATAGAATATGCCATCAAAGGATACAATGAAAGACAGGCAGTTTCTGAATATTCAGCAAATGGACAGGTAGTCATCTTGTTTTCAAGAGGACAGAGCTCGTTATAGGAAAAGTCCAATTCTTCTTCAGCTCCACTGTAGCAATATTTACAGCTTGTTCCTCGGATGTGCAAGTCTGTGTTGTAACAGTAGTCAAATAATCTTTTAATTATACACACAATTAGTTGTCATTAATTCTAACATAAAATATCCTTTCTCTGAAAACTTTAGTCTGTAAACATCAGGTCTGATTCTTATTAATTAATTTTCACAATTTTCAATTGTTTCACAAGACAATTCAGTACCGGTTTGATGTGTAAGTAATCTTCAATAACTATCCTAACAAATATGTGACATTAACTCGCGACAAGCTTTATAAGTAGAAATACCCCGCTGTTGCTAGTCTTCTGTGGATAATGGACAACAGGATTGCTAATATTTTCTTTTATCTTTTTTCTCATCTTCCCCTTAAATATATTTCTTTGGAAATTTATATGAGCCTTCAAAGCAGAGCTGGATGTATCCCACTGTTTAGGTCAGACAATGCCTCTGAAAGCTGTAAAAAGCCAAAAAGGGTTTCAAAGTATCACGCAACTTTAAGTTATGTGCTCTCTTCATGAAATAAAAAAATACAATGAGAAGGGAGTAAAAATTGACCAAGTTGGTCCCTAATTTTTTAATTTTCTGCTGTTATTAGAGACTACTACAATGACTTCTCAAAGCAATGGCAGTAATAATGAATAATCATGTTTTCCTTATATCTCATGTAAAACTATCTACATTGTATTAAAGTACTGTGTTAAAAAAAAAACTGCATTAGAATCATCTTCCACATTGAACTGTGCTGCCTGCCTATTTACAGTGACAAATAGACAACTGCCATTAAGTACACCCATTCCCTGGCTATTTCTTTTTACTTT
Organism: Pezoporus flaviventris; assembly: GCF_033815535.1. NCBI lineage: Eukaryota > Metazoa > Chordata > Aves > Psittaciformes > Psittacidae > Pezoporus > Pezoporus flaviventris. The sequence continues at coordinate 20,208,095 of NW_026892550.1, read as the reverse complement.
CAGAAGCGTACACATTTGACCTGTACCCTTTCTATCTGATCATATTGAAAGGACATTTCTGAGAGCCATTCTGCCAAATGATGCTGACCTTAATCTTATCCCAGGTTTCTTTAACTTTTATGTCTTATCCTTTTGCGACAATCTTCTTCTGCTTTACCTTTTCAAGACACAACTCTTCCTTAGTATTTGCAGAAAACACAACCTTGTAACTCCCAAGCACACAGCACACTTCTGTCACTGGTTTTGAATAATGCTGGGTGAAAAATATTTTCAGGTTTTTCATATGTGTTTATATAAAAAAAATTCAAAATATTTCTTTACTGTAATTTCAATTCAGTTCTTTATTAATTTTCTGTATTCATCTAAAACCATCTTTTTCTGATAACAATTCCAGGTTTAATGAATCAACATATTTTAATGTAAAAATAATAGGTAAACAACAACTCATTTCTGATTCTGGTTTATCTCATTATGTGTGCTGTAATGCCTCCTTGTTCTTTGTGCTAACATGCATGTTCAGCTCTTCTAATGGCTTTCTCAGGTGTCAGAGGTCTGGAAAAAAGACTGCTTTTTATTATCTTTGTGCAGCAGCTGCAATAATGGGCCTTATAACAGCTGGATTATTTAGATATTTCAGCAGTAAAAAAGATGTAAGTAAATACCAATGTATATGACATAAAAAAACCTAAAAGAGATTTCTGAACCTAAGAATTTCAGGAAACAGTAAAAGTCATCATAATTGTTAAGTATAATCTACAGCAAAGGCAATCAAATTTGTCCTTATTAACAGAACAGGATGACTGCCAGCCTGAAAAATCAGCTTAACAGTAAGATAATTATCATCCATTTCAACTTGTTTTTCTCATAAAGATAGATAAACTGAAATTGCCCACTCACCTCTGCAGCCACATTCTGCAGACTGTTCTATACATAGCACAATGTATAAAAAGATTCAAGCAGAATGTCACTTTACACATTAAGTTTTTAAGAAGCTGTTGCATAAGAGGTGGATCAGATTAGAAGAGTCTGTTTTAGTTTTGTAGATATGGGGAGATGATAACTTGTTTTAGGATTAGAACACTGGAATGCACAATTTACAAATGCATCCTGCTACTAAATACTCCCCTCTTTGTTTATGTAACAGCATAATCTCTTTCAAAACAGAAGGCTACTGATGCTGAACTACTGCACATTTTGTAAGTAAGTTTATTAATAAAGTTTTCAGAATACAACAGGAGTATATTATTCCAGTTTAAATAATACTTTACATATCAGTCATCACCAGCTGCAAGAAATTATTTGGGAGGGTAATAGTTTGCACAATAAAGGAAAGTTAATATGCCTAAATCATTGTGCTAAGAAATGGATTAGATGCCATTATTATTACTAATATGCTTGTAACAAAGTGGCAGATAGAGATTTAGATAAATGTGGGCATTGTTCCAAAAAGAAAAGGAATCACCCGTGTTGTTCATCCAGGGATAATGTGAGTGGCACTTTATTTGGCCATATGATGAATTTCTGTTGCTGTTACTCGAAAACTTTTTATGGGCATAGCAAAATTTATACACATCATCTGTTTTACTGAACTTTGACCAGTTCAGTAAAACTGATGCTACTGCAGTTGTATTTTAAAAAGATACTGTATCAATAGGAATATGAGTTAGTCTTATGGTTTAATTGTCATAATGTGCAATAAGATCAAGTTATCTTTTTTACCTATCTTTGGAGTTTTCCAGCCTGATGATTGTATTAGGCAATATACAGAACACATTATACTCAATCATAAGGAAAACTATCAATGGAAAAAATGTTAAGATAAAAAATTTAATGTTTTACCTGGTGAGAAAGGCAATGTCTCTCACTTAATGTTTTTACCATATGGATGCATCTTTAACAGATATTGAATGTTGTATGTGTTGTGTATGGGTTGTGGCATCCCATGTAATGGGTAGTGCCAATGTTGTTAGAAATACTTTATGCACTTACTCAGCTTTAAGCTCCCATCATGCACCTTATGTCAGTCAATTGCCTTCAAAATCACCCCACTCACAAGATATGTGTTTTCTTTTCACAGATACCTTAATTTCTTCTGTTGTTTCCTTGGATATTCTTCCCATAGTTGTCCTCTGGTTTGTTCTTCTTTGCTTCATTGTTAAGCATTTAAGTACTCTAAACTCCTTCATGTGTCTGACCTTGTTAAAAACTAAGGAGAACACCTGAGACAGCATTTGTGTATTTGTTCACATGAATATCAGAATAGTTTTAATCTATCCTAAGAAACCTTTTACTGACTTTAAATGGTTTGGGAAAAATATCAAGGAGTTTACTGGAAGTATCCAAAAGAATACTGCTATGTTAACATCAGGCACATAACTTTGAACTGACTTTCGATACCTAAGATGTTTCCTGCCCTCCTTTTTTTACATAGAAATCTTGAGAATAATGAATTGAAAATGTCAGGGATATATTGGCATCTCAGAGTAAAATTCAATATTTTTATAAGGAATTGCTGAGGTGAGTAGCTCGAGAGAGGATGCCTTCAACACCGGAGTGGGGGAGAGGGATCAGTGTCCAGGAGCCTCAACTCAGATCGACAAGAGCCACCGAGGGAGCCTCAAGTCCTCCACAGGACCTGCCCAGGAGCCGGCAGCTCAACTGACAGAGCGAGCAGCTGACTCACACGGGGGGAAGTCTGAAGCAGTGGCACCAACCCTGACTGGTTAAAAACCTGCCCCAGGGAGCGCAAGCGACCAGGAGCGTGGCAAGGCAGTTTGCGCAGGCAGGCGAGCGGGATGATGAGCACTCGCCGTATGATCAGGGCCCTGTCCGCGAGCTCTGCTCTGGCTGCCCCGGCGGTGGCCAGCGTAGGCACCCAGACAGAGCCGATGAGAGGGGAGGCTGCAGTGCAGAGCTCGGGGTGTAGAGAGTGCCTGCACTGGTCTGGTGAGGGGAGGGTGCACAATGGGCAGGGCTGCACTCGGTGCTCCCTGGTGGAGGTCCTCCTGCAGCAGGTGGCTGAGCTGTGGGATGCTATTAATAGACTGCGAGATGTCAGGGAAGCTGAGAGGAAGCAGGAATGCTTGCTCCTGGCCCAAACCATGCAGGGGCCTTGAGCTTCTCCTCTACCTCATGAAGGAAAGAAGGAGGCCGTTAACCTGGGAAGCTGGGAATTAGTGACAAAAAAAAAAAAAAAAAAAGAAGGAAAAGGACAACCAAAAGCAAGGGGCTTCCCCCTAAATCCCCTGTCTCCATGCAGAACCGCTTTGCTGTCCTGCAGGGGGCTAATGAGGAAATGCACTCGAGCCAGAAACAGCTGGCTGATGCACTGCTAAAGAAGATCTCTACTGGTGCTGCTAGGAAAAAGCGGCGGGTCGTAGTAGTAGGGGACTCTACACTGAAAGGGACAGAAGCACTGGTCTGCCGGCCAGACCCTGTCTCAAGGGAGGTGTGTTGCCTACCGGGGGCACGGATCAGGGATGTGGCAGAGAGGCTGCCTGCTCTAGTAAGTCCCATGGACTATTACCCACTCCTGGTGATACATGTGGGTGCTAGGGACATAGGTAGTAGTAGCCTGGGGAACATAAAGAAGGACTACAGAGCCCTGGGGGAGGTGGCTAGGGTCTCTGGAGCTCAGATAGTCTTTTCGTCAATTCTCCAGGATACAGGGGAGTACCTTAAAAAAGCTAGGAGGATTAGCCAGGTTAATAACTGGTTAAAAGGGTGGTGTCATAGTCAGGGGTTTGGGTGTCTTGAACATGGGACCCAAGCTTGTAGGCCAGGTCTAGTGAGGGCTGGTGGAGCTGCTCTGATAAAGAAGGGAAAGAGCAGTTTTGGTAGGAGGCTTGCCAGACTGGTCAAGGAGGCTTTAAACCAGATGTGTAGGGGGAGGGGGGCATCATTCCATTCCAACACACCCAGTCAGTTGCCAGAACCTATAATAAATGCCTGGAGCAATGTAGAGATATCCCAGCCACTCCAGCCAATGACCCCGCTTCAGCTGGAGCTTGGCTCAGATGCCCCTATAAAAATGCCCATAGCATGGGGAATAAACAAGAGGACTTAGAGATGTGTGGACGTCTATGGGGGTATGATATAATAGGCATCACAGAAACATGGTGGGATGGCTCCTACGACTAGAGGGTTGGAATGGAAGGTTACAGGCTCTTTAGGAAGGACAGGCCTGGCAGGCGGGGAGGGGGAGTTGCCCTTTGTGTTAGGGATAGGCTGGAGAGTATGGAACTCTGTCTGGGGACAGGTGAGCAGTCCACAGAGAGTTTGTGGGTCAGGGTGAAAGGGAATATAGCTATGGGAGACATCACTGTGGGCATCTGTTACAGACCGCCTGATCAAGGAGAACCTGTGAATGAAGCACTCTATAGACAGATAGGAAAAGCCTCACACTCGCAGGCCCTTGTTCTCATGGGGGACTTCAACCACTCTGACATCTGTTGGAAGGACGGTACAGCCCGGCACAAGCAATCCAGGAGGTTCCTCGATTGTGTGGAAGACAACTTCCTTCTGCAAGTAATAGAGGAGCCGAAAAGGAGAGGTGCCATGCTTGACCTTGTGCTCACCAACAGGGAAGGGCTCGTTGGAAATGTGATGCCCCAGGGCAGCCTTGGATGCAGCGATCATGAGATGGTCGAATTTGAGATCCTCAGGACAGTGAGAAGAGCGTGCAGCAAGCTCACTGCCCTGGACTTCAAAAGAGCAGACTTTGGCCTCTTCAGAAACCTGCTTAGGAAGGTTCCATGGGATACAGCCCTAGAGGGCAGAGGGGTCCAAGACTCTTGGTTGATATTCAAGGATCACCTGCTGCAAGCTCAGAGTGTTGCATCCCAACTAGAAGGAAGTGCAGCAGGAGGGCCAGGAGACCTCCTTGGATGGATAAGGAGCTCCTGAGGAAAATTCAAATGAAAAAAGAGGCTTATAATAAGTGGAAGCAAGGACAGGAGGCATGGGAAGAGTACAGGGATGTTGTCTGAGAAGCTAGGGACGAGGTTAGGAAAGCTAAGGCTCAGTTAGAATTAAACTTAGCTAGAGGTATTAAAGATAACAGGAAGGGATTCTACAGGTACATAGCAACTAAAAAACAGACTAGGGAGAATGTAGGCCCCCTCAGGAAGCTCTCAGGAGAACTGGCTACACAGGATTTGGAGAAGGCTGAGGTTCTGAATGACTTCTTTGCTTCAGTCTTCACTGCCAAAGGCTCTGACTGCACCACTCAAGTCTTGGAAGGCAGATGAAGGGACTGTGAGAATGAAGACCTTGCGCCCACTGTAGGAGAGGATCTGGTTCGAGACCATCTTAAAAATCTGAACGTGCACAAGTCCATGGGTCCTGATGAGATCCATCCCCAGGTCCTGAAGGAGCTGGCAAATGAAGCTGCAAATCTGCTGGCAATCATATTTGAAAAATCGTGGCAGTCAGGTGAAGTTCCTGATGACTGGAAAAAAGGAAATATAACCCCCATTTTCTGGAAGTGGAAAATGGATGACACGGGGAATTACAGACCCGTCAGTCTCACCTCTGTGCCTGGCAAAATCTTGGAGCAGATTCTCCTGGATGGCATGCTAAGGCACATGAAAATCAACAAGGTGCTTGGTGACAGCCAGCATGGCTTCACTAAGGGGAAATCCTGCCTGACCAATTTGGTGGCCTTCTATGATGGGGCTACAGAACTGATGGACAGGGGTAGAGCAGTTGATGTCATCTACCTGGACTTGTGTAAAGTGTTCGACACTGTCCCACACGACATCCTTGTCTCTAAATTGGAGCGACGTCAATTTGATGGGTGGACCACTCGATGGATAAAGAACTGGCTGGATGGCCGCACGCAAAGAGTTGTGGTCAATGTCTCAATGTCCGGCTGGAGACCAGTAACGAGTGGTGTCCCTCAGGGATCGATGTTGGGACCGGTCTTGTTCAACATCTTCATCGCTGACATGGACAGTGGGATTGAGTGTGCCCTCAGCAAGTTGGCCGATGACACCAAGCTGTGTGGTTCGGTCGATACCTGGAGGGAAGGAATGTCATCCAGAGGGACCTCGACATGCTTGTGAGGTGGGCTGATGCCAACCTCATGAGGTTTAACCATGCCAAGTGCAAGGTCCTACACCTGGGTCGGAGCAATCCCAGGCACAGCTACAGGTTGGGCAGAGAAGAGATTCAGAACAGCCCTGTGGAGAAGGACTTGGGGGTGCTGGTTGATGAGAAAATGAACATGAGCCGGCAGTGTGCGCTCACAGCCCAGAAAGCCAACCGTATCCTGGGCTGCATTAAAAGGAACGTGACCAGCAGGTCGAATGAGGTGATCCTGCCCCTCTACTCTGCTCTTGTGAGACCTCACCTGGAGTATTGTGTGCAATTCTGGTGTCCTCAACATCAAAAGGACATGGAACTGTTGGAACAAGTCCAGAGAAGGGCCATGAGGATGATCAGGGGACTGGAGCACCTCCCGTATGAAGACAGGCTGAGGAAGTTGGAGCTGTTCAGCCTGGAGAAGAGAAGGCTGCGTGGAAATCTCATAGCAGCTTTCCAGTATCTGAAGGGGGCCTATAGGGATGCTGGAGAGGGACTCTTCTTTAGAGACTCTAGTGACAGGACAAGAGGTAACAGGTTAAAACTTAAACAGGGGAAGTTTAGGTTGGATATAAGAAGGAAATTCTTTCCTTTTAGGGTGGTGAGGCACTGGAATAGGTTGCCCAGGGAGGTTGTGAATGCTCCATCCCTGGCAGTGTTCAAGGCCAGGTTGGACGAGGCCTTGGGTGATATGATTTCGCATAAGGTGTCCCTGCCCATGGCAGGGGGCTTGGAACTAGATGATCTTACGGTCCTTTCCAACCCTAACGATTCTATGGTTCTATGATTCTAAGGTGGAGATTATTTCAAAACTTTCATTTGAAAAGTGAACAGTGCTTATAAAAGCTAAGTGGGATTTATTTAATTATTATTTATAATTGTATCTCTTCCATCTGTATCTTCTTGCAGCTAATGGATTTTTATCGCTGAAGATGTGACCCATTGATATGTGCCATCAGCAAAATAAAGGCAAAACAGGAGCAAATGAATGTACATTTTATGCCTAGAAGAGAGGGAACTAAATTTATGGCCCAAGTGGATTTTTTTCTCTTAGAATTTGTATATGGGTAACTATATCTCACTGCAGGGGAGTAATGCCTTATATCTAAGATGTAAAAGAATCATGTTATAGTTTATTTGCATGGTTTTTCTTATTTGCTTAATCTATTATACATGTTTTTAAACTATTACATAGAGTTTCTGTTGGACTAGATTTTCAATATTTCAGTCAAAACTTGGTTAATGACTTATTCTGAAGTCAGTACACAAAGAACACTGAAAATCTATTTGCCATTTGCCTTATTATGACAGTATTTAACAACCCTTTGTAGCACATAATGTCAGGCATGGATATGCTTTCAAAACTCTGCAAAGTTAAAAGTTAGTTATAATTAAAATAGAATATTATGTAGAAAAACCTGGAACTCTGCATGGATTTGTTGATACAATAATGGTAGGGCATATTTTCAGAGAAGTGACTCTGAATTATTTTGTTAAAACAGCTACTTCCCCCAGTAAATACCTCTGCTTGTCTAATTCAAGAACTGCAGGCTATAACTGCAGACCATGCACAGGTAATGAGTTTCTAGTGTAGAAGAAACTTGACAGCTTGCATAATGAAAACTACTCCTTTCTGTGAGATATTTGTTTATGATAAGAATGGTGTAAAATCTGAGGAATAGATTTTGAATGAATTCCAAAACTGAAAAAGACTTAAATGTCTGATTTTGCTGAATTAAATAGGATATATATGCACCTAAAGATTTGAAAGAGCCTATTGTTCAACAACTTCTTGTAGAACTGCAGAATAGTAAAGATATTTGGTAAAATAGCTTTTGAATTAACTGTGTTTTCCTTTTTCTGTGTGTGAAATTATTTGTAAATTAAAGACATCATTTTTTTTAAAATCAACATCAGCATAACCACGAGTATTTTTAAAGAGACTGAATTAAAATTCCTCTATTTCTTGAAATTGTCTTTTATTTTATTATAATGACGTACAGTATGCTAATACAGACTTTAGTTCAATAGTAATGGTAGCAATTCAGTGGTAGTAATTAAAGAAGTAATGAGTGTTAATCAGTGTAAATGACAGAGGAATTCTTAAGTCCCCTTTAAAAGGATTTTAGGGGATTCTTAAAACACAGCAGTACCCTTCAGAAATTAAATTACTCAAGGTAATACCTCAGCTTTTTACTATCTGTTGCACTCAGACTTTTTCTTCACTATAGAGCCTGAGTTTAATTTAAATCCCATTTGATTCCTCTCTTCTACTAAATTGTCAACATTTTTCCAAAAATGTTGTATTACTGCATCATATGCAAGAAAGTATCTGCAACTGGGTGGGGGAGCAAGATAGAAATGAACCAAGGTACTGAAGGGCTTTAATTATAGAAATAGAATATCATTTGCTCTGGAGGACTTGGACTATCTAGTCCTATGACTGTCTAGTCATAGTTTAAACCACAAATACGCCAGTGTATTTTTGTATTTCACATTGTCCTAATGACTTCTTCTTTTGAACAGAAGATTTGATAAAAACTCATTTCTATTTCTTTGTAAGAGCATAATAGAACTAACAGGCCCTATGAGAGAGTCCTCCTGACTGAGACTTTTGCTGTCAGAGACAGCTGTTTCAGCTCAGATTACTTCTCAAACATTGTCAGGCCTTTTGCTTACACTGTTTCTAAGATTTTGAATATATTAATTTTTTTAGACATCCAAAAATCTTTTCGTAGGAGTATCTACCACTTATAGTTTTGTTTGTCAAAATACTAAAATCAGTAGAAATCAGGCTTTGAACACTTTAGGAAAACTTTCCATTAGGTGTTATAGCAATTCTACAGTAAAATGACTTTATAACTTAAAAGGCCAGAAATATCAAAATGACCAATATATACTCCCTTTTTATTTCCTTATCTATCACATCATTGCCTTTTGCTTGCATTTCCCTCTACTGAACTCAATAACTTATACACTGGCGCAAACAAATATTTTGAAAACAACTACACTGTTCATCTGACTTTATAGTTTATTCCAGCAACAAATGATCATGTGGACAAAAAATATCCTGATATGTATTATGACTTTCCTAGAACTGTTTTTCCCTCCCAGTCAGGTTATATATTTTTTTAAATTAATGCCCTTGAAGAACCAAACATCAATTTTTTTGTACGGATTTTTTTTTTTTTCCGATTTGTCCACTCATGGACACAGCAATGGCATAATCTTCAATAAAGATGTGAAATATAAATTTAGCCACTATTGGATACACTGTCTTTAAGATTTTGAAAAATATATTTAGATATCATTGCTTCAGAATTCATTCTTAAATATTTATGAAGTTAAGATTAACATAATAATATTTCCAGTATATTGTTATTTTATACAAATTGGAAAAATCATATTGCCTCCCATTGTTTTTAATTCTGCTTTCTCACCTCTAATCCCAGGTGAAAATAAGAAATAAGGAAAAAATAAAGTTAGAATTCACTATTTGAAACAAAAATCTTTAATAGCTTTTCCCAAATGCTGGTGGTTCAGTTATGCATCAAAGTAGTTGTTGATTTTATACTGTGAAAAAAATGACATTCTTCCTTGCACACCAAGTTCCATTGAGTCTGAAAACTTTAAGTGTCTTGTTCAGCACAAGGTAAAAGCTGCAGCAGAGACCAGTGTAGCTGCTGTATGTAAAAGATAAAGAGATTATCTATCTGAAAGAATGTAGAAACCAGCTTAGCTGATTTGGTCTCATCCCATAGCTGTTTCATTTCCCATTCTCCATCCCAAATAAAGAAAATATAAAGTTAATGAAAACATAAAAGTAGCTTCTAGATAAAGGACTTTGTGTGTTGAAAGTTTTAAGTGAATCTATAGCCAAGAAGGAAGCATACTTTTGTCAAACAAAATGCTGAGGCAAATACATGTATCTCTAGCGAGTATCTCTTAAGTCTGTCAGGATGAAAGCTTTGCTCTCATACTAAAGAAAGCTTATTCTTTTGAACGTAATATATTCTGCTATTGGAATGACTGCCTTTTGCAAACAGATTAATAAAATACATTCCTAATGCATAGGAATATTGATTGATAAAAAACTTGTATATTTTTTTTTTTCTTCATAGGAAATATTGAATATGAACTTCATATTCAATTTTATTCATCTGAAATAAAAATTAGATTTTCTTAGTCAATGCTTCTAAGAGGTACCATGTCATTTAACTATTTCATGGTGGATTTTTTTAGTTTGTTTTTTTTTTCCTAACATACAATATTGTAACTCTACTTGTTTGCTGTACACAAATTCAGCTATTGGTGAACTATTCATCTTCTCAGTAAAACTGTCACTGCACTTTTTTCTTCAGATATTTGAGACTGTAAGGGTGTTAGTAGTCTCAACCAAAATGAGTTAATTTTCTATGTAGCATTTGGCTTCTGGAAGCAGAATTCAGATGCTTATGGCAGAAATTGGATTCCCTACACAGTGTGAGAGGAGAATTAGTACAGGATCAGGAGCAATAATGCTTAGCTCTTCTAGTAAGCAGAGCAGAGAATTGCATAGAACTAAATACTAGGAACCCTGAAAAAGAAATCTTTATGAAATTTCAAGCCCCATTACAGTTTGGATATCTAATTCTTGCCTAGATTAGATTATCTGGTTGGTGAGCCAGAGATAAATGACCTCAAATGGTCTTCTCAGAGTAGATGGCTCTCTCTTATTTCAAAGAAACAAGAATGCTCCCTCTGTCTTTGTAATGTATCTAGTGACAGTGACGGTAGTGATACCATTGCTATATTGTTTAATTCCTACATTGATAACTTCATTTAGTATGTGGAAACCTGAACAAAATTTTTTTGTCTTCAGCCCAGTAGACATAAATGTAGACCAAGTATATCATACTTCAAATGTGAAGATTGTTAAGGGCTTGAAGCATTTGAAAAGTACAAAAAAGCTGAGAGAGTTGGGCTTGTTTAGCTTGGAGAAGAGAAGGTTCAGGGGAATCTTAGTAATGTGTATAAACACCTGATGAAGGTAGTAAATGCATGTCATTATATTACAGGAAATTTCAATTAAACATAAGAAGAAAAACTGTTTACTGCAAAAGTGGTCAAGTACTTGAACAGATTGTCCAGAGGGGTCATAGAGTCTCCATCTTCGGAGATATTCAAAAGCTATCTAGATGTGGTCTTGAGCAACCAGCTCTAGGTGGCTCTGCTTGCACAGGGTAGTTGGACAAGATAATCTACAGAGGTGCCAACCTTAAAATTTATGTGACTCTGTGGTTCTCTGATTAAACAAAATAAAACTGAGCTCAGTAAACACTCTCAGTTTTGGCTTTCTCAGGACTATTGGTGCTTACTTTGTTGTAAAGAAACCATAACTTTTCCTTTGGCATGCTAAGCTTGCAAAGCTACACCGATAACATTTATTTCTTGAAGATGTAAAACACAAATTTACTCCAAATCAGACCACTTTCCATTCCCAGGGCAGTAAATACATACAACAAATGCTTGGCCTTCCTTAAAGAAATGTTTGTTGAATGTTTCATCTAAATGCTGGTTTGATGTCTGATCCAACCATATGAACATTAGAGCTTTGTAAATTCACAAAGTATCATGTACTGAGCATATTGAACATTCTTGGCGTTTGAAGAACAGAAAAAGCTTATGACTGGAAAAATCTGTCAGAGTGAGTACAATCCTTTTTCTGCCTGTGGACAGAACCAAGGTTTGATCATGCATTAAAAACGACGGACTTGATTAGATCCATGAATCTTTAATTATCGTTACAGTCAGACTTACATAAAAGATTGCAAAATTTAAAATATTTTTCATGAGAATATTGTGGATTCATAGTAAATACAAGATATAATGGGTTTACATGCTCACAACCTGTAGCATACTATTTTCTTAAAGAAAAAAAAAAAAGCCAGCAGTAGTCTGCTATGTTCAGATGTAGTTTCCTTTGTTTCAGTTTGCCCGTTTAAGTAGACAGTGCTCTACTTAATGCAGACCGAGATACTTCTGTCCTCCTTTGCCATGCCACACAATTGGCTTATGCTTAGCCTGTTGCTCAATGGGACATTAAGTGCCTTCTCTTTATACTTATGCTTGGATCACTTACTGAATACAAATGCTACTAAATATTTTTGTCATATTTGTAGTCTTCTACAATTCTGTGTTCTGGTACTTCTGGAAAAGAAATTAGAATTTTTCCCTGGCAACTGAATGATACGAATAGGACTTTTCAACAAACTGCTGCTGTGTTGAACTAACAACCCACTGGTGTGAGAATGCAATTTTCATTAGGAGATTATGTTTCTTGAGAAATACATTGTTCTATTCTGTAACCATTTTTTAGCCAGACACTTCCTGATGTAGTGCTTCCGGTGTGTTTAATCCTCAATTTCCCTTCCACTAATCTTCCTTTAAATATATTTGAAGCTTTATCACCCACAATATGCTCTAAAGAGGAATTCCACAGCATAGCCAGAAGCTGTATGAGAGACACCATCTTTGTTTGTTTGTTTTTGTTTTGAAGCTGCCATTTTTCATCAAAGACCTGTTCTTGTACTGGTGAGACAGCAAATGAATAAAGTTTTAACAGTTTATATTTTATGGATTGTTTGTCACATCCCACTCTCTCCTAAAGCCTTATCTCTTCTTTAGACTGAAGTACCCTACATTACTCAGCCTTTCCCTGCATGGAACATCCAATACTGTATGCGATATCCAGAAGAAAAACTAAAGTAAATCTGCATTCTTAGCCAATTTCTTCAGGAGATAGTTTGGGATTTTAAACCAAGTTCTTGGGTATAAAAATGTCAGTTCCATCTTGATGAAGAACAAGTATGTTCATTAGTGTGTCTTTCTGAAAGTGATTTGAGACATGAATTATACAGTATCTTTTTAGTACATTTGTTAGTTTTGAGGATTCAGTTTCCCTAAATGGTAATTACTGTGGATTTGGTGTATTTGCAGGGAGTGTCAGTGTACACTAAGAAATGAGAGACACAACCTTCTGAAGGAAGATGAACAATCTGAGATGTTCAGTACAATGAATCATAACAAGAAGAGCTCTCACAGGATGTGAGAAATCATCGAAATCTTGAGAATTGGATAGTGTTTTGAAAAGGTTTTTTTCAAATCCTATGAATAACTTTCTTCCACTTTTATCTTTAACCCACCTCAGTGAAAGGATCCCAAAAGCACTTCAATGATAGAGTTATTATCTGTATAGAACTTAACTTCTAAATACCAAACATAGGTCTTTATTTTCAGCGCAAGAGAAAAATTACCTGAAACAGCTTTTGGCATACCTCCATATGGCATAGACCTTTAGCATTTCTTCTGGCTTTTTTCAGCATATAGAGCATATCTGAGCCTCATGCTCCAAAAAATACAAACTGTGTAATAATTTAGAACTCTTTTAAGACCAAAATGAACATAGATTTCATCAGGTTGTAAGGATTGAAAACCACCCTTCATTAGTCAATTTTCCTCCTAGAACAAAGCTTAGACAGGCTTATAGCTTCTGTGTTTTCTTCAGTATAATTAGAAACTAAGAAAGACAGGTACATTTGCTAGTAGTCCTTATTATATACATATGGATCTTAAATTGATTTTCTGACAGCTCTTGTTCAGAGATACTAGCTACTGCAACTGTGTAATCTTGGAGGACAGAAAAATTACATGTGTTTTTACAAAGTTATGAAAAGAGAACCTAGGACAAGGGGAGGAGATGTTGTTTTCACCAAAACTGGTATTGTATCACTGGGAAAGGATTTGAGATTGGTATGTGAAGAAAGTGAAATATGGGATACAGAATTAATCAGAAATTATTATTATATTTTTTAACTTATGTGATGTCAGCTTCTTCACAGTAAAATATTTTAACATTTAGTTAAACTAAAATTAGATTAAGAAATGAGCTGCAAATATGCTTTTATTCAAAACAACTGGTCAGGAATGTCCTTTCCAACAAAGCAGATGAAAATTACTTTTTTTCCCCTAATATATACAACTCCACAATTTAAGTGTTCCAGTAATATGAAGAGAGAATTGGACTTAGCTTTTCTCAGAGGAACAGCAGTCAGCAAAAGCCTCTTAGTCCTCTTCACCTGAGGAATGTCTGTCTTGAACAGATTGCCAGGGAAGATTAACTGCTGCAGGTAGCACAGCTGTTGGTTCAAACAATTTTGATCTTTTTATATCTTGTGCTCATTCTGTTTCCACGTAGAATTGGTCTGCTTGTTATGGAGAACCACAGGTAGCACAGCTGCTGGTTCAAAAGACTTCAGTCCCCTTATATCTTCTGTGCATTGTTTCTGCATAGAAATGGCCCAGTTGTTTTGGAGAGCCCCAAGGAAACCACTTTACAAAATAGTTTGCTAACCTTTTCAAGGAGTGAAATATGCTCCTACTTTTTTTTGTCTTCATAGTGGAAAAGCTTTTTCAACAAAACCAGTATTTACTGTAGTTTCTTTGAATAGGTTTTCCTAGGATAATAGAGACACCATTTAAAAAGACTAGTTTAAGGGGGAAAAAATGTATAGAAATCACCATGCTTAACCATTTCTCTGTACTTACAGGGTCTGTGTTCTACATTTCAGGTTTTCAGTAGGGTTCATGGGTGGGATGATGCATTTAACCTAACCAGCCATTTAGAAAGTAGATGGCTACAGTAAATTGTAATCTAGTGACAAGAGAAACAAACAGCTACATAATCACCCATCTTGAAAAAGATTGGTAAATGGGGTTAATTTCCCCTGTGATGTGCCTATCTCCTTTATTCTGCTGATTTTAAATATCTTGAGGTGAAAGGCCTAACTTTTAATAGCTAAAGTTACATGAGATAAATCAGCCTTTAGTAATTCAGAATTATGCTCTGTGTTACAGGGATGACCTAAAGATCAAATTGTGCTTCCTCAGTCAAAACTTAAGAGACCAGAGGTAGACTGTATGAGGTTTGGACAGTGGGTGCTCAGAAAAACCTGAGAAGCAAGAGAATGAAGTATCACATTATTTGTTTAAGTTTGTCAATAAAATAGTTAAAATACAGTTAGACTGCTTTAGGGTCCTAGATTAAGGAAAGCTCTTTTCCAAGGACTGAAGATGACCCAGGAGAGAAAACCTTGTCTTATCATTACAATTATTCAAGGTGCATGTGAGTTTTGGTATATTCAAGTTAATTACCTTGTGAGAACTTTTCATTTATTGACAACAGGTCTGCAATTTCACAGATTTAATTTCCATAATTTAATTGTTTCTATGGGCATGCTAATATTGTTTAGTAGTTGATAAAAATAAACACAAAAGAATCATGTTTAAAATAAACTTCGTAAAATAGGCTTTTTTTGAAGAGTAAGGAGAAAATGTCTGGTGAGGAAAATATGCCAGTGATGCTTTCTAAGCTGAAGGAAATCGTATTTTCTTTCTCTTCAGGGCAGTTAGTATGTCTTTTCTAGTCTTCACTAATTGTGCAGATGCTAATGTCTACTTTTTATCTCTCTTCCTAATGTTTTTCAGCCATTCTTCAAAAGTTCCAGAAGTGTGAAACGTCAGCAAATTATTCCACATAGAGACAGAATAATAGTGAAGATGAAAAAGAAACTATAATAAGCATCTGTTACAGACCCTAAAGACTGAAGAGAAAGGAAAACAAGCAAAAGAAAATACTGGACCAAGTATTAAAGATCTCAGGGCAAGATTATTTGCTCAAGGGGGTTACAATGAACTGGACATCTGTTGGATAACAAATACAGGAAAGTACAAAGAATCAAAGAGATTCTGTAATTAGCTAAAGGATGTCCTCATGATCATGGAAAATAGTGGATCCAATCATGACAGAAGCCATTCTGTATTTACTTCTTCCCAGCTTGTATGATTTGAAACTGTTAATGTAACTGATAACCTGCTGGTAAAGGGCCTCTTATCTTTCTCAAAGACTGAAAAAACAAACTTTAAAAGCCAATAGAAGATAAATAGCAATTTGTGACTTTAAAGACAGGTGTTCAGATCCATACAGCTTCTATGAACTAACAGAAGATCGCTTTCTACATCTTAGTTGGAAGTTTAGGTGTTACCGTGAGTGCATTCCTGTATTCACATGTCCTTTCTCATCCAAGCATTCTTAGAGTATGTCCTATGCAGATCTACTTTGTGCTTTTCCTAGTCTACGCTCTTTCTCCCAGCAGCTCATTTTTCAGTTTTCTTGTTCAGCATGTGTCCTGGGTTCAGCAGTAGCAGTCATGTTTCTCTTTCTTGAACACTGCACACAGTCTCTCCTGCTCTGAAAGACTGTTACAAGAGATGGAGCCTGGCATCATGGACCAGATGGACGCAGCAGCTTTATAGCTACTGGTCCATGCACTTAGATAAGAGTGATGGTATATTGAAAATGTGGGATCTGAGCATGACGTGAATGGTATGGAATAAGGGGTGGATAATATCCTGGGTTCAGCAGCAGCCGTCATGTTTCTCTTTCTTGGTAGCTGGTGCAGTGCTGTGTTTTGACTTTCGGCCTGGGAACAGAGCTGATAGCGATGTTTTGGTTTGGCCAAGGACTTTGTGAACCTCATGCTCTGCCAGGGAGGAGGGGAAGCCGGGAGGAAGCAGAGACAGGACACCTGACCCAAACTGACCAAAGAGGTATTCCATACCACAGCACGTCATGCCCAGCATGTAACTGGGAGTTACCCGGAAGGGCTGGGAGACTGCAGGGTTGGAGGAGGTATCAATCAGAGCTTGGTCGGGCTGCGGGGGCGAGTTACTGGTCAGGTGGTGGTGAGGTGTTGTATTCTCTTCCCTTGCTGTTTCCTTTATCATTGTTATTATTGGTGGTAGCAGTAGTGATCTGTGTTATACCTTAGTTACTAAACTGTTCTTATCTCAACCTGTGGGAGTTGCATTCTTTTCGATTCTCCTCTCCATCCCTCTGGGAGTAGGGGGAGGGAAAGAAGGTGGGGAGTGAGTGAACGAGTTACCTGACTAGGTTTAAACCACGACAGTTCTTTTTGGCACCCAACGTGAGGCACAAGGGGTTGAGATAACAACAGATCTGACTGGATTAATAGTCACTCGTCACAATGCTGATTTATTGGCTCTCAGAGTTGTTCTTCTTGATCTCACAGTTTCAGAATGTTGTACTTACTTAGAGCCGGTATTTGCTGTATTAGTGTTTTTCAAGTGTGGGGCCTGGGCTAAGGTTCTTGTCTCACTGTGCTTTATGGCAATGGCTTGTAATACGGGCGGGCTCCAGCAGCAGGGCGGGACGGACGTGGCCGTGGACTTGTACCTGGCCGTCCGGCTGCTCTTCACCGTCCTGGCCCTCGCCCTACTCTCCATCTTCGTGAGTTCGCGGGGAGCCGAGGGGGAGCGGCCCCGGGCGGCGGCGGCTGCTGAAGCGGCCCGGGAGAGCGGCCCCGGGGACCGAACGGCGGCGGGAGCGGGGCCGGAGGCCGCCAGGGGACGGCTGCGGGTGGAGGAGGTCGGGGCGGTCGAGGAGAGGAAGGAGGCGGCTGCTGAGCAGCGGGAGAAGGCGGCGGAGGAGCCGAGCCCCGCAGAGAAGCCAAGTCCCGCGGCCGAACCCAGCCCCGCGACGGTCGAGAGCATTCCCCGGAAGCCGCCCGCCGAGCCCCAGGAGGATGCAGGAGACCACGCAGCATTTCCCAGCAAGGCGGACGAGGAAGATCTGGACTCAGGAAAAGAGAAGCTGGCGGTGGGAGAGCCGGCAAGCACAGCAGCTACACCAGCCTCAGTGACAAGTACAGCAGCATCGTTTGAGAGTTCTGAGGGGTTTGAATGGCCTTTGGGTACCCTTGGGACCTGCCTGCTGATTGTGATGGGGATCAGCATGTTGGCACACACAGAGAATGTGTTCTACCCACGACCATTTTGTCTGATCTCAAAAGTTAAGCAGTCAGGTTTGGGTCTTGTCTGGGGTTAGACAACAATATAGGGGGACCAAGAGATTTTCCCCAAGGCTGGACAGTCATGAATGGTAGGGTGTGCGGGACAGCATGGGCAAGTATCTAGTCCACTGGGCCCCTCCAGTGCTTTGGAAGCATCGGAGATGGAAGGCAGCTGTATGGAGTCCCCAGCAGCAAGCTGCAGAAACTGCTTAAGGGGACAGTGAATTATTTTGAGTCTGGTGGGCCCATGGCACTTCAGGCCATCAGAGCAGAGATGCAACATAGAGATGGACACATGATCGAGGGGTGGACTTAACAATGGGCACAATTGCCCAAGTTATTCACGAGTGTGAACACTGCACACAGTCTCTCCTGCTCTGAAAGACTGTTACAAGAGATGGAGCCTGGCATCATGGACCAGATGGACGCAGCAGCTTTATAGCTACTGGTCCATGCACTTAGATAAGAGTGATGGTATATTGAAAATGTGGGATCTGAGCATGATGTGAATGGTATGGAATAAGGGGTGGATAATATCCTGGGTTCAGCAGTAGCCGTCATGTTTCTCTTTCTTGGTAGCTGGTGCAGTGCAGTGTTTTGACTTTCGGCTCGGGAACAGAGCTGATAGCGATGTTTTGGTTTGGCCAAGGACTTTGTGAACCTCATGCTCTGCCAGGGAGGAGGGGAAGCCGGGAGGAAGCAGAGACAGGACACCTGACCCAAACTGACCAAAGAGGTATTCCATACCCCAGCACGTCGTGCCCAGCATGTAACTGGGAGTTACCCGGAAGGGCTGGGAGACTGCAGGGTTGGAGGAGGTATCGATCAGAGCTTGGTCGGGCTGGGGGGGCGAGTTATCAGTCGGCTGGTGGTGAGGTGTTGTATTCTGTTCCCTTGCTATTTCCTTTATCATTGTTATTATTGGTGGTAGCAGTAGTGATCTGTGTTATACCTTAGTTTCTAAACTGTTCTTATCTCAACCTGTGGGAGTTGCATTCTTTTCGATTCTCCTCTCCATCCCTCTGGGAGTAGGGGGAGGGAAAGAAGGGGGGAAGTGAGTGAATGAGCCCTCTGCCTGGTTTTAAACCACGACAGCATGTCCCTCTTTTTTTCCTAATCCTACCTTTTGCTTTAACAGATCTCATATCTCATTCTCACATTCTCACAGCTGATTCAAGTCTAAAATTTTGTCTTCTTCTTGTCTTTTTGTCTCCTCTGTATCACTATGAAGTTTTCTTTGTATCGTTAATCAAGCTAATTTGTGCATTTTTCCAACCCAGGGCATTTAAATACCTCTTAACACTTTCAACTTAGGACTGGAGCATACCCAATTGCTTTTTGGAAAATATTGGAGGCACAGTTTAGCAAATCACTAGTGACTGCCATGATCTGTGAGAAGCTTTGACATGCTGAGCGATTTTGTAGGCACATCAGCAGGTAAAATCAATTAAAAAACTCATGACTGTGCAATCTTTAATATTTTGAGTTCCTATAATTTGGCTGTAATTTGGTCAAGTTCATTAAGATGAAAGCAGGAAAATATTTTATACAGAAGCTACCATGCAAAATGTCAACTTTCTGCTCCAAAGTTGAAGGCTTTGCAGTTACACGAAGAAAAGGTTACCAACTTTATTACATTGGCCACACAATGCATTTTTTTTTTTCATTGACTATATCAAAGATGAGCAATTTTAATTGCGGCTTTCCCAAAACACACTCTGTAAGGCAACATCAGTCATGAAAAAATCAGCACAAGTGTCAAAGTTTGGCAATTTTTGAAGCAGTTTGAAAGAGTCCAAAGTAGAATTGACTACTAGCTTGCTTCCAATTAGTAGTGATGAGGATTCTGCTTTTCAGAAGACATTGCAGTTAAACAAAATTACATTGACTCAACCTGTGAAGATATTAAACAAGGTTTTATAAACCAACATATTTTATTTGGAAGTGTGAGCATACGCACTTCCAAATGTACATATACATGCCTGTATATTTTTAAAGAATTTTAATATGCAGTCACTACCTCTGTAGTGACTGCAGCTATAGTGTAGAAAAATCCAAACTACACTTGAAGTATGTTATCAGAAGCACCTAGCAGTCCAAGTGATAACACCAGATAATTTAGCAAATAAAGTACTTCAGATGATGACAAGAGACTCCTCTAATGAAAATAGCATTCGTGTAAAGTCTTTATTCAAAATTTCTAAATGAAATAAAGACTAACCTAGTGGGAAAGCATTGAAAAAAATCACTGAAAAACTGAATCTGAACCGATCACTTCAAAACATTTTATTTGGATAGCAAGACAGAATATACTCTTTTTATGGATAGATCTTGAGAGGTTCTGATCATTTAGAAACGCAGTTTTCTAGAGTTTTGGAGATAAGATTCTGCCAGACTTATTTACAGTGAAGTTCCATCTTGTTTCTTTAGAAGTTTCTAAAAAAATCATTGGAATCACTGCCCATGTAAGAAAATAAGCATAAACGGCAGACAGAATCTGTCCTTGCTAATTGTTAATTTAAGACTCAATCCAAATTTAGTGAAAACCATTTATTTAAATAGTACTACTTTAACCAAAACTATATTGCTGATGTTATTAACCTTTCTTAAGACCATTGATGAAAGAAGAAAATCTGAAGTTGCACAGGAATTTGAAGAGTATGTTATGAGCCTCATAAAAGAGATCAGTTTCAACAACTACCTGTCATGTACTGCCATAAAAGGAATGAAATTGAAATAGTCTACTGGAGAGGTTGCTGAGATTCCAGTTAGTCCTCATGTAATTGAAAGCATTTGGCCATGATTGAAGCATAAATTGTATGGGTATTTTTGGTAAGAGCTTGGCAAACTTCTCTGGGAATTAATTCTTCTCTGATGGATAAAACGACAAAGCTCTGTGGTATATTTCAGGATTCTTACTTCTCTTACAGAGGCTCTTCTCTCTTACTGCAAAGAAGGAGCAATGTATATATATCTGCTGTCCGTTGTTGAAAATTCTTTCTTATATATCTGCTGTATGAAAAATGATGACATTACTCAATCCATTTCTTCCACAAAAGGAAACTTGTTTTTTTTTAATTATTAGGAGGGTTAAATATATATTTTAACTATAACATTTCAGATATTAGGACCTACTAGTCATCCCATGTCCTGAGGAGTCATAAAAACTGTTGGGTAAAGTCATCTTTTGGATTGTAGTGATCACTCTGTACAGTGTTCTGAAAAGGCCATGTATGTCAAAGTATAAAGATGAAAAAAATGGCTTTGGCCCTGTGCAGTTGTATTTTTGTCAAATGAAAAGTGACCTTACTGTAAGGTCAGAATTGAAAGCTTCATGTTTGGTTCAATAATTCTGGATGGATGGGGTTACTTGTGCTTCCTCTTCCTACCCATTTGTCCTGGGTTCAGCAGTAGCAGTCATTTTTTCTCCTTAGTAGCTGGTGAAGCGCTGTGTTTTTGACTTTCGGCCTGGGAACAGCGCTCATAACACCAATGTTTTTAGTTACTGCTCAAATGTTTAGTCTGACCAAGGACTTTCTGGGTCTCATGCTCTGCCAGGAAGGAGGGGAAGCCGGGAGGAAGCAGAGACAGGACACCTGACCCAAACTGGCCAAAGACGTATTCCATACCACAGCACATCATGGCCAGGATGTGACAGAGTTACCTGGAAGCGCTGGTTCACTGCTCGGTAGGGGTGGGTATCGATGGATGGTATTGTATTCTCTTCCCTTGTTATTTCCCTTATCATTATTATTATTGGTGGTAGCAGTAGTGATTTGTGTTACACCTTAGTTACTGGACTGTTCCTATCTCAACCCGCAGGAGTTACATTCTTTCAATTCTCCCCGTCCCTCCAGGAATGAGTGAGAGGGCTGCGTGGCTGACTTACAGCCTGAGCTTAAACCACGACGCCATTTTTAAGAAAGAAATGCTCAACTACGTGCTACCTTAATTGTTCCCCATTCCAGTTTCATCCATCAAAACTTTTATTCACATCCTTACTCTTCACTTGATGTTTAATCCCACATTGAATTGAGTTAGGTTAACTTTTCTTCAGACAACCACACTAAAGCTGGTGGAGATAGACCTGTTTTAAACTTCATTGAAAACATTCAATAGGTAGGAGACAAAGACCTTTTACTGTTAAGAAATGTTAAAAGTGAGAGACAATTTGTCATCCCTTCACAAATTTAGTCTAATTTCGATCAACTTAATTGGAGTATCTCTAGATTTATTCTAGTATGAATAGAAGTCAGCATCAGAAGATTTATTTAATAAACTATGCCAAAATGAAGGAAGAACCTTTTTTTTCTTAATGGCAGCTCCAAGTCTTCCATTATCTTTAGAGAATGGGAATGCAAAAAGTCCCTTAAATGTTTTTGCAAAAGATACATTTGAACTCAACAGGAAATTATAAGTTTGAGGGTGGAATTAGCAGGAAAATTCCCACTTTGAATTATATGTAGGTATCAGAACATATAAAAAAGTACCTCTTTCTCAATATTCTTAAATACCTAAGTATATCTTAAGATACTAAGAATTTTTCAGTATAATAATGAATTATTGCAGATTTTTAAAAAAATAAATAACTAGTAAGCTATGATGCAGAAACACAGTGCATACATTGCAATAATTAGAATTATTTTTCAAATTGTTAATATGTACACTGTATAACTGTATTATGTGCTGTAATTAAAATATGTACTCACATACATTTTATAAAAGCAGTAAATGCTAAATGTGTGATTCTTATTTTTTATGTCTTTCCACATTTGTGTTTCAAGAAAACAGGACGTGGGTATATCCAACTGTTTGCGTCCATTAATTAGATGAGTACTGCACTAGAGGCACCTAACCATGTACAAAAATTCTGCTGTTTATGTGCCAGACAAGGAACTGGTATCTACACATTATGTACTGACTGACATCAAACAATTTTTCAGCAAAAGGATGCTTGCAGTAGTTGCCAAGTATGCTGAGCAAAGGTATTATGAGCCAATATCTATGAGAGCAATGAATATGCTTTCACATAAAAGTACATTCTTGAAGCTTATTCTAAAATACAAACAGTAAAAATGATATATTTTTGATATATTTATAATTGATATATATTTATATGTTCTATATTTATAAATGCATGTTTAGCAACAGGTCAGCTTTTAAAAGTCAGATACTCCACAGGTATTAACACTGAACTGCTTGGGTAACTCCGCTCAAAAAAGTGTGACTATGAAATATTGAGAAAGGTGGATAGAATCCAGGTAGATTCCACATAGCATTGATAGAGTGTAAATATATTTGTTACTACTTAACAGTTATTAGGAAATACACTGTGCGGCCCGATATATATATAGTCTGTATTCCTAGACAGCAGTGGCCATATGAGAATACACAAGAGAGGAAATGTGAAAGTATTGGTAACCAAACACTTTACACCACAATTTGATGTATGATGGGAGATGGTTTCTACCTAGCAGTGCTTTAGCCCTCACCCAATCAAAACTACATAATGTTGTAGTAGGAGTGTCTGTTTCACCTGTCCTCATCATCAGCTGTTACAATGGGTCTAGGTGAGAGGGAGATACATGGTGTGGTTTTTGAAGTTGTGTGTAGAGAGTGCTTTCTGAACCCTTATCTCCTCATGTTCTGAATTTATTATGCAGCTTAAAAGCCCCAGGTTTTTAAGAAGGTTGTGACCATTGCAATATTCCATGATTTAGAAATTGATCCAGTGGTGGCTCTTTATGCATGCTATTATTTAGAAAACACATAGAAGACACTGCTATTTTATGTTTTAGAGTAAATCATACAGCTGATAAATGACTATACCTCACTTTCTATCAGATATCAATAATGGAAATACCCAATTAGCAATACAGACCAGATTTTGTGTGTACTAACCTATAAATATCAAATAGAATGGTAAATCATGCCTGAGTCAACAAATTTCAGTATAGAATATAAATTCTGGAACACCTGTAGCTAGGAAAAGTTTTAATTCCAGGTACTACATACTTTGATATGCAGCAGTCTGAAGAGAATTTCCCAGTTGTTACCCACAAGGAGATTTAAAAAAAAAACACTCTTTAGTAACCATGAAGTAAGAATATAAAGTTAATTTTCTGCTTTTTTTCTTTTTCTTGTTGTTTCTTTAGTATTCCATTCTGACACACTGATGAAAGTACAGCTAGGTTCACAGTGATGACAAGTCATTTTATTTGCCTTATTTCTCACTTTAATTTTCAGAATTTGTTTTGGTACATTTCTTCTAGTTTGAGAACTTGATTTCCACTTTTACAATACCCTTTTCATGACTTTTTAATTTACATATTTTCATTCTCTGACAAGTAATGGAATGAGTTATTACAGGGATGAAGTTTGCTAGTACCCCCTTTCACACAGACCCACAGTGCAGTGGGTGTCGGTCTCTTCTCCCAAGTGACAAGTGATAGGAAAACGACCTCAGGTTGCACCAAGGGAGCTTAGATATTAGGGAAAAAATCTTCACTGAAAGGGTTGTCAAGCATTAGAACAGGCTGCCCAGGGAAGTGGTTAGAGTTATCATGAGTCATCATGCCTAGATGTATTTAAAAGATCCGTAAATGCAACACTTCACTTAAGGGCATGGTTTAGTGATGAGCTTGGCAGTATCAGGTTTACAGCTGCACTCAGTTATCTTAAGTCTGTTTCAATCTAAACAATTCTATGAATCTATGTGTTGTTTAGAAAGCTTGGTTTCTTGTAAAATCTTGGTTCAAGACATTGGGAAAATCAAATCATTTAAAATTATCTAGCTACTGCTTTGAAAACCCATTTATTTGTATTGAGAACACTGAAAATTAAAACTGTTGTTCAGCTCCTCAGACTTGCTGTTCTTATTGTATCCATTAATTTCTTTTTGTGATATTGCTTCTTCCTCTGCTATGAAGTATTTCATACAATGAATGGGCCATGAACTTTTCTGCAGGAGTCATTATTAAATGGCCAAAAATTAAAAAAGGAATAATATATAAAAATCATGCTGAATACTCATGACTAAGCACTTCCGATTTTGTTACTAAAATACCACAGAATGGGTGAGAATAAGTACTTGGTTTAATACATAAAAGAACAATTTTAGTAAATTTACTACTGAAAATTAGTTCCATTGATGTTTTGTATGTACTCAACAACTTCAAAACATTATGATGGTGGAGTATAAAGGGTATTTTTTCTACTGTACTTTAAGTAAATGTTTGTTCTGAAAAGTGGTTTATCAACATGATCCCCCTAATACTATTTCATGAGGTTTCCTCTTGAAAGAGAATAGCTTACTCTAAAATTATTTTATTTTTTAGTTCCCTTTTTGTGCCAAAATATGTATTATTGACTATTATGCCATGCTGCACTATTTTATTGATGAGGTTTTGAATGCTGTTTAATGAAACGTTGCACATTTTTATCTCCAGAAGACCACTTCAGGTTGTGGTCTCAAATTAGTCGAAAATAAACCTATTTGACCTTTAATTTAGCTTTCATTTGAAAAATTTCTTTAGGATCCAGAGCTTATAGCTATCCTCAGATAAGGGATATATTACCTGATACATTCCGTGCATTTATTTTTTTTTTCCAAATCAAGCCTAGAGCTCATTGGTGAAAAAATATGATCACACATTTGATTTTCTTATATCTTCTTAATTTTATCAGATCTATTTACCAATTTGATATCAGAGTCTATCCCAACTTAGTATGAATTATTTTTTTAACATCATTCTTTCTCAGGAAATGGATAGAATTCCTTGGAAATCAAAGTTTCCTAATGCATCTGGCAGGGTTTCCAGACTCTAGTCTCAAATTCGACCATCCATGTATGACTTTATAAAAGTATTTTTTAATATCTCTGAAGGTGTATTGTGTACCAGATACTCAACTTAGTTATTTAATCTTGGACTAAATCTCTCTACAGTCACTTTTCTGTGAAGTACATTAATTAACATTTTTGTCCCTGTTCTAATATTTCAAGCATTCTTTCTGCTAAAAGTGACTAATTTACTTTTAACTTTTTTGCCTAATGAAATCGTATAAAAATGCATCTTCATTTACTTATATTTATCTTCCAGTCTCCGAATAGGCCTGTGTATAGTTTTCGTTACATTTATTCTTGTTTAAGTCCATTCTGGTGGAATGTAAAATTTTTCCATTGAGACCCTTCAGTTTTGCCGGTTTGGTTGTTGATGCTGGTTTGCTTATTTATAATTAGACTAATTTCTGTGAAGTGTTTTTTCTGAAATGAACTACTGCCTCGCATTTCATGTCATTGAGGATACGTAAAAACGTGCTTTATAAATTGAATTAGCTCTTTGTACTTAGAAAGAAATTTGAAATTTAGGATAAATTTCTAAGCCCTCCTTCCCACTTCCCCCACACCCCTTTAATCAGTTTCTAAGTTTTTTTCTGATAGTGAAACACTGAAGCAAAGAATATGGACGGGTTTAGAGGTTCTTTGGTGAAAGTCTCCAAGAGCTGTGTTGTTCCTATGTTTTGTTGAAAACATCTGTCACTTCATTTTTCCTTCAGTAGTACAGCTGTGCAACCTAAAAAAAAAAATCAAGGTTCATTTTCTAGTGTCTTTTAACTGTTAATTTTCTACATAATTGCCATAATTGTCTTTTATACTTTTAGTGCCTTTTAATTCCATTTTAAAAAGACATTTCTTCTCCTGGGAAATACAAGTTTGTAGTGAAAGCTACATGAAAAGGACATGCAGTGGGATGAATATCTGTTGGTGAAAATCCTGCTGGGCTTACATTAACTGCAAATGAACTGTACTTGAAATTTCATAGTGGATGTTTTTGTCACCCAGTTGGTTTCCTTTCAAGTAAGCAGAAGCAAAGATCAGAAAATCTGTATTTAGACCCTAAAACCTAGGCAAAAGAAACATTTCACCTAAAAAGAAAATCATGTATGATGGCAAGGCAGATAGTGAGCTGCTTTTCGAGGAAGCTCGGGGAGGAGGTGTAGGGGAAGGGATGCTGCTGCTGCTGCAGAAAGGTAGCTAGTAGAGGCTTTTAGTTCTCAAAAATTCTAGCGGTTTTGAATGACCTCTTTCATCTACTCCAGAAAAACATTGTGCTTTGACCTCTTGCCTTCAGCTGACACCTGATAAGGGAGTGTCAAATATCCATTCAGCTAGTGGCACAGAGTGCATTGTAGAAGGCAAGCCTGGAGCACGGGTGCATGGGAGTGAGCTAGAAACTCTTGACAAAGGCAGTGTGTGAGGGCTCAGCTATGGCTGTGACATGAAGCAGGGCAGGTGTTCTTTCACTGACCAAAACAGCTACTCCAGGTACAGCAAAAGCCTCTTTTCAGACAGAGCTGAGGAGAGATAAGGTATAGAGAGCACCTGGCCTCTTCCTGGGACTAGGCTCAGGGGCGATGAGCTCCTTGCCTGCAGGATGTGTGCACTGGTGGCAGATTTGTAGGACCTGTGGGAGGAGGTAAGCAGTCTGCACAGCATCAGCGAAAATGGTAAAAAACATGTTCATAAAATTGACAGCATGTTCACAGAGACCCTGAAGAGGCAAAAGGTTGAAAGGGAGAGAGAGGAGCAGCCAGAATTTTTCCTTGATGCACTGGCAAATGGAGAGCCCTGTGATGGGAAAAGCTGGAATCCTGTGACTTTTTGCAACATGAGTCAGGTTCCTTCTCCCCTGTAGATCTGCCACTACAGATTAAGTTCAGTTATTTTGTAGCAGATGATGGGAAATAATTCTGGCTGAGGAGACATCACAGCTGGGCCTGGGCTGTATCAGCACCAAGAGGAAGTTGCAAGTGATGGCAGAGAGAGGTTTATTTCTTAGGGAGATAGATGGCTCATCATAAAATTTGCTGTCTAAGGAAGTTTGCTGCTTGACAGGCACTCAGATCCAAGAAGTTGCAGGGACACTGACCCAGGCTTGTCTAGTCTTTGGACTATTACTCTCTGCTGTCCCTTCACACAAACTGCCAGAGAAAACATTAACCATATCAAGACTGACTACTTGACTTTGAGGGTAAGGGTGAAGGGCATGCAACCTATCTGATGATTCCTTCATCCTGCTGCTGAAGGAGAAAGGCTGGATTAGAAGTGGTTATATCTGGGAATTCAATAATTGGTTGCACAGCTGATGTTACTGGCAGGGATTTGCTTTTTGTGACCACAAGATCTCTGAGGATCAAAGGTTGCTGAGGAGTGATGGGAATATGGGAATCTGGTTGACAAAGTGGGGCAAAATCATCAGAAGCAAGGTGGCCAACATGTTCAGGAGTTCTCTAAACCAGTAACATCGAGGGAGAGATATTGCAACCCACAGCTAAGTGAGAAAATGACAGGCAGGTGTAGACAGGCAAGGAGGCATGCTGGCGGGGAAAAGAGAACAAGAATGAAAAAAAAAGGGTGAAAAGACACCCAACCCAGGTGTATGCAGCCTGAAAAACAAGGAGGAGGAGCTAGGGCTCTGCATGTGGTGACAGCACTGAAACATCTCTGGAATAATGACAGAGGCTGGGACCTGGCTGGCCAGGTAGCATCTCTGCTGAAAAGGACCTAAGGGTGCTGGTAGATGGCAATTTGGAAATAAATCACTATGTCCTGCCAGCAAAGCAGGCCATTTATGATAGCAGGAGCACATGTAGAAGGTCCAGGGAAATTACCATCTCCCTGTCTTCAGCACTTGTGAAACTCCATCTAGAGTCCTGCATCCATTTTTAGGTTCCCAGACAGAGGAAAGCTATTTATAAACTGCAGTAAGTTAAGGGGATGGTCCCCAGGCTGACAAGGAGTGAAACACATGCCTTGTGAAAAGAGGCTGAGGGAGGTGGTCTTGTTCAGCCTGGAGAAGAGGTGGCTTCAGGTGAACAGTAGCCCCCAGAACCCGTAGCTAGTTATGAAGGAGATAGAGCAAGGCTCTTCATAGTGGTACATGGTGGTAGGGTGAGAAACAGCAGTTATAAACTGAAACAATAGGCAAGAGGAGCAGTACTGATCTAAGGCAAAAGTGCTTGCACGGAACGAACTGATGCTCAGCATGGGATGTTTGGAGTATAAAACTTAGCTGAGCTCTGAGCTACCTTCCTTTCAGTCAGACAAAACACTGACAATCCCACTGTCACTGAATGTTAGACTTTTGAAAAATCTGGTGTATTTCTGATTTTCATGCTTCTGTAATATCTGTTCATATAATGAAACATTCAATAGTTCATTTTTGCGGTAGTTTTTGGATCAAGTTTCCAACTGAGTTGAAAAGTAAGAAGAAAAAATATAACAAGGCATTGTAAAAAAAAAAAAAAAGAAAGAAAACCTTAAAGCTTAACTGCATCGTATTTATCAGGCCCCTTTGCTATTGAGTATATTATTAAAATACAGTATATTTGGCGAGAGTCTTTTAATTAGAGAGGTTCTAAAGGATCCAAACAATTACATTGTTTGTTTCAAAGTTAATCCAAAGTTTGAAACAGCCGGATGGTGCTGTTATCTTTAGGGTGTTTTATCTTAGTTATCTTTGTGCATATTATTTGTATATAAATAGGTTGGAGGAAGAAGTTATAAGTAAAGAACAAAGGCTGCTCCACTTCATTTGTTTTTTTTGAAAGAGTTGCAGTAATGTGAATAAACTAGGCTTTTCCTTTGAGACTAGCTCTACTATAATCTGGATTTCTGTTTAAATAGTAATTGAATATTAATTAGAAATATTTTTTGCTCCTCTTGGATTTACCAGGAACTTAAGAAAGCCTAGCTATTTCCATTAGCACTTTTTCTTTATTTTGTAGTTTAACATGTATTAGAACAGAACCTCTTAGAATATTTAAAGATTAATATGAAGCATTTAAGCACTCTTATTCAATTTTTAAAATTATGCAAAATATTACTTGAACCTTCAAAATGCATTGCAAATGGAACATGATTGTCCACAAAGCAATATAACAGAATTTTTTTTTTTTTAATAATTTAAACTGGTAAGAATAAAGCATCATTTAACTAAACATGGCATAACTCCATGTACTTTACTGAATTATGATTTTTTTAGATGATTTTGAATATCTTCTTTGATCAGGGGAAACCAAAATGGATGGTGAATCAACAGTGGTAATGAGAAACAGATAGTAGTACAGCGTCACATTCACCATATAATTTCTGTATCTTCGGAGAATGAGCTGAAGTATGTAAAAATCAGTGTTAACCTCTTCAGTAGTGTCACTTTGGTATTGAAAGTAGTAATGTGATGATGAAATTTGTTGATGACGCAAGACTGGCGTTTTAGCAACACTGATAACTGGAAGAATATTATATAGGAAGAAGTGAAGGAAAATAGTACTAGTATAAGAAATAAAGTATTGCATTTAGAAAAAAATATCATACAAATTCTTTAAATTAGGTGCTTATTTGGGAAGAACAGTGGAAAATATTTTGATTACCACATGACTGAGACAATATTATAACTCATAATTGAAGAAGGTAATGGAATTCTAATCCATAATCTGTGAAAGATTATTTCAGTTAATATATTTAGTATAATTTTTGCAAAAATTCCTGGTAAGATTGCTTTTTTTGTTTAAGATGAGACTTGATAAATCTACTGAGGAACTACATATAATTTATGTAATTTACTCAGACTCATGAGATAATTTAAGAGTTTATGATTTTCATAAAATTCTTTGAAAAAAGGCTTTTGAAACTGAGCTGAAGTATTGTATTACTGTGGAGTATATGAGTCACCATGTAGATACCCATGTTTAGTAAAGATTCCTTGACATCTAAATATTTCATGAAGAAAATATAATTTTTCTGTGCATTCCTTCCTAAGGCTGTTGGGAGTCACAAAACTTGCTCTTCAAATGTTTATATAATTTAACAGGGTGGTTGAAAAGAATAGTGCTGGAAGCTGACCTTTGAAGCACACTAATTTTTTCAATGCTGTCTTTTATGTGCAATTTAGCATTACCTTATGATCATGCTGCACATCACTGTATTTTTCAGTTAGCCATGACTCCTTCAATAGGACTATTCTGTGTCTGAGAGTTTATCCAATGTAAATTTAGTATGCCATTTCATTCATGAGTTTGTTTTCAAAATCTGAAGGGATGTTGCATGTTTTGATTCATTTTATGTTTCATTATTACAAAGACACAGACTACTATTCAGAAACTCTACACTTCCCAGAAATAGACCTTAAATATTTATTTACAAAACTGGCGTAACAAATAAAGATATTTAAACAGATTGATTTAAAAAGTAAACTCAAAACTTTAAAAAATGCAGTGATTAAGGGGAGGTTTTCAGAGTACTCCTCTCCCATAAATCTTATTTCACCCACTTTCATGAAGGGTTTAGGAGCAGAATGGTGGCATTTTTTCATCCGTTAATCTGATTAACTGACGATTATGTCATTGTCCTAGGTTCAGCAGTAGCAGTCATTTTTCTCCTTCTTAGTAGCTGGTGCAGTGCTGTGCTTTTGACTTTTGGCCTGGGAACAGCGCTCATAACACCAATGTTTTTAGTTGCTGCTCAGTAATGTTTAGTCTGACCAAGGACTTTGTGAGTCTCATGCTCTGCCAGGGAGGAGGGGAAGCCAGGAGGAAGCAGAGACAGGACACCTGACCCAAACTAGCCAAAGAGGTATTCCATACCACAGCACGTCAAGCCCACTATATAAACTGGGGGCAGTTACCTGGAAGGGCTATATCACTGTTGGGCTGGGTATCTGTCGGAGAGTGGTGAGCGGTTGTATTCTTGTCCCTTGTTATTTCCCTTATCATTATTATTATTGGTGGTAGCAGTAGTGGTTTTTGTTATACCTTAGTTACTAAACTGTTCTTATCTCAACCCGCTGGGCTTAAACCACGGCAGTCACACAAATGCAAAATAATGATGTACGTATTTATCCGTTACTGATGCAATCTGAGTAGCTGAGTGGTCATACCCCCCCCCCCCCCCCCCCCCCCCCCTTTTTGGTCTTCTGTGCAGTGTTTAAGTACTATCCACTAAGACAGTATTTCAAGTCACAGCGTCTGAGTTGTGTCTATGTCTATGTTTTGTTTGTAGAGATTACTACACTCTTGGAATTGACTCTCAGATCATTCCAATTTACCATATACTGGTTTGGCCACCATAAATATTTGGTGCATGCAAATAATTCTCCTTCTGGATGAGCTGTAATAGAACACATGTAGTATGGGTGCAACAAATACACTTTCACTGTGAAGTCCTCCCAAGCGTAGGGAATGTGAATGTGCTCAGAGAAGGATTTAGAACTGTTGAGAACACCCTGAGGTGTTTCTTATGCTAAAAAAAAAGTACCAGATGGTGTCTTTGTAGCTTTCTCCTCCACTTTTCATCTGTTTTTTTCCCTGTGCCTGTATCCTTTCTCTTCTCCACACTTTGCTGCTGTCCTGCTTTTGCTGAATTCCTTGTCACTTTTTTTATGAGGTGTGACATTATAAAATTTATGTGAATAGAAACTGCATTTTTTAGAAATTCGTCCACAGAAATGCATTCACTAATTGTTTTTTGCAGGCAAACCTTTCCAGAGAAATAAGATATAAATTACTATTGTATTTACTGGGTCTGGCTGGAATGAAGTTAACTTTCTTCGTAACAGCTCATATAGTGCTGTGCTTTGGCTCTGTGGCTAAAATACTGTTGATAAAACACCAGTGTGTGCATTTTTCCCACTCTGCACCCCCCTTCCCAGTGTGATTTGACTGGGGGTGGGCAAGAAGTTGGCAACCACACATCTGGGAGATCTGACCCCAAACTGGATGAAGGGATATTCCACACCATATAACTTCATGCTCAGCAATAAAAATGGGTAGAGAATGAAAGGGTGAGTGGTTTTGATGTTCAAGGTGGCGCTTGTTCAGAGACTGCCTGGGTATCAGTCTGCTTTGGGAGGTGCTGAGTGATTGTCTTTGTGTCACTTGGTTTTTGTTTTCCTTCACTCATTAAACTGCCTTTATCTCAACCCTTTCTTCAGCTTTGCACTTCTTATTCTATTCCCCATCCCACTGGGGTTGCAGTGGGTGAGCAGTGGTGTGGGTGCTTAGGCAAGGGTTAACCTACAACACTTTATCTACTTTTTCACAAAATGAAGCTTCAGTTTTATGAAGTGGTAGAATTTAGTCCTCACTGGGCAAGAATCCAGAAATGTACCCAACTCCAAGTCTGATTTTGACGATGTTAGTCCAGGTGTGTGGTGGGAAGTAAAAGTGATTGTTTGTATGTTTAAAACTAGGGATGTATAAGTATCTTCCTGGATTTTGTCCTTACTAAATGTTTTTCCAGGACAATTCTGGGAGCGAGATGCTCATTACAGAATCTTTTGTGAACTGCTTTAATGAGTTCCAAAATACACATGCATACATAAATATGCATGAGGAAAAATAATTTAAATCTTACAAATGTTCTGAATATTTGCATGGTCATTAACAAATGAGCTCCAGGCCATCCATTGAAACAACCATAAAAACAACAGCAGCAATCCAATCCTTCTTTCCTCTCTTATCTAGTAAAGGCACATACTTCATGATCATTAAGATTCCTGTGTGAATATGGGACATGCTGATCACACTGAGTTCTGTACAGTTTAGTAAGAGAAGTATAAGTTGCCTTTCTCCCATGTACCCATATATAAATATACAAATATCTGATTTGCTATGCATAAAAAAGAAGGTGTTTCTGGATGTATAGAAGCTATTTATAATGCTAGTATTTATAGGAAATAGAAGAAAGACAACATCTCCCTGTGATAGAAAAAAAAAAAAAAATTACCTCACAGCATAAAAATAAATCCAATGATTAATCTCTATTGTTCCCCAACACCTTACTGCAATTACTTCTCAAGCATCTTTCTTTAAATGATACATCTATCTGCTTTCTCTGATGATTTGAGAGCTTTTGGAGCAAAGGCTTAGATAAGCACATTAGAATGGGATCAGTAGATATATAAAAAATATAAAACTACTTCTTTTTATAGCTTATATTTATATTGGAAAGAAAATAAGATAAAGATGACAGTGCTGACATCACAAATCAAATAGTCTCTCTTGCATTTTTTTAATATAAAAATGTTGCTACCGAAAATTTGAGAAAGTAGTCAATATATTTTAAATCCACCCACAGGTTAATAACTGGAAGTAAAATAAAAGCAGTAACTTAAAATTCTGGACATTTTGACCCTGCCAATATGACTTGAAAAACCTGGCAAAAAGATTGTCCTCTCACTGAATTGTTTGGCTCACGTTTTTATGCACAAGCATGCTTTGGTTCAACATTTGGCATGAATGCCTTCCTGTTTCACCTCAGGGACAAATGCATCCAGGGCAACAAGTAAAAAGAACAGAGTCCCACTTTCTCTTATACTTTGAGATACCTTCATGATACAAGCTACTGTTGTCAAATTCTTATTTTTATACCTGTCTGCAAAGATTTGGGGTTTTTTAGAGATCCTAATTGAAAGTCCTTTTGCAACGGTCTAGAACAGTCAGTTGATTTCAGAAGTGCTTCATTATCATCTGTGCTGTGTTTGGAGCTAATTATAGGTTCTTCTTCCTGGCCTGCTGCTGTCTAGATGATGTTTGGCTATGCACTCTAACATGTGGCTTTCAGTCTTGTAACAACTCAGTGAAAATGGTGAAGTACGATTCCACCAAAGTAGGCCTTATCTGCTTTTTAGCACTCAAATATTTCTGCTGTTGGTGGAGATTCTGAACAACTTCACAGTACCCATGTTTCCATCCTTTCCTACAACGTGCTGGGCTGTGAGCTTGCTTTTGACAGCCTGCAAAAACAAAAACCACCATTTGAATGCTGGAAAGTTCTGGTAGAGGGAAACTGCTGTGAAGGCAGTGGTTGTTTTTTCAGGTAGATCAATACCTTTTGGTTCATTGGAGTGGAATAATTATGCTGTCGTAGGCTGTCATATAGAATCATATGGTAGTGATATTCTATCACTACAGATAGAATGTTAACCTTCTTTAATAATACAAAACCTATGAATCTGAATTCTAGACTCCTTCTAATCCTCTGCATATGTATTATAAAAGTATGAATAGCTTTAAGGGTTTGAATATGAGCCAGTAAAGCCACATACCTGATCGATGTTTTAAATAATTAAAAAATCAACAAAAGCACTATACTCTACCATAAGTTAAATATGCAGCATAGCTCCATCACTGATTTTTGCTAGTGTAAGATAGAAGTTTTATGTCATCTAAATATAATTATTCTCAACCTTTTTTCATAGGCAATTCATAAATCTTCAATGGAATGCTGTAAGATGCATATAATATACCTGAGATGTTGGAACAACTTTTTAAATATTATTCAAATCTCTTTGGGAAATATGTATCAGCACACTTTGTTAAAATGAGTATTAAATTACAAAGCCCACAGTGCTGTAGTTGTAAATATCAAAAAACAAAACCAACTTGCTATGTTGCATCTTTCACCCTGAAGGGACCAAAAAGACTTTTTCAAATTATCTACACCAGTGTGTAAGCTAGCTTTGAAATGCAGATCTCCTTGCAGTTAGACACCCATGAAAGCAGAATTATAGTAGCAACTAAGAGGTGGAGACAATGGGGTGAACCTCTGGCAAAAAGTATTAACTGTATTAGAAATTTAACTGATGGGCTTTTACTGTCAAGAAATTGTGTGAATATTGGTTTTGAAATTCATCCAAGCTAAATATCTAAAACATGAATAAGCAATACTGTTCTTGAGTATTCATGTTTGCAAGCTTTATGTTATCTAAGTAATTCTAAAAGTCATTATTAGCAACATAGTTGCTACAATGGTGTGGATGCAAACCATATAGTGTATATACATTTTTTTAATATACAAAATATCATTGTCTTCCAGCATAATCTACTTGGTCTTCATAGTGTGTATTCAAAACTCAAGAAGAATCTGTGCATGATTTCATACCACTACCACATTCCAGTCCCAGCTTACATGTTTCAATGGGCCAGTATGGAGCACAATCATAAAAGAAGCCAAAAATAAGAATACGAACTTGGTATGTACGTGCACAAGATACCATTAATCTGCTACTAGCTTATGAATGGAGAGAAGGAGAAAGTCTAGATAACACATGGAGACAAGTTTTTGCAACAGAATTATGATGTTTAGAATGTCTGAA
The DNA here is from genome assembly GCF_033815535.1 of Pezoporus flaviventris. Classification (NCBI taxonomy): domain Eukaryota; kingdom Metazoa; phylum Chordata; class Aves; order Psittaciformes; family Psittacidae; genus Pezoporus; species Pezoporus flaviventris. Next base: position 20,171,947 of record NW_026892550.1, on the reverse strand, counting down.
GTTCTTCCACGTTTGGAGATCTTTGTATTTTTCTTCAACCAGAGAAGCTGAGTGATATTTCCTTCAAGAAATTTCTGCTACATCTTTGTCTTCATGCAAGATTTGGATCATTTATTTTGTCAAAAATCCTAAATATTGGATTGTTCCAGAACAGCAGGTTAAATATAGGCCACATTTGAAAATATGCAAACAATGTCTCCTCCAAATACTGTAGATTAAGAAATCTTATGGTACAAGTCCTGAATTACATTCTTCAGCATAGAACCCTGCATATGACTGATGTTAATGGATGGCTACTGTTTTGCAAGATACAGAGTTCTGTCTTAGAAGACTATCTTAGAAGACTGTAAAGCGTACTTACTGCTTTAGAGTGTACATGATGCATTATCTTGAAGAATTCCCCCAACAAAAACTCTGATAGAATGTCAGACAAATAAATGATGGCGTTGATCTTGAACCTTGCTAACCAAAGATAAAATTCATCTGTGGTGTTTTAGTGACTTGCTCTGCTGTACAAAGTATGTTATTCAATTTGGTTTTCCTTTGAATGTGAAGCTTATTGGCACTAACATTACCTAACTTACCTTTTGTTTTGTACACAGGAGGTCAGGTGACAAAAATAGATTAACACTTTAATTCTGTGTTTGCTAATCATTTGATTAATACTTGTATATAATTACATATATTACATATGTATACAATTAATATATTTTCTGGCTTTTGGGAGGTAATTGCATTTAAAGAATTCTGTGGTAGACCAAAACTTTTCATGTCCACTATAATCTCGGATGCAGAAATACTTGTTCCAAGTATGCATTATAGTACAATTACAAATATATCTTTAACTCACAAGTATATTTGGAAGATGGTGTCTATACAGAATCACAGAACGTCTGAGTTTGGGAGGGATCCCTGGAAATCACCTAGTCCAACTTCCCTGCTTGAAGACAGATTTGGTAAGGCAAGATGCTTGGTTATTTTTACACAGAAAAAAGATCCTCCTGAACCTTCTCTTCTCCAGATAAAACAGTTCCAGCTCTCTCAGCTTCTTCTTGTTTGCAAGATGCCTCAACCCATTAGTCATTTCAGTGATTCTTCACTGGGCTTACTTGAGTATGTCTATGTCACTCGTACTGGGCATCCCAGACGTGGACGCAGCCCTCCAGGCATGTCTCACCATGGTTACATTTGAAGAGTTTACCTAATTTATAGCTACTGACAGAGCTTTTCTCACCTGGCAATGAAATTTTTGGCTATTTCAGTCCACTGTAATATCACATTAGTGCCAAAGATAGTCCTTTAAGGAAATTATTACAGTTTTCTGAGAGAAAAAAGTGAATTTTCTGATCTGAGAGTTTATCTTTCTGCACAGTTTTGGAGTGTGTTGTATCATTCACAAATTCCTCCATGATCACAAATTCCTGCATGATCCTTCTACCCACATAATATACACTGTTGATCTACTTTTACTTTACACTGATTACAAAATTCTTTATGCTTACATTTGCTTTTGTTTATAAACCCTATTGATATTTAAATTCTATAGCTTCCCTCGACCTGTTCACAATGCTTTTAACTAACTCAGCCTAGAAGGCTGTTGGCCTGCTGTCCTGGGTTCAGCAGTAGCAGTCATGTTTCTCCTCCTTGGTAGCTGGTGCAGTGCAGTGTTTTGACTTTCAGCTCGGGAACAGAGCTGATAGAGATGTTTTGGTTTGGCCAAGGACTTTGTGAGCCTCATGCTCTGCCAGGGGGGAGGGGAAGCCAGGAGGAAGCAGAGACAGGACACCTGACCCAAACTGACCAAAGAGGTATTCCATACCACAGCACGTCATGCCCAGGATGTAACGTGGAGTTAGCCGGAAGGGCTGGGAGACTGCGGGGTTGGAGGAGGTATCGGTCGGAGCTTGGTCGGGCTTGGGGGGCGAGTTATTGGTCAGCGGGTGGTGAGGTGTTGTATTCTGTTCCCTTGTTATTTCCTTTATTATTATTATCATTGGTGGTAGCAGTAGTGATTTGTGTTATACCTTAGTTACTAAACTGTTCTTATCTCAACCCGTGGGAGTTGCATTCTTTTGATTCTCCTCTCCGTCCCTCCGAGAGCAGGGGGAGGGCAAGAAAGGGGGGGAAGTGAGCGAATGAATTACCTGACTGGGTTTAAACCACGACACCTGCTTTGCCACGAAGCAGGTTGTTAACAAAAGAGCACTGAGGACGCTTAACAAAGTTACAAGTGTGAATAAAGAATCTAATTCTTTTTAACTGTTGCTTGAAATAGTACATAAATTCACTATTTCTCAGTTTGGATTTACTGTGGATAATTAATCTACAGAGAATGAGTGTATAAAGTTCATTAATTTCTTCATATAATTTGGTGATGTGGATCAGGGTTTCTATCCATCTATCCAGTTCTTACTTGCTCTATAAACCTAAAACTCTGAATGATGTGTCTCTTATCTTTTATCCTTTCTCTTAGGTTCAGTTTCTAACAAGAATATTTATATTTACTAGGTTTGTCCCGGTAGACTCACTCCCACTGACTTTTGTCCACTTCAACTATTCAAATCAAATAGACATTGAGTATAGCTGTTAAAAGCTTAAGCTGTCAACCATCCTTCAGCATCTCTTCCATCCTTGAAAAATCAAACATTCATGTGGAAATATTCTGTCCATTCAAAACCTATTCAATGTTATTTTAGTGCTCATATGACAGTACAGAATTAACATTACTACATATAGTTCAGTGTCAATATAAAAACAGGAAAAAAAACCCACCCAAAAATACAATGGCTAAATGTCCAGTCTGATTGCATACGCTGAAAACATTCTGTATATAACCTTTCTTAACCTGGAGTTGTGATTAACTGTCATGTTTGATGCAGCCATACTGTCAAAGAAATGTTTGCCCCAATGAGCTGTAAAAACGACCTTAATAAGTATATAAGTACATTTGTAAATACGGAATCGTTACACTAGTTGTTCCAATACAGTAAACCACAGCTCTAATGATGGGCCATTTTATAAGCAAATTGTCTCATAGTTCTCTCAAGTGATACTAAAACCAGCATAAAGATTTTCTGGGGGAAGACAGACCAATTTGACACAAAACAGTATTTTTTGAGCCAGCATATTGAAAAGGCAGTGTAGAAACTAAAGCTAATATTACTATACTCACCCTCCCCCAGCTTTTAAACCTGGTGATTGTAGGAGTGACACGTATTTTATGCTTGATGGATGAAAAGAGACAGTAAAAGGCAAGAAGAGCTAATAACAGTAAAGTCTGTATCAAATCAGAAGTGTATTGAGGTACTGAGAGGAATCAAGATATGTGCTTCAATCATTAGAGTTTGTCACAAGTGAGATTTGTTGGTTGGTGTGCTGTCAAAGTATTGAGAGAGAACAGTTTTAGAACAAGCAGCTAGGCATGCAGAAAAAGCAGTTTAGGACTCAAAGGACGGAGTATAAATAGAAGTTATAAAGTGAAAAAGAGTAATAAAGTTGGCATCGAGAGAAGACAGTATTGATCTAGACTTTTTAAAAAACCTGTCTTTAGACAGTTTGAAAAATTATCTTTGTTTTTGCTTTCTTAAAATCATTAGTTTTTATCATTAGAAGTATCTTCACCTCTCTTAGAAGAAGAAGAATTGATAATACTTAAGCTGAATATGTCTTTCAACACCATTCTTACCCTACCTATCTGTTTTTAGAGCATAACATATAATCTTACAATTCTGGATGTAATCCAGTTCTGGATTGGTCTGCATATACATTTTCTTACATATAAACCCAGTTACATTGAAGAGTTTACCTAATTTATAGCTACTGAAAAAGCTTTTCTCATTTGGCAATGAAAATTTTGGCTATTTCACTCCACTGTAATATCAGGTTAGTACTAAAGATAGTCCTTTAAGGAACTTTTTGCCATTTTCTGAGAAAACAAAATGACTTTTCTGATCTGAGAGTTCATCTTTCTGCAAAGTTTTAGAGTGTATAGTATCACTCATAAGTTCCTGCATGTTCCTCCCACCCCCATAATTAGTAGAGCTGTGTGTGAATGTTTTCTATACTCCAGGGTTTGTCGATAGTTCATTTATTACTTTTTGCAGATCAGGCCTTTAAAAATCTTCTTTTTGCTTTCACTCCTCACTGTCAGAAAAAAAGGAAGATTCTGTCTTTAAAAAGAGGATTAGGGTACTGTGCTGGTTTTGGTTGGGATAGAGTTAATTTTCTCATGTGCAATGTGAAAATCCAGATTGCACTCTGTCTTTAAAACCACTTGGCTCTCCCAAATTCAGAAAAGCACTCCAAGCTCACAGAAAACTACTCTAAATCTTGCATATTCTGCCAGATACTAATTGTTTGCTTCCTTACTTCATCAGAACTTTAGCAGAAGCTGAAAATAAACAAAGGCAGCTGTGCGGCCTTTCCCTCTAAAAGGTGCAATGTGGATGCCTGTTCTGCAGTGTGGTCTCTTCCATGGGTTTCAGGGAAATCTATGCCAGTGCCTGGAGCATCTCCTCACCTCCTTCTTCTCTGGCCTTGGCGTTCATGGGACTGTTTATCAGTCTTTTTTTTTCATTCACTCCTCTGTTATGCAGTGTTAAATAAGTCTCCTTGAGGCAGCACCGCTTCTGCTGCTGGGCTCAGACGTGCTCCATGGTGGGTCCATTGTATCTTCACAATGGCCTCCCTGCAGCCATCCCCCTGCAAACAGTGCAGGCGCCAAAAGACAACCCAATAACAACAGACAGCTGAAAGAGCTGGTTGAAGAAGTACAGTCAATCAGGTACCAGAATACCAGCTCTTTAAGAATCAAGTGGGACCAGTGCAAGAGGGGCACTGTCAGCCAAGGGTTATGGTGCTGGAGGAAAGAAGAAGCATTCAAGTCATCTTTCAGGTGGATGGCCCAGTTCCTTATAGTAAAAGCTGTCTGAGGATTGCACTATCTGCTTCCTATCAGGATGAAAACAATGGTCAGAAAATGTGAATTGAGATTGGACAACTACAAGTGTCAGAGTGATAATGAGAGACTTCAGCTATTTCAGTAGACTCAATCGATGCCTTATGAGGGTCTGATGCAGAAATAAAAAAATCAGAGTCAGTAAATGACTGCTAACTGCAATAACTTGTCTTAGCACTCACGGAAAAACAGACTATTTGGAATATTTGGCCTAAGAGATGCAAAAAGCATAGGACAAGAAAGACCATTGGGACAGCTGCTCTACAATAGAAACTACAGTTTAATTATTTTTAAGAGTGCAGTGGGAGAAAGTGAGACAAATATATCAAGAAAATTGATATTTGGTTTCAAGAAAGAGAACTGTAAAGAAAGAAATTTTCAAAGGCAAAATTCAGGCAAAAAGCCTGTATGCAGCATGAAGGCTGCTATAAATGCCATGTTAGAAACCCAGTTAGAATGTGCGCCATAACCCAAAAAGAAAATAAAGTGATCCAAAAATCCCTTGTGCATCTTCCTGGGAAGGTTAAGAAGACTGTTGCAGCTAATAGTTTGACCTCTAAAAAAATGGAAACCTTGTTCAAATAGGAAGAAAAGGAATACAGATAAAAATGACAGGTCAAATGTAAAGAGAAATTTGAAGACCTGAATCAGAAAGGTCAGACTTAAGTCCTTGCAAAGCATGCTCAAAATGACAGCCACACAATACTTTAAAAACATCAAAATCAGGAAGCCAGCTAGGGAATTAGTGAGAATGCTTGGTGTTATCCACAAATTCTTTGTTTCAGACTTGATCCTGGCTCAAATCTGGGGGAGGAACCAATAACTGGCTTATTCTTTATTGGTAGTAGAGAGGTCAGAGAAGCTGAATCAGATTGAATTATGCAGGATTTACTACATTACCTAAGCAAGTCAGATGTCAAGAAATCATCATGAACGGGGGGCATTCAGTCAAAAGTTCTGAAGTGTCTCAAATATGAAGCTGCTGGTCTGCTAGGGAAAGTGCACTACTGGTCTGCTAGTCAAACCTAGCATTACAACCAGCCACCATCAGCAGTTTGAGATTGACAACATTAACTCAAAAACTGCCACAGATGGGAGTCTAGAAACTAGTGATTGGTGACTGAATTTTGTTACTAGTATGATAGAAGAATCTTTAATAAAAAAAGAAAAAAAAGAAAGCTCTAGAAGCAGCATGGCTTCTAGTAGAGTGTGTGGTGTCAACAGGAGGTGTCAGTGAAAAAATTATGAAGAGGATTCAGTAGGGATAAAGCATGTATATTTTCAGAAGCATTTGAGAAAATTCCATAGGAAAGTTATGAAAGGCACAAATCTGCCAGGGGTTTAGAGAAAGATCCTTCAATGGATCCAAGTTGGTCAAAGGATGGAAAACAAAGGACTAGGATATAACAGTCTCTCTCTAGGATGGTTCCTTAAGGATGACTGTGAGTACAAGCCTTGTTCAATGACCTCACCAGTAACCTGCAGAACAGTCACAGATGCCACAAGGCTCTTTTAAGTATTCAAATGTTGTGTCAATGTCAAAGAACTGAAGAAGAACTCCACAAACTTGGGACAGCAGGTAGAAAGGTGGCAGATGAGCTTTATAAAATCAAACATAAGGGAATCTCTGGGGAAAAACAACCTGAGCCTCATTCACCCTGAACTTGGAAATGACAGTACATTTAGGAGGTCTTGAAATCCTCATTCACAGCTTTCTGAAATAACTGGCTTGATGTGTCAGGGCAAAGCTACCAAAATCCTGGACATCACCATAAAGGATATTGAAACAGAGAGCATCATTTTGTGACTGTGAGTAATCATGCTGCATCACTCCTGAGTAACATCAGCAGTCATGGTCTCCACATCTCTGAAATGTTCAAGGGAGTGAGAAGGGAAGGTGCAGAGATGGACAGCTCAAATGGTTGAGGCAAGGGAGTGGCTTCGGGATGAAGTGAGGTTAAGAAATTGGTCTTTTCTTGGTCTTGGATAAGGAAAAAGGCTGGAAAAAGGATGTAACTGGGGTTTGCAAAATCATGCAGGTAGAGGATTAGGTGAGGACAGAACCTTCATTAAAGGAAGGATGACTAAAGGTTCACTAAATACTACAATACCAGAAGCAAGGTCATTCAATAAAACTCCCAAGAGATTAGTTCAAAACAGGCTTAGTGATGTCCTTTTTTACACAGCAGGTAGTAAACTTCTGAAACATGCTGCCACAAGAGAATGTGGAGACAGAAAATATTAGCAGGCTCAAAAAGAGATTTAGACACATTCCTGGACAAAAGGTTCACAGATGGGAACAAAAAAGACTGTTTAGTGTACCCTCATGTACACTAAATTTGGTTGCCTAAGAAAGAAGAGGGAACAGATTGCAGAAAGTGGTTGGTTTGCAGACTTTCTCTGAATAACATCTCTTCATGCTATTATAAGAGGCAAGTCAGACAGGCCATTGGTTTAACCAAGAGGAGCAAATTTTAGAAAATGAGCAATTAATTTATGTGGTGAGATATAAGCCCTGGAAAAGCAAAAACACACATTCACTGGAGGCACAAAAATCATTCCACTCAGATTTAGTAACTACCTTTCTGCATAAAACTTTGAACTTCATTAATTATTTTCCCAGACTTGGTCTGGAATGCTTTAATAGAATAATGGACTAAAAGAATCCTCAGCAGGTCATCTTTTCTATATTCGCTGCCTAATACAAGAGAACATACCTTCACCACAACTGGCAGTTGTTTCCTTGATTGCTACCTGTACTACATCCTGTTCTAATTTATTCCCCTGATTAATTGTCTTTAAAGTTGTTATTCTTCTTTTTTCATTTTATCTAGTCCATGATGCTGCCTTCTATTTAGTCGTTTCCGTATAACGTGATTTGACATAAAAAAATATAATTATTTTTCGAGCCATTTTTCTCTAAATATTTCATTGTTGAACATATTAATGAGAATCTTCCAAATATTTGGTGCATTCTTCTTGTCTGGCAATGTATTAATTGAGAATGGCTCTTTGCACATGACATATCAATTAATCTTACATTGTCTCACAATATCATGACCGTGGTTTTTGCATCACATGACAACCTCATAAGTAGCTCGTTTTTATCATCTCATAGTCATAATAAGGGGGCTGGAGCACCTCCTGTATGAAGACAGGCTAACAAAGTTGGGGCTGTTCAGCCTGGAGAAGTGAACCTCTGTGGAGACCTCATAGCAGCCTTTCAGTATGTGACAGGGCCTACAAGGATGCTGGAGAGGGACTCTTCATCAGGGACTGTAGCAATACAACAAGGTATAATGGGTTTAAACTTAAACAGGGGAAGTTTAGGTTAGATATAAGGAAGAAGTTCTTTACTGTGAGGGTGGTGAGACACTGGAATGGGTTGTACAGAGAAGTGGTAAATGCTCCATTAGGTATCTAAGGCCAGGTTGGACAAAGCCTTAGGCAACATGGTCTACTGGAAGGCATCCCTGCCCATGGCAGGGGGACTGGGACTAGATGATCTGAAGGTCCTTTCCAACCCTAACCATTCTATGATTCTATGACTGCCACTTCCACTCCTAAGTCTGTTGTTCTGCTTCCATAAATGAGCATACTTTGATGCTTCTAAGGTACTTCTAACTGCCCAGTTTATTATCATACATGCGCTTACAAAGTTTGCTTGTTTTTCTATTTTTCTGCTAAAAATTTAAAGTGGTTAAGGCTGTAATTCCATAGAACTTTGCCTTAATACAAGGCTGGGGGCTTGAAAGCATTTTGAATTATTTTTTTCTAATTGTATGTCAGTAGAATATCACATAGTCTATTGAAGTCTTTCATTAATTTGATATGTTTCATATACACTGGTCTTACATCTTTTATTAGAATGAGATAAAATAACCTGGTATACTTATTATCTTCAAATCATTTATATATGGTATTACTGCTCAGTCTTTTAGAATGAAATAAAATGTATAAGATCACAGCTAGAAAATACGTAACAGAAGATAGAGTTAGTACTCTTCTAAAGGTACATTTTTGCTACCTGTCATCAGTCTTTTATTATAGATGCAAATTCAAACAGATGAGAGAAACAAACTTATTGATAAGAATCTGGAATTAAATTTTCCTTTCTATCAAATACGTTAGAATATTATGTAGGTTAATGTCTTTATTATAAGACCATGCTATTCTTGGATAATTAATTGAAATACAGCAAATATGTTTGTATTTAAAATGACTTACTGTATGGAAAAAATATTACATTTAGTAGCTTTTTAACAGAAAAATATCTAAGTCACATTGTAGTACACTCTTTTAATGATTTTTAAAATGTTTAAGTAGAAAGTTATTATCGAGATGTATTCTTATTACCCTGCTTCACAGTTGGATAATTGCAGTTGAGAACAGCATCAGCTGCATAAATAGTGGGTCTGTACTGAAAAGTACCATGATATATATTTGCAATCAAGAAATTAAGGGCTTTGATAGAGCATGCCCTGATTCCTGTGTAGGTTGTGCTCTTAAGTTTTCTTTCTAAAGAGGATAGAGTTTGGTGTGTGCACTGTTCTTATTCTGATACAGTTGGGATAAACTAGGGCATATTTTCCAGATAGAGGAGCCTATAAACTCATCTTAGTTCTTCATTTCAGACCAAGAAATTGTATCTTCTGTTAATATGAAGACAGATAAAAGTACAAAAGTAAAACAAGATTGAAAGGGAGTCAAAATCTTCAGGAAGATAAATTGGAAAAAAAGGTTAAGATTGTTATATGATGTCAGACAGTATTGAGAAGCTTAGGATAAAATTCATTCTTATTGACAATTTAGATTCAAAGAGGTAGTAAGAGTACAACCACTCTATGTCTATTAGAAAGGTGATTTCCAGGGCTGAAACAGACTGTTGTTTCTACTCCTGTTCTTTCATAGCTTTAACTGAGAGTCCTTGTTTTGTTAGTAATCTTATAATGTAGTCTGTCATTTACTAAAATTAAGCTGAAATCACCAACTTGTTTTCAAACAAGACATCAAGCAATGTTCTTGAGTTATTGTTGAGTTCTGAGTGTTAAAATGAATGCAGACTGCAATTTAGATGCGTTTGTCAGACCCATCTGTCTTTATATGCATCTGCTTTTTTGTTAATGTGAATGTTTTCAAATATTTATGTAGATCTAACAAAAATATTTATACTTTGAAAGAAAGTGCTTCTGTTGTTTTAGTTATACAGTAGTTACATAACTCAAATAGAGGATTGGAGGTTACAGTTCAATACTTCTCTAAAAATATTTACTGAAATCTTCACTAATATGTTTATCATAAAAGAAAATTAGGTGGATCTCCTTGTATCTGTTGAGCTCTGTGATGATTACAATTTTGCAACTGCTAATAAATTTGACACATGTAATAATGGAAGAATAAATATTATACTAATTGGTGCAACAACTTATGCACAGTAAATTCAGTTTGTGGTCTGCAAATTAAAAAAATAGTCTATTGTTTATGAATAAACACAAAGTAAAAATGACCTAGAAGTACAAATTTTGCTAATAAAAATCCATGGTTTTCCTCCACTGCAGAGCTATTCAATGATTGTTCTTGATTCTAAGTCAGAGGTCAAACAGGAGATTTATCTGAATAGTAGTCTAATTTAATCTTCTTCAACAGAATTTGAAAACTGAAATATCAGATTCAATCCATTTGTTTATACCTTGCAGCTGATGTCAATTCAATTGATGTGTTCTGACTTATTTTGTGCAGCTCCACTTGGTTACCTTTTGAAGCAAAAAAGAAAAAAAAAAAAAGCAATTCTGTCACTTCAGCAACAGTAGAAACATCTACTGTTTTCTTGTGTCTATGATTTTTTTTTTTAATGACTTTAAGAAACTGACGAAATATTAGGAAACAAATTATTTTTGAAAAGAAAAATGCAATAAATTGCAGTTATTTTTAGTGGAACTGAAAAATCTTTCAGAATGGGGGTTGTATTAAAAAGTTAAAAATTTGTGTATAATTTCAGATATGCTGTTTTGAACAGCAATAGCTTAGTCACTTTAACAATTCTGCAAGAAGGCTCTCAAAATGTACTCCTGTGTGGAGGTATGAGAACAGTAACCTACAGACCAGTTAGAACAAATAGAATTACAGGTCTGAAGAGTTTATATTGAACTTCCCAGTGCACATCCTGAAATGCTACCTCCATCTCTGGCAGATTACTTTTACCTGAATAAGTTTTCAGACTAAAGTAGCCTGAATTTTGTCTGAATCTGTGATAAGAGCCCAAACGTAACTTTTCTCTATGACATTAGGAAAAAAAATACTAAGGTAGAAGGAGGAAAAACACAGTGCAAGGTGCTGAAAGACTGGAAAGATGTGTTTGCTGAAAGATGGGGAAATTCATTGTGGTAAATTGGATACCTGTGTTGCTGCTATAAATGGCAATGAAAAATCTAGTTTGTTTATAGTTGGATGATATATCAAAAGGATTAGCATGAGGTTGTATTTTTTGTATGCCTTGCCTCTTTATTATATTTCATCATACTAAAAATGTCATATAGACTTGAAGAGTGGAAGCTGTCTGTGTTGACAGTATATTGTTGGCTATTGTTTTATTAATGTTTTTTATCTCATTTTCTTTTTTCCTGTTGATACCACAAATCCAAAAAATTCCTCAGCTAGCTTTATCTGTGAGATAGCAGCAAGACTGAGAAGCAGGAAACTTACTCATATGTTTATGACCTATCCAACCACAGGTATCATTATAAGGATAGTCCATTTTGGTCTCTAAACCACTAAGAATAAAAAAGACAGTGACAATCACTTAAAAATTTCTTTAGGAAAAAAATGTTTTCATAATCTCCCATTTTGTGAAGAATGTGCTTGCACTGCAAATTCTAGACATAGTCATTATGGACCAAATATCCATACAGTTGTGAGAATCATTGGAAGAAGTCAGGGCTGATCCTGGGAGACACCAGGTCAAAGATATTTTCAGTCTCTAGTTTGGAAGAATGGTAGCCACTGTAATTCATCTTCTTCTCTCTCTCCCCTTCCCCCCACTTTAATTCTGTTCACAACATCTTTACAACTTACTCCTTTTCAAAAGGGAATACTCTATTACATGAAGTAAGGACTTTTCTAAAGGGGTTTCTCCTTATCTGCATAGGAAAAATGTATCCTCTTATCTCAACTCATATACATGTGAAGAATTAGTTTGGACATATACTACCCAATTGGATTCTCAGTCTAACAAGTGTTACAGGAGTCCTGAGCCTCCTTCAGAGAAACAGCCACATGTTTAAGGCCTGCATGTATGTAGATAGACTTAAGTATGTGCCAAGCTCTTTCCGTTTCACATCATGCAATCGTTTGAGACACTTCCAATCACTTGTCTTATTAGGCTTATTTAATTCCTCCATTTCTGGTATAGGTGAATACTTTGCATTCACCAAATCCTCCTTTTCCCTGCTGTCTTGGTGGCTGGATCTACAATTCTAACTCAGCTAAGTTCAGCTGTATTCCTTTTTTTGCCTTCTCTTATTTCTATTTTCTTCTTTACTCTTTACTCACTGGATCTTTGTTCTCTTTTACCAGTTCACTGCTTCTACCATTTCTGCTTCACTGTTCCATTCTCCGTTGTTTTCTTGATCTCTGCTTCTTAGTCTTGCTGGTCCTTTGCATAATTTTGTTACTTCTGTTCAAATCCAGCCTCTCTGGAGACTCAGACATTGCCTTGCTTCATCCTTCCACTGCAAATCTATGTCCTGGGTTCAGCAGTAGCAGTCATGTTTGTTTTTTTTTTCCTTTGTGCTAGCTGGTGCAGTGCTGTGTTTTGACTTCCAGCCTGAGAACAGTGTTGGTGAAGCCGATGTTTTCAGTTGTTGCTAAGTGATGTTTACCCTGACAAAGGACTTTGTGAGGCTCATGCTCTGCCAGGGAGGAGGGGAAGCCGGGAGGAAGCAGAGATGGGGCGCCTGACTCGGGCTAGCCAGGGAGGTATTCCATACCACAGCACGTCATGGCCGGGGTGGGGGGTGACTGGGAGTTACCCGGAAGGACACGGGGCTTCCGGGTGGAACTCGTCTTCTTGGCCGGTGGTATCGTATTCTCTTCCCTTGTTATTTTCCCTTATCATTGTTGTAGTTGATAGTTGCGGTGGTGATTTGTGTACATTGGTTGCTGGACTGTTCTTGTCTCAACCCGTGGGAGTTGCACTCTTTCGATCCTCCTCCCCGTTCCTCCGGGAGTGGGGGAGAACCCCGGTGGGGGGGGGGGACATGGCCCTCGATTGTTGTCAGCTCGGCACCACTCACTGGGAGTGAGTGAACAAGTTACCTGACTGGGTTTAAACCACGACAGTTCTTTTTGGCGCCCAACGTGGGGCACGAGGGGTTGAGATAAGAACAGATCTGACTGGATTGGTAGTCACTCATCACAATGCTGATTTATTGGCTCTCAAGGTTGTTCCTCTTGATCTCACAGTTTCAGTATATCGTATCTTACGTCCATCCGGTATTTGCTGTATTAGTGTTTTTCAAGTGTGGGGCTTGGGCTAAGGTTTTTGTCCCATTGTACTTTATGGTAATGACTTGTAATACAATAGAATCATTGATCATGAAACTGATCTGGCTTATGTTCCCAGTGTGGTCACCACCTTTATACTTTGGGAGGTATATGATGGAGGTGCTTAGCAATTACACATCTTTTTTCTCCTTCTCAGGTGCTCAACCTGTGAAGGAGACATTCTTTTACCCTCCCAGTCGTCCCCCCAGACCATTTACATTTGAGAGTTTTGAATTTTTTGAATGGCATTTTAATGCTGTTGAGACTTGTTTGCTGATGGTGATGGGAATCACCATGCTAACACGCATACAGAGTGTGTTTTGCCCACTACTGATTTCAAGAGTTAAGCAGATTCAGGTTTGGGTCTTGTCTGGGGTCAAACGACAATGTAGGAGGACCGAGAAGTTTTCCCTGAGGCTGGACAGCCATGAGTGGCAGGGTGTGTGGGATAGTATGGGCAAGTATCTAGGTCAGTGGGCCCCTCCAGTACTTTGGAATTTCACTACCGAACAACTGCAAAATCCAGAAGAATTAGTAAAACACTTAAATGAGGTGTGTGGTCATTCTGGCCATACCAGAGATGGACAAATCACGGCAACGTGCTGGGGCTTGGCCTATGCTTACAGGGCCTTGTTCAACACTATCCAGCACCTTCAAAAGGAAAAGAATGTCAGCGGATCTGAGGGCAAAGCAACAGTCGCTACTCAAACTTTGGCTGCAATGAACTGCGCAGCTACCCCAGCAGCAAGTACAGCAGCTGCTCAAACTTCAACTGCAACAGACAGTGCGGTTACCCCAGCTCCAAGCACAGCAGCTGCACCACCCCCAGCAACAAGTACAGTCGCTACTCAAACTTTGGCCTCAATGAACAGAGCAGCTACCCCAGCGGCAAGTACAGCAGCTGCTCAAACTTCAACTGCAACAGACAGCGCGGTTACCCCAGCTCCAAGTACAGCAGCTACACCACCCCCAGCAACAAGTACAGTTGCTACTCAAACCACAGTGATAATCACTGCAGCCAAACCAGAGGACCAATTCGTACCAATATCGGTTGCCCCTGTACGCAAGAGAACAAGCAAAAAGGAGGCAAAAAGGGTGAAGCGAGATGAAGAACCAATGAATTCACCACCCGGTCCAGAATCTGATCAGGAGTCATCATCACATGACGAAGATGAAGAAGAAGAGGTAACTTCTCGACCTCGGACCTCAACTGAGCTGTGGAATATGCGAAAAGATTTTACCCGTCAACCAGGGGAGCACATCATCACCTGGTTACTCCGATGCTGGGACAATGAGGCCGATGGTCACGAACTAGAAGGTACAGAAGCCAAGTAGCTGGGATCACTTGCTAGAGAAGCGGGAATTGACAAAGCAATCGCAAGAGAGAAAACGTCCCTCAGCCTTTGGAGGCGGCTCTTGGCAGCTGTGAAAGAAAGGTTTCCGTACAAGGACGATGTTACGAGTCGTTCGGCCAAGTGGACTACTATAGACAAAGGCATCCAGTCTCTGAGGGAATCGGCCATCGTAGAGATGATCTATCACATCAAGCCGAATAATGGGGATACACCTATAGATCCAGATGAAGTTGAATGTACACGACCCATGTGGCGAAAACTTACACGGAATGCACCGTCATCATATGCCCATTCATTGGCAACAGTAACCTGGAATGACATAGTACCATTAACAGTGGATGAAATGGTTCATAAACTCCGAGAGTTCGAAGACAACCTCACCCCTTCCATCATCTCAGCTGTGGAAAAACTGTCCCAGGACCTCAAACAATTGAGGGACGATGTATCTGATTTATCCAGCTCCTCACGTGTACCAACACACGTCTCAGCTATTAACAAAAGGCGTCCTATTGTTCAAGAGAGGAGATACAGGAGGTATACGCCACGGGGTACCCTATGGTTTTACCTGCTGGATCACGGAGAAGACATGACAAAGTGGGATGGAAAACCTACTTCAGCTTTGGAGGAACGGGTGATTGAACTGAAGAGGGGAGCAAGGGCCAAGACTGATCGTCCCATGAGAGCTACGGCTTCAGTCTCTGGTGAGCAGTTTCCCAGATGGAGTGGAAGAGCTGATTTTACTCCAGCTCCTGTGATAACGAAGAATAATCCCTTTCACCACGACTTAAGTGTCCAAAGCTGTGACGACCATTAGAGGGGCCCTGCCTCAAGCCAGGTGGAGGTAGGGGACAATCGGATTTACTGGGCTGTGTGGATAAGATGGCCTGGCACATCAGTCCCACAGAAGTATAAGGCTCTAGTAGATACCGGTGCACAGTGTACCCTGATGCCATCAAGCTGTCAAGGGGTGGAACCCATCTATATTTCTGGAGTAACAGGAGGATCCCAAGAGTTGACTGTACTGGAGGGTGAAATCAGCCTGACTGGGAGGGAGTGGCAAAAGCACCCTATTGTGACTGGTCCAGAGGCTCCATGCATCCTCGGCATAGACTACCTCAAGAGAGGGTACTTCAAAGACCCAAAAGGGTACCAACAGGCTTTTGGTATTGCTGCTTTGGAGAGTGAGGAAATTGAGCAGCTGTCCACCTTGCCTGGTCTCTCAGAAGATCCCTCTGCTGTGGGGTTGCTGAAAGTTGAAGAACAACAAGTGCCAATTGCGACCACAACAGTGCAGTGGCGGCAATATCGCACAAACCGAGACTCCCTGATTCCCATCCATCAGCTGATCCGTAGACTGGAGAGTCAGGGGGTGATCAGCAGGACCCGCTCACTCTTTAATAGCCCCATATGGCCAGTGCGAAAGTCTAATGGAGAATGGAGACTAACAGTAGACTATCGTGGCCTGAATGAAGTCACACCACCATTGAGTGCTGCCGTACTGGACATGCTAGAACTTCAGTATGAACTAGAGTCAAAGGCAGCCAAGTGGTATGCCACGATTGATATTGCCAATGCATTTTTCTCCATTCCTTTGGCAGCAGAGTGCAGGCCACAGTTTGCTTTTACTTGGAGAAGTGTCCAGTTCACTTGGAACCGACTGCCCCAGGGGTGGAAACACAGCCCTACCATTTGCCACGGACTGATCCAGACTGCACTGGAACAGGGGCAAGCTCCAGAACACCTGCAATACATTAATGACATTATTGTGTGGGGCAATACAGCGGAAGAAGTCTTTGAGAAAGGGAGGAAAATAATCCAAATTCTGCTGAAAGCCGGTTTTGCCATAAAACGGAGTAAGGTCAAGGGACCTGCACAGGAGATTCAATTTTTGGGAATAAAATGGCAAGATGGACGTAGACAGATCCCCACAGATGTGATGAACAAGATAACAGCAATGTCTCCACCAACTAATAAGAAAGAAACACAAGCTTTCTTGGGTGCAGTGGGGTTCTGGAGAATGCACATCCCAAATTACAGTTCGATTGTAAGCCCTCTCTATCATGTGACCCGGAAGAAGAATGACTTTAAATGGGGCCCTGAGCAGCAACAAGCCTTTGAGCAAATTAAACGCGAGATAGTTCACGCAGTAGCCCTTGGACCAGTCCGGACCGGGCCAGATGTAAAAAATGTACTGTGCACTGCAGCTGGGGAGAACGGTCCTACCTGGAGCCTCTGGCAGAAAGCTCCAGGGGAGACTCAAGGTCGACCCCTCGGCTTTTGGAGTCGGGGATATAAAGGATCTGAGGCCAGCTATACCCCAACTGAGAAAGAGATACTGGCAGCCTATGAAGGGGTTCAAGCTGCTTCGGAAGTGATTGGCACTGAAGCACAGCTCCTTCTGGCACCCCGGTTGCCTGTGCTGGGCTGGATGTTCAAAGGCAGGGTCTCCTCTACACATCATGCAACTGATGCTACATGGAGTAAATGGGCTGCACTAATTACACAACAAACTCAAATAGGAAATCCCAGTCGTCCAGGCATTCTAGAAGTCATCATGGACTGGCCAGAGGGCAAAGATTTCGGAATGTCACCAGAGGAGGAGGTGATGCGCGCTGAAGAGTCCCCACCATATAATAAACTGTCAGAAAGTGAAAAGCAGTATGCCTTGTTTACTGATGGCTCTTGCCGTATTGTGGGAAAGCATCGGAGATGGAAGGCAGCTGTATGGAGTCCTGGATGACAAGTTGCAGAAACTGCTGAAGGAGAGGGTGAATCGAGTCAATTTGCCGAGGTGAAAGCCATCCAGCTGGCCCTGGACACTGCTGAACGAGAAAAGTGGCCAGTACTTTATCTCTATACTGACTCATGGATGGTGGCAAATGCCCTGTGGGGGTGGTTGAAGCAATGGAAGCAGAGCAACTGGCAACGCAGAGGTAAACCCATCTGGGCTGCTGCACTGTGGAAAGATATTTCTGCCAGGGTGCAGAACCTGGTGCTGAAGGTACGTCATGTAGATGCCCATGTACCCAAGAGTCGGGCCACTGAGGAACACCAGAACAACCAACAAGTGGACAAAGCGGCTAAGATTGAAGTGGCTCAGATGGACTTAGATTGGCAACATAAAGGTGAATTATTTTTGGCCCGGTGGGCCCATGACACTTCAGGCCATCAGGGCAGAGATGCAACATATAGATGGGCCCGTGACCGAGGGGTGGACTTAACAATGGACACTATTGCCCAGGTTATTCATGAGTGTGAAACATGTGCTGCAATTAAACAAGCCAAGCGGTTAAAGCCTCTTTGGTATGGAGGACGATGGTTGAAGTATAAATATGGGGAGGCCTGGCAGATTGACTATATCACACTGCCACCAACCCGCCAAGGCAAGCGCCATGTGCTTACCATGGTGGAAGCAACCACCGGGTGGCTGGAAACATACGCTGTGCCCCATGCCACTGCCCGGAACTCTATCCTGGGCCTTGAGAAACAGATTTTGTGGCGACACGGCACCCCAGAGAGAATTGAGTCAGACAATGGGACTCATTTCCGAAATAACCTTACAGATATTTGGGCCAAAGAGCATGGCATTGAGTGGGTATATCACATCCCTTACCATGCACCAGCCTCTGGGAAAATCAAATGGTACAATGGGCTGTTAAAAACTACACTGAGAGCAATGGGTGGGGGAACTTTCAAGCATTGGGATACACACTTACCAAAGGCCACCTGGTTGGTCAACACCAGAGGATCTGCCGACAGGGCTGGCCCAGCCCAGTCAGAACTTTTACATATTGTAGAGGGGGACAAAGTTCCCGTGGTGCATATGAAGAATTTGCTGGGGAAGACAGTCTGGGTAATTCCTGCTTCAGGTAAAGGCAAACCCACTCGTGGGATTGCTTTTGCTCAGGGACCTGGATATACTTGGTGGGTAATGCAGGAAGATGGGGAAGTCCGATGTATACCTCAAGGGGATTTGATTTTAGGGGAAAACAGCCAGTGAACTCAATTGTATGCCATTGCCTGCTGTGCAATGCTTTTATAGCCCATCAACTAGATGTCTCCAGGTCACCAGCGACTGGCCCTGACTACCCTCCAGCCATCATCCCAACAGAGAATGAACTTTGAACATCATGGACCGAATGGACTCGGCAGCATTATAGGGATTGGTCCATGCACTAAGAAAATGATCTTTTCCTCTTGGTCTGTATGTATATGGATGTATATATATGGGAGAGCGATGGTGTACTGAAAATGTGGGATCTGAGCACGACGTGAATGGTATGGAATAAGGGGTGGATAATGTCCTGGGTTCAGCAGTAGCAGTCATGTTTGTTTTTTTTTTTCCTTTGTGCTAGCTGGTGCAGTGCTGTGTTTTGACTTCCAGCCTGAGAACAGTGTTGGTGAAGTCAATGTTTTCAGTTGTTGCTAAGTGATGTTTACCCTGACCAAGGACTTTGTGAGGCTCATGCTCTGCCAGGGAGGAGGGGAAGCCGGGAGGAAGCAGAGATGGGGCGCCTGACTCGGGCTAGCCAGGGAGGTATTCCATACCACAGCACGTCATGGCCGGGGTGGGGGGTGACTGGGAGTTACCCGGAAGGACACGGGGCTTCCGGGTGGAACTCGTCTTCTTGGCCGGTGGTATCGTATTCTCTTCCCTTGTTATTTTCCCTTATCATTGTTGTAGTTGATAGTTGCGGTGGTGATTTGTGTACATTGGTTGCTGGACTGTTCTTGTCTCAACCCGTGGGAGTTGCACTCTTTCGATCCTCCTCCCCGTTCCTCCGGGAGTGGGGGAGAACCCCGGTGGGGGGGGGGGACATGGCCCTCGATTGTTGTCAGCTCGGCACCACTCACTGGGAGTGAGTGAACAAGTTACCTGACTGGGTTTAAACCACGACAATCTATCATTTCCCCAACTGTCTTTTACAGCATACATAGGGATCCAAGGATAATAGTGTATATGATTATACATGTATCTTAGTGAATCAAACAACTTGAATGTTTTCCTCTGACTACTGATTTAGCTTGAAACACTACTTCTTTACTTTTACCTTTTTTGTGTGTGAATGAATTGCATATATAGTGGGGGAGTGGAGGTCTGTCTGCATGACAGAAACAACAACAACAAAAAAAAAAAAACAAAACTCCAGCTGGGTGCTGCTGGCTGAAGGAAAATAGAAAGCTGAAAAACATATATATATATATATATATACACATATATAGTTTTTATTTGTAGTAATCTGTGGTTTGGTATGTGAGAATATCAGGTGAAAAATGCAAACAAATGTGAATTGCAAGCTTATGATATTCTTTTGTGGTGTAACCTCTATGACTTCAGCAGTGGTACATACACTTTTATTGCAAATAAATTGCATGCTGCAGACTCAGTGTCCATGCTTCTAAGTAAAGTTTTTCTTACTATTTTCATTTAAAATTAGCATTATTATTGAAATACATGACCTTATTTTTACCACGTATTTACATTTGCATGAGCAATTGGTTCTTACAGTGCTTTTTTGTTCAGTCTGAAACTTGAAGAAGAGAAATCCATGTACAAAATAAAGTCTTCTACTTGTCTTCCTGAAGTACTGAAGAGACTTTTAGCTGATGTTATAAACTAACCTCTAGTGATCATTTTATCTTGTTCTTTGGAAAAAAAAGAAACAAAAAACAGCCTGTGTCTAATGGCTTTAAAAAGATAATATGATAAAGTATATTACAGAAACTGATAAAAAGTTTCCAGGATTATTATGTTGCAGTTTTTGTTTTCAACTATTTAAAAGGACCTTCTCAAAGGTGACATGCAAATGTCTATTTTCACATTAGAAACCCCTTTCACTATCAGTTTTCTCCACTCATACTGATACCGATAATTAAGTATTAGAACTCTTACCATTTCTATTATTACACTACGGAGATAGTATCTCATTATATTTAAAATGTATACTTCCATATCTTTGTTACATTTTTTTCCTTAAAGTATTCAAACACATTGTCAAATTTTAATCCCCAACATTTTTCCATTTGAGAATAATCTCATTGCACAGGGAAAAGTTTGTTATACTGTCATTATGAAGGTATAAACATCCAGTTTGAGAATAGCAAGAATGATCAAAGTAAAAACTATTTAAAGAGAAAGAACATGAGGGATAATCCACCTAAATCCCTTAGTATGTTTCCATGTTTCTACTGTATTTTATGAGCTTCTTCAGAGAATAAACTTAACCCCTTTATTACATACATTAATTGACTGCACAAAAATTTTTGAAAGTTCCATGAATAAAGTTGGCACTTTAGCTATACAGAAACAGTAGTAATGCTTTCAATTATGATTGATTGCAGTTTGCCTATTTCCAAAGTTAGGAGCGCATCAGCAGGAGATGTAATAGCAGGTCTAATAATCTAGAGGACTAAGCTACTACGTTCAATTTAGCTTTTATATAAAATGTGAAGTAAGGGAAATAGATTGTAGGACTTTTGGTGTTTGTTTTTTTTTTTCTGTGAGTGATGCAGAGGAAATTAGAAAAAATGGAAACCTTCTTTCAAAGGTACGGGTATCCCATACTAGTCCAGGTAAGAGGAAAATGTATTTTTTAGAAGAAAATATGCTTATTTGGGGATTAAATTTAGAACTCTTTCCCTCTAAATCTAGGTTTCTTCTGGTACAAATTGGCACCTCCCTTTAATACCAGTTGCGTGTAAGGTGCTGTTGGCTTCTTTTTAGAAAATATTTCTGTCATTCTATTTCTTCCAATCTATACTCTGTTTTTTCTCGGCCTTCTGCCGCTTACCAGAGAGCCTCCATGATGATGTTCCATGTATTCCAATGTATTGTCTTCAAAATGGTGAACACTTGGTCTTTAATGAAAATAGACAAGTTTTAAGTGATCTGCTACTTCTTTCCTAAAACATGCCCTAGAAGAAGCCCTATTTCCTCATAGATTCCTCACAAATTTTTGGGGGAGCCTGAAATATGAGATGTTAAACCATTCTATAGTTCAGTTTTGTATTGATTATACAATTATCGTACAGCACCTAACACTTGACCTGCATAACACATAATAATTTGTACTGTCTTGAACTTGTACTATCTGAGAGAAAAAAAACTCCTATAATTCAACTTTAATTTTCTATCATATTTATTTTTTTATGAGACAGGCAGAGAAATAGTATAAAAAACTGATATTAAGTTTGGAAATTTCTTTGATGTTGAATGATCTAAATGGATGCTTTACTATTATGGATCAGCTTCTGTGCTAACTAGATGGAGTCCTGTGCTTTTTCAGATTGCATATTGATGTGTACATTTTATTGCTGTAAGGTAAAATATTCACAGGTATTTTGGAGTCACCCTTGTGCACAGTCTGAGCTACCTTCATCACTGGTCTTTTTCATGAAGCCCAGAAAGCACATGTAATGTCTAGTGAATATAGAAAGAACCAAAATTTTTCTAGAAAAGAAAAGGTGTTTGAAAAGGGGATGAAAAATTAAATGAAAAAGAAAATCCAAAAAGTCATTTTAACAAGCATCATTAATTATATATAATACAAAAGTAACTAAAAGATTTTGAATGGAGAAATTTCTTAACCTTCAGGATTCCCACTGAACAATATTGTGTTTACCTACTTTTGGTAGAAAGTTCAATATTCAATGTATGTTTTTGAAAACCCCAATTTCTATCCTTATAACAAGTTTTCTTTTAAAAACAATTGTACTGAAAACTAGAATATCAAAATAATTTCCAGATTTTAATCAAAGTCAGAGTACTCTATGTTACATCCAAAAATAGATTTGCAAAATTAGCAGCCAAGAAAAAACTAAAGTGAGCTATTTTCTTTTTTAAATTGTAAGATTAAACATCTTTGTTTCTCTTCTCAACTTGTGCTACATCTTCACATCTGGGCAATTATGCAAACCTGTAAATTACTTTTTTCCCCTCTGAGTTAATTGGCATAAAATTATAATGAAAAGAATTCAAAGTCTAGGTGCAAAATTATGGTCTCACAAAATTAAATTATAAACATACTGATTAGCATGTAAAATTTTAATGAGACTGTATTTTGATAGAAAAATCTTCAAACTGAGGTGTGCAGCAACTTTCAGCAAATATTTTGCTTAATTAATGAATTTCAATAATTGATAGTTTTACCCCAGACTTAAGTACCATTACTGAAACCACCTCTCTTTTCTTCTTTTCTAATGAGACTGCAGTAAAGAAGTGTGAACTTGTTTAAAAGATATTCCCTTTCTTCTGAAAAGGTTTGTTACAAGAAACTTGATGTCCTAGTGAAAAATAGAAGTGTCATTAGTAATTTATGTTTATTCTAAAGCAAATTGTTATGATAAACCATCCGTTGTGGATGGAGTAAGATCTTGGTTATGATCTCTCAAAAATACAGGCATTGCAAACTTTGACCCTGGCAGAGCTTCCTCATTATTGTACAGCTGTGGTCCACTTTCACAGGATTATAGGTGGATGTTTTTGCCTGTGCTCAAAGAATTCTGTTCTTAAGAATGTCCAAGAAAAATGAAAGTCCAACAAAAGTTCTGATGGCTTTCCTCTCACACACAGAAAAAACCAAACACGTATTAGGCATATGTATAAAGGTTTGATTATAAACAATAAGAAATTTTATGCTCAACATGAATTGAATGTAGAAGGTTTTAAACCATTTACGGATCAGTTTTGTTTTCTTTCATTGCATCAGGTAGCATTTCAGCTGTCACCAAACATATCAGTGTTATTGAAAACCTCATTGGCATCACAGAGACTGGTGGAATGACTCCTACAATTGGAGTGTTGGAATGGAAGGATACAGACTCTTCAGGAAAGAGGGGCTGGGGAGATGAGGAGGGGTTGTCACTCTCAATGTCAACGACCAGCTCAGTTGTGCAGAGCTCTGACTGAGAATGGCTGAGGAGCCAAACAAGTGCTCATGAAGCAAGACTAAAGAGAGACAGGGGACGTGACAGTGGTGGTCTGCTACAGGCCACACAACCAGGAAGACCAAGAGGATGAGGCCCAGACAGATAGAGGTACAGACAGGTAGATGCGGCCTCACATTCACAAGCTCTGGTCCTCGTGGAGGACTTCAACCACACAACATCTGTTGGAGGGACGACAGAGGAGGGCACAAGCAATCCAGGAATTTCCTGAAATGCGCTGGTGATAACTTCCTTCTCCAAGTGACAGAGGAACTAGTGAGGAGGGGGGCTATGATAGACCTTGTCCTCACCAACAGGGAAGGGCTGGTGGGGAACGTGAAGCCCAAGGACAGCCTTGGCTGCAGTGATCATGAAATGGTGGAGTTTAAGATCCTTAGGGTGGCAAGGAGGGTGCCCAGCAACTTTGCTACCCTGGACTTCAGGAGAGCAGACTTTGGTGTCTTGAGGGGTCAGCTTGGTGTTGTGCTATGGGATAAAACCTTGGAGGGAAGAGTGGTCCAAGAAAGCTGGTCAATATTTAAGGATCACCTCCTCCAAGCTAAGGAGTGATGAATCCCAACAAAGAGGAAGTTGGGCAAGAGTGCCAGTAGGCCTGTGTGGATGAATGAGGAGCTGCTAGACAAACTTCAGCATAAGAAGGAGGCCTGCAGAGGGTGGAAGTGAGGATTGGTTAGCCTCGGACGAATATAGAGAAATTGACTATTTCTCTGAGCAGCCAGGCACCAGGTTAGGAAAGTTAAAGCTCTGTGAAAAAATGATCTGACCAAGGACATTAAGGGCCACAAGATAAGCTCCTGTGGATACACTGAGGATACAAAGAAGTCTATGTGAAACATAGGCTGCCCAGTAGCAATTGTTCTATGCGGTGGAATGTAGAATATAGAAGACCATGCACCATATCTGACTCGAGACAGCAGTAGAGATGCTTGAAATAAATAGGCTTTTGATGAGGGAGAGTTATAAGTATTTGGGTGTGGGTCTTTGAATTATAATATTTATAGGTAGGAATAATGAGGGAATGCAAGTGCCATTGAAACATTTTCCTATTACTTCCTTCCTGCTTAACAGTTTCACATTAATGCTTACTTGGGAAAAAAAAAATACAGCTATGTGGCTGCATGAGTTGATTACCCTAAACTTGAACAGGTTGTGGCATTTTGTGCCATATGGCGTGCATGTCAGTGAAGGAAAGGATATGCCTTGTCACATCGTATCCCATAATGACTTTTTGGGAGTGAAATATCATTTCCAGCTGAGGTGAGCCTTTCACTCCACTGATCTGCAAGTTACACGTCTCAAGTAGCACAGCTGTTTTTGGAAACTAACCTCCTGTCAAGGCAAAGTCTGACTTTACAGAAAGCCTAGCCTTTGATTTATGAGACCCTATATCTTAACAAGATATAGAACTCCCTGATAGTAATTGTTCAAGTTGAAAGTAATTTCGCTATGGTCCAGTTGTCCTCATATTATGTAAGTGACAAGAGCTTTCATTCAGAAGGACGATTTCAAATAGCTAAGATGGGTAGGTATACTCTTGGAAAAAAATAGGCTTGGTTCCTGCCTGACCTACCAGAGATTAGATGGGTTTCAAAGTAACTGGTAAGAAATAGTTTATTTGCTGTTTGTGACTCATATGAGAGTAAATTTTCATTCTCAAAAAATAAACAGTCTGATTATCTGTAATCTTATGGAAGATGCTACCTACTGCATCTCAAATATAGTCTAGCTCATAGAATCATAGAATCATAGAATAGTTAGGGTTGGAAAGGACCTTCAGATCATCTAGTTCCAAGCGCCCTGCCATAGGCAGGGACATCTCCACTAGACCACGTCACCCAAGGCTCTGTCTGACCTGGCCTTGAACACCGCCAGTGATGGAGCATTCACAACGTCCTTGGGCAACCCATTCCAGTGCCTCACCACCCTTACAGTAAAGAACTTCTTCCTTATATCTAACCTAAACTTCCCCTGTTAAAATTTAAACCCATTATGCCTTGTCCTATTGATACAGTCCCTGATGAAGAGTTCCTCTCCAGCATCCTTGTAGGCCCCTTCAGATACTGGAAGGCTGCTATGAGGTCTTCACGGAGCTTCGCTTCTGAGGCTGAGCAGCCCCAACTTTGTTAGCCTGTCTTCATACAGGAGGTGCTTCTGCTCACTTATCATCCTTGTGACCCTCCTCTGGACTTCCTCTAACAGCTCCATGTCCTTCCTATGTTGAGGACACCAGAACTGCACAACCTTGAGCCAATTCTCTGCTCAGCCTGTAGCTGTGCCTGGGATTGCGAGAACCCTGGTGCAGAACCTTGCACTTAGCTTTGCTGAACTTTGTGAGGTTGGCATCAGCCCACCTCACAAACACGTCAAGGTCCCTCTGGATGGCATTCCTTCCCTCCAGCATATCAACCAAACCACACAGCTTGGTGTCATCGGCAAACTTGCTGAGAGCGCACTCAATCCCACTGTCCATGTCACCGACAAAGATGTTGAACAGGATCTGTCCCAACAGAGATCCCTGAGGGACACCACTCGTTACTGGTCTCCAGCCGGACATTGAGACATTGACCACAACTCTTTGCGTGCAGCCATCCAGCCAATTCTTTATCCACCAAGTGGTCCACCTATCAAATTGATGTCTCTCCAATTTAGAGACAAGGATGTCATGTGGGACAGTGTCAAACGCTTTGCACAAATCCAGGTAGATGACGTCAACTGCTCTACCCCTGTCCATCAGTTCTGTAGCCCCGCCATAGAAGGCCACCAAATTGGTCAGGCAGGATTTCCCCTTGGCTGTCACCAAGCACCTTGTCATGTGCCCTAGCATGCCTTCCAGGAGAATCTGCTCCAAGATTTTGCCAGGCACAGAGGTGAGACTGACTGGTCTGTAATTCCCCGGGTCATCCATTTTCCCCTTCTTGAAAATGAGGGTTATATTTCCCTTTTTCCGGTTGTCGGGAACTTCACCTGACTGTCATGATTTTTCAAATATAAAGGACAGTGGCTTCGCAACTTCATTCACCAGCTCCTTTAGGACCCATGGAGGGATTTCATCAGGTCCTATGTACTTGTGCACATTCAGGTTCCTAAGATGATCTTAAACCTTATTCTCTTCTTCAGTGAGCCTAAGGTCTTCATTCTCACAGTCCCTGCGTTTGTCTTCCAAAAGATATTTGTCTTCCATGTTTTATAACATGAAATATCTAGGGCTTTGGCTGGTTAGGGTCTAGGTAGTCCTGAGGGATCATACTAAACAGCACTAAAAAGGTAAGATGGAAATTTTGGCAGATTTGAGGCATTTAAAGTTGATTTATATCAGTTCTTCTCTGGGTAAGGAAGCAGGCTGCTGATTTCTGGATGAAGGGTCATGTTATTGATGTGACAGTCTTCTACCTCAGTGAAGTCTATTGGAAGAGTTTTGCTTGAAAGCCACTGTGGTATGGATTACCCAGATTTAATAATATAGGGAATAGTATCCCAATTAGCCATAGGTGAATAAATTGGTTTAGGATGTTTTCATCTATCTAGCAGAAAGGTGGCTGTGAGTAGTTACAGCAATGAATTGCATCAATACTGTGGAAACAGGATGCTTCATTAGAATAAAGTAATGGCTGATAGGTCATCCACATGCTTCCTTCAAACATCAGCTCTCTTGCCAAAGTTCTGAGCTTCATCAACTGAGAAACAGTAGATGAGTGTCCTGAAAGAACAACTAGCCTCTCAGACATAGTAGTATTAATATACATGTACAGTGGGGTGATTCTTGGAAGATTCCTCAAGAAAAAGTCCTCAAAACAGAAAAGCATATGGGTCAAAGGTTACATAAATTTTATTATCATTATTTGTATGTTTTTGTGAAACTATGCTGTGGGCAAAGAAGAAGAAAAAGTTTCCATATATGTCCCTCATAACCCAGGGGATCACAATAGTAATTGCAAAAATAATCTGAAAAAATAACAAGACATTCTCTTGCTGTTATCCTGTAGAAATAAAGATGTCAGACTGCAGTTAGAAACATCTTTTTATCTTTAATTTCTCAACTATTAAGTGCAGGATTTGGCATGGATGTAAGCTTTTTCAGAAGAGAGTTATTTTGAGCAGTAGTCATCCTCATTAGTGGGAATCTTTCTGCAAGCATCACAGTAGAAAATATATAATATAAAAGAAGTGGTTTATATACTTGTGTCTTGTGTTAGTTTCAGGGGGAGGGCAGTTGGTTGGTTGGTTTTAATGTTTGAGTTTAATTCATATGTGGTCTTATGCTTACACAAAAGAAAAGCAGGGTTGATGGGTATAGTGGAAATCTTGATAGATCTTTAAACAGTCACAATTCTATTAACATTTTAATTTTCATTATTCAACAAGCATAAATAATTATTTTAAGGAAGAGAGGTAATGTCCATTTTTAGTTAATGGCAGTAATAAATGTTTCAGAATTATCACTTTTCTATCAGTTCAGATGAATTCAAACATAAGATCAGAAAATATTTATTCTTTCCATTTATAAAAACTTAGTAAAAAAAATAAGCTTATGTGTACCATTTTTAAGACTGTAAAACAAATTACTTTTCTAAAGATTGTTCTAAATTTTAGTTTTTGGCACCTAGAGATATGGATACTGGGGCTTTACAGCAACCTTAATAAGGAAATATTTTCATCTTTAAGTGAAGTAAAAGCTCTCTAATACTGCTTTACATCAATAGAACTTCTTTTGTTCCAGTAGAACTTTAACATTCTTCTGTCAAAATACGTCCTTAAAATACGTTATCTGAATATGCACACTACATATTTCCTTATAGATCTCACATATATGTAAATTATATTTAATTTTTATAACCTTGTATATATCATGAAACTAAGTGAAAATGTAGATATTTTAAGTAAAATATTTTATTTAGTTCAGGTGGAAGAAAGTTCTAAAGCCAAATATGGTCAACCCATTCAGTATTACTAAATGAGATATTTAAATCAAAGTACCTGTACCAATCAAATTCAAGACTCGTTGCTTACCAATTTGCGAAGTCAGATAAACTTTTGAAAAATGAACATGAAAAAAAAATATTTTATTAGTATAAGATATGGCTTCATTTTTAGAAAATACTCAAGGAAATAATAAAGAAACTAGCTCAACTTCTGTAACAAGTATCAAATTAGCAAGGCATTTGATCCAAGTTAACATTATGTGTTTTAATATATAGTATGTAAGTGCCATACCATTATGTAGGTTACCTCTTTGCAAAGGATTCCTTGCGTGAGACGGGAGTTTTATGTAAATTTTAGCAGAATTGTTAACATATATTCAAAGTGGTTTTGTAAGTCTTGATAGGTGAATATCTTTTCTAAGAGAAAGTAGAAGATTTATTTCTTGTCTACTGAGACCATGGTTTTCAGAATTTCCTGAAAAGCCCATTAAATTGCAAAAAAAGTTACTTGATTAGTATATAATGATATAAAAAAGAAAACAAGAAACTGATTATAACAAAGGGATCCTAGAGCTGAAGACCAGATGAACAGTTTTAGTCAGAGATTTTGACAGGATGCACTGAGATGCTGGGCTAGTGTCCCTCACTGACCCAAAAAGGAGCAGCAATATGAGTGCAGAGGCCCTCTTCAGACTCTGATGAGAATATTTTTATAGTTAATGTACCATGAAAGGTGAACCTACTGCAATTTTTAAAAAGTAATGGCAGGTTTTTAAGGAGTAATTAGAACCAGTACGCTACACTGGTATCCAGAAGATAAACCAGTTCTCCACTGACAGCAAAAGACAGCTGATCATTTCTGTCCATTCAAGTAGTAGTCAGTCAAAGACTGTAGAAGACTAGTTAGATACTTATGCAAAATCTTATTAGTTGCTCTGCTTATATCGCTGGCTAAAAGTGAAATGTATCATTATACTGAAACCATATGAGAATAAAAATTGTTATGTGTATTTAACTGCATACAGATAATGCTCATAATTTTTGCCAGCCTTGAAATGAAGTACAGCCAGTTTTCAAGATCTAATAAAATCTGACTTATTAATTAAAGGGTTGTCTTTGTTTTCCAGTTCTAATTTTGGGGCAATTGTAGTTCAAGCATAGATTTAACTAAGAGCACTATTTTGGCAGATACTATTGCTCCTGGCGCATCGCTGTAATAAAACTAGATCTTACTGAAACTGAAGACAACTTGGACAGCAACTCTGCATGTGATTTAGAGGTAGTTTGAAAGTGAACATAACAAAAATGTTGGGAGCTTAACTGTTTCCATTACCTCATGATTTTAACTCTCTATGGCACTAATACTTTTTGATATGGTGCAGATTCTACCTAATTCCTTCCACTCCAGGAAAAGACATAGCACTTCTTACTAGTACACTGAGGTATATGACATCCCTCTGTAGTGACAGTTGCACAATTTGAGGCATAGCAGTAAGGAATAAAATGCCACTATTATGTCACCCAAATGGAAAAAGTGATGCTGCGCAACTCAAAGCGACAGATCTGGCCTCTTCCATTAACATCAAAGTTTTATCTATGTTTAGCCAAGGTTCACTTTTTAAAGAAATAAAGGTCCTGAACATAGTGAAAGCAACAGATGAGAGGTATCTTGCTACAGCTAGATCCACTTCAATTTAATTTTTAAAGTAACTGAAAATGTATTGCTTTTTACGAAGAAAAAAATTTGCAGGTTTCCTCATATTACTTTTTCATATTACAATAGGGTTTCAGTGTGGAAGTGGTTTCAGTTCAACAGCTTGTTAGATTGCAGTGACTGTTCATTAGGAAATGAAGATAAACAGCAAATTTACACCTCATAAGTCTGAGAATATCTCACTCAGTTCTGCTGTAATTAGAACCACTAGGATACAGACTTCAACATGGCCTGGGTATTTACTGTGGGCCATTTTATGTGGATTTTGTTCAATGTTTTACTTAAATTTTCTGTGTAATTTTTATAGTTGCATAAGCTGTCTGTTGAAGACCAGAATTTTAAGTGCCAATTAATGCGTTTCATCAGTTGCATCTAAATTCACCTGCAAGTACATATTATGTATGCAACCTGTCATTTCAGCTATCGGTTAAAATAGACCAGAAGACACACTGTCAGACTTCATCTCTTATCTGGATCACATTCTTTGGTTTTCTTTCTGGTCAAAATGTAGAAGAGAGTTTTTCTGTGGCCAGTTCAGGTCCTCACACAGGGACAGAAGCTTATCAAAGCCATCATCAGTTAGACCTTTAAATAAGGATCTAAAGCTAATTTAGATTTTCCTTCTTTCCCTTTCATGATAAATCTTGTGATACGCACATGTAGTCCTGATGTGACAAGAATGAAAATGGCATTCCTCAAGAAAGCTTGTAAAGAAAGACAACATTTACTCTCTGCGGGCCAGAGACAAAATATGCCATAAGGAAGTAATTCTGGAAGATCTGTTGGGCTTCCAACCCTTAGCCTTTGGAACTGGGAAAGATGTTAAAGAAATAATTGTAAGAAGATGTCAGTAGCAATATATCTGAAATAACAAATTCTACAAGAACCTTTATTTGCTAAAATTTTGAGTCTCATAGCTACCAAATTTGTCTCATGTTAATCATTTTTTATTGAAAATGTGTGACAGATACCTTAAAATATAACTTGAAACATCTTATCGCACTTCTCTACTGAGTGTAGAAAGACAGAGCAATTAAAAAACATGTCCCATCACTGAAATTTCATGGTTGTAATTTAAATTGGATTTCAAGATCATGGGAAATAATGTAATAATGAGTGTTAGCATGCAGAAAGTCATAGTTAATGGACTTTAAAAACTGACACATTGCTCTAGAAGAGTCATTAACACATTCCTTGGCTTCATAGGAGAGCTAACTAAAGACAGATGCATTGAATTAATTAAAACAAGGAACTCCCAGCACAGAGATCCATATGTAAGGAATGCCAGTGATAAACTATGAATTAAAGGAAGAAAATAGACTTTATTAAATAAGAAAAAAAAAGATTCTTGGATTCAATGTACTTTGATAAAACTGTTCTGAGTTCAGAAGATTTTGACGTTAATATTTAATTCATTTGAAGTTTTCACTTCTGAAATTGAATGACACTGTATTGAAGAATTAAAAGTTTTTCAGTTATCCCTGAAACTTAATTTGAAGGAAAAGGTGGTACCATAGTAGCATATCTGCATATTTAATGACAGTGCTGCCCAAACTGAAGAGATTTCAATATTATGCCTGAAAGAGTAAATTACTTAGCTGTAATTTTGCTCTTTAAAAGGTGTCATTATACTAGTTCTCATTACCAAAGCTCAGAACTCTATCTGGGGAACTGGAAGGACTGTACCTGTTCTATTAATTTAGCTGGAGTGAACGGGCACTGAAAATGAAAGGTGTCATTGCCACTGTGATGATTTGCAACCTGAAATAGTCTAAACTGATTCAGGTGAATTAAGTCCAAAATTTGAAGTTTTGTTGTTTAGGATTCACAAGGCATCAATAAATGGATTATACAACATTTGGAAATGTAAGGCAAACTATCAAAATTCATCAAAGACACTCACAGGTACCTTGCACTGTCACATACTCCTTTTTGAAAAGGATGGTTATTTTCCTAATTTTAATAAGCCAGAAGAGAGGGAAACATAAACAGATTTTCAAAAAGAATCCTGCAAATAACTCAGTTAATAATCTCACAGTCTATTAACAATCAAACTATGTTACAGGTATAACATTTTCTACCACCAGCTGCTGTCTTCAGAATGAATCCTGACACCTGGTAAGAGCATGGAATGCAACTATGAATAAGATAGAATATTTCAACAATTAGGCCATGAAAAATACCCATAAAACCTATTCACATAAATAAAGTTGTCAAACTTTAATATAATTTTGATCATAGATGTTATTTAAATTAGGGATATATTATTTCAGAAATCAAGAGTCCAAACTAACCACAATGATCCCAGAAAATTCATCTCTGGTAATAAACAGAATGCGATGGGAGCTTGACAACTGAGTAGAGAAGGTGAAAAATGCAGAAATCTATGTAAGGAAGTTAAAATTGATGAAATTAATAAAATTTTATTATACCTGACAAAATTACAAAGAAAGGTCCTTTTTAATTCTGACCTTAAACTTCATAAAGATACAGCAAAATTTCCAACACCTGAGAGCCATTTCAGTTCAGTTCATATGAGTCTAGAGATCAAAGCCAAATGGGGAGAAAAACAGGACCTTTAATTCTTCACACTCATGACAAATAAACACAGTCATGTTATCAGCCTAAAGAAAGATTTTTATGTAAAAAGAATGTGAAACAGAGAAATAGTTGCATTAAGGTTTTAGTGGTGACTCACTGATAAACCATATGATAACTCAGATAAGGTCCAACCTGCAATCTGACATATTT
The DNA here is from genome assembly GCF_033815535.1 of Pezoporus flaviventris. Lineage (NCBI taxonomy): Eukaryota > Metazoa > Chordata > Aves > Psittaciformes > Psittacidae > Pezoporus > Pezoporus flaviventris. Next base: position 20,138,764 of record NW_026892550.1, on the reverse strand, counting down.
TAAAAAGCTATGAAAGATAAAATAGTAAAGAGAACATGCGCATGGTTTAAAACTGGAAAGGTCATGAAACAGAGATTCATAACAAAAGGAGGTGAGAGAGGTCAGCTAAATAGTCATGTCATGATTTACATGTAAATCTGTGTTTTGTATGTCAAAATCACCCCCACAAATGGAGACGTTTCAGATATATGTTGCAGGAACATAGCTTATTAGTCAGAGTTCCCAGTACAATCAGTTATAATTTTCTCTTTCAGTGACTTTGAAAATAATGTTTACGGTTGGAGCAAAGCAGGTACAAAAATCCCTAATTCTTCTTCTTAGACAATAAGTTCAGTGACAACAAAAAATAATAATTTTCTCATGGTCTTCTGGCAGAACTACAGACATGCAAAGACAGATTCAAAAGGTCAAGTTAAAATTCCAGGTAAACTTGGTGGTTTTCTTAAGACACATAAATTTCATATAGAGATCAAACTGCTGAGTGATACAAATTTGTTCGAATTTCTCCAGCTTCTCCTAAAGGTATCTCATTGCTGGATACAAAAGCTTTACAGTATTGAGATGTGAAATAAAACTGACTACAGTACTTCTGATCTCCTTCCAGAAGGGAGCTGTAAGGAGATCAGAAAGCTGATCACAGAACCAAAAAATTGTGGCTCTTTTAAGTAGAAGATAAAGGAATGGATGTTGGACTACTTTGGGTTATATCACTCTCCCAGCAGGTCAGGAATACTACTTCCACCAGTCCCATGTCATAAGTACGTAAAGGTGACACCCTACAAAATTGTATCTTTGGGGAGATGCAGAAAGTCCTATACTAAAAACTGAAGATACAAATGCACCAATAACAGCTTTTACACTATCTTTAAAGAAAGAGCTCTCCCACATTATCTGTATGTGGCAAATACCATGGAATGTTATCTCAGTCTTGGACAAAAAGTGGTTCTGATCTTTTACATATTTTTTTCCAATATATTTTCTCATTCTTCTATTCAAGCTTTCCAACTCTGCTCTTAAACACCGGGGTCTGGTGTGAGCAACTGCCACTATGACTTTTGTTGCAGTCTGAACCTTACCACATCTGCCTTCACAGGAAGTTTTGTTATTCATTTCAGAGTTTCTACATCCTACAAACCCTGAGTCTGATTAATTTCATTTTATGTCTTTTACTTAGAAGTGTTAAAAGCAGATTTAGATCTGTAGATTCACCCCTTAAGTGATTAAATTACTTATCATGTGCCTTCCTTCCCTGGAAATCAGTTAACACTTTGCATTCATGAGGGATACATACTAATCACAAAGATGTGTTCATTACTTGATAAAGTTATGCTGGTATTTCTTATCTTTTACAAAATTGCTTTTCAGTCTTCTGTCTTATATCTACACAAGGATTCTGTTTCTCATGTTAGCTAAGGATTTATATATCCTTAAGATGTATTTTTCTGCTGTAAACATAAGAAAAAAGATGTGAATTAAAAAAGCATACAGAAACACAAACAAGCAAATGGGAGCTCTTTTTTGTCACAAATATAATTGTACTTTAAAATTTTGCAAAACATGCATAATTTGCCAGATTCAGTAATTCTGCTGGAGCTACCTGCATTTTGCAACAGGAATGAAAAATTAAGGTACATATCATTGAAAATACAATTTTCCATGCAAGAAAACTCCACAAGCGTAAACCGTGACCATCACTCACCCTGCCAAGGAAGGAGCTGAAGGGCAGTACTGCATTCTGTACAGCCAGCAATGTTCAGGTCTTCCAGAAAGAGAATTACCATATCTAGGGATTATAGCAAAGAAGGTATAACTGGAGGAATGCATTAAAGAGTATTATTTCTCACTCAAATTGTGTGGTTAATTTTTGAGGGTTAGCTGCAATAAAAATTGTCATACAGAAGATTTTTATCATTATCCCAAAGAGAAAGAACTGGCCAGATGTATATGCTTTATAAGACATTCTAAAAAAAAATTAAAGTTTATAATACAGAATTTTCATCTAAATGTGTCACAGAAAAAAAAAAAAATCTAGGAGAAATCTGTTAGTGCAACGGCTAGGTATGTATTTTGTTTGAAATGTATAAAACCCCTTTCTATAAATATATTTGACTAATGAAGGCTATTTGGTGCCTAAAATAACAGAAGTTAAGAAACAGGTGACCAGTCATATGCCTTTTTTTAAACAGTGTGGATAATTTTAAAGCAGACTACATAATTCAGCATAGCTGCCCATAACTGGGAAAGCTTGGACACCATATTGGTTGCTTAGAGTTATGCTGGCAGTCTATTCACAATGGCCACATTCACACCTCACAGTGGGATCCCACTGGAAGGCCAGTCATGCATAAAGAGGAGAACTATTCTCCCGACAGGAGCATGATCTTTTGGGACAACTGGCAGATCAGCAGATTCTACTTGCTCATGCTTCATAAAGAGTCACAGCAGCAACTCTGTTTAACCAGCAGAGTTCAAAATTTGAAACCTTGTCCTCTACAGAAATTGGTCACAGATTGCTCCCAAAACTGGTGTCACAACACAATAACCAATCAGTTCCTGCAATGCTGTGCTATTACCTTCAAGTTCCATTTAATGACTGGATATTATAAAGTACTTTTTGGCATTTTGTCTGTCAAAGAGTTCAAATGGGAGAGTAATTTGTAACCTTACAGTTTTTGAAACCCGTTACTGAAAAGGCTTTTGTAGGTGTATGATATTTTCATGTAAATATAGTCATACATAAAGGGAAATAAAACTCAAAAAATAAAAAAATCTTAAAATCCTTTATTTGGCATTATTCCATGTAAATACTATCAGTGTATTGGCATTCAAAAATATTTGCAGTGAGAATGTCATTGTTCTTGATTAAAATAAATAAATAAGCAAACAAATAAATAAATATGCATATAGCTTAAATGAAAGAGTAAGATCCTGATTTTATTTTTCTCCTCTATTTGCATCTAAAGCTACAGTTTAAACCAGGTTCCATTAAGAGGAGCCCAGGTACATAAAAAAAAAAAAAGAAAAAGAATGGGATCCCTGAAGTCCATTGTTACTACTTGAAAGTGACTCGCAGTAGCAAACACCAACTCACTACATTTCCTTTTAATGTCTGACGGAAAACTGACTGTGTGACATAGAATCAAATTTCAGAGACTATTAAATATAGGAATGGAAATATTTGTTCATGGCTTTCACTATGAATAATTACAGTGATTTCACCAGGTAAAATCAAGTTTAATCATTCTTATTTTACTATGATAAGCAACATATTCGACAGGTTCTATACACCTTCAGAACAGTGTCAACAACCTAAAGAGAGATAGTGTCATGGTATAAGCCCAGCCTGTAACTCAGAACCATGCAGCCACTTGCTTACTCTCCCCCCACTTCCTCCCCCAGCTCCCAGAGGGATGGGGAGGAGAATCAAAAGAATGTAACTCCCATGATCTGAGATAAGAACAGTCCAGTAACTAAGGTATAACACAAACCTCTCTTAGGAGGGTGTTGAAATACATGGTGAGGCAAGCTGGACAAGCAAGGCAAGCAGAAGGGATTGTGAAAAGTTACGTTATTACCTACCACAGTGATCTTGAAAAAATTCAAAGGAGAGAATACATCTGAATGAAGTTAAAGAACTTTTGCCCAAAATAAAATGATTAGTTTTATGTTAAAGTGATACATAGAAGGTAGGACCCACACTGATAATGTACTTGTTATGTGTTAAAGGTGGTGGGGTTTCATTCTTATTTGTAATGAAGTTAATCTTTATTGCTTGAATTGAATTGAACAGGCAATTACCAATAAAAAAGTCTGCCCTACCAAAAATGTTTGGGAGAATGCTAGAGACAAAGTGGATAATACTACTACTGATAAATTATTCACCTATGAACATCCCTTCCACATCACTATTATTGTATACAGGAGCTACATTTTCAGAAGCAATGCTGAGCAAAGGTGGTGGTTTTGCAGATGCAGCACTGTGTGGAGATATTAGCTGCTGTCCTGAAAGCAACACAGACAAATATACAGTCAGACTGTGATCATTTGTGCTTGTTTGAGTCCAGTACTCTACTGATGAAAGTGTTAATTCTTGTGGTCTTCACTAGTTTTCACTAATGAAACTAAGTTCTATTGTGCAATGCAGGTAAGTCTTATTGAGTCTGGTTGAAGTTAGTCAAGTTAGACAGAGGTCAGAAATTTTAAGATCCCTTCCCTCTTATTCTCTGAGTTACTTATTGGAAACTGCTTAGTTCTGCTGTGGAGATTATTCTGCATTAGAACACAGCAAGTAATATTGGTAAAGAAATTATATAAACATTTACATTACAAAGATAAATGTTTCAATTTACATGTTTTCCAAGTTCAAAATAATGTTGATATTTAGAAACAACATGCCATGTATGCATAGTACTTTGAAGGCTGTTGTTTTTCTCTATTTTTCTCATTTGAATATTCAAAGTAAAAAACACACACCCAAACAATAATAAAAAATCCTCCTGTAGATATAAGTGTGTCAATGCACAGAAATCTATACTCCAATAGTCGTGTTTAGGCATCTTAATTATACAAAATGACTGAAGGTTAAATTTAAAGCCTGAAAGTTATTAGAATTATCTATAGCTTATCAAGGAGAACATGGACAATTGCCCTGTTTCTTTACATGGAATTATCTGTTTATGTTGCCAGATTTAAGTCATTTCTATGTTTCTCTAATCAGTTTTTACTAGCAAGAGATCCATTTTTTTTTTTTTTTTTCACGTGCTTTAACTTAAATTTTGCTTTAGCTGTCTAGATTGAAATGCTGTACAGGACATGAAAACCCAACTTGCCACACCTGTAGCTTAAATAATATTGTTTGTGTTTAGGTTTAGAAAGATTTAGCTGCATGTAAAGCAGCTAAAACTATTCTGAGTTTTGTCATGAATGTCAAACAAAAATTTGACAGTGACTGCTGAAAAGACTATATTGCACATAACTTAATACAAGCTCTGGAACCTGCAGAAATCATCTAATGTCATTGATGATAATGGTAACAGTATACTAGGCATGAAAACACATGACAGGATATATACCATGCAGAAACTATATTTTTGTAGTTTTTAAATGGGAATAGTAATTTTTATTTAGTCTATTTTTTAAGTACTCATAAGCTTAGACATATTTCTGTTGTGGAGCAAAGACCAATTTAAAATAACTAAAAGTGAGTAAGTAAATATAAACATAATAATTCCCTGGTTTGCTATAATCAATAAAGTATGGAACTCAAGGTATAATTTGTGGCAATACTAGACTACAACAGGATGAACAAATCATACTTTATAGTGCTGCAAGACTCTTCCATGTTAGCATTAGAAAGTGATAATAATTTTTATGGCAATGTTCAATTTATAGACTTGCTTATCTTCTCACACTTGTGTAAATCAAGAGTTATTTTACTGAAATAGATTGTTACAACACTGTAAAATTGTTCAAGAAAAGAAATGGTATCTCGGGGTCTATCAGAAAGGTTTGCAATAAATAAAAATAAGAACATTGAGATGTCTATCAATAGATAGGAATAAATACAAAATAATCCTTTTGTTCACCATCTAAGTATTTCCATATGTCTCAGAATTAGAGAGTATAGATTAAAAGTGCAGTCTTACTGTGTTTTCTATAACAGAAAATTGTAGGTAGGAAGAATTCCAGAGGTCAATCTCCTCAGGAAAAAAAAATAATAAAAAATAGTATAATTAAATATCCTAATCAATAGATTGCAAGCTGACCGATGTGTGTAGTGAGAAGTAGCTAGAAGAACCAAACAGCATTTTATTGCTTGTGCAGAATCCTCCTCAGAAGGAGGACAGCAGAAGGGTTTTCCTAAGTATTAAGAAACATTCAGAAACTGCAAAAATGTTCTTTTTCTGAATGAATGTAGACTGAAGGCATTTTTAAGAAAAGGAGAGAGACCTTATAAGAGAGAAAAAAATCTGATCTGGGATATTCTGCTGAGATGTAGAAGATATCTTAGAGTTTCAAATTACTTATTCCTGTTTTGTTTGATTTGAACTTGAATATAGCCTTTTTGCCAGACTACTCTGAATAGTTTGGTAATGGCAGAAATCTGAGCTAATAAAGCTTAAGTTAAATTCCACTATCCAGTACACAGTTACTGCCTAGATTGTAAAAGGTTTGGCAGAACTCTGATCTGCAGTAGCCAATTGTCAACCTGGACACCCAGATAGTGAGAACTGCGTTACCACAGCCAGGATCTGAACAGACCCCAAACAGATATCTTCTGCATGGATTTTGAATGTTCTGATCCCAGAGCTGTTTTCTGTTGCCTGACATGAAATTCTGTTCCTGTTGTCTAGACTAACAGAAATGTTATTATAAAGCTGGAAAAAAAATGCTGAAGGCTCCAACACTAAAGTAGTCTGACTAAAACCTCATTGCTCTTAACACCCTCATGTTTAACAGACCCTAATGTAAGGGTTGGCTACACTGTTTTTTTCAAAACAGTTGTTATGATTGACATATGGCTAAACAAGACTTGGAAGACTTTGGGGTTTCTTTCAATTGACACAAGTTTTCTATAGTAGACATATATAAGCCAAAAAAATACAAATAGTTATGCTGAGAACTATGGTAGTATAAGTCTCAAGTTTAGCATAAACAGGTCTTATTACTTTACTTAGATATAATTGCTTAATATATATCAGATAATATAATTAAACTAGTATATTATATTTCTGTGCATTAATTTTCTTTTAGCATTGAAACTATGTCATTAAATTTATTTTAAAGGTTGTTAAATTTTTTGCAAGCTTTGCAAATATAGTTTTGCGTGTAATCTAGTAACCTACACTGAATTTCTCACAACAGATTTCCAGAGGTTTCTGATATGTCTCTAGATTGTAAGTATAAAGTTTATATATTCGATGCGATTAAGTAATGACTAAATCTGAGGATCTGTCAATCAAATTGTGACACTACATGTCTGCAACTGTAATGCCCTTTCTTGTAGCTATGCAAAGAGAACAGCAAAATCTCTCAGGCACTTAATTTCTTCCTGCAGGACTTAAATATCTGAAGAAATCTTTTCAGTTTCCTACTCAGCTGAATCAACTGAGCTGAGTCAGTGTCAACTACATTTGACCATCACTTCTGTTTTAAAGTTAATGAGCATTTTGAAATGCACAGTCTTTCCCTTTGTGACAGGAATGTCTCAGTGCATGCAGAGATCTGAAAAACATACGGCTCATAGCTTCTTATTCCTCTTTGCCCTGCATATTATTTTCTGCATTAGGGAAAAGCAGTTAAATGTTCTATCCAACTGTACCTCATGCTTCATGTAAATGTTTTGAGCACATCTATATTTGCTGCAGAAATGTGTTCATTACTACAGGGGTAAGAGAGTTTTTGATTTTTTCTATAGTATGTAACAGAGCATAGGATAGCAATGTTCTCTTTTCTAAAGGGTATTGTGACAATACTACAGTGCAAAATAGCTTCTAGGAGGAATACTCATCAGATTGGATGTAGTACTGCTTTAATACACATACTCTGCCTTGTATGCCTGAAGCTGCACTGTACCACTAGCTGTATACAAGCTTGCTTAGATATAGTACAAGGATCCAATGTGCAAAGGCCAGACATGCCAAACTAGGTGCTGTATGTTAACTATGCAAATATGCTAATCTCTTTTGAGTCAGGATATGAGTATTCTCATTTGTGAATAGTAGTATATACATAAACTATTATAAAAATGAAATTGCACTAAAAAGTGTGCACACTGAATTCAGGGATTTGGGTATTTATGTTTTTATAGTTTCACCCTTTCTTAAAATGAAGGAAAAAAAACCCCATAATTCCAAGAAAAATTTTGCTATTATGTCAATCCTGAATCTTACAAAACCATATATTAGATTTTGTGCTAGACTCAAATTTAATTCTTGCCAATGCCATTAACATGCTATTAGCTGATCTGAATGTTGACTAACATCACGGTCTTGTCACCACTCATTTTTTTTCTGGATTGAACAGAAAATGGTGGCTGTCACTGCATTTTATAGAGAACTTCTACTGTTAGGCAAGCTCTGAAAAATATCTGTTAGATTTAATTGTTTGTGTGACACAGGAAGAGCTGGTGAAGTGGTGCCACTACTTAATACAAAGATTTTTCTGATAAAGGGGCCAAGATTTTCCCCCTCCCTTTTCCCCCAAGGGTATTCAAAAGAGGCTGTTAATATGGAGCTCAGTCCTTACTATTAGTGTAAGCTGATAAGGGACCCTTATGTTTATCTACTGAACTTTAGTTATGCAGCTCCAGTCTTGGACAGTGAAATTGTTTGGACGTGGCCTTTGGTGATCCTGAAATTCTGACTGGGAGAATAAACTCACTGCTGTAGATTCAGGAGCCCCTTCTGGCTATCTGGATCTGACCTTTGCTGTGTCTGATGTTATAGCTGCTATCCTTCAGCCAGTGATAAGAAAAAGCAGTCATATAGTTGTTGAAATGCAGCAGAGAGATTTTGCAGAAGTTGCTCATTTGAGAAAATGTGAGAGGCAAATATCATATGTGATGATAGAATAAAACTCTCAGCAATGCTGCAGAAGTACAGACCATAACTCATATAAACTGCAGAATGAAGAGTGCAAAGGAAAGGTCAAAATGTTTTCCCTACAGAACAGTGAAGATGAAACATAGATGAAATATTTGAAGAAGCTGTGTTTTGATTCTGTGTCATTCTCAAACACTAATTGTGTTACTGTTACATACTGATCTTGGCAAATTATCTGATAAGGAAAGAGGCCCGGAGTGTTTTCTTCTAATTGAAAAATACTACAATACTATCACTCTTAAGGTTCATTTTATTCACTTTCCGGTGGATTTGTATGAACAAGAATTATAAAGGTTAGAGCACAAATTATCATCTCCCTCTTTTTCACTTTTGCTTTGAAAGCTGCCCATAATGAATATGACTAGGTGTGCCTGGTGTTTGACATTGTCCTTTTTAAACATCAGCTGGCTGTCACGGCTTCCCTTTTTGTGTTGTAAGTTGGAATCATGTTTCAATTAACACAAAGCAGCACCAAGTGTTTTAGCTGAGTCTTTCCTATTTTATATTAAAAAGTGCATTAAAAACACTGATGATCACACAGTTTCTAACCTAATAAATATGAGGGCTTCCTGGGGCTAGATTGGCATTCAGCATGCCCCTGGTGGAATAAGCATATTGACAAGAAAGTTAAATTATTTTCTAGAACTGCTGAAGCTGGAATTAAAGAAGCCTCTGATAGAGGCTTTTAACTCAGTATGTGACAAAAATCAGTTATGTAGTAGAAGGACTTTTCTGAAGCAGCAATTTAGAGACAATATTAGGTGAATACTAATTATTGGACAATGACAACAAATGCTGGAAGATGGAAGAAAGGGTTTATATGAATTTCCCAGATTAATTCTGAAGGAATTTCATAAAAGGTGAGGTGATCTGCATGGCAAGAAAGAAGCAACATTAAACTAAATGTTTTACCAAGAACTATAAAGAAATCATGGTTGAGGAACACATGCAGTTTGCAGGTAAAATGTTCATGGCATGTCTGGACCTTGCAAGTTAGATCTTTCCATTAAAATCAAGCAAGACTATACATATAAACAAGCAAGCCAATGCCACTTCAAGCAATATGAAAGTATTAAAGAAATGTATCAGGATATTCTGTACAAGAAATATGTAAAAGACTGCTGTGAGCCTGACCAATTGAAGTTGCTAGGCTCTAAACTAGTTCTATTTTCTGGCAGTCATTTTAAGACCATGAAGAATTTTTAGTGAAAACTTTCCTTTATAGGAACATGCCCTATACATATCTTAGAGTTACATGAAAAGAAAAGCAAATACAGAAAAAAAAAAACATATACTAAATGTTATTCATATTGTAGAGGAAAAAGAATAATCTGAATAGTTAAAAAATAATGTCCAAATCATAAATGGCACCTCTTTTGAAAATTCCGGCTACATAAATAAATATTAGCTTTCTGCAACTGACATTTTACACTTCTATTTTTAACTTTATTTGAATTTGATTTTATTAAGAGCCAATATTCTAATTAAAAATCATTGTCCTTAGTCAATTAGATTTTCCTTTCCCAAGTCTAAATAACCTCCATATAGCAGGTCATTTTTTACTTTGGTAGAAGACAATTGAATATATGCCTTTCTCAGGGCTTAGAACCCCAAGAACATCTATCTGGAAATTTGCAATAAATTATAATTAAATAAGTTTTTGAAGAGTCTAACTCTTCTTTACCCTTTTTTCCCCTTTCTTCTCTAATTGCTAGGGACCTACAGATTATTAATTTCCAGAGATGCTGTTACTTCCTTCAGGAAAAAAGAAGGAAAGTCACAGTGTTCTGTAATAAAAATAGACTCTGAATAGCACAAGTCTTGGTGTAGAAGTCTTTGTGTGAAATTTTTATGACGTAAGCAGTGTACTCATGTTTTGGTGCTGATAGTTGTGTTTTAGCATTAACAGAGGGGCTACTAATGGGAGCTTGCTAAGAGTACTTATCATAAGGACACCAAGCTGCTGCTAGCATAAAAACCTTTTTTTTTATTTCACTACCAAAGTGACCCAGATGCTTTACCTATGTAAGTTTCAAAGACTGAATTTGATAATACATGTATGATTTGATAAAATAGTGGTCTTTTGCTTTTTGGGAGTAGGGCTTTGTGCAAGAGTGAATTTGTCAAAGATTTGGATACATTTGAGCATTTTTCTAAATTGAACTTTAAACATTTGTCCTTTTCACATAGTCATAACTTCTTTTAAGCTAGACTCCAACAGATGTCTTAATTGCATTGCATAGATGTCCTCAGTAAGTAGTGGCTGACATGTATTCCTACTCCATAATTCTAAGTCTGTGCAAGCCAATAGGAAGAAAATATTTGCTTAGGTAAGAAGTGAAAAATGTGATATTGATTAATCACTGGAATAATCTGAGCTAGCAAATTCTCAAATTCCCTTGAGGTCTTCAAAAACAAATAGGTTTCTCTTCTGATACAGATGTTTTAGCCAAGTTACTGAGATAACTAAAAAGCTGAATAAAAATTCAGTAGACTTTGACAGAGAAAGCCACACTAGGTTAAATATTGAATCAGAAATTACTAATCTTGTATGAGGATGACTTATGGCAATCAGTGTCTTCAAACAAGACTGCTTTTGGAAAATGTTCCTACAGTTGGGATGTATTTATCTGATTGTTTTCATTGCTTGCTAGTAAGCGCCTTAAACATTTAATCCCTGCCAACTGATACCCTGTTAGAACACCTGTGGAAATGTGGAGTACCAAGTGTGTGTATCTAGTGTATAGGCATTTGATACAAAAAATTCAGGAATTTAAGAACTGCGGGTCTTAATTGAGATGAGAGTTGGTAAAGCTGCTGAAGGAGGAACTTCTAGAAGTTCTATTCTGCAGCAGTCTCATGTTCATCTCCTTTTCCAACAAATCTATTAATAAATTAAGACCCTTGTTTTCTTACTTTAGGCCACTGCATTCCCTAGCGCATTTATTTGTTCTCAGAAACACATCTCTATTGCTTTATGTATAAAGAGGAGACAATAAAACCGCTGAGTAATATATTCTGTAACACACTATTCTCATACTCATTGAAATAACTTAAGCCACTAGTGCCTATCTCTTTTCTGAGATTTATTTCTTTATTGCATCCTCCCTGTGGTTTCTGAAAATGATGTATCTATATCATATTTGCATGTATGTGATTGCCCACAGAAATAAATTCTTGCATGTTATCTCTCTTTAAGCATTGGCACATATTTAAGATTCTTAAAATTTTTTAGAAACATTCTACAAAGTGTGTTCTATGGATATTATATGGTATAGTGTCACAATACCAAGTTTTTAATTTATTAATCATTTTAAGAAGAATATGTTGTGAGAAGGAAAAAGACTATTCCAACATTCAGATTTCGCTTGTTCTCAAAGTAGTGTGGAATTATCTCATGAAAGGAATCTATAAGCCGATCAGTAAATAACAGTGATAGCAATATGCAACATGTAGTTTTGGTTTTCCTGTCTCCTGTGTTAATTCGTTTCATGTTATATATGTACTAATTGTAACAAATAGTTTCACAGTATCACAGTATCACACACAGTATGCTAGAGATTGGAAGGGACCTCAAAAGATCATCTAGTCCAATCCCCCTGCCGGAGCAGGAACACCTAGATAATGTTACACAGGAATGTGTCCAGGCGGGTTTTGAATGTCTCCAGGGAAGGAGACTCCACAACCTCCCTGGGCAGCCTGTTCCAGTGTTCCGTCACCCTCACTGAGAAGAAGTTTCTTCTCAAGTTTAAGTGGAACCTCTTGTGTTCCGGTTTGTACCCATTACCCCTTGTCCTATCATTGTTTGCCACTGAGTAGAGCCTGGCTCCATCCTAATAACGCTAATAAGGTCACCCCTCAGTCTCCTCTTCTCCAAACTATAGAGACCCAGCTCCCTCAGTCTTTCCTCATAAGGGAGATGCTCCACTCCCTTAATCATCTTCGTTGCCCTGCGCTGGACTCTCTCCAGCAGCTCCCTGTCCTTCTTGAACTGAGGGGCCCAGAACTGGACACAATATTCCAGATGCAGTCTCACCAGGGCAGAGTAGAGGGGAAGGAGGACCTCTCTCAACCTACTGACCACCGCCCTTCTAATACACCCCAGGATGCCATTGGCCTTCTTAGCCACAAGGACACAGTGTTGGCTCATGGTCATCCTGTCGTCCACTAGGACCCCCAGGTCCCTCTTCCCTACACTGCTCTCTAACAGGTCGTTTCCCAACGTATACTGGAACCTGGGGTTGTTCCTGCCCAGATGCAGGACTCTACACTTTCCCTTGTTATATTTCATCAAGTTATTCCCTGCCCAACTCTCCAGCCAGTCCAGGTCGATTAGAAATATTGCAGGTAGATTAGAAATATTGTTAATTATTTCTCATCATAAAGACTACAATTCACTGCACATTTTGAAGAAAACTCTTTTTTCCTCTTCTTTTGATGGCAAATTTAGAAGTAGTTTATTTTCATACATGTGTTTATATGCATATACCTGCAAGCAGTATTAGAAACACACAGATCACATTACAACAGCTAATGCTTCACCTGGTCCAAAACTTGCAGAGATATCCATCACAGCTTGAAATGCTGACAGAAGGGAGAATAAACTGTAAAAAATAAAATCACCCTTCTGGGATCTCACAGCTGTCTGGCTGGAATTTCTGATCCTTGATGGCCTTTGAGAAGTGAAGCATGATAGGTTTAGCAGTTAAAGTCTTTTCAGTTTAGGATGACAAATTTCTGAACAACCTGAGAAAAGTCAATGTAACTTTTTCAACTTACATTGTAGGACTGTTGATTTAAGTGATGGAAATACCACCTGGAACATTTATTTCCTTTACAAAGGGACTTATTTGCAGCCAAAACCGGTGCACAGGTGGGCATTCAAAGAGATATATGAAAGTTCATACACTCTGTTTACAATTTATCATGGCATAAATCCAGCCTGCTATAGTTTCACTGCAGTCCTGACATCCCTGTGTAATCTGTGTAATATAAAGAATGTGTGGATTAATGCTGGAGAATTAGATGCTATCCTTACCTCAGAGCAGCTGTAATTCCACTGCTGCTGGAAGATAATAGTTTTGAGATCTATTGCTTAGACTTTAGGAAACTGGTATGGTGATTTTAAGCTCACATTTTATGATGGCTGGGAGATCTACCTTCAGTTTAAAAATGTCACATAATACATCAGTATTTTCTGTCATTTGGTAGTTACATGGGTAAAAGACAAAACTGTAAGGATTTAAAATGAACAGCATAAGAGAGTATTTGATGTTAGTTTTAACTCATATTTGAGGAAGTCATATAATTTTTGCAGTCAAGTCAATTTAGTGGGTGATTTTTCAGTCTTTATCAAAAGTCTCAGTATTTCTGATTCCCATATCTGTGATTAGTGTATGTGATAATTTTCACGTGAATATTTAGCAGTATATGTGATGTGTGTGCAGATACATTACTGACAGTCAAATCTGAATTAGGTAATAAAACAAAAGCTGAGAAAAAGAGCAAAAATATCATAGTGAAGAGGAATAAATGTCTTTGTTCATGTTACAATTTGTAATAGCACATAATGATATCTTCCATAGAATAGTTTTAGCCAACTGCTAGAAATACTGCTAAGCTTCTTCAAAGCAAAGAAATTTGCATCACACTGCAAACACACTTAACTGGTCCACTTGGATTTTTCATGGAAGATGACAATTTGAAGTGCATTTCTTTCCTGGTTTTGAAGCTGTGACTATTCTTATTTCTTGTTTGGGATATTGCACTGCAGCTATAAGTCAATGACCTATGCACTACGGATTGATAGACACTAGCTTTTGAGTACACAGGGGAAATAGTTGCATGCACCACTCTTTGGTGCCTAGCTACCTTAAAAGGCCATCTCCTGTTGTATAGAAATATTACAATTCTTTGAATTTTACACTGTACACTTATATCAGCCTTCTTTACAGTTTGATTGAAGTTTATTTTAAAGGTGTTTAAGTGAATTGTTTATCTACTTATGTAAGCAGCGTTAACAATGAAACTCTGGAAAAACTGAAGAACATTGCCTGGCTTGAGCAATCTGAAAATTTGCTGATTGGCAAGTGTCTTGGTAGACCTCTGTCATTCTGATTTTCATTAATCAAGTTTTTAATGTAGAAAATTATTTCAGTTTTATACATTATTCTATTTACAAATGCAGCTGGTAATTACAACTAACAGTATTCAAGTTTAAGCAGAGATTTGCTGTCTAGAAAATATACTATCACAGAATACCATGATTGATGAAATTACACGCCGCACAGCTAAATATCTTAATATCCTCCAAGAAGAAAATTAGGCTTTTTTTTTGACAAGACGTATTCTGCGTAGCAACCGATTGTCAGCTGACAGAGAAACAATACTTTGAATCAGTGGCTATGTGCTACTAATGTCATCCTAATTTAGTTTTTCATTTATTTATGTTCCTTCTGAATACTGGTACAATGTTCAAGAAAAGCAAGTCAGCCTTTAATATTGCTACAATGTGGCTGGATTGGCTCACGTGTTACAAAACATGTGCCATTGCAGGTGCTGCTATGATTAGGAATAGAGTTGAAAATATATTCCCTCTACACCCTTATCTGCACTTTGCTCTCTCCTTTTCTTTTGCATAAATCTATGCCTGTAATTTCTGTGTTCTTCAATTACCCCATTTTTAACATACTAAAACCTGACTCTGGTGAGTTTAGCATTCAAATGAATTAGTGTATAGAAATTCTGAGGTTTTAGTTGTAGAACACTGCTATATGATACAGCTTTTAAATTTCATCCTGTTTAGTGCTGTACCTGCAAGCACTGTCTGTAAGTACAGACTCATGGTGGTATGACCACAGAGGCCGTGGTGGCATATTTACCCGTTCGTATTCATCTCAGCAACTCCTTAGTATTGTAGAAGGTTTTTGAAGTATTCTTGAATGTCTGGGAGTAAACATGAACACCGAAAATAACGTGGGGAGAAGAAAAATTGTCAGTCAGGAGAGAATGATGCTTGTTTAGTGCATGACTGTTACAATGAATTTTCCTATTACTGAAAATGCTTGCCCTCTTATAACACCTTACTGAATATCCCTGCCAGCGGAAAGGTCAGGTTGTAAGACGTGACTAATACTATTGTCAAAGAGCTCATATATTTTAATGTCATTTTTATTGTACCTTTTGTTTGGCACATATTGGGTGAGAGCAACGTGATCTTTCATCCATTTTAAAGAGTTGAAAATGGATAGCACTGGTTTGGAGGCACCATATTTTCATTAAAAGCATTCTGTGCTAGGTGGATCATACCTGTCTGTTTTCCTTTTATTTTTTTTTTTTTCTTCTTTTTGTGTCAAGTTGCTTAGGGACACCACATTACTGACAAAGAAAGGTTTCCCAAACAAGGTAATGTACAGAAGCCTATGGGTAAGTCAAGGACTTCTTCCCTGTTTATTCTGATTCTGAGACAGCATATGTATTGCTTACTGTCGTGACAGACATCTTTTCTAAAAGTACCCTGAAGACAGTACATCAGCACACAGCAGGTGTTGGTAGCCCCTTCAGGATGCTAACTGAGGAGGGTTACTTCGTAATTGTAGTGTCACCATGATTGATACAAAGATGTCTTCTGTGTGAAGGCAACTACTCGGGAAGATGCCTACAGGTATCTACTGTAGATAAATCACATCCTTATTTCAAGCCATTTTTATTGAAGACTAGGACTACAGAACAATTCACTGTAGTGTCCAACTAGACAGAAGTGGTTTTGGTGAGATCTGCATTCAATTACAGAAGACCTAAAGTGAGGAAAAAAGAACAGCTATTCTACCTTGGTGTGTGAAAACTTTTGAGCTTAGAGATCCCATAAGGAGTATTGTATGTACTCTTCCTTCAGGTAGAGAAAGAATCATGTCCAGGATCCAGGCTGAAGAACAAAGTTTAATTTGCAAATAGCCTTTCTTACACATATGACATAATCTTTCTAAGTCAAAATGTATTTTTCTCTCTGGGAGAAGCAAACTTACTTTTGTTATCTATTCTTTTTTGTTATATTTAGGGAGGAAGTGAAGCTAGTGAGAGAGGATACTAAGCTGAAAATACTCCTCTCTTCTGCTTCCATTTCAGCAAAAGTTCTCTATCCATATGTGTTTTTCATGTGGAACATTTTTCTCCAATATTTGTTCTGCCAGTATCTATTAATGCATGTGCAGAGTATGAAGGGTAGAAAGTATTATACCATTTTATAACAATAGTACTTACAAACACTACAGTTATCTGTTACAATACACTTAAATTCTTACCGCAGTACAATAATTCCTTGAAGAGTTGCTACAGTAGAACAGTGATTGATAACAATGAAACCCTGGACTTTTTAAGATGATATTTTCTATTATCACACAGAATTCAGCTGCTAGTGCACATAAGTGATGGTTTAGGCACTTATCGATTAAGTTTCCCAAATTACCTTCCCCCCACCACCACACTTTTGATAGCTCCAGATACCCAAACACTTTTGTCTGAAAGGCAGGGAGGAGTGGGAGTGTGGCAAAATAACTGTAATTCACACACAGGTTTCTCTTTTTTTTTTTTGAAAGTCATACTATTCTTATATTTTGACAATTTAAAGATGAAAAGGTTGCTCTGCCCTGAGGAGACCTTTTTGACATTACCACAATAAAGTGGTACTATCATCATGTTAATATCAAACTAGGCACTAAATATTAACTGTCATTTTTTCAAAACCCAATATATTCCAGTACCCAGTAGTAATAACAACAAAAATGAGATTCTTTTCCTACTAGTACAACTGCAAATTCAGTTTTACCTTTCTATTAACTCAGAGAATAGTTCACCTTTTATACTCCACTGAGTTTTTTTGGTATACATGTTTAAAAATTACAGAAGTGGACAGTACAGGAAGGTAATCCAGGAGACTAGATTTCTTTTGGAAAGAGCAAGAGCTCTTTGATGCATATTTGATGCATCTTTGATGCATTTTTTTCAGACTGCAAACCCAACCATCCATAAGCCTCCTGGCTTAATTGAGACAAACTGGTATTTCACCCTGATCTATTTTGGGATCACAGACCTTTTGGTAAATAAGATAACTGCAACATGTGTGAGTTCATGCTGAGGGGGCAAAAATAAGAAGAGAAAAGGAAGGAAAGGAGGGAGGGAAGGAGGGAAAGAAAGAAAAAGGAAAGGAGGGAAGGAGAGAAAAGGGGAAAAAAATACAAAAGGGAAAGAGAAACAGTGGGGAAAGCTTATAATTCAGACACAGCACTTCTGGGAGGAAGCTGTGGCCAGAAAACCATCAAGCTAAGTAGTGCAATAGAACTCAAGCTCACATCCCACAGTGCTCATCTGACTGCAGTGCAAAACCCAAGGAAACAAAAGAACCAAAGAACATTGTACATTTGGCAGCAGTTGAGAAATTGATTTTCAGGCACATTAAAGGAGTCTACCCATTGTCAGAGAAGACCATGAAGAGTATTTCCTCTCTCTATATTATAATGTGCTCTGGGTCTACCATGTGGCTGTCCAGAAAAATCTGAAGCCAGTTCTGAAATGTAGCCAGGAAGTCAAAATGGATCATTTCAACATAGAGAATTTCTGAATAGGTTTAAAATTTTCTGTAATGGATCCTAATGAAGAATAAAGGGAAGTGTTAATGACTGTAAAATGGAGCCTGGAGCATCAAAGACTCTTTTGTTAACGCGCTGAAGTAGGAGTTACTACAGTAATGGAAGTGGCTGTTAATTATGCAATGCAAGTCTTGAGATATGAACTAGTATTTAAGTCTTCTCATTCACGGTAAACTCTCATGTTATGATTCCTTTCTGGGGAGTATTGTATATTTTGTATCCACAGTTTTGAATCATCTTTTCTGAAAGTGGCCCCGCAAATCAGGATGTATTATAGGAGACTACCAGTAAATTAAAATCTTTCACCCCATGGAATTAGGAACATTACAATGAATATGACCACTCAAATTAAATATTATGATGTGCTGTGGATTACTGGAGAAAAAATAGAGGCCTCTGAAAATCAATAATTTTTAAAGTTCATTTTTATCTAAGCCTTAATTGTCCAAAGGGGAAATAAGATTCTATAAAAACTAAGCAGAAAGCAGAAATGTAAAAACTACATTCCACATTCAGATAAAAAAGCCTCTCCACTCATAAATGTGGTCATCTATCTTTTGTTGAAAGCAGCAGTTTATCAACTCTGTTTTGCCCTCTCTGCTTTTTTTTCATTCTATGCAACAGTTCAACTTCCCTAAGGTATTTGGCCAGCCAGTGAAAAAAAGAACCAACTTTTTTTATTTTTTTTATTTATCTTTAGGCAAGCATTTTTCCATATCAATTTTACTCTCTTCTTATCCTGCTCTGCTCATTTCTGATAACTTTATTTTGCTGTTACAGTATGCAACACTGAAAAATCTGAACAGTTCATTTTAGAAGAGTTTGTGGGAGCAGCTCTACATAGTTTTCATCACAGTGACTGTCCTTCAGTCCCTTTCAGTTACATTTAGATTGAATAAACTGAAAGCATCAGATGTTATAAATAAAACAATTTGACATTATTTCACAAAATGTCAATGAAAAATAAATACTGATTAATAAAAATACCAACTGGCCTAAGCTTATCTAGATCTTCTTGCTTAGAGTTGGATTCAAATTGCAAAAATTTACAAAGGAAGTCTATATTTGATTTTAAAAAGATTTGGTTCTTCAAAGTTTAGATTCTAAGGAAAAATGTTCCAATACTGTGGAGTCACAAAATAGGGGAGGGGGACAGCAGAGAGACAGGAAAGTATAGAATTGTCCCAGATGTATTATATTTGCGTATTTTAGCTCAGATTAAAGATGATGCTGTCATCTCAAAAGGACCAATTACAAATTTTTGCAACATTTCAAAAAGATTCAATTACTTTTGAGTGGCAGGGCCATTTCAGTATGATGTTACTACTGGAATTAGCTTTCCCAGATAAGAAGATGGACTGACTGAATTTGATTACTGGTGGTGGATAAAAAAACAATTGCCTAGCAGAGTCTCTGGAAAGGTATGTCCCAAGATCTGAGGGAGAAGAAGATCCTGCCTAGATACTATTTGAAATTACTTTTCCATGTACTTCAAAAAATGTTTTGGGAAATTGTGTCAGCTGAAAAACAGAATGTTTTCTTTTGAATTATATTGAATTACTGTGATTTGCAACATGGTTTTATTGGGGTTGTTAAATGTAGATACACATCATGAATTTTTCTTCCATAGGCTAGACTACACAGTGATAATTTAATTAATCAGCTAATCATTAACTGTCGTCACATCACTTTTACAGCATTTTCCTCCTTCCATTCCCCTTTATCTAGATATTCTGGGAACTTTGACTGGAAATCTGTAATGAAACACTGGGTCTATTGAGTTTAATGAATGCCGCTCAGCTTAAAGTCACTACTGAGCTAGTCTACAGTTCCTTCCCTGGTGATCTGTTTATAGGTAGTCACAATGAGCAGAAAAATGTTAGAGAAGAGGATACAGTTAGTACAGAAATAACATCCTATGACTCTATGAAATATTCTTTCTAATATTGACAGTCCTAGTGACTGAAACTTTTGGAGTATATACATTTAGCACACCTCATATGCATGATAAAAAATTTAGGTCTTTAATAGTGTTTCTATCTATGTTGTGTTTTAAAGCAACATGTTACTACTACTACCCTAGAAGTATTTTTGTTAAATTTCTCTTAATAATACGTTAAATATGCTAGAAATATATGCTTCTGAGGGAAAAAAAAACCCACAAACCAAAAAAAACAATAAAAAACCAGATGTGAAATCAGTTGGTGTACCAGTGCCAGAATTCAGTGACAAACAGAATGTAAATAAGAAGAATATAAATAAATAAGAATAATAAGGAAACTTTTAATGTCCACCATTCTCACCACTGAAACAATAGTGCACAATCACATCACATAAGACTGACAATCAAAGATGTCTAAGCAAAGAATTACTTTTCACTTCATAAATAGTTCTTTTTCTTCTTTTTTTTTTCCTGCTTCTGAGGCCATTCCCTCTGTTTTTTAAATGAATCTACAATGTTGGTTTGTTTGTTTTGTTTTTTTGTTTTGTTTCTTTGTTTTTTCCTAGCTGTGGGAATCCTTGTTGGTTTGTTGTGTATTATTTTTCTGAGTGCATACTTTGTATCCAAGTCTCTTCCATTACTTTTTGCTGTATCACAATGTTCTTATCTCAGCTTCTCTGTTATTCAATACTGATATAATGTATTGTGCCATGCAGAAAGATCACTCAATCTTTTTATGATTCTTATGCATATGATAAATCACTCTGGATGGCAGTTTTTTTTCCAGTTCAGAGTGGTGCTCTTTCTTCCACCTCGGCCAAGTTTATTGATAACTATCACTGGATGAAGAGCTGTCAGAGTCCCAGTCTGGCTGAAACTGAAATAGTACAGATGAATAGTTCCAAATGTAAACTCATGAAACATGAAAATATATTTTTAAATCTCATTTTCTCTTAAGTAACTGGAGAAACGTTTAGAACTTTCAAGAAATACACATTCTGAACTATAATATTACTTCATTTTACTACCATTTTGGAGAAACAATTTTAAGATGATAGAGCTTGCAGAGTTCCCCCAAGACGGTTTTGCAGTAGTGGTATTTTAAATATTTAGAGTGTCAGGACTTAAAAGCATGTTGGATAAATTTGACTTTTATTGGTGTGAGAAGGAGATCATTCTCAAAAAAATGGAAAAAAAATTGCAGAAAATTTTTTCATGTAAAACTTTTAAAAATGAGTCTCAGAAGAATGGATTGTCATTTCTGCAGTGACTGCAGGTGCAGTAAGCCTTAAAATATTTGTGTAACTTTACTGCGTGTGAAGTTAATTGTACCTGTTTGCCTCATTGCTACCCAATGTTATTGAAATGTCATCACAAAATGTCATCAGGATATAAAAATATCATTTCTTTTCAGCTCTGGAGTAGTTTAAAAGATGCATCATTTGGTGACAGTCATTAAATGAAATAATAGTTTCAAAATCCTCAGAATTTTGAAAATATTTTTGTCTGATGGAGGCAAAAGTATGTCTCATTTACCCTTTTTCTTCTGATTCTTGTAATCTTTGTTTTAGTGTGAAGAAACAACTAATAAGAAATGTAAGAGTGGTGAACTGGAATTAAATATCTTTAAGATCATATTTTCTGTTTTTCTTTAAAATTGAAATTAACTTCACCTGTGATTTCCTTTTTTCACTCAGTTCAAGTTCTGGGAAGCAATATCTCCTCAGTTTATACCTAAACCTATTTCCCTTCTCTCACACACCAGAATCAGACAGCAACACTGAAAATGCAACAACTAATCCAACAGTGGGAAGCTCTTTCCCTTTTCCCATCTGTTGCCTCCCCTGTGTTTGTCCCCATAGCTTTGTTGAATATCTGCGCCAGAGCAGTAATTAAGAAGGGTAGCTGACTGGGCACAGTAACTACCAGCCTGCCCGTTTTTCCAGGCACCAAAATCACCTTCCCTCTGCATGCACCAGCAACAGATCAAATTACAGAGAACCAAACTGTTCCAACTTTAATCTAAAAATGCAAGTGGTTAAACAGATCTGTTTGGGAACCAAGAAATACCAAAATGTTGCTACTATTTTTACCAGTGTCAGCAATGAGTCCCCACTCAGATTTAACAAAAAACAGTGATGTCTTCTCTCAAGCAAAAATGTTAAAATAGCTCCTGTCTCAGTGTTTACTATAGTAATATGCATACAACTGGGAGGTAAATAATTAGCTAGTATGTCAGAGATAAATCAGAAATGCCAGACCACTGCCCAAAAAAAATCCCTGTGAAAAAGCAGTAGTTGTGGAAGACAGTGTAGGATTTAGTCAGAAGACAGGTTTCTGAGAAAATAAAAAGTGATACTATGACATGAGTTTTGTGGTCATTCATGAATTTACTATAATCTGGAGGCTTATCAGCCACTTGATATTTGCGCATACCTCGTTTAATATTCTCAGAGGTTCCAGTTATGCTGTTGGGATACACATCCTTACTCAAACAAAGCTTTTCAATCGGAGAACCAGTCTACTCCTCCTTCCTGTTTGCAACAAAAAAGGCACTAAAATATGGTTATCAACTAACAGTCTGATCTAAGGAAACTTTAAGCCTCTTTATGGAGAGCACAAGTACTAAGCAAACTGAGCTACCTGGAAAGAAGTTCAGCTTTCAGCACAAGGGCAGGGGAAAGAAACAGTAGTTACTCACCTGGGAATAGTGATGCTGATCAGGGAACAAGGCATACCTGTGTAAGTCATTAAGCCTTATTCCCTCTCAGATTTTTAGGGCATTAGGTTAAGAAGGTAATCGGAAATACTTGACCCACCACAGTTACATGATGTATAGATACAGTAGGCAATTACTTCATATAGCCACAGAGCTTTCAGTGTTTTCTCATCCTAAATTCCCTGATGCTGTTTCACTCCTGTTATCAGATTCCTGTTTTGTGCAAATGCGCAGAAGTGTAATAGCTGGACAGGCATAGCACACTGATCATATGACAAGCTTTGTTTAATATAGTATTTTAACCCATCTTCCTGAAAGTCCAAACCTATCAACAAAACCTTAACATGGTAGGTTTTCTTGATTAACAAGCTTAAGCACTGAGGCTACCTGGCTGTTCTAGGAATTGTAGTCATAATGGCTTTAGTATGAACACCAAATCCAGGAGTTTCTGTGTTCCAAATTAAACATTTATAGCTTTTCAATCATTTCTAACATTATTATTAGACCAATAAATGTTTTAGTATCTCGAAATATTTCCAGACTTAAAATCCAGTGTTAGGTCCATATATTACAAACAACAACAACAACAAAGGAGCTGACAAGTAGTGAATTGAATAGAATTAATTTCCTCTCAGCTTCCCAGTGAAATCATAAACCAGTCAGACTTTTTTCGTCATGTTATATAATACCACCAACCCAAAGTCCCTTTGGGAAATTATTTCCTTGTAAATCGTTGCAGTCTATCCACTATACCCAAGAAATATAATTTTTTTTAAGTGGGTAATATCAAGTAGAAAAAATATTTGCTGCTTTCCATCTGATATCTGCAGGAACCCCTGGGCTAATCTAAGGCTCACAGCTTCTAAATACTAGATGATTTAAAAAAACTAATGAGTATTTAGTATAAAAGAATATGAAAAACTAATCAAGAAAAAAAATGAGAGGGAACAAAGCAGAGAGAGATCATAAGAAAGCTTCTCTTTCTCCAGCCACAATTTATTAACATACATGTGTTTTACCATTAATTAAAGCTTACTTATATTTATGAGTAATCACTAAATAAAAAGATAAAGATCATTTGTCTTACTGAAGGTTAGAGTGTAGGTGTTCCTGTTCCTAACCAGAAACATTCAAATTAAGTATGGAAGGAAATGCCATGATCCATTCAATCTGGCAAGGAAACCTACAGTCATTAATACAAAAAAAATTGATATTTCATTTATGGGTGTACTTTATGGAAAGTAAAACACATTCTTGTCCTGTTGACTTCAAGGAAGGAAGGAACATTTCTTTCAGCAAAATTACAAAACTTTCACTGCAAGTGACAGTTACCTTTACGCATCCTGGTGGTCAGCTGGACTAATGGAACCACTATGTAGTCATGTCAGAGCCGCTTACTGGTTTAAGCTTGAGTAGTGACTGAAAAGTAGCAGACTACAGTTCTTCCTCTCTGAAGAAGTTTTTTTTTGTGAGATTTTTCTCTCCCAACATAGCTGAGTGTCCGCAATGAAAAGCCTGTCATTCTTATATCCATGTATAACATCTGCAAGTTCTTTGATTTGATACATGTAACTGTACTTTTTAAACACTGAGGCTAGGGGTTTTAAGTGGTAATGTAAGGTGGTTGTTGCCACATAGGAAAAGCTTCCTGACTGTAAGCAATACGTTTTGCTTTGTGCAATGACACATATACAGCACCTCATAAAAAAATTTAATATTCTTTCAGTATTTGATAAGAATTATTGGAAGGCAAAGGTTCTCCTATCTCCTTTTAATACTTTATTATATTCATGAGAGATAATATTGTTTTCTTGATAACCTACATTCATGTTTGTTCCAAAGTTTAATTTCCTAATAATTTTTGAGAACATGAAGAAAAGTCTGAACAACAAGAATCATTTCCTTTCTTTCCATTGTCACCTACAGTTTTATCTCACTTGGAGCTACACTTGTAATTTCTCTACTGACCTCTAAGGAAGGTAGCATGCAGCTGTCCTTTCTCAAAGGGGAAGATTATTAAAACTGTGCCTCAGAAAGAGATAGTCTTCTGGAGGTGCTATGTAGAGAAAAATCCATGGGAAAAAAAAAAAAAAAGATTCTCCAGTGACTGAGCTGGAACATTCTTCTCTCTTCTGAAAATCGAGTTGTTCTACCTGAATTGGTGGGAAAGGATTTACCAAAGACCCGTCTTACCCATCCATATGAAATCCTTTCTCGGAGACATTACAGAAAGTGATATCTCAAATAATTAGAGCATAACGAGACAGACTTCTGCTTTTCATGCTGGATTCAATTTTTTTGGATTTTCATGTATTTCACACAGGCTTTTTGATATTTCAGAATTTTGGAAATTAAGCATTTTGGTTCTCTGAAGTAAGGTGTTAAAATTTGTTTATGAAAGAGAAAATAAATGCTTCTGGAGTTCTAATATATAATAACAAAAATGAAATTAATACTTCCAAGGTATCTATGGACAACTGTGCTTGTCTAGGTGTGACATCAAGCAGTAAGAGAGAGATTAATTTGGCTTAATGATGCCAAAAATATTTGTATTACCAAAAAACTATTGACCATCACTGAAAACACCCTGCTGAGTGATGACTTAGGACATTGTTTTCAAACCTTAATAGAATTTAAAATTCATTTACAAAGATTCTTTTTCTAGGAGTGTGCCTAGTGAACTTTCATTCTTTTTGATTGTCAAACATCTCACTACTTCATAAATTATTTGCAGGGTGCCTGGAGGTACAGTTAAAGATGGCAAACTTGTGTTATGAATGCATGTTTCTTACAGCTCTACTAATGAATTAGTTTCCCTGTAGGGTAATGGAGACAGTACTTCAGTCTAATGAATGGAAATCATTAAACTTCAAGTATCTTTTCACTAAGAATAATGCCACTTTTAACAAAAAATTCTGAAGATTAAGAAAGCTGAGCAAATGGTCTGATCTGTGTTGCTCTATGTGCCTGAGTAACTCCCTCCTTGAAAATGAAACAAAATATAAACAGTTTTGCCTGTAAATGTAAAGAGAAGGGGGTGTGGGGGCTTACATCTGGAAACATTGACACTTTGGTGATATCTTTTGCTCTGATGCTGGGGTCCTCTGGCTGTTGATTCTATTTCGAGCTGTGCTGCCGTAGTGGCTGCTCATAGTTTAAAGTGGGGCACCTGGGAAGAAAAAATAACAAAAAACCCCAAAACCAGCCCAAACCCCAAAAAGCCCAAAACAAAAGCACACACACATACACACACACACTAAAGAAACAAATCAAACCAACCAAACTCAAACAAACAAACACAAAACCAAACTAAACCAAACCAAAAAAAAACCCCAAACCACCAAAGCAACCACCACAATAAACCCAGAGGGGTATGGAAAGGATTCTCAGAATTTTATAAAGGATTCCTTTCAGTTAGGAGGTTGTGCTAATTAAGGATAAATTTTTCATAGCTAGATCATAGAGGTACGACTAGCATCTAGTCTCATACTCCCAAATGAAAAGCAGTATCATTGATAAATGCCTGCTGCCATGATATAGAATTCATAACAACTTCACATACACAATTTTCCACTGAGGATTCAGTGGCTCAGATTTTAATGTTCCATTTTGCTCTATTCAAGCACTGTTTTTTCCCACCAAGTGACTAACTTCCCTCTTTGATTTGAAGAATTCAAGTCTCCATTAATACTTTGAAAAATAAAGTCCCTTAGAATTCACGTTTATAGAAGTTAGAGAAAGTGTTAAGTACTGAACAACATTCTTGCTTAGTATTGTGACACGTGGTAAACAAATGCATTTCTGCAGATACATATCACATTTTTATAAAAGTGAGTCCAGATTGCTGAGTCATTTTACCCCTTTTCTTTCACAGAAACATTTTGAAGAGACTTAACCATGCCAAAATTGGTTCCACCCCCCCCCCCCCCCCCCCGGTTTCTTCAGTCAATAAATCTTAATTTCTATTTCTATTTCCTCCTGTTGTACTTTTTTCCTGCACAGCTTCATTTTCATTTCTTCAATTTGTTTGAATTTCCATTCAAAACTGATAACATCAAGCATTCATAATGTCTTTTCTTATAAAGCTGTTTCTGAGAACCAGCTCAATGCAGAACAGTATCACTATAAGGCAAAACTTTGATAATGGTGCAAAGCAGAATGACTTTAAATTTATTACCAAATTAGTAGGCATAGGATGTGATTTTAAAAGTTGCTAAACAAAGTGTGCATACCACCATAGAATATGCTCAGCTGAGTTTTAGAGGCAGAAGTCTTGGAGCATATCTCTAGTAATAGGTGACTCAAAATCAGCAAGAGGCATTCATGAAAATGGCTAGTAAAAAATGCAGGAAATGGGAAGAAGAAAAGAACAGATGTCATGGTATATATAGAATTCATTCCTTAGTTAGTTAATGAGTTGGTTTATTCTTTATATGTAATGCCATTTCTTTTTCTTCCTTATGTGTCAGAAAGAATCTGATTTGTTCTAATAACCCTATGAACTTAAAATAGAAGTGTGTAATAAGTCACCGTCGTGTGATAGCTCACTGTCTAGTCAACAGGGAGTGCTGGAAACTCTCTGCATGTAAGAGAAACTGCAGGGTTCTGAATCAGTTTCTGATTATCTGTCTATTAAAATTTGGAGATTACTTGAAATTGCATCCCTCATTTATGAACTGGGTGAACTACATCCAAGCTAAAAGGCTTAATGGATAGCTTGCATCTTCACAAAGGAAATGGAACACAGAAAACATATAAATTAAGGTGAGAAAAGACATAACGTAAACTCATAATATTATTCCAGTTAATATTATTGCCAGAGTGTAAGTTATAGCTTTAATTTTTATTTTTTTTTTAAGATATAATAAATTGAAAAATTCTAACAGAAGTTTTCAAAACCAGTAAGGCAAATATAAGACATTAGATACTACTTCAGAATAGTCATGTCCCATTTCTTTCTGCTTTTTTGGTCATCTTATATTTGAAGAAGACCAACAGAATGTAGGGCAGTTTAGAGGCAGAAACCCTCTAAACCTTCTAGGGCAGCTCAAGGCACCAGGAAGCAGCTTTAAAAAAAGCTTTGAAAAGGTAACACCCTAGGAACCCAGAAGAGTGGTTTAACACAGAATGGTTTTGACTGACTTAAAACAATGAAAGATTTCCAGCTTTCTATAAGCTCAAAAATGCTCTGTAGCATTGGATACTCAAAAAATAGTTATAGTTTTTCTTCTTATGTAATCAGTTTCCCACCACAATCTCTCCTTCCTTCCTCACACCACAGGCATCCAGAGAGTTTTGTCCCTAACAAGCATCATTTGTTTTCCCCTGCAGCTACTGCTCACACTGGATATACCTCCAGTCTGCAATAATGTATATTCCAGATGCAGAGATAACTGAGATAAACAAGACCTAAGCAAATTATGCAGCAATTTTCAGCTCACACCCAGATATAATTTGCGTTTCTAGGCTGACTTAAGCACCTTTCTTCTCACTAACATGTTTAGATAGAATTTAAACTGTGATGACAACATCATGCATAAGTGGATTTGCCATTTCAGATTTTGACTGGTTTAAAAATTTGTGTAATACTCTGTTTTGGTGATGCTTTCAGTGTGTGATCTATGGCTACAAGAAACAACAGATCAATTTTGAGGATAACTTGTTTCCAGGCATCTGAGGAGAAGTGAAATTTCATTAACTCCATCAATCACCTCCTGAATCATTTTCCCCTTAGGAATGGTGAAATAACTTGGTGTCCTGATAGATGCTTAGGGCCAACGCAGAAATAAACAGAAGGGAAAACCCAGAAGAAAACATTTTTGCGGTCATTATTATTATCAGAAAAATGACTTGTTAGCTTTCTGATCCACATCTAGATTTAGACTATTGTGTCTATGCATGTATTTCTCTGTCTTTTGAAGAAAATACAGCAGGGAAATGCTTTTTTCTTTTTTTTTTTTTTCTCACATTTCAGTTGAGAGCTGAGGTGGTGCTGGCAGATACAGCATATCACTTAGACTTGGTAACCCAGGACTTTTCAGGATCTCTCCTTGTGCCCTTCTTGTTTACTCATTCTTGAGCATGACGCAGCACAAACCCTATGCATTGCTTAAATCTTGGAAGTTATATGTACTATAAATTTATTATTAAAACTGCTGAATTCTAAGTATAAATAGATGTGATAGTTGAGTGCGTAACAGCTTAAAATGCTGACTTTATCTCAGAAGTATTCAATAAGACCCCTGCATCTAAGCAGAGCCTATTTTTCTTTTTCTCTGTTATTGTTCTGTGGTAGGGAGAGACTATCCATAACCTCTTCACTATCTACTTCATCACAGGTGGCTGGCATTGTGTGGAGAGATGAGAGATGCAGAAAAAGAATAAAGGAGAACATAAAGGTAAAAATAGGAATGGTCAATGACTTGTCAATTATTACAGAGATTTTTTTTAATAAATTGTATGATTTGACTTACATTCCAAGCGAAACGTATAATAATTGAAGAATTACGCTATCTATGTAAGGTAAACACCCTTTGCATGAGATTTGCTAGAGAGACGAGTGAATGACTGGTTAGGAAGATGGAATTTATTTACTTTTTTTAATAATAAGCACTTGCCTATTTTATATTATTTTTTCTGCTCATCTCAGCTTTCTTGTGGGCTCCATAGTTATTTTTTCCCCTTTTCAATATTATTTTCTTTCCCCTTCAACGCAGTGATAATATTGTGTTTGTGCTTTAGCATTTTCTCCCTTCTCCAGTACCATCTGTTGCCTCCTTGCTTTCCTTTATTCCTGTTAAGTATCCCATATAGTTCAGTGCTGTCCAATAAGTCTTTTACCAGGTATGATACTCACCCTGACAAAGCTACTACTAGTCTATGTATGTAAAGAGTAGGATAGCATGAACTGGGAAGCAAGGTTACAAAGAAAGGTTAGGAGACATAATTCATCTTATAAAACTGAACAAACAATATAGGAAAAATATTAATAAAAAGGAAAAACCTGTTCAGCAAAGAGATCAACCTCCTGCACAGGTATGGAGTATACAGATACTCAAATAAGGGATTGAAGCCCTTCATTTGATGGGCTTCTTGAAGAGACAAGTTTTAAACAATCACTTATCGTGGTTTTGAACCAGTAAATTGCAGACACTGTAAAGCACAAGGTGCAAGCTAAAAAAAATTACCTAGTAAACTGCTGAGTTAATTTCTGTGACTGAAAACAGAAGTGGGTAAAAATACTGTAAAAACCTCTGTCACTGATGTTATTCCATGTTAGTTCTGTGGTAAACCATACTTCTTCACTTTCATGTCTCTGTCTTCTTGCTCTTATGCCTTCCTTGTCTCTTATCCCGTTGGCTTTCTCTGCTGCATCTGCACACTGTTTATTCGCATTGAGATGCTGTCCACCAAGACCCCCAGGTCCCTTTCCAAAGAGCTGCTCCCCAGCCAAGTAAATCCCAGGGATATTTTTTTTTTTTTGTCTGATTCTTGAGCTCTTTATATGCAACTACAAAGTGTCCTTTTGTTAGAATCCCTTCAGAGGCAGCCTTTCCTTCTCACACCTAATAATATGTACAGCTGCTCATTCTGAGCCTTTTTCCCTCTTTCTTGCCTGTGCTTTCTCTTTAACTCAATTGGGGACAATGATGGTATCTGACAAGTGTTAACAGATACATGAATGGAGTAAGCATCAGTTGGAATCCTGACTTTACCCGCTTTTTTGTTGGCCAGAATAGCTGACCATGTTGGTAGGGGCTGCAGAACGTACACAATTCCCTTTAGGAGCCACAATCCAAGGAGATGAAGATATATGGGGAAAGTACGGTAAATACTCAATATCCATCTGTAGCAGCAGAGCTTCTGGGATGCTAAATAGGATGTGATATGCAGGGCAAAATGTTGGATATGCAGGACAAAAATGTTTACTCAGTGTAAAGCATGCAGTGAAAGAAAAGGCATTTTGCCAGTAGTGTGAATCAGAGAAGGGCTTTTCAGACTGAAAGAGCAGTAGAGTAGTACCTATCAGCAGAATGTGGAGCATTCAGGTAAAGGTGGTAACAGAACGCAGAGATGGGGAATATTAATGTTTGCAGAAGTGGCATAGAAGCTATGAAAGTATGTGCATTTTTTTACAGAATGAACTTTAACATGTATAAACTTTCACTGGTCCTACCTTTGTGTCAATAGAACTGTGAAAAGCATGGGTAAGATACTGACTTTGCACATACATAATAGTTACTTAAGTCCTTTATGACAGAGGCAAAAAATGAGATGCCATGTATCACAACTTAACTAACGCCTTGTCACAATTCCAGTGCTATCCTCATTCGTAGTCTAGGGAAACCTTTTAACTCTCAAGAGAGTGGAAACCCACTTGAATAACAGAAGTCATTGACTAGCTACCAGGGGACTCATTGTCAAAATGGAAAAATGCATCAAATAATATTTTATCCTTGCCCTTCACAAAGTGTAATGCAGAAGCTATGCAGTGTTTAGACACCTAGATGCAGCTGTGATGAACAGGACAGGTAGGGCTATATTGTTATAAAAGGAGCAAGAGCAACATAGCATAAAGTGGCTATCAAAACATTCCCTCTGCAGATATGTGTTGTTCCTCATCACAATAAAAGCTGACAGACATTTGGCTATTAGTTCACCAACTGAAGGGGGGAAATAAAGACACACCATGGAACGTGTTCATCTTCAGTATCTCTCTAATGTATTGTTAATACATTATGTGATTTTATACTCTTTTAACTAGGTGATATTTTGGATCCTCATTATAAAATTAGAGTTGAAATGAAATAAATGAGAACATCAATAAATAGACATTAAATGACATAAAATAAAGTAACAAAACATATTCCTTTCTCATTTCAGTGGAACTGAAAAACTAAACTGAAGGTTTAGTTAGAATTTTTTTTCCTGATGAAAATATTGAAAAAGTTTGCAGCTCTGCAAGGTTGTCTTTTTCTTTTTTTCCCCTGAGTTTTGCAATCTCCTAAAATATAATTATCTCTTTCCCAGTTAGTTGTCCTAAAATCTTTTGGTAAATGCACCAGTAAGCTAAATATGGCTTTAAATTAACAAGTAACATATGTCCAAACCATGGTGAAATTCTGCTGTAAGTCTTGTATTTCTCACCGTTTAGTAAACTTTCTGTGGTGTTCTCAAAATGCAGTTAGAGTCAGTTTCCAAAAGTCTGATTTAATTTTGTAAGAGGTATGAAAATACTGGGGAAAGTGAGGTGGGGAGGGGGTGGGGAGAAATGTCTACAGTGTGTAAATGTTATGATCGCCCTACAGTTCCCAGTCATTAGGGAGGCAGGACATGCAAGAGGAGGTATGACATGAAAACAAATGTCTGTTTCATCATATGAATTAAAAGTGTAAATGTTTTTTGCTGCTGGAAAAGTAAATAATTATTTAAATAAAAGTAGAGCTTGATGAGTGAGGAAAGAAAAGGCTTGACTAAAACTAGATCCATCTAGAAATGATGTTTTAGCATGGAGAAATTAATTGTCTAATGGGAATAGTAAAATAATCCATTAGAACAAAGATTATAAAAAGGTTTTTGAATTTGGCAAGCATGACAAAGGGATGATGAGCTATCACAATGTTATTACTGGAATAGGAGGATGGGAACAAAGATTTGCCTGTATTAACATAGAAAAAAAGCTGAATTAGGTGAAGTAGAATAGTCTTAAGCACTTAAACTTTTTTGTCCAATGCAATTTTGAATACATACTTTGTAATATCTCCCGAACCCATTTTTGTTTCTACTGTTTAGACAGAGGTTGATGGAAAATAAGGATGCCATCACAGAAGTTTTAAGGGTACCTTACTCGGTAAGACTGAGCTGATGAGACTTAGGACAATGTCTCAAAATGGTTGGAGACACCCAAGCAATAACCAACTGAAGTCACCTCCTGTTTGATGGAACATTCTTGAATAAAGCATATGTAACCTCTGTATGGGCAGAATATTACAATAAATATTACAGAATCCAGTATAGATCTATTGGAAATCCTGTTTTCAGTTAAAAATATCTGGGTTTATCTTTCATGCAATATTGAAAAAGTTTTGTATCACTATTCAATATTAATCAATACAGACTTTCTTAGATTTTTGTTTGTGCACAAAAGTAGAATCATAGAATCATAGAATAGAATCATAGTGTTCTGAAAATACCATCATACCATTAGGCCAACGTGAGGAAGATCCTTGTAAAGATGAAATAGGTCCTGGTTTTGGCTCTGGGTGCACCTTGGCAGATACCTCTGATATAGAAGTTATGTCAGTTCTTTGACTGCATAGTGAGGAGTCCCAGAAGTTTCTTTAGTGAAAACCAGTAAGAGGAGTGTTGAAGAAAGAGACATGCTGAAACAGTCATTACAAAAGAAAACAAAGAACAAGAAAGGAAAGGGAAGGGGAGGGGAGGGGAGGGGAGGAGAGGAGGAGGAGAGAAGAGGAGAGGAGAGGAGAGGAGAGGAGAGGAGAGGAGAGGAAAACCAGATATTACTTCCATCTTACTGTACTGTTTATGTATAGGAGCCTTTCAAAAACCCATAAACTTGGAAACCTCATATACTGAGAACCTCTTGCTGTTTCTTTTTCCCTGCTAGTTATTTCATGCACACTTTACAATCATTTTAAATGTCAGAACAAAGTCAGGCTTACTTTTGCAAATATAGCTATGGTGCTTCTAGAAATGATTGCTTTCTGGGTGATCACACAGCTGAGGACTCAAATCCTTCTGTCTCCAAGTAATTAATTGATTCAGAAGTTTTATGTAAAAGACGCCTTATGTAGAAGAAGACCAAGTTATGTTCGTAAACGCGTATGAAACTAGACACAGAAGGCTTCACTACACAATTGCAGTTTTCTTTCAGCACAGATTCTTAGAAATGTTTTATGGGTGTATTTTTTAACATGAACATTCAATATGTTAATACACAGTAAGAATACAAAATATGGGCGTATCATGCCTCTGAAAACAACTCTTAGGAATGTCAAAGGGGAGGCTAAGTTCAATGCTACAAGGAAGCATTTTTATCAGAAGTTTTGACATCTCTTACTAGTTTTCCATAGACATCAGCATATGTCAGCATGAAATTGCAGAGCAAGAAGTCCATTTTTAGCATGATTCATGTGACAGTAGCAGTACAGATATAGATTAATGATGCTTTTAAAAATATTACAAATATTACAAAGCACTTACATAGCTTTCCAACTGTGCATTAGGGAGTAAGATTTGTTTGGCCTGCCAAGTAGATTGGTACCAAATATAGTGAATAGTAGGCGGATAATATGTACAAAATTAGTACTTTTCCCTTTAGAATCCATTTTCTAAATACCTTGAAAATGGGTAAACAGAAAAAGGGGGAAAAAAAAACAACAAAAAACCCCAAAACAAAACAAAAGCACCACCAACAAGAAAATTAACAACAACAACAAAACAAACCACAAAGCAAAAAAAAAAAACAAAACCAATCCAACCTAGCTCATACTTTCAGAACTACCCTTTATACTGTTTGAAAAGTGGATTGAAAGTTTTAAATTATTATGGAAACTGAGATCAAACTAGTCACAGAATAAATATGCCATCCTCCATTGTATTTGCTCCTAAGACCATTAAAGTAACTTATGTTTCCAAGTCTAGCAGTGGTTAACTGATTAAATGTATTGCAACAAACAGCTACTATTAGGTCAGCTTGTTATTCTATTGAAAATTGCATAAAGAGTAAATTTCAGCAACCTTTACAAAGGACTGTTGATTTTCTAACTTCTTCCTGCACTAGAAGATCCTTTTGTAAGTCCTGAAATCTTGAAAGTTTGTTGGGTCGGGCAGTGATGATGTAATCTGGAGGTAAAAGTTACATACAATTTCCGTTTTCTTTATCTTCTTTGGGAACACTGTGAAGACAAACCTGAAACAGAAATACTTAGGTAAAAGCACCAGCTCAACTGCAAATATTTGTCAGTTCTACTTCACTGTGGTCCCAGATATCAAGACCTTGCTGTGCTCTGTGTAAATACACAAGGATGAAGAAAAAATAGACCTGTCCCCAGATAACTCACATTTTGCAGGAAGGGTATGCATAGCTGTTTGCAAACAAACACCAGTCTGAGTGCTACTCTGACAGCTAGACACTCCCCTGAACCAGGCGCTCCATCAACGTCTGGCCTCACTTTGCTTCTGCTAGAGGAACCCTTCCTGAGATCCCATCCAAGGAATGCTCTGCATCATACCCTAAGAAAGAGATGGGAAAAAAACATTCCTCAAATAAAAGCTGCCCCATAATCTAGGACAATAGTAACAACCACATTAGGCTGACACAATGATCTGTTACAGGAGCAGCCTTTTGTAAGTGGCTCATCAAACAGACATTTTTTATTGAGAGATGAATCCCGCATTGGTTTATTTGTTTTGAATTCATTCTTTTATTTCCAGAGAAGGGACATGGTCTAGCACCTAGTATTTTACAATACCACTTGCTAAACAAAAACAATAACAGCTTATTGAGTTGAAAATTCTATTCCTGTAATGCATATAAAAGGTAAAATCAGGGAATGATTCATCAATAAGATTATAATAGTCATTATGCAATCAGGAATATAACTCATTAGGTATATAAAGATTAACCATTTAGTACAATGTGAAGTAT
Organism: Pezoporus flaviventris; assembly: GCF_033815535.1. Lineage (NCBI taxonomy): Eukaryota > Metazoa > Chordata > Aves > Psittaciformes > Psittacidae > Pezoporus > Pezoporus flaviventris. Next base: position 20,103,186 of record NW_026892550.1, on the reverse strand, counting down.
TGTTCCTTAATTTTTGCAGATCATAATGCTTATAGAAACAAAAAATTATTGTATGGAAACAAGGCCAAATTGCATGTCACCTTACTGAAGTTTTTAGTTTCTAGCAATATAGCCTGAAGAATAATTCTAAGGGAATTTGAGCTATATATGGTCTGTAGGTAAAATTTAATTTTCAATTGCTTATAACCTACTTATCTTCACAAGCACTAAACCAACGCTTATAAAAATTGTGAATTAAGATATGCATCAAGTAATGCTTGTGTTCTTAAATTATTTTTCAAAGCCAATGTTGTGGTTTAAACGCAGTCAGGCAAATTGTTTACTCACTCCTAGTGAGTGGTGCCGGGCTGACAGCAATCGAGGCCCCCCCCACCCTGGGGCTCTCCCCTTCCCCGCTCCCGGAGGAACGGGGAGGAGGATCGAAAGAGTGCAACTCCTATGGGCTGAGACAAGAACAGTCCAGCAACCAATGTACACCACAAATCACCACCGCTACTACCAACGACAACAATGATAAGAGAAAATAACAAGGGAAGAGAATACAATACCACCGGCCAAGAAACGAGTCCCACCCGGAAGCCTGTGCCCTTCCGGGTAACTCCCAGTTACCCCGGGCATGACGTGCTGTGGTATGGAATACCTCCCCGGCTAGCCTAGGTCAGGCGCCCCGTCTCTGCTTCCTCACAGCTTCCCCTCCTCCCTGGCAGAGCATGAACCTCACAAAGTCCTTGGTCAGGGTAAACATCACTTAGCAACAACTGAAAACATCGGTATCACCAACACTGTTCCCAGGCTGGAAGTCAAAACACAGCACTGCACCAGCTACCACGAAGGAGAAACATGACTGCTACTGCTGAACCCAGGACATTATCCACCCCTTATCCCATGCCATTCACGTCATGCTCAGATCCCACATTTTCAATACACCATCTCTCTCCCACATATATACATCCACATACATAAAGAACAAGAGAAAAAGATCATTTTCTTAGTGCATGGACCAATCCCTATAATGCTGCCGAGTCCATTCGGTCCATAATGTCAGGTTCCATCTCTTGTAACAATCTTTCAGGGCAAGAAAGGCTGTGTGCATTATTGGATCATTGCCTGCTGATGCTGGTCGTTCCTTTACTGTGGAACTCATCCGGTTCTATCAAAGTTCATTCTCTGTTGGGACGATGGTTGGAGGGAAGTCAGGGCCAGTCGCTGGTGACCTGGAGACATCTAGTTGATGGGCTATAAAAGTATTACACAGCAGGCAACGGCATACAATTAAGTTCACTGGCTGTTTTCCTCTAAAATCAAATCCTCTTGAGATATACATCGGACTTCCCCATCTTCCCGCATTACCCACCAAGTATATCCAGGTCCCTGAGCAAAAGCAATCCCATGAGTGGGTTTGCCTTTACCTGAAGCAGGAATTACCCAGACTGTCTTCCGCAGCAAATTCTTCATATGCACCCCGGGAACTTTGTCCCCCTCTACAATATGTAAAAGTTCTGACTGGGCTGGGCCGGCCCTGTTGGCAGATCCTCTGGTGTTGACCAACCAGGTGGCCTTTGGTAAGTGTGTATCCCAATGCCTGAAAGTTCCCCCACCCATTGCTCTCAGTGTAGTTTTTAACAGCCCATTGGACCATTTGATTTTCCCAGAGGCTGGTGCATGGTAAGGGATGTGATATACCCACTCAATGCCATGCTCTTTGGCCCTAATATCTATAAGGTTATTCCGGAAATGAGTCCCATTGTCTGACTCAATTCTCTCTGGGGTGCCGTGTCGCCACAAAATCTGTTTCTCAAGGCCCAGGATGGTGTTCCGGGCAGTGGCATGGGGCACAGCGTATGTTTCCAGCCACCCGGTGGTTGCTTCCACCATGGTAAGCACATAGCACTTGCCTTGGCGGGTTGTCGGCAGTGTGATATAGTCAATCTGCCAGGCCTCCCCATATTTATACTTCAACCATCGTCCTCCATACCAAAGAGGCTTTAACCGCTTGGCTTGTTTAATTGCAGCACATGTTTCACACTCATGAATAACCTGGGCAATAGTGTCCATTGTTAAGTCCACCCCTCGGTCACGGGCCCATCTATATGTGGCATCTCTGCCCTGATGGCCTGAAGTGTCATTGGGCCCACCAGGCCAAAAATAATTCACCTTTATGTTGCCAATCTAAGTCCATCTGGGCCACTTCAATCTTAGCAGCTTCGTCCACTTGTTGGTTGTGCTGGTGTTCCTCAGTGGCCCGACTCTTGGGTACATGGGCATCTACGTGGCGTACCTTCACCACCAGGTTCTGCACCCTGGCAGCAATATCTTTCCACAGTGCAGCAGCCCAGATGGGTTTACCTCTGTGTTGTCAGTTGCTCTGCTTCCATTGCTTCAACCACCCCCACAGGGCATTTGCCGCCATCCATGAGTCAGTATAGAGGTAGAGTACTGGCCACTTTTCTCGTTCAGCGATGGCTTTCACCTCAGCAAACTGACTTGATTCACCGTCTCCTTCAGCACTTTCTGCAACTTGTCATCCAGGACTCCATACAGCTGCCTTCCATCTCCAATGCTTTCCCACAATACGGCAAGAGTCATCAGTAAACAAGGCATACTGCTTTTCACTTTCTGACAGTTTATTATATGGTGGGGACTCTTCAGCACGCATCACCTCCTCCTCTGGTGACATTCTGAAATCTTTGCCCTCTGGCCAGTCCTTGCTGACTTCTAGAATGCCTGGACGACTGGGATTTCCTATTCGAGTTTGTTGTGTAATTAGTGCAGCCCATTTACTCCATGTAGCATCAGTTGCATGATGTGTAGAGGAGACCCTGCCTTTGAACATCCAGCCCAGCACGGGCAGCCGGGGTGCCAGGAGGAGCTGTGCTTCAGTGCCAATCACTTCCAAAGCAGCTCGAACCCCTTCATAGGCTGCCAGCATCTCTTTCTCAGTTGGGGTATAGCTGGCCTCAGATCCTTTGTATCCCCGACTCCAAAAGCTGAGGGGTCGACCTCGAGTCTCCCCTGGAGCTTTCTGCCAGAGGCTCCAGGTAGGACCGTTCTCCCCAGCTGCAGTGTACAGTACATTTTTTACATCTGGCCCGGTCCGGACTGGTCCAAGGGCTACTGCGTGAACTATCTCGCGTTTAATTTGCTCAAAGGCTTGTTGCTGCTCAGGGCCCCATTTAAAATCATTCTTCTTCCGGGTCACATGATAGAGAGGGCTTACAATCGAACTGTAATTTGGGATGTGCATTCTCCAGAACCCCACTGCACCCAAGAAAGCTTGTGTTTCTTTCTTATTAGTTGGTGGAGACATTGCTGTTATCTTGTTCATCACATCTGTGGGGATCTGTCTACGTCCATCTTGCCATTTTATTCCCAAAAATTGAATCTCCTGTGCAGGTCCCTTGACCTTACTCCGTTTTATGGCAAAACCAGCTTTCAGCAGGATTTGGATTATTTTCCTCCCTTTCTCAAAGACTTCTTCCGCTGTATCGCCCCACACAATAATGTCATCAATGTATTGCAGGTGTCCTGGAGCTTGCCTCTGTTCCAGTGCAGTCTGGATCAGTCCATGGCAAATGGTAGGGCTGTGTTTCCACCCCTGGGGCAGTCGGTTCCAAGCGAACTGGACACCCCTCCAAGTAAAAGCAAACTGTGGCCTGCACTCTGCTGCCATAGGGATTGAGAAAAATGCATTGGCAATATCAATCGTGGCATACCACTTGGCTGCCTTTGACTCTAGTTCATACTGAAGTTCTATCATGTCCGGTACGGCAGCACTCAATGGTGGTGTGACTTCATTCAGGCCACGATAGTCTACTGTTAGTCTCCACCCTCCGTTAGACTTTCGCACTGGCCATATGGGGCTATTAAAGGGCAAGTGGGTCCTTCTGATCACCCCCTGACTCTCCAGTCTACGGATCAGCTGATGGATGGGAATCAGGGAGTCTCGGTTGGTGCGATATTGCCGCCGGTGCACTGTTGTGGTCACAGTTGGCACTTGTTGTTCTTCAACTTTCAGCAACCCCACAGCAGAGTGGTCCTCTGAGAGACCAGGCAAGGTGGACAGCTGCTCAATTTCCTCAGTCTCCAAAGCAGCAATACCAAAAGCCCACCGGTACCCTTTTGGGTCTTTGAAGTACCCTCTCTTGAGGTAGTCTATGCCGAGGATGCATGGAGCCTCTGGACCAGTCACAATAGGGTGCTTTTGCCATTCCCTCCCAGTCAGGCTGATTTCAGCCTCCAGCACAGTCAACTCTTGGGATCCTTCTGTCACTGCAGAAATATAGATGGGTTCCACCCCTTGACAGCTTGATGGCATCAGGGTACACTGTGCACCGGTATCTACTAGAGCCTTATACTTCTGTGGGACTGATGTGCCAGGCCATCTGATCCACACAGTCCAGTAAATGCGATTGTCCCCTACCTCCACCTGGCTGGAGGCAGGGCCCCTCTAATGGTCGTCACAGCGTTAGGCACTTAAGTTGTAGGCAAAACACACTCTGTATGCATGCTAGCATGGTGATTTCCATCACGATTAGCAAACAAGTCTCAAGAGCATTAAAAGGCCATTCAAAAACTTCCAAACTCTCAAACGTAAATGTTCTGGGGGGAGGACTGGGAGGGTAGAAGGATGTCTCCTTCACAGGTTGAGCACCTGAGAAGGAGAAAAAAGATGTGTAATTGCTAAACACTTCCATTATATACCTCCCAAAGTATAAAGGTGGTGACCACACCGGGAACATAAGCCAGATGAGTTTCATGATCAATGATTCTATTGTATTACAAGTCATTACCATAAAGTACAATGAGACAAAAACCTTAGCCCAAGACCCACACTTGAAAAATACTAATGCAGCAAATACCGGATGGAAGTAAGATATGATATCCTGAAACTGTGAGATCAAGAGGAACAGCCTGGAGAGCCAATAAATCAGCATTGCGACGAGTGACTATTAAACCGGTCAGATCTGTTGTTGTCTCAACCCCTCGTGCCCCGCATTGGGCGTCAAGAAGAACTGTCGTGGTTTAAACCCAGTCAGGCAACTTGTTCACTCACTCCTAGTGAGTGATGCCGGGCTGACAGCAATCGAGGCCCCCCACACACACTGGGGCTCTCCCCTTCCCCGCTCCCGGAGGAACGGGGAGGAGGATCGAAAGAGTGCAACTCCTACGGGTTGAGACAAGAACAGTCCAGCAACCAATGTACAACACAAATCACCACCGCTACTACCAACAACAACGATAAGAGAAAATAACAAGGGAAGAGAATACGATACCACCGGCCAAGAAACGAGTCCCACCCAGAAGCCCTTGTTTTTCCGGGTAACTCCCAGTTACCCCCCATCCCTCCCCGGGCATGACGTGTTATGGTATGAAATACCTCCCTGGCTAGCCTGGGTCAGGCGCCCTGTCTTGGCTTCCCCTCCTCCCTGGCAGAGCATGAACCTCACAAAGTCCTTGGTCAGGGTAAACATCACTTAGCAACAATCGAAAACATCGGTATCACCAACACTGTTCCCAGGCTGGAAGTCAAAACACAGCACTGCACCAGCTGCCACGAAGGAGAAACATGACTGCTACTGCTGAACCCAGGACAGCCAACCTGGTTTAAAGCTTTCTTCCTGGTAACTGATGTAATCATGTTTCCATATTAATATTTTTATAAGGCAAACATCTTGTAGTCTTACACCCCAGTGCTCATGTTATAACTGTAAGAGATCAGGTTAAACCTGATTCAAGTGCCACTGAGCAGGAAAAAGTACACACTGGGAGTGGATTATTTCCAACTTACACAACACAATTCAAAATCTATGTGACAAGAGCAGGGTTCACTTATTTCTTTTATCATGGTAGCACTTACTTCAGAAAAGTGAAAATAAAATGTGATTTGTTAAATCTACGTTTTTAGGATAGCATACCTGTTGTCACCAATTTGTAACCTGCTGTCACCAATTTTTTATCTATTTCTCCCAGGTTTAGGATCCTTTACTAGCACACACAGTCTTTTCTCTATTTCCAAAATAAATACTTTCAATGCAGTAAAAGTTTTTATACTGCAACTCAAGTATTAATTGGATAAATTAAAAGTTAGAACCCTCCAAAGTCAAATTAACAAAATAGTGGTTGTTTCTATTTGCAAATTCATCTTGTTCTATGCTTCTTTCTACATTCTGTCATTGTCTTTTCTTGCAGTTTTTGAAAATAATATCCCCTCTGAGATTCAAACCAGGAAATGCTTTATAATATATGTGTACAAATCCTGACAGGCTGTTGAAAATGTCCCCACTTCATGTTTTATTGTAGTCTCATGACATGATACCGAAACACGTGAAAAAAACTTTTGGCACTTGGATAGTCTGATGGACCAGAATAGTGTTACAGTTGAGATGAATTCCTTACATGTTACCTTGGAATGAAATTAATGAAATGCTTTTAACTGCTTCACTATTTACAGGGTAGACCCTTAAATGAGCGATGGTTATCACAACAGCAAATATGATGTTATGCATCAAGGGGAAAAAAAGCGGGTTTATGAAGGAGAGGAGGTCTAGCAGTTTTGTAATTGGATAGACATTCTCAACCCTTCCCTTATCCAGCACAAAATGGTGCGGCTGACGTCACTTATCAGGGTCACAAGAGTGGAATTATAATGTTTCCTTAATTACAAAGTTTCCCTAATTCTGCTTTTGCCACCTACTGTATGGTTAGGAATGAGATTCTGAACTATGCATTTTTCACAATATTTTCTATGGTCTTCTTATTTAAAGCATTGTAACTTTGTTTCTTGATTTGTTGCTTTTGCTTTTAGTGAGATTTGGTTTGGGAGGGTGTGTCTTTTGGGTTGATTTTATTTTTTGTTTTTTTTTTTTTTTTCAAAAATATGGTACCAATTACAAAATAAAAACCTGGGCAAGAGTAAAAAGCAGATGTCATGACATTTTTTTTTTGTGAAAAACTGTTAACATTGAGAAACAGCCATAAGTGAACTTATTTTAAAAAATAAAATAAAGGATAAATTTATTATCTTTACTAATTTTACTTTGAATGCACTTCTCATAGCTCATAGTCATGCTCAGGGCAACACAATTCATTAGGAAAAATAACAGGTCAAAAAATAAAAACTTTAAATCCTCCTCTTGAATTTCAAAGTGAGTAGGAATTAAAACTACAAATTCTACATCTCTCTTAGGTTATGCCAGCTAGAACAGTGATTTCATAGGTACACTTTATAGCATGAGGAACTTCATTAGACAATATAGTTGTTTTCAGTGGGAAACCTGCCCACACAAACTTGTAAAATCAGGAAAAGCTGCTAGAAGAACTTCCTTTTTTGCATGCCGTAACAATGAGCTATCACCTTAGCCACTCTGGGAAAGATTCTGCCTCTGTACAAAGAACTATTTTGTTACTGCCAGATTGTAAAAATTGAAATCCCTACGTTCTGTATGTGATCAGTTTACCTCCTAAAGCATAGTTTATTTCATTGATGTTACAGTCTGTCTTGTGTCCCAATATGTAATGCTTATATTAACTTAGGGAGAACAGAAGCAAGTATGTGGGATGGACATGCTGGTGACCTCCCAAATCAAGGTGTATGATAAGGAAGACTCATTGAATTGGTATTTTATTTATTTTTATTGTGAATAACAGTTTATCAGATGTGTGCGATCACAGAATAAGAGAAAGGACCTCTGAAGCTGAGATGCACCACGAGAGAAGTGTGAGGCAGAACAGAAACTATTTGTAATAGCAGCTAAGATATGGAGCACCGAAAAGCTATAGAACATGGAATAAGGTGTTAAAGGAACAAGAGTTATAGATTTCTTTCAGCTACTGTATTGCTCACTGTTGATACTCCCATACACCATACGCTGTAAACTCAGACTACAGGAGAATATCAGAAGCAGAGAATAAAAAGCATTTCATACTTTATCAACCTTGTACTTAGTTTGTGCTTTATCAGTTATACTATTACATCAGCATATCTGTCCCCATTCCTTACATTCAGAAAACTATTTCTGCCTTAAAACTGACAGTCAGATTAGACCCTTCTGCAATTGAATCAATTCTCTGTGGGTCAAATGAGCAATGGGACATCTCTCTCTCTCTCTCTCTCTCTCACCAGTGAGCTATGCTAGCATAATGTTCTAAATATACATATATTACTCAAGTTAAAGTTTAAAGAGGTTTTAATTTTAAAAGAACATCTATGTAAATGTATCTTTGCACTACCTGAATTCCATAATGCACCATGATATGTCAATGAAAGTGTTTGCAATTTTGTCATGAAAGGCAAGAGCAGTTATTAGATCTCTTCTGGGTCAGCTGGCAGTGGTCTTGACATACTTATTCACCACATATTATATGACTGTTTATTAGTTAGCTCAGGGTGATCTGAAATGCTGGGGTTTACCTTCAGGCTACAGAAAAAATGTAAAGTTGTTAGTAGGAATGCCATATATAGATCAATAGTCCTAAAAATTATTTGATACAATGAGTCTTTCTGCAAAAAAAGGTAAGGGGTTTCACTTTTTTCCAGTGCTAGATAGCCAAAAGGACAAAAGCTGAGTAACAGCTGAGTGCTGCCTTGTAGTTATTTGGTCCAAATAAATACATTAAAATAACTATTGTCAAGTGGAAGACTAGAAAAATGGATGGTGTCTCTTGTCTCATATAAAATCTTAACATTATAGTCTTGTGTGACAGATAGTTACAAAGGGCATTTTTCTTAAAAGATTACAGCAAAGTGAGCTTAATATTGTGATATCATCCTAGCAGATAAATAATACTGTAATATTTACTGACATTCTTGGAAGGTTTTTACTTTGGTTCGAGTATGAGTAAAAAAAAAGAAAAGGACCATAAAATAGGAACAACTACAACTGGTATTAAGGTACTAACCAACCAACAAAAGGGTCTTCTTGGAAAATCCTTCAGAAACAAAGGACCACATGACTTCTTGGGACTGTCAGTACATAAAGAATTTGATATTAAGGTAAGTCTCTTTCTGTTCTTCAGGTCACGGTAAGAGACTCTTCCTCTCTTGTACCATACGTCAGGTATCTAACCATTCCCTTTGCTTCTGCATGTGTTGGTCTTGCTCCTATATATTTAGTAGTTTTGGACTTATTTTCATCAGAAAAAGAAAGAATGCTTAAAATCTATTGTGAAACAATAACTTTCTGTGATAATGTATAGGTAGCTAAATATGCTTTTGCACTCATTACTGTATAACCAAACACAGTTTAAACAAACAAAAAAAAAGTACTGGTGCCTACTTCTTGCAAGTTGCATAAATTACTCTTACAACTGAATATCTATAAATACTTAACATATACCACCTTCAAATATACTTCTGGTGAGGAGAAGATCATTGTTCAGTCCATTATTTAAAAGACACAAAATGACTCACCTAAGGTTATTTGGCAAAACAAGGACAGTCTTCTAATCTTCAACTCTCGTCCCAGTGCCTAAACATGGACATTTCTTTCTGCTTCATCTTATACAGATGAGATAATCAGAAATATAACAGTATTCAAAGAGGCTATGGGGAGACTTGGGAGAGATTGTCACTGAAGTAAGGAGAGACAGAGCCTCTGCATTTGACACATTCAGTGCAGTAATAGAGGTAATGTCTTGCCCTTTGTTTGAACCTCCTGTCCTCTTCTAGTTTCTTAACTAAGGCCTGAACTGAAAATAAACTTACTGCAACATCTTGAGTGTCTTACAGTAAAACACGATGAACAAAATTCTAATCCCTTTTTCCTTAAACAGTTAAATTCGCTACCCTGCAAATGGTGTGTATATGTATATATATTTTCTTATCTACGTATATATACACATATACATCTTTCCTGGTGAATACATACATCTTTATGAAGATCCGCAGGTGTGAATATCTGAAGGAAAATATAACATGCCAGTGATACGGAAATTTAATTAATATGAAAACTGGATAGCTCTTTATTTTGTGTATATGCATGTACAAGCACACTTTTTTTTATTATCAAACAGAATCTTAAAGCCAATCTTTGTTATTTTTAAATATCATTTTTCACTGGAGAAGATAGAACTATTTCCATATTTAAATATATTTTACCCAGATAATTCAAAACTATGGTGCTGCATCTCATTTCTACAAGCAGCCGAGGTCATTATGTTGAAAATTTCATACAAAACTATAATACGGATTGGCTACATTTAGAATAAACTAAAATAAGAACTGGTAGAGATTTTGAGCCTTAGGCCATAAAATTCAACAAAGGCAATCATTCTTCTGGTAACACTAACATTAACTCAGTTTTGGAAAGCTGAGTAAATAGGCACATTGGTCAGCTCTTAAAATTCAGTGTATTTTGATAGTCACCACATAATTGAATCTGAAATGTTTCATTTATTCTTTATTCTGCAGGGATAGTATGTCAAATCAGTATGATTTAACTGTGCATAAATGCTGACATTTGAAGGACAATGACTATAGAAAAACTCACTAAATGTTATGGCATTTTTCAAGTTTGGTAGTAGCCTCTTCCACATTTGATTACAGACCTTCTGTGTATGGAGAAATGCCATAGTAGCAGATCAATTGTTGGAAAAGGCAAGGAGACAGAATATCATAACAAATTCACTGGAAATATTCCCCAGAAGGCACAATTTAATGGCTAGGTTGTCCTCTCAGGAGTACTTGTCTCCTTTTCCTACGTCCAGAGATATGGAAGACTGCAAGTTGATAGAGCAATTTGACTACCTTCCCTTTCCTGCCACCATGGTATTTGGGGGTATACTTTTAAAATATGTATGTCTGGACATGAAGATACACACCAGCTGGCATGTTTACAAGAGCACATGAACCCTGAAAAGCTCATAGGCAGAACTGTTTACCTCCCAGGTCTGTACTCATGGCTTCCATTACCACTCTTGGATCACATGCAAATTATGAATGAGGGAGTTGCTAGAAAAAAGAGTTGCAAGGAGAAATAGAGAGCAGAGCTGGATAAAATACAAAATCCTGCCTTTTCTTTCTTCTTTGACAGAAAATCTGTGTGAAACAGCAGAGCATGAGATAAAAAGAGAGTAGATAGCAGAAGAAAAATGCCTCAGGACACAGCAGGGAGAAGGACATTGTCAGGAATCTGTCGGTTCCAGAATGTGGACTCAGATGTAACCATAAAGTGTGTGCACATCACTGCAAATGTATGTGCTCATTTTCAAATATACGACCAGATAACCAGTAAACAGCTAAATACATTAAAATAGTGAAATGGCTAATGAACAAAAAGTGGAGAGCACAAAAAGAAACATCATAATACCATTTACAAGGACGTGAGGTTGCTGGAATACAACAACATGAGTTAGATCAGAGCCTGGCTAAGCACTAGCAAGAGAAACCCATGTTTTGGTGGTAGCCAGCAGGTTAAAAAAAAAGGAAGGCAAAAGCACTGTATGAACTGGCTTAATCAGCACTCCTTTGTAGCTGGTGTACAAAGACAAGCCCAGCAGTAAAAACACACCTCTCCCCAGCCACTGCTCTCTGTGATTCAGTACACTAACTGTAGACATTCCTGCACCACTGAATGTATTAGCTGGGAGAATAGGATTTGACTTTAGGATATTTACAGTCCTGTCAAAACCCCAACTTTCTTTTGTACTATTTAGAAGAAGTACATATCCTTTGGGAGGGTAGAGGCCTCTCTATGAAAATGGTTAACTCAACAGAAAGATGCAGCAATGAAAAATGGGCAGTAAAAAAGGAATTATACTGGTAAATCCTAGTTCTTTGTGCCAGAAACTGATAGCTGTCAGGCTGATCAGTGACGATGACAATGGCCACAGGTCTATGTAAAGAAGTCCCAGAGCTTGCATCACTCAGATTCTCAGTGACTTGACAGGTATGTGAGTTTTGATACATCCCTGAGTATGACTCTGGAGGTAGTTGAAGAACTTGTTTGAAATATCAATCTTTAATGAACCCTGGGACTTTTTTCCAGCAGCTTAGAGAAGGAAAAGTTTTTATTTAAGTTTGCCAGGTTCCTGACATAACACATCAAAGTCACCCTAATAAAAATATTTGTACTTTTTCAACATACTTTAAATGTTTTAATTTGGTTATCCATATACATAAAAACTACGTATCTTTTAACTACTTGTGATAAAGTATGCAAGTCAGCATATATTATGCCTTTTTTCTTCAGCTGCATCATATTCCCCTTGGTCACCTTTTCTATTTCATGTTTCTCAACTCAAAAATAAAATAGCAATTAACTTGTAGAATTACAAAAAGCACTGTTGGGACCCTCAGTTCACTAAGAGGTTTTAACCTGACCAGATCCACCTGGGATCCCCATCCACACCCCTTGGCACCCAGCCCGTGCCTAAGCTCTGTCTGAATTTTTGTGCCTCCCTCACTCTCCAGCCCTGCCTCTGCCTCTGTCCTGTCCTCAGATCTCTCTAGGAGTCCTGTCTCCTAGAGTTCTTAGAAGGACCATGGACCTGACTCTGTCTTGCCCAGGACAGTCTAAGACTGTCAGCATCCTACTTTTCCACCCTGCTGACATCCCACACTGTGGATCTGTGCTGGTTGGGGGTAGCGTCATCCCTGCCTGTGCTACCTTTGGCTCCTGGTTTGTCTTCCTTTATGGAGCAGCCCCACTCCTGCTGATCCCTGGAAAAGTTTTAGGTTTGGAAAGGAATAGTCTTATGATATGCTATGCTGGGGTGCTGAATTTATCATATTTCAGTGCAAGTTAAGTAGAGGATACTTAATATCAGAAAATACTAAAAATATCTGCTATATTCCCATCTTTCAGTGCCTTTTGTAGCTTCTTGGAACTAAACACAGTGGTAACATACGGAATTCCCTGGATTTTGTGCAACATCTTTTTTTAAGAGATGGGGTTAATTTTGAATTGGAAGTCCCATGTCCCACTACATACAAAAAGGCAGAAACCAAGAGGTTTCCAAATTGTGAACTTGAAAGAAAAGATACTGGGTTTTGCAGTAGAACAATAATCATTCTTTAGCAAAGCAAGCAAAATCTTCTTGGGAGTATCATCGGAAATCACAGAATATTGTCTGAGTTTGTTCTGTGATATATCATCATACAACTTGAATTCTTGATGCAAAACTCTAGTGTAGGATGGTTGCTGAGTGAATGTTATCCTGATTTCATATGGCCTGACAGGAAGCCTTTTGTCCTTCTTTAAAAGAAAGAACAATTAGAGGTATTGGTTGAGGAAGGGCCTCCAATACAGGGTTAATGCTCACTGAAGTGAGTTCAGCAGAAAGGTCCCAAGCTGGCCAGGGGCTGGACGAGTTGCGCTACCAGCAGTTGCTGAGGAAGCTGAGCTTATTCAGCCTCGAAGAGATTTTTGCGGGTATCTAACAGTGGTCCTTCAGCGTGTACAGCTGGTCCTCAAGAAGATGGAAGAAGGCTTTTCATAGCAGTGCACAGTGGAAGGCTGAATTGAAATGAGAGATTGTCATGTCAGATGCAAGGAAAACCTTGACCTCCATGAGGACAGCCAAACTGTGGAACAGGCTGCCCAGAGAGGCTGCACTCGCTCTGTCCTTGGCAGCTTTTGAGATTGCCCTGAGCAATCTAGTCTGACCTTAGAGCTTCCATGCTGTTAGCAGGAGACTGGACTAGAGACCTCCTGGGATCCCGTTCAACCTTGGATGCTGCTTTGGTCACACTTTACTTCTAATTTAATGCAGTAATAATATTATAGTTGGCAATAATATGGTTCATAATATATCATTCATAACAATACAGCTCATATAAATCAATTAAATTGATGTAAGCATCAGTGAAATGTTTCATTTTAAACACAACCTACTAATGTTAGTTTGAGCCTATTAGCCTAACACAGGGACAGAGAGCTGGAAGGAAGGAGATCAAATGAAAAAACAGAGAATTACATATTCAAAATCCCTGGTGGAGACTAAACAAAAACCCACCCTTTTTATCTTTTATCTTATATTTAAGACAGAAAAGAGATTTTAAGTCTCAGGACACTACTTTTCAAGGCAGATAAAATATTCCTTTGAATTTTCAAAAGCGGTGTTTTAGATTTAAAGTGAAGCAGCTTCAGTGTCATTTTATATTTAAAATAAGAGCTAGAGCAAATCATCCTGTTGCAGAAACCGGATGGCTTACACATCTGAATAAACAGTGGGTGACAGTTTAACATTTGAAATTTCTAAGAAATTCTTTCCTGAGAGTTATGCCAGGGACAGCAATCAAACAGTTTTACTCTCCCTCTAAGTGCTAAATATATATTTAATGCATTTACAGATCTGATGGGCTCTGGAAAAGGGCTGGGGTATTAAGAAAAATAATTTTGTTCACATCCTGCCTGCAAAATTGCCAGCAGTTCGTTCATTCACAGTTTCTAAAACAGCAAAAGTTTTTCTTCTCCTCAGTGCCCCCTAAAGCATTAATTTACTGCTTTGAATGACTTTCTAAAGCTTGTAATTGGACCATCCACAGGAGCTAATCAGCTATCACGAAAATCCATGCAGATGAAGATCAGGGAGACAAGTTCATGGCTCAAAAGCATATATTTAAGAAATCCGTCTCCCTCTATAATAAAAACAGTAATTAAAAATATCAGAGCAGTTTAACTTTATCCTTTCCAAAAGGCTTTAGACTCCGCTTGAGGGTGAAGAGACAGTATCACCCTCCTTTTCCCGTCTGACAGCCCGAGCAGGGAGCTCCCCGAAGGCTATAGGCGGCGCTGCCGCACCGCAAATGCGGACGACAGCGGCGCACCCCCCTCCACACCGCTGCCTTCACTCCTTTCCCTCCTCCCCTTCGGCAGCAGGATGAACGGCTCTGCTGCGCGCAGCCCTGTGCACCCCGCAGCCCTTACCGGCTCTCTCTTCGTTATCGTAGACAGGCTCCCCGACCCATCTGAGTTCTTGTGGCCACAATGCCAGGAGGCTGGAAAAAGGCGCTCTAAAATCTTTATTTTTTTCAAGAATCAGCTTTCTAGCTTATTATGGCTTTCTTGTCCTAACATTGCTGATGCTTGCTCTAATTTAAGAAGGAAAAATTAATTCAAGATTTTACTGTAGCTACTGCCATAACTTGTACTGAATCGTGCAAGCTTTCCTGTAACCATAGGACAAAGGCATTGTCTGCTGTCGTTTATTGTTGTCAACAATAAATGTTGATTTATTTATATCTTGATTTAAAAAGTACACATATTTCTTTTATTGTGGCATGGAGTCCACTCTTTTCTTAAGAGAGCACAAAATAATATCTTTTCGTACAGTGCCATTTGACTGAATCTACCATCTGCGTTCCTTCTACCTTAAGATGTTAATGTAAAAAGAAAATACTGCTTAGGAGCTGAATTCACATGATTGACAAAGAAGTTGCTGTAGTGTAACCCTTTATAAAAGAAACTTCTGTTGAATTTCTGCCTCATAAATAAGTGGTGTACTTGCAAAATACTTGTGATCACATCCCTGAAAATAAATTGCTGTTCCAGATATTCTGTCCTTTCAAATAACATAGTGTGTTTATACATTTGACAAATAGTGTATGTATTTCCTGGTGACCACAAAAGACCTAGGAGATTGTAAGAATTTCTGGATGTGTTATTTTTTCTTCCGTTTTTCCTCAATACCAGCTGTCTTCATTTTCTTCTAAGTTTGCCTCACAGCTGTAGGATGCAACATATGCAGTGAACCTACAAGGTGGCATATTCTAGTCTGAATTTGATCTGATTTAGATATTTTCACGGTTTGTTCAAACACACTGTATTGAAAAGAATAGCTGCTAAACACCCATGGCTCTCAAGCAGCTCTCTCCAACCTTATTTATTTACATCAGTAAAATAGGCTCAAAATGTAAAAGATTACTGACATATGGCAACACAGATTAAAAATCTAAATTTCATCCAACCTGCTTTCCCTTTACTTGTCTTCTGCTACTCAAATGCACTGCCAGTACGTCAGCTTTTGGATTGTCTGATTTAATTTTGCAGCTTCACTGCCTAGCAAAGGCTAATCTTCCATGTGAAACACAGTTCCCTGTTGAGGTAGTGCCGAGAACACAGAGATATATAACCCTGGTTCCATAGTCATACCCCCTCAACGTGTACAAATCAAAAAGGTCAATCTTGGAGCATCTGCTGGTGTTCTACACATCAAGCAGAGAGCATGAGTGCTTACTGGATGCTAGATACTAAGAAATGGAAGTGAGTGTCATCTCTGATCCCAAACTAATTACAATGCTCCAACTTTTTTATTCAACATCAGAACTGAAAATTGATGCTGATTTATTCATGTATTCCCTTAGCATTTAAACATAGATATTTTCTGTGTGCTACCACTAGTAACAGGTGCTCAACGTAGTTTTTCAAAAATCAGGAGATATAGCCACCATCCTTCATTTACACTAGCTATGAAAAATTATTCAAGCTTAATTGCCAAACTATTTAGATGAAACAATACCACCTTCCACCTTTGTCATGAATGAGTGGTTTAGGACCACTCAAAGAATCACCATCAAAGGTATTAGCCAAAGTAGTTTTAAAATTAATTTATAAAAGTGAGATTTAAGAAAGTTCAGTGGCTAGGTTCACCAAATTGTTTAGTACATGGATGAAATATACAAAGGAAAATTGAGGTAGAACTGAGCTAAAATGACTTATATAGAGACTGAAGATGCAAAAGGGGAAGGGAGACTCTCTTTTGAGTCATCAGGTTCATAATGGACACCTTGCTTACTAAACTCATGATGGAGGTTGGGTGTGGCCAGGTCCA
Organism: Pezoporus flaviventris; assembly: GCF_033815535.1. Lineage (NCBI taxonomy): Eukaryota > Metazoa > Chordata > Aves > Psittaciformes > Psittacidae > Pezoporus > Pezoporus flaviventris. Next base: position 20,086,416 of record NW_026892550.1, on the reverse strand, counting down.
ATCTTAGTCACAGACTTGGTCAATGGTTTAAATGCCCTGTGTCTAAATGATTACATGTGTAATAAATTAGGATCACTAAGATATCAGCAAAAGGTGAACATAATATGATGTCGTAAAAGTACCACACCATGACAGATAGGATTTTTACAGGGCTTTTGACCTAGCAGAATCTGCAATTTTAAGGTGGATCTAGCAGCTTTCTAAGGTGGATCTCTGTTGTGGTTTAACCCCAGCCAGCAACTGAGTACCAGACAGCCACACAGCTACCTCCCCCCAACCCCAGGTGGGGATGGGGAGGAGAATTTGGGAAAGGTAAAATCTGCAGATTGAGATAACAACAGTTTAGTAACTAAAATAAATAAAATATAATAGGAATAATAATAACAATAATAATAGGAAAAAGAAAGAGGAATAAAATCCAAGAAACCCAAGTAGTGCACAATAAAATTGCTCACCACCCACTGACCAATACCCAGCCTGATCAGAGCAGCAATCAGTCCCTTCTGGGTAACTATCTCCAGTTTATATAATGAGCATGATACTCCATGGTATGATATACACCTTTGGCTAGTTTGGGTCAGGTGTCCTGGCTCTGCTTCCTCCCAGCTTCTTATGACATTCCTCATGAGAAACTGGAAAGTCCTTGATCAAGGTGAGCATTACTTAGCAACAACTAAAATACTTCCTGTCATGGTTTAAACCCAGTCAGCCATAAATCACGCAGTCGCTCTCTCACCTCCCCACTTCTTGCCCTCCCCCTGTTCCCAGAGGAATGGGGAAGAGAATCAAAAGAATGCAACTCCCACGGGTTGAGATAAGAACAGTTTAGTAACTAAAGTATAACACAAATCACTACTGCTACCACCAATAATAATAACGATAAGGGAAATAACAAGGGAAGAGAATACAACCGCTCACCACCCACCCACCGATAACTCACTCCACCTGCCTGACCGAGCACCCACCGATACCTCGTCCAACCCTGCAGCCTCCCAGCCCTTCCGGGTAACTCTCAGTTACATCCTGGGCATGACATGCTATGGTATGGAATACTCCTTTGGCTAGTCTGGGTCAGGTGTCCTGTCTCTGCTTCCTCCCGGCTTCCCCTCCTCCCTGGCAGAGCATGAGCCTCACAAAGTCCTTGGTCAGAGTAAACATTTGAGCAGTAACTAAAAACATTGATGTTATGAGTGCTGTTCCCAGGCCGAAAGTCAAAACCACAGCACTGCACCAGCTACTAAGAAGGAGAAAAAAATGGCTGCTACTGCTGAACCCAGGACACTGTCTTATCAGTGTTGTTCTCAGAATAAAGACAAAACACAGCACTGTACCAGCGACTGGAAAGAAAATTAACTCTATCCCAGCTGAAATCAGGACAGTCTCATAAATCTGAGCATTTACAGTGTTAGTCAATAGGACTTACTACGGTCACAACAGTGATTTAATTACTGCTCTGACATGACATTCACACTATGATTGCTATAGTGTTTCTAAATCAATTCACACAGATACAAAGGTATATATATGTGTATAAAGGTATACCTGTTGAAAACTCCCCTTACATTCAGTGAGATATTCACTTCAAATGTCCTCTGAACTTCACAAACTTGAGAGTTTGTGAGCTCTGAGAGGTGTCATACTCAGAGGGAGGTGCCAGTCAAAGACCACTGAGGTCTAGGAAAATTCAAAGGGCCTCACTGAGGACTGTTGTTCGTAGGGTTGCAAGATGATTTGCTTTAGTCATCAGTACATTTCCATCTTGGCCAGAATCTGAGTCAGTAATTAATTACCAGAATTTTTAAAGTTCCACTTACAGTGGTGCTGTTCCACTTGGGCTACAAACAAGATAAGGAATGTTCCAAGGCTGTCAGGGAATAACTGATTATTCTCACTCTTACTTCCCACCTTGATGAGGCAACAGGATTTCCTGGTACGATCAGTGTTGCTCCCACCTTAGCCATGCAAAATTACCTGGTAAGGTCAAGGGCTGCCTCACCACCCAACTCATTACACAGAGGCCAACGCCTGATGGGAATTCCTGAGATTGTAGAGTGGCCAGGGAAGGTGCGGAGGAGGAGGTGGACATGCACCACACAACCTTCTGTGTTTGACTAGACATTCACGGGCTAGTGAATTCATAATCATTCATTCATGCAAAGCTTTGAATGTAGAAATGTTTGCCTGGGGAAAAAACAAGTGCCTAAGATAGAAAATATAATACATAATTAGTAAGGTACTGGAGCACAGGAGAATGGCTGTGAGAGTTGTAGAAATCACAGAAATTAGAGCCAGAAGGATGTCGAGTTGTTTATCCTTTTCCACCTGATAAATGTTTGTCTAACATCTAAGAAAGAAAATTTGCTCTCAGTGCCAGCTTGAAAGATTTTGGAGGAATGATCAAGGTAACTGTTGTTTGCTTTCCGCAGCAGTTCAGAAGCTTGCTCATTCTTTGTAAGTAAATGGATTACATCAAAGGCACCTGACTCCATCACCACCTTCCTCTTAACAGAATCAATAAACAGTGCCCTGAGCTTTGACCAAGTACTCTGGTCAAAGACAGTAAAATTACTCTGTGAAATTTCATTTTTACCTTGATTCCACTGGATGATGATTTCAGTATTTTTCTGCCAGACAAAGGCGACTAGTCATCTTCACATCTCAGGAGAGATGTCATAGTTGCAGACTGTGGATGAATAAAAACTACAGGGTATTGATAATTCCTGACATTAACTAGATGCTGGCTGTGGATCAAGTTCCTTCAGCTTAATGTGTCTTGCACCATTAACAACTTAGAACTGACTATACTTTGTAATGGTATATGCAGAGATTTTCCTTAATGCTACTGCTTTTAGATTAGGTGACTTATTTATGTAAAGGCTATGCTGTCACTAGCAATTCCCATTGAAAGTGTTGGTGTGCCTCTTCACATGACAGTGACAAATGCTGGGAACATATGAAGCTATCATTTCACACATGTTAAAAGCACATGGAAAAACTTCTGTTGCGGTTTTAATAAAAAAAAAGTAGGGTTAATTCCACCTTCTCTGTAGGAAAAAAAATATTCTATCTGATAAAGGTAAGTACCTTTTCCTGTTTCCACAAAACTGCTTTAAAAATTCATCAGTTTCTCTGTCACCAAAGCAGCCAATAACATACTCACCTGATGCAGCTGGATAGGCTTTTAATCTCCGCATTGCTTACTGTTGCTCGTAACTTCTTTCTCCAGATGTAGTTATACTTTGCAAAATACTGGTATTCCTCTACTAGCTTTCCACCTACTTCTAATATGACATAATGTATCCTGGTTCTCTTGTAGCTGTTATAATCCTTCAACTGCTGCTTTCACAGATTTATGCTCTTAAATACAGCCTTTAGGAGGTGTTGTTTCCTATGCTACACATCTGCTTGTGTGATATAATAGCTCGGCAATATATTTTGCCATATGTAGCACTGCAAGCTATTGATGACCAGCATTGCTGTCCATGAAGAATTGTTTCAAAGATGCTTTTTTTTTTTTTTTGGACATAAATTTAATGTTAAAGGGTAGAGATGCCTCAGATTAGAATTTCAAATGGTGAAGTTGTACTAATTTACCCCAGTGGGGCATCAAATGCTGCAGGCTTTTCTTTTGTGTTTGTTTTTTGTTTTTTGTTTTTTTTACTAATGCATACAATTTAAAACAGCCTAGCAATGAGGATAAACTTACTATTCAATGTCCAATAAAATTTGTAACTTCCATGACTGTCAGGAAGTGGTTATCAGCTACAGTATACCACAGTATAAACTGCACAGAAAATTCCTCCTTTATTTTTTTGTCTAATCTGTGAAGCATTACATCCACAAAAAGCATTATTATGTTTTCAAACATAAATATAACAAAATGGCAAGCAGATTCTGGGTAAAATAATACTGGCCTTAGTCTGCTAGATTTTATGACAGTTGAAAAAAAGTAGAAACTCCTCAGAATCCAAAGACTGTTCTGAAGGAAAAACAGTGAGAGAACTTTCTGTAACATAAAAGCCTGTTAATTATTAATATTATTTAAATAATGGTGACTCATCTTCTGTCATTGTCAAATATTACTTTGAGAGGAGCTGTTTTCACCTTTATTGTGGGCTGCCTTTCTTTTTCTTTGCTTTCATACTATAACCTACTCCCTTCCCTGTTTTGTTTCATATTTATTTGTGAAGCAAAATCACTGTAGATGATCCAAATCTAATTATACCTTCATTAATATCAGGAAAACTATCTTAATAATAACCAGAACAATAGGATATTTAAATAACAGGAAAGCTAAAAAGATAGTCAAATATGGGTCTTTTAAGAAAAAATGCATGCCCAGAGGAAAAATCAGTAATTATATATACTTTAATCTTTGTGGGATTATGCGGGGGGGGGGGGGGAGTGTTTTAAGCAATATAAATTAACAAGAAAGACCAGGTGTTAAGCATTAAATAGCTAATCCCAAATGAAATGTGCTGATACATACTGCAAATATAGCTAAAAATATTTACACAGGTGTATACAAATTAATTGGGCAAATAAGTTGGGCACTTGCCTTGCTCTGTCGTCATCAGCATAGACATTGCAATGCAGAGGGCTAAAGTTACCTTTATTGATGATTCTGAAAATGCTGAATGTGTGCTGGTGAGTAGTCTGCAATGCCGTAATAAATGGTCTATATTTATCCTGTTTGTGCCAGTTTTAAAGAAATGTTAAAGCTGCAATTGATGTCTGCAATTGTTTCGGAAAGTTTTACTGATACGACTTGATTCCTTTCTGTATATCCTGGACTAAGACATTTCACTGAAATTCATTACTTGACATATTGTGTTAAGGTATATCCTTTAAAAGCAGAACTTTGGTTTTGAAGACTTAAACTGAAGGGCAAACATCATATCCCAAAGTCATTTGATTCAGTATTTAATTATCAAGTTGGAACAAATCACCAAGGAAATTAACCCATGTTATGCACAAAGTCCATTGAGTATTCGATGAAAGGCATTACTCTCTCAGGAAATAATGTGATTTAAGGAGTAAGAAATGGAAGCTGCAACCTGTTTTATGCAAAATTCTCGTCCATTGGTACTAACTGATCCATGACATCTTACTGTTATTTAGAGGGGGACAAAATGTTATCAATGGGTTGATTGTGGAATTTTTAAGTAACAGTTTTCTCCAAGTGCTTGTTAGTAAGGCTAATAATTATACTATTTGTCCCCACAAAGCCTTATTATTTCACTATATATATGTAATGCATATATTGTATCATTATATTGATATTTTTTATTTATAGTACATATATTACTTTAAGAAGGGGAAGGAATGGAGAGAAAGAGGGGTTGAAGGAAAACAGGGAATTCAAAGCAAAGAACAAAAGTTGAGTCCCTAAATATGGTGTTATGTTCTTTCTGAATTTGTTGTGTAGTTATCTGCCCATGACATGTACCTTTATTATCTACATGTAAATTTTTTTGCAAATGAAGAAAAGGATTGGATCAGATTTTGTTTTCCAGCTTGGAGCCTCGGCCCACTAATAGGCTTTTGCCATTTATTCCTAAATGAGAAAAATAAGATTTCTCACTGTCATTAGTCAGCTCTATGGCTCTACATTTATAATAATCATGCTGTCTGACACAACAGATTCTGGAAAAAAAATTCTTTAGAATATTAATTTCATTGGTTAAATGGCTTAAAAATCACCAAATACATATTAGTAGCAATTCCACAGCAGGGACCATCACTGGGGTTTTAATTTGTTTATTGCCTTCTAATGAATCCCTCCAGAGTTCCCTCATACTTTTATAGCTGGTCTGTCACAGGTAAGAGTGGATAAGAATGTCCAAGGGCACCTTCACAATACAGTATAAATCTGCAATACACAGATTATGTGGTGATAAAACAACTTGATAGAAAAAGAAATCATAGTTGATGTTGAATTGTGTTTCTAGGTTTGAGAATGATTTAAAACTTTATGCCTGAAGCTTGTGGGGAGTTAATGCTCTATGCACTGGCAACTAGAAACTCCGATCAAAAAACTCCAGACAATGAATACATCACTCTGCAAGTTAATTTCATCTTGCAAATGCTCAAGAACTTCTCAAAGTAGCCATTTTTTAAATATTGCATAGTAGTAATGTATACAGTAAAACTAGTTGCACCAACACTGTGAACAGTCTATATTCATAATTTAAAAGGAATCACTGACTCATTAAAATGTGCTCTTGCTAGTGTATTTTTAATAAAAGTTTATAAAAATTCCAAGCTAACTCCTCCTTTGTTGCTTACCATCAGATTAAGACATATTTTTGCTGTTTCTGAAGCACTATAAAGTTACAGGAGAGATCCCAGCACCGAATAACCAATACAAAAAGTATAAAAAAGCTTTTTTGTAGTTTGTCAGCTGAATAAACAGACATGCTGTCCAATATTTCAAAGGTTTCGAAAGACTGGAAAAACAATCAAGTTATTGTGGATAAAAGGCTGCTGCACAGCAGCTGGGCCATGATTGACTCAATTTCCTAGTATGTAAGTGGCTTTTTTTAATCTTTCAGTGCAGATTGAGGTAACTCCAATTACTTTATTTTCCATGATTGACTGATAATACCTATATAAAGATTTACCATTTTAAACTGGCATATGGTAAATTGTTCATGTAGCTAAACTACATGAACTGTGTTCAAGGTCAAATTGGATGGGGCTTGAGCAACCTGAGCTAGCGAAAGATGTCCCTGCCTATGGCAGGGTGATTGGACTAGATATCTTTACAGATCCCTTTCAACCGAAGCCATTCTATGATTCTGTAAAAGGACCGTTGTTTTTTAAGTTACACACATGGTTTTAAACAAAAATGCCAGGTATGTTATAATCCTCTTATAGTGCAGAAGTCTCTAAAGGGGTATTGAATGCCTCACACTGCCACAGAAGTGGTAAAGGAAAATTTGTAATGAACAAATCTCAGGGTTTTTTATTCTTTTTCAAGGAAATCTCATTACCGATTATAAAGCTCTTCAGCTCTATTTAGAGTGCTTATAACATAAATGTTTTTATATCAGACATCTCTGATTCTGCATAGAAAAAAATGCTGAGTTTATAGTTTTATTGTTGGTTTCAATAACAGTTACCAAAAAAAAAAGTCTTTGCAGATTAGCTTAACCTAGAGCATAAGCTAGAGCAATATTTGACTTGCAGGTACGTTTGTACTATTGGGCCAAGTTGTTCCCTGTGATTTCCCATTAGCTTTATTAATATTCCGGATTTAATCAATTAATGAATTAATCTGGACCATTTTCTTTTCTATAAATTCTGATTGTGAATGGATACCTTGCTTCAGGATGCTGAGAGGGCTGGCCAAGAAAAATGTTAGCAATGTAATTCTATTAACTTGACCCACGTGATATGACTGTAAAGTGAATTTTATAGCTGCATTGGCAAACTATCTACATTAGTTAAAGACCTGGTTTGGGTGTAAATTAGGAGACTTAAATTATTTGTTGGTGATATAGGCTTCAGTAAAATTAACTGGACTTAGTTTCCGGTCATAAAATCTCAGAAGTCATGCTGACAATATGAAACACACTGTCAACATTGGTTGTAATTTAAAGGAAAAGTGGCCAGCACTTACAGCAGGGGAGGGGAAAATATTTTGCCCATAACTGTAACTTAAAAACAGAATTGTAAATTAATCTATTCTTAACACACCACAGCATCTGCATGCAAAATGAAGTCAGCAGAGTTTCATTTTTTCTGTTAAGGTATATTCTACTTTAAATTCATTTTATTAGAAACGGAGTTCAGTAAATATGTTCTTATCTCAACCCATGCTGGGGGAAGAAGAGGGGGTGAGACAATGGCTGTGTGGTTCTGAGTTGCTGGCTGGGCTTAAACCACTATAAGTTTATATTTGTCTATCTTATTTCTTGGCTATAGTTTAACTCCTGACTAACCTAATAGGAAAAATCCCCCTTACAATACCAGTATATATGAAGAGATAAGATTTATCTTCCTACTGATATTTATACAGTGAAGGTATTTTTGCAGAAGTTTTTATGAGAAAGATGACACTTCCAAACAAACAATCACTTATGTTATTTTAAGAATTATGATCTCTCAAATACTTGCAATAAAAACTTATTGGGAGATATTGCTTTCACATTACAAACTAGTTCTTGGTAGTGATTGATACTAAAATAATTCTAGTTGAAAAGATTACATTTTCTGTTACAGATTGAAATTTGAAACAGTGACATGAATTCACTGTTATTCGTAAGCTATAAATTAAATGCATTCCCCTGTAATGTCTGAGATCAGAAAAAAATGGGTTTAAAATTTAAAATGTAATTTTGCCATTTTGAATATCAATTTTCTGAACTGAAAATCCAAATTCTTGATAAAAGTATTATAACTCCAGTATATGTGTGTGTTGTTTAAGCACTCATGCGCTCTTGCGAAGCACACACACAGGGTTCAGCTAGTAGAGAAGATTGGAATAGAGATGGATTTGAATACCATTCATAGGAGGGAGGTAGACATTCTAAAAAGCTGTATAACATTGTCTCTATTTATTGTCTCTTGATATTGCCAAGGTGCATAAGAGACAGTATTTTCTTTCTCTGTAAAATCCCGGCAGTTAGAAAAGACAAGGTAAAAAATAAAATTGAGAAGGACAGCAATAACAAGAGATGACTTACATGGAACGTTACGATTGCATAACTCTGCACAACAGTAGTTAACGTTAGCTTACTGCCAACAGAAAAGGATATTTTGAGATGTATCTTCAAAAATGTTTCTGGTATCTAGTTCTTAGTTCTTACCAGTATTTGCATTAATAACCTGAGTGATAAAATGAGCTATTTGATTTGTGCATAACAAAAAGATAAGCAGACATGCTGGAACATTAAAGGAAAAGATTTATTTTTTTTTTCTGTCAAATTGAAGAAATGTTCTGAAAAAAATAATGAAGGTGAATTTTGAAACAGAGTAGATTTCCACGAGTAAGTGTAAATAATCAGTTTTGCTATCAGAATATAAAATCAGCTGAACTGGGTCTCAGTCGTTAGAAAGAGATTTAGGAGATTAGAATGTTCCAGTGTTTGTCAATCCACGTAGTAAATAAATTTTCCTTAAGTTCAGACAGAACTTCCTGTATTTCAACCAGACTTATCACAGTCTGGGTAGCCGAACCCCCTGCTCAAGCAGCGTCACCCATAGCAGGTTGCCCAGGGCCATGCCCAGTTTGGTCTTGAATGTCTCCAAGAATGGAGGCAACACAGCCCCTCTGCTTAACCTGTGCCCATAGTCAACCACTCTTACAATAAAGAAGTTTTTCATATCAAATTTCAACTTATACCCAATACCTCTTATGCTACTGAGCACCACTGAGATGTGCCTAGCTCCATATTATTTGCAGACTTCCAGCAGGCATTCATGTGCATTAGTAAGATCCCCCCGATCATTCTCTTCTTCCAGCTGAAGTCTCACCTCTCACAACCTCTCCTCATTTGAAAGATACTCCAGTCATCAGAGAAGGCTGTATCCTTGAATTCCAATATTTTTTATTCCTTTTATGATTACCATCTAGGGGATAAAACCAATAATAAATGTGATAAATGATAGCAAATTGAGGTTAAAAGCATGGCTGCTTATTCATGCATTGTCTGGGTTTTTTTTTTTATCTCCCTGAATCTTGTATTCTGTGTCTTTAGGTTTCAGAGGCAAATAACATTCTGAGTCAAAAACAGATTATTAAACCAGAGGTATTGGTGGGTCATGCTGTCTTGGATAAAAGTATATGACAACATGAGCTCATCATCTAAGCATGTGTATTTCTGAGCATTTTCTAAGCAGACTCTCAAACACTGAACAGAAGTGGGAGGTCTTGCTTCAATCCTATTCTTACACTGCCAAGTGTTCTAATAAGAGATAATACTTTACTAGACAAAAATCTACATTGTTAAAAATTATTTTCAAATTTGTTTTACAAAGATGCTGAGTTTAACACATACTTTGGTAATTACTTGCTCCCTAACACTTTTGGAAACAGATATGCAAATATTTTTGTTTGTTTGTTTTGTGAAAAAATATGGCATGTCAAGTCGAAATGTTATTTCATAGCTCTTTTTAAGTAAGGAAATACATCTTTTAAATGACTAAACTCAGAATAGGATTTAACTTCTATTGGTAAAATAGAGATTCCTCTTTATACCTTAGAGTTTAATAATTAGGCACCTGCTGGTCTCCACGAACCTCAGTTTCAAATTTTACTATTCCCTTGATCAGAACTGTGACTGAGCTGGAGACTTTCAGCTTCATAAAGAGTGACCTCATCAGTAGCTGTTACAGCTATTATAAGCTAGAGCTTTTCCTTCCTTAGGAGGCCTACAGCCCAGGTGCGTTTCTCAAATAAAAGCCATACCACCAACCTACATAAGATGATTCTTACATACTGTCTAAACCAGTGAATAGTCACTTCTAAAAAAAATGGAACAGCTACATCAGGAGAGACAGTTTTCCCTTAAATTTAGAAACCACAGCATGACTGTAGAGCTGAAAGTATTTGGATGATGTAATGCATTGTCATGCAAGGTGGTGGAATGGGGATAGGGACACTTTTTAAGATAAGCCTCTTTCCCCCTGCTATCTCTAGCACTTGGCATTCAGTTACAGGATGCTAATCTGTTTTGTATTATAACTGTTCTTAGCTGCAAGTGACTTGTGATCTGAAGTTTCCTCTAAGATAAGCTGTTTGGCAAAAAGAGAGGCCTGTAACACTCATACAATTAGTAATGGCTTGTCTTGAACCTGAATATATATGTATATATATTTACAAATACATTAGCAATAAAGAGAAGGCCAAGGAGAACCTCCATCCTTTACTGGATATCAGGGAAACCTAGTGATTGAGGATGAGGAAAAGACTAGAGGTACTTACTGCCTTTTTTGCATCAGCCTTTAATAGTCAAACCAGCCACCCTCAGTGTACTCAGTCCTCTGAGCTGGATGGCAGAGGATGTGGGTCCCTGTTCCAGAGTTCAAGGATTCCAGGTGAGAGAAAATGAGAGACAAATAGAGAACTCTCAACTTGTTTATTAATATAGGGAAATACAGAGAATCTAACAGGCACAGTAAAGGATATTTCTGAAGAGTGTATATCTTACCAACCCCAAGGACCCTGTGAAGATGATCAGAAAACCAGTTCCGAGGTAGTGCGAGGTGGCAGGTTCAACCTTAGCAGGCATCCCTGTGGAGGCAATGTTGACCTGGTTGGTATGAGGTTCTGCCTCCCTACATCGCATGAGGCTCAGGTTTTTATACTGACAAAAATGCACACTGATTCTGATGCGGGGGGCCAGCCCATGTCAGAAGAAGTGGCAAGCAATATCTAGAAAGGTCTCCAAGGGTCAAGACTTCTCCGGGGATTTCTAAAGCAGACCTTTGTGCGTAGGAACCAAAGCTGGACTTTCCAGGGAGCAGCCAAAGCAGGACTCTCCAGGGAGGAGCCAAGGTGGACAAACAGTACTTTTCTATCTTTGTGTGTTTCATCACACACCATTATCTATTGCCCCTGACACAGACCCTGAGAACTACAGGCCTGTCAGCCTGACAGTGCCGGGGAAAGTCATGGAGCAGGTGAACCGAAGTGAGATAGCATCATAGAATCATAGAATAGTTTGGGTTGAAAGGACCTTAAGATCATCTAGTTCCAACCCCCCTGTCATAAGGAGGGACTACTCATCCTAGACCATGTCACCCAAGGCTCTGTCCAACCCGGCCTGGAACACCGCCAGTGATGGAGCATTCACAACTTCTTTGGACAGGCTGTTCCAGTGCCTCATCATCCTCACAGTAAAGTACTTATATCTAACCTGAACTTCTCCTGTTTAAGTTTGAACCCATTATTCCTTGTCCTATCACTACAGTCCCTAATGAAGAATTCCTCCCCAGCATCCTTATAGGCCACCTTCAGATACTGGAAAGCTGCTATGAGGTCTCCATGCACTCTTCTCCAGGCTGAACAGCCCCAACTTTCTCAACCTGTCTTCATTCGGGAGGTGTTCCAGCCCCCTGATCATGCTCGTCACCCTCCTCTGGACTTGCTCATCGTAAAGCATGTGTGAGAAAATGAGGGGATCAGGCCCAGCCAGCATGGGTTCATGAAGGGCAGGTCCTGCTTGACCAATCTGATCTCCTTCTATGATAAGGTGACCCTCCTGTTTGTTGTGGGAAAGGCTGTGGACATTGTGTAGTTGGACCTTTGTAAAGCACTTGGCACTGTTTCCCACAGCATCCTGCTGGAGAAACTGCCTGCTCATGGCCTGGATAGGTATATTCTATGCTGGGTAAAAAACTGGCTGGAGCCCAAAGACTGGTGGTAAATGGTGTCACATCTATTTGATGACAGGTCACTAGTAGTGTCCCTCAGGGCTCAGTATTCGGGTCAGTCTTGCTCAATATCTTTGTTGAAGATCTAGATGAAGAAATGGAGTGCACCATCAGTAAATTTGCGGACGACACCAAGCTGGGTGGGAGCATTGATCTGCTGAAGTATAGGAAGGCTCTGCAGAGGGATCTGGACAGGCTGAATCGATGGGCTGTGGCCAATGGTATGAGGTTCAACAAGGCGAAGTGCCAGGTCCTGCATTTGGGCCACAAAAACTCCATGCAATGCTACAGGCTTGGCAAAGAGTCGTTGGAAAGCTGCTCAGCAGAAAGGACCTGGGGGTGCTGATCGATGGAGCTGAACATGAGCCAGCTTGTGCCCAGGCAGCCAAGAAGGCCGATGGCACCCTGGTCTGTGTCAGCAATAGCACAGACAGCAGGGCCAGGGCAGTGATCATCCCCCTGTACCCAGCACAGGTGAGGCCTCATCTCAAATCCTGTTGTCAGTTTTGGCACTCCATTGCAAGAGAGATACTGAGTTGCTGGAGCAGGGCCAGAGAGGGGTAAACTAAGCTGGTGAAGGGTCTGGAGCACAAGCCTGATGAGGAACAGTTGAGGGAACTGGGGTGTTCAGTCTGGAGAAGACTTGGCGGGGGGACCTTATAACTCTCTGCAACTACCTGAATGGAAGATGGAGCGAGGAACTGGCTGGTCTTTTCTCCCAGGTAACAAGTGATAGGACAAGAAGTAATGGCATCAAGCTGCACCGGGGGAGGTTTAGATTGGATATTAGGAAAAATTTATTCAAAGAGAGGTTAGTCAGGCATTGGAACAGGCTGCCCAGGGAAGTGGTGGAATCACTGTCCCTGGAAGTGTTCAAAAAAGTGTTCAAAAAGATGAGGCCCTCAGTGACATGGTTTAGTGGTGATCTTGGCAATCCTGGGGTAATGGTTGGACTTGATGATCTTAAAGGTCTTTTCCAGCCGCTTTGATTCTATGATGCTTAAAGAGTGTACCTAGCTAGAGCATGGGAGCACGCCACAGAGCTGGACAGGGCCCACACAGGGATAAGGACAGGGGCTATGGGCAGGACCTGGAACACAGGAGGAGCTGGTTAACACCAGAGGGGAACAGATTAGCAGTGTTGGGGGAGGGGGCAGCAGCCTAGAAAGATCAGGCTGAGCTTGAGAATTCCAAAGATGTCAGTCTCCTAAACAGCCCTGCCACATCAATCTCCAATTACATATATGAGTTTATGTATATTTATGTACCTACACATTCACTTCTAGCAGTTTTAAAATTCTCCAGATCTGTTCATCCTGCTGTATTTGGTTTTCTTTGCTGCTTTCTGGATCAGAATTTGATCCTTCCATTCCTCTCTGCAGAAAAACACATGATGACCCAAGATTATGACATCCTTTTGTGTGAGAATATATCTTAGATGAAAAATACAATTTTCTATTGAGAATATTACCATATTGGAGTTACACTTGGCAAATACCCAGAATGAATATGAACTCTAATACTGTTTAACATCTTCTTTTTATTATATTTTATATCCTTTGAAGAGTCACTGTAAAGTCAATACAAATGAGGAATGTGAGTTGAGTATCTTGCATACTATTATGAAATTGTGTTGATTTGTCTGTTAAAAATAAAACTAGGGCCATCATCAAAACAGAAAACTTAAATATCTCAAAATATAATTGTCAACTTGGAGTAACTGCAGATTTATACTGTGCTACTATATAATGACTTTGTTCCCTTTAGGTACAATATACCCAGGAGCATTTTCCAGTGTAATAACTGAAGAACATCCCTTCTATTTTGGTGTAAAGAAAACGGCAAATATTGAATCACTAGCTAATGAAAAATTACACATCCGTGCCAGTAACATAATGCATCAGTAGTTAGAAAGCTATGTGCAAAATGTGCCAAGAAAAGCTTTATAGAAGTATATTAAGTTCCCAGAATCCATTTGAGGACTTTTAAAGTTGCAAATATTGATTGATATAGTTTAGATTGTCTCTAAATTCTGATTTTTTCCTCCAGTGTAGACCAGGAAAGCGCAAATTTAGTTACAGTGAATTAAATCTGAGTGCTAGGATGTGATATTCAAGTACACAATATCTGAAGAATTGCTGTCAGACTATTTCCCCCCCCCACACTATATTGTTCATTTTCATTTCATTTTTAACCTTTAGCATCTGTATAGGCCCAATTTCAAATGAAAATTTAGACAAACAAAAATGTGTGCATGGTTCTATGGTTCTATCAGGAAAAAATCAAACAAAAAAGATTGAATGGCTGTGACACAAAGAATATGTGCAGCGTAGCATGAACTCTTTAACTGCAGTTACGTGGAGAAGCTATTCAAAGTGCAAATTACATTATTACAATGGTGCCAGCGAGTGTGGGAGTTAGCTTGTGTAACTCCTTATCCAAATTGCACAAGGACAATTCAGTATCAAGAAAAGCAGTCTATAAAAAAGTGGCATTATCCACATACTGTCTTTTTGCCAAGGCTGAACTCAGCCAATAATACCAGATATTGCTGTGCAATCCACCTTTTTCAGACTTTTATGTGTAGTTTATAGAGTTCATCTGGTAATTCAAAGGAATAAGTTTGGATGAAAGGAATCTGCTTTTCTTTAGATTTCATAGCTTTTCTCAGTTACTTTGAGCTTTAAATGTGTGGATATTAAGTGCTGAGTTTCCAAGGGTGTATTTCTCAATAGTAATTGTTACAATGCCAGCATACAGCAGTCAGAATCTGGCTGCAAAAATTCTATTTATATAAACGCACACAGATATATATGGATGTGTATATTCAAGTAATCCAGCGTCACGAAATACTAGTAAATTAATGAAAGACAAAAAGAAGGATTTTGATGGTACTGAATATTTGTATAGAAAGTCATGTAAAAGAATTTATTAAAAAATATCATATTCTATCATCTCTATCCTCCTGTTTGTTCTCAGAGAGTTTAATTCTTCCAAATAGATAGTAAGGGTGCTGCATTGAATTTATCCAATATATAAGATTTCTTTGCTGGATCCTCTGATACTTGTAGGTGTTTTTAAGGCTGCTGGACCTAATTTAGGGGTTTATCTTCATTCTTTGGAATCCAGTGTATTGTTTTTTTTGCACTTCTAAAGAGTGCCCTTACCTCCAGTATTTTCCTACTTGCTGAAGGTTGGTAGTATCATCATATTTTGGTTTGACCTACACTTCTCTGTGAATTAAATCATTTATAGCATGTAACAAATATTGCTACCACAGGACTCACAACTTTAGGAAAATCCTAAATTTACGTGTGCCTAAGAGAGCTCTTTCAGAATTCTGTTTCTCTAGAGATTAATTTCTTGTATAACAGGTGCTAAAATGTACCAACCTAGGTGTTCTATTTACACTTATTAAATGGCTGAATATCAAGTTTTAAAATGTAATCTTTTCCCACTACTATTCTGAGTTGTTTTACTGAGGAAGGTTTAATAGAAAACTTATTCTTTCTCTACCTAATCTCATCGCTCAGAAACAGTCTGCCATTTAAGCTAACCAGGAAATGGGAAGTTCAGGTATTTGACTAAATTACAGAATAGAAAATAATTCAATACATTAGCCTTTCTGTATTTCATCCTTCATGCCTTTAGTTAGGTAACTGGCTAGAGGCTTTTTAAATACAGTATACAGGTTCATTGAACCAGTTAATCCCATTAAAATGTGCCAAACATAGATGGCTCAGTGATCTTTAGTTACCTATAACCCTGTAAAATATTGGTAAACTCAGACTGACTACATGGGTCATAAAAGCATCTGTTGTTCAAATAGGCAGACCCTATTTAAAAGTCTATGCTTTTAAAAATGCAACTTGTTTTCTACAAAGCAGCACAGTCAAAACACCTCTTTCACCTAATATGAGTCAAGCTTGTCTGCATCCACTTAGCAGTACTGACCTCTCTGGATGGACTAACATCCTGGGCAACTTCACTGTCACACTTTTATGACTTAGCAAGCCAGGGGTAGTTTTCCTGCAGCCCACACAATTAGAGGTAACTCATGCTTACTGAACTAGTTTGTTCCATCTGTGCTTTAAAAAGTTCAAACCATGAAAAGCAATCCACGTCACATTCATTTAAATATCTGGGAATCATGATGTCATTTAGAGCAGTGCTGGGATGCAATTGTATGGCAGTGCAGCAATCCAACGCTGCTTGTTGTAATTACATCTGATGGAAACAATGACCTTCTGTTATTGAAGATCAGCTCATATTCTTAAGCCAAATATCGTTATTGCGTTGTACTTGAAAAATGCAAGTGGAGCATGGGATGTAAAAATTAATATCTAAAGACATTATCAACAACATAATGAAAGAATAAGTTAAATCTGTGTTGGTACCTTAATTACCTCCTGTTGTGAATTTATATAAAAAAATCCCTAGCAAGAGTTGTGCTATGTAGAAGTTGGATCATGATAAAAATCTCTATTGCATCCTTTCAATTGTACTCCATAGTACATGTCAGGTATGTACAAGAGGAGATAATAAGCCTGTCCCTTCAGGGTTGGCAAATCAGCATTTGTATTTGGGAGGTAAAGAATAATAAGAAATTGCAAAGGAAAAAAAGTATTTTCTGGTCCCTACATTTTCTCTCAACCTAGACACACTCTGGCCTTCAGCAGAAATATTATTCCAAAAGGTATAGAAAGACAAAGATATCTTACAAATGTATCCACATAGAAGCTGTCATATCTTGAGTCAACTTTAACTGATCTTTAACTGATTTAATCATAATTTTATTTTATTTTAAATGCTTCTGTTTGGTTTACAAAAATTATGCTTTTTATCTATCTATTGATCTTTGTAATTACTCAGAAATCTTTCTGAATTTTCCCTTGCTAAGAATGCCCATTCCTATGACTTGCTCTTGCATAGTATGCTACCATCTATTTCACATAGATTAAATAACAGAACGATATACTGAATCAGCATGCAAATATGTTATGAAGCAGTTATATTTGATGGTGCCAATGTGTTCAAATTAACTTTCTTCCCGGAATGCAGAAAATCTTCTTCAGAGACTTAGAGGAGGATTTCTTGTGTTATTAAAAATAAGTTACTAACAAAACAGGCAGAGATTGATCCCACTATAACAGTTTAGAGCAGTGAAAGGGAAAACAAGCCTATTTTGCACAGTTAATTTCTTACACCCTTGTTTTGGCCTTGGATTGCATTTCATAAAAGGAAGTTTTTTTAAAGTAATACATGCCAGTCCCTTAAAGGCTCACTATTTTGAGAATTAATTAGGTGATATTTTTTTTCTCCTCCCAAATGTCTGTAATGATCTGTATGAAAAGCCTGAGCCATGTACAATAAGGCATCCTGTGCTGAAGTGTTCATCTTAAAACAAAATGTTGACTGAGAAGTACTGGAAAACAAACATGTAATGACTGCATTTTTTTTAAAAGATTAGTATTAAAACCTGTGCTAGAGAAGAGAAGAAATATTAGTTTCCCTCTTAGAAGACATCCATATACTCTTTGAAAAACCCTTAACAGGAACAGTAGTCTTGCTAAATCTGCAGTTATTTATTTTTCTGCAACATGAATCGGTATATTTAGCTCTTCAGTATATTTTCATTCAAAAAGAACATGTGTTACAAAGACTTCTGAATATTTTTTGCAAGCAGACTCAGAACAATACGCGTATGGTCATAAGCAGAGTCACCTCAATCCGAACGGCTTAGTCTTCAAACATATATGGGAAAAAACAGCTCCCAGTTTGATTTTGGACTGTATTACTTTGAGATATACTGATCACAAAGCAACTAACCATATTTCTAATGAACTCAATGAAATATCTTTTTCTGTACTCACTACAATCAGAAATGCTACAGTTTCTTGGGGTAATTATTTTTCTAACATTTCAGTTGGCTGTTGGTGACTCAATTTTAGTGCCTGAAGCAAAAGCTTTCATAAGTGACTGGAGATTAATTTTACAAGCAAGAACCTTAAGGGGGAATAATTCAAATATATTAAATTCACTGCTTACCTGAAAGTAAGTGCCCTACCTTCACTTCCTGGAAGACACATCTGTGTATGGCCTCAAAGACAAGCTGTCAAAACAATATCAACTGCTGCTTAAGTTCACTTAAAAGTCAACTTTCAAAGTTGAAGTGTGTGGGATCAGATACATCCTTGTTGCAGTCCTGATTTTACTTTTTAGTAAATGTCACCAATTT
Organism: Pezoporus flaviventris; assembly: GCF_033815535.1. NCBI lineage: Eukaryota > Metazoa > Chordata > Aves > Psittaciformes > Psittacidae > Pezoporus > Pezoporus flaviventris. The sequence continues at coordinate 20,067,797 of NW_026892550.1, read as the reverse complement.
TCCTATAATTTGCTAAGGCTAGTTAGACTTCAAAGGTTGAAAGTACACCTTAAAGAAAGCTTTGGGAATCACCTATTCTTCAAAAGTTAATTTGACAGGGTCAAATATACAGCAGACAAAAAAACAAGTGTGTACAAAAAAATCATTAAGTCTCATGTGAGAATAATATCAGCACTCTAGATGAAAATACATTTTTATCCCCATAGTGCTGTCATCTTTTAAATCATTAAATTGGATGTATATGTTATATATTTATGAAAATCTTGCATTTAAGATTTAAAATGTTACTAGAAAAAAGTCAAGGAAAGAATCAGATTCATAGTTAAACATATTTTAAAGATAGATTTTCTTTGTCAATCTCACTTTTTGAAACAGCATATTTTATGGTTAATGAAATTAGTGGACCATTTATATTCAATGAATGTAAATTCTTATTTTCCAGACTGTGTTTCATAATGGAAACATATTTTTGAAGTTAGAAATGTGTCTTGTTTTATCGAAGATTTTTGCTATTCCTTCATGTGCTGGCAGACCTTGTTCCAGGGAGCATTTATTATGAGTCTAAGTCATTGGTTGGGTAATGAATAATTTTTATTCCTTTTCTTACAGATATTTGTTACCTGTGATAGCTTGTTATTACCTGTAGCTTGTTTTGTCAGTAAATTGTGTATCTGTTTCAACGGATACATGTTGCCTGATCTGCATAGTGTAGTTTCCTTATAATCACTGGGAAATACTGGTTTCAACACAGTGAAGACGGGTTTTGCTCTTGACTTCAAAAAGATAGGATTTTACCCTTTTTCCTCTTTTATTAATGTCAGCTTAGTAATATAGAATTGCACCTGTTTCTGATGGGATGCATGAAATTTCTTCTTTAAAGATTAAAAAAATTCCAATATTCTCAAACTTCTCAATTAATTTTCATGCGTTTGGTTCAGATTTTTGTGGATTCATGCATGTTTTCACATCCATTACCTGCAACACATATATTATATGAATGAGATAAAGAATTTATAAACAATTAGTTATTTAATTCTTTATGAATGGAAGCAAATAGAATTATACATTCATTACAGTTTTGCAGAGTGGCTGGTTTTCAAAATATATAAATGGGACTGATGTCCTCCTCCAGTTGTTTAAGCATGGCATCCACTTTTATTTACACAAATTTAAGCAAAATCTTAATCCTTAGTAAAATAAGGATCAGTTTTGTTAGCCTCTCTTCTCCCCTCACCCTACAGATTACATTATTTTACAGTATTACTGCATTCTGCTTCTTTCTTGTTGAAGGCATTTTAAGGATTTTCTAAACTTGGTGGCCAATGTGTTGGTTTATTGCGCTTTTTTTTTTTTCCTTTTTCAGATATTGAAGCCTGTGTTGAGAGTGCTGTGAGAACTGCAGTCCTAATTCTTCTAAAAACTGTGAAACAATGAGTATCAGCTTGCTGAAGCTATACTTTCCTTTTGGTGATAAGGGGAATACATCAGACATTTTTTCAGTGTTTGACTTGAAACCCAGTGCTATCCATGTTAGAGAAAACCAATTATGCAGAGGTATGATTACCTTCCCTCTTTAGCACCTCGTGTATAATCACGCTAATAAGTCTGACACCAGCTAGTACATTTTCTAAGTGATACTTAGGGATTTAGCCATGCAGTTGCAATGATGTTACTGGAGGTAACATAGCCAAATTCTAGGACTTTGTTTAGAAAACCCTCACCTTGCAGTGAGTTTAATGAATTTCATTTGATTGCTTACCTAGTTATGATGAAGGAGATGAGAAAGACAGACTTCAGTTTTCAAAAACAGCTGTGTAACAATAGTGTAATCTGTGAAAACAGTAATTTGCATGTAATGCAATTTCCACTAGTCAGGCACTTTTACTAAAATAGCAGCATCTCAGTCCCATTAGCAGCTGCAGCAACATTTATTTTGAACTCTAAATATAAGGGGTACCTGTGCTCTATCCATATGCTCTTGAAAATAATATCTACTGTTTACTCTGTATGCCTTATTTAACTTGCAGTTAAGAGTATGAAAATAGTGATCTGCAGTTCTCTTCTTTCAGTTGCAGGGAAAAGCATAATGAAAACTACATTATAGATTTTTTTATTTTGTTTTACTTTTTGCTATTGCTTCTCTTGCTGGACTGTATGGCCAGAGCTAATCTATGACTTGCCCTTTCTCTGCAATTGAGAACATCTTCTCTGAAGATGCAATAAATTGATTCACCAAAAGAACCAATTTTCACACACAAAAATAAATACCCTAGGGAGAAGAAAAAGGAATATGCATTAGTAGAAGAAATAAAATGCAGGAGAGAAATGCTATGTGAAAGGAAAACAGAAAAATACAGAAAAGCAAGTGAGTCTAATGCAGAAGAATGATGGTCAGAGGTGATGGAGGGCCAGTGACAACTTTTCAGTTTTCAAGTTGTTGAGGCAAAGGCGGAGTAATATAAATGCTGCAGTTAGAGTCAAAGACAGTCAAAAGCAGAGTGCAATGTCACCTCTCATTGCATCCCTTACCATCTGCTATATCTTGACATGTAGTATGTCACAGAAGTGCAAGGTCAAGAGCCAAGGTATTTCTGTCATAGGGGAAGTCCAGATAGAAATTTTTTATTGATCAGCCACAGCCACCTGATAGCACCTTTGCAACTCTGTAATTGCTGCTGAATGCCTTTATGTTTTTAAAACATTGAGACTACAACGCTATCCAGCATGGCAAGGACATGCAAATGGTGTAGTGGCTTACAGGTTGATTTAGTATCAGAAGGCAAGGTATAAATCAAGGAAAGGATTTAGGTGATACGTCAGCAAAATTTAATCTCGAGCCTGGGAGATGAGATGCCTGAGTAAGTAGAAAATGCTATCAGTTATGAGATTGATAATAAGGAAGTGAATGTGTTAAAAAATAATTTGCTTCATAAAAATGGCTTTTCAAATGACAGCAATTATACCAAACACAAATTGCTTCCTTGGGTGTCATACTTGCAGACAGAATTAATGAGTGACTTAACTCCTGTATTAACATGATAGGCTAGTTAGACTAAGTCACTAGAAAAGTAGGAGTATCATTGTATAACATAATAACATAATAACATAACATTGTTATCGGTGAAGGTATTTTATTAAGTGAAAGGGAAATGAGTTAAATCACAGGTAAAAAGGATTAATCATGTAATCCACCTCTACAGAGGTGGATTTAGCCAGTATCAATTCAAAGTTATATGAATGATTAATAACTAAATATGCATCTACCATCACAAAATCATATAATTTAACGAAAATAAGGACACATTTTACTTTAAGTGTAAGCATTAATCTGCAACAAAGCATAGAAGTTTTATAACAGCAGCAGCATTCACTCCACCATTATTAAGCTTCTCTCATCTTTTTTATAAAGGGATTTATTATTTGGCCATTACACCTTGAGTAAGATTGCCATGCACATTCTTAGTGACTAATCCAAATTGGTGCTGAGCACCTGCAACTTCTATTAAATTCTTCAGTGAAAGTTACAGATGCTGTCACCAGTGCAGAAGTTAATTTTATTGTCTCTCACTGAGTCTTTGAAATAATTTCCACTGTGCTTTTTGGAACACAATAGAACAAAGACAGGCAAACAAGTAAACATAGAGGTAAAATGATCCCTAAATGCCAAGAAAATTAATATTCATTTACTCATTTCCATTCTTTCAGTCCACTGAAAATCAGGTCTATTTGAAAAGAAACAGATTTTTCAGAAATGTACAAAGTAGTGTACGCATTAGATATACAGTATGTCAGGCAAGATTTCCATGTCAAAATATGCTTATTTTTCATCTCCGTGTAGTCACTGGTTCTGAATGGAGTGTGTTATTGGTTGCTTCTGTCACAGATGGTACCATTAGGCAAAAATTCTACTACCACAGATAGTTCTTGCTACCAAAACTTTACAGACTAAATACACAATATCACTACAAACATTGCAAATATGTGTTGAGGTTATTACTTTTGAGCAAACTTCATCCCATGTGGGAATGGGACCTCAACAGCTTGTGTACTGTATACGGATTTTGCATATAAGATTTTCTATTCATACCTACAATTGAAGGAGAGAGCAGGTGTGTACTAAAGTCTATCTTAAGCTGCTGCTCTTCTTAAATATCTCAAATGCTTATTACCTTGAGGCAGATATTATTAATATTTGTGTCCTGTGTCAGGTGGAACAAGACTTTTTTTTTCTGTATTTCAATCTTTTTTCTTTAACTGCATGAGACTAATACTGCCTTATAGCATCATTGAATTACTCAGTTATAATGGATTTAGAGAAATCTAGCTTTACTTCTGGGGGTGTAAAAAGAATTTCCCTCTTATTATGGCAATATGAAAGGGATATAACCAGATCTGAAACAGTAGTCTAAAATTGTAAAGGATCTCATTCAATCTTGAGTTATACCCCACAGGATAATGCTGTAAGTTACGGAAAGTCCATTTAAGGGCTAAGCTGGAGCCCATGCTGTAGGACCACGCATGAAAATTGTTAAAAAAATCATCCTCAAAGACAGAAGCACATTCAGAGGTGCAAATAGTTATGTGTCATGGTTTAAGCCCAGCCGGCAACTCAGAACCACACAGCCGCTGTCTCACCCCCTCTTCTTCCCCCAGCTTGCGGAAGGATAGGGAGGAGAATCAAAAGAATGTAACTCCCATGGGTTGAGATAAGAACAGTCCAGTAACTAAGGTATAACACAAACCACTGCTGCTACCACCAATAATAATAATGATAAGGGAAATAACAAGGGAAGAGAATACAGCTGCTCACCACCCACCAACAGACACCCAGCCAAACTTGAGCAGTGATTAGCCCTTCCAGGTAACTGCCCCCAGTTTTACCTCCTGGGCATGACGTGCTGTGGTATGGAATACCTCTTTGGCTAGTTTGGGTCAGGCGTCCTGTCTATGCTTCCTCCCGGCTTCCCCTCCTCCCTGGCAGAGCATGAGACTCAGAAAGTCCTTGGTCAGAGTAAACATTACTGAGCAGCAACTAAAAACATCGGTGTTATCAGCGCTGCTCCCAGGCCGAAAGTCAAAACCACAGCACTGCACCAGCTACTAAGAAGGAGGAAAATGACTGCTGCTGTGGAACCCAAGACATTATGATAACTGATATCTTCACTTATGATGCTTTTCAAAATGAATAAGAATTGTGACATTCTAGTAAGTTAAGGTGACCTTTTCTCATCCCGCAGAAACCTGAGCAGATCTGATTTCTTTTGCCAACAATGTAGTTAGTATTTGCAGTTGTCCTGACCCGGCATTCTGTGTTCTCATGAGAACAACCGATGTAATATTAAAATTCAAACCAAACAATATACAGATCAGGTTTCAATAAAGTTGCAATAGTGCATCATATACATCAAGTCATACTGAAAGAAGCAATGCCTATAAATATCAAGTAACCTCAAAAATCACTCAGCTACAAAAGCTTGGAAACAGGACTGTTGCAGTATGCTCCTGTCTTCTCTCAATCCAGCGATATTTCTGTTCATCTGAGGCAGCTGCTGACCCATGTTACTTTTTGTACTTTTCCAGATGCGGCTTATGCATAGGACGATCTGCCCATAGAGTAAAAGTAAGTGGCACCAAACATTATGCTATTCTGTGTCCTTATCACCAGAAAATACATGAACCAATGGTCAAGTACATTTTCCTTTACTATAGCTACTAGCGGAAATTACACAAGTTCAGTATGTTCAGTCTGAGCACCTATGAAAACAGTCACTGTAACATCAGAGAGTATACAGACTAAGAAACAGTCTGAACACCAAAATTATAAAACACATCAGAAATAAACGGAATTATTTTTAATGGGAAAATAACGATCGCAACTGTCATGAAAGGACATGGTAGTACGTCAGCCACTTCTCGCAATTTTTATCATTAGCGAACTCCTCCACTGGGGGTAAGTCTTCCTTGTTTCAGACTTTACCTCTGATTTCAGGGGCCTGAAGACCAGTCTTTACCAATAAAGACTAAGGAAAAGAAGGCACTGAGTACCTTGTCCTTTTACATGTCTCTTGTCACATGATCCCCTGTCCCATTCAACAGCAGAGTTACATTTTCCATAGCCTTTCTTGCTTCCACACCTGTGGAAGATTTTCTTGGTGTTTCTCACATCACCAGTGTCAACTACAGATGGGCTGTAACTTTCCTAATCTAATCCTTCCATGCTCTGGCAGTATCTTTATATTTTTCCTATGTCACTTGCTCCTGCTTTCACCTCTTGTTTGCTTACTTTTCTTGTCTGAGTTTAGACAGGTACTCCCTGTTTAGCAGAGCTTGCAGGCAACGATCCTTGAAAATCATTCAGCTCTTCTTGATCTCATTTCTTTACAAGACTATTTCCTTTAGAGATGCTGGAGATCCTATACTGCCAAAACTCTACCTCAAGCATGTCCCTGAACAGGCCAAAGTCTACTCTCCAGAAGTCCAGATTTTTAAATCTGCTTTAGGCCCTTCTTCTTGGGATGCTGGACTCTACCATCTCATAGTCACTACAGACAAGGATGCCCCCAATATACACATCCCACCTTATCCTTCCCCGTTTGGCCAGCAGAGCACCACTCCTGACTGGCTCATTGGTTACCTCTGTTAAGTTGTTCCCAATGCACTCCAGAAACCTCTTGGATTACTTGTGCCCTGCCGTGATGTTCCTCCAGCAAGTATTAGGGTGTTTGAAGTCCCCCAGGAGGTTTGTTTCATCTGTCTGAAGAAAGTCATATCAACTTCTTCCTGATAAGGTAGTCAGCAGCAAATAGCCACAATATCACTGACCCATAAGCTCTCAGCTGACTCATCACCCACCCATAGGCAGAACTCCAGGCACCCCAACTGCTCTCTCACTTCAAGGGCAGATTCCCCTCCTCACCCTCCCGCTGGGTCCTTTCTAAATAGCTTGCATCTGTTTATCACAACACCCCAGTCATTAGGGTTATCCCACCACATCTTTGCGACCCCAGTGAGATCATAGCCTCATTTGTTCCCCATGGTGTATGCATTTGTGGACATGCACTGTGTGCCATGTCTCAGGAAACACATAGGTAACTTCAATACTGAGGAAAAAACTGTCTCTGCCTTGACTCCCTCAGGACGCTACTGGGAAGAACATTTCTCAGGTTTTCACAGAAATACACATATTTTGGAGGGAAGATGTAGCCAGGCACACAGTGGCATGCTTTGTGTTGTTTAATAACCACTAGTAATAATTAAATCAAAATGAAAATTTCATTTCCAGGAAAACCATCTTCTGTCCTTTTAGATCGTCTGAACAGCAATTTGTGCCAGTTTCTCTAACAACTAGATGACATAACATTTAATGGAACATATTTACTGAACTTCATTTGTACTGCTACCACCAATAATAATAATAATAATAAGGGAAATAACAAGGGAAGAGAATACAACTGCTCACCACCTGCCGACAGACACCCAGCCCAACCCGAGCAGTGATTTAGCCCTTCCAGGTAACTGCTCCCAGTTTTACATCCTGGGCATGACGTGCTATTTCATGGAATACCTGTTTGGTTAGTTTGGGTCAGGTGTCTTGTGTCTGCTTCCTCCGGGCTTCCCCTCCTCCCCAGCAGTGCGTGAGACTCAGAAAGTCCTTGGTCAGAGTAAACATTACTGAGCAACAACAAAATACATTGGTGTTTTCAGCAAAAGTCAGAACCACAGCACTGCACCAGCTACTAAGAAGGAGCAAAATGACTGCCACTGCTGAAACCAGGACACAACTACATTTTAGCTCTCTTTTCAGATGCACACTTGTTTTCATCATTATGTCTTGTAAAATCAAACATTTAGATTTTTCATTAGCCTGTTAAAAGAATTTTCATGAAACCAAAAACCCCCAAAAAGCCCCTGCAATATAATATGGGAACCAAACAATTTTATGTTTTAAAAGTGAAATAAAGCAAAGGGGCTAGCATTGTTTATATGTGTGTCTAATGAATGTTCCATTTTTGTCACCTAGATACAGATTTACTTTTAAACTCAATCAAGAAAAGGTGATACATAACAGGCATCCAAAATGGAGCAAGTTCATCAGACAGAAGTATGTTAACTTTACAACTAAAGCACAGCAGATTCAAAAGAACTGTGGTTTTGAGCACTTGAAATACAAGCTCCAATCCAATAGAACATTGAAAATGCATTTTAAATTTTTACAGCAACTCAGATCTTGTAATTATTTTATTGCTTGAATATATATCAGACACCATAGTTTCCACATAAAATTGCTTCCCTTCAGAAATAATTTTCATGCAATATGCTCAAAGAAAAAAAAACAAAACAAAACAAAACAAAAAAAGCCTTTGGTTTTTATCACTGAAGAATGCTCCTGCAATGTACAATGTTTTTGGGTATTTATCTTTAAACATTGACTTTTTTTTTTTATATCTACCACAGCTACTGAAGTTAATAGTCTGTAATGGAACATCAGTCTTTTGTTTTTATCTTACCACTGATCACCATAACACACAACAGCAGCAGCAGTTTCTGCTGCACCCACATAACAGAATATAACCCAGTGTACTAGCTGAGGTTGGGATGTCATTTTCCTCCGTAGCAGTCCATATGGTGCTATGCTTTAGATCTGTAACCAAAAGTGTTTGTAACAGATCGGTGTTTTAACTGCTGCTGAGCAGTGCTTTACGCAGTGTTAAAGCTTTCTCTGTTTCTCTCATTGCCCCCTCAGCAAGTGGGCTAGTGGAGGGCATGAGGCTGGCAGTGGACACAGCCAGGACAGCTGACCCAAACTGACCAAAGGGATATCCCATACCATACAGCATCATGCCCAGTCATAAACTTGGGTGGGAAGTTTTTCCGAAGTATCTTTTGTTCAGAGCCTGGGTGGGCAGCAGTCTGTTGGTGGGAGGTGTGTCCTTGCACTACAGGTAGTCCATGTCACACTTTGCTGGTGCGATTTTAGGTTATGGCTCTATGTAGTCTAACCATACAAATGGCATTAAAACTTCAGTGTATTAGTTACTTTTTCATATAGTGATCACTAGCTGTAACACACAATCTTCATCCACAGTCTGAGCTTCTCAGTCTTGATTCAGCATCTCCTTTGCATCTTCTAAGATGTGTGAATTTAGTGGGACTGACTTCAAAAATTTTCTTTCACTTTTGAACAAAACTGGAACATCTTACTTCTTAATCTTTACATCATAGTTTACTGGCCCTTTCCAATTAGCCTTGTAAATCTGTGTTCTTAGTAGGACAGTCTTTAAAACAGCTCTTGTTGAACCACAGATTGCCTCTATGCCTAAGCAAAATAGATCACTAAGGTGTGACATGATTTGTATCTTTATTCCACCATTTATGCCAGTTTTGGGCTCTGACTTTTGTAGCTTCTCACCTCAATGGAATTTATGAGAGCTCTTTTTCCCAGTTTTTATCACTACAGGTGCATTAGAAATCAAGTTCTTATTTTCTTACATCTCAATACATTTTGTTCTTAGAGTTATAACTGCAAGTGCTTTCCCATGCGATGCTGATCAGTTAATGCAATCAACTTTCACCTTCTCTAGACCAACATTCACCTTTTATCTCCGGGAGGAGAAGAGCATTCTGATCTTGAGACGTATACTGGATTTATATAAGTATTTATGTTTATATCATAAAATATACACAAATACAGGCAAATGGAGTAGGAGAGATGATGCAGGAAACAGTCTGGTTATTTAAAGAATATTTTCTAGTCCTTTATCCTTAGCACACTGGATTCAAGTCAGTGATGTACTATTTTATTCATGTCAATATTTAATTTAATTTTAAGAGAAACTGTTCCTTATTTCATCATAATTGGTATCTCGTGGGAAGAATAGAGCAGAAAATAACCAAAACCTCAGAAAGCTATGAGCAATATAGGAGACAAAGATTAACTGGCTTAGAACTAAAGAATAAGGGAAAAGAATCACAGAAGAAATATGTAATGGGCTGATTTTTAAAGTTTTCTGTAAGGAATCATTAGTATTGTTTTTCTTCAAAAAGGTATGTAAATTATTATTGCATACTAAACCTCCCTTCCATAATTAAAAAGATAAAATGCTGTTCATAGGTGTTATTTACATATTAATACATGTAAATTATGAATCAAATCATAACGGCAAATGAAAGTGTATAGTGTTTACAGTTCATTGTGTGTCATGCTATAGCAACTTGTCAAGGGAGCTGATTAAGCTTAGGTCAAATCCTATGATCATCTGGATTATGCTACTGAAATTTATGAGATTAATTAACCTGAGAATCCTAATTACTGTGAACTGAGGAACTTAAAGAGAAATATGTAAGAGAAAGAAGTAAAATCATTGAATTAGAAAATGTCTGAAGTTCCATGAGTATTCTGAATATCTTCAACAACACTTGTTTTTTCATCTTTAATCCAGTGTAAACCCTTTCTCTGCTTCAGCTTTTAACTATGTAACCACCCAATAACCAGAAACATAGCTTACTCTTACTGCAAAGTGTCTTTGCTGCTAAAATACTGTGTCTACTATGTTGCACTTCCTAAATGTACTTATATCAGTACATTACTGGTTAAAAACACCTGAAAAAGTATGGGCTTTGTTCACAGCAAACCCCATGGAGTTTCACAATATATATCGAAAGAGACAAAAAGCCTCTAGTATTATCTCATTTACACATTAAGGAAATTGCGCCAATTTAAATAATGTTTATAAAAAGTGAAGTGGCTCAACAGAAAAGATTAAGGACAGCATAACACCATATAGCTTTGTATTGAAAGCATGACTGGGAAAGATGGATCTTGCATGGTTAAGTGTCATCAGGCAAAAATCCCATATACCGAGAAGATATAGCAATCACTGTATTACCGGGGTGCTGCTGCCACTTCTTTTCCTCTCCACCATTTTAAGGAAAAGGGCTGGCTACTGCACCTCATTTGGCAAAAGATTTAGATAGCGAATCTTCATTGGGAAAGGTACCTTCATAATCTCTGGGGTTAATGTTAAGAGCTACAAGCAAATGAGTGGGTCATTAACTATACCCTGGCTTGAGGTTAAGTGAACTGGAAAATTACTAGAGTTGACATGAGAAATTGCTGACAAAAGTTACAGGTAACTCCCAGAAAGGTTATATATGGCTGATAAAACATCATAATTCTGCACGTGGGTATGGATATAATAAACCTGGGACAAATAGTGGAAAAGCAATTAGAGATAGGTTGTTCACTTGGGATAAGACTGGGGCTGGCAAAGGAAGGTACAAGGATGCGAATAAGGACAGCCAGACAATGCAAATCTTGTGGCCAGGGTTGCCATCTGCTGCTAGTCAAGGAACCTTGCGCTTATTTATTACAGCTCAAACAGGTCAATAAACCATAACAGCTAAACTTGCTCTTTTTCATCAGAACTTGTGTGGAAGTGGTGGGGAACTGCTACCTTGTACTAACAAGTTTACATCCATACAGAAGGAGTGAGGATCTTCGTATCACTGTGCTGGTGCTACTACAGACCATTTGCTACCTTCCACCTTATAACAAGCATATTTCTGTGAGATGAATGTGAAATGGTATCTTCTCCTCAGTATACCCTGCTCCATCACTTAGGCAGCTCTCAGCTATGCATAAATGCAGCAACTGGCAAATAAACTTCTGTTGCAGTCAAAGTTTAAGCAGCTGCTGTACTTGCCACTGAGGTAGCTGCGCTGTTCATTGCAGCCAAAGTTTGAGTAGTGACTGTTGCTCTGCCTTCAGATCCACCAACATTCTTTTCTTTTTGAAGGTGCTGGATAGTGTTGAACAAGGCCCTGTAAGCATAGGCCAAGCCCCAGCACGTTGCCGTGATTTGTCCATCTCTGGTATGGCCAGAATGACCACACACCTCATTTAAGTGTTTTACTAATTCTTCTGGATTTTGCAGTTGTTCGGTGGTGAAATTCCAAAGTACTGGAGGGGCCCACTGACCTAGATACCTGCCCATATTATCCCATACACCCTGCCACTCATGGCAGTCCAGCCTCAGGGAAAATCTCTTGGTCCTCCTACATCATCGTTTGACCCCAGACAAGACCCAAACCTGACTCTGATTAACTCTTGAAATCAGTAGTGGGCGAAACACACTCTGTATGCGTGCTAGCATGGTGATTCCCATCACCATCAGCAAACAAGTCTCAACAGCATTAAAAGGCCATTCAAAAACTTCAAAACTCTCAAATGTAAATGGTCTGGGGGGAGGACTGGGAGGGTAAAAGGATGTCTCCTTTACAGGTTGAGCACCTGAGAAGGAGAAAAAAGATGTGTAATTGCTAAGCACTTCCATTATATACCTCCCAAAGTATAAAGGTGGTGACCACACCGGGAACATAAGCCAGATGAGTTTCATGATCAATGATTCTATTGCATTACAAGTCATTATCATAAAGTACAATGAGACAAAAACCTTAGCCCAAGCCCCACACTTGAAAAACACTAATACAGCAAATACCGGATGGAAGTAAGATATGATATCCTGAAACTGTGAGATCAAGAGGAACAGCCTTGAGAGCCAATAAATCAGCATTGCGATGAGTGACTATTAATCTGGACAGATCTGTTGTTATCTCAACCCCTCGTGCCCCACGTTGGGCACGAAAAAGAACTGTTGTGGTTTAAACCCTAGCCAGGCAGCTTGTTCACTCACTCCCAGTGAGTGGTGCCAGGCTGAGAGCATTCAAGGACCCCCCCCAGGGCTCTCTCCTTCCCCACTCCCGGAGGAACGGGGAGGAGGGTCGAAAGAGTGCAACTCCCATGGGTTGCAACAAGAACAGTCCAGCAACCAATGTACAACACAAATCACCACCGCTACTACCAATGACAACAATGATAAGAGAAAATAACAAAGGAAGAGAATACAATAACACCTGCCGAGAAACAAGTCCGACCCAGAAGCCCGTGTCCTTCCAGGTAACTCCCAGTTACCCCCCACCCCAGGCATGACGTGCTGTGGTATGGAATACCTCCTTGGCTAGCCCGAGTCAGGCGCCCTGTCTCTGCTTCCTCACAGCTTCCCTTCCTCCCTGGCAGAGCATGAGCCTCACAAAGTCCTTGGTCAGGGTAAACATCACTTAGCAACAACTGAAAATATCAGTATCATCAACACTGTTCCCAGGCTGGAAGTCAAAACACAGTGCTGCACCAGCTACCACAAAGGAGAAACATGACTGCTACTGCTGAACCCAGGACACCTTCCTTCTCCCCTGGCTCTGGCTTTCAGAAATTTCATTAAGCCATGACTTTATTCTGTGCATTATACTGAGAATCCAGCCATCTGATCTGTACTTAAGGATCCTACTAAGAGCAAACATACTTCAAGCAAACATTAAGTGCTTGCAAGTAAAATGCTATAGAATACCCACTTTCTGGACAACCAAAACAAAACGAGCCCATGGTTGCTGGAAGGTGTTGAGTCCTTCCTAGGACCTCCAGTAAAAACTAACTAGGTGTACTCACTAACATTGGTGTACATTTCTCCTGCTCTGTGTATAACCTCCTTTCCATTTTTCCACATCTGAACCTTCACTCCTGTGTTTCACCCTACCAGTTACTTCACTTTATACTTCTGCCCCCTCCTCAGTGAATCTGCTGGTATAGAAGTCTTCCTGCTCTGCCTCCTCAGACCACAATCTATCACTGGACACAACAGACATTACTGAAGCCTCTGTTACTAGCTCTCACTAAATCTTAGGGGCTGCCATCAGTTTTATCTATATCACAGACAATTTAACAGGAGTTTCCTGGGTCATGTTGCACATCCTAAAGTCCCAATCTTTTTCTCAACTCCACCTATGGTAGATTTTGTTTTTTTATCAAACTATCCACTCTCAGAACTAATGATAATAAATGTGTGATGTAGGGACTATATTACTATCGTTAAATAATAATAACTGGTAATATCAACATAGAAAAAATAATATTTCTAGTTTAAGGTTGGCTTCTGGAAAATTATTTGGGAATTAGTAAAGTGTTACTTGGGATAGTTCTCAAAGTTATTACAAGCTAATTCTGTAGAATATTGTAAAGAAACCTGTGACAGGGTTCTGTGAGAAACATGGATGTAGGGCAATGCAGTTAGGATTTCCCACATCTGATCCTAAATTATTTTATTTTTAGACAGGTACTAGTGTTCTGTAAGATTATGTGCATGATTATCTTTGAGTAAGAGTACTCTTACCAGAGGTATAAAAATTAGTCTACTGGCTTTTCTACGAAAATGAAAACAAAGTATCTTGTCAAACAAATGTATCAGAAAAGCCAGCTACTCCTTATTCTTGAAGGACCTAATCCAATAGAAAACAAGAATATAATTCTAAATGCCAGCCAGTCCAGGTATCACCACACATACAGGTTGACTGCCTGCCCAAGATGAAACCAAATACAAGCATGTGCTTTGCTGTTCCCATTACATACTTTATTTCTTGTAGAAGTACTACACACACTCCAGTGCTGTATCAAATCAAAAGAAGAGGCTGAAAACACTGTAGAACTTCAACAACTATCTTCAAATGAGAAGAAATAATTTTGCACACTCTTTAAAGCAGACTCGTTTTGTAAGAAAGTTGGCTGGTTTTAGCTGAGGTTGTTCTGTAAGGTAAAGAATATAAAGAAATCTGTCTATAGTACTGTGATTTTTTTGAATGTATACATCCTTCCATAGTATTCATTTTGATTTAGTTAAACTTTAAATCACGCTGTAAAAGGGTGGGAATAATTTATTTGTGTACTGATTGGACAGTGTGGTTTTTACTCTTTTGTTACAGACACAGTAACTCTTATTGTTCAGTCTAGTTTTTGGTGTTTTCTTTTTTTTTCCTGATAACTTAATCAGCCTCTGAATTTATATTTTTAGACAAATGAAGTAAAAATGTTGGTTTGGAATAATATGTATTTATTTTAATAATTTTTCAGTGTATAATTCTTTCGTATACCTACATAGAATATCTATGCCCAAGTAATTGCTCCATACAAACTAAATAACTAAAAAGAGAAACAATGAAGATTGGAAGGAAGATCCGCATTGCATATTGCTGGTTCCTTCTCCTTATGCAGAATATATCTGGTTTTATAAAATTTATACAAGTTCCTTATACAAAACAGGTTCTTATTATTACCAAATTATCCACCCATGATATCATAATTTCTGCTCTAGTAATATATTGCTGTGGTCCACCAGATGATGGTTAGCTCCTCAAAAGAAACAGAAATTAGAAATGTAGGGCAGTCTGCTTCCCTGAAATGTGCAATACAAAACACAGTATTCTTTAAAGACTTTGGTTGAGGGGGGGTTTTAACTGCAAAATGAAGAAGGGAGGTTAGCGAGTTGAGGGCACTGCATCAAGAGCTGATTAATATCCTCTGAGTGAGCAAATATGTGTCTGCCATCCTACAGCAAAGGCCATATGTTACACTATCACTTTCATTCCAAGCTGCATCTTAGCCCAATGACAAGAATAATTCCTGACAAGCAAGGAATTCATCTAATACAAGAGATATCATAATTTGCAACAAGAGAATTGCTGAATGACCTATGGATCCAAGACTTAGGCAAAGTACTAAGGCTTTATCTAATAGTGCCAATGTTTGTCAGCTCTGAAAGGAGCTGAAGAAAATATTATTCAAAGTCAGTACTTCAGAGCGCTGATTGCAAGATGTAAATTAATGTAGCTTCTTCTAAATCAAATAAGCTCATGGTAGATATCTAAGAGGCTCAATAAATGATCAAAATTGCTTTCACTGCAAAATAATAATGTATTGGAGAAAGTGATAGGAATTATTACGTTTAGAACTAAACTACAAATTCTAAGATGTCAATAAGTTATTTGAAGCAAGTACAGTCTATTTACCCTATTATGCATACAAACTGTTTGTTTTGCTTTCAAATCACACCAGTTAAAATAATACACTTTACTTTTGAATGCGCAATTCTTCAGATAAGTTGCTTTGTTACTATATTGCTTTTTTACCCCAATTGACATAATATTAAATGTAACAGATCAAATGAATAATTTTATGGTTTTAAAACATTACTAATTGAAAACTGGTCAGCAAAGCTTAAGTTCTGATTATTGCCGTGAATGTAGTCATTATACTCACTGCAATAATATCTGAAATTGAAAGAGACAGGAAAGAGATTGTGAGCTAGTGTTTGGCTTAATCCAGACTCTAACTTGTGAATTCTAAAGCATTTGCATTAAGTTAACCCAGTATTTTCATTCTGGTCATTTAATAACATCAATTTGTCTCATATGCTTCACAGGACTCTTGCTGTTTAGGTGGCCAAAAAATCTTACAAGGCCTTTGACATCTCAGGATTCTCTGGAAACACAGACATGACAGAGAACTAACCAGACTTTCTATAATCTGCTAACTGGTATTTTATGTGTCTCAGTGTACATTTTACATAGATTCAATGATTCTGAAATTAGTGAGATTGTCATCATTAGAACAGGATTTTTTGATCAGAATAAGAAGCATTTATTAAAAATTTTGTTCCTACTCATTTTGGCTATTAGATATCTTTATAAATACCCACAGAAATCCCAGTACCTATGACAGGATACAGGCTAACTCAAATTTCACAAACCTTTAAAGAAAATATATATATGCACAAGGCCATTACTTCCCTTTACCCCCTCTTTCTCACTTCCCATCATTTTGTGTGGTAAAGGTAGAAAAGATTCAGATCCAGGAAGCATTTGATGCTATTTTTATTATTGAGAACTGGAGTAAGAGCGATGGCAGAAAGGAAAGGAAAACAGTCTACTGGAATCCTCTGTCCTGAGTTAAATGCTTAGGTTCCATGTATATCATAGCTAACGCTCCACCAAAAGGAAGCATACCTTTCAGGCTGATAGGAAGCTGTGTACATTAGCTAAGCATTCATTAAAAAGAAAAGAATCAGGCAGATTTTAGAGACTGACTGGTGAGAGGAAAGCATCTGCTTATGGTCAGTCAGGAGCTTTCCTCTGTGTACCATCCTGGTTTTCTGAGGCTGTACTAATCGCTACCATGTGTTAAGCCAGAGCACGTGTGCTATGCCCTGAACAGCTATGATATATGGGATTTACCTTCAAAGCCAAGCTCTGCTTGATGTGGAGAAGGAATTTTCACTATTTGTCAACTGCTACGCAGGAGATGCCCCGACAGACTTCTCTGTACCATTGCATTTGGCTTGCTATTCAGTGATTTCTGCAAATATCAACTAGAAAAACTTCCAGGGCTGCATGAGATCTAGATGCTTATGGCCCGAGATGGCAGCCTAGGCTGATCTTCAGTACTCATGTGCTGGATGAATTCCTTCAAGTACATTTGAAGAGCTGGACTACATATGTACTCCAATTCACTTCCCATCTGCAAAACAGAAAGTAGGCCACAACACCATTCTTAGGATAAAGTAAGCATTGTAATTCATGTTGCAATCAAAAGTAAAGTGTTTCAGTGCCAATCAATAAAGGCTGAATAAACCAGGATCTATATAGCCCGTGAATTCATTGACAACACAGTGCTCAGGGAATGTTAAATACTTAGAGTGCAGGATTAACACCCCAAGAAAGAAGCCCCAGGCAAGAAAATTTGTAGACAGAAAGTGACAGAATTTTGCCTGGCCCTGGACTCCTTAGTGCTCTTCGTGCAGTATAAACACAGGATCAAGAAAACAGCTTCTACATAGAGCACTTGTCTTAAGGGTGGGAGACATGATACTTCTAAATCAAGTACCCTACCTGCAAGGCCCCAGCCTCATGAAATCAACAATCTGACTATTAAAGTTACTGTGTCCAGTCTAACTATGGAAAACTTATAAGGTTAATCAGCATTGCCACAAGGCAAAATAAATAAAAAGTTCTTGGAAATGGAACCTTTCACTGGAATCTTTGTTCTAGGGAGGATGGAAATCATGCTCAGCTTTTCTCTGCAAGATGGCTACTGCCTCCTTCATATCTGTTATTAGTTAGGCTCCTTCAGAAAACTTATTGGTTTGTGGGTCACATTTACAATTTATATCTTTAATAATCTAAATTAATTGACAATAATGCTGGCATATTTCTAACATGCAGAAAAAAATCTCCTCCAAAAATGCTTTCCCTGTTTAAATACCTGGCATCTGACTTAATGAATACAGATGCATAGAAAAAAGCCTAGACTAAGAAATGATGGCGGGGACACCAAAAGTCTATATTTAACTTTTTATCATAGATATGCCAATGACAAAGCATAATGGATCTTACTACTATACCAAAATAAAGAATTTCCTAAGAGAGTTCTCTGATTTAATATTAGTTTATTCCCTCTCTGAAGCAGTGATTTCTGCACAGACTGATACATAAAAATGGGGAAAACAGCAGGCTTCATCAGTTTCAAAGGGATCAGCGTTACTGGTGTTCCATGCTAGCAAAATGTGTCAGCAATGACAGTGAATTAGGATAGGAAAAGTATACATTTTATATGCACGTAATATTTATGTACTGCACAACTTCTTTTCAGATTATCTGTATTTTCTTTGAATAAAAAGAATTTTTTTTGCATTTTCATTTGAAATACAGCCTGTAGTTAGTTTACATGTCATCTGTAATTCTGAGTTTCAGTGCCACCAGCTAAAGTAATAAACATTTCTGCCTGAAATAGAATCTTCTCAAAATCCATACCTGTAATTTGGCAAAGCATAGTTCAAAGCTTAAATAAATGTTCCCCTGATTTGAGTCGTAGTTGTATGGATTAATTCATAGAATTACAGAATCATAGAATAGTTAGAGCTGGAAAAGACCTTAAAATTATCTAGTTCCAACCCCCACCCCCTATTCAACCATGGGCAGGGACGCCTCACAGTAGACCATGTCCACAGCCTTAGCTTTGTTACCAAAAAGTGATTGTAATTGTTTAACTAATGTGTCTCTTTTGACTTGCATTTCCTGGCCATGCTATTAATTGTGGCTGTTCAAATTCTGAAGTTTAACAGCACTTGTTTCAGATCTGTAAGTTGGAAAGTTTCCACATTGAGAAGATCTAGTAAGAAATTCAAAGGTTATTTGTATAGAATAGGGATGAATATTCTGTTGCACAAGTATAGCACTGTGTATTAATCAGAATTTCATTACAAGTTAAGGTCAGCATTAGACAGAGTCGTTCAGAAGGTATTTAATGCACTATATGCAATGAGTCACACACAGCCTGATACAAGATAATTAACATTTAATTGTTAGTTTATCGCTCTCCAGAGTCAAGTAAACACCTTCATTTTCAGTGTTGATGCTAGTTCGGATAATTAAGATCAGTTTTGTGGTACTGCACTGAAAACAGCTATTTTGGCTTGCAAAACAAATAGCTTTAGTATTGAGTATGCAAAAAATCATAGAAGGAAAATCATATTCCCAGCCATCACAATACTTTCATGTTTGACATTCAGAAAAATCATCTGTGACCTTTTCTGGATAACGATGTCCCAAAATTTGACCGTGTCATAGGAAACCATTAAATCCTTCACAGTTAGTGAAGGAAATGTTTTTATGGGGTCTTCAGAAAAATCCAGCTGCATAATGATCTTAACTTTCTGATTTATTTTTTTTTCCAATATTCCAAACTTAGAAAATTGGGATTTTCTTTCTTTTTTTTTTTCTTTTTTTTTTGGGGGGGGTGTTGTAAGATATCCAGTCAGAATACTTCTAATCAATAATAATGTATTTAGACAAGGTCAGCTATAAAAAAAATATTTTCTTAACCTCTTTGCTGGTTTTCCTGTATTCATCTGTGGAGCTTCTTGTGACTGAGATAAATTTTTGTGCAGACTTTTGAATTATAAAGGGAGAAGATCTATTTCTATTCTAATTCTTGCAGGACCATATCTAGAAATCTGTAATAAACCTAGTATTCCCTAGGCTTGCTACACTGGAATAAAACATTGTGAAACTAATGTTTTCTAATTTAGAGTGCTATTGAGCATTTCTAGGAGAAAGGTAATTTTACAGTGGATGTAAAATACATGAGTGTTAATCCTAATCGTGCCAGTCACCTTGGCATGGAATAATTGCACAGAGCAAAAAGTAGGTGGTCAGGGTGGAAACACTGTTGTCTAGCAAGCAAGATATGGTAATTTCAAGATATAGAAACCTTTTCTCATGTGAAGTCTACATGAGAAGTCAATTAAGAGTAAAAAAATCCAAACAACAAAACTCAAAAGTCATTGAGGTATTTCTTCAGATATTGCTTAAAAGTTTTGTTTCAGTTTCAGCTACTTACATTTGATTTTTAAAATACAATCAGCTTAAATCTGCAAATGCAAAGTTGTTTTTATAGCAAAACTGGCTGTTTTGGTTCAAAGAGAACAAAATAAAAGTCGCTTACATTGAATTAAGAGCAGATTGGGTTGGAAAGGACCTTAAGATCATCTAGTTCCAAACTCCTGCCACAGGCAGGGATGCCTTCCACTAGACCATGTTGTCCGAGTCTCTGTCCAACCTGACCTTGAGCACTGCCAGGGATGGAGCATTTACCTCTTCTTTGGGCAACCCATTCCAGTGCTTCACCACCCTCACAGTGAAGAACTTCTTCCTTATACCTAAACTGAACTTCCCCTGTTTAAGTTTGAACCCGTTACTCCTTATCCTATTGCTACAGTCCCTGATGAAGAGTCCCTCTTTGGCATCCTTGTACACCCCCTTCAGGTCTCCACACATCCTTCTCTTCTCCAGGCTGAACACCCCCAACTTTCTCAGCCTGTCTTCATAGGAGAGGTGATCCAGCCCCTGATAATCCCCGTGGCCCTCCTCTGGACTTGCTCCAACAGTTCCATGTCCTTTTTATGTTGAGGACACCAGAACTGCACACAGTACTCCAAGTGGGTTCACTTGGATATCATACAATACCAGCTTGTTATTCTGACAAGGTTTGAATTATCAGAAATTCAGAGAGACCTCTTTGGAGGATGCTTAGTCACTGATAAAACCCTTCACATAAATCCACAAAATTCTTCCACTGTTCTTTGAGAATTGAGAATTCTGCTTAAATGAATTCTGGTACCTGTTTGAGAACATTTTTTTCTGAAGTAATGCCTGTGTAGAAATGGTCAGTGCTAGACTGATGTCTCTTTACTCCAGCAGGGCATAACAATGTATCATCTGTATCTAACTTGTCATGGTATTGTAATGATTCATTTTCACATACAGTTCCTTCTACATTTTAGATGAGATCTTTGAAGAATATGCAAAACTGTAATTGGCAAACTCACCTTTGTGTTAGTTAGTCCAGTCAGGTTTCACATGGGTCAATCCATTACTCTAGATCCTAAATGAACAGATTTCTTGCAATACAGTTATAGCTTCCCTGTTACCTGCTTTTAAATTTGCAATATTAGCAAAAGTAGTGAGAAAAGTAATTTAAGTAAATTGCTTTTTTATTAAGAAGTAATGTGCAGAGAGACCAATGACCACAAATGTTAATCTTCTGACAAGAAGCATCTTTCAAGATTTATTACGATGTACTTGAGTCTTCAATAAACATAACTCAATAAAAAAAAATATTTGTGATACAAAAAATTGGCTGATGGGGCAGAATACCTTACCATTCTCTTCAGGCTTTAGCAACAGGTCAGAAAGATAATGCAACATACAAACACCATAAAATATTTTTCAGGACAGTTTTATGTATCTTAGAGACATGTCAAAAGAAGAAAAAATGTAAACTACTTCATTTTAAATGGAATTCTGCAGAGAAAATATTTAAATTAATGAGTATTTTTGTATATTAACATTTTTTGTATATGAACTAAATTTTACTCTGTGGCATAAAACCATTGAATCTGCTTTGATCGTGAAAACAGTTTTATTTCCTCCCACTTAAAACTCCATAAATTTCTATTCTATTTCTGAATTGAATACAGAAATGAAACATATTATTAAATAGGTATACCTGTATGTAAGTTTCAGTTCATCTAGTTTTCATCCATACTTTTTCTTTTCAGGACCACAAAATACTATTATTCTATCAAAATCACATAGTTAATTAAAATTGTAGTTATTTTAAAAATATTTTTACATATATTTTCATTTTGTAAAATGGGAAGTATTAAACATAAGTATATATTTATCTGTTTTTTACATGGAGAAATTTAGAAATTAAGGCAAAAAAGTATCGATTCTATTTCAAACTGGAAGTAGTAAGAGACAAAAAAAAAGAGGAAATGGAAGAACCATAATGAAAGCTATGTTCATACTGGATTGTGTATATCTACAAACCATTGATAAAGCTCATAGCTTTAATGTTAGAATTGCAAAAGTATCTTTCCAGGTTCCAGATTTGTTTGCTTATCGAACATAGATTTCAAAAATACAGTACTAAAACTAAGCTGATAAAATTTGATGCCATAGGAAAGAACATGATCTTCATGTGTTTATTTTATAATTCTAGAGGCATTCTTGCAAAATTAGTTAGAAATAGAAATAAATTATATTTCAGTTTTAACTGAGATACAAGAACAGTAAATTACACATAAAATTGGCCTAAAGGGAATAGAAGTGTTTGTTATTTGCCCTTTTACAACAGTAAGTAGAAAGAAAATATAAAATGCTACAAAGTCCAAACAGAAGACTGAATTCTCAAAGTCATACTTAATCTTTAGGCAGAAATACCCAGGAATGCAAATCCTATAACTTTTACCTGTTCTTCTCAGAACGTCTGTGTAACTTTGGACTTTGTTTCAACCCCCTGATTCTTTCAGATGCCAAACATCTGTTCCAGCTCAATGATTAGTTTGACTTTGATCTATATTACAAGTTGCATTAAATTGTGTGTTTTTCATAAAAATTCTCTAAAGAGTTTGATTTGGTAGGGGAGAACATATCGCACAGCACCAGTGTCAGAACTGAATTTTACAGAAAACAGAGATCAACATCTCCCCAGTTCAGAAAAAGAGCTGTAGGAGAACACTTAATCCAAGGAATCTTTTAGACTGTAGAGAAATCTTGCAGCATACTTAAGGCTGTGATTATGCTAAATTCTACAATGAGTTGCACATTTCCATATATTAGGGAAAGGGGTAGATATGAGATGGTTTGTATATATCAGGTTTTATTACACTTACTCTAAAGGAGCTGTAATTGGGTAGTTTGGACTATAGGTCTATCACATGAAACAGAAGATAAGCTATGTTAATTCTACAAATGTATGTTATGACTGATCACTTTTACTAACTTTGGCTGCTTCATTTTAAAATAAATACAAATGGTTTATTTGATGCAAAATATAGGACTCAGTTCTGTTATATTCATTTTACCGAATCTAAGGTCATCAACAGGATTTCTTGGATGGGTGAAATTAGGAGGGTTTTAGGCATATATTACAATAATTTTTATTTTTTTTTTTGTGCATCTCCAAATTGCTGTCACCTTAGCACCTCTTATGGAAACTTGGATGTGGCAATTATGAATTATCCTTTACTTAGACTCTTGATGTTGGAGGGATCAAAGGCCATACAGCTTCTTAGAAAGCAAGTTCTTTACTGGCTTACAGCATATGACCTGTGTGAGACATGTGCTTTAACAGAGCAGCTCCTTCTGCCTGCCTGTCACTGTTAATGATGTGTAATTTATGGAAATAGTAGATAGTAATTCCTAATCAGCAAAGCTGCAGCTAATAATGCTCGAATGTATCATACAGAATTGATGTCAGATTTATGAAAAATGGAATTGACAAGTACATTTTCTCCTATCAACAGCTGTAATATCTTGTTTTATAAAAGCATTCAGTCTGTTCAGTAGCACACATAAAAAATGGTTAAAATCTTATTATTCTTATTAATTATTTAGTAATAAAGACAGGTCTAATAATTCTTGGACACCAAACAGTGTGTGAGCGGTCTGCATTATATTTGAACATTTTAAAATGTACATTTTAATATTTTAATTCTTAAGATATGAACTAATATCCAACTTAAAGTAGTTATGTGGAGTAATAGGAAAGGAAAATTCTCTGGATCTTATATCGTTATTGCTTGGATTTTCATTACTATCTATTCTAATCATGACAACGAGCAAAAAAGAATTAAAAATAATACATTGCTATTAGCACTACACAACTTTTCTGTGAAGGTTGTATGAATAGAAGTTATTTTTTTGAAATCACAAGAAAAGGTTTCTGCATTCTCACCAGTTCTATTTCTTAAGCTATGTGAAATCAGTACATAAACACAAGGTTATGAACTTAACTATGCACTGTCACTTGTTCTGTTCTTCGATGTTATCAAATTTCCTGGCTTATTTGAGCGTCACTTTTTTATGACACATAAGTCAAAGCATTTGGGGGATCATCATGTTTTGATATGAAAAGCTTGATTCTACTGCTCTTACTTCTTCAGAGTAAAAGTTTCTCATTGAACTAGGTCACTCGTCAGTTTTCATTTCCTAACTACTCCTTCACCAACTTGCTAATAAAAAGCTGAATACCATCGTAGGTGGAGGATGTAATAAAGATTATATTCATCTCTACAGTGTATGTTAAGAGAGATGAAGTCAATACATTAAATAGGTCTCTCATTCTAAATTGGACCATAATACAGAAATGTCTAGGAATGTAGGGAATTCAGCAAACAGGTGTTATGTTTACTAAATGTATTCTATTTACAAATTTCCATATATGCTTGTGTATAGTTTGAAGTTTGTTATACAAACCAGCATGGGAAGTGGTTGAAGTAAAACTCACTTATAGCTTATCATAAACTCTCCAATTAGATAATGTAGATCACATTATTAAATATTCAGGACTGACATATGTACCCAAATTGTGCAAAATATGGTAAGTATTTTTAAAATGAATCATGATAGTCATTATAACTTTGGGCTGCATTGAGAAGAAGACAGATTTCTTCAGGGATGACAGTGGAACAGACAAAATATGGCACCGATGGAGTGGAGCAGATTGATCAAGCATCTTGACTGATTGACTGTATCAGATATCACTAGTCTGGAAAAATCTACAGAATCAACACCAGCTGAAAGGAATTCCAGTATTCGTCTGGTTTCTGTAGAGCTCAGCTGTTTCAGGACTGAGAATCTGAAGCTTTTGAAAGTTTAAATAGGGTTATATTCATAATGAAGTGTATAGGTAAGTTAAGATGAAATAAACACCCTGTATCTTTGATGTGTTTCTGTTGTCCCTGTTCTTGTTTGCTTGCTTGCTTTTAGAAAATATGAATTGCCTTTAGAACCAAGCATTAAGAGATGGGGAGATTCTCAGAAAGTCAAAGCTGGATACCTTTTGAATAATGTGCTTTTGACACAATACAGGGGTAAACTGGAACGAGTTCTAAGACTTGTAGTACTGAATTTAGCAAAATAATGCAATATACCAACTGGTACTGAAATTTATTGTCATAGTTGTATTTCTGCTTAGTTATTTGTGGTGTTTATTTAAATCCATCTTTTCTTCATATAGTTCTATCTTTGAGTTCTGTGGTCCATGAATAAAGTGTCCATAACTTACAGTTAAGTTCCCTGAGCCCATACACAGATTTTTGGTGTGGTCTTCAATTATACAAGTGGAAGCCTAACTAACAGGAATGTAATCTAAACCTCTTGCATTAGTGAATCCTTCTTCTCTGCTGCTAAAATGATATTCAAAATTCACAGCAATACTGGGAATGTAGATAGTGAGCTAGCATATTATTGTTGGGCTGTACCAAAATCAATAGGAACTTGCTGACTTGAAGGTGCAAAGCATCAAGTCTGCAATGAATGTCTCTATAGGCTTAAAAAAGCACTAAAGCACTTTAGCCTTTATTACAGAAACTCTGTTTTAAAATATGTACTGAAAGAATAAAGCATGCTACTTTTTATAGACTTGTAATCTTCAGTAGGTCTTCAACTGAACAGAAAATTGTACCAACGAAAGGCAATTTACAAGTGGGAAGAAAGAGCACAAGATTTCATAGCACTAATTAGCACAGGTTTAGATCAAAGCATAAAGAAATGTCAAGTACAGGAATGTATCTAAAATGCTGTCTTCTTCTGGGGCTTTAGTACAAGATTACATCATCTGAGAGACAACTACAGGTAGGAAACTTATCCTAAAGGTAGAGATATAAAGCCCAAAATAGTGGTAGTCTATTTTACACAATGGTCTAGTGACTGGAACACACACCTAGAAACGGAAAATCCAGATTCAGCTCCCATTCTAACAGCTGGGATTTCAAAACAAACAAGCCCTGCTTTCTTTATAAAAACCCTGACTAATAAAATTATTG
Organism: Pezoporus flaviventris; assembly: GCF_033815535.1. Classification (NCBI taxonomy): domain Eukaryota; kingdom Metazoa; phylum Chordata; class Aves; order Psittaciformes; family Psittacidae; genus Pezoporus; species Pezoporus flaviventris. Next base: position 20,041,524 of record NW_026892550.1, on the reverse strand, counting down.
GAAAAGAAGGACTCCCAGGGTTAAGTGACATAAGCAAAGGGATTTGGGCTCTCAGTTGTGGATTTATGTATCTATTTTCTATTTCAGCACCAATTTAGGTAATGAATTCCTTAAATAATTCAGTTCTTTAGGGCCTAATATCATATACTCGTAAAATGTATGCCAAAACTGCTACTTAACATATTTTGTTCTGAAATAATACTAACTCCCTGCTTTCTGTCTGCATGTGTTTTATTTTCCCTGAAGCTGAAGAAGAGTAGGATTATTCTAGTAGGAGATCACAATGCTTGGGAATATCTCAGGTTCTGAGCTCTGATTTATATTAGGTTTTATCTGGTGCCCACCTTCAGGATATTTCTACAGCTTTACTAGTTTTTAATATCTGCCAAAAAGCAAATGACAGATGTGTCTTCTGTGCACTAAACCATCAATCAGAAGTGTAGTGTTGTTGAAGCTGTAATAGTCTAGGGATGTAAGTGAAGGAAGTTTCCAGAGGGAGATAATATCTTTTACAGAACGACGGGGAAATAGATTTTTTTGGGGAAAAAAGCCACACAATGTTTTGGTCTCAGAGTGAGTAACTGCCTGTTTCTGCTTCTTTCTCAAAAGGCCAAGGATTTTATCACCTCTTCTCTTACTGTTATTCTCTTCCAATAACTATCCTATTTTGTAAAATTGCCTGGCTACTTAACCAAATGCAATTGAAAGTGTTTGTTCTGATGTACTTTGGTTGGAATTGTTTGAGTCTATTTCAGACCACTGCTAAGAGTTCATTCCTTTTTTCCAAATGTACCAGCTGGTCATATAAATTATACTACTTCTCCCTTAAAAATCAGAAATGTGACTGCTTATTAACCAAACAGATTTGTAAATAAGTGATTAAGTGATTACTGGTCGTCTTGTGTGGAGGAATTCATATGTCACTTTGTAAGCTAAGGCACTTTGTAAGCTTCTGTACTCAATAGGGTGACCTTTATGCAAAAGAATTAGTCAAACTAGAGATTCTATTTGTTTTTCTTTTCTCAATAGTAAGTCTTTTAAGCCACAGAAACTTCACCTACCACAAACTACACTTAGATATTTCATCACATAACAAGAATGGGATAGCAGTGTGCTGGAACATCTAGTCTAGGTCACGCTTTGCCTAAAAAGGTTGGACCAGATAATCTTTGAGGTCCCTTCCAACCTGGTATTCTATGATTCTATGATTTAATACTCTTTGTAGCTTCGTTGTGTCACAGTTCAACAGGGACAACAGCTTCCACAGTTTCTACTTACAATGGTAAAGTTAAGAGGGCTAAGGAGTCATCAGACCTTTCTGTTCCCAGCCGTTTGTGTTGATACAATTGAAAACCACATGACTTTCAAAGACATAGAGAACTGAGTCATAAAACTGGTTTGCAAATACCATTCACTCAAGGAAGATCATAAGACTGCAAGTGTTTAAAAACTGCATTACATTGGAAAGGTATTTCAAAGGTACTTGCAGCATTAATAGCAGCTGTGTAAGCAGTTAAAACAACAAGGCTATAAAAAAAAATTGGTTGTAGTGCTAATGAAGCTCTTTCAGGGAATGTCTAAAAGTTATTTTGGAAACACCATGCTTATTCAATAAAACAGTATTGCTTTGTCAGGCAGTAACCTAGCTCTTCAGTGAATAAACTTAAAGACAATTACCTTATTTTAAAGGGATTATTGCTTTATGGAAAAATACTGTAATGCTTTTCATATAACAGGAACGCAAATATTTGTGTTGGTAACTTTTCCTGCTGCTTGAAGAAGCACTGTAAAGAAGTCAAAACTCTTTGTCATTGCAAAAACTGAGCTGAGAAACCATATGGGAGGAACACAGCATAATCTAGGCTGGAGTGGACTAAGCATCTGTTCTGGAGTTCTGCCTGTGAACAGTGTGAAGGGTTTGAAAACACTACAGAGAAAAATAAAACGATACTTCAAAGCTGAGTTTTGTATAAGTGCACCTAAATGTTCATGGAGAAAAACTGAAATTAGTCTATTTGCTCAGAGACTGCTATTAAACATCTTCCGAAGTGCAAATAAAATCATGTTGTGAACTGGTTTCCATGTTCTTTCTTTTCTGTAAAGTCTCAAAGCCCAAGATGCCTCAAACACCATCATTCTGAAAATTCCCAACTTATATGAACATTTAAGAAAAAAAAAAAAAGTAAATTGAAATATTATCAAAACACCATTTTGGGTCAGGGTAATATTTATCATACATTTAGAAGCACAGAAATGCCAGTATTGGTGGTAAAATAATCCAAACTACTTCTCTGCCAACTACAGAGAGAGTGTGACACAGACCATCACCCAGTTTTGTAGTCATGCAGAACTTCAGATGTATTTAATTGCTGCCATGCATAGATTTTGGGCCTACACAGATCTAGAGTAATCTCACTCCTTGTCCCTCTAGGTGTACAGTTTGCTTGATGCAGCCTGCTTCTTGCAAGTGCCATGTCATTGTTGTTCTTTAAAGCTTGCCTCTATGCCCAAAGCAAATATTTCTGGTTGCATCTACACTTGCAGGAAGGGTTAAGCACTTTCTACAAGATCCCAGTCCCCATCCAGAAAACAAACTGAAGGACAGCATGGCTTCTATGCTGTCTACATAGATGATTTTCAAAAGTATTTGGGGGGAACTGTGTTTTCGAGGTTTCACCTCATTAGGGCTGTAGATCATAACCCTTATCCTTTCATTCCCATGTTTGTTTCATTCCCCGCAGACAACCTCTTTTCTAAAAATTTTTCTTCAAGTTTTGTCCAGTCAGCCTCAGTGTGTTGATCTCCATGCCCCTGCTACTCCAGTCTTATTGCACTCCCAAGACTAGTGCTCTTCTTGTAGCTTTGTAGAAGGGGGTTAAATGATGTTTTACATGACAGGTTGCAAGTTCACGTGCTTCCTAATCTACTGCTGAAAAGCACCGCGTTCCTCTTTGACAGCAGATGTCCTGTCAGAAGCCTATGACAGCCAATAGGCTGAGAAATGCTGCTTCCCAGGAAAACAAAACAAAACAAAGAGGAGTTTTTTTCACAGTAGTTATTGGGTTCACCAGAGAGACAGCTGGTTGAAACTAAAGAGCCAATGCATCCAGCAAAGACTGGCTTAGACCGCTTAATTTAATAGATCTTTCTTTTACCCTTTTTTGCTGTACTTTGAAGCATTATTATTAATGAATTGCATAATAGCTACAACTTCTAGCTGCATATGATTGAGTGTCCTTTCTTTATTATCTGAGGAGAGTTTCTAGAACTCATCATTATAGAGAATAATTGACTTTGGCGCATGTGATGCACAAGAACATATGCCATAGAAGAATTAGGAACTCTAAAAAAAACAGTAGATTGACTTCTTGTCTGGAAAATTCCCTTGCAACATACTGTGTGTATGAAGACTGAAAACAGTCACTCCTTTCTCTTGAAAGGACATGAACAAGAGTTGGAAAACTTTATTATCTCTGTTGAACTTGTCCTCTGCTGTGGTGTCAAGAGGGATATAATAACATCCGTGGCTTGGGGTGCAACACAAGGTGAAGTGCTTTATACTTTACAAAAGGTTTCTGCTACATACAATACTCACTTGTATGCTGAAAGACTCAGGGTAAAAGAAAACGCTTCCTTCAACATTGTCCCTTACCGTAACAACCTTTTTTTCTTGAATTAACATGTTAATTAATCTATTCTAGGCAGTGTTTAAGTCCTGCTGTGTTCTTACACCTATTTCTAATTCCTTCTGTAAATGTCAGTGAGACTTACTTTTCAGGCTGGTGCAGATGTCTAGATTTTAATCTCAAACTAGGCACAAGCTAATGTCTATAGCACTGGTAAATGAACCAGATATGGAAGAAAATGTTAACTAATAGAATCTCAGGTGAAATATAGATAAGAGTCCAAGGAATTACCGGTATGGTAATTAAAAAGGCCAAAAGCAAGGAAAATCATATGTATATCATTTTAATTCATTTACAAATTAACAAAATATTGCCTAAGATAGCATTTAAAGGCAGCTTGAGATATGAAAATACCAGAGCTGAAATTTATATTCAAAAGTGTTTTTTTTAACTAATATTTTGAAGATGAGATTATACTTATAAATAGAGAACAGATAAAATCTTTCCAGAACTAATGTGCTTTAGGGTTGATGAACTGGCAACAATTAATACGCACACACACTGTAATAAAATGTTCATGAAGTTTATTATTTGCCATTCTTATCAACTAATTAAAAATATCTTCAGGGTCGGATGTGTAATAAATAGGTTGGAGAGAAAGAAAGAATGGATATAAAAACATTTTCTTCCCTTGAATATCACAATGACTGTTGACTCATGGCACATTAATTCATGCTACAGAAAAGAGCAGTAACAGTATAAAAAAGGCCATATATTAAAATATGAACTCTGGGTATATTAGGCACTTTAGCTAATTTTATATGTTGAGATATAATTAATGTGCTGAATTATACTTCTAATGTGGAGTCCATGTGAAACTACTTGGTGTCATTGGCTAGCAATAAAAAGTGAGAGTTTATTCTGCTCCCTCTCAGCAAAACTGAGAGACTACAACTTATTATCTATCTTTCCCATTTGTGCAATAGATTAATGAGTTCATGAGTTTCCTATCCATAGAGCTTTGATCACGTCTTTGGGAGCCACTTTCTAGGGTGACCCTTGCAAAGTAAAAGAATTATTTTCAGGGCAAGCTTTCCAGTTCATCTTACCCCTATGACACAAACTATGCACATATAGTCAGTCCCCTGATACTGTTTCCCTTTCTGAAACAAACCTCTCATGTATATTGAGAGCTGAATTTAGGTAAGGAATTAAAAGTCAGTTTATTTATTAAGTTATATCGTTCTATGTGTGTCAGGGTGGTGTTGATCAGAGTAAAATATTAGCGGCGATGGGGCTGATGTTTGCAAATTTCCAGTTTGTACAGAATTATTATCCAAAGACTTGTAACTATCTTGCTTGTTTGTGAAAAAGATGTATTTTTTTTTTATTAGCTAGAGCATTTGTCAAAAATAATGGTTAGTGATGAAATATCAGATGTAATATGACAATAGTAATTGAAGTAATGTTTTAAAAGTGATCTGATACAGAAAAGAATGTTTTCATGCAGTAATTAATAAAATACTTAGAAAATAAATATGTAAACAGATGAGATATAAAGTTCATTTTGGGAAGTGACTTTCAGAAATAGTCCCAAAGTCATGCTTCTTCTTCTCTTTGCTTCCAAGAAATGTGGGGCATGTTTTGATTTTAAAAATAAAAATATTACCTTTAATTTTCAATTATTAAATAAAATTGAGGCCTTTTATAATAATTTTAGTGAGACCTGTGAGAAACAAACTGAACAGCAACAACTGTTAGTAGACACCTATTTTATTTGAATTCTATGAACAGCCCAGTTACAGAAAACAGTTCCAAAAATTACAACCTCCTATTTCCAAAAGGTCATAGGACCTTTCCTTTTATCCCTGTGTTAGGGAAAATATGATTCAAGCAGACCAGTGGTGTACTTGTTATGCAATCCATTTTATATTTATTTCTGTTCCAAATGTGGAATGAATAGTAGGTAGAACTGTAAAGACAGTTGCATAGTAAATTAGGGATTACGATCCCTAACCCCCCCCCGAAGTAAGGTGTGATGTAATGTCCCTAAATGTTTGATCTGTTCTGAATTATCACTACTCATTCTTTCTCTGCTAATGAAAACAGGCAGAGGAAGGACGTAATTAAGTTCTACAGACAATAAATTATGCAGCTGGTAAATATAAAAATGTAGGGAATCAAAAAACTTCCTGAACAGGTGAAATGTATGCGTTTTAGTGAAGATAAACTTAGTAAGGATTTTGAGATTAATACTTTCATTCTACTTTTTAATAATACACAAGAATCTTTTACCTGAAGTATGGTACTAGCTACAGAAAGAATGTGAGTATAAAAAGGATTATAAGGAAAAAATATCCTTCTGGAAAGATTATCATGTTGCTGAAAAGGCCATTAAAATAAAAAAGGATAAAAAGGGAAATGAATCAGAACTTAAAGGTAAAGTCTATAAGCTTATTTCAGTTCTTAGATTTTTAAAGTCAGAAAGTAATGAATTATCTTCAAACAGTGGGGAAAGGCATTAAAAAAGTCAAAAGATTTCAAGGAGACTGAGGTGTATTAGCATACAGGGAGGATATCAACTTTATATCAGCTTAACATAAAAAAATAGGGAGCAGAAATTAATGTGATTCAATACTAAGGGTCTCTCTTGAATGTTGGATGAGCAGCGCAATATGAACCATCAGAAAATCAGAACTTATTATGATATTGTACAGAAATGCTCAAGAGAGTAAAGTTGTTCACTAGCATAGAAATGAATACTCACTGAATGATGGTAACTGTCACCAATGACCACTGTATTCTTCTGTCCAACCTGAGGGAAAACTATGTTTCAAACCACTATAGTTTTGCTTCAAAAGGGACTGTGAGATAAATCCTAATAAAACACGTGCAACTATATGAATAAGGTAGACAGCAGTATGTCAAGGCTCCCTATTGTTCTTTTTTGGATTACAGTAAAAATCACCTATGTTGCACTGGACTTCTACTCTTTTAGGTATATAGAAATACTAGTCTCAGAGAGGTTTTCAGAACAAGTAGAAGGCAAGTAGGGACTTAGTCAAAAAGAAACATGGCATGAATAAAAATTACTGTTGGCTATTTAGACATGTGTTGGCAAATTGCTTGACTTACTTGGGTGCCAGTTTTTAGAATCTGTGTTCTGAGCATTAATATGTACAGCCCTTCTATAAAAATACAGAACAGCAGACCCATGGGATCAAATTAATTTCCTCAAGACCCCAATACAATTACTTGATTATTTCCCAGTAGGATTGCTCTCCCATCTTGACAAATTTGTTGGCATGATCAGAAAATAGTGTTCTCAGCTGGCCATCAAGGAGTTCACACCTCTGAAAACATTGCATAATTTTAATCCATTTTTTTAATTAAAAAAATATTTATAGAGAATGACATTTATTAGGCAAAGTGGTATAGGCAAACCTGGGGGACAAAAGAAACTCTACAGATCACAATCAGGACCAGCAAAGATCCTAACATTTACCTAACACAACATTTCAAGTTTCAGCTCACACCTTTAAACTATCCAGCTACAGCTATCCATCTTCACATGTTTAACAACAAAGGCATGATGATTACACAACATGTTATGCATCAGAGGACCAGGTTTTTTTGTACTGACATGATGAACATGTGCACTTAGCATTTCTGGCAAGCTCAGAGGATACCGTCATAGACTCCAAGCTTTTTTAAAGCTGTCTGCATACTGTCTACAAATTCTCTCTCTAAAATGCTGCATATGCAACCAGAATCATTGTGTCTATTGTCTTTGACAGTAACAAAATTGTCAAGAAGTTCTCCTTATGTAGCTTATATATAATGACAGCTTTTCATTTCCAGTGATGAGAAAAAGTTTTTCTTCCCTTTAACTCTTCCTTAACCTCTTCTAACTGGTTTCTTTATTTTAATGACAAGTCCATTCTATAATTCTCTGGAACAATAAAATGAGTAAGTTAGATTTCCACACACCTGCTAGGTCAGGAATAAATAAAAAAAACCCCACTCATCTATCTTGTTTGATGAGCCACTTGATTGAATTGAAGGTAACGAACAGCATTGAACAGAACATAAAAGAGCCTCCTTCATGAAACAGTCTTCACAAGAACACTAATGAAAATAATACATCCTTTCTTTAAACTAACACCAAGCATGTTTCATCTGATAGAAAATGAAGTAGATGTGGTTTTGTGTATTTTAGTTAAAATATATCTAGAAGATTATGCCTATGGAAACTAAAATCTGCTTGCTGCATATAGTTCTACTTGCATGTTTTATAGAATTATAAAACATCATCCTTATTTCCAGTTGTAAGTTTCCCTGTTGCAACTTCTGTTTTGTCTCATCCTATCATCATGCACATCTGACAAAAGACAGGACTGCCTCTGTCTTTTCCATATCCTTTGATCAAGGTAGTGTATGGACCAAGTTCTCCTCTGAGCTTTCCATTCTCTAGATGACATTTCCTCAACTTCTTTTCACATATTATGTCCTCTAGACCCTGACTGTGCTGGTGGCCTTGCTCCAGCATGCTATATCTTTCTTCTAGTAGGAAGCTCAAAACTGGACACAGTATTTCAGATACAATCTCAGGAGTGCCAGAAATGGACATACTGGCTACGTTTTTACTAATGCATTTCACAACACAGTTGAAGTCTTTTCTGAAACATGGATTTAATTTTTTTGTAAAGTCAATATCAAACATGCAAAAAAGAAATAATGTAAATTGCTAACTGGCTGCACTTGAAATCACCTGATGAAGTACTTTTCTGAAACTATCCAGGTACAGTCTAGATCTATAAAAAGATAGTCTCCCAAATCTCCAATTTAAATTCTTAAAACTTTTAGTCTACAAAAATCTAACACTGAAAGTCTCAAGTAAACTTAAACTAATCTCTAAATTCTTCAGGAATAGAATGCTCCAGCATATGCCATGCATAGAATACTGATCCATTCCCACTCCTCTCCACAGGATCGCTTCCTAGCCTAAGGAGTACCTGGGCAGATATACCTGGCACTGTAATAGCTAAATAAAATCCTGTTTAGGCTTTGGGAAAATTTAAACATTTACTTATTCCAGGTTCCATAACAAAAAACAAGTTTGGTCAAAACAGATCAAACTTGTTCAAGAAGAAAGCCTAGTATGTACCAGAGAAGTTGCAGCTTGGATAAAAGGCAAGACAATGCTGAATTTGCTATCTGTGTATCTAGCTCTACAGTTTGCATCTGAGAATTATGTGACATCAGAATTTATAATTGAATTTGAAAAGATCCCCATCTATCTCCCCTCCTCTCTGCTCCTCAAAACACTATCAGATTTAAAGCTGTGACCTCAATGCAACTAATGCATATCTTCCTGTGTTTGTAAAAAAAAAAAAAAAAAAAAAATGAGCGCTGATAAATGATCTTCCAATTTGATCATACAAACTACTAACTGTAGGACTCATTGGTTTCTTGGTTGCTTTTGTCAGACTCTTCAGTGATAGATCAAGGTACTCCTGTCGTGGTTTAAACCCTAGCCAGGCAGCTTGTTCAGTCACTCCCAGTGACTGGTGCTGGGCTGGAAGCAATTGAGACCCCCGCCCTGGGGCTCTCCGCTTCCCCACTTCCGGAGGAACAACTCCCATGGGTTGAGACAAGAACAGTCCAGCAACCAATGTACAACACAAACCACCACCGCTACCACCAATGACAACAATGATAAGAGAAAATAACAAGGGAAGAGAATACAACACCCGCCGAGAAACAAGTCCGACCCAGAAGCCCGTGTCCTTCCGGGTAACTCCAGTTACCCCCCACCCCGGGCCTGACGTGCTGTGGTATGGAATACCTCCTTGGCTAGCTTGGGTCAGGTCCCCAGTCTCTGCTTCCTCCTGGCTTCCCCTCCTCCCTGGCAGAGCATGAGCTTCACAAAGTCCTTGGTCAGGGTAAACATTACTTAGCAACAACTGAAAACATTGGTATTATCAGCACTGTTCCCAGGCTGGAAGTCAAAACACAGTGCTGCACCAGTTACCCCGAAGGAGAAAAATTGACTGCTACTGCTAAATCCAGGACAACTTCATAACCTGAAGAACTGAGAAGGTCTTCACGCTGCTGCCATCCTCTTTGGAAGATCACCTACAAATGTGCTTACAACATTGTAGGTAGCATTGTAGCCGATTCTTCTTCCTCTGCCCTTTACGAGAACTACTTCTGGAGGGATGTGTTCTGCTAGTGGAATTCCACTGTTGACCACCAGTAGCACATACAGAGTTTTCAGTCACAAAGAGCCACCCACATTATTCTATATCAAACTGACTCACCTGCTTTGAGGTGGTCATCCTGATGTAATGAGTTCATGTAACAACTGCATGAAAAAGCATCTCCCTTTCTGTGTTTCGAACCTGATAGTTCCTTTCATGCTGGATCATTCTTGTAATCTGGAACATCACTGACAAGTGCTCAGGACGACAATGCAAAATAATTATCAGAAAGTTACTGTGTTACTGGGCATAGAGATAGGGAACTGATCTCCCCTGTTGCCATAGCTGTAGAAAACTTGCAGGGTGAGAAAGGAACAGCAAGTTACTGTACATCTGCTGGACGGGAACGGTTTTTTGCTTCTGTTGCCTGAGATGACAGTATGCTAATCAAAATGTTGTCTGAAAAACAACTTCAGCATTTCAAACTAATGAAGCTTCTTGCGCATGCTTAGGGTGGAGTTACCACAGTGTGCATAGATTGTGAGTCTCAAACTTTCTTCTTGGATCAGCCATGGGGCCCAGAGAATCAGTACATATCAAATCAACTCTGACTCTACCATCCCTTTAGAAGGTCCTTCCCTGATACTATAAAATTTATAGGTGGGGAAGCCAGAGGATTGTAGACATAACTTTGGCTAGACGCAATCCCAGGATCTGGAGATTTTACTACTGTGTGTCATCCAGTCACAGGCACAGATGTTTGCTCTAGCTTATGAGCAAGTTAGAGAAATCTAAGCACTGTTGTAACCTTTATGTCTGACTTTAAATCACTTTAGAGGTTTATACCATTGAAAGGGTCACCATCCTGGAATTTTACAACTCCTTGTTTCTCTGATTACTTTGCAGTGTTTGAGGAAGAAAGGCTGCATTTTTTAGCAGCCAGTTTTTTCTGTGGGCTTCTGTCCAGGACTATCATTCAGTAAGAAAAATTTCCACTGGTTTGCAAATCCACACATATGAGAAAGAAAAGCCTCTTCAAGCTATTTATTTTAGATCTATAAATGTGTTAGAACACACATTTTTCTGTGTTGGAACAACCACAAAATAATGTTAATTAACAAATGGCAATGGTAAAGATTGCAGTGGTGATCATTTTATACTGAGTTGCATTGCTTGTGTACTTGTTAGTATCAGTGATGATCATATTATGATAAGGGAAAATAAACTATTCAATTTAATGGTTCCACAAGAAAGTAACTTCTAAGTAGAACAAGACTAAAATAAGTACATGAGGATTTTAATTTTTAGTGTTTACAAAAATAACTTTTAACTAGAAGAAAATGCAAAAATATCTGCTGAACAAGTTGTGAGATGAAAAATTATGAATGCTGTAAATTGGACATTCTGAATGCAACAAATTTAATGAGGCCATTAGTGATACACCAATTGAATACAGTATTGTCACACAGCTCTATCATAAATGCAGTTGATTAAAACCCATCTTTCCTGAACATTGGATCTAAATGTAAATTAGACCACTTGTCCTCTGTTACAATTTTTTTTATTAATAATAATAAATATTTACATAAGAAATGAAAATGTAACATGTAGACTGTTATATACGTTTCTCAGTAACTTCAAATCTGTACATGAGTTCAAAAGCCACTTAATGTAATAGACAATAATGTATTATCCAATGTAATACCTACACATGAATTTGAAAGCCAATACTACATAACATGACTATTCTTATTGACTTCACCAGAAGTATCGTCTACATGTGTGTCTGTCTAAAATTAAGTCTTTAACTGCCTTCTGATTGAGACTACTGATCAGGGGAAAAATGAATCATTGGATGTCTCACCTTCATTGTTGTGTTCAATCAAACCACTACAGACCCTTCATTTCTGACACTTGCACTATCACATCAGAACCTAGAATATCTGCTCCAGAGTTCACAGCAAGCAGGCTGTTTAGTAGCAGCAAAGCAAGAAGTGTTAGAAAGTCAGGGACATATTTCAATACTCACTGACTTGAGTAATTTCCTCTTAAACCTATGTAACTTTTGAAATCTATATAAAAAATAGAATTATTCTTTAGTTTTTAAGTAGCAAGATGAATGATGAAATCTCTGGCTAACATACATTTGCACTCCCATACTACTGCTCTCACTGATGCAAATTCAGGCTTTCCAGTTCCACTGCTGATAGAAATTACAAGGTAGTTCTTCACTATTTCTTGTAATAATTCTGTGAAATTCAGTCTTAGCAACCTAAATAGATGACAAAACTTATTGACAAAAAAAAAACCAAACCAAAACCCAACAACAAAAAACTACCAATTTTTAAAAATTGAATATGGTGGCCTGAAAATATGCCTATACACAAAATAGGTTTTTTTTCTCCTTTCAGTCATTCCTTTGACAAGACAAACAAACCTCCAATCTTTTTTCCAGTATGATTTACTCATGCTCATCTGTCCTGGATTCAGCAGTAGCAGTCATTTTTCTCCTTCTCAGTAGCTGGTGCAGTGCTGTGGTTTTGATTTTTGGCCTGGGAACAGTGCTGATAACAATGATGTTTCTAGTTGTTGCTAAGTCATGTTTACTCTGGCCAAGGACTTTCTGAGTCTCATGCTCTGCCAGGGAGGAGGGGAAGATGGGAGGAAGCAGAGACAGGACACCTGACCCAAACTAGCCGAAGAGGTACTCCATACCTCAGCATGTCATGCCCACTATAAAAACGGGGGCAGTTACCCGGAAGGGCTGGATCACTGCTCGGGTCGGGCTGGGTATCGGTCGGAGGATGGTGAGCAGTTGTATTCTCTTCTCTTGTTATTCCCCTTATCATTATTATTATTGGTGGTAGCAGTAGTGGTTTGTGTTATACCTTAGTTACTGGACTGCTCTTATCTCAACCTGTGGGAGTTACATTATTTAGATCCTCTTCCCCATCCCTCTGGGAGTGTGGGGGGGGAGGGGTGTCTGATTTACAGCTGGGCTTAAACCACGACACTACTTTTTGGCAGCCAGCGTGGGGCACAAAGGGTTGAGATAACGACAGATCTGACCAGAGTGTGTTTAATCATATTTGTGATAAACATTTATTGTTTTGGATTAATAGTCACTCGTCACAATGCTGATTTATTGGCTCTCATAGTTGTTGCTCTTGATCTCACAGTTTCAGCATGACGTACCTTACTTATAGCTGCTATTTACTGTGTTAGTGTTTATTGGCTGGGGGCCTTGGGCTAAGGTTCTTCTTACACTGTACTTTATGGCAATGACTTGTAATATAATAGAATCATCGATCATGAAACTGATCTGGCTTATGTTTCCAGTGTGGTCACCACCTCTATACTTTGGGAGGTATATAATAGAAGTGTTTAACAATTACACATTTTTTTTCTCCTCCTCAGGTGGTCAACCCGTGAAGGAGACATTCCCTCATGCTCCCAGCCCCCCCACCAGACCGTGAGGCAGGACACCTGACCCAAACTAGCCAAAGAGGTATTCCATACCACAGCATGTCATGCCCACTATATAAACTGGGGGCAGTTACCCGGAAGGGCTGGATCACTGCTTGGGTCGGGCTGGGTATCGGTCGGTGGGTGGAGAGCAGTTGTATTCTCTTCCGTTGTTATTCTCCTTATCATTATTATTATTGGTGGTAGCAGCAGTGATTTGTGTTGTACCTTAGTCACTGGAATGTTCTTGTCTCAACCTGTGGGAGTTACATTCTTTAGATTGTCCTCCCCACCCCTCTGGGAGGGGGGGAGAGGGAAGGGGGGGAATAAGAGACTGCGTGGTCTGATTTACAGATGGGCTTAAACCACGACGTCACCTCAGAAACACTATTTTCTCCTATCAGTGGTATGATTACTATGCTATTAGCCTAATGGAGCAATGCAAAATTATTTCTTTAGTTCTAAGACAGGTATCTGCTTCCCAAAAAATTAAAAGTGTTCATATTATGGATGTTTTTTAGTAAATGATATAATTTATTATTAGTCAATTAATTTTTCTTTCAATTTCTCAAAATTTCTCTGGAGTATTTTTAATTTTGGAGAGGAGGGATGAAATATCACTTTTTCATCAGGTTTTGTCATGTGGAAATTATCATTGGAAGATTTATGACCAAGTGGAAAAACAGTTGCAGGATTGGAGCCTTCAGCTATTTCACTGTGAGCTAGTTTGAGTTCATGATGTATAAATTTTAGTGTCTATTTCAATAATTGAACTACAGTTATGGCTACATGCACAAGATACATCATGGTAAACCAGAATGCAGAGTAATTATGCATACTCATTCCCTTGACGTATCTGTTCACAGGTGTAAATGCGTTTGCCACATCTGCCACTGGGATACAAGTTATCATTAAACGTGGGCTAGAAATATGAAATAGTTAATGTTGATCTGACAGTACATGCTGAAGAGCCAACCTTAGGGTTCAATGCGTGACATTAAATAACACTCATGTCAGTAGCACTTAAAAGAATTACAAAAGAATTCACAGACGTTTTGATGGAAAAATGCTGATTTGTCAGTAAAATGTATATGCGTGAATATTTGAGAGGGCTTTTTCATAGAAAAGATTTCTGAAGTTACAACCCAAATAATGAAACTTTTTCTTTTCTTGCTCCTTTGAAGAGATAAAGAAAAGAATTCTACACTTCCAGAAGCATCCTTTCAAACTCAAAAACTGACCAAAGCCTTTGTGTTCAGTGAAGTTTCCCCTTAAAGTAAAACAATGTTTTCTGACACTGACTTTACCGGAACAAAATATTGTTTAATTTCTGCCACTTTCTCAAGGGAAAAGACAGTTTCAGCAGTGATTCTGCTCAGGCTGTTTTTTTAAGAAACTTTAACATTGGGGAGGGGCAAAATAACCCTCCAGTATTTCCTAGAGGGAAAGACTACCTGACTGTTTAGGTCTAATACAGGTGGAACATAGGCATTAAGAAAGATGGTTAGGTTGGCATACCAAAATTTGTCTCCTTGATAAAACTGGTAGCACAAACCAAGAAAAATCTGGCCCTCTTGACAATTTGTTACTGTACACATAACATAAAAGAGCAGAAGAAGGTATTGCTGTGTCAAGCCACAGGTCCAGCTAGCCCAGTATTCTGTCCCTGATACAACCAAAAGTGGATTTTCTGAGATGGGTATATAGAAAGAAGGAAAAATGTTCAAAGCTTCCCCAAGGTTCTCTTACAGCTGCCAGTTGTTTGAGGCTGATGAAACACCTGAATTAGGCATAGTTTGAATTCAGAAAACATAAGCCACTATCTTTTCTATGGACGCATCTAGACTGCATGTTTTTAAAATCCACAGCAGGGATTTCCAAAGAGGTTTTCCGAAGCAAGAACATAATACAGCACTGTCATCACATACTACCTTTTTTTAATTATTATTCTATTTTATTTTATTTATCATCATCAACATTTGGAAATATATAGTATTTATATTGTAATAGTTGTAAGGCTGTAAACAAGCATTTAGGTGAATGTAGAATACTTCACTTAGAAAAGCTTGAATTTATATTTACTAATGGTAGTTTCTATTCAGCTCAGAGTTCCATGCGTTAATTACTTCAGTATGAAAGGTCTAAGGGTCTCTAGTTCTTTTCATACTAAGCAATAGAAGTTTTGCTTGTGCCCTGGAATCTATTGTTACAATTTTCTCCTATCATTTTCATTAGGTACTGTGCTATTAGCTTCTTATCAGTCTTTAATCTAAATTGAAGCAAAAGATTTGCCTTCAATGTGTAACACCAAGAAGCCTGTAACAGCACATTTGTCTTTATGAGTAAAAATACTGTTTTTGCTGTTCATTTTAATTTTCTCTGTAAAGCCTAAATTAAATCTCTTGCGTGCTCTCATTTTTCTACACTGCCTAATCTTGGACAGACAGGATATACCTGTTAAGTAATTTTATTTCCATCCTTCTTGGAAGGAATAAATAATTTTTTGGATGGAATAAATGCTAAATTGCAGGAGAGTGGGGGACAAACCTTTACTCGATACTCTTCAAGGAAAAATGCTATATTATGCAGAAACCAGACCAGAAATTATTCTTTCCAGTAGTCCAACTTGACACCTGACATCTCAAATTACCTTGTGATGAAATTAGTTTCTCCACATCTATTTATTTGTAGCGTCATACCACAATTTTTTTTATGTTCCCAAAATGATGTCTTAACTCATTCCCAATTATTATGCTCTGCCAGTATAAAAAATTTCTACTGTATGTATGTAAATGTCTTGCTAAGAGCAATCTCACTTTTTGTTTTTTTAAACAAAGACTGTAAGCAAAGGTCTTAAGAACCAGGCAAAGATCTTAAGCTCTCAGTAAGGTACACAAATGTGAGAAATCTGAGCATGCGGTAAGTCTGAGCAAGGCATATGAACAATAATTCTGAATAATGCAACTAAATGCTACAGAGGGGCATAATTTAAGTCACATTACAATCGACTAGCTCTGACAGCTCCCTACTACACAGTACTCTCTTGCATCTCTAGGAATAATAAATGTCTTATTGACAGATTACATACATTCTTGAAAAGCTGACTCACTGGGGAGAGTTAAGGAGTCATAAGGCAAAGAAACTAACTCAGTTTTTGTGCTGTGTTGTAACCTAAAGGAGCTGATGAGACCTAGAAATGTACAGAAGTGGTAGTAGTGAATATGGATGGAGACATTTTATCTCTTTATACAAGGCTGGAGAGAACAGTATTAGGATAGTCATCTAAACAAATACAAAAAGGGAAACTATTGGCTCGATATTAATTTTACAGGAAAGAGCTACAGTACCTACTGTGAATTTTAAGCTGAAAACGAGTGAAGGGCTGTGCTGTTGTAAAAATCAAATATGTTACTGTAAGGGATAACCAGACTGTGAAAAAATCCTTATGCTCTCTGCAGCATTAGGAAGGTCTTACCTAGAGTATCATGCCCCATTTTAGTTAGAAGATTTACTTTCTAATGCTAAAGATAGTTAAGTGTTGGAACAGATTGCCTAGAGAGGTTATAGGCTCTCCAGTGGTAGAAGCTTTTAAGAAAAAGTTAAATAAACCTGGATCAAGAATGTCTATAGCTGATCCTGCCCTCGAGTGGTGGATGTACTGGACAACTTTGCCTAGTATCTTCCCAGCCCTATTTTGTATGAATGCTATGTATTTTACAATGACATGACTAAAACACAGTTCTGATAGGATATTGAAATATAGGAACAAGTACAGAAAAGCTAAAAAATTTACATTGAAAAAGTCATGCTTTAGTAAGACATTTTAAAAAGCTCAGTCTACTTTTCCAAAGAAATACAGAAGTATCTTGAATATTCTGTTGAAGATGAAAAATACTTGCAGAGAAAAAGCTAATTACGAAGCCATTATTAGGTAGATAGAGAAACATAAAATAATCACTGGCTAGAAGACAGACAAGACTGGAAATAATGCCAAGGTGATAAGAAGTTAACCACTGAGGCAAACTAACAAAAGGCCACACCAGGATTTGAGGCAATGACCTTTCTCAAAGATTAGTTTTGGGGAAGATTCACTTCAGCAAAGACACAATATGTAGGTACAGAAAATGCATAATTTATTATGATGGAGATTAGATTAGATTAGATCAGATTAGATTATCTAATGGTCCCTTCCAACTTTATATAAGCAATTTATGAAATACTCTGAAATGCCTTGGTGTTTTCAAAGCTTGAATTTCAATTTTCTGAAAAGTGTTTAAGACCACAGCAATATCAACACCCTTAAACACTAGCTGTCTACTAGGAAGAGAAGAAAAAAAAGTTTGAAAATTCTTTTTGTGAGAAAGATAACACAGCCTGATGATTTCTATTTTTTGCTTTTGGCTAACGATGCAATATGTCAATCCTGATTTACAAAGCATAAAAGAACTGTTTGCAGGGTATGTAACAATTCCTCTTGCTCTGGTAAGAAAAAAATCCATGCTGTCTCAAGGCAAAGTATGTAACCTGCCTTGAAACTGCTGATATTTAAGAGATTATCTTCGAACATTTTTTTTTTTTTTGGCTCAGCATGGGCCCCATTATAGAAAAGATGAAATTTGTCCCAGAGAGAAAAAAAATAAAGAAGCAAATGCCCTATTACTGACACTGGTTTCACTGGCATTTCAAGTTTCCAGTATTTCTCAGGATCAGGTCCTTATATTTTATGTTCATCTTCCTGGAAATATCTCTGTAAATCTAATTAGTCTTTAACTTGGAAATGACAACAGGGGAGCTATTATTTCTGAAAAACAGAAAAGAAGTTTGCATCTGCTTCTCTCTGTGAGCAAGCAGAGCTCTGTGTTTAACAGGAATAAAAATAAACTATGAATTTCAGGCCGTTTAAAACACCAAACCAGCAAACCCATAATAAACCCCAAATCCCACAACAAACACCTTGCTGTTTCAGTGCCCCACAAATTAGATATATTTATTACTCAAGACAATCTTCTCACCTTTTGCATTTTAGGCATAGTCCACATTTTCCTTTCCAGTTTGTCCATGTGGGCACAACTGGAGTCACATTATTTCAAACCAAATCTTCTACTAGTAGTATAGAGCAAGGTGACAGATGATTTTTACATGAACGTTTGTGACAAAAAAGTCATTAATATATTCATGAAGTCAATATTCCTATAGACTCTCTGACCTTCCAAAAAAATAAAAATCTGAATACTGTAGGTTAAGAATTCAATGGACGCTTATGCAAAGAATGTAATTGGGATTCCAGCCTTGTTAGGTAATGCAAGAGAAATTTAAACATCACACAGAGGCAGAATAGTCCTTATGAACTGAAAGAAAATGCATACACAGGCAATATTTGATAGAGAAGAGATGGTATAAATGTGTATGGAAGATAACGACACCTGCTGGCACTCCATATAGAATATAGGCATCTAAAAAAATAGGCTCTCTAGGGAATAATAATTAGGATGCTTTTCAGCTTTGGAGTTTTTGACAAATAAAGGCCAGTATTTACCTCTTCAGAAAAACACACCACTACCTTCACAAGTTAAAAGATTTAGGCCTCAGCACTAATTAATCTGCACAGAATATGTCTTTCTTCCCTGTCTATTATTTTTGGTTCCAGTGCTTATTTCACTGTTTCTATAACTCTATAGAAAACAGCACGCCATAAATTTAACATGATAGATTATTTACACTGATATTTCTTAAAAAGCATGTCAAACTGAAATTTGAAGAAAATCCATATGCATACTTAACTCACAAGTCTCTCTCCATTAACAGGAAGCTATTGTTTCTGCTAATTTAGAAGCAAAATAACCACCATAAACACAGAAAAAACACTTTGGTTTCTTAATAGAGCCTGCTGTACTTCCCACACAAAACACTGTGACTGACCAAATAAACCCCTGCAACGGAAGAAGGCCAGGGGAGATGGGAAGCTAGGGGAATAATGTGGCTGTTGCTGCCCGCAGCTTCTGCTTGAGATGGTGACTGTGTCTCAGAACCGAGGGGACTGGAGGATGGCCTTAATTTTGTCAAACAGCAATCAGTGTCTGAGGGGCTCAGCTGGTGATGTGAATGGTTCTCCCTCAGTTCATTCACAGAGCGTGACTGTCCCTTGAGTAGCCTGACTGGCAGGGGAGAGAGGGTGAGTAAGTAGCTCTGTTTAACACAAAGCATAAAACCCCAGCAACTGCAAATGCTTTGAAGAGAGCAAGGAGGCTGAGCTGTCTGTGCCCAGCGTGTGGCGGGGCTGGTACCAGGCAGTACCCGGTGCTGTGACCGAAACACCAGTTGCAACCACTGTGCACCTATCAAATGTAGCTAACATATGTAATCTTGATTGCAGCATACTTTGTGTCACTCCACTGAATCAGACATCCTGAATAACATAACTGTCTTGAAATAAGTAGATTTGATATTAAATGTTACAAACTCCACACAGGGAATATCTAAAGAAACCAGAAGATACCTTAAAGATCATATAATTTCAACCCCCCTGCCACGGGCAAGGATATCTTCCACTAGACCAGTGTCTTGGGTTCAGCAGTAGCAGTCATGTTTTTTCCTTTGTGTTAACTGGTGCAGTGCTGTGTTTTGAATTCTAGTTCGAGAGCAGCGTTGGTGAAGCCGATGTTTTCGGTTGTTGCTAAGTGATGTTTACCCTGACCAAGGACTCTGTGGGGCTCATGCTCTGCCAGGGAGGAGGGGAGGCTGTGGGGAGGCAGAGACGGGGCGCCTGACCCGGGCTGGCCGGGGAGGTATTCCATACCACAGCACGTCATGCCCGGGGTGGGGGGTAACTGGGAGTTACCCGGAAGGACAGGAGCTTCCGGGTGGAACTCGTTTTCTTGGCTGGTGGTATCGTATTCTCTTCCCTTGTTATTTTCCCTTATCATTGTTTTAGCTGATAGTAGCGGTGGTGATTTGTTGCTGGACTGTTCTTGTCTCAACCCGTAGGAGTTGCACTCTCTCGATCCTCCTCCCCGTTCCTCCGGGAGCGGGGAAGGGGAGAGCCCCGGTGCAGGGGGGGGGGGGGGGAGACGGACACGGACCTTGATTGTTGTTAGCTCGGCACCACTCACTGGGAGTGAGTGAACAAGTTACCTGACTGGGTTTAAACCACGACAACCAGGTTGCTTGAAGCCTCTTCCAATCTATCCTTGAAACTTCCAGGGATGCAAAATCTGCAGACCCTCAAAGGAAAATTTTCCAGTGTGTCCTGGATTCAGCAGTCGCAGTCATGTTTCTCCTTCATGGTAGTTGGTGCAGCACTGTATTTTGACTTCCAGCCTGGGAACAGTGTTGGTGAAACCGATGTTTTCAGTTGTTGCTAAGTGATGTTTACCCTGACCAAGGACTTTGTGAAGCTCATGCTCTGCCAGGGAGGAGGGGAAGCCAGGAGGAAGCAGAGACGGGGCGCCTGACCCAGGCTAGCCAAGGAGGTATTCCATACCACAGCACGTCATGCCTGGGGTGGGGGGTAACTGGAGTTACCCGGAAGGACACGAGCTTCCGGGTGGGACTCGTTTCTTGGCCAGTGGTATCGTATTCTCTTCCCTTGTTATTTTCTCTTATCATTGTTGTCATTGGTAGTAGCGGTGGTGATTTGTGTTGTACATTGGTTGCTGGACTGTTCTTGTCTCAACCCGTAGGAGTTGCATTCTTTCGATCCTCCTCCCCGTTCCTCCGGGAGTGGGGAAGGAGAGAGCCCCGGGAGGGGTCTCGATTGCTTCCAGCCCAGCACCAGTCACTGGGAGTGAGTGAACAAGCTGCCTGGCTAGGGTTTAAACCACAACAGTTCCTTTGGTGCCCAACGTGGGGCACGAGGGGTTGAGATAACAACGAATCTGACTGGATTAATAGTCACTCGTCACAATGCTGATTTATTGGCTCTCAAGGCTGTTCCTCTTGATCTCACAGTTTCAGGATATCATATCTTACTTCCATCTGGTATTTGCTGTATTAGTGTTTTTCAAGTGTGGGGCTTGGGCTAAGGTTTTTGTCTCATTGTACTTTATGATAATGACTTGTAATGCAATAGAATCATTGATCATGAAACTCATCTGGCTTATGTTCCCGGTGTGGTCACCACCTTTATACTTTGGGAGGTATATAATAGAAGTGCTTAGCAATTACACATCTTTATTCTCCTTCTCAGGTGCTCAAACTGTAAAGGAGACATCTTTTTACCCTCCCAGTCCTCCCCCCAGACCATTTACATTTGAGAGTTTTGAAGTTTTTGAATGGCCTTTTAATGCTGTTGAGACTTGTTTGCTGAGGGTGATGGGAATCACCATGCTAGCACGCATACAGAGTGTGTTTTGCCCACGACTGATTTCAAGAGTTAAGCAGAGTCAGGTTTGGGTCTTGTCTGGGTTCAAACGACGCTGTAGAAGGACCAAGAGATTTTTCCTGAGGCTGGACAGCCATGAGTGGCAGGGTGTGTGGGATAGTATGGGCAGGTATCTAGGTCAGTGGGCCCCTCCAGTATTTTGGAATTTCACCACCGAACAACTGCAGAATCCAGAAGAATTAGTAAAACACTTAAATGAGGTGTGTGGTCATTCTGGCCATACCAGAGATGGACAAATCATGGCAACGTGCTGGGGCTTGGACTATGCTTACAGGGCCTTGTTCAATACTATCCAGCACCTTCAAAAGGAAAAGAATGTTGGTGGATCTGAGGGCAAAGCAACAGTCAGCACAGCTACTCCAGCTCCAAGCACAGCTGCTTCACCACCCCCAGCAACAAGTACAGTTGCTACTCAAACCACAGTGACAATCACTGCAGCCAAAACAGAGGACCAATTCGTACCAATATCAGTTGCCCCTGTATGCAAGAGAACAACCAAAAAAGAGGCAAGAAGGGTGAAGCAAGATGAAGAAACAATGTATTCACCACCCGGTCTAGCATCTGATCAGGAGTCGTTATCACATGATGAAGAAGAAGAAGAAGAGGTAACTTCTCGACCTCGGACCTCAACCGAGCTACGGAATATGCAAAAAGATTTTACCCGTCAACCAGGGGAGCACATCACCACCTGGTTACTCCGATGCTGGGACAATGGGGCCAATGGTCACAAACTAGAAGGTACAGAAGCCAAGCAGCTGGGATCACTTGCTAGAGAAGGGGGAATTGACAAAGCAATTGCAAGAGAGAAAAAGTCCCTCAGGCTTTGGAGGCGGCTCTTGGCAGCTGTGAAAGAAAGGTTTCCATACAAGGAAGATGTTACGAGTCGTTCGGCCAAGTGGACTACTATAGACAAAGGCATCCAGTCTCTGAGGGAATCAGCCATTGTAGAGATGATCTATCACATCAAGCTGAATAATAGGGATACACCCATAGATCCAGATGAAGTTGAATGTACACGACCCATGTGGCAAAAACTTACACGGAACGCACTGTCATCATATGCCCATTCATTGGCAACAGTAACCTGGAATGACATAGTACCACCAACAGTGGATGAAATGGTTCATAAACACCAAGAGTTTGAAGACAATCTCACCCGTTCCGTCATCTCAGCTGTGAAAAAACTGTCCCAGGACCTCAAACAATTGAGGGATGATCTATCTGATTTATTCAGCTCCTCACGTGTACCAACACACGTCTCAGCTATTAACAAAAGGCATCTTATTGCTCGAGAGAGGAGATACAGGAGGTATACGCCATGGGCTACCCTATGGTTTTACCTGCAGGATCACGGAGAAGACATGACAAAGTGGGATGGAAAACCTACTTCAGCTTTGGAGGAACAGGTGAGTGAATTGAAGAGGGAGCAAGGGCCAAGACTGATCGTCCCATGAGAGCTACGGCTTCAGTCTCTGGTGAGCAGTTTCCCAGATGGAGTGGAAGAGCTGATTTTACTCCAGCTCCTGTGATAACAGAGAATAATCCCTTTCACCCTGACTTAAGTGTCCAACTCTGTGATGACTATTAGAGGGGCCCTGCCTCCAGCCAGGTGGAGGTAGGGGACAATCGCATTTACTGGACTGTGTGGATCAGATGGCCTGGCACATCAGTCCCACAGAAATATAAGGCTCTAGTAGATACCGGTGCACAGTGTACCCTGATGCCATCAAGCTGTCAAGGGGTGGAACCCATCTATATTTCTGCAGTGACAGAAGGATCCCAAGAGTTGACTGTGCTGGAGGCTGAAATCAGCCTGACTGGGAGGGAATGGCAAAAGCACCCTATTGTGACTGGTCCAGAGGCTCCATGCATCCTTGGCATAGACTACCTCAAGAGAGGGTACTTCAAAGACCCAAAAGGGTACTGGTGGGCTTTTGGTATTGCTGCTTTGGAGACTGAGGAAACTGAGCAGTTGTCCACCTTGCCTGGTCTCTCAGAGGATCCTTCTGTTGTGGGGTTGCTGAAAGTCGAAGAACAACAAGAGCCAACTGCGACAACAGTGCACCGGCGGCAATATCACACCAATCGAGACTCCCTGATTCCCATCCATCAGCTGATCCATAGACTGGAGAGTCAGGGGGTGATCAGCAGGACCCGCTCACCCTTCAATAGCCCCATATGGCCAGTGCGAAAGTCTAATGGAGAATGGAGACTAACAGTAGACTATCGTGGCCTGAATGAAGTCACACCACCATTGAGTGCTGCCGTACCGGACATGCTAGAACTTCAGTATGAACTAGAGTCAAAGGCAGCCAAGTGGTATGCCACGATTGATATTGCCAATGCATTTTTCTCAATTCCTTTGGCAGCAGAGTGCAGGCCACAGTTTGCTTTTACTTGGAGGGGTGTCCAGTTCACTTGGAACTGACTGCCCCAGGGGTGGAAACACAGCCCTACCATTTTGCCATGGACTGATCCAGACTGCACTGGAACAGAGGCAAGCTCCAGGACACCTGCAATACATTGATGACATTATTGTGTGGGGCGATACAGCGGAAGAAGTCTTTGAGAAAGGGAGGAAAATAATCCAAATCCTGCTGAAAGCCAGTTTTGCCATAAAACGGAGTAAGGTCAAGGGACCTGCACAGGAAATTCAATTTTTGGGAATAAAATGGCAAGATGGACGTAGACAGATCCCCACAGATGTGATCAACAAGATAACAGCAATGTGTCCACCAACTAATAAGAAAGAAACGCAAGTTTTCTTGGGTGCAGTGGGGTTCTGGAGAATGCACATCCCAAATTACATTTCAATTGTAAGCCCCAGTTCGATTGTAATATGGGGAGGCCTGGCAGATTGAGTATATCACACTGCTGACATCCCGCCAAGGCAAGCGCTATGTGCTTACCATAGTGGAAGCAACCACTGGGTGGTTCTTTAAAGCTTCACTTTAAAGCTCAAAAGTGACCTTGTCTGTTTACTCCCATCACATCAGGGACTAACTTTTTAACTAATACACATATGACAAATGTACATCTATTTGAGAGAAGACATCTGGTTGCATGCCTTCCTTACCTTGAGAATCATTGTAGCCTTGTTCATATTTATATCTCCATACACAATGAAATGTCAGTTTAAGAATCCTTGCAGCCCCGTGTCTAAGACTGTATACAGAGTGAAATACTAATTTAACTCTGTATCAAGTGGTAATCAGCTCTGTCCTGCAGTGAAAACCTGCAGTGGGGACACTGAATGTCCAGCCGGAGGAATAATGTGGGGGAAAAAAGTAAGAGTCGGTTTAGGTAGTCCTTTGCTGTTTTACTTGCATGGAAGAGTGTGTCACCAAGGCCTGTATTTCCCTGTTTACTGAGGTGAAATCTCAACTGAGAATAAAGGATTTGTCCAGGCAGCAGCAGAGCAGAAGACAGAACTGAAGCATTTGACAGGGCATAGAGGAATTTTTCAGCCACTTTATCAGATTGTCAGATCTGCTTTCACGAAATGCCCTGGGGCAGGAGGGGGGGAGAGGAGACACAATAACGTGCTACAAAGTGAGAAAAAGTGAGATAGGGAGCCGGAGTCCCACCTCTTGAACAGGTAGTTAGTCTTCCGGAGCTGTGCAGTTAGCACTCCGGAGCTGTTGAAAGGTCTGACTCGGCCTTAGGGCTCTCTACCGGCTCCCTCAAGGCGGGCGGTCGTGCCTGGGCGCGCAGCTCCAACACCACAAAGGAATTAGGGGCCTCCTGTTTTCCTGTAGCACCCTCCACTCGGTGCTTTCCTACGCCTGTCTGAGGCACTGAACTCGCTTCCAGCCTGGAGGCCCGGCGCCGGTTGAAGGCCGAGGTGGAGGCGGTTTCCCGGCGGCGGGAGGGCAGGCAGCGGGGTGGCAGTTCTCCCGCTGCCTGTCTGCCCGTGCCCGTGGCGGCTGAGGGAGCACTGGAGGGCGAGTCCAGTGGCTCCCGAGAGGACTGCATTTTCAGCTCTATGGTACTTACAGTGTGCTGTGAGAAAGTATGAGGTTGCGCTGCGCATGTGACTTACACCGCCTAGAAAAGGAGAATAAATGTGTCGTCAGATCGGATACAAAGTGTCTTCCTGAAGTCAAAATTATTTTGAAACTCTAAAGTTTTCTATCCTGCCAGTGCACCTGCTTCTCTCCTCTGCAGGACAGGAATGCTGTCCATCCTAAGGTAGCTCTTGCAGTAAGTAGCGTTTCACACTTGCCTTCCTTTTAAAGCTCATACATACTGAATTTTAGATACAAGTTCCAGTTGGCAGTAAAGGAGTCTGTGATAGTGCAAATGATAGTATTTGCTGTCCAGAAGTTTTTCTGTGTTTTCCAAAGTCGAGCTCATGAAAGCTGCCACGCTAGCAAAGATTGAAGATCCACCATCTCTGTTTCTTGACTCTGACAGTTTGGTAGTAACAGATTTCCAGTTGTTGCTGTTGGAAAAGCACGCAGCTGTTTAAAAATTTTCTAAATAGCAATGAGGAGAAAATAGGCATTTTAAAGTTTATTGCTCTTATGTATTACATTTTAAATTATTTTTATACTGTATGTAAGCAGCATAACTGAACTTCATGGGTTCCTGAAAGAGCTCTTCAAGTACTACAAAGTTGCATTATCATTAATGAGAATATAAAAAGGTGCTATATTTTTATGTATTGTTCTTTCCTATTAAATTAAAATCTGAAATAATCAGGGATTAATTCTAATTTTATGTGGTAAAAATATGCAGCTGGAATTCCACAGTGAACTGCTTTTAGAAATACACTAAATATTGCATGAGCTGTACAGACTGTCATTCAGCTTTTTAAATGAAAATTCATGTGGTGTAAATTTAATATCTTGTAAATGGTGCTTCATAAATTGCAGTATTATCACCTACTTTGGGTTTGGATTATATCCATGGAAGACAGAAATTCTAGGTAAGTGATAATGAGAATTCAGTGAAAACTGGTTGTTTCAGTGCCTCGTGGTGATTGGTGTATGAAGGAATTTCTGTTTCTTTCTTCCTTTTTTTTTTTAAGTATGTAATTTTTTTTATTTTAACTCTTGTTTGTGACCTATTCAGGGGACACTTCTTGATGTGCTTTGTTTTGCTGCCCTTGCCAGTCAATCAATACCCTTTTCCTGCTGCTGCTGACTTAGAGATGCAAGAGTAGATTTGATCGATTCTCACCAGGTATTAAATACTGCAGGTCAGCAATTTCTGCATAATTTAGATGCAGGGAAGAAAACACTACCTACTACATGGACTGTAGTGCTACAACTAGAATGCTGTTGCTGGAAAGTTACTTAGGGTATGTTTTAATATAATGATGAAAAACAGAGGGTGAGCTCTGAAATGTGGGAGAAGACTGACAAAAACTGGAAAATTGTCATTGATTTCTGAGAACAATAGGATCCATGTCAATGGAGTGATTAGCTGTGCTGTATAAGTATGGCAATGTCAGGATACTCAGTCCCAGCAGGTCTTTCAGACCTTGCGTTCCCTTTTTGTCTTAGCCTGGAAAAATCTGCAGCTGTCACAGCTCAAGTTCGGTGATGGTTATTTGGGTAACTTTGGGGGGGTAAAACTTGCTTGTCAGCTAGAATTAGCTGATAGTTCTCTAGGGACCTGAACACTGCAGGCAATAGAGATGATATTCATATTCTGTAGCAGTACCTGCATCTTCTGCTGGAAGACCTGGGTCTGGGAGCATAGTCCAGGTAGCTGCACCCAGGCAACTGTTTCAGCATAAGGTTTCCATCTAGGAGCACTCAGAGGCTGGGTCTGAGATTTTATCCCAAAAAGCAGGAGGAAAAATGTAAAAATGTCAGCCGTTAGATTCCTTGCAGCAGTAATATGACAGACTGTGGCCTAGTTTTGCCTAGATGGCATTAGCTGTAGTTTTGCCATCTTAGTTTTTCCCAAAGTGCAATCACCTGCAGTTTTTCCTGGGGACAGCTCAGAACTTTAGGGAATGATAATCCAATGAGGGATTTTGTGAAGGGATGATGGTGATGAGCTATGAAAATATCAGGAACCCATGAAAGTCCCATGACTGTTACACAAAGTGAAGTAGGTCAGCCTTAGTACCACCAAGAGGGCTTCTTTTCTTTTACCTGCCGGGTGGGAACTGGAGACCTGAGCATGCCAAGAATTATGCTGAAAGATGGAAAAAGCCTCACAGAATAAAAGAGAGAGGCCTAAGGCTCAGACATACAATTTGTCACGAAGCAGCAAGCTAGGTAACTCAAATCTACAAGTGCACTTTGTGAAAGCTTAAATACAATATGATTAATTCTACTTCATCAATGGAAGAACCAAAAGTCTAAAGGAAAAGATAAAAATGAAATTTTTTCTAAAATTCCTATGGGAAACAAAGAATTATTTTACTAGTTCTAGTACTATACTGACCTGACCAAGTTGCAGTTTCTATTAAGTTCTTTGCACAACACATTATGACCATTCCTGCTTACAAATTTAAGATACAGCTAAATCTTCTACATTAAAATTCCTACATTAAAGAAATAAATGCACACATGATGGATCAGTTATCTGTTTCTGTCATATCTGTATTCCTGGTGGACATACATGCATTTCAACATCAGTGTCATTCTAAAAGTAAAAGAATTTTTATCTCCATTACACAAGCAGAAATTGGAAACTCAAAAATGCTAAGGACATGTTGAAATGTAACTTTCATTGGGACCTGGAAGCATTTGGAAATAAACTCTCAGTGATTCACCCAAGAGTGCACATGGGAAGAAGGAAGTTACAGAGATGGAAAGTACTGCCTTAGAAACCTTTACTTGGGCTCTCTAAAACTACTTAACATTACTTGCAGTAGGTCTTGGAGCTAGTACCAGGATTTTACAAGTACTGTTATTTAAAATTGAATTCAAATTTGACACAGCAGACTGAGTAAAGACTTTCTTTCCAGTGTACATTCAGATGAAGAAAAGCATTGTGTATTCTTCTGTGCTGGGATGAAAGAATGCTCCTCCCATGTGGTGTTTTAAAGTTTGTTATTTCTACTTCATAGGCAAATGTGCCTACATCAAATTGGGGTAAGAATATATATAATCAGTGGTGCTTTTGATCTGTTCTGTTTGTTCTCTCAAAATCGTGAGACAAACCCACAAGTTGGGCACCTCTTATTGTTCCTTTGCCATGTTTAAATCCTTTCTCTTCTTTTTTCCCTTCCAAATCTTCCCCATATGTAACTGACTGCCAGATGTAAAATTGGGTTTCAGATGACAGAATATTGTTGGAGTAGACAAGGGAATGCAAGTCTTCGTAGCTGTTTTAAGAAAGTCGATAGTGAAGCTGATATTATCTGTGTGAAGTTTAGATAACCCGTGTTCCTAGTAGATTTGACTCCCTTTTGAAGCTGCTTTTAGATTCCTTAGTTATCAGTTAAGCATAAGTAGCAGCACAGTGGCAGAGAGAAATCCTGGTTAATTTGGACCAGAGAGAGGGCATCTTTAAAAGTCCTATATTCAGACTCCCAAAGGATAATGCAGCATGAGAGTTTGAGTATATTACTCTGGATGTGAATTTACTGTGTGCTGAACCAGAATTAATGTTTCCTAGAAGTAGACACCTTCCAGCTCTGGAAGCAGTAATAATACAAAGACTTCTCTTGCCAGTTTTTGAGAAATACAAGCTCTTCTTCTTGCTTTAAATAATGGGATTGTGAAACTGTTACTTTATTACTATCTTAGAATCATAGAATGGTTAGGGTTGGAAAGGACCATATAAAATCATCTAGTTCCAGCCCCCTGCTAGTTCAGCTACTTCCAATGTAGATGGCTGACAAATCGTCAGTTAACTTCAGCTGTAGAGAGTTACCTTCTATGTTGGGAGTTTGAGGAGTGCTCAATATTGCATTATAAAGAGCAGTTAAGAAAAAATCCTACTGATGGTAGATGCTAAGTTTTAGAAAATAACAATTTTAAATTAATATCTTGTAAGCCTGTTTACTTGATCTGTTACTATACAAATTCATTCAGTGCTCAAAGACTAAAGTCTGACTTTTATAGTTTGTTTTATTTGGTTTTTTTTGGGTTTTGGTTGTTGTTGGGTTTTTTTCATAAATCAAAGCATGTGGGGGACAGGGGAATGGGAGTAAAGGGGGGACTTGACTGACCATGTATGAATTCACTCATGCTTGAGATAGAGGTTAGCTATCTGCTACTGTTCTTGTCTCAGCTGGATGACCTGCTCTCTGAGGTGATTCAACAGGTTTTGTAATGGAAGTTACAGAAGCATATGAATTCATATTCTTACTGGTGTGAATGATACCTGTGGAGACAGTGTTCTCATGGGAGAATGCATAATTAGTACATTGTTGTGGTTTAAACCCAGTCAGGCAACTTGTTCACTCACTCCCAGTGAGTGGTGCCAGGCTGACAACAATCGAGGGCCGCCCCCCAACCAGGGCTCTCCGCTTCCCTGCTCCCGGAGGAATGGGGAGGAGGATCAAAAGGGTGCAACTCCTATGTGTTGAGACAAGAACAGTCCAGCAACCAATGTACAACACAAAACACAACCGCTACTACCAATGACAACAATGATAAGAGAAAATAACAAGGGAAGAGAATACGATACCACCGGCCAAGAAATGAGTCCCACCTGGAAGCCCGTGTCCTTCTGGGTAACTCCCAGTTACCTCCCATCCCTCCCCAGGCATGACGTGCTATGGTATGGAATACCTCCCTGGCTAGCCTGGGTCAGGCGCTCCCGTCTCTGCTTCCTCACGGCTTCCCCTCCTCCCTGGCAGAGCATGAGCCTCACAAAGTCCGTGGTCAGGGTAAACATCACTTAGCAACAACCGAAAACATCGGTTTCACCAACATTGTTCCCAGGCTGGAAGTCAAAACACAGCACTGCACCAGCTACCACAAAGGAGAAACATGACTGCTACTGCTGAACCCGGGACATACATAAACTCTGAATAATCCTGAAAGATACAGCAAGGCCATGAGAGGCCCGAAGAAGCTCAAGCAAGCAAGATAAGAAGAAGCTGGAATTCACTGAGTTAATGAGAACTGTGGACTGTTGGCAAGCTTTCGAGGTCAAGTTCTCACACCTGTGCTTAACCAATTATATGTTAGTCACTAAGGGTCTTCAAGATATGTATCCAATCATAATATGCCAAATCACTGTAAGTGCATGTAAGAAACAGTATATAAGGAGTTAAGGCTTTGTAATAAATTTGGCAATTGCTTGATCACATTGATCGTCTCTGCGTTGTCCGTGACTCCCGCGTCAACAGATACCTGTCTTTGGTCACTTGGATAATCTTCTGTTCAGAAAGAAAAGGACGGAAGAATTGTCATTTCTACTATGCAGATAATTCTGTGAATATTTCACTTCTTATAGTGTGTTCTCAGTTGCTGGGATAAGGCCAAAACCATCCTTCACTCCTCAGGAGAAGGCTCCTAAAGCTTGAAGGCAAACAGTGGGAGAGAAGGACTAATTTCAGAGTGGACATGCCTAAATATATGAAGAGAGGAGATGACTGTACTCAGAGGTCAAGAGTGGTTCTTTGTGCAAAGTACTGCATAGTGCAACCATGCTTTATGGACTCCAGAGTGAAGTGTGAGAAGGTGTGGAGCTCTGGACATTTCTGAGGGGTGTCAGGGAGGGCAAAGAGACACAGTGCCTCTCCCTTCAGCTGTAGTCCCAAGTAGGTGTCTTTTAGTCATCAAGTTTATTACACCCAGTGTTGTCTACCAAAATTACCCTCTGTGAACTTCCAAAGCTTCATCACTCCTAGCATCCTCCTAGTTGGGCAGTCTACCTCTCCTAGCAGCCTTTCCTTCTAAACTTTAGTTTAGCCGTACATGATACAGAGAGCATGTGTAGGGCACAGTGTCCCTCAGGATGGTGAATTAAATGTAGCATGAGAAAAGAAGTAATTCTAAATTTAACCAGTATTTGAAGAATGTTCAGCCTCTAATTAACAAAAAGACAAGGGCAAACTGGATAGTCACTAACTCAGTAGTCAAACATCAGCTCTTATAGTATAAAAAGTACTTTTGATATTTTCTGATGTTGGAGTAGTATCCCAGAAACTTCTAATTTTATTTTTTTATTAGTTGTTTTTGGTTGGTTGGTTTGTTCTTTTAAATAAACACTATAAAATCCATTTAATGGAAGTATATTGATTTAGGTGGAGTCTTCCAATTCCTGGTAAACGATCCATACTTTTGACGTAAATGGAAGCAGCGTTTTGTTGTCTTTATGAGATTATATCATTTTATATAAGGATGTACTTTCACAAACACAGGTGCTCAATTTTTAGCGTAAATAATGCATTAATTCAGGCTCTAAATCTTAATGTATCTTTAAATCCCCCCCACCTCAACCATTGTGAAAAGTGTTGGAACTATTCTAATTTCCACTTAGTGTCAGACAACCTTTCCTTCCCTGAAGAATTCTACTGTTTAGAAAAACTCTCAGCACCTGAAGAAGCATTTTACATAAATATTGCATAAATATAGAAGAGCTACTATCTCTTCTGCCTTCAATGATGTAAGCAGCAAAAAAACCAAGGTCGGTTTATAATACAATAAAAAAGTGCCCACATGTGTGAAAGGGCTTTAATCTTTCTATGCAGACCTTCAATGGTTAAAAAAATTATTTACAGGTATATTTTATGATGACTTAAGGTGTTTTTTTTCATTTTGATTTACAGCTACTACTTTCACATATGTCTATTTTAATGATACGCTCTTCCAAATGATCTGCTCTTCCAAATTAGCTTATTCCAGAAAAAGAATCTTAGGAGGTATTCTTGCTCAGTCAGCCTTGTTTCTTGAATTGCTTCCTTATCTGGGGAAAATGCAGATGCCACTTTTGATTACTCTTAGATAATTAAATAATGAAAAAAAGTTTATTTTACTAAATTAAGCAGCTTTAGCTCATACTGCCTTTTGATGGATGATCTTAACTCCCATTAACATAGCTTCAAATATTGAGAGCAAATACTCCCTTTTTATTTACGTATTATGGACTTCATGCTAAAATGTTATAAAGCTTTTGTACTATTAGAGGAGATTTTGCAATTAGCACGTCTGTAGCATTTTAAATGAAGTGTATACTGACATAAATATACTTGGATGTTAAACCTGAACTTTTCAGTATAATAATTGTAATTATCTTTTTGTTTCATGATGTTGTTGAGGAGATCTGATCTGGGACTGTCCCCTTCATGAAGTGTTTGCAAGCTTCCTGTCAGGCAGGAGTACCAGAGTCTGATGTCTCTGGCACTGAAATAGGATGTTAATGGGTGCTCACTGCTAGTAGCCCTGTTGCCTGGCAGGTCCTTGTCTTTCTCTCCCTTTTCAGAGCTTTTGCAGCTGAACCAAACTGAGAAGTCAGAACTTCTTTCTTTACCTAAATTCCTTAGTATGGTTTTAGTTTAATAATATTAATGATTGCAGTTTTATTGAACTAGTCTTGTTTGATTTGAAGGAGGAAATTCAAACAAAGCACTGAATTTCTTTCACATGTAAGTTTTGGAAAAAGAAAAGAAAGGAAAAGGGTGAAATAACTATGTGGGGAAGAAAAAAGAATAATAAAAATTGGAACTCCAATAAGAAGAGAAAAGGTAATTAAAAAAGGCTTCAAAAGAAGATAAAGGAAAGAGAAGCAATTAGATTGAACCCTCCCCAATATAGATTTTCTTCTCATTTACATTAACGGAAATCTGCTAGGACTACAGTGGATGTTCTTATTCAAAAGTGATTTTGAATGGCTGTGAGTAACACTCTGTGTGTCGGATCTGAGATGTGTCTGGACCTGAGTGGGCTATGAGAGAGGAAAGCCTGTAATCCTGTACCTCCTTCCTATGTGAATAGATCAGGTCCTTGAAGGGAGTGCTAATTCCTCTTTCTATAAAACAGAAATAAGGATAGTATGTGAGTTTTCTGACTAATTTGCTAAATTACTTCTGAGTAGTCTACTAGGGAATGGAAAATAATGACATTATTGAATGGCTGAATATTTTAGTATAGACAGTACATACTTATACAAATGTATTGCTGGAGATTAGAAGTTACCAGTGAAGTCTGTGGAAATACCATACTGTGAAACTAATACACTGATAATGAAGCCCAGGATCTCACCTTGGTTCGAATTTTGTTTCGGGGAGGTTCGTCAAACTTGAGCTTACTGAAAATGAAACCACATTATCTATTTGTTCTGTGAGCCCTTAATGGTGATTGTGTTGAAAGTCTTCTCTTCTGCTACTGTCCAATTTTTCAGAAACTACCCTGTATGCACGTTTTTTTAGCATTTGACATTCATGTAGCATTTATCATGACTAGCCTACCTCATGTTTTTCCAGCTGCAGCAATTGCTGTGAGACTGTGATACATACAGAGACTTACTGCATTCTTTTACTGTTTTCATTGCTTCTTTCTTTCCTTGAATAGAAACAGGATGACCAACTTGACACTGGAGGTTATGGGATTTGGTAGGGAAGGCGTAATGTGACTGAGTAATGACAACTATGCACAGGGCAAGGAAATTAAACATAAACTGCTGTAATTGTGATGTGTTTGAATGTTTTTGAGCACAAGCTTTTGCATTACTTAACGTTTAGTTAATATAAGTGTGTGATCAGTGTGTGTTGGCTACCTGTACTCCTGGCAGAAGGTATTCCCCTGATATTAGCAGTATAGAGAAGAGAGGTGTTCAACATGCTGGGCAGATCTAGACATCTTTAGACATGTACAGAAGAAGTGAAATGCCACTCTGCAGCAATATGGATAGAAATGGGCTGTCAGATGATGAGTAAGTGAAAGTATGTCTCCAAATTTAACATAATTTTCAGTAGTTTTTTTCTGAAGTTGACTTAGATTTTTATTAAGTTACTGCCAGAACAAAGTACATTTTCTGTGCATTAATCATTATAAATAAATTTATATTTTTAATTTATTTCTAATAAGTACTACATACTGTGAATGATTGTTCTTTGTTTATGGATGACTGCTAAAGCAGCTTGAATTTGATAATAATTCATGAGAAATTAATAAGCAGTCATAATGAATAAATTTAAGGACAGTTTAATGACTATTCATCAGCAGTTCATGCACAACAAATCCAAATGTTTATCAAAGATGTTCATAAACATAGTGCACAAGCAGTTTTAATGAACTGATAAAGAACATTAATGAACATTCATTATGAATTTCCCTTTGCTGAGAATGACATCCGCAGAGGAGAGCTAACATTTCAAATTATTTTCTTTTTAAGGAACAGAAACATGAGATGAGATATGGGTGAAAATAAATACAAATTACTTTTTTTACTGAGACCAGGAATAAGTTGTTGTGGAGTCTAAGCATATCTGCTCTTGTCACAATCCATGTGAGTGATCTTTGAAGACCATTTTGCCAGAGTTCTGCCAGATATTTATACAGTCATCATCTCATGCTTTGTGGATTGGTACCTTCACTATGGATTTCATGACTGTCTATTTTCCACAGAATACAGAAAACCAGAAGTGTTGGACTGCATTAGGCAGGACAAAAATAAGAAAAAAATCTAGAGGTGAGAAAAGCAACTCACAGAAAGGGAAATTATTTCTAGATTTGCATCTAGGTACTAAAGGAATTTATCAGGTTTGGAATGGAATTGGAATGGGACTACACGTTCACGGACATGGGGTGCATAAACAGGTTTCTGAAGTGAATATGTAGGGGTACCCTCTTAAGATCTCAAATGATTCCCTGATATCATGCGGGAAACATAGATGTTTTAGGTGCTTGTATTATTCTTAAATAGAATGTCCCATTGCTGCTGTCAGAGAGAATAAAGACCATTGATCTGAGCCAGTAGAGCTTTTCTTATATTCTTAAAGGATATTTTTAGTGAATTAAGAGTTTACTCTTTGGGAGGTTTGTGAAAGATATTTAAGTTAGAGTCGGATGAGTATCAGATTTCATGGCTGAGAGACTATAATTATAACTGCTTTCACACTATGTAATGCTGAGTGGAGGATTTACATTGATGTATTTATTTTAGAAACTTGTACTGCTTGTTTTGGTAGTAGACCATTTGTAATCTCAGCAGCATTTATTTATAACCTAAAATTTGGAAAAATTAGAATTTGAACTTTCTGGTCTGTATTTCTGTATTGTCAATATACAAGTACTGTGTGGTGGAAGAGTTGTATATGTCCATGGAAACTTCTTTCAGTTCATACTTTTTTGAATAAAATTATTAACTCCTCCCCCAGTCACCACCACCACCAAATTTATGGAGGAGTTACTGGATAGGCACTGGTATTTTTTCTCTTCCACCTAATTGTTTTGGAATAGATAACATATGGATACACAATTTCAGAAATCTCTCTTAAATAAGCCTGTGATGGTGGCAGAATGCTAGCTGGAAATAAAGCTTGTGAAGAATGAACTGTGGAACGGCCTCAGGATGCCAGTACTGGTATTCAGAAGGGTATGAAGAAAATGCTTTCTTGTTTACTTTCATGCTGTATGTGCTGTTCTCCTCATTCAGGATCATAATGCAGCAAAACAGACCGGAGCAGTTCTATAAGAAGACCTTTGAGAAAGACACATGAGCACACTGACAACCCTACTTGATCTCTGAAGGAAGAACTCCTAAGCTGTTTTATTCCCAGAAAATTCTGTGCATTAGATTCTATCTTACACGTTAGTGGAAAAAATGTGGTATTTTTTCTCATACCACAGAAACAGAATGTTAGGTAGGAGAGCTAGACTACAGCAAAATAAAATCGTAGGTTCAGAAAACCATCTTAGCACTTTTCAGCTTTATGATTTCGGTTAAACTTACAGAGAAAAAAAAGAAGTCCTTGTAGTTAGGAGCTATATATTATTCCTCTTAATTATCATTTCAGTGTTGAAAAATACTGTACATGTTATATTTTATTCAAATTGCACTCATAATCCAATGTAAAAAGTGTGTATTTATTATTTAGCATGGTTAATTTTAATTGGAGATGCAGTGAGAAGTAGCCTAATCTCTGTTCACATTCATAAAAACCAGCTATGGGTTCCATGTTATTTCTAAGTTTCACCAGCACAGTGATGAAGGCATGGATGAAAGACTGACTATACTCTGGTTCCTTTTCACAGCAAATTAAAATGATATGCACAGCATATTAATCACAATTTCACTGCAGAAACATTGGAGGTCAGCTGAATAAAATCACATTTATCTGCAGAGGAATTGGAGGAACAAAACATTATTCCTTCAACTGGGATATGAATTTTTATCTCTAATTCATAGTTATTGGAATAAGATGAAAGCTATACTAATCATTTCACTGAATTTTCTTTGCATACAGAATAGCTAAGCTGCTTCTGGTTTTACAACTACTAAGAACTCTATAGATACTCTTATAACTCATTATGCTCAAAATCATGTTATGGCAGAAAGGAAACTTACATATATAAAGCCAAGAATTTATTATTAGTATAATTGAAATCTTAATGGTCTCATCTAGGAATCATTATTAGTCGAAATCTAACTATTGAAAAAAAAAGGAAGAAAGGAGAAGTGGAGAAGTCTCAATAATAGCAATCCAGTTAAAGGTGTTACATATAGGCTTGCTGGTAACTAGCCTTGTCCTGGTGTTACAGCCATCCTGCTACTGCCTTTCTGGGTTCTAAGGCAAACAATTTCAGTCTTGCGTGTACATGTATGCTGGGAAAAGGGGGGGAAGTGTAGTGTAACGAGTCCTATGCTGGGAGGACTGTGATGTTGATGGCTTCTTTGTTATTCTAGGATCCACTTGTGGTAATTTTTTTATCCTTTTTATCTTTCTTCTCTTAATTACCCCTAAAACTTTGTTTTGGGCTTGCACTTTTGGTTTTTGTTTGCCCCCCTTCCCCCGCCCCTTTCTTTTTTGTTTGGTGGTGGTGGGTTTTTTTGTAGGTTTTTTGTTTTGTCTTTTTTCCCCTCAGTTCATGTTTCCTGAGTTGGTCATCAGTGAGACCCCTGTCCTTGGGGTCTCCAGTGTTAGTTGGGTCTCCATCTTGTATCATCCCATGCCTCTAGTCCTGCAAACCATGGCTGGTATTCCCACTTCTGAAGGGCTCTGCCAAGCCTGCTCACTACATGATTATGTTTTACACAGAATAGCTACTTGTTCCTCTATGTATAAAAACTGTGATTGTACCATAAAAAGTTCAAGACAAGTTCAGACAGAGCACGCTGAACAACTCTTAGTCCTGAGTCCATGTAGACTCAGACTGTAGCCTATTACTATGCTTCTGGGTTGCAGGGTAACAGCCTTAACAGATAACTTTCTAATTTCTCTCTTAAAATTAATAGACTTAATTTTGGAAGAATCCGATCAAAAGTAGGTTCACTAAAGATAACATGGTTAATACTCAATTTATCTAACCATATGAACCAGTCTTGATTTTCATTTGTTTCTTACTGCTTACAATTTTTCCACTCCATTCTTTCATATCCATGCACCAGAACTCTGTTAGGAGAGTGGGTAGCAGTGAGGGAAGCCTCGATACGGATACTCGATTAGGCATTTAATCCTGATTGGTTTAGCTTGGTGAAGGAGGTTGCCAACATGAAGCTGAGTGATACCCCTGAAAAAATACTGTGCTTTTTCAGAGGCCACAGAGGTACCTCAGCTGACATATGTTCTGGTTTCAGCTGCAACAGAGTTAATTTTCTTCCTAGTAGCTGGTGCAGTGCTGCATTTTGGCTTTAGTCTGAGAACAGTGCTGATAACACACCAATGTTTTAGTTGTTGCTAAGCAGAATTTACCCTGCTCAAGGACTTTTCAATCTCTCATTCTCTGCCAGTGAGGAGGGGCACATGCAAGAACCTGGGAGGAAGCAGAGACAAGACACCTGACCCAAACTAGCCAAGGGGGTATTCCATACCACAGCACATCATGCCCAGTATATAAACTGTGGGAGTCACCCGGAAGGGACAGATCGATGCTCAGTTTGGGCTGAGTATCACTCAGTGGGTGGTGGGCAATTGTATTGTGCATCATTGCTGTTTATTGTTTCTTTTTCCTTTCCCCTTTCAATTTTATATTCTCTCCCCTTGTTATTTCTCTTATCATTATTATTATTATTGGTAGTAGTGGTAGTTGTTTACTGTACTCATTTTATTTATTAAACTGTTCTTATCTCAACCTGCAGGTTTTAATTTCTTTTGATACTCCTCCCCATCCTGCCTGGGGAAGGGAGAAAGGGGAGAGTAAGTACGCGGTTGTGTGGTACTGAGTTAATGGCTAGGGTTAAACCATGACAGTGTGATTTCTGGTGTATTTCAGTATCTTGGTTCAGTTGAAAGTAAGGGGTATGTTCAATGAAAACAGGTGTGGTTTAGAATGTATGAATAGTCTATGACATATTTGAGGACACGACCTAGACTTCATCAAAGAAAGTGAGTCCTTCCAGAAACTTCATGGGATCATTGGATAATTCAGATTGGAAGGGATTTGAGAAAGGGCAGTTGCCCAACCTCCTACTCAAAGCAGGGCCAGCTGTGAGGTCAGACTAAATTACTTAGGGCTTAGTCCAGCTGAGTTTTGAAAACCTCCTGTGCTGGAAAGCCCACAGGCCTTTGGGCAGACTTTTCCACTGGCCAGTTTTGACTTGTATTCAGCAGCCACAAAGTTTTATTTCGTATCCAGTCGCAATCTCTGTTGCTTCAATATCTATTGTCTCAACCTCCCAGCATGCACTACTGTGGGAATTCTGGCTCTGTCTTCTTGATAATCTCCTTGTAAGTATTTGAAGATTGCTATTAAATGGATTTAAGAAGTTTTTATACCCATAGTGAAAAGAATAAAGTATTAATTCAATTTCAGTGTAGAAATTGTTAGTGTGAATCTGATTATGCTTCCTCCCCTCTCCACCCCGTTCACCCCACCCCCAAACTGCAACTAAAACTTTGTTCTTAATTAGGTATTCTATTTGCCTGCATGACCAAAAAAAGCTTTACCTTGAAAGGGTCTTTCTTCTCATCAAGCTAAATTGAAGATCTGTGGTTAACCTTTTTTTATATAATGGATGCACACTAGACAGACAGATTTCTCAAGAATACCATAATTTAAAAAAAAATAAGTCTTTTGTGCAATGCATATTCCAAATCTGGAGAGGTTAGATCAATAATATAATAACTGTTCACTTTTAATTTCATCTCGAAGATCCTGACTATCTACCACAGAGTGTCGCCTGCCATACATATCAATGTTTTAGTCTTTGGCACCATGCCTGAAGTATAACATGTCATGAAGAATTTTTCCCTGAATTGTGGAACAAATCAGAGGTAGACAGGCATTTAAAAACAGATTTGATTTGCTGTATTTTGCAAGCTTTCTGAAGAAAAGTGGTAAACCATAGGAGCTTGAAATAATGTGATGACAGTACTCTATCACTCTGCATACACTTAACTCTGTTTCACTGTCATGCTGCCCTTAAAAAGTGTTTATGAGAAATAAAAAGAGCTATCAGTTTGATACAGATTTGTAATATCAGAAATGCTGAATCATGGATCCAAATAAGTTATGGGTATAAAAGCATTACATGTTGAATGCGTTGATTGTATATTCCCTGGAAACTTCTACAGGTAGCTGTTTTCCCCCTTGATGCCCTTATGAATTGTGTAAAAGATATGTGTTGGACTGTTTTTTGTTGAGAAATATTATCAGAAGCTAAAACTGAAGATCTTTTTTTTTAAAAAAAAGAATTCTTCATTTAAAACAGTCCTCAGTTAACTTTCTTCTTCACCGGTTTGTGAGGGAAAGACAAGTATTCTGGTAAGATTTAAACTTTGATGGTTAGTTTTGATAACAAAACCTATAAATTCTAAGAATGAAAATCAGAAGTAACTTAATGAAGTAGGAGGAAAACAACATTCAAACCCCAGTACTCAGTTTTCCAAGACCCAGGTGCCTAACACTGAACTTGTGTTAGAACACTATGTGCATGACAAGCATAAAAAGATGACAAGGTAAAAAGACACAATAAAATTACACAAAAAGAAATCTTGAGATTGACTCCTTAAACATACAAAACTTCACAAACACAAAGATTCATATTCTATATAACCAATGCTAATAATTTACGTAAAAAACCCACCTAAAGGTGGTTTTAGTCTGCATTTTTGGCTGGAATTAGAAATTAATAACACATCATAGTCAAGTCCTGCTGGAAAGGTATCCTCCGTAGATTAATTACTTTAAAGAACTTTATGTCTTTCAGATCTGAAAAATATAAATATTAATATAAAATATAATTGAAATCATAGAAGTCCATGACATTTCTTAGTATAGAAGTAAATTCATTAAGTAAGGGCTGATAGCAACAGACAGTAAAAGACACCTTTCTTTGAGATATGATGAAAGGTAACAAAACCTCTAGGTAAGAAAAAAAAAAAAGAAATGAAATAGAATAAGCTGTTACCTGCTCAGAATAGATTGACATTCTTTATTTTTGAGGTGGGAGAAATATATGATAAGTGCTTCTGAAGAGTAAACCCACATACAACTTTCACAAGGCAGGAATATGTGCTTTCTGATAATCTCACAGGGGGATTAGTGAAAATCTCTGTAAAATGAAGAAATTAGGCCTCCTCATAGGTGATGTGAAAGAAGAAAGAAAAAATAAAGTAGCTCACCCCAAGGAGAAAGAAAGAATGGTTGTAACAAAAATCTGTCCTCAGAGGATGTGCTTTAACAAGATGTCTTTTCAGGTCTAAAAAAAAAAAAAGATAAAAAATTTAGATTTATGCCTCTCTGGGCCAAACCATTATATTAAAAAGCTTTCATCTTATTAATACTACTTTAAAAAAAAATAATCTTGGGGCAGTACCAGTTTTGTGCAAATTTCCTCAATTCTAAAGATGCTTGGATTTTACAAGTTTTTTGAGCCTTTTGTCCTTCACTATTCATCATTTTTTTTCTTTCTGAGATATTTTATTAGTAGTTAACTTGCCTTTCTTTTCCTTAGACTGTTTTTCTTCTATTAATGTACACTGAAATCTTCAGGATGTAAACTGGAGTGAACAGTAGTACACTGCCTGGAATCTAGGCAGGCAGAAATTAACAGGGAAGGCAAAGGAAACTTCCATTTCTTCCATGTCTTTCTTCCCTAATAAAACAGTGAGTTCTTACAGCAGGGAGTACTATTGCACAGCTGGTGTTCTCTCCAGTTTCTGGAGGTAATAAACTCAAGTGAGCCTGAGCAGGTAATGATGGCTAGACCTGTTAAGTCAACCTATTACCTATCTATTATCTTGTCCCACAGGTCCACTTTCTTGATCTGGTGTGTCCTGATAACTGCTTTATTGCAGAAGTGAGGGAGCGTCCTTTTGCTTTCTCTTCACACCCAGACTGACAAGATTCTAATGAGACCATATTGTAACCTCTAATACATACAGACATTCTCACTTCATTTGGCTTATTGTATAGTTCTTTGCCATATGCTGAA
Source organism: Pezoporus flaviventris (assembly GCF_033815535.1). Lineage (NCBI taxonomy): Eukaryota > Metazoa > Chordata > Aves > Psittaciformes > Psittacidae > Pezoporus > Pezoporus flaviventris. The sequence continues at coordinate 19,999,390 of NW_026892550.1, read as the reverse complement.
GCGTCAGCAAGAGAAGTTGAAGGAAGCTGGAAGAATGTCCTAGGAGGGTTCAGAGATACAAAATCAATTGATTCACTCACTTGATTGCATCAACAAATCTGTAAATACCAATCTCTTCTATTTTTCTTCATATTTTCAGTAGTATGCAAGATACAAATGGAAAGCAGAGAATGAATGAGAACCAATAATTTTAACCATTGCTACATCTTAATAAACTGAAGGGAGCACAGTTCTGTTCGTGAAGTCTATCGAGACATGGTATTACAAAGATAATGCTCTATGAACAAATCTTTTAAAGGTTTCTAACTGAGTCCTGTCTAACATTGAGAAAATGATAAAATGAAGGATTTTTTACGAGAGCATATGGAGATAGGACAAAGGGGAATGGCTTTAAACTGAAAGAGGGTAGATTTAGATTAGACTTTACAAAGAAACTCTTTACTGAGCAGGTGGTGAGGCACTGGCACAGGTTGCCCCAAGAAGTTGTGGCAGCCTCATCCCTGGAAGTGTTCAAGGCCAGGTTGGATGGGGCTTTAAGTAACCTGGTCTAGTGGAAAGTGTCCCTTGCCAACCAGGGTGGTTGGAACTAGATGGTGTTTAAGGTCTATTCCAGTCAAAACCAGTCTGTGATTCTATGACTGAATTCTGTAATCACTGTTGGGTATTTTTTTCATTGAGGTGTGCATATGTGTAATATCCAACTTCTGAGAATTCTTTTCAATATAAGATTTTGCTATTGCTTATAACTAAACTGTGGATGGAACTGTAAATGCCCCTTCATTGGTCTGAAGGTTATGTTTTATCAGGTTCCTGGGGTGGGGAGATGGGGAAGCAAAACAGCAAAAGCACAACATTGTTCTCAGAAAGCTGTCATTCATTCACCTTGAACAGACAATGGCAATAATCTTCAGTGAAATTGCCTTTTTTTTTTTTTTCCCCCCCTTTTAAAAATCTTTGGGAAGGATTGACTATGAGCTTTTAACCAGGTGTGAGGAACTACTCATGCATTCATCCTGTTCTTGTCCTGTACCAATGCCCCTGTAAAGCAGTAAGCAAATCCAGGAATGTTTGATGCAATGTCAGTGCTCTTGAAATGAATCAGAACTTTCATCTAAACTCTGAGCCTTTAACGGAGATTAATATATACAGTGACATGCTGAGAGGAATTTGTACAATTTCTCTAGCAATGATACAGTATTCCCAGTATTTAAATATATATATTAGTGACATTACAAGCATTTAACATATCAGTGAGATCAAATAATAGCTATGAACATCCCTAAAAATTGGCCTTTCCCTGCAGTCCAGAATAGTTCCTGATGCTGAGGACTGGTTTCTGACTTGTGTCACCTTCGGTTCCTGGCCCTGCTGGACTGGTTGGGAGCTTTTGTCAGACTCAAGTTATTTTTCAGACCAAATCATTTTGCAGTATTTGTTTGCATAGTCTGGCTTCTTTTTGCTTTGACCATTAAGGAAGTGCTCCGTTCTGTTTTTTGATGTCCCTTCTCTACAGCCACCATGACATTTAGCTAATGTGGTTTTGGTTGTCTCATGCCTTCACCAAGTTGGTAACAATAAAATTTGTTTTGTGGTGTGAAGATGATATCCCTTTCCTCTCCCTCATCCCTTGTCAGCCATGGTTTATTAATCCTTGGATTATTAGGCCCTGAAGGACATAGCCACCCTGCCCGTTCAGTCAGCAAGTGGGAGAAAGCTGGGAAATTCCTTACCCCTCTCCTCCATTCTGACCACTTGTGGCATGTGAGTGTGGGCCTGTCCCACTTTAGACTGTGAAAAATGGATCTCTTGATGTAAAAATAATTTAATTCTCTAAACCAGCAGAAGTCTTAATTAGAAGTTACAAAGTTTTCCAACATTTCCATGTAAATATGGCTTGATCCTTTTGCTTGGAGACAAGAATCAGTTTTTTTAAGCTTGTGTCATTTATTTTTCTCCTCATTACTGAGTCGAACAACAAAGGGGCAAATGAATGTCAATTCTGATGAGCTTTCTTAGATACAGATACTTGTCTGCAAAGGAAGGGATTGATGCTGCCACATCATCACATGCAGCTCACAAAAGAACCTAGCAGATGATAAAGCCTGAGTTGCTATTGAGCTGTGAAGCAAACACAAAGGTAGTAAAAATATCCAAACAAAAAATGTGGTACTTGTCATTCTCTGTCCTCTTTTATACTGTTTATGGCATGAGTTTAAATAAGGTTTTCCACCATCCTATTTTTCCTGCAGTTGCATGTCAACTTTGTGGTTTTGCTATTTGAGGAAGGGGCAAAACCTGTTTCTTTCTCACAAGAGATCATATCAACCTACTTACCTGATTCTTTTTTTTTTTTTACTACAACAGAAAGCTGTGGAATTTATGCACAGGACACTGCAGCAGACCCATTTTTCAGTGTACTCATCATTGCATGTTTTTTCACAGTGTATATAAAATAGCCTATTTTTTGTCAAGTCATTGTCACTTGTAAAGCACCCAATGTAGTAAAATATAATTGCTGTATTTCTTGTGGATTTATAGAGTTTCATTTCTACCTTTGGTGCAAGCCATATTGCATTTAAAGGACTTGATGCCTGGGATGTGCTTTGAAAAGAGTGGATCATTCTTTTGAAAAGCTTTGATCACTGTAGTCATATTGTTGCATCTTTTATCTTGCTAGTACATTGATTTTAGCCAAAGATTGCCTTTCATGAAACTCGGAACTTTAAAAGCACTTCAGTTTCAAGAAAAAGAATTCTGTGAAAAGTCTGAAGGCTCAGTTTTGATCTTTTCATGTGCATATTCTAGCTTACTTTCTATGGGACAGTTGTATAATGTGTGTGCTTCTAAAACATGAATTACTTACTACCAGTATGACAAAAAATTGAGAATTTTAAAGTGTATGAAAATAATCACATAATTCTGCCTTTCAGTTGGGATCCCCTTTTGCTTTGCTTTTTCTGGGGGGTTGTTCTTAGATAATTGTGGAAACAACCTGTGGCTTGATGTCGTTACTTATATTGAAACCCAGGATTCAAGGGGTGAATGTATATTATATATAATTTCAATTTGTTTTCCTAATGTCTGCTATGCTTTGGTGATCTCTAGAAGTTTCCAAACTGGACTACGTAAAAAAAAAACATATATTTTTAAAGATGTGCTGAAAGATGAGAGGAAATCCATGTCTGGAAAGCAGAACAAAGATTTGAAGAGTGTGCTACAAGTGTTACTACTACACTGCCTAATTTTTAGTATAACTGGAAAATTAACTAAATAGACATAAGATAAAGACAAGAAAGTATGTTTGAACTCTGTGACTCATTCCTGTTTGTGCTTCTGAGTTTGTAGCACTAAATCTCATCCCACTGGCACTTGCATGAAATTTTAAACAAAAATAATTAAAACATAATGTCAAACTGTTAAGCTCACTATATAAATTCTAGCACAGCATGAAATGGCAGGAGAAAGCCTTCACATTTACTTTTCTTTTAACAAAATAAATCTGAACAAAGTTGTTCTGCAAAGGCACTGCAAAAAGATATGTCTGGCAACTTCATCTGAGCAACCAGTAGGAAATGAGATGTCTGCATTAAGTAGGCACTAACTCAAGGTCAGTCTGTTCTCCCAGAGCACTCCTGTATCAACATTAAGAGTCCCTCTGAAGTCTTAATTTTAGCCAGGAAATGTTCCCAAATGGTGGCTGAATGTGAGAAGTATATGGGACTTTCTGGGGCACTGAAACTTCACAGCTTATGTTACTGCATGGACAAATTAATGTCTTGATTTTATATTTCTGTGTAAATTCATATTCTTGAGACTTTCTTTTCTGAGAGCATCTTACATCTTTTATACTTACTCATGTCTATAATTAAATGAAAGGGAGAGAGTTCTGGTTTATGTCTCAGTTGCCTAAGTGTTCCCTTAGTAATGCTGGACATAAATTATTTGAACAGAGGGAAAAATAAAATAATGTTTTAAGATGCATCTAAGTCTTGCTGTTAAGCAGTGACAATTTTGTCATTAAGAGTAATATCTAGGAATTAAGATAAATTTCCCCTATCTTAATTAGGTGATACATAAATGCATGATTCCATATACAATTGAGTCAATGTTTTTTTCCATTTCCTTTCAACAGTATGTGGGACTAAGATTTGAGCAGCAGTTGGAAGGAGGTGAATCGTCTATCTTTTAATTGTCAAATGATTTTTGAAAACTTTTGCAGCTGTTATTCTTTCTCTTTTTTATTTTATTTTTTTTTTTTTTATGGAACAGTGAAAATCAGTTCTAACTTGTCTATGAAGGCAGTAGCATCTTACCTGAGTGCTGCCACGCTAGCTCTGCAATAAGAAGCTCTCATGATTACAAGATACTCCTCAGACTTGAAATTTTGGTTGTACTAAAAGCTCATTTTGCAATAGCTTGCCCTACCTGTCTCTAGTTTCACCCTCTATGCAGCTAAAGACCTTCCAAAAGCCAATGTATTGCTAGGCAATATGTGCTCTCTCACTCCTTCTTTGTCTTTGGGTACCTTTGTTTGCCTTCTATATTAAATGTCAGGCTCAATAACCTTATTTTTAAGAGAAGGTATTCCAGTTTTCACTAGTATTTTGCTGGGACTTGCAGGTTTGTCTACATTCTTTACTCATTTTACATTCATATTTTCAGGTTTGGGGTTTATAACATTTGCAAAGAATTCATTTATTTCTGCATATCTGAGATACAATTTGTCAGATTATTTGTTAGGAATTAGCTCTTTAGCAAAATAAAGGCTCTTACCACTCTCTGTGAAAGCTCATTACCACCTAAAATCTCTGGCAAGGTCATGTGAAACAATTATCCCATCATAGGATTTTGCCTGTTAGTTGCACCAAGATTTTACTTTTAATTTCTTCTTACTTACGTTGTTTAGTCCTGTAGACATAAGGTGAGGTGAACTTAACCTAAGAATCAAGCTTCTATTCCAAGCCAGTCTTGTAAGCACCTTCAGTCATACAGACAGTAGAGAAATGCAAGATTTCCAGTTAGAAAATAATCTCAATTTCTTAGAACTCTATCTTCAGATGGATGGAATAGCATTCCTGGGGATGCTATCATTGCATATCTTGTGATAGAAGCAACAGCTGTTCTTCATTTGCTTTGTGTGCTCCAACCCACATTTAGTTTATAGAACCAAATCCTTTATTTATGGAACTCTTTCTTAAAACATGATGTTTTTAGAGATTTTTAAAAATAATTATTTTTCTCTGTTTATTCTAGGAAATAATCAATTCAGTAGCAATCAGAATGCATAATCACACAATTAATTTTTCCCTCATAATAATCCATAAAATCAGAATGCAGATGGACAAGAAGCATAAAAAAATGTTTAAAAATGATACAAAAATGTTGAATGTAAAAAAAAAAATCTGTACTGCAGACATTCTTAGACTGCACTCATATACAAAATGATGATGCCAGACTTGGAGAAAGATGTGAAGCATCCAGGTTTAGTGAAGCAGAGGCAGCATTTTGATGCCTTTATGATGCCTATATTTGTTAATAGTGGAACATAATGATTCATTCTAGTAATGGTTCTACACTTTAATTCCCTTAATAGTAATTCCAAATACTTTAAATTTTGTTGTTTGGCAGCTTCTGGATGCTCAATATTTCAATTGTAACTGGGCAAAAAAACCTGGGAGAAACTAAAAAGGCCATAAAGCATTTTTAGCATTGTTCAGTGTAGTGCATGTGACTAAGGAAGGGCTGGAGTGCTGTGCATTCTCACTACTGTTGGCCTCCCAGCCTGATTCATCAAGACTGTGGCATTTTCACCCGCATAAAATACTTGTAAATCTTCTTATGGTGCAGTGAAGATTTCTAGGGCAGTTATTTCCAGGAAGGAATCTTTTAAGCTAGACCACAGAGAGCACTGTCAGAATTTAAGCATCCCATACCTTAAACCCACCTATTAGTTGCTGCCACTAACGGTCTGAAGCAGTCTGAACCTGAACACTGGTTGAGTGTTACTAATATCCCTGACTTATGTGAAACCAGCTCCTGAAGCAATGCAGGAAAGATGTGATGGGCTGTGACAATTGCGATTAGCGCAATCCCCTTTTGCAGCTGACCTGGGAATGCATCTGGCCTCCCTGGTGTTTCCTTAACAGTTGGATGTGGTGGGGGGGCCCACAGTTATGGTGGAGTGGAACTCATCCCCACAACTTTCACATCTCCTCTCATCCACTCAACATTAATCTACAAACAGGCCCTTCATCTTTCTACCTTAAAGAATAGGGAGGGTCCCTCAAAGGACTCCTTTGCAGCTGCAAGGAGATGCATGAGAATTTTGGGTGGATTCTTAAAGCTTTTTGTAATTTTACTAACAGCATATTTCTGGAACATCTTTGAAAATACAGCTACTCTATTATCTTCATGCATAACTAGATAACCCATTTCTGAAACAAGGATAGTTTTGCGGGGGAAAAATAGGGGCTCAAGCGTTATCTCTTGAATTCCCTAAAAATGTTAAGGATTTTATAAAACAAGCAAACAAACAGCCATTCTCTAACAGTCATTGGCTCACCATACTGTTCATATTTAGGCTTTCTGGAGGTTTTAGAGTTCTTTGATGGAAAGGTTATCTTTTAATTGAATGTGTGCACAGTATTTACTGATAGAAATTCTTACTCTGCCTACAAAGAAACTGCACTTTTAAGCAATTCTTGCATGAGTGAGCTAGAACTGTTACATTATTCAAAGAGTCACACTACTCTATTTAAATTCAGGTACTCAATCAATGAAACCTCAATCACAATTCCAAGAAAGTCTTGAACCCAACCAAGTTACAAGACTAAAGCCCAGTAAGAAAGCACCCAAAGTGGAAAAGTCATACTGCTGTTGAAATATTAACAGCAGGAAGAGTTACAGATCATGAATTTATTTCATCCTGACAAGCAATTGCTGGCAGTAGAGACAAGACAAAAAAGCAGTGTTTTGACTGACTGAAGTTGGGCTCTTGTCAGTTACTTTGTCAGACAGAAAAAAATGGTAAGATGTCACTGTGATCATGAATAGGCTCATAAATACTCAATTCTCCATTTCCTGTTCTGGAATGCTCACTCAGATTTCAAACATGTGAATATTGTTGGTAAAATGGTGTTATGCGGTTTTGTTGGCAAAGTAGTTGATTCCTATATTATGCAAAACTGCTAGAGCAAACCTACATGAATGTCTCTGGAGTTCCTCAAAAGGTTAAACTTTACAGTCTGACGATGATCTCCAGAGGTGCTGTGATTCTGTGGGAGCAGCTGGGGAGACAAGTCCAAATCTGTGCACAGTATGCAATCTTGGCTCTGTTCAGACTTATGCCACTGTGTGGTATGAGGAGGCGTGTGTGCCTACAGTTACACTGTTGTCTGACCATCACAGCACTTCCCCTGTCATGCTCATCACAGCTGTAGTCTGGGCAGGTGGGGGAAGGAAAGAAAAGCAGAAAGCAGTGGGAAGAGTGTCACCGAATTTGTCTGTGCCACACCATATGTGTGAGTCCTAGGGAACTGGGCAAGGAGGCAGCCCTTTTACCTCTGCAGAGAGGTTCAAGTACTGAGAAGGGCATTAGACCTCCTAGTGTGTACAGCTCCAAACTATACTGGGATCAAATGGGCAGCAGGTTAGGCTGATGGATTGGGCATATGAGGAGTTAACAAGTCTCTGCCAGAGTACAGAAAGAAAAATGGGGTTTGAAGGTTACAAGAACTTTGCAATGTTACAAACCTAAAAATATAACTGTTATTCAGCAGTAAATAAACTCTGTTCAGACTAAAGGTTGTCTTATTTTGAGAGAATTTCATAACACACCAGTGGGGTGATTAATGTGCAGGTTTTGGCAGGATATGAAGGCTTTTGAGTTTCAATAATTTGCAAAGCAAATCTGATGTGCTAAAACAGTTATGAAATGCAAGTCAATGTAGATGGTCTTTAACAATATAAATGGGTCTTAATGTAATTTTTTTCTGAAAACTTTGCCTACTGCCGTATGCATAGGTAGTTATATATGCTTACAGAAAACCTGACCATATACCTCCTTAGGCTCCTGGAAAAAGAAGAGGGGTCTAAGAATACACTGCTAATAAAGAAGAAAGGTTTAACAACCATGTTTGTCAGGAGAGTCAATGAATTTTAACCATATGCTGTAAGACCTTACAAATCAATTTCACATTCGTACCAAGCCTTCTGGAAAACTTCTGTGGTATGTAGAATAAATAGAGGTATAGTCTGATCCTCCAGTCTATTTTGCAGCGTTAATAGTAGAAACAAAACCCAAAAAAGTTTGTTGCTTCTTTTGCTACAAATACTATAGTAAAAAAATGCTTAATGAAAGCATTTAAACATATCCTGAAAATAGAATAAAAGATGTGTGGGTATTTACTAGCTGCAAGTGTACCCTGTACATACTAGATACTTCTATGGTACATTCTTTGTTTTCTGAAACTGAATTGGAACCTTACATTTGCAATTAAAACAAAATCCCACATCCAACAAGGAGTCTTACTGAACAGATGCCACCTTGGAAAGTAAGGATTAAGTCTCACAGAGATACTTTGCTCTGTCTTCTTCAGTTTCTGTGTTAATTCAGGGAGACTACTGTGGAGATAATAAGAACATGAAAAAGCATGCTCAGGTTATGATTTTCAACAGATCATGAATATTCTGGTTCCTGTCTTGATATATGCAGTGCTGATCACATACTTAAAGATGTAGCAATTCATGTGTTACCACTTTCCAATGTACAAAGGCACATTCAAAGGAGCCAAGAAAAATCTGGAAAAACTTGGAACAGATTGATAAGATCAAGCTTTGCATTGAAATTACTTTTCGAAAAATACTGTTCATGGCTGTCTGCCTAGCTGTTACAAGCAATTAATCTCCGAAGGACAAAGGATGCTACAATTCTAACTTGATCAAAAGTTAAAAAGAAACCCTGCATGTGATTTATGCTTTACCCAAGGATCATGGTGTTACTGAAGACTTTACACTTTTAACTCAGGATCAGTTAACACTTTTAAATTGGCAGGGGTAATGTCGAGGAGGGTGGAAGAGCATGTCCACTTACTTGTCCCTGTTCTTCCTCCACTAAGCAACAAACAAAGCATACTAAATATAGGAGAGTTTCTGATAATCTATCAACTAAGAAAACTTGTAAACTGTTCTCCACTAGCTTGCTGAAAAAAAGACTCAAGAACCAGAGACCTGTAAGTAAAAAAAACATGTTTTGTGGGATCATGAGGGAGATGTATTTCCTTTCCCCTTCTCTCTGGCTGTCCATTCTTTGCAGCAGTACTATCACTCCAGCATCCCATTGTAGCTGCTGTGGCAGACACAGATATGAATGTTAATATTCTTTTTTTGATTCTGCGGAATGACTGTGCTGAGGACCTGCTCCTAACATAAGTGTGGAGTTGGACTCGCTTTCCCTAATATCATCACCACCATGTCAAGTATGAGGGAGGTAAGGCTGGAGAAACTGAGACCTCATTAATGTCCCTGTGTTGGCTTAGGTGCAGACAAAGTTGCTTTGCAATTAGGGGGTATTTTAGTAATAAAGATATTCAAGAGAATACAGCTGGATATTTGTTGCAGTTAAGGACATGCTGAAGACAAATTCTAAGTTTCATTGAATGGGTAAAATGAAATTTTCTTGTTTGAAACTTTTTAATTTACAGAATGCATGGTGTTATGCATTGGGATAGTAAAGTAGTAACCAGAGAAAAAAATGTTCTAAAAAAAAATGTAGAAAAGTAGAGAAATGGACTGTTAAATATGTCATGTGCAATGATGTTCTGACTAAATTTGTATAGTATTTTTAAGACCAATTTTCCCTTTTTATAACTTAGATGTAGTATTTACTAGATACTATATATTGAGCTATTAAAGTTGATTTTTTTTTCTTTTCAACTTTGCCTATATTAAAGATCTGGGTGGACTGAGGATTGGTAAGAGTTTGGAAATCCTTTGAATATTCAAGTATTTAGGATATCATGATGATGCAGGATTTTATTTAGGGTGTTGTTATTTGGAGGTCTCAAAAGGCTAGCACATATCTGAGATGTTACTCAGCTGTGCACAAGAAACTGTTACATGTGTGAGAGAGAATGTCCATGGAAGAGGTGTGTTTCCAGGCAAGTGATCAGCAGGCAAAGGCTATCTGAACTGAGTGAAGAACAGCAAATGTAAAAAAAATGCCTTTGGAAAAGACTAAGAGCAAGTACACAGAGGGTGAAGAGGGAGCATGGTATCTGTGAGGATGGGAGAAAAAATTGTGTGGGTATATATCTGCATCCAAAAATGCCAGATAGGTCATTTAGGTGTGTTCATAAGGAGAAAAAAATATTCACTTTCAGTTTGGGTTTCTTCCTGCAAACCTTTTTTCTGATTATTAATGATGACATACAATAATGGATTTTTACCCATTTATAATTGTTAAGGTAACGGACAGGGTTAAGAAAATAGTATCAATATCACTGGTTGTTTAAATGTAAAATGAAAAATGCAACAGATGTATCAGTGATCATGCTGAAAGGGGTTTTAAAGAAAATTATATTAATAACTTGAATGAAGTTTAAGAGGTCATTGCAACCCCTTGTATCTTCAAAAATAATAAAAATAAACATCTTGTAACTTTAGTATGTGAGCTGTAAAGATGATTTTCAGCAATGTTGAGTTGAGCTTTTTCAGCTTTTGTTGAGTTTATCTGAAACTCATGAAAGAAGTAAATTTGATAAAGGAATACAGATTTAAAGGGTAAAAGGACAGACAGAAATCCACAGAAATCCTGGGAATAGATCGAAGAGTGAATAATTATGGTTTTTAAAAAAGTAAATATTATTATTCTACTCGATCTCTCAGGTCAATTTCTTTCACATAATCATTGATATTCTGTGATTCTAGAAGCTGGAGGAAGAAGTAATGTTTCAGATATCCTTTAGTCTGGAATTCTAAGTGGGGAGAGGAGGGAAATTTTTATCTGATACAGCTGGTTTCATGAAATAGAATTTGTATGTCTGAACAGAAGAGTGATTTTATGAGTGACAGCTACCCAGGGCTGTCTTATTTGACATGGCAAAAGTTGTAGAAGATGTGTGAAGAGAGAAGACCAAAACAGAAGGCCACGTAAACGTTATAATGGATATGTGTCATATATTCCGTGGAGAGAAATTAAAAGGTTAATGACAATCCCTGTTTACCAAAACAATACACTTTATAATTTTTAAATGTTTTGTCAGCAGAGGGAAAACAATGTCTTGGGGATCATAGGGGGAAACAAAAAAACCTCTTGACATCTGTTCTGGTTTTCACTCATGAAATAAGCCCAGAAAGTTGAAACAGATTTAAGAATGATTGCTGGTTGTTCTACACTATGGCTCATCCTTAGAGGCATAATAAACAGAACAAGTGCTTAGAAACAGATCAAAGATCCAATGAATTATTTTGCATTTTCAACCTCTGACCAAAGCACCATATCTGCTTTTATCTGTCAGCCTTAGGATTTGCTTCTTTTCTTTGTTTTAAATTAAAACCCCCTGCTTAACAGAATTAGTAGCCATTAAAATATTTACATGGAGTATTTTCCCATTTTTAACATAAGGCCAAGTAAAAAGGTAATTGTTTCATTAAAATGTAAATATGTCAACTGAAATTTAGGTAACAGTACTAATGATTTAATCAACAAGATGAAACCACTTATGGGAAGGTCCAGTAATACCAGTCTGAGCACACAAAGCAACTGATTTCAGTGTCATTATTGAAAAAGTTTTTTCATACAGTCATGAGACTGAATATTTAATGGTCTATCCTTAGTGAATACATTCAGGGGAAAATAAAACCCTGAATAAAATTGAAACAAAGCTATCAGCTGTATCACATTTTCAGGTTAGGCAATTTAGATTTGTTTCAACAGTTTTTCTAAATACGTTTCATGAAAGAGAAATGCAATTTACTATTACATTGGTCTATTTAAATAGGTTTTGAGAGGGATAACTGTTCTCAGTAAAAAAATAGGCACTTGTACTCTATAAAGCTGTGAACAGTAATGATTATCTGCCAAATACATCTAGTAAATTCATTTCTCTTCTGTTATTCCAATAGAGTTGTTGTTTACCTCAGAATTTAATTTAGCTTTGTGCTTCAAAGCTAATGGCTAAATCTACAAAAGATGTTAGCCCTCAAACACCAATTTTAGGCACATAAATTTTAAATGTAGGTCCTCAAAACATTTGTCCATTTGTCTTGTAATTGTAGTTCCCCTACAGCACATAGGCAAAGATTTTAAACTTTTCATTAGTAAAGTGTCAGTTCCTCGACATCTCTAGAACTGCTTAAGTATTCACACTGCTTAATGGTCAGGTTCTACAATGGTGGTTACACATAGTTGTTGCTAATATGTACAAACATTTTACTTCAGTTTTAGGCACATGCAGTGGCTTTTAACAAAGGTTTGAACATTTTCTTGGTTTCATCACTTGAACCCATTGACAAAGTGATGTCAAGATGTCTGGGAAGGAGGTCTTGCATAGACTGAATTAGTTGCACTCAGGACATGTATCTGAACTAAAGCAAAAAGGTTTAGTTAAACCTTTTCATAAAGCTTGTTGCCACCAGAAAGATGCATACCTAAAGCTTTTGTGGACAGAAAGGGACAGGGCATTTCTTTAGTATTTAAGGAAAACTCACAACTCAGTGAGTTTTCCAGAAAATGAGAGTTGTCTGTATAATGTCATTTATGCATATCAGTTGCCTACTAGGATCTCTACATAACAGTTTTGTGCAAATGAAGACTGAAGTTGGGCAACTTTCCTACTGTCACAACACTGACCTTCACTGCTTTATTCTGTGCCACTGTTGTCTCTTAGCACATTATGATCCACAAACAAGGTCAGCTCATTTGCAGGCTCGATCTATTAGAATAGCAGGCTTCACAGAGTATCCTGCCCTGTGTTGGACAGGAAGATGAATTACAAGTGTCCTCTTGAAATTCTTTTCATGCCTGTTCTATAGACATATCTGTATTAGAATCATAGAATCATAGAATAGTTAGGGTTGGAAAGGACCTTAAGATCATCTAGTTCCAAACCCCCTGCAATGGGCAGGGACACCTCACACTAAACCGTCTCACCCAAGGCTTCGTCCAACCTGGTCTTGAACACTGCCAGGGATGCAGCATTCACAGCTTCCCTGGGCAACCCATTCCAGTGCCTCACCACCCTTACAGTAAGGAACTTCTTCCTTTTATCCAATCTAAACTTTCCCTGTTTAAGTTTTAGCCTGTTATCCCTTGTCCTATCACTGCAGTTCCTAATGAATAATCCCTCCCCAGCATTCCTGTAGCCCCCCTTCAGATACTGGAAGGCTGCTATGAGGTCTCCACGCAGCCTTCTCTCCTCCAGCCTGAACAGTCAGTCCCAACTTTCTCAGCCTATCTTCATACAGGAGGTGCTCCAGTCCCCTGATCATGTATTCTGTGTACTGTCATGCTGGATGGGACCTAGCCAGTTGAAATCTCAATTTAAGATTTAAATCAAATCCAATCCTATGAAACACAGCTCAGCCAGAACAATGTTCAAAAGTGTTTTGTTTCTAGAGTACCATAGTTACACAGTATACGTAAACATAAAGAGACTCAGAGAACATTTAATAAATAATAATCTTCCAGTAATACAGATATTCTTAAACTATTGTCAAATCAATTGCTGCACAGTTAGATTAGTCTAAAATAAGAATAGGTTCTCAAGTATTGTATGGCTATTCTTTAGAATGTTACCACACAGCAGGATTGTTGGCTCATGGCTGTTACTAAATTCTAGTAGTAAGTGCTGATAAATGTTGGTTCTTCTAGTGATGATGTCTTAATAATAGTCACTATACTTATGTAAATTTCTTAGTCTTCTCTAATCAGCACTGAATAGAAAGAAATAATTTTTAAATTAACAGTAAAACTCTATTACATTTATGTTACTTCACCAAAATTGTCATAAGTCATGGGGTTTCTAAAGACTGCTCATTTCTAACATGACTGTATTTTAGGAGAGTATTATTCCAATTGTTCATCTCTCAATATGCAGAGATTATTTAATACATTTCACTCAAGTTGTGAAAAGAGAAAAACTCACTGACACTTCTGAGACATTTCTATTCTCCAATCTCTTGATTATAACAGTTTCTCCAAGGTAATTGCTCTGAAATTCATTTTCTATTCCTACAGTTTTCAATTGTTGGCTAAAGACTGAATTAGGAAGAAGAGCCTACATCCTCAGAGGATTCTCTGAGGGCTTGGACTTAACGTATTGCTGTTGTGTTAGCAACTATGCACTAGTTGTGTCTTTGACCTTAGTTTAATTGCAGAAGGTGGTCTACCATAAGAACTCTGTATGAAATGGAAGCAAATGTAAACTGGCATATTAACAGGTTAATTTATTCATTAGAATAATCATTGCAAAACAAACACAGCACTCATTAATAAAAAACAAATCTATGTCAAGACTGGGAAAGCACTGCCGTTGTGTGATCATTCCAATAAGCTTACAGACATGTGAAGTTACAGCCCTGGCAGAGAAGAAGCTAAGGAATGGGGGAGAAAAATGAAAGAAACCAGAAGACTGTTATTATGCTGTTAGTAACAGAGTTTCTCAGTGTTCAGTTGGGGGACCAATTTAATTCTTTTTTTTTTTTTTAATAAGCACACAAGTATGAAATTCTACTGAAAACATAAACATTAACGAGCAAAATTGGGGAGCATAGAAGACCAAAGGATAGAAATATCCATATGGTCAGAGGTGAATGATCTTGAGGGTAATGATTTTCCCTTTAAACTAGTAAGTAGAGATGGGATAGTATAAAGTTAAAATCATACACTTAGGGAGCAGAGAAATGATTCCTAGCCTTCAGGCAAAATGACCTAGTTTAACTTAAACAACAGTTCTTTCTTAGCATCTGAATTAGACTGAGATGGATGATGGTGGAACAGCTTATTAGAATACATTAGGGAGAAGTAACCTATGGGGGAAATAAAGTAACCAGTAGCAGGAGTCAGTCACAGTGCATAGGCAATTCCGGGAGAAGATGCATATCCTTGGCCTTGGGACTACTGGTCTGAATTAATGCTGTTTGTTTAGGCAATGTGATATTCCACCTTAAAGCAAATGCGAGCATTGTAACTCTGATGACCAAACTGTGCTGATTATAAGGGGAAATCTTTAATGTTTTAAGGGCATCTCAACAGCAGATATTTTGGTCAGTTCATTTGATTAGTAAAATTCACTTCAGAAATGCTTCCTCCCCTCCCCTGTTCTGATCAAATATGCAAAATGAAACTTCCACTATTTAATATGAAAAAAAAATCTGAGAATATTCTTTCTATTAATATTTCACTGTTCATCTCTACTGAGTTAAGATAAATGTTGAAATGGTTTTAACTTCTGAATAAACCCTCCGATTTTCTGTCAGTTATACTGTTGTATGGTGAAGGCTGTGTAGGTTTTAGTTCTATTGTTAAAACTTATGTAAACAGAAGACCTGATGATATTGCCCTATGCTTTTAAGAAACTTATGAAAGTAAGTGGTGTGGATCCAAAGAGGTTAAGATATTTCTGGTAAATGCTGCTACTAAAAATAAAGAAGGAATAAATAGGACAATTGTGTAGAATGGGGAAGACCCTATAATTCATAAAAGAGCATGACTTTTCAGTGTGTCTAGAGCTACCAGAAGAACAAACCAGTATCTATAAATTTAGAGGACTAAAAAGTAACCACAATTTGCTTGTGTGTACTTTTTTTTTTCCCTAGCAAACTAAATTAGTGCATACTTTTATTTTTTTCCTAGCATACTAAATTGGAAACAGAACAGCTAATCTCAGTTGCCATGAATTCAGTTACTATATTCTGCTATGAAAATTAATGAGCAAAATAACTAAACAAGGAGGCATTAAAAATGAAGTGGCACAATTATACCAAGAACCTAAAGTCAGATAATCCATACTGGCAAGTATTTGCAATGTGTGCCAAATACATGTGACAATGAAAGCATAATGGCTATTTCTCACCAAATACTCTTCCTCAAAATACTGCAAACAATCATGGAACTATGTATCAGAAACATGGTGTGTTGTAATTGATTTTGTTTATAAATGCCTAAGAACAAAACAGGAAGTACATTTTCAGTAAGTTAGATCTAAGGAATTAAAGTGCCTGGATAAAATATCCGAGGAAGTAAATATTCACAGAAGGAAGTACAATCTTATAGTCCAGAACATCTCTGGAGAAAGTATACCAAAATCCCATAAAACCTGTTCCTAGATATTCCACAAGCTTTAAATACTTGGGCTTTCCCAAACATTTGGTCACTTGCTGTAGAGAAAAACTCTCAGGTACGGTGCTGCCTGGCCTCTTTTAAAGGGTAAAAGATGAATGAATAAATCATAAGTACTATTTGTTCCTTTCTCATTCCAGTGGGTAAAGCGTGTAGTGCACATTGTCCTTCAATCAAATGAGAAGCATTCTTAGTGACTTTCACTGACAAAGGCTCTGATCACACCACCCAAGTCTTGGAAGTCAGATGCAGGGACAGTGAGAATGGTGACCACTGTAGGAGAGGATCTGGTTTGAGACCATCTTAAGAACCTGAAATTAAACAAGTCCATGGGATCCTGATGAAATCCATCCGCGGGTCCTGAAGGAGCTGGCAAATGAAGTTGCTAAGCCACTGGCCATCATATTTGAGAAATCATGGCAGTCAGGTGAAGTTCCCAATGACTGGAAAAAGGGAAATATAACCCCCATTTTCAAGAAGGGAAAAATGGATGACCCATGGAATTACAGACCAGTCAGTCTCACCTCTGTGCCTGGCAAAATCTTGGAGCAGATTCTCCTGGATTGCATGCTAAGGCACATGAAAATCAACAAGGTGCTTGGTGACAGCCAGCATGGCTTCACTAAGGGGAAATCTTGTCTGACCAATTTGGTGGCCTTCTATGGTGGGGCTACAGAACTGATGGTCAGGGGTAGAGCAGTTGACGTCATCTACCTGGATTTGTGCAAAGCGTTTGACACTGTCCCACATGACATCCTTGTCTCTAAATTGGAGAGACATCAATTTGATAGGTGGACCACTCAGTGGATAAAGAACTGTCTGGATGGCCGCACGCAAAGAGTTGTGGTCAATGGCTCAATGTCCAGCTGGTGACCAGTAACGAGTGGTGTCCCTCAGGGATCTCTGTTGGGACAGATCCTGTTCAACATCTTTGTCGGTGACATGGACAGTGGGATTGAGTGCGCTCTCAGCAAGTTTGCCGATGACACCAAGCTGTGTGGTTTGGTTGATATGCTGGAGGAAAGGAATGCCATCCAGAGGGACCTTGACACGCTTGCGAGGTGGGCTGATGCCAAACTCATGAAGTTTAACCATGCCAAGCAAGGTCCTACACCTTGGTCGGAGGCAGCTACAGGTTGGGCAGAGAAGAGATTCAGAGCAGCCCTGCAGAGAAGGACGTGGGGATGCTGGTCGATGAGAAAATGAACATGAGCAAGCAGTCTGCACTCGCAGCCCAGAAAGCCAACAGTATCCTGGGCTGCATCAAAATGAGTATGACCAGTAGGTCGAAGGAGGTGATCCTGCCCCTCTACTCTGCTCTTGTGAGACCTCACCTGGAGTATTGTTTATAGTTCTGGTGTCCTCAACATAAAAATGACATGGAACTTTTGGAACAAGTCCAGAGAAGGGCCACAAGGATGATCAGGGGGCTGGAGCACCTCCCGAATGAAGACAGGCTGAGAAAGTTGGAGCTGTTCAGCCTGGAGAAGAGAAGGCTGCATGGAGACCTCCTAGCAGCCTTCCACTATCTGAAGGGGGCCTATAGGGTTGCTGGGGATGGACTATTCTTTAGGGACTGTAGTGACAGACGAAGGAGTAATGGCTTAAAACTTAAAACAGGGGAAGTTTAGATTGGATATAAGGAGGAAATTCTTTACTGTAAGGGTGGTGAGGCACTGGAATGGGTTGCCCAGGGAGGTTGTGAATGCTGCATCCCTGAGGGTGTTCAAGGCTATGTTGGACAAAGCCTTGGGTGACATGGTCTAGTGTGGGGTGTCCCTGCCCATGGTAGAGGGTTTGGAACTAGATGATCTTAAGGTGCTTTCCAACCCTAACTATTCTATGATTCTATGATTCTATGAAAATCAAACACAGATCTGCCACCCGAATGGAATCTAATGGGTCAAGGCTAAACTAACGCTTGGAAAACTCCTAGTCACCTTCACTTTGCCTTAGTTTGCCTCTCTATAAATATCTCATTAAAAACAATCGCAGTGAGGATTTGCTGAATTCCAAGCTTTGTCATCTGAGTATTACTCCAAAGATATTGTAGTTACTCAAACAAATATTAGATACATATAAGATGCCTGGTTAAAGTGATTAATATTCCCACAAATCAGCTGGACAAATATTGAATTGTGACAACACAGGTTTTTGAGCAACAGCATTCCATATTGTCTACAGAAATCACTAAGACTTGTGGTTATCCAAAATCTAGCAGCCAAAGTGGTAAAGCCCCTTTTTAGACTTCTTGTGGTTTAAACCCAGTCAGGCAACTTGTTCACTCACTCCCAGTGAGTGGTGCCGGTCTGACAGCAATCAAGGGCCCCCCCCTCCTCCCCCCAAATGATAAGAGAAAATAACAAGGGAAGAGATACAATACCACCAGCCAAGAAACAAGTCCCACCCGGAAGCCCGTGTCCTTCCGTGTAACTCCCAGTTACCCCCCACCCTGGGCATGATGTGCTGTGGTATGGAATACCTCCTTGGCTATCCTGGGTCAGGCGCCCCGTCTCTGCTTCCTCATGGCTTCCCTTCCTCTCTGGCACAGCCTCACAAAGTCCTTGGTCAAACCAAAACATCATTGTTATCAGCTCTGTTCCCGAGCCGAAAGTCAAAACACAGCACTGCACCAGCTACCAAGAAGGAGAAAAATGACTGCTACTGCTGAACCCAGGACAAGACTGTTAAACTGTTTCTGTCACACATACTAAGTGCTATATAAAAATCCATTTAGCAACAATATCACTGAGCCCTGTTTTACAGTTATTTCCATGATCAGTGAAAAACATTTCATGACTGAGGAAAGATTCAGGGAAGAGACCTAATTTTAAGCAGTGTCTAATCATGTAAAGGGTTTCACAATCTATTCAGATTCATTTTCCAGTGTTGCTTCTCAGACTATTTCTCTGTAAGCCTGTTTGAAACACTAATATACTTAATACCTATTTGCAATGCATACGAAGTAATCTAGTCCATTCTAACTCAACACACACTAATTTCCTCAAGAGTCTTGGACACTGTCATTTACTTTGAAATGATATATGTGCTCCCTTCTGAAATAGAAATCCCCAATTTTGCTTAGTAATGAAGAAAGTTTTATTTCAGTAAGCCTTTCTGACCTAATGGCTCTGATTTCATTTAGAAATAATAGGTTTACTTGTACAAAGAATGGTGACACATATGTTTAATTCAGATAACTGACTTCTTATCAAATTTGTTCTAATTAGACATTTTTGTATTATAGGATTATTGTAGACACTGTTGGAACACTGTACAAGAAGCATGTGTATTTCACAAGTGAGATGATTTTGTAAGAGCAATTTTGCATTCTTTCATGCTATTTCTCCAATGTAGGCAGGCTTAAGTATAGTACTAAAAATAGTCAATGTCACTAGAACAAAGCTGGGAAACCTTTGAATCTATTTAAGTCTAAACCTGATACATTGCATATTCCTGAATCTATGTGCAGCTATGAATTTGTTCATTTTTCCATGAACATGAATACTAATTCAATCACCTTTTGTTAAAATGCAATAATTTATATAATTGTGCACCACAGTCCCCATTTTGAAATGCCTGAAATACTAGAAAAACAAGTCTGTCCTTTTGTCTGGGAACTAGACAAAATGGCTTTGTGCTTGAGGTTTTGTTTGCTGAAAAAAACAGCTTTATGTGCAGTTGTGTCCTCATACTGAAGGCATGGCTAAAGATGAAGGCTCTGGACCTTTAAATCCTGAAAAGAATCTGGTGCACTTAAAAAGTTGTAAGTCTTCCTTTTTTTTTTTTTTTTAGCTTATTTTTGTCAGAGAATGCTATTTTCTTTTAGTAAGATAAACATGGAATAAGTAATCTTCCAGTATATAATGCCAGGAAGCTGATGTATTTAAGATCTTTCTTTGCTCTACCCTGCACTGCAAAAATACCTGAAACTCATTTAAGGCCTAATAATCATCTATGCCAAAATTACGGTAGAGAAGAAAAGATGAAGGGAAGTTTTGATCTTTCAAGAGTGTAAACAACTACATGAATGAGGAAGGGGTGAATTGTTTTTCATGTGCATTTTGGACAAGGCTAAGGCTAAAAAGATTTATAAAGAATTCAGGAATTTTACAAGGAAAAAAATGTTATTAACTGCTTGGTTCTAAAAAGCTGAAGAAAGCAGGAGTTTACCAGAAGGAACCCAATCCTCTAAGTCACATCACAGTAGAACAGAGGTTTAGGAAGGAGGGACAGATGGGTTCAGAATACATTATCTGCCTTCTGTTTGTTTCTAGTTTGGGGGCATTTTTTGCGTTAGAGATATCAAGGCAGATTGTTTCAAAGGTATATACTCCAGTTGGAAAGAAAATCTAAGGAAAAAGATAAGGAGGAAGAGCAGCACTGTGAAATTTTGGGGAGAAACCAGAAAAACAGGGAAGCATGATGTTTTATTGATGGGAAAAAGAAGAAAACTTGATAAATCTGATCAGTTAGTTTTTCTGAGAATGTCAGAAATGCCTGTTTCCTAGAAGAAGAAAAAATGTAGAGAAAGACAAATTTTAAGAGGAATCTGAGAAAGCAAGCAATGATTTATGCAAGTCACCCAATGTACTCTGGTATTCATTTATTACAGAGTGATAACAATAAATATATCTTGCTGACCTATGCTGTATGATAAAATTCACAGCCTGAATCATTTGCATAGAGATTGTTACATACATACGTATCTCAAAACAGTCTGATCTCTAGTGGGGGGGCACAGATGATACGATATCAAAAACACAAAAGGACCCTAAACCCTCAAAGATTTTAAATTATAGAAGGAGGTAGCTAATAAAGGAGAAGAAGCATAATGAGACAAGTAGTTGAACTCATCTTTTTTTAATAAGGTACCACAGCACCTGTTAGTAATTGCACTTATACTGAGTCAGTAATTGTTAAAATGTCATATAAAATGAGTTCACCAAAAGAATGTCTGAAGAATTACTTTGAATTACAACAGATTAGAATCATACACATATTCAGTATGTATGAAGTGAGGTGTGGTAAAATATTAAAGATAACATGATTATAAATGTTAGTCTAATTTATGCCATAGGGGTTCTGTTGTTGTGATGCGTTTGGCAGACTGGTGAAGAAAACAGTTACAGTTTTGGCTCCAGTACAGAATGCCAAATCTAGTATGAATGCCAAACTGTGATGCATTTAAGCCTACTTAGCTTATAGTACATGAAGTCCTAGTGAAGTCAATGTGACTCTTCGTGAGATAAGTACTGCTAGTGATGAATGAGGTCACCACAGTTAACTGCTTATCTACATGTCACTTTAAAAATAATTCACTTATTATTAGAAAGTAACAAGATCACATCAACCTCAACAAGTCTGACATCTGTGCTGAAGAAACTGACAGTAATTGGATACCAACTTCTTTTGCTGGAAAGAAGATACTTCTTTAATATTCATCCCATTGTATGCAGATATAAAACAATTGAAACAGTTGATTTTACTGAGAGCAAATAAAACAGAAATGGAAAAATATGCATTCGCGTAACAGAAGGATTCTTCAGTCCCATAAATATCATAAATAGCAGAAAAAGGAGAAAAAAGACCAAAGTGCTAAATAAAGTAATAAATTAACCAGATACAGGGGAAAAAAAAAAGTGTAAGAAAATAACTTTTTGACAGAGAAGGATTAAATGTCTTAATTAAAAAGTACTGGAGTTATTAATTTAAAAAGCTTATATTTTACCTAGCAATTGGAAACACGGCAGGATTTATAAAGTACAATTTTCTATTAAAAGCAGTCTATGGAAGCATCAGGAAAAAATGCAGAGAATGCGTATTTTGGATCCACATAATGACATCCACCACATCCCTGTAGGGGTACTAGAAGGAGATGTTTAAGTTGTGTACCAATCTCATTTTGCTGATAACACTTTTCATCAGAAAATATGAAACAATTGAGACTTTCAGAATTTAATCATAAAGGACAAGGACACTGGATAACAGTAACCACTTTAAATGTCTCAGGAACTTGCACTGTAAATGTGCATGTTATCAACTTGAAGGCAGACCAACACACTTGAAGGCAAAGTACCCAGATTATTTTAGCTCTTGAAGTAGGAAGGACACATAGTACTTTAAATGTATTATACAGGTTACAAGAGAGGCATATTCTCAGCATCACATAAATATAAAACAGCCTGAGGTGAAAAACAGCTGTAACCAGAGGCCATTAGACTGCTTTTAACTGGATAAATGACTCAACACCAGAGCAAATATGCATCAATTCACAAAAGGTACAATGCTGCATTTGTAATATGCCTGAAGTAGACAGAATGATGGTATGATGGCAACTAATACTGGACAGAAAAAAATATTTTTCAACTACTTCCTAAATTGCAGAGAACAGTTTTGCAATTGAAAGATACAAGTGGATTTGCGAGAATGCTGGCTAAAATCAGAGAATAATTAACAAAGATCTTACTAGAAAATAAAAAATTATTCAATGAGTCTGAAAACCTGACTGTAAATATGACAATGATACAAAGAATAACAATAATCTCTTAATATGTTGCTGAAATACATATTATAACGCACCAGTTTATAAGAAGGGCCAAAAAAAACCTTTTGCCTCTCTAGACTTAGCTAATGGAAAAGGAAAAAAAAGACTTACCAATGATTGCTCCATTCTTTTGGGAAAAAAAACCCTGACTAGAAAATTTTATTGAATGAATTACACTGGCAGTTGGATTGTAAAAATAAACCAGAGTAAAGCAAATACGTATGTAAGAAAAAAAAAAAAAATCCTCATTCGGTGCATGCTTTCTTCTATACAACTGTGAAGTCAGGGATGGCTATAAACGGGGACACAGGCAAAGTGTATATACATTAAATTCACGTACATCCATGTCACTATTGGTATGTTTTTCTCTCATGTTTTCCTCATTTAGGCCTTCTTACAGACATTCATTCTTCTGCTTGATAAGTATGAACACTTCTTCCTACAGGAAGTGAATTATTCATACATATACATAATTAAGGACTACAACAATATCTTCCTGCAATGGAAGGCATTTATCCCAGCACTGAGACTGTAAAGTGTACAGTTTAAATCTAGATCCAAGAACTGATCTACATCTTCACCTAATTCTCCATCTGATCTTTGACAGAGCCAGTTTTGGTGTTTGATTTATAGTTAATTCATTCTTAAACATTGTTATTCTTTTCCATTTTGTGGTACCACTATACTGGTCAGGATGAATCCTAAAAGATAATCTGACAGTTTCAGGGTTTTTTCCTTCCCTCCAGCTGTTTCTTAAAATCCAACATGTATCCATGACACTTTAGGACTAATACTGTAAACTTGACAAGTACAGATAAAACATCCCGACTGCTTTTCTGAAACTTAACCACTTTTTTTTCATCCTCACTACTACTGAAAATATTTCATACACTGAACAAAATCATCATACTATTCAAAACTAAATGTTGAAATGATGGGCAGGATATATAAAAAGCATTAAATTACTTAGATGGATATATCTCACCGATTTTCAATATGAAAGTCCTAATCCCCATATATAGCTTTAATTCTCTAGGACTATCAAACCATACTCTTGATGAAAACTCAGAAATTTTATGAAGATACAAAAGCTGGCCTCTGTAATGCATAACTAGAAACCAGCCATTCTGCCTTAATGGTCTGAGCTTTCTGTAACATTGCAATATTTTTATTTCCCAGAGTAGCTTACATACAGAGTTGTAAAAGAATTGCCATTGAACAGAGATTCTCTCCTCACTCTTCCATCTCTAACAGAGAGAACAGACTGAGGTATTTAGGAAAAGAATAACAGAAACAGGACATGTATAAAGGTATCTTTTACCTTTACCTCTTGGCTTCTAGCAGTCAGCACTTTATCTGAACTATCACTATGCAATTGGCAAAGAGTACCTGATGGGGGAAGCAAAGATGACAAAGCCAGACTCTTCTCAGTGGTACCTGGTGGCATGACAAGAGGTAATGGGTGCAAATTAGTAAGACAAGAAATGCTGACAGTATATACTGTGAGGTTAGTTGAATACTGAACAGATGGCACAGGGAAGTTGTGGAGTTTATCCTTTAAGTTACTTAAACCCTAACTGAACATGATTCTGAGTGACCTGCTGTAGCTCATCCTGTTTTAAGCAGGGTGTTTTGCCATATGAGCTTCACTTCAGAGATGCCTTCCAAATTTGTGATTCTGTGATTCACTTACTTAAGGGTGAGAAGACTTACAGTATCCACAAAATGCCGGACTACAGAATTGCAAATGGTAGCGAGTGCACTAAAGAAAGCAATGTTTATGCTACCTTTTGGATCTCTGCCCAGGAGTAACAAAAGTCTAACCTGCACCCTTAAATATGCTTCTCAGGCAGAAATGTATCGGCTAGCATATCAATGGCATTAGCAAAGAGAATACAATTCAAAAAATACTAAAAACCCAGTCTGAAATTAATTATAGCCTCTGGTTATAATGGTGCTGAACCAGAATCATTACTCCTGTGCTGTCACTTGAATTTAAATGTAAAAAAAAAAACAAAAACAAATGTTGTACTAAAATGATAACTGATTTCCTTTTCACTCACCTATAGGAAAATAATCTCAAGGTACAAGTAAACAGTTCTGTAGAAAGCTGGAAGCGATAAGCTGTTTGAACTAAAAATAAATAAAAAAAAAATGTTATAAACACATGCAATGGACTCCTAAAATAAAAAGTTCAAAGTAGGTGGAAATCTAAATAGCTGAGGAAAGGGTAATGATGTGTAAATTCTATATTAGACACCTCAGGTGGCCCATCTAAGCCATAGAGTTTTCCTGCTCATACTCTACTTTCCTACTCATTACTGACTGTAATAGCAACGGAAAATTTAATTAAGAACTGTTAGATCATGTGTAGCTTTCATGTGTAACCTTCTGGAGTTTTAAATTCTCCTTTTAACATGGAAGAGATTTACAGTACTATAAGATTCATAACTGGGAAGAATACTTGAGATATTGACTCTGTCTCCTGTGTTGAAGATCTTCATTGTATCACTTATATCCTCAAACTATTTATGGGTGTTACCTTTCTTTGAACAGTGTTGTGGTTTAACCCCAGAGGGCAACTAGGTCCCGCTCTCGCTCTCAACCTGCTCACTCTCCCTTTCTTTCTCCCCTCCCTGGTTGGGATGGGAGGGAAAAGCAAAAAAGTTTAAAACTCGCGGGTTAAAATAAGAAGAGTTTAATAACTAAAGTACAATCTAGTAATACAAAACTACTACTACTAATGGAAATAACAAGGGGAGAGAATATCATACTACAAGGGAAAAGGAAATAAAACAATAAACCCAAGTGATGCACAATACAATTTCTCACCACTCACAGACTGATACCCAGCCCAACCCAAGCAGGGATCCCAGCCTTCTGGGTAACCCCCTCCAGTTTATATGCTGGGTATAATGTGCTGTGGTATGGAATACCCCTTTGCCTAGTTTGGATCAGGTGTCCTGTCTCTGCTCCCTCTGGCTTCTTGTGCCCCTCTTCACTGGCAAAGCATGGGAGACTGGAAAGTCCCTTAAAAAGTAAAAAAAGAATAAAAAAGTCAGTATTTAAATATCAACACATTATAAAGATAGTTAAACAGTAGAAATCAGAAGACATATGGAATTGCTATTGTGGAATAGCAATATCTGGTTTTGCTTATTTTTTCCTGTAAAGAGTGGCAAGATAATATTTTATACAATTATCCCAAATTATGATTAAATGCTGTTCTTGTACACAGAACAAGAGATAGACTTTTGTCCTAGAGTTCACAGTCAGACAAGAGAGAGAGGTTTTGTTTCTGTTTCGAAGAACAATTAAGTGGCTTGCTGTTGTAGGACTTTCTGATTATGCACAAATTGGATTCAGATTTTCTGAATCTCTGTTCTCTTCTTGACGTACTCTTGTTTCTCTGTGATCTTTTGTCCAGGACACCTAAAGGAGCAATGAATATTTATAGTTTAGCAAAGAGGAAAATCTTTTAACCTTTTCAACACAGATTTCATGATAGTTTTAAGACAGAGAATCATAACAACAATAATACTCCTAATATCAGTAAGAATTTCAGAGAACTATATTAAGAAAATATTAAGAAGTGCATTCTTAAAACGACAGGTACTATAATTAGGTATCAGTAGAAAAATCCATCAATTTTGTTTTAGTGGTGTACATAAAATGATGAAATCGTGTATTTTTTATTATTCATGGACCAACAATGAAAATTAAAATAAACTTCATAAATAAAATTTTAAAAATATTTGGACTGAAACACCTTGGCAACTGCAAGCAGAATAACGATGAGTTATGCCCCTAGAATCTAAGTGGTGCAATTGTAAAACTCTCAGAATTATCTTAAGATGGTAAATTTGTTCTACTACATCGGGAAAAAATAAAAAGGAAATGCATTCAGTTGATGGAGTTATCCTTTTTTGCTTTTAAAGGACAATTGAAAATAAGGACACTCTCCCTCTAGGCAGTTTTAAAACACTATGGTGTCTGAAATAAGTTAGTGAATATCACTAGAGAAATGGTAGGAAATAAAATGTGCATATTTTTGGTAATAAAATGACACACTGGGTTGCTGTCAAAATCAAACATCAGTCACAGTAATAGGCTTGTCAGAATTATGACTAGAATTGGACAAGGACTACTGAAGATAACAACAGTCTTGGATTAAAGGTAAAATGCAGATCTCAAGGGACTGTTTCTAAGCAATCAATTTAAAACAATACTGCAATAAAAATGTTACATTAGAGGGTACTAAAAAATAACATTCATCCTCTTTGACCTTGAAGCATCAAAAAATTATTTGCACAGGACAGACCAAGTATGGGAGCATGCAGAAAACACTGAAATTAGTAGTGTAAGATACTGCATTAGCAATTTACCTAGTTTTTAAGTGTTAGCTAGTACATGTGAAGGTATGGCATAAAGGAAAGAAAACATCAGAACACAGTAACCAGGCACAGAGCTTCATGTAACAGGAGATTTTATTTAATATGTGATTTGCTTTCTTAAGAAAAGGCTAGAATGGAAAACTTTGTAATCATGGTAAATTAGGAGTAGTTTCATCAGACTATGGCTATTTTCCCTACTGTTTATCTGAAAGAAGACTGTATGTATTACTCAAGCCAGAAATTATCGGTTTGTAATCAATCAAAACTCAGGTTTATCTACAAATCGGCAAGCAGTTAAAATTTCAAAAAGGAAGCTTTTCCTCAACATTCTCTATGAGAGTGTTTGAGACCGCTTTAATTACCAGTTCATGTCATTTGCTCATTAAGAGTGAAGCTCTAAACTTTACGGATATTATGAAGATTGAAGGATAATTCTTATTCCCCTCTTCATTAGGGCTGCAGAAGTGACCTAGTCCTAGAGGACAGCAAAGCGAGTTTATGCTGGCTTCTGGGAACAACAGAACTTAGAAAGTCTGCATTTTACACCTTTATAGAACTTTTTAGATTATGAAGAGCTCTGTACCTTAACTGTTCAGATCAAGTTTTTGAAATTTTGCCCAGAGAAAACTGTGAAATAAAAAAACAAACCCCAAACTTTTTCTTCTGAAATTCAATTTAGGTTTGGGTGACATGTATTATGTAATTGTGTCACACTTTTGCCAAAGTTCTGATCGCATATTAAGGTAACAGAGCAGGAAGGGTATGCATCAAGACAGTCTACAAACCATCTGAAAGTAACTGCATCTGGTAACACCGGTTAGGATTTTTCTATGAATTTCAATTGGTTTTTGCAAAATCCTATTTCTTAAACCTGAAATGTTGCATTTAAAGATCCTGAAGCTCAATGATCTTTGTGCCAAATATCTCTTCAGGTAGTTTGTGTGAGAGCTGTTGGGATTACACATGAACAAGCATGGAAAAATAATACATTAAAAATTGTTGCAAAATAAACACATATCAACTAAATATTATTCTTTTTTTCTTTTAGAAGAGAGAGGTCATTCCCAAGGAAAAAAACATAAAAAATTGCACTTCAGAAGAGAAGTCTGATATGACAAAAAGTTCCTCCTTTACTTGCCAACATCTGAGAACTGATAGCAATTTGTATTACCAGTAACAGAAATCCACCTAAACATTAGAGAAATCTGTGATGTGTTAGCAGAATAGCTAACAAATGATTTTGTTTGTGTCTTTGAGAAAAAAAAAACCTCATAGATTATAATATTTTACCTTAAATACTTGATTTTTATCAGGAAAAATAATATTTTTTAATTTGTGATTAAATAAAAAGTAGACACTAGCATAAATGTTACTTGTTTTTGCCATGCAAATAGTGATACAATATCCCACACGATGCCACATTTATGCTTATGATCTAATTAGATAGATCTGTCTCTTTTCCCAGTATCTACCACCTTCATCACTACACTAGAACCCATACATTCCTGATGGCAGACAGGCAACCAAGACCTGTGTGTTGGGGGCTTTGTTTCTAACACAGAGGTCACAAATGACATCTCATGTAACTTGTGATGTTCCCATATGTTAATTATTTTCTCTCCCCTTGTGACCTGTGGCACACTCAGAGGGTGAGGTATTCATTTTGTATCAGGAACCAAAAATCCATCTCAGTTTGTATTTCACAAAGTTATTTTGCAAAATCAGATTGAATATTGGTTGCATAATCAGGAATTTGTGTATCATAGCTTTAGTATTGAGTACTATTTGACAGTTGCAAAGGCAGTAACGGTGTAATTCCACTTGCAAGAATTCTTTCTTATGGAATTACTGAAACCCTATTGAATTTGGGCTTTTACGTTTTAGTTAATTTTTTTTCCCGTGTGAACATCGACCTTTATAGTTGCACGGTACTACCTTGAAAAAGGATATATACCTTTGACGGAAGCTTGTCACAAAATCCCCTAGAACTTCAAAACCAAAGAATAGCTTGGCTTTTACTTGACAAATGCAGCTTATTTAATGGAAGAATAAAAGCAGGTATCTTTGATGATTGTCAGTATAGTGTATGCAGGTATGTACAGCACTGTGGTTTTACACACGTGTCCCTAACTGAGGTCAGGTGGTGTCTACTTTTCATGACAAATATTTTGTAAGAACTCACATGGTCTAAGTTCTACATGCTTTTTCTGCCTTTACTAGAATTGTTCCCAGTTTTGTATCCATCCCTTTCTAGCCTAGCTAGTCTTCCTTCTTCATCAGCTACTGTTTTGTACAATACTCTGACCTGCGTGGTCTGAGTTTTCAGGGTTTTCGACAAGGCTGTGTCACCTCATTACTTACTTGAGTTTTCTTCAGTTTCAAACTGGTTGTGAGATGATAACTTTTCTGCTGTAGCTGTGAAATAGGGTCAGATTGCGCACCAAGTCTGACATGCTGTATATGCATTAGATGTGCAGATTCATTGGTAATGTGCATCACCTAGAGCAGCCCCTTCTCACAGAGACAAATGAGTGCTCTGTGTTTTCTCTGTTACTCTCAAAAAGTTCTTTGCATTGAAATCACCTCTTACACAAAATGTAGCTATTATATGATCCTAAAGATCTGGATCCCATTTTCTTTCTTACACTAGACGACAAAGCTGTAGCCCACCTATCTTTCTAACTGGCAGGTACTGTCAAATCACCTGCAAAAACAGCAGAGTTCATTAAAAAGAACACATTTTTCACAAGGATGTCTCTATCCCCAGTGAAAGCACAAAACAAAGACTATGGAATAAAAGGACATAGAAAAGAAAATCTTGAGGAATAGGCTCAGACAAGTGAGAAATGCAGAGGCGAAGAAATGAAAGGAGTTCATCTAGTAAACATATCAGAAACAGTAAAATTAGTCAAGACAGTTCTTCAAGCCCAAATGAGATGGCAGAGTTAATGAGAGGAAAAGTGAAAAAAACCACTAAAACCAGCTCTCATGCATTTTGCATATGTGGCAATAATGTAGAAATTACTAGAAAATTGTTTGCAATATCCATTTAGTTTGAGAATGTAAACCAGATTTTACTTTAAAAGCAATTTCATAATAATGACTTTTCACATGGAGGAGATAAAGCAAAATTAGACAGGAAATTCAATACTGAAAGTATTTCTTTGGTTCTATTCCAGCTTGCTTCTTTGCTTCCTGGATGTCTGCTTTTATTTTTTAATTATATTTTTTTTGTATTTTATCTGTAACAGACCTTTACTCTATTTGGCTTACATTTTAGGACCAAAGTTACTGTACCTTTTGTTCTGTGATTGGTATTCGCAAGACAGCAGGTGCTAATGGTGCAGAAAAGTGCATATGAGCGTTAGAGATCATTGCTGAATCACAGCATGGAGCCACAGATAATATGGATATATACACTCTAGTTTTACTGAAGAAGACTTTGAACTGTCATAGGTTTGGAAAAGAGTTGGTCAAATACTTCATTTCAAGGAAATTATTTTTTTGTGTGTGTGTGCCAAAAGAAAATATGATGTTAATCCAGTGAGACTTGGGCCCCATGCTGCTTCAAATAAGATTAAAGGGATTGCCTACCAGGGTGAAGTTCTATTAAGTTTATAAATATTCATTGCTATATTGAAAAGTTTAAAGCAGACTGAAATTCAGTTAATTGCTTACAGAAAGTAATCTTCTTATTTAAAAGAATACTGTTAATTAGATTTTCAAGAAAAAAAGGCTGGGAACCGAAGATTTTTGTACAAAGAGAGGGCTTCAGGCAGCTGAGTCTTATGAAACGCAGAAGTGATCAGATCAATTAGGAGGGTTAAATTAGTTACTAGTTTGGTATGGAGATATTTTGCAGTTACAAGACAATATGTTTTTAAAGGATTCATTGGAAAATGAATGTCTCAACCACTCAGAAGTTCCTGAGTATAAGTTTAAAAGTTACAGAATCCCTGGCCACATAAAAGTAAATTAAAAGACTGAGCTATATCATGCAAAACCACAGGCTAGAGGTGCCAGTAGAACAGTCATTTGTATTAGAAGGGCAATAATAAAAACAAAACACCCTGCCCCTCCCCCCTTCAACAAATCTGCTGCCCAGCATCAGGAGACAGCACAGCTCATGCTATTACTTTAGAGTGGCTATAATGTGCTGTCAATAGCCAAAAAATCCCTTGTTAATAATGTAAATAATGTTAAGAAAGCAGTATTATCCTTATAATGCCTTACAAAGTGCACTGCTTGATCTGTATTTCCAGCAACAACTTTAACAATGCATACTGTTGATATTCAGTATGACACCAGAAAATATCAGTGGTAATGAAAAATAATGATATAATTTCTTTGCCAAGAATCATATATATTCAGGGAGTGCAAGGTTAGAAGCTACTGTTTTGTCTCATTTGCTGTTTTATCACAAGCTGCAGTAATCTAACAGTTGTCCATACATAAAAGAAAACTGTGTTTGACTAGGCTTGTATACACGGGGAAATAAATGGGGAATGAGCTCAAACGTGAAATGGTAGGCCACTAACTCCTCTCGTTAACTCTGCAGAAGAGCACTCCTAATCTGCTGTAAGAGTGATGCTGTAAAATGGATTTTGTTATACTTGGGAACTTTATGAAAATAAAATACATTAAAGTTTTCTTTAGTAGGATGCTTTCTTTACCAAACAGGAGGTTATAGAGAGCACCACTGTAAGAATGGCAATATTAAAATAAATAAATTCCTTCTCCTCATTAACTTCCACATGTAGACAGTTTCAAAATAACACGTAGTTAAAATCTGTCACCCAGGGTATGCTGGTAGAAAGGGAATCCACTTTGATTATTTACACCAAAGGTTAATCATCCTTTTAATAAGGATGTTTTTTTTCACACTTAGAATATATAAAAACCTTGTCTTTTGGTCTGAAGTTATTTTTTTCTTCTTTTTAATGATTCGATTAAGAAGCTACTTAGTAGTCTATTATGAAAATACACCCTCAACTGAATTGAAAGTTAAAGTCAGTAGTGAAAGCTCTCATTAACTTCAGAGAATTTGAAACTGCTTCAGAAAATCCTATTTTTTTTTTCCTTCATGAAGTTTATTTTCCAGTCTGTTGAATAATGTATTTATTTTGTTCAACATTGCCAAAAAGGCACAAAATAAATCTGTCTGGCTCTGAGGGCAATGCATAACCTCTGTGCTATTGATGCTGGTAGGGTTTAAACTCTTACATGTAAGCTATCAGTCATGCAGGAGCGTTCATTCACCTCCTGGGCTGATCTCTTCTAGGTGGTTATTAATGTAGGAGTAAGCCCAGGAGAAGAATATGTAATTACATGGATCCAGTTGTTCTGATATTTCTCACAGCTAGTATAGTTCTAGATCATATGTGGGACAGATGTCTGCCCTGATGTCGAGTAAAGGCAAGTTATTGCATTAAAGATTATTCTGCTTGGGCATCTGTTATACTGGAAATGAGCTTTGAACACTTCTGAAAAGTTTCCTAAATTAAGTTCTCTTTGAGTTTGACTTTGGAAGAAACAAAAACTATGCCAATCCTCCAGAATTAAGATATGAAAAATCATATAATTTCAGTCATTAATATTCCTCTAACAATTACATAACTATTTAAACTGCAATGAGATATGCCCCTCTTCTTTGAGCTTTGGTTTACAAGAACAGCAGTAAATCAAAGCATTAATTTTAAAAGTTTGTCAGCCCAAAATACTATAAATCAGAAAGGTGAAAGAAAAAAACCACCTCTATACTTTTTTGTGATTGCTATGCTTGTAAAAGCAAAGATTCCACATGTATATTGCTAGCTTTTCCTTCTAAAATGCAAAAAGCCATCTCTTTTCAAGTACATAAAATATATGGAAAATATATCTTAGGATAATGCAATGCTAGTCCCTTTTCAGTCTTGCCTATGTCTAGAGAATAAGATGTGTTGATTCTGCTGTGCTAAAATAATAATAAACTATTGTAAGACTGTCAGAGACGACTTCATGGTTTGACCTATGCCATATAAAATGTTTTAAAAAAATGTAATTGTTGATCTTCTCAAGTTAAAGAAAAAATCTCCCTAATGATTTCTAGTTCTGTATAAGTAGCAGAGGAAATCACAAAATTATAGGATAGTTAGGGTTGGGAAGGATCTTAAGATCATCTACTTCCAACCTCCCTGCCATGGGCAGGGACACCTCACACTAAACCATGCCACCCAAGGCTCTGTCCAACCTGGCCTTGAACACTGCCAGGAATGGAGCATTTACCAATTCTTTGGGCAACCTGTTCCCGTGCCTCAACACCCTCATAATGCAAATCAGACATAACACATCTCACAGAAATCTCTGTGCAAGTATATTTACACGTCTGCGCAGGACAAGAAGAAAGCTATTTCTGTGTATATATATATTAGTTTGTTTGTTTCCTCCCTCCCTCCCCCCAGTAAATCTATTTATTATTCACAAATATTACTGAAAAAATAAAACTATTTCTATTTTGTGGAAGATTTTTATTTCTTTCTATCTTGGAATGAAATGTAAAATTTTAATGTCTTCCTTTGAAAGGGAAGTGACCATAGATTGTGTAAATTCTAAGGCCTCCAGTGCTAGTTTTATGCTGGCACATAATCCTGCAGGATTTGAAGCCTCTTCATGAAGATATCTATGAAATGCTTGAGATACTTGCAAACACTGATCAGAATAAAATTTGAGAGATTTTAAAAATTGTTCATTAAAAAATTAGTTTTAGTTTATACTTACCTTTTTCCTACAGCTGGTTCTTTTTTCCATAACCATTGATGGTGTTTCAAAAGAGGCTCTTTCTGCATTGTTTTTTTCTTTGGGTACACAATTCCTTAACAAATGGATGTTCACCAGGAAAACTTTAGACAGCTATATTTTATTGCAGTATTTCACACAATTTTAATTCCTTACTTTTCAATCTATTTAGTATATGCTGCTTTGATGTAAATATCACACGGATAAAGTTCTTAACATCAATACTTAATAATAAAGTAAAGTTCCTTTTTCACAGAAATAATCAATTTTTCCAGCATAATTTTGGATTTCAAACTCATTGCAACTCAGACTAAGAATTCATGCATTTGTAATCATAAGCCTTTTGGCCCTAACCTTCTTACATCTAAAAATCTACTTTACAAACTCAGCTGCTAATATAGTACCAATATAGTAATAAAGCCATATGGGACACATACCCCAAACTACTTTTATTTAATCAATATAATCACATATTATTAAAAAAAAAAACAAACAAATTATTTGCAGCCTATAATCAGCTTGAAGTTTATTGCTCCTAATCTAGATCAAGAGAGGGACTTTTGTGTCCAAAAGATTATCTGTTTTTCAGCGATATACAGTTGGGTTCATAACAATTCTCTTTCATGACAATCCTTTGAGAAAATGAAACTATTTGCTAATAAAATAATTTCCTTTCAAGTAGGGTCAAAAGACGACAGGAATATTCTTTAAAACTAGCACTGATGATATAAATTTCTGTGAAGGAACAATCATGCTGCCCACTTACTACAGATATGAGAGGAATCTTTAACTGCACAGAGTCTTTTATGAGCAATAAGAATAGCACATAAATGCTTTGAGGTGGTGTGAAATTTCAGAGTCATGGTTAGGAACGTGGAGCATATTTGTGTTTAAACGTATATAACCATCCTTATCTTAAAAAAAAAGGCATTTATTTCCCATAAATTCACCAAATGTGTCCTTTCATCTTTTTCTGATTAAATAACACAGAATTATCTCAAAGCCATTTGTATTAGAGTACTTAATCCCGCCTTGCTTAGTTTAGGTTGTGTGACATTTCTGCCTCAAAAAATAAAATGGAAAAAGCGAGCAAACTGATCTTGAAATTGTATGTGCTCCAGTCACTAATCTTAAGAGGTGGAAGCAAAAATCAATATTTTGCTGGATCTTTTGAATTAACACAACACTTTTTATTCAAATTGGATTACTATTCCCTTGGCAGAAAGAAAAAACACCTGGATACATACTGACAATACATTAACAATGAGAAATAATCTGCACATGACAATGAAGCTAAATGTACTGCCAAATTCTTTTTACTTAAAGGTTATAGCAACTAAATATAATTTTCTCTGGAAAGAGAAATTTTGTAGAATTAGTGTAGGCTGTGGAGACAAGGGACATATGAAGAGTTAACTGCAGCACATTCCCTCTGTGTCTTTTAGTTAAGGACACTGCACAGAAGGAAAAATACCATCTGTTTACAGCCAGAAACAATTTCCAACTTTAGGTGTCAAGAAAACTGGAAAGGTAGCAGAACTTATCCCTAAGGAGTATTGTACAGAAATGCTGAGAACTTCCTTTGAAGCCATTGAGAGACGCAGCTTTCAGAATTCCCCAAAATCAGATTGACCAAAAAGTTAATTAAAATTATGCTAGATTAGCATATATGTCACACTCACTTTATCCTGACAGTTTTGTGTATTATTTGGCAGTGGTCAGTGAGACACTTTGTACTCAAATTATTATTTAGAATTTTTATTAGTACAGTGGCAAGGGACCATATTAAAATCTGTGCAAGTCAATAGAAAAGAAGTCTGGTCTAGCAGATAAACATTGAAACATTGTTTATTACAGATAGAGGGGAACTGACCTGACATCCTCATTTTAAAAGGCAAGGAAAAATCTGCTTCGAAGTTAAATTTAAAAAAAAACAAACTAAAGAAGGCAATCTATTTCCCAAGAAATAATTCTTTTCTTATTCTTTGGTTTCCTTTGTCTTTAAAATGTGCATAACTGTGTTGAATATTATGATCTAAACAATACAGAACATGTCATTAAAAAGAACATTTAAATGGAAATGAAGTATAAAACAAATTCTTCTATCATGTGATAGCTGAGCAAAATAGTTTGCAATATTAATTTTACTTTTCCATATTTACTATAAAAAAATTCAGGGATGGATACTTAAGTTTAATAATTTGTTAAAAATACCTTGAGCAAGGTGTTTAAATTCATTGAAAAAAATTGGGAAAGGAAGCAAATAGTTTCATTTTGGTTAAAAAAAAAAAAAAAAAAGAAAGAACTGGATAGAATGGCTTTTTCCACCTCCAGTATACCAACTTAAAGAAAATCCCAAACAACTCAGAGAAAATTACAAGAAAAATCTGTAGTTGCATACCCTGATAGCTCAAGGTCTAGATAGCTCAAGATACCCAAAAAGAAACAGCAGCAATATCTCTTTAGAAGTAATCTAAAATTGATACATTTTATAAAACGTCCAGTATCAGCCAACCACCATCTTTTTGACTAGCTCTACTTTAAGGTATCTGAAAAGCTTTGTTTCTGCATAAAGGAATTCTATTTGTAATAAACACAAAAACCCCTCAAGGTTGGATATCAATATTACATCAGAATGAAATAAGAAATAAATATTTTAAAGCAGAAGACTGGAGTTTACAAAATGAAAATATGCCACATACTTAGCATTGCTATTTTAAGTATGTACAGTGAGTACAATTACAAAGGTGTTTTCCATGAATTAGGAAGCAAAATTTTGCTTTAAAATCTCAAACGCTTCTGAATATCTTGCTGTCCTGGGTTCAGCAGTAGCAGTCATGTTTTTTTTCCTTTGTGTTAACTGGTGCAGTGCTGTGTTTTGACTTCTAGTTTGAGAACAGTGTTGGTGAAGCCGATGTTTTCGGTTGTTGCTAAGTGATGTTTACCCTGACCAAGGACTCTGTGAGGCTCATGCTCTGCCAGGGAGGAGGGGAGGCTGTGAGGAAGCAGAGACGGGGCGCCTGACCCGGGCTAGCCGGGGAGGTATTCCATACCACAGCACGTCATGCCCGGGGTGGGGGGTAACTGGGAGTTACCCGGAAGGAGAGGGGCTTCCGGGTGGAACTCGCTTTCTTGGCCGGTGGTATCATATTCTCTTCTCTTGTTATTTTCCCTTATCATTGTTTTAGCTGATAGTAGCGGTGGTGATTTGTTGCTGGACTGTTCTTGTCTCAACCCGTAGGAGTTGCACTCTCTCGATCCTCCTCCCCGTTCCTCCGGGAGCGGGGAATGGGAGAGCCCCGGTGCGGGGGGGGGGGAGACGGACACGGACCTTGATTGTTGTCAGCTCGGCACCACTCACTGGAAGTGAGAGAACGAGTTACCTGACTGGGTTTAAACCACGACAGTTCTTTTTGGCGCCCAACGTGGGGCACGAGGGGTTGAGATAAGAACAGATCTGACTGGATTGATAGGCACTCGTCACAATGCTGATTTATTGGCTCTCAAGGTTTTTCCTCTTGATCTCACAGTTTCAGTATATCATATCTTACGTCCATCCGGTATTGGCTGTATTAGTGTTTTTCAAGTGTGGGGCTTGGGCTAAGGTTTTTATCCCATTGTACTTTATGGTAATGACTTGTAATACAATAGAATCATTGATCATGAAACTGATCTGGCTTATGTTCCCAGTGTGGTCACCACCTTTATACTTTGGGAGGTATATGATGGAGGTGCTTAGCAATTACACATCTTTTTTCTCCTTCTCAGGTGCTCAACCTGTGAAGGAGACATCCTTTTACCCTCCTAGTCGTCCCCCCAGACCATTTACATTTGAGAGTTTTGAATTTTTTGAATGGCCTTTTAATGCTGTTGAGACTTGTTTGCTGATGGTGATGGGAATCACCATGCTAACACGCATACAGAGTGTGTTTTGCCCACGACTGATTTCAAGAGTTAAGCAGAGTCAGGTTTGGGTCTTGTCTGGGGTCAAACGACGATGTAGGAGGACCGAGAGATTTTCCCAGAGGCTGGACAGCCATGAGTGGCAGGGTGTGTGGGATAGTATGGGCAAGTATCAAGGTCAGTGGGCCCCACCAGTACTTTGGAATTTCACTACCGAACAACTGCAAAATCCAGAAGAATTAGTAAAACACTTAAATGAAGTGTGTGGTCATTCTGGCCATACCAGAGATGGACAAATCACGGCAACGTGCTGGGGCTTGGCCTATGCTTACAGGGCCTTGTTCAACACTATCCAGCACCTTCAAAAGGAAAAGAATGTCGGCGGATTTGAGGGCAAAGTGACAGTCGCTACTCAAACTTTGGCTGCAATGAACTGCGCAGCTACCCCAGTGGCAAGTACAGCAGCTGCTCAAACTTCAACTGCAACAGACAGCGCGGTTACCCCAGCTCCAAGCACGGTAGCTACACCACCCCCAGCAGCAAGTACAGTCGCTACTCAAACCACAGTGATAATCACTGCAGCCAAACCAGAGGACCAATTCGTACCAATATCAGTTGCCCCTGTACGCAAGAGAACAAGCAAAAAGGAGGCAAAAAGGGTGAAGCGAGATGAAGAACCAATGAATTCACCACCCGGTCCAGAATCTGATCAGGAGTCAACATCACATGACGAAGAAGAAGAAGAAGAGGTAACTTCTCGACCTCGGACCTCAACCGAGCTGCGGAATATGCAAAAAGATTTTACCCGTCAACCAGGGGAGCACATCATCACCTGGTTACTCCGATGCTGGGACAATGGGGCCGATGGTCACGAACTAGAAGGTACAGAAGCCAAGCAGCTGGGATCACTTGCTAGAGAAGGGGGAATTGACAAAGCAATTGCAAGAGAGAAAAAGTCCCTCAGCCTTTGGAGGAGGCTCTTGGCAGCTGTGAAAGAAAGGTTTCCGTACAAGGACGATGTTACGAGTCGTTCGGCCAAGTGGACTACTATAGACAAAGGCATCCAGTCTCTGAGGGAATCAGCCATCGTAGAGATGATCTATCACATCAAGCCGAATAACGGGGATACACCTATAGATCCAGATGAAGTTGAATGTACACGACCCATGTGGCGAAAACTTACACGGAATGCACCGTCATCATATGCCCATTCATTGGCAACAGTGACCTGGAATGACATAGTACCACTAACAGTGGATGAAATGGTTCATAAACTCCGAGAGTTCGAAGACAATCTCACTCCTTCCATCATCTCAGCTGTGAAAAAACTGTCCCAGGACCTCGACAAATTGAGGGAAGATGTATCTGATTTATCCAGCTCCTCACGTGTACCAACACACGTCTCAGCTATTAACAAAAGACGTCCTATTGTTCAAGAGAGGAGATACAGAAGGTATACGCCACGGGGTACCCTATGGTTTTACCTGCTGGATCACGGAGAAGACATGACAAAGTGGGATGGAAAACCTACTTCAGCTTTGGAGGAACGGGTGAGTGAACTGAAGAGGGGAGCAAGGGCCAAGACTGATCGTCCCATGAGGGCTATGGCTTCAGTCTCTGGTGAGCAGTTTCCCAGATGGAGTGGAAGAGCTGATTTTACTCCAGCTCCTGTGATAATGAAGAATAATCCCTTTCAACACGACTTAAGTGTCCAATGCTGTGACGACCATTAGAGGGGCCCTGCCTCCAGCCAGGTGGAGGTAGGGGACAATTGGATTTACTGGACTGTGTGGATCAGATGGCCTGGCACATCAGTCCCACAGAAGTATAAGGCTCTAGTAGATACCGGTGCACAGTGTACCCTGATGCCATCAAGCTGTCAAGGGGTGGAACCCATCTATATTTCTGGAGTAACAGGAGGATCCCAAGAGTTGACTGTGCTGGAGGCTGAAATCAGCCTGACTGGGAGGGAGTGGCAAAAGCACCCTATTGTGACTGGTCCAGAGGCTCCATGCATCCTCGGCATAGACTACCTCAAGAGAGGGTACTTCAAAGACCCAAAAGGGTACCGGTGGGCTTTTGGTATTGCTGCTTTGGAGACTGAGGAAATTGAGCAGCTGTCCACCTTGCCTGGTCTCTCAGAAGATCCCTCTGCTGTGGGGTTGCTGAAAGTTGAAGCCCTCTCTATCATGTGACCCGGAAGAAGAATGATTTTAAATGGGGCCCTGAGCAGCAACAAGCCTTTGAGCAAATTAAACACGAGATAGTTCATGCAGGAGCCCTTGGACCAGTCCGGACCGGACCAGATGTAAAAAATGTGCTGTACACTGCAGCTGGGGAGAACGGTCCTGCCTGGAGCCTCTGGCAGAAAGCTCCAGGGGAGACTCGAGGTTGACCCCTCGGCTTTTGGAGTCGGGGATACAAAGGATCTGAGGCCAGCTATACCCCAACTGAGAAAGAGATACTGGCAGCCTATGAAGGGGTTCGAGCTGCTTCGGAAGTGATTGGCACCGAAGCACAGCTCCTCCTGGCACCCCGGCTGCCCGTGCTGGGCTGGATGTTCAAAGGCAGGGTCTCCTCTACACATCATGCAACTGATAATACATGGAGTAAATGGGCTGCACTAATTACACAACAAACTCGAATAGGAAATCCCAGTCGTCCAGGCATTCTAGAAGTCATCATGGACTGGCCAGAGGGCAAAGATTTCGGAATGTCACCAGAGGAGGAGGTGGTGCGTGCTGAAGAGGCCCCACCATATAATAAACTGTCAGAAAGTGAAAAGCAGTATGCCTTGTTTACTGATGGCTCTTGGCTCTTGCCGTATTGTGGGAAAGCATCGGAGATGGAAGGCAGCTGTATGGAGTCCTGGACGACAAGTTGCAGAAAGTGCTGAAGGAGAGGGTGAATCGAGTCAATTTGCCGAGGTGAAAGCCATCCAGCTGGCCCTGGACATTGCTGAACGAGAAAAGTGGCCAGTACTTTATCTCTATACTGACTCATGGATGGTGGCAAATGCCCTGTGGGGGTGGTTGAAGCAATGGAAGCAGAGCAACTGGCAACGCAGAGGTAAACCCATCTGGGCTGCTGCACTGTGGAAAGATATTTCTGCCAGGGTGCAGAACCTGGGGGTGAAGGTTCGTCATGTAGATGCCCATGTACCCAAGAGTCGGGCCACTGAGGAACAC
This sequence comes from Pezoporus flaviventris, assembly GCF_033815535.1. Lineage (NCBI taxonomy): Eukaryota > Metazoa > Chordata > Aves > Psittaciformes > Psittacidae > Pezoporus > Pezoporus flaviventris. The sequence continues at coordinate 19,958,245 of NW_026892550.1, read as the reverse complement.
CAGAACAACCAACAAGTGGATAAAGCGGCTAAGATTGAAGTGGCTCAGATGGACTTAGATTGGCAACATAAAGGTGAATTATTTTTGGCCCGGTGGGCCCATGACACTTCAGGCCATCAGGGCAGAGATGCAACATATAGATGGGCCCGTGACCGAGGGGTGGACTTAACAATGGACACTATTGCCCAGGTTATTCGTGAGTGTGAAACATGTGCTGCAATTAAACAAGCCAAGCGGTTAAAGCCTCTTTGGTATGGAGGACGATGGTTGAAGTATAAATATGGGGAGGCTTGGCAGATTGACTATATCACACTGCCACCAACCTGCCAAGGCAAGCGCCATGTGCTTACCATGGTGGAAGCAACCACCGGGTGGCTGGAAACATACGCTGTGCCCCGTGCCACTGCCCGGAACACTATCCTGGGCCTTGAGAAACAGATTTTGTGGCGACACGGCACCCCAGAGAGAATTGAGTCAGACAATGGGACTCATTTCCGGAATAACCTTATAGATATTTGGGCCAAAGAGCATGGCATTGAGTGGGTATATCACATCCCCTACCATGCACCAGCCTCTGGGAAAATCGAACGGTACAATGGGCTGTTAAAAACTACACTGAGAGCGATGGGTGGGGGAACTTTCAAGCATTGGGATACACATTTACCAAAGGCCACCTGGTTGGTCAACACCAGAGGATCTGCCAACAGGGCTGGCCCAGCCCAGTCAGAACTTTTACATATTGTAGAGGGGGACAAAGTTCCCGTGGTGCATATGAAGAATTTGCTGGGGAAGACAGTCTGGTTATTCCTGCTTCAGGTAAAGGCAAACCCACTCATGGGATTGCTTTTGCTCAGGGACCTGGATATACTTGGTGGGTAATGCGGGAAGATGGGGAAGTCCAATGTATACCTCAAGGGGATTTGATTTTAGGGGAAAACAGCCAGTGAACTCAATTGTATGCCGTTGCCTGCTGTGTAATGCTTTTATAGCCCATCAACTAGATGTCTCCAGGTCACCAGCGACTGGCGCTGACTTCCCTCCAGCCATCATCCCAACAGAGAATGAACTTGGAACATCATGGACCGAATGGACTCGGCAGCATTATAGGGATTGGTCCATGCACTAAGAAAATGATTTTTTCCTCTTGGTCTGTATGTATATGGATGTATATATGTGGGAGAGCGATGGTGTATTGAAAATGTGGGATCTGAGCACGACGTGAATGGTATGGAATAAGGGGTGGATAATGTCCTGGGTTCAGCAGTAGCAGTCATGTTTTTTTCCTTTGTGTTAACTGGTGCAGTGCTGTGTTTTGACTTCTAGCTTGAGAACAGAGTTGGTGAAGCCGATGTTTTCGGTTGTTGCTAAGTGATGTTTACCCTGACCAAGGACTCTGTGAGGCTCATGCTCTGCCAGGGAGGAGGGGAGGCTGTGAGGAAGCAGAGACGGGGCGCCTGACCCGGGCTAGCCGGGGAGGTATTCCATACCACAGCACGTCATGCCCGGGGTGGGGGGTAACTGGGAGTTACCCGGAAGGACAGGGGCTTCCGGGTGGAACTCGCTTTCTTGGCCGGTGGTATCGTATTCTCTTCTCTTGTTATTTTCCCTTATCATTGTTTTAGCTGATAGTAGCGGTGGTGATTTGTTGCTGGACTGTTCTTGTCTCAACCCGTAGGAGTTGCACTCTCTCGATCCTCCTCCCCGTTCCTCCGGGAGCGGGGAATGGGAGAGCCCCGGTGCAGGGGGGGGGGAGACGGACACGGACCTTGATTGTTGTCAGCTCAGCACCACTCACTGGGAGTGAGTGAACAAGTTACCTGACTGGGTTTAAACCACGACACTTGGCTATATCATAAAAGTGTTATATAATGTTCAGGCACTATATTGTGTACTATTTTCCTCCACCCTGTCGTATTTAGCATTGTAAAACAATAATAGAGGGAGAAAAGAGTATCTGCTGAACAGCATTTATAACTAAACAAGGTTACTTATAAATAACAGTCAGTAGAAATTAAATACTAATTATATATGTTAAGGAAAATATGGGAGAAATACATTATGCATAAAGCAATGTAAACTCATACAAGAATCACAAATTCACTGTCTGGAAAGCTAATGATGAACCTAATTTTTTCTAATTGAGAAATTCATGAATTCAAGAAATGTTTCCTTTTTTTTTTGGTTTTAAACATCAGAATGAATATTCTGATACTTTGAAAAATATTAGAACTTTTTATTTCAAAATAACTTTCTCATAAATTCTTAGGAACCTTACAATGTAAGAGAAAAGAAAACCCCACAACTTAAAATGTCAAAGCAAAACTGGTTTGATGGGCCAACGTCATATTTATTCATTCTTACAATTGTGTTTTAATTTGAAAATGTCAAATGATTTTTACATCAGGACCATGGATTTTTAGACACTTCTTTAACAACTGTGTAAGTTTTATCTGACAGAAACATACGGACCACCACCATTTCCTGAGGTCTTGAAACAGAAGATAACCCTCATTTTTGGTATGCAATACAGAGAATGGACTGACATTATAAACAAGATAAATGTGGTGAATATATTCCTTTAAACTGAAGGCAAAGCATACCTCAATGTTGGTTTCATATCTGGGTGTCATGTTTAATAGGAAATTAATAAATGGTATTTATTTTTCCCTACATTCTTATTTTAAACTGTTCATGAATTAGTAATTTTCTCTTTTGGGTGAGAAGAATGGAACTCAGAGATAATAACTCTGGATTTTCTAACAGACAGTAATGAAAAGTATTACTATAACTTACAGTTAAAAAAAGTAAAGTAACCATTTCTGAGCTTTTTTTTCCAGTAACATGATTCATGCAGGGTTTAAGATACTAATCCGTGGTATAAAGTTTTACTTTATAGGCTGGACAGATTTCTACTATATAACCATGCTTCCCTCGTTTAGAAGAAATATAGCTTTGCAAAAATCAAGCCAAGTCTATTGTACCAAACCACAAATAATGCTCAAATCGCCATGATTTCTGGCTTAGTGACAACAAACATTTTATTCCAGTTGCCAGAATGAATTTTTCACTCTCTGCAGATTCTCTTCGTTTGTCAATACTGCCACTGAGGCAAAGAAGATGATCTTTATTCAAGTGAGACCTGTGTGCCCCCTTTAAAGTGGTAGTTGCAGTATTTACTGGTAAAAAGGTAAGTTTAAATCTCCTTTTCAACCTATGAAAAAATAGATTGCTTATGAAGCAGCCAGTCAAGAAAGCTCTTGTGTAGGCTTTTCTGAACTACCCCCCCCACAAACAAATAAACAAACAAACAGAAATCCATTTTCATATCTATCTTTGCTGTGCCTATTCAGTAAAAAATGAATTCTTCTATAACAGAAAGGCCAGATGTTTTTGGCAAACGAACAGAACTGGGGTCAACTTTCCTCTCTCTCAGTTTTGCTGTCATTTAAGGAAACAGCGTTACATGACACCAGATTGCAGCATTCACACACACTTAATACATCCTAGCACGGGTGGTATGAAAGCTATCATGAAAAATACAAATAACTACCGAGAATGCGGACCAACAAAAGTCTGTTGCATGTTCTTAACATACCAAAATTCACTGTGGGAACAGGTAATTCTTTGGTAACTGTTCTGGTTTGACATCTATTAGTGTGATACTGGGATACTATATAGATAGATAGATGGACTATATAGAGATAATAAGGTTTTGGACCCAAGGCATTTCCTTTAGGCTTTCTATACAGCAGTAAATGTTCTAAAGCTTTCCCCATTTTATCTCCACTAATGTCATGTATACTAAATCAACAAAAAACAGAAAAAAAAAAATCAAACAAAAAACTCAAAACAACAAAAGCCCCAAAATAAGACAAGTACACTGTTCTGCTTTAGTTGCTGAAATTCCTGAACTAGAGTAATTTTCAATTTCAGGTCTTTACAATGGGGTTTTGGTAGCCTGAATTAGATTGAAAGGATATCAATTGCTTTTACTGCTCAGCTCCTTTGTTTGAGCATGGGATGGGTGCTGGGGCAGGCAAACAAGTGGGAACAAACATGAGGAGGGACTGAGGGGTTGTTGAATAAATGTGGATGGGAGTGAAAGAGGAAGCATGGAGAGTATATAGGAATCGGGAACAGGTAGAAAAGAAAAAGCTGGGTTGTGCTATAGCCACAGCTGTGGTGGTTGCTTTGAAACTGGTGGAGGAGGAATGTCGGGTGGAGGTGGGGGAGCGGGCTCTTCTGTGGAAACTGATCTGTGTGCATGCTATGGGGAGTTTGGACATTGGAAGCGAGACTGCCCTGGGGGGGAGTGCCATGGGGTGGCTCCAGTGACTGAATTGGAACTAGACTGACAGGGACCTGGGGAATCTACCCTAGCAGATCCACTGCGTAAATTAAAACTACGGACTAGAGGAAATAAAGTGGAATTTTAGCGGATACAGGAGCAACTTATTTGGTGTTAAATCAGAGAGAAAAGAATTTGTTACAGATGTGGGAGCTACTGGCCATCAAGAAAAAGAGGAAGAAAAAAAAAAAAGGAGGCATTCTTTCTGAAGCCATTAAAGTACAAATTGGGAAAACAAATAGGAATGCATAAATTTTTATGCATGCCAAATTCTCTAAAATCTTTATTAGGGAGAGAAGCAACATTTAAAGAAAGCAAAATAGAATTTAGAATTAAAACCAATCAAATAATTGCAGTTTTGAGTTTACCTTTAATTCAGCAGAAAAGCAAACAGGAGGACCTCCCTGAAATAGACGAAAACCCTTAATCAGGTATATCTGGGAGTATGGGCATCTGAAGTTCTAGGTAAGGTGAAAAATGCTTTGCCTGTGAAAATAAAAAAGGGGGGGCCTGCCCAATTAGAATAAAACAATATCCCTTAAAATTAGAAGATCAAAGGGAATCAAAAAATCATTGATAAATTTTAAAATATAGATTATTAATTGAATGTGAATTGGAATATAATATTCCTATCTGGACAGTAAGTAAAGAAATATGATGGGAAAAAGTGCAGATTGGTTCAAGATCTCAGAGCAATCAACAAAATTGCAGAGGATATTCGTTCAGTAGTAGCTAATTCGTATGATTTATTGACTAAATTGAATAATAATCAGAAATGGTTTGCCGTCTTGGATTTAAAGGATGCTTTCTTTTGCTTACAATTGGCCAAAGAAAGCCAAAAATTTGAATGGGAATTGAATGGGAAAATCCTGATACAGGAATGGAAACTCAATTAACTTGGACATATCTAAAGGGTTTAAAAACAGTCCAACAAGTTTTGGAAATCAGCACGAGAACTAGAATCATGAAAGCCACCTACTCAGACAGGGACTCTGTTACAATATGTGGGTGACCTATTAATTGCTAGACAAACAAAGGAAGAATGTATCCAGTGGATAGTGGAATTACTAAATTTTCTGGGACTGAATGGTTATCGGGTATCCAGAAGAAGGCCCAACTAATCCAAACCTGAGTTTCTTACCTAGGATATGAAATAACAGGAGGACAGAGAGAATTTGGAACTGCCAGAAAGGAAGCCATTTGACAGACTCCACGACCATCGACCATCAAGGAGCTCCGGACATTCCTGAGAATGATTGGATGGTGTAGACTTTGGATCCATGATTATGGTGTTCTGGTAAGACCACTATATGAACTGTTGAAGGGAAACCCTCCCTCTTTGGACTGGACTGATAGAGCAGAGGAGGCTTTTAGAAATTTAAAGATGAAATTAATGAGAGCTCCAGCTCTGAGACTTCCAGATGTGACTAAAACATTTTGGCTATATTCCTATGAAAAACAAGGAATAGCTTTGGGGGTCCTTGCTCAGAAACTAGGACCCTACAGAAGGTCAGTGGCTTATTTTTCAAAACAGCTGGATGAAGCAAGCGAAGGATGGCCCGGATGCCTAAGGGCTGTGGCAGCAGTCGTCATGAATATTGAAGTGGTTTGCAAATTCACCTTGGGACAAAAGATTACTGTGCTAGTGTCCCATGTGGTATCAGCAGTCCTGGAGCAGAAAGGAGCCCACTGGTTATCTCCTTCACATTTTTTAAAATACCAGGCCACTTTTGTGGAACAGGATGATATAGAAATTGTGATCACTAATGTGAATCCAGCATCCTTTTTGCAGGAACAATTGACAGAACCACTAACATATGACTGCTTGGCCACTAGAGACTGTATATTTGAGCCGACCAGACTTGAAAGAAAAACCTCTGGAAGATGCAGATTCTTGGTTTACTGATGGTAGTAGCTTCATGAAAAATGGTAAATGAAAGGCAGGATATGCCATTACCATCACTTCACTGGTAATAGAAGCTAAACCTTTGATCACGACCACCTTTGCCCAGAAGGCAGAAATAATAGAGTTAATGAGAACCCTGGAACTGGCTAAAGATAAAAGGATAAATATTTGGACTGATTCTAAATACGCATTTGGTGTGATACATGCACATGGTGCTACCTGGAAAGAACGAGGACTTTTGAACACACAAGGGAAACAGATTAAACATGCTAAAGAAATTCTATGATTACTGGAAGCTGTTCAGCTACCTGAAGAAGTAGCTGTTATGTACTGTAAAGGACATCAACAAGGTGACTGTGATCAGGAAACTGGAAATAATTTGGCCAATTTTGAGGCCAAACGAGCCACTGAACAATCTCAAATCATGTCCTTTATCCCTGATGGCAAACTAACAATTGAAAAATCTAAACCTAGGTATTCAAAAGAGGATAGAAAATTGATAGAGGTTTTAAAAGGACAGGAAAATAAAGAGGGTTGGGTTCAGACACCTGGTGGGCAAACTGTAATCACCTATAATCAACTCTGGAAGTTAGTTCAGGAAGAACATAATAAAACTCATTGGGGTAGCAACTCTTTGTATAAATATTTAGACAAACAAATTGTAGGAAGGAATCTATACACCACAGTTCAATTAGTGACAAAACAATGTCAGCTATGTCTTAAGTACAATCCGAAAACTGAAAATAGAAATCAAATTGGGACAACTGGGAGAGGAAGTTTTCCGGGACAGCAGTGAGAAATAGACTTTTCTGAATTACCAAGAAAAGGGGGTTATCGATATTTGTTGGTGTTAATGGATACTTTTTCAGGTTGGCCAGAAGCATTCCCTTGTAGGATAAATAATGCAAGACAGGTGATTAAAACATTATTAAATGAAATAAAACCTCGTTTTGGACTACCAGCGGCAATTTCTTCTGACCAGGGTTCACACTTTAGTGCAGAATTGTTACAAGAAATTAGGAAAATATTAGAAATGGGTTGGCAACTACGTGTTCCATATAGGCCTCAGGCCAGTGGGCAAGCAGAAAAGATGAACCATCTGATTAAACAACAGATTAGTAAAATATGTCAGGAAACTAATTTATATTGGTACCTAGCTTTACCACTGGCTCTATTAAGAATTCAAATTAAACCTCGGTCAAAAGAAGAGGTTAGCCCATTTGAGATTTTGTATGGAAGACCATATCAGTCTCAGTTTAAAGGAGAAAGTCTTCAGGAAGTGGGGGAAGGCTATCTCCGACAGTTTCTGATCAATCTGGGAAAACAATTGGAGGAGATAAATAAGAGAATAGTAGGGACAAGAGCAAGAGGTTTGGATTATCTGATTCACCTTTTCAGATCTGGAGACTGGGTTTATGTTAAGAATTTTTCAGAGATCCTCTACAGGAGAAGTGGAATGGACCATACCAGATATTACTGACCAGCTTTACAGCAATGAAGATAAAGGAACAACCTGCTTGGATACATTATTCAAGAATAAAGCAAGCACCAGAGCCAGAGAAGACATGGCAGATCGAGCCTTCAGGACCCTTACATATGAAATTGTGTCAGTCATAATTTGGACTCATATGATAACTGGCGCACATCTTGGGACCAGAATTTATACCTGAAATTTGTGCAGAATGTTACTAAGGTTTTTAATTGTAGTGACTGTTGAGTGCATGCACAGTTGCCTAAATCAGGAGAAAGCCTGGATCTCCCATTAATTGGAGTTCCAATTCCTAACACTGTTTCATGGACAAATTTTTGGGTGAACACTAGCAATCTGTATTCGAGGGAAAGGTTAAAATTTGGAACAGTTAATCCTAATCCAGGTAATAAATATTATACCTGTGCATAAAGATGTATTACACCAGGAACCAGGGTAGGAGATCATGCTTCTTTAAATGCCACAGATGTAGGTCACCATTCAAATTGCAATCATACTATTAATATAGATGGTATCATAGTTCAGTGGTGGCCTGTTCCTAAAGGGAAAGGATGGTATTGGTTATGTGGAAAAATGCTTACAAGACTCTACCCCCCAACTGGAAGGGGTTATGCACCTTAGGTGCTGTAATACCCAATTTTACTATTATTGACAGGTATCCTGTGGGGACCTGGATTAGGAGTTTTGCTAAATGGATTAAACGAGGGTTTAACCCTATTATTGAATGGCATACTGCATTTCATAGTGTTGTAAGAGGGCTAATTCCATTTTTGGGAGTAAGTGAATTAGAGAAGGCAATTGTAAATATCTCACCAACCATAGAGGAAATGGAAAGTAAAACATTGATATAATCCAGGCAGAACAACAAGAGATAACCAGCCTGTCTAAGGTGGTATTACAAAACCAAATGGCTCTAGACATATTATTAGCATCACAAGGAGGGGTTTATTCCATAATCAATGAAAGTTGTTGTTCCTATATTGACCAAAGTGGCAGAATTGAAACAGATCTGGAGGAAATTTGGAAACAAACTAAGATATTTCATGAAATGGCCATGGATGACACCTCCTGGGGTTTTGAAGAAATATCGAAAAAGTTAACTTCATGGTTACCTAATCTCTCCTGGTTGAGGCAACTGGTTGCAGAAATATTGATGTTAATTATTTTAATATTGATTACTTGTGGTATGATACAATGTTCCCTCTGGTGTTGTAAACAATCTATGATAAATTATGAAGATTGGAAAAGGAATGAAATTAAGCACCAAGTAGAAACGGGAAATTATTTCAAAAAGGCTTTCGATAGTAATGGTAAAATGTTGCAAAAAAAATTGCAAAAGGACAGAAAAAAGGAGGATTTGAGACAAGGGGGCACAAAATCACAAAATGGAATATAGAAACCTTTAGAATTAGTTTTAAGTGCTGTTAAGTTTGATGGCTTTGTAACAGTAGCAATGGAAAATTACTGACGGTCATGATACATAGAAAAAAAATAGAGTACAGCTAGAGAACATACTGAGAATTCTTGTTCAAGATAAATCGTTATAGGTGACATAGTTTTAAGGAAAACAGTCTAGAAGAATAGGACGCAGGGATAAGGAATATCTGGGAACCGCAGGTGTCCAGGATGGGCTACAGTAAAGCTAACAGGTAAGTAAGAGGATAGGAGTATTATTATGTCTCTGGTGCTAACGAACCAATTAAACTGGTATGAGCATCTACTGCACGTGCTTCGAAGGCTGCCAGAAGTGATGAAGATTGTTGGAAGAAGTAAACGACCCTCAAAGACCACCACCACAATTCTGTATGCATGCGGGGAGCTTTCTGGAAAATTATGTAATCCATATGTAACCTCATGAATATGTATGTATGCCCAGTGGCTATATAAGGACGGCTTGTGTAGCAATGTGGGGACACAGGTTAGGAGGAGCTATCCCCCGTGTCTCCTGGCACCGCAATAAAGAATACCTGCTTGTCAGCTTGAAAACTTCATTGGCAAGTTTGTTCCTGGAGTTTTCTCTGAATCATACCTACTTTCTAAGTGTTTTAATAATTTAGTTAATACTTTAATGGCATTTTATGACACAAATGTCATTGTCAGTATAATATTTTAAATGATAAAACAGGATTATTGCTACATTGCTCTGTATAACTTTATGTTAATTGTTGCGAATTTTGAACAATACTCAAGAATTTTCCAGTGCTTCAAGTTAACTATGTATGTAATTATGCTACTGTGAACTCCGCCTTGTAACATAAATATTCATGCAATTACTCCAAAGGTATGCAATATTATAGTTACTATGTGCACACACACTTACAAGGTTATAGCTATCAATCTAATTATTTAATGTTTCTGGTAGCAGCTGGAAACTGTAAACATTCATTCTCAATTACCCTTTTTAACACAATGTGAGGATCTAGGCCCAGGTAAGCAAAATATTTTATATGTTATTTTTGGGAGCTATGTTTTGTCTGAAGAACTTTCAGTATTTTAAAACTCTTTAGATTATTTGTGTGCTAAGTGCAGAACTGGCATTAAAAGGTCAGAAAGCAGGTGCATCTGTAAAATTGCAGGAGTTCCCTTGCATTGGCATTTTGTGAATGTTCAAAATAAATAATGGTAGGGGAGAAAGAAAAGGAATTTGTCAGGCACTGTATTCAAAGATTAAGTAGGTTTTTCCCACTCTATTTCTCCTTTGTCCTCTATTAGATTCTTTCCTTACATGTACTTTAAAATAGCTTCTAAACATCAGATTGGTTTTATACCAAATAATAATTTAGTATTTAAAAAAAAAAATTAAATCCAGTATGGAAGTAGTGCTATCAATATTGCATTACCATAAATGTTTCCCTGTTTACATTATATCATATCATATATCAGGAAATTTCAAACACTTATATCTTAATGAGTGTCTTCAATTTTAATAAACATATTATTTATGGTTGCATAACATCTCTTGGTATTAAGTAATAAAACCAACTAGAATTCCTCCACAAAGAATATATTTTTCAGTTAACACATTATCATCAACTGTCAGAATTCTAGCAGCACTTGGTGTAAAACTTCTTAAAAAAGGATAATCACACAAAACCTACTTTATCCATTATTTTCATAATCTTTTTTAACATCACATGCTGCTTTCAGCCAAAGTATGAACTTCTCTCCAATAGCCATGTGTAATGATGAAAGAACAGTATTTGAAATTGATGTGCCACTGATTGCATGCTAAACTTAAGCAGGTACTTCTGTGGCTGGACACTGTTCTCCACAAAAAGTGATTAGGGAGAATCCAGCTTCTTTATGAGAATACTTAACTAATGACCAAAAAACTTGATGTCCTTCACAGAAAAGGTTGCTTCTTCAGAAAGATTATATGCTAATTATAACTTCATTAGCCAGTCAGGAAAAAAATACAGACTTGTTTCTCTGTGGTTGTGCAGCAATAAGCATGTTAGGTGCATGCGTCTAACCACAGAGGATGTAAAATCGTTTTGCAGAAAATAGGAACTGTCGTTGTAATTCTGTGCAGTTATAGAATGCAGGGAGAAAGCTGTGTGGTGATTTTGTTCATGATTCCTTTTTTGCAATTTTGTTTATATGTAAATTTTTTTAATGCAAACTGTAACACAGAAATCATGTTTTTTTTATGAATTTGGTTTTAGAAATCCTGAGGTCTTGGCTAGACTTCTCTGAAAACTTTCTTAGTTCTTGAACTCATTCTCTTGATGCAGTGAAATATATTACTCAGTTAGGATGGAAACTGTGCAATACTTAGTCTATCTAGATAGAAAATAAATATGCAAACTTTAAGAACATTCTCATTCTTTCTAAGAACAAAATAAGAGATAGAAAATAACCAACATTTGCAAAAATTCAAGAATCACTACAAGAATAGAACTGAAGACTTACTTATTTTTGCTTTGTGTCAGAGGAAGCTTTCCTTTAGATAGGATCACAGTCCTGCAAGATCTATATATACAACCATAATTCACACAGAATAACAGTACATAGATACAAAAACTGAATGAGCTCCAAGTTACATTTCTAAAATAACGCAGTAGACAAGAAAAATTTCAGACTGCAGAACCTAAAAGAGTACAGTGCCTTCAGTTTGTTCAACAGTAGGTATTATTTTAGAATGTGTGGTCTGATTTAACAAACTGACTTATGGAGCAGTACCCTGTATAGGGAGAAATAAAAATGGTACATGAAACAATTCTTCTTTAAGCAACTCTAAGAAAAAAACAACCATAAAAAAAAATTCTGACAGATAATTAAAGAAGTTTAAAAAGAAGTATAAAATAATACGTGGGTAAAGAACACACTGTAAGATATCAATCATCTTGTGAGACAGGTTAGTTTTACCCTACTGATGATGTGTTGTTGCAATTGTGATCCTGCTCAGTACGAGAGGAACTGCAGGTTCAGACCCCTGGTGCGTGCGCTTGGCTGAGGAGCCACTGGTGTGAGGTTGCCATCTGCGGTCTTATGACTGAATGCCTCTAAGTATCCCGCCTAGATGCTTGTTGTGCTATTGCGTCATTGGCCACTTGTGATTGACCCAGGAGATGACAGTCTTGCTGAGAATGCGTGGTTAAAGGTCTTCCTGAATCTTTGTTAGCGAAGTCAGGCCTCCCTCATAGGAGAAGGAAAACTCCTATCTTCAAACCCACGCTGATGGAGCTCGTCTAGCCTTGTATGGTGTTCCGTCAGAGAAGGACACTCTTACAAAACCTATGACCTGTGGACTTTGCTGTCACCATCCTAGCTAACTAGGCCATGGCAGATAAACCTGAGGTTTGAAGGGTGGGGCCAGTTCTGCACAAGTTGCGTTTCACCTAAAAAATCCACTATGCAGGCTGGAAGGGCTTACTCTCACTTGTCTGTACGGACAGGCGAGGGTCGAAACAGTAGGTGACAAGGTGCATGGGTAGCTGCAGATCCAGCCTTGCATGCGAGCGAACGAGCACATGGGTAGCTCGAAATCGCTCAGGAGATGACAGTCCTACTCGGACACTTCCTGATTACCTAAGCACCCTTTTTTCCAAACAGATTTGAATATCTCACTTGCCCTTGGTCATTGTGCTTGCAGTAAGTGTGGTTAAAGCCCTCCCCAAATCTTTGCTCACGAAGCCAAGCCATTAATAGAAAAAAAAGATGCTCTTTTGAGCATTTAGATTGTTAAACATTAAAAAATAATCTATCACTCAGCACCATTTAAATATAAAACCTTCAATAAAAAACCTAATTTTCTCTTGTTCAGTGGCAACTCTGCACCATCAAAGGTTAAATTTAAAATATTGTATACACATTTATGTTCCACTGCCCTCAACTAGGTACAAAAATGTAACCCCACCAGGTGGACTGAGATAGAGAAGGCAGGAGAACAAGGAACTGAATAAAAACAAACCAGATCTTGTTCTTCGTGCTACAAATCATCTGGTATTAACACTGTATACCACTGCATATTCTAGAATAAGATTTTATACAAAATTTTTTTTACCAGTATGAAACAGATCTTTTAGATGTCTGTTTGCAGGGTCACTGGGAAGAGTATGTGTGCTTTTTTTTTCTTTTACATGACTTACAGGGCTTTTTTAGTGTTTGAAATCTATTTTTCATTCCAGTTTGAGAATACTACGATAATTTGTTCTGAATAAGTAGGGAAGACTTTCTAAGGCCATAATGCTCTATGAAGATAATATCTAGATACTAACTGTCTGGTATTAGGAGTAAATTTTCTTGTTCATCAACCTGTTTCAGAGATTTTATCTTTTTTTTTTTTAATATGCATATATATACACTGTTCATTTTTGGAGATAAGATACTAAAACATTTTAATTTCATGACTAACTTTCCCTTGTTACTTTATATGTAGAAAATGACCACTTTAAAATTTAGTATCATTTAGCATTCCTTCTTTTAATTAAAACAAACAAACACAACCGAGACAAAACAACAACAACAAAAAAACAAAACAGGCTATAACTGTGAAAGGTTTCTGTTTTCAGAACATTCATGAAAATTCTACATAATAGCTAAAGGTGGTAAAGGCCACAAAATTCATAAAACCATGGAAGTTTTCAAAAGTTTTGTAAAGTTCCTCCTTCAAACTTTGTTGTTTAGTCTCTAAATTTCCTATATTATTATTTTGTAGCTTACAAAACCTGACATATATCCTTTCTATTTTGCTAAGTAAGAAAATAATTAGGTCTTGATCAAAGTATTGGCGTATGTCTTTTTCATTTAGTTGTGTAATACTTCACTCTAGACTGGGGAGAGAGAAATAATCAGTAGCATGTAGTGTTTTGTGCAGGGCAAGCTATTCGGGTGAATTACTTTGTTGTTAGGAATGATACTTTGCTGTTAGGAAGTTTGGTATGATCTAGGAGAACGGAGCCAGAAGTTTCTTATGACCCTTCCAAGTTTGACTGCACCTTGACAGTAGTGACCATGTGCAAGTCTTGTGTGATTGGATTGCTTTTATTTGCCATCTGAAAATACTAGCAGAAGTTGAAAGCATTCACAGAAGAGAAAGAGAAGGAAAATCAAAACACTGCAGTGGAAGACTAAAATATTAAACAGCTCTGTTACATGCCAAAGGATTAACTGTACTATACAGAATCACACTCCTCGTTCTGTTCTTCTTCACCCTCACTGCACACCTTATGGTTAAATGTTAAATAAATGAAAGCAACAAATTGGAAAGTCTATCACTATTTGTATTGGTTGCTTAAAGAATTCTATTTTTCCTGATCTGATTTCCTGATTTCCTTCTGCTTGTCAGGAAAGGAAATAAGAAATCTGACTATCTTGATTGACATAATGAAAACATATCACCTGCAAGTGACTAAATGAAATCTTATTTCGCATAAGCACCAAAGTATTAGAAAACTGATTTCTCTTTTATGAAAAGTTATGTTAAAGGTTATTTTATTTCTTTAACAGTCATAATATGCTCAATTCACTCCTTCTCTATGCTGCACATCACGTTACTCTCAGGACTTCCATTACTTCCTACATTCTAGTGTACTAAGTTTTCCATAAACATAGGCCAAATCCTCCTCATTTATGATGCTCTCATTCTCAGACAATAATGTTGTAATTGATAAAATTACTTCAAAAACCAAGTTTTAGAAGCATAATTATAATTACACATTGTTGCTTGTAGCTGAGACTTTGTTTCATAATGCTTTACATCTTCTTTGTTTACATCTTCTTTGATTTATTGTCAAAATCAATTTTGTTAATATTTAATCTCAGGCATCAAATTGTTTCTTTTTATACTGTGGTCTTCCTTATAGAATCTGATACGAGCATGTGTCTTACACATGGATAAAACTTTTTAACAAAAATAGTTTATTCTTTTCTATTTTCAAAATTCAAAGAAGATGCACTTTTCTGTACTGATCTAATTGGACTGATAAGGCTTGAAGAGTTCACAAACTAAAATTTTGCATTTAGCTTAAATCTTCTGTTCCCTGTCTTCATATATGGGAAGCTACTGCCCATAAAGCTTATCACAACACTGCACTCTTAATATCTATCACACTCTGTGGCAAAACTATAATCAGGGACACTAATGCCCAAGTAATGCTACAATAATTGCAAGTGCAGCATGCCTGAATTTTGTCTACTTCTTCTGATTTACTAGTATGATGGCATTCAGAGCAGTATATAGAAATAAATGTCATGCATGCAAAAAATCTGTAACATACTGATCTCAGAGAAAAACGTGATAAAAACATCTGAGTAAACAAATGCATGACATAATAGAGAATATGCTGGTAAAATACTTAGTTTGAAAACTATTACTTCATGATTTGAAGCAATCCATAATAACATTTAATTAACAAAATGGTTATTTCATTAATTTTGATGTTTCCTCCTCTTTTTCTCATTCTTTCCCTCTCTTTCCCACTGTTTTGATCTTTCTTCATACTTAAAAATTTTAAATTATAAAAGATACTTTAAGAGACTACATTTGTTTTTATTTAATTTAAACAAGGAAGCTGTTTCTGTTGTTTTGAAATCAATATGTAATATCTTTAGGGAAATAGCTGCATTCCAGGTTAAAAATAAAGTGGTTTTTGGGGAGGAGATTTTTGCACTATCATTCCTTTTCTTCTTGTGGTACTGAAGATTCACTTCAGAGAATTTGCTAATTCTTATTACTTTACTCTTCACCACACTCAAAGATCTCCAAAGATGACACTTATTACTTCAAATGGCACAACACCTCTGCACAGATGAAATAAGTTTAAAGGTAATGACAACAAATTTACTGTGACAGTGAAGTTCCTCTGAAATAACTCTGCAAATGTGTTTCCATTTTTTTAATAGACAGTATCTTTCTTATAAGAAAGGCCAATATACTGTAAATCTTACGGTAAGTCTAGACAGTTTCTTGCTTTTTTTAAAAAAGAAACTAATATGGGAAAAAATGTGCAACAAAGCTACACACAGTATATAGGGAACATGCGCAGAGGGAAACATGGGTTATTAAAAATAATCTGTTATGAAGTTTCACAATGTCAGATATTCTCTCAGCATATTCAAAAACATTAATCCTGTTTGTTGGTTTACTTATTTATGAGCTTTTCAAAATGTGAAATCACTGCTGGACAAAGAATTTTAAGAATCAAAATGCACAGTTGATATAACACCAGGCTTTTACAGTTTTATTTGCATACTTTTTTTTCCATCTTTTTTATGAACAGCATGCTACTCCATTTGCATGGAATTATATTAATACATATTTAAACTAACTTCTCTTGGCAGCATAATATGGAAGTGTCATTAATCCTGTAAATTTCAGATAGCAAATGACTTTTTCTCACCTAACAGTAGCCATTAACATGGCAACAACACTGAATTCATTTTTCCTCAAATACTGCTGTGCAGTAACCACCTCAATGTTCTGAACTGATATAGTATCCTGCACTGAAGCTTTATTAGAGAAGAGTTTGAGGGCACCTCCTCTCTCTCATCTGCTCTCTGCCTCCCATGCACTTCTACATTCCCTTCCTGTGTCAGGGCAATTCAGAGGCTGGATGCCAATATCCGTCATAGCTCCTTTTCTGCATGTCTGAGTATCTTGTTTAAAGCCCTGCAGCCCTATCAGTGGTAGGACTCCTTTTGTCCAATCAAGTAGGAGTAAAGGATAAACTGGGAGAAAAAGAGGAAGTTATTACTGCCTCCTAGTCTATACCAGTTAAGCCAAGAGTACCCTATAACTGAAGAAGCAGAAAGAACTGGCATCAGGAACCCAAGAAGCTGTCTCGTCACAACTGGAAACAACTCTTTTCATCAACAGTAATCCTTGGTATGCGCTCTCTTTCTTTCAGTTTTACAGACAACTATGAAAGGAGAGAGCAAGTTATTACTCTATGATTTACCATCAAGAACATGGGCAGGACTTTTGCAAATCTCTAAGAAAGTAAACAACAAAGAAATGAAATTTTTAGAATATGAACTAACACCTTTTGAGAAATGCACTGGCTGAATTCTATTGCAAATCCAATTTGCTAATCTACAGATCGAAAAATAGTATAAAAAATAGGACAGGCATAAACTTTTTTGTGTAATTTTGTGACAAAAATGTGAACAGATTCTCTTCCTGGACCCATCTGTTCCTCCCAGTCTTTTATTTTCCAGTAATTCTACTTCCCATGCAATCACACATTCTCTTCTTCTACTATACTCAACTTGCTCTCATCTGTTTAGATCCCATTTCCATCTTGCATGTCAGTTATATTGGCTCTTGTGATTGATAGAACAGTTTGATAATAGCAACAAATATTTAATAGCACTTGTACTTAGCTACAATTGACTGAAATATTTCTGTTAGAGCTTTTAACATTAATACTCAGTCCACTACTGCCTATCTGAAAAATTATCCCTATCTAAGAGAAATGGGGCGAAAATCAGTAGTGTTTCTGCAGTGATCCTGCAACACCTTAGAAGTACACATTTCAAGCTGCCCATCATGTCCAAACTTCAGTCCCTGCACTCCACATGGTTGGACACCTTCAGGCTTTTAACTTAGGGAGTGACTGGCATGCCAGCTACCCTAGTAAACATAGATATAAACATGTCTTCTGGAAAATGGTTGAGGTGGACCTCTATGGCAAGGGGAACTTCTGGCTGACTACTAAGCAAGGGCACCACTGAGAAGGCAGCCATTAGGATAAGTTTCTCTTTGCTTCACATAGATACTCTTCTGTATGTATGACCTTAGCTTGGCCTTCTGCCCCTCTTCAACCTCACAAACAACAATTCAGTCCATAGGTGGTCAATGAAAGTATTGGACTAGGACCAGGAATAAATGGGAGTTTGCTTAGCGCAGATGAAGTGCAACAGGAATTTAGGGAAGCGCTGTTATCGGTGAAAGCAGATGCACTTGAGATGTGATGTGCTTGAAACTTATTTTGCTGGAATGAACTTCCATAAATCAAAGCCAATAGTGTGAATGGGCTGCAGGATAAAGATGCTCAAGCCAGACAGAGGACTTGCATAAGTATGGACACACCCTGAAGGCATTATCACTTTCTGGAGTACTGAGATTGTAATTTTTATTCAATTTTCCCCACTTTTCTTAGCAAGACAAACATCCTTTTCCCTCACTCTGCGGTTTGCACCTAAAGATCAAACATCCCATTTGCAACCTCTCACACTCTAGATGTGTAATTTAGTACTATTATTTTCTTAATAGAATTCAACAGAACACTTTTACAAATAAAAGTTTAGAAGGAAGAGCTCTCTGATGTGTTCCTTGTGAATCCTTTTTCCAGGGAGAGGAGAACAAGCCTTGGGATAATTTAGAAGGATACTTCCTGGACTTTTTGCAACTTCATTTCATGAATGTGCAAGCCCAGCAATATTGACTTCTGCAACTGTTCATTCAGAGTTAGAAATTCAAGCATTCTGAGCAGATGCCTCAATAAATACTAAAATATATTTTAAAAGTATTTCTGGTTTATAGGCTAGGCTAGATGTGGTGCTACTCCCTTTGTGTGTTCATAACTTAAACAAGAAATAAAGTACTAATTTCTCTTCTGTTTTATTCTTTAAACTACCATGTAATATAACATTTTTCAAAGAAATTTTTGCCCAGCACATCAGAATTTCAGTATGCTTTTCATGAAAAGAAAATGTTCTTTTTATTTAGAACAAAATATCAAGACTAACTGATCTGAACAGGACAGTGCAGTACTTGTTTCATTAATGCTTTTCATACCCCCCCCTCCCCCCCCGCATCCCCTATAGTAATATATTTAATATTTTTTTTCCCCTAAGGGAAGTGAGACCTGAATGAATTTATACAGGCTAGTTCAGAAATAATTTGAAACTGAATTTGCTTGATACTGTTTTATTAATATCAATTTTAATCTAGACCAGTAACTTAAAAGTAAACTTAACTAGTGTGCTTAAAGTGTGAATAAATTTTATGAGTGAACAATGCTACCATTTGGCTTGAATACTGCATTTGAACTCATGGATTCACTTAAACACTGATTCTGCTAAGCAGATATTATATAAGTGGTCAAAACCAAATGACCAAGATATTTTTTAACCAACATCTCTTGGAAGCCCTTATTACTACCTAGAAAATGAGCAAAAATTCAAGACAGCTCA
This sequence comes from Pezoporus flaviventris, assembly GCF_033815535.1. Classification (NCBI taxonomy): domain Eukaryota; kingdom Metazoa; phylum Chordata; class Aves; order Psittaciformes; family Psittacidae; genus Pezoporus; species Pezoporus flaviventris. The sequence continues at coordinate 19,938,862 of NW_026892550.1, read as the reverse complement.
ATTAGGAAAAAAAAGGAGGAGGCTCTTGACTTTAGACTTCTATGTCTTAAGTTTTTACCCTGATCAGTAATTACTTAGAACTGGTCGATCATATTGTTCCATACCTCTCTGTGTGACTAGAAAATACTTTAGCACATAGCATCATCTGAGCAGCTACTAAGCAGTGGCCAGATACACTAACTCCAATTGATTCCAATGCATCTTGTCTTTGTGGTTCTCTTCCTTTCTCTTTGTTATATCAGACTGACATCTAGAAATCAAGTCAGAGCCACTCAGTCCTGCAGAAATACTCAGGAAAATGTCTTCCATATTCGGCAGAAATCCTACAGGAAATGCACTTGTGAATACTTTGTTTATTAAATACTGCTGGGAAAATGGTGTTTTGTGTACAGTCTTCTTTGCTAGGTGTCATGAGTTCAGCAGCAGCAGTCATTTTTTTCCTTCTTAGTAGCTGGTGCAGTGCTGTGGTTTTGACTTTCAGCCTGGGAACAGCACTGATAACACCAATGTTTTTAGTTGCTGCTCAGTAATACTTAGTCTGACTAAGGACTTTCTGAGTCTCATGCTTTGCCAGGGAGGAGGGGAAGCCAGGAGGAAGCAGAGACAGGACACCTGACCCAAAGTAGCCAAAGACGTAATCCATACCACAGCACGTCATGCCCAGGATGTAAAACTGGGGTCAGTTACCTGGAAGGGCTAGATCATTGCTCAGGTCAGGATGGGTATCAGTCAGCGGGTGGTGAGTGGTTGTATTCTCTCCCCTCATTATTTCCCTTATCTTTATTATTATTGGTGGCAGCAGCAGTGGTTTGTGTTATACCTTAGTTACTGGAGTGTTCTTATCTCAACCTGTGGGAGTTACATTCTTTCGGTTCTCCTCCCCATCCCTCCCAGAGCAGGGTGGAGGAAGGGGGGGAGTGAGAGAGACTGCGTGGCTGACTGAGTTAAAACCACGACGCTAGGTAAACAGGAGTTTTATTTCAGCTACCTCACAGAAGCAACACCACCTCCTGTGACTGAATTATACCAATATATAAAACAAAAGATGTACACTGGTAACTATAAGTTTTAGCACTCAAGAGAAGATTCTTGGGAGAATTTCAAGTAAATGGAACCACTTGTGTAGTTAAGGCTTCTAAATTCCAGTATCAGGCAGGGTTTATTCTCAGCATCCTGTTATAGTGTGGGCATTCCTGCTTACAAAGTATGCTGTGTGTATCAGCCTTCTGAGGTACCATAAATTTCCCTATTTCTGGTTGTCTTCCAGAAAGCCTTAGATAACTTCAGGTTTGTGACTGCAACGTCATTACTAGATGCTCATTTAAGCATCTACTAAATAGTGCTTTGAAGACTCTCAAATCCCTTACTCTATCTAACCACTTGTCCATGAGGCCAGAGATCAGTGTTGGCTTTTTGGGGTGTTGTGGTTTAGCATGTTTAGCTCATCTCTTAATTTTTCTTATGGCATTACTATTTTTTTTCCCTAATGACAACTTAAATCCAAACAATATTCCTTAAGTTGTGTGCCACTACCTCCTTCTAAATGGATTGTTTTTCTTTCTTTTTTTCCATTTCCTTTTTTCTTTCTTTACTTATACTTCTAAAGTCTATAGCTAATCTGAAACATTAGAACTGAGATGGATAATTCCCATTCCTGTTAACAGGATGTTTAATGTAGATGCACTCAGGGATTCATATCTGTCCACTTATTGCTGCTTTGTAAGTTTCTGTTTAGAAGGATTTTAGAAACATTCCATTCCACTGCTGTTGAAAATACAGAGTCTCTATGTGATACTATGGACACAGGTTAAGTGAACTAAGAATCTCTTTTCTCTCACTTTATAAGATGAAAAGAAAGGGACACTGTAAAGCTTCTGAAAGATTTCTTTGTGAACCCTTCCCCACCCCCAGCTCAATCTACTTCATAAAGATCCACAGCCTTTTGTGTAACTCACTGCTGACATTGCTGTAGATCTCACTCTGTCCTGGCCTGCTACATGTCCTACTTGAACAATTTGTCTTTTTCAGAATATGGGTTTTACCAGTTCTAGAGGTATACCAGGTTTTGGTTAAAAGCTAACTATAGAAATTCTTCAGTCTACTTTTTTTTATGTGTCCTATTTACGTAAGAATTAAAGTACCTTGATGTTAGAAATACTCTGGCTTTTAGTAGTGCCCTGCAATATTAGAGTAAGAGAAGTATCTATTATGGATATGGGCAGATGCAAGCAGCTTTTTTCTACTTGCTGTTTACCAGAAAGGTAGAAGACATCAGCTGAGGAGCAGCACTACTCTGGGGAAAGAAACACCCATGCCTTCTGGTACAAGATTAATTTATGTTTAGACAGTTTGGACTTTTGGACTACAGCTATCCAGCTTGTAGGTATGGTTTGTTTCACACGTACTGGACATATACCTAAAGAGAAAATTTTGTATTTAATCAATTAAAAAAATAAAAACAAAATTAAAAATAAGGAATGCTCAAACTTAGGGTATTCTCTCCATCTGGATTGCTCTTACAAAGTAAAGCTGCTTTTAAATTAAGCTATGACAGCTTTCCTTAAGTATCCTTGACCTGTATTTCAAAGTGTTTTTGTAATAAGTGCAACTGAACTTTTATTGCAGTGCTTTAAAATTTGAATGTCTGAGAACACGTTATTTTTATTTTTTTCTGCTAGTACCTTTTAATTACATGCTCAGTTAAAGTTCAGTGTACACACCTGCATGATTTCAAGCAAGCTAAAAGTTTCAGATATTCAAAAACTTAGCTGTATTAAGGCATTTCCAAATTAACTAAAACAATGTCTTGGGACACCTTGTGATTTAACTGTTACTTGATGCTTAATGTTTCAATGAATCCTACAAATCTGGTTGGCTATAGCCAACCAGAAATAATTTGCAATTAGTGTACTAAGGTGTATTAGTGTTACAGTAGGTATAAGAATCTGCTGAAATATAGCTATGGGAGACATTACTGTGGGGATCTGTTACAGACCGCCTGATCAAGGAGAACCTGCAGATGAAGCACTCTATAGACAGATAGGAAAACCCTCATGCTCACAGGCCCTTGTTCTCATGGGGGACTTCAACCACCCTGACATCTGTTGGAAGGACGGTACGGCCTGGCACAAGCAATCCAGGAGGTTCCTCGTGCTCACCAACAGGGAAGGGCTTGTTGGAAATGTGAAGCTCCAGGGCAGCCTTGGATGCAGCGATCATGAGATGCTCGAATTTGAGATCCTCAGGACAGTGAGAAGAGCGTGCAGCAAGCTCACTGCCCTGGACTTCAAAAGAGCAGACTTTGGCTTCTTCAGGAACCTGCTTCGGAAGGTTCCATGGGATACAGCCCTAGAGGGCAGAGGGGCCCAAGACTGTTGGTTGATATTCAAGGATCACCTGCTGCAAGCTCAGGAGTGTTGCATCCCAACCAGAAGGAAGTGCAGCAGGAGGGCCAGGAGACCTCCTTGGATGGATAAGGAGCTCCTGAGGAAAATTCAATTGAAAAAAAGAGGCTTATAGTAAGTGGAAGCAAGGACAGGTGATATTGTCCAAGAAGCTAGGGACCAGGTTAGGAAAGCTAAGGCTCAGTTAGAATTAAACTTTGCTAGAGGTATTAAAGATAAGAGGAAGGGATTCTACAGGTACATAGCAAATGAAAAACAGACTAGGGAGAATGTAGGCCCCCTCTGGAAGCTCTCAGGAGAACTGGCTACACAGGATTTGGAGAAGGCTGAGGTTCTGAATGACTTCTTTGCCTCGGTCTTCACTGCCAAAGGCTGTGACTGCTCCACCCAAGTCTTGGAAGGCAGATGCAGGGACTGTGAGAATGAAGACCTTGGGCCCACTGTAGGAGAGGAGCTGGTTCGAGACCATCTTAAAAATCTGAACGTGCACAAGTCCATGGGTCCTGATGAGATCCATCCACAGGTCCTGAAGGAGATGGCGAATACATCTGCGAAGCCTCTGGCCATCATATTTAAGAAATCATGGCAGTCAGGTGAAGTTCCCGATGACTGGAAAAAGGGAAATATAACCCCCATTTTCAAGAAGAGGAAAATGGATGACCTGGGAATTACAGACCAGTCAGTCTCACCTCTGTGCCTGGCAATATCTTGGAGCAGGTTCTCCTGGAAGGCATGCTAAGGCACATGAAAATCAACAAGGTGCTTGGTGACAGCCAGCATGGCTTCACTAAGGAGAAATCCTGCCTGACCAATTTGGTGGCCTTCTATGATGGGGCTACAGAACTGATGGACAGGGGTAGAGCAGCTGATGTCATCTACATGGATATGTGCAAAGCGTTCGACACTGTCCCACATGACATCCTTGTCTCTAAATTGGAGCGACATCAATTTGACGGATGGATCACTCGGTGGATAAAGAACTGTCTGGATGGCCGCACACAAAGAGCTGTGGTCAATCGCTCAATGTCCAGCTGGAGACCAGTAATGAGTGGTGTCCCTCAGGGATTGGTGTTGGGACCGGTCTTGTTTAACATCTTTGTCGCTGACATGGACAGTGGGATTGAGTGTGCCCTCAGCAAGTTTGCTGATGACACCAAGCTGTGTGGTTCAGTTGATACACTGGAGGGAAGGAATGCCCTCCAGAGGGACCTTGACACACTTATGAGGTGGGCTGATGCCAACGTCATGAGGTTTAACCATAATAAGTGCAAGGTCCTCCACCTGGGTTGGAGCAATCCCAGGCACAGCACAGGGTGGGCAGAGAAGAGATTCAGAGCAGCCCTGCAGAGAAGGACTTGGGGGTGTTGGTTGATGAGAAAATGAACATGAGCTGGCAGTGTGCGCTTGCAGCCCAGAAAGCCAACCGTATCCTGGGCTGCATTAAAAGGAGCGTGACCAGCAGGTCAAAGGAGGTGATCCTGCCCCTCTACTCTGCTCTTGTGAGACCTCACCTGGAGTATTGTGTGCAGTTCTGGTGTCCTCAACATAAAAAGGACATGGAACTGTTGGAACAAGTCCAGAGGAGGGCCACGAGGATGATCAGGGGACTGGAGCACCTTCCGTATGAAGACAGGCTGAGAAAGTTGGAGCTGTTCAGCCTGGAGAAGAGAAGGCTGCGTGGAGACCTCCTAGCAGCCTTCCACTATCTGAAGGGGGCCTATAGGGATGCTGGAGAGGGACTCTTCATTAGAGACTGTAGTGACAGGACAAGGGGTCATGGTTTAAAACTTAAACAGGGGAAATTTAGGTTGGATATAAGAAGGAAATTCTTTCCTGTTAGAGTGGTGAGGCTCTGGAATAGGTTGCCCAGGGAGGTTGTGAATGCTCCATCCCTGGCAGTGTTCAAGGCCAGGTTGGACGAGGCCTTGGGTGATATGATTTAGCGTAAGGTGTCCCTGCCCACGGCAGGGGGCTTGGAACTAGATGATCTTACGGTCCTTTCCAACCCTAACGATTCTACGATTCTATGAAATACTACTCTCAGGAGAGTTACTTGTTCCTATATTACTTCACTTTTGCATACTAATTGAATTGTGTTTTGTTTCAAAAGTAGAGACAACTTATTTACCCTGAGGATACATTATATTATCATGTAAAATACAGAATGTTATTTTGCTTTAGGAGATAAAAGCAATTTTCATCTGAATCCCTCTAGAAACTAGTGCATCAGCTTACCTACTCATCTGTAACATCTGTGAGGGCTATCTTTCAAAAATAATTCTTCAGCATTATTAATTTGTGCAAGGCTTGTACAAACTAAATGTTTCATGAAGATGCTTTTTATATTTCTGCTAGAGTTAAAGAAGACTAAATTGCAGCTGTTTTGAATGGATCTTGTCTCACTGGATTTAAAATGATAACATCTTGTGGTAGGTTTTCCCTAGGACAAGCTCCCACTGAGCTGCTTGATCCCTTCTCCCCTTCAGTGCGGCAGAGGGAGCAAATAGGAAGAACAGGAAGAAAGCTTGTGGTTTGACATATGACAGGAGATTGCTACCATCATGGGCACTGCAGGCTTTACTTGGGGAAAATTAACTGATTGCCATCCAAAATAAAAATGTAATTATTAATTCAGGTAGAGGTGAAACAAAAGGGCAAACATTAAAGTGACACCATTTCTAGCAGCATTCCGAGGTTTAACTTCACTCCCAAGTCACCTGCCTGCCTCCCCTCTCCCTGTTCATCCCTCAAACCACACAGGGAAAGGGAGCAGCAGTCAGTCCATCAAAGCTCATCTCTGCTGCTTCTCCTTCCTCACACTTTTCCCTCTGCTCCAGTACGGAGTATTTACAGGCTGCAGGGAATAACTGCTCTGATATCAGCACCTTCTCCTTCTTCCGACCTTAGCATTCCCTCTAACATTTCTCCCCTATTTTCTGCCCTTTCTCAAATGCCTGTTCCCAGAGGCACAACTTGTTTGGCTGCAGGGCTCAGCCATGCCCTGTGGTGGCTCCATTGGATCTGCCTGGAACTGGCTGTGTGCGGAACCGAGCCTCCCTGGCCTCTCCTCACAGAGGCTGTCCTGCAGCCCCCACTGACAGCACCTCCTCACAAGCACTCTAGTTTAAAAAAATACATTAGGAACAGTAGAAGTTGTACAAAACCACAGATATTTCTCACTAGCCTGCTTTCTAGCCTGTTAAGGTTTTATTTTCTAAATGCCTGGTATCTTCTGTGAAAAGTCCTTTTGACATTTAAAAAAATCTTATCTGATTTCCAAAGTTTTCATTAGCTTCACAGTCCGTGTGGACCTTAACCAATCATAGCTCATTGCCTAATGGTGTTAATGGTAATTCATTTCTTCTTTTAATTAAAAACAGATGTAGATCTAAAATTTAAGAAAATAGGAAAAGCTGTATTCCCTTGCCAACCTCATAATTTCCTTTTTCTACCACACTGCAGGGTCACTGACAGTACTCCAGAGTCTACCACAGATGCACATTAATTACCCGTTCTCTAATTACTAGGGTACCAGTATAACTGTTCAACCATTCATTAAGCTTTCTGCTCAACTTTCCAAAGCCCCAGAGACATGTGCAAGAAGTGCACAACTTGGCAATGTTAAATGAACCCTATTAACTCATAAAATGTACAAAAATTGTTAACTATAATTAAAAAATCCTTTTTTAGTTTGTCCACTAAGCCCACAATATACAATCATTTTTGGAGCAATCTATTTGGACACCCAACAACATCGCTGCTCACAGATTGTTAATTATTGGCTGTACATCAACAGGATTAGGGAAGAGTCTGGGCTGTTAAATTACCAGTCTAATTCTCCACTGAAGACTTGAAGGAAGGCAGCTAGCTATATAAGCAAATCTAAGTAAGATGATTATCTAGAAAGTTAGAATATTACAAGACACAGCCTGTGAATTAGACCAGAAAATAACCCAAACTGTTCTGTAATTTATTTCCAGGATCTAATGTGAAGTTCAGTTTTAATGTCTTAAAACATTTTTGCCAACATCATTCAGCATTTAATATGACTGAAAGAAGCACTGTGATATGAATGAATCAGTCACAAAGAATGAAGTCTTGCTTTTAAATATCTGTATTTTTTTTCCTGTATCTGCTACTCCTTTGATTTTTAAGGTTCCTTTGTCATAAAGATGCCACATGTAAACATTTTTAACACACTTCTGAGATGTCATGGCAATTCTTATTTGCTGTGGTTTTAGTTTCACTTGCTCTGCACCAGCAGCTTCAAAGTTTATTTTTTCTTCCACCTAATATAGGAACCATTATTACCTGCTAATACAGTTAGTATTTCTTGATAAATATATATTAATTCATTAATAGTTGCTTGTAATCTACATGTTGTTTTCCAGGAGTCAGAATCTGCTAATGGGTTCTTAGAATTTCTTAGCAAATTCCCTAAGTACTCTGATGTCTTTTCAAAGCTCTTATCAATATATGCAGCATGAATATTATGCACCTAGGCAAATTTTCAGTACAGCAGCAATGAAGACCTGGTGTTGTTATTACAGCTATAACAAATAGCCCTTAAAAATTTACAGTTACTTCTATTTGTTAACTATGCTAGAGTAGTCAGTAACTCTTTCTTTCTATTTAGTTAATCTATTAATGCATTTTTAAAGCTTTGAAGTTTTTTAAAGCTTCATAGAATTCCAAGCAAGGAAATTTTAGACCTAAATATTCTGGTACAGGCAATTAAGTTAAACAGTGGACAATCTGAAATACATGCATGAATACTCTGTCTTTAAAGTTATAGTAAAAGTAACTGTTGAATAATTGTCATTAAAATAGATGCCACATCACCAAACTAATGTAAGTGGTTTTCTAGAACTTATCTTGCAATAAGTGTAAGTCAAAGCTATAATACTAACACTTTTTACAATAGGTATTCATGCAAATGTGTCAGAAATTATTTTTTGCAGTCTATAACAATTAGCTTAGGAAATCCTTAGCAAAATTGTATGAATTACCATTTAAAAAGGGTATAGAAAATACAAAGGGAGATTCTTCTCTGTGTAGCCTCTATCTGGATACCAGACCACCATGTAGTATCAAATGAGGATCAACTGAACAGTTGCTTTGTACTAATCAATAGAACAGATTAAATCCATGCAGCTGATTCAACTTAAACAAGCATCTGATGCTTACTGCAATTAATCAGGAGAAAAAAAAAAAAGAGAAGACAAAGTATGTTGATTGAACCTGTCTAAACTCATGCAAAAACCTCACCTATCTTTTGCATTTTGAAACAGCACAAGAAACGTGGCAGTGAACTGCTCAGTCTCCTCTCTGGTGTTTAACATTTACTGTTGCTTGTTCAGGGATTTCTTTTTTTAATTTTTTTTTTCTTTCCTGATCAGCTAGCTCAGGACTACACCTGATTACAGATTAACTTCAGGGTAATCACACTGCTTTTATTAGACTTTTGCTTGATTATTTAAGTGCTAAGATTATTACAAATCTATCCTGTCAAAATGAGTTTCCTTTGCCCTTCATAGTGAAAAAAAAACACCCAAACCTGACAAATACATATATTTAATAACTTAAATTGGATCTGTGATTACTGTGAGAATAAATAATAAAAGCACCCTAGTAACAATCAAAATGCTGAGATAATGAAAAATACCAAATAAAATTGCACGTATACCAGGCAGGATAACAAAAATGGCACATTAGAAAATGTACCAACCAGACTAAGCCATACTGGAGCTTCTATAGCAGGTAACTCTGTAGCCAGCATAAGCACAGACCAGGTTTTGGGGAGTATGCCTACTTCTGGCCTCCATCCACCCAGGCCTATATTCCGCCATGCTGCTGTCTGCACGTGCTGTCCGCCTCGCACATCGACCATGTGTGTCTGCATCCCCCAATGGCCGGGCTGCAGGGTAGCTGCAGGGTAACAGCCAGCCTGGGCCAGAGTCTGCCTGAGCCACAGGCTGCCCGGGGGGCTGCGAGGGGTCTAGGCCCACCCTGCCTAAGGTGCGTGCGGCTGAGTCGCTGGCAGTCAAACACTCCCAGAGTAGTGGTCTCACCACATGGCAGCCCAACCTGTGCTCAGCTGTGGCTGCTGAGCTGGGCCCATGCCCCGACCCGTGGCCTGACTTCCCGGCCCAGCACTGGCCCATCCCCAGGGAGGTTCCAGATGCCTGGAGGCTGCCATGCTCCCTGCCTGGGGCAGTGGGAGAGGCCCTGGCTGCAAGGCCCAGCGCTGCCTGTCCTCACAGAAGTCCTGAGGTTGCTGCCGGTTCTTGCTGCGCCCTGCCAGAAATTGGAAAACAAGTACCATCTACCTGTTTGGGAATACTGTGGAGCTAGACAGACAAGTTCCACTGCCTAAAGGTAGGTAGTACATCTGGTAATTCAGTACTATACACTGTTTCTTACTTAGCATACTTTACTGTTATTAAAATAAGGGGAGAATTCTAACATTTTGAGTTGCTGGAGCAGGTCAGGGAAAGGTAACATAACTGGTGAAGGGCCTGGAGAACAAGGCTTATGAGGAATGGCTTAGTGAACTGGGTTGTTCAGTCTGGAGAAGAGAAGGCTCAGGGGAGGGAGGACCTTAATGCACTACAACTATGTGAAAAGAGGATGGGGCAAGGAGGTGGCCGGTCTCTTTTCCTATCACTAACAGGTGATAGGACAAGAGGTAGAAGCCTCAAGCTGTGTCAGGGGAAGTTTACATTAGATACTGGGAAAAATTCCATCACTGAGAGGGTGGTCAGGCATTGGAACAGGCTGCCCAGGAAAATGGTTGAGTCACTGTTCCTGGAAGCATTTCGAAACTGTGTAGAACAGGCCCTCAGTGACATAGAATCACAGAATCATAGAATCGTTAGGGTTGGAAAGGAACTTAGGATCATCTAGTTCCAACACCCCTGCTATGGGCAGGGACACCTTACGCTAAATCATATCACCCAAGGCCTTGTCCAACCTGGCCTTGAACACTGCCAGGGATGGAGCATTCACAACCTCCCTGGGCAACCTATTCCAGTGCCTCACCACTCTAACAGGAAAGAATTTCCTTCTTATATCCAACCTAAACTTCCCCTGTTTAAGTTTTAACACATGACCCCTTGTCCTGTCACTACAGTCTCTAATGAAGAGTCCCTCTCCAGCATCCCTATAGGCCCCCTTCAGATACTGGAAGGCTGCTAGGTCTCCACGCAGCCTTCTCTTCTCCAGGCTGAACAGCTCCAACTTTCTCAGCCTGTATTCATACAGGAGGTGCTCCAGTCCCCTGATCATCCTCGTGGCCCTTCTCTGGACTTGTTCCAACAGTTCCATGTCCTTTTTATGTTGAGGACACCAGAACTGCACACAATACTCCAGGTGAGGTCTCACAAGAGCAGAGTAGAGGGGCAGGATCACCTCCTTTGACCTGCTGGTCACGCTCCTTTTAATGCAGCCCAGGATACGGTTGGCTTTCTGGGCTGCAAGTGCACATTGCTGGCTCATGTTCATTTCCTCATCAACCAACACCCCCAAGTCCTTCTCTGCAGGGCTGCTCTGAATCTCTTCTCTGCCCACCCTGTGCTGTGCCTGGGATTGCTCCAACCCAGGTGGAGAACCTTGCACTTATTATGGTTAAACCTCATGACGTTGGCATCAGCCCACCTCATAAGTGTGTCAAGGTCCCTCTGGAGGGCATTCCTTCCCTCCAGTGTATCAACTGAACCACACAGCTTGGTGTCATCAGCAAACTTGCTGAGGGCACACTCAATCCCACTGTCCATGTCAGCGACAAAGATGTTAAACAAGACCGGTCCCAACACCAATCCCTGAGGGACACCACTCGTTACTGGTCTCCAGCTGGACATTGAGCCATTGACCACAGCTCTTTGTGTGCGGCCATCCAGACAGTTCTTTATCCACTGAGTGATCCATCCGTCAAATTGATGTCGCTCCAATTTAGAGACAAGGATGTCATGTGGGACAGTGTCGAACACTTTGCACAAGTCCAGGTAGATGACATCAGCTGCTCTACCCCTGTCCATCAGTTCTGTAGCCCCATCATAGAAGGCCACCAAATTGGTCAGGCAGGATTTCTCCTTAGTGAAGCCATGCTGGCTGTCACCAAGCACCTTGTTGATTTTCATGTGCCTTAGCATGCCTTCCAGGAGAACCTGCTCCAAGATATTGCCAGGCGCAGAGGTGAGACTGACTGGTCTGTAATTCCCTGGGTCATCCATTTTCCCCTTCTTGAAAATAGGGGTTATATTTCCCTTTTTCCAGTCATCGGGAACTTCACCTGACTGCCATGATTTCTTAAATATGATGGCCAGAGGCTTCGCAGATGTATTCGCCATCTCCTTCAGGACCTGTGGATGGATCTCATCAGGACCCATGGACTTGTGCACATTCAGATTTTTAAGATGGTCTCGAACCAGCTCCTCTCCTCTCCTTTGCTATGTACCTGTAGAATCCCTTCCTGTTATCTTTAATACCTCTAGCTAAGTTTAATTCTAACTGGGCCTTGTCTTTCCTAACCTGGTCCCTAGCTTCCCGGACAACATCCCTGTACTCTTCCCATGCCACCTGTCCTTGCTTCCACTTATTATAAGCCTCTTTTTTCAATTGAATTTTCCTCAGGAGGTCCTTATCCATCCAAGGAGGTCTTCTGGCCCTCCTGCTGCACTTCCTTCTGGTTGGGATGCAACATTCCTGAGCTTGCAGCAGGTGATCCTTGAATATCAACCAACAGTCTTGGGCCCCTCTGCCCTCTAGGGCTGTATCCCATGGAACCTTCCGAAGCAGGTTCCTGAAGAAGCCAAAGTCTGCTCTTTTGAAGTCCAGGGCAGTGAGCTTGCTGCACGCTCTTCTCACTGTCCTGAGGATCTCAAATTCGACCATCTCATGATCGCTGTATCCAAGGCTGCCCTGGAGCTTCACATTTCCAATGAGCCCTTCCCTGTTGGTGAGCACAAGGTCAAGCATGGCACCTCTCCTTGTCGGCTCCTCTATTACTTGCAGAAGGAAGTTGTCTTCCACACAATCGAGGAACCTCCTAGATTGCTTGTGCCGGGCCGTACCGTCCTTCCAACAGATGTCAGGGTGGTTGAAGTCCCCCATGAGAACAAGGGCCTGTGAGCGTGAGGGTTTTCCTATCTGTCTATAGAGTGCTTCATCTGCAGGTTCTCCTTGATCAGGCGGTCTGTAGCAGATCCCCACAGTAATGTCTCCCATAGCTATATTCCCTTTCACCCTGACCCACAAACTCTCTGTGGACTGCTCACCTGTCCCCAGACAGAGTTCCATACTCTCCAGCCTATCCCTAACATAAAGGGCAACTCCCCCACCCCGCCTGCCAGACCTGTCCTTCCTAAAGAGCCTGTAATCTTCCATTCCAACCCTCTAGTCGTAGGAGCCATCCCACCATGTTTCTGTGATGCCTATTATATCATACCCCCGTAGACGTGCCCACATCTCTAATTCCTCTTGTTTGTTCCCCATGCTACGGGCATTTGTATAGAGGCATCTGAGCCAAGCTCCAACTGAATCCGGCTCATTGGCTGGAGCAGCTGGGATATCTCTACATTGCTCCAGGCATTTATTATAGGTTCTGGCAACTGACTGGGTGTGTTGGAATGGAATGATGCTTCCCTCCCCCAGCACATCTAGTTTAAAGCCTCCTTGACCAGCCTGGCAAGCCTCCTACCAAAACTGCTCTTTCCCTTCTTTATCATCAGAGCAGCTCCACCAGCCCTCACTAGACCTGGCCTACAAGCTTGGGTCCCATGTTCAAGACGCCCAAACCCCTGACTATGACACCACCCTTTTAACCAGTTATTAACCTGGCTAATCCTCCTAGCTTTTTTAAGGTCCTCCCCTGTACCCTGGAGAATTGATGAAAAGACCACCTGAGCTCCAGAGCCCCTAACCACCTCCTCCAGGGCTCTGTAGTCCTTCTTTATGTTCCCCAGGCTACTACTACCTATGTCCCTAGCACCCACATGTATCACCAGGAGTGGGTAATAGTCCATGGGACTTACTAGAGCAGGCAGCCTCTCTGCCACATCCCTGATCCTTGCCCCCGGTAGGCAACACACCTCCCTTGAGACAGGGTCTGGCCGGCAGACCAGTGCTTCTGTCCCTTTCAGTGTAGAGTCCCCTACTACTACGACCCGCCGCTTTTTCCTAGCAGCACCAGTAGAGATCTTCTTTAGCAGTGCATCAGCCAGCTGTTTCTGGCTCGAGTGCATTTCCTCATTAGCCCCCTGCAGGACAGCAAAGCGGTTCTGAGTGGAGACAAGGGATTTAGGGGGAAGCCCCTTGCTTTTGGTTGTCCTTTTCCTTCTTTTTTTTGTTTTTTTTTTTTTCTCACTAATTCCCAGCTTCCCAGGTTAACGGCCTCCTTCTTTCCTTCATGAGGTAGAGGTGAAGCTCGAGGCCCCTGCACAGTTTGGGCCAGGAGCAAGCATTCCTGCTTCCTCTCAGCTTCCCTGACATCTTGCAGTCTACTAACAGCATCCTGCAGCTCAGCCACCTGCTGCAGGAGCACCTCCACCAGGGAGCACCGAGTTCAGCCCTGCCCATTGTGCCCTCCCCTCACAAGACCAGTGCAAGCACTCTCTACACCCTGAGCTCTGCACTGCAGCCTCCCCTCTCATCGGCTCTGTCTGGGTGCCTACGCTGGCCACCGCCGGGGCAGCCAGAGCAGAGCTCCCGGACAGGGTCCTGGTCAGACGACGAGGGCTCACCATCCCGCTCGCCTGCCCGAGCAGACTGCCTCGACCCGCTCTGTTAGCCGCGCTCCGGGTCGCTCGCTCTCCCTGGGGCAGGTTTTCAACCAGTCAGGGTTGGTGCTGCTGCTTCAGGCTCCGCCCCCTGTGAGTCAGCTGCTCGCGTCAGCTGAGCTGCCGGCTCCTGGGCCGGTCCTGTCGAGGACTTGAGGCTCCTTCGGTGGCTCTTGTGGGTTTGAGTTGAGGCTCCTGGACGCTGATCTCCCCCCCGCTCCGGTGTTGAAGGCGTCCTCTCTCGAACTACTCACCTCAGCAATTGACTGACTCCAGATCTTCTGCTCTGAGGAGGACCAACTCCACTGGCCGTCTGTTTGGCCCCATTTATATAGTAGTCAAATCTGATCTGTCATGTTAGCCCTCATCATCTGGGGGCCTCACCTGATGCCGCACAAGAGAGCCCATGTAGACCTGGCAAGGGTTAGCTCTACACAGGGGGCAGGCAGTGTACATGACCATTTCCAGAATTAGGCATGCTCACATTTGGGTCCTGCAATCTCAGGTTTAGTGGTTGCCTTGGCAGTCCTGGGGTAATGGTTGGTTGGACTTGATCTTAAAGGTCTTTTCCAACTTTGTTGACTCTGACTGTAAAGACCTGGCAGCTGAAATGTGTTTAAGATTTGCTTTGTAAGTCAATGTTTTCACAGTTCATATTGTATTTATATGTATTTATATTTTTCCATTTTTCTTTGGCAGCAAGCTTCTTTAAGGTTTACAGTAAATTTCTCCAAGGTTTACAACCCACCATCCAGTATCCCATTCCTTTGTGCAGCCTAGCTGTGTGACAGACAGTGTCTTAATACTGTTTTGATAGGATTGCCACTGACCACAGCAAATTTAAAAGCATGTTTGAGCCTAAAATTGGGAGGGAATAGAAAGATGGCAAGAAGGAAGGGAAGACCTATTTAATATCTTCAGTTTCTGATTAATGCTGCAGTGAACTATGTGATATCACTGTAGATGTTTTGATGTGAAAACCGTCTTTTAATTAGATATTTAGCTGAGCTGTTTTATTATTCTTATTAAATTATAGCTGTATACATCACTTTATGTGTTAACATCCTGTACAAGTTCTTCATTTGCATTTAATTAGTTTCTGTCTAAAATGATTTCTGTTTTTGAAATTATGCTTTTTTATATTACAGAACAGTCAAATTATCAGCCTCACTGCCAAAGATCAGTTTGGAACTCTCAGAAGTGTGATGAGGTAGGTTTTCCATCATTAAAATTCCTTACAAATTCTTCAGCACTGTCAAAATGTCAATGGCTATTATATGATTTGTTTATGACCAGCAGGAGTAAATGGGACTGTTTAGTAAGATAGAATTTTCAAGGAAGTTAATATTTCAACAAGTGGAACGTTTTGCTGAAAGTGTAAGAAATCACTGGAATAAATGTCTGTATTTTTTATAAGTCTTTGCCTCCCTAAAATGCCTAGTTTTAAGATAGGCATACAAATGTTACATGGATTCTAATTGAAACCTGATGGATTCAAATATCAGTGAAGTTTACCTTTAGTGTGCTGGATTGCAAAACAGAAAATGATGAGAAAGGAAGGTTGAAGCTTAATTTTGCCTCCTGACTCTCTATTCTTATGAGGGCATTGCTGAGGATGGCAAACTGAGACTAGCGTATTGGAATAGCTGAGTGGTCTCTTATCCTTTATGAGTGGAACACAAATATGCAAACATAGATCAGTGAAATTACACTGTGACTGCTTTTCACACACATATTTCTGTCAGAAGTGCTAAGATATAGTTCTTAACTACTGAAAATACCATCATATCCCCTGCTACTTTCTGTATACTGGGGGACAAGAGGAGAATTTCTCTGCCTGATTTCAGAAGATGCTGCAATTCTGTCATTTTTTTCAGAGAGCTAGAATACAAACAGGCAATGCTAGAAATGTGTTAACACTGATTTGTAAGCTTAAGTGCGTCTTCCTTCTCGAGGGAACAGTTAGGAAGTGTTGCTTGTAACAGGCATATCCTGAGCTTCTGCAGTCTTAAATAGCTAATACAGATCATCATATTAACCTAGTCTGGAGCTGTACATGAGTATTACTGCAAAACACAAACAATGACTAGCATGTTTATGCTGATTGCAGAATGAAGTAAATGTGAATCTCACACTTCCTGGGGAAATAAAAAAGTTAGAAGAGAAAAAACTCTTGCCATTGCCTTTTTTTCCTGGACAGTGGTTATTGCATTCCACCATGCAAATCTAGATATTTAGATCAGGAGACTTAATGTCTTTGTGTCTTAATAAAAACAAACGCTTAACTCTGAGAGGCAGCAGCTCCTGGCTCTCTGTTCTGTTGAGATTAGAGATTTGGGAGTTGGGAGCTCAGAATCTGCCCACAAACCTGAGATTGCTAATAGGGAAATATGCCTTTGATTCTTTTCTCTTGCATGAAGAAATTACTTATTCTCAGGATATCTTTACCAATAACGAACCACTTAGAAATACAGTGGTGCTGGAAATTGATGTATTTAGGATTTCTTCCAGTGAAGCTGAACTGGATGGACACTATGAGGAAGAACTGATTTTACAGGATTTAGCTGATAGACACTGATGGTCATACATACAGCTTGTTCATGTCTTGTGACAGGTAACATGGTCCCACTTTTTATCTTCTTTGCCTTTTTGGTGGTTAGTCAGATACTTGGAAAAGAAGTTATTTTCAATAACATTTTTAGCTCATTTTGAGCACACCCCTTAGTAAATGGTTTCCTATGGATCTTTACTGTTAAAAATTATGCCTTATTTATAGGTGGATTTTTTTCTAATTTCAGCTTACAGCCACTGGATATTGTTATGTCTTTGTTTAGTAGATTAAAAACCCTTGCCTTTGAAAAGTTAAGCAAATAGAGCTTTTTAAGTCTCAAACGCCAAACCTTGAATCAGTCTTCTCAGGCTTGTCTGAACCTTTTCCAATTTTTTTATTTAAACTTTCTGGAGACTTAGACTAATAGTCTCTCTAGTGATGTATTCAGAAGAGATACTATCTTTGTATTTCTTCTTATATCCATGCATACTGCAAAGTACCTCTTCTGATGGGATTTATTTGGATTTCTGTTAACTCTTAATGTGACTAATGCTGTTTACCCTGTGATTTTGAGCGCCAGTATTATGATACAGGGTGCTTCAATGACTCTTTGAATGACTTACAACAAACATAGGAACATGTAAGAAAGGATTTACTTGGGCAACCTAACCAAATTCTAGTTAATTAAATATCTGCAAACCTATTAGCTATATTTTTTTTCTCAGCTAGGTCAGGTTCATTATAATGTCTGAGAGCACAGAACTGAGGGTTTTACCTTGCTCATACATATTTTTGCTTCTAGTATTAATGGGCATTCTAGAGTTTACTTCAAGCAGTAACAGCATGGTAATTTTATAAATTGGCTGCACTAGTGTGCAAAGG